>NC_133470.1:51639569-53020569 GCF_048565385.1 Saimiri boliviensis
CAAAAACAAGCAATGGGGAAAGGACTCCCTGTTTAATAAATGGTGTTGGGAAAACTGGCTAGCCATGTGCAGAAAGCAGAAACAGGACCCCTTCCTGACACCTTACACCAAAATTAACTCCAGATGGATTAAAGACTTAAACATCAGACCTAATACCATAAAAACCTTAGAAGAAAATCTAGGCAAAACCATTCAGGACATAGGCGTAGGCAAGGACTTCATGACCAAAACGCCAAAAGCAATGGCAACAAAAGCCAAAATAGACAAATGGGACTTAATCAAACTCCACAGCTTCTGCACGGCAAAAGAAACAGTCAGTAGAGTGAATCGGCAACCAACAGAATGGGAAAAAATTTTTGCAGCCTACCCATCTGACAAGGGGCTGATATCCAGAATTTACAAAGAACTAAAGCAGATCTACAAGAAAAAAACAAACAAGCCTATTCAAAAATGGGCGAAGGATATGAACAGATACTTTACAAAAGAAGACATACAGGAGGCCAACAAACATATGAAAAAATGCTCATCATCACTGGTCATCAGAGAAATGCAAATCAAAACCACATTGAGATACCATCTCACACCAGTTAGAATGGCGATCATTAAAAAATCGGGAAACAACAGATGCTGGAGAGGATGTGGAGAAATAGGAACACTTTTACACTGTTGGTGGGAATGTAAATTAATTCAACCATTTTGGAAGACAGTGTGGAGATTCCTCAAGGACCTAAAAATAGAAATCCCATTTGACCCAGCAATCCCATTACTGGGTATATATCCAAAGGATTATAAATCATTCTACTACAAGGACACGTGCACACGAATGTTCATTGCAGCACTGTTTACAATAGCAAAGACCTGGAACCAACCCAAATGCCCAACGATGATAGACTGGATAGGGAAAATGTGGTACATATACACCATGGAATATTACGCAGCCATCAAAAACGATGAGTTCACGTCCTTTGTAGGGACATGGATGAACCTGGAAACCATCATTCTTAGCAAACTGACACAAGAGCAGAAAATCAAACACCGTATATTCTCACTCATAGGCGGGTGTTGAACAATGAGAACACATGGACACAGGGAGGGGAGCACTACACACTGGGGTCCGTTGGGGGGAAATGTGGGAGGGGTGGTGGGGTGGGGTGGTGGGAAGAGATAGCATGGGGAGAAATGACAGATACAGGTGAGGGGATGGAAGGCATCAAAGCACACTGCCATGTGTGTACCTATGCAACAATCTTGCATGTTCATCACATGTACCCCAAAACCTAAAATGCAAAAAAAAAAAAAAAAAAGTTTATCACACCTGTAAAAACTCCAAGTCCATTCCAAGGTGGCATGTTCCTCTGTTCTGCAAAGACATGAGGGGCCCAGGTTTTTTGTTTTGTTTTGTTTTCCTTGTGGTTCTACCATTGCTATGGTATTCTCTTTATCACCCATGATTCAAGATAGCCACAGTAGAATTAAAGTCAGTGGGGAGAAGGAGAAAGGAGGGGTGGCCCCTTCCACCTTAAGAATACTACTCTGAAGCTTCACACATTGTTTTTTCTCATGATATTGTCAATAACCTAGTCACGTAATCACATCAGTATTCAAAGAAGTCTGGAAAACAATCTTTCTTTGTCCCCTGAGTTGCCATATGCCTGCTTAAGATGTCTACTTTTGTAGAAAGGGAGAACAATTATTGAGAGATAACTAACAGTCTCTGTCTCACTGTTGTTGAATCTGAATTTAGAGAAGCTGTGATTAATTATTTATCCACTTTTTCAAAAAACATTCACTGAATATCTAACATCTCACTACCAAGAGTAGATCGGGACCTCCTGTTCCACTCTTACAGATTCTAACAACTTTCATTTGCAACATTAAATAGTTAATAATAGTATGATTTTGAAATCTGATTCAAACTTATTTCCACCACAAGATTTTAGACCCCATGAAAATAGATATTGTTGTTGTTCATCATTTTATTTCTAATGCCTGGCACCTACTAGGTGATTGATATATACTTACTGCATAAATAAATAAATAAACAAATAAATAACTTCCTGCATGAATGCATCAATGTCATGCAGTAGGACTAGGGGCTGTATGGTAACAAAAGTAAAAAAAAAAAAATTAGGTAAATATTGCACACTTACATCATAATGTGCTCAGCAATACCTGCCCTTGAATCTAAGCTTCTGAGAGATTCAATATAGTGGTCTAAATACCATTTTGTGTGCTCAAAAATGTTTAAGTCATTACTTGCTTACATGAAAGGTACACAAACCATGAACTGACTGAAAATACAGATAAAGTAGCCATTTTAAGACAAAACAAACTGAGCTGATAGATCTGAAAAACACACTTCAAGAATTTCATAATACATTCCTAAGTATTAACAGCAGAATAATTCAAGCTAAGGAAAGATTCTCAGAAGTCAAAGGCTAGTTCTTCAAATCAACTAGTCAGGCAAAAACATAATAAGGATAAAGAATAAATAAAACCTCCAAGGAAAGTGGGATTATGTAAAGACACCAAACCTATGACTCACTGGCATCACTGAAAAAGAGGAAGAGAAAGCAAGCAACTTGAAAATTATATTTCAGGATTTTGTTTATGAAAATATCCCCAACCTTGCTAGATAGGCCGACATTCAAACTGAGGAAATGCAGAGAAGCCCTGTGACATTACATACAGGACAACAATCTGCAAGACCTATAGTTATATTTTGCAAGGTCAATGTGAAAAAAGAAAAAAATTAAAGGCAGCTAGAGTGGTGAGCAGATCACCCAAAAAGAAAACCCTCGGTCTAACAACAGACCATTCAGCAGAAACACTACAAGCCAGAAGAGTTTGGAGGCCCATATTCAACATTCTTATAGAAAATAAATTCCAGCCATGAATTTCATATCCAGCCAAACTGAGTTTCATAAATGAAGAAGAAATAAGATATTTTCAGACAAACAAATTCTAAGGGAATTTATACCACCAGATCTGCCTTACAAGAGGTCCTTTAAAAGGGAGTGCTATGTATGGAAATAAAAGACCATTACTGGCCACCAGAACACACACTTAAGTATATAGACCATTGAAACAAAAGAGCAAACACAAAATGAACAGGACCAAGTTTGCACAAATCAATAATAATCTCAAATGTAAATTTCCCAATTTAAAGGTAAAGTGACAAGTTCATTAAAGAAGCAAGACTCAAATGTATGATGTCTTCAACAGATCTATCATACATACAATGACACTCATAGACTCAACATAAAGAGATGGAGAAAAATTTACCAAGCAAGTGGAAAAACAAACAGAGGTTGTCCCTGTAATTTTAGGGAAAACAGACTTTAAATTGACAAAAGTAAAGACAAAGAAGGGCATGACATAATGGTTTAAGAGTACCTCTGGTAGAATTCGACTGTGAATCCATCTGGTTCTGGCCTTTATTTGGTTGATAGGCTAGTAATTACTGCCTCAATTTCAGAACTTGTTATTGGTCTATGCAGAGATTCCACTTCTTCCCAGTTTAGGCCTGGGAGGGTGTATGTGTCCAGCAATTTATACTTTAGTTCTAGATTTAGTATCACTGATGGTAGTTTGTATACCTTTGGGCTCAGTGATGATATCTCCTTTATCATTTTTTGTTGTGTTTATTTGATACTTCTCTCTTTTTTTTTAATTATACTTTAAGTTCTGGGGCACATGTGCAGATCGTGCACGTTTGTTACTTAGGTATACATGTGCCATGGTTGTAGTTTGCTGCATCCATCGCACAATCATCTACATTAGGTATTTCTCCTAATGCTATCCCTCCCTAATCCCCCCACCCCTTGCTATTCCTATCCTAGTCCCCACCAAGGCCCCAGTGTGTGATGTTCCCCTATATGAAAAAAAGCTCATCATCACTGGTCATTAGAAAAATGCAAATCAAAACCACATTGTGATACCACCTCATGCCAGTTAGAATGATGATCATTAAAAAGTCAGAAAACAACAGATTCTGGAGAGGATGTGGAGAAAAAGGAACACTTTTACACTGGAAGTGTAAATTAATTCAACCATGGTGGAAGACAGTGTGGCAATTCCTCAAGGATCAAGAAACAGAAATACCATTTGATCCAGCAATCCCATTACTGGGTATACACCCAAAGGATTATAAATCATTCTATTATAAAGATACATGCACACGTATATTTACTGCAGCACTGTTTACAACACCAAAGACTTGGAACCAACCCAAATGCTCTTCAATGATAGACAAGATGAAGAAAATGTGGCACATATACACCATGGAATACTATGCAGTCATAAAAAATGATGGGTTCATGTCCTTTGCAGGGACATGGATGAAACTGAAAACGATTATTCTCAGCAAACTGACAAAAGAACAGAAAAGCAAACACCACATGTTCTCTTTTCTTCGGTATTAATCTGGCTAGCAGTCTATTTTGTTAATCTTTTCAAAAAGCAAGCTCCAGATCTGTTAATTTTTGAAGGGCTTTTTGTGTCTCTATCTTTATCAGTTCTGCTCTGATCGTAGTTATTTCTTGTCTTCTCCTAGCTTTGAAATTTGTTTGCTCTTGTATCTCTAGTTCCTTTAATTGTGATGTTAAGCTGTCGATTTTAAATTTTTCCTGCTTTCTCCTGTGGGCATTTATTGTGATAAATTTTCCTCTAAACATTATCTTACCTGTGTCCCACGGCTTTGTTTTCATTGGTTTCAAAGAACTTATTTATTTCTGCTTCAATTTTTTAATTTACTCAGTAGTCATGCAGAACCAGATTGTTCAGTTTCCTTATAGTTGTGCAGTTTTGAGTGAATTTCTTAATCCTGAGTGCTGATTTGATAGCACTGTGGTGTGAGAGGTTGTTTGTTATAATTTCTGTTTTTCTGCATTTGTGGAGGAGTATTTTACTTTCAATTATGTGGTCAATTTTAAAATAAGTGCAACGTGGTGCTGCAAAGAATGTATATTCTCTTGATTTGGGGTGGAGAGTTCCGTAGATGTTTATTAGGTTTGCTTGGCCCAGAGCTGAGTTCAAGTCCTGAATATCCTAAAGGACTTCTTTATTTCTGTGTTAATTTTATTATTGACCCAAAAGTTATTCAGGAGCATGTTGTTCAGTGTCCATGTAGTTGTTTGGTTTTGACTGAATTTTTTAAATCTTGAATTCTAATTTGATTTTGCTATGATCTGAGAGACTATTATAATATCATTTCTTTTGCATTTGCTGAGGAATACTTGACTTTCGATTATGTGATTAATTTCAAAGTAAGTACCGTGTGGCAATGAGAATAATTTATATTCTTTTGGTTTTAGGTGGAGAGTTCTGTAGATATCTATCAGACCCACTTGATCCAGAGCTGCATTCAGGTCTTTAATCTCTTTGTTAATTTTCTGTCTTAATGATTTGTCTAACATTGTCAGTGGGCATGTTAATGTCTCCCATTATTATTGTGTGGAAATCTAAGTCTCTTTATTAATCTCTAAAAACTTGCATTGTAAATCTGGCTGCTCCTGTATTGGGCACATATATATTTAGGATAGTTAGCTGTTCTTGTTGTTCTTGTTGAATTGAACCCTTTACCACCATGCAATGTCATTTTTTGTCTTGTGATCTTTGTTGGTATAAAACTGGTTTTGTCAGAAACTAGAATTGCATCTCCTTCTTTTTTGTTTTCCATTCACTTGGTAAATTTCTTTTCATCCCTTTATTTTGAAACTTTGCCTGTGAGATGGGTCTCTTGAAGAGACCATACCAATGGGTCTTGTCTATTTATCTAGCTTGCCATTATGTTTTTCAATTGGGGCATTTAGATTATTTACATTCAAGGTTAGTGTTGTAATGTGTGAATTTGATTCTGTCATCCTGATGTTAACTGTTTATTTTGCAGACTTGTTTATGTGATTGCTTCGTAGTTTTACTTTTCTGTGTACTTTAGTGTGTTTTTGTAGTAGCTGATAATGGATTTTCCTTTCCATATTTAGTTCTTCCTTCAAGAGCTCTTGTAAGTCAGGTCTGGTGGTGA
The DNA here is from genome assembly GCF_048565385.1 of Saimiri boliviensis. Lineage (NCBI taxonomy): Eukaryota > Metazoa > Chordata > Mammalia > Primates > Cebidae > Saimiri > Saimiri boliviensis. The sequence goes on from NC_133470.1 coordinate 51,645,595, forward strand.
CAAATTCCCTCAGACTTTGCTTCTCTGAAGAGAATCTTATTTTCCTTTTGCTTATGAAGCTTAATTGGCTGCATATAAAATTCTGCATATAAAATTTATTTAATTTCTGGGCCCCTAGGGTTTACTGTTAGTCTGAAGGATTTACCTTCGTAGGTGAGCTGGCCTTTCTGTCTGATGCCACTAACATTTTTTCTTTCATTTTGACCTTGGACAATCTGATGATTATGTGTCTTGGTGTTGATCTACTTGTGGAATCAGTTACTGAGGTTTTTGACATTTCGTAAATTCTAATGTTGGCCTGTCTTTCTATGCTGAGGAAGTTCTCTTGGATGATATCCTAAAGTGTGTTTTTAACTTGGTTCCACTCTCCCCATCTCTTTCAAGTACTCCCAATTAGTCATAGGTTTAGTCTCTTTACATAATCTCATATTTCTCAGAGGTTTTGTTCATACCTTTTCATTCTTTTTTTTTTTTCATTATTTTTGGTTGTTGTCAGCCTGTCTCATTTCAGAAAAATAATCCTCAAGCTCTAACATTGTTTCCTTGGCTTAGTCAACTCTACTAGTGATACTTCTGATTGCATTGTGAAGTTCTTGTGCTTTTCATCTTCATCAGGTTATTTATATTTTTCTCAAAACTGGCTATTCTGGCTATCAGCTCCTGTATTATTTTATTATGATTCTTAGCTTCTTTGCATTAGGTTACAACATGGTCCTTTAGCTCAAAAAATTTGTTATTACCTACTTTCTGAAGCCTACTTCTGTTAATTCTGCCATCTCAACCTCAGCCCAGTTCTGTGCCCTCATTGGATAGATGTTGTTGTCACTTAGAGAAAAAGGGGCACTCTGATTTTTGAGTTTTCAGCATTTTTGTGTTGATTGTTTCTCATCTTTCTGGGCTTACCTACCTGCAAACTTTGAAATTGCTGACCTTCGGATGAGGTTTTTGTGGAATCCTTTTTCTTCATATTGTTTCGGTATCTTTCTGTTTGTTTGTTTGTTATTTTTTGTTTTGTTTTGTTTTGTTTTGTTTTCAGTCAGGCCACTCTACCAGAGAACTGCTGTGGTTTTCTGGAGGTCCACTCCAGACCCTAGTTGCCTCAGTTCTTCTCATTCCAGGAGGGATCACCAATGAAATATGCAAAACTGCAAAGTTGGCAGCCAGCTTCTTTAACTGGAATCTCTATCCCACCGTGGTGCTGACGTTTTCCTGGCCTGAATGCACCAGTATGAAGTGGCTGGAGACCCCTGTTCAGAAGTCTCACATAGTCAAGAGGAAATGGATCAGATACTTGCTTAAATAAGCAATCTGGCTGCTATGGCAGGCCAAGTGTGCTATGTTGAGGGCACCTGTTCTTGTCCTGACCATTTGTGTTCTCCAAAGTTGGCAGGCTGGAACATCTAAGCTGACTGAACTGCAAAAATGATGTGCTTGCTTCCACTATGGAGTGATTGTAAGTTTCCTGAGGCCTCACCAGGCCTGCAGAACTGTAGGTCAATTAAACCTTTTCTTTTATAAATTATATAGTCTCAGGAATATCATTTTAGCAACATTGGTGATGGCTTCATGAATCAGAATTTAATTCTCATCTTTTTATATCAAAACACTTTATTTTTAGGAAACCTGATTGAATTCTAGGACTGACTCACTCCAAGAAAATGAAGTGAGCAACCTATAAAAAAGACTACAAAGTTAGTGATTCCATTGAGAATCTATCTATTTTGTTGATCTTTTCAAAAAACCAGATCCTGGATTTATTGATGTTTTTGGAAGGATTTTTTTGTTTCTCTATCTCCTTTAGTTCTGCTTTGATCTTAGTAGTTTCTTGCTTTCTGCTGGCTTTTGAGTTTGTTTGATCTTGCTTCTCTAGTTCTTTTAATCATGACATTAGGGTGTCAATTTTGTCTTTCCTCACTTCTCTTGTGGGCATTTAGTGCTATAAATTTTCTGATAGACACTGCTTTAAATGTGTCCCAGAGATTCTGCTACATTGTGTCTTCATTCTCAGTGGTTTCAAAGAACATCTTTATTTCTGCCTTTATTTCATTATTGCTTAGTTTCCATGTAGATGTGCAGTTTTGAGTGAGTTTCTTAATCCTGAGTTCTAATCTGATTGCACTGTGGTCTGAGACACTGCTATGATTTCCTTTCTTTTGCATATACTGAGGAGTGTTGTACTTCCAATTATGTGGTCAATTTTAGAATAAGTGCGATGTGGTGCTGAGAAGAATGTATATTCTGTGAATTGTGGGTGGAGAGTTCTGTAGATGTCTATTAGGTCAACTTGGTTCAGATCTGAGTTCAAGTCCTGGATATCCTTGTTAATTTTCTGTTTTGTTAATCTGTCTAGTATTAACAGTGGGGTATTAAAGTCTCCCACTACTATTGTGTGGGAGTCTGAGTCTCTTTGTAGGTCATTAAGAACTTGCTTTATGTATCTGGGTGCTCCTGTATTGGCTGCATATATATTTAGAATAGTTAGCTCTTCTTGTTGCATTTATCCCTTTATCATTACATAATGCCCTTCTTTGTCTCTTTTGATCTTTGTTGATTTAAAGTCTGTTTTATCAGAGACTATAATTGCAACTCCTGCTTTATTTATTTATTTATTTATTGCTTTCCATTTACTTGGTTAATCTTCCTCCATTCCTTTATTTAACCTATGTGTGTCTCTGCACGTGAGATGGGTTTCCTGAATACAGCACACCAATGGGTCTTGACTTTTTATCCAATTTGCCAGTCTGTGTCTTTTGATTGGGGCATTTAGTTCATTTACATTTAAGGTTAATATTGTTATGTGTGAATTTGATCCTGCCATTTTGATACTGGCTGGTTGTTTTGCCCGTTAGTTGATGCAGTTTCTTCCTAGTGTGGATGGTCTTTACAGTTGGGTATGTTTTTGCAGTGGCTGGCACTGGTTGTTCCTTTCCATGTTTAGTGCTTCCTTCAGAAGCCCTTGTAGGGCAGGGCTGGTGGTGGTAAAATCTCTCAGCAGTTGCTTGTTTGTAGAGGATTTTATTTCTCCTTCACTTATGAAGCTTAGTTTGGCTGGATATGTAATTCTGGGTTGAAAATTATTTTCTTTTAAGATGTTGAATATTGGCCCTCACTTTCTTCTGGTTTGTAGGGTTTCTGCCAAGAGATCTGCTGTGAGTCTGATCGCTTCCCTTTGTGGGTAACCTGACCTTTCTATCTGGCTTCCCTTAACATTTTTTCCTTCATTTCAACCCTGGTAAATCTGACGATTATGTGCCTTGGGGTTGCACTTCTCAAGTAATACCTTTGTGGCATTCTCTGTATTTCCTGATTTTGAATGTTGGCCTACCTTGCTATGTTGGGGAAATTCTGGAAAATATCCTGAAGAGTGTTTTCCAATTTGATTTAATTCTTCCAATCACTTTCAGGTACACCAATCAAATGTAGATTTGGTTTTTTCACATAATCTCTTGGAGGCTTTGTTCATTCCTTTGCACTCCTTTTTCTCTAATCTTGCCTTCTTGCTTTATTTCATTGAATTGATCTTCAATCTCTAATATCCTTTCTTCTGCTTGATCGATTTGGCTATTGAAACTTGTGTATGCTTCATGAAGTTCACGTGCTGTGTTTTTCAGTATCATAATGTCGTTTATGTTCTTCTCCATTCTGGTTATTCTATTTGGCATTTTGTCTAACGTTTTTTCAAAGTTCTTACTTTCCTTGCCTTGGGTTAGAACTTGCTCCTTTAGCTCAGAGTTTATTACCCACCTTCTGAAGTCTGCTTCTGTCAATTTGGCACACTCATTTTTATCCAGTTTTCTTCTCTTGCTGGTGAGGGGTTGTTGTCCCTTGGAGAAGAAGAGGTGTTTTTACTTTTAGTGATTTCAGCCTTTTTGCACTGGTTCCTTACCATCTTTGTAGATTTATCTAACTTTGGTCTTTGAAGTTGGTGACTTTTGGGTGGAGTTTCTGAGTAGACATCCTTTCTGTTGATGTTGAAGCTATTTATTTCTGTTTGTTAGTTTTCTTTCTACCAGTCAGGGCTTTCTGCTGCAGGTCTGCTGGAGTTTGCTGGAGGTGCACTCCAGACCCTACTTGCTTGGGAATCACCGACAGGGGCTGCAGAACAGCAAAGATTGCTGCCTTCCTCTCATAGCTTCGTCCCAAAATGGCACCTGTCAGCCAGAGCTCTCCTCTATGACATGTCTCCTAGTTAGGATATATGAGAGGTCAGGGAGGCCCTTGAAAGGCAGCCTATCCCTTAATGGAGCTTAAGCACGGTGCTAGGGGATCCATAGCTCCCTTCAGCACTGCTGAGCAGGAATGTTTAAGTCTGCTGAAGCACAACCCACAATCACCCCTTTTCCCAGGTGCTCTGTTCTAGAAAAGTGGGGACTTTGTAAGTCCCTGATTGGCTGCCGTCTTTCTATTCTGAGATGCCCTCTTAGCAAGAAGGGAATCTATTTGACAGTCTTCCTGCAGAGGCCTCACTCAAGAATAAGTTTTAAGATCAATTGCACAGCTGGGTGACTATAGTCAATGATAATATATACATTTTAAAATAACTAAAAGAGTACATTGTAAATGTCTCCCCATAAAAATGATAGGTAAACAAAGTGATTAATATGCTAATTAGGTTCATTGAATCATTCCACATTGTATAGATATATCAAAACATTACATGTATTCCATAAATATATACAATTATGACATACAAATTTAAAAATTTGCATTTATTTGACAACTTATTGGTTCCATACTTTCTAGTATTGGACAGTCTGTTTTTTCCTTTTCAAAGAATGTATGTTCATGTTTGTGAACCTTTGAAGATGGTCTTCAGTGAACTCACTTTCAGCTATTGATGACCATGTGCAATCTCCTTTCTCTGAGTGTAGGTTTGATCTAGTGATTAACTTCTAATTAATAGAATATGCTGGAAGTAATGGGATATCACTTGTAAAATTAACTTATAAAAAGATTGGAGCTTTAATCATTAGTGCTGTCATTTTCTCTCTAATCACCCACCTTGGAAAAAGCCAGAGCTTCCAGCAACCTTGTAGAATGGTCCATGTGGCAAGAGATCAAGGCTTGAAATAACCACATGAGTCATCTTGGAGGAGGATATGCCACCAATCTAACCTTTAGATATGGCAGCAGATGTAGCTGACAGTTTGACTGCTACCTCATAAGAAACCTGGAGACAAAGTATAGCCAAGATACACTTAAATTTCTAAGCCACAGAAACTATGAAATAATAATGTTGGTTTCCTTAAGCTGCAAAACTCTATTCATCTTAGTTTTCCTCTTGTTTTTGACTAATCACACCATCCATTAATACAATCAACTAATTCCTTCCTGTTAATCCACACATAGTGACTTCCAACTGATTATAAATGGATGAATGCACTATTTAGAGATTGAAAATCTATTCGGCAAATGTGTTTCTCAATGGAATCACTAACTTTGTAGTCTTTTTTATAGGTTGCTCACTTGATTTTCTTGGAGTGAGTCAGTCCTAGAATTCAATCAGGTGTCCTAAAAATAATGTGCTTTGATATAAAAAGATGAGAATTAAATTCTGATTCATGAAGCCATCACCAATGCTGGCCTCTGAGATGCTGCGTTTTAATATCATTCAGAGATTGCAGCTGTAGAATTGAGAGAGCAAACAAAACAACATCAAGCAAAAAGCCTGCCTTGTGGTGATACATGTGTTAGTAAAAGAAAAAAAAATACAAAACTTTAAAATACAAAGAAGATACTTTCTTTCAATAAAGCATTGTTAAATAGGCCCACCAAATTGTTTGATTCTCTCAGTGTATATACCTAATTTTGACTTTGCTATTTGATGTCAATTAGAGCCTAGACTCTGTTAGGTCACATGTTAACTTGTGGACTTTTGTCTGGTTATAAAAATTACCCCAAGGAGTATAGTTTATTTCCCTGTAGGATTTTAAACAGTGTTGTATTTAACCTAACAGACTTAACATTATTTTATCAATGCTTATAAATACCCAGTTGTGCAAATGTCCTTTGAGGTAACTTTATCCTGCACAGAGGCAGACACCCTGGCACCTGCTAGCACCCTGACATAGTCAATGAGTGTGCATTATGCTGTGCTTCCAAGGCTGTGCTAATTACATTTGTGAACAAGGATGTCACTATGAAATGCTTTGTATGACACCACCCATCAGAGTGTAATAACCAATGATCTGGGAACACCTCAGTCCACACAGCACCATAAATTCTTAACCGTGAGGAGCCAAAGAACAAAGTTGGGGACCAGTATCAGTCCCCTAGAATTAGAGCATGCAGTCCAGGGATTGGAAACTCAGCATTGCCCCCCTAAAATCTCCCAGAAATAAAGCTAACCAGCTGAATCTACCTTATACTACAATCAAATCCTCAAGGTTATCAAATAGGACCAAAAAAGAAGCCCATGAAAGGTCACAAACTTTAAAAACTGAAGGAATATAAGTCCACAAAGATGAGAAATAACCTATCCAAGAACTCTGACAACTTAAAAAGCCAGAGTGCCTTGTTTCTTTCAAATGGTTATACCACCTCCCTATCAAGAATTCTTGTGCTGAAAAGACTGAAATGCCAGAAATAGAATTCAGAATATGGATAAAAGTAAAGATCATTGAGATGCAAGAGTATGTTGAAACCCAATCCAAAAAAGCTAAGAATTACATTAAAATGAGGCAAGAGATGACAGACAAGATAGCCAGTATAGAAAGTGCAAAACGTACCTGATAGAGCTGACAAATACACTAAAAGAATTTCATTATGCAGTCTTGTGACTACAAGTATTAACAGCAGATACACCAAATGGAGGAAAGAATCTCAGAGCTTGAAGACTAGCTCTCTAAAATAAGATACCAAGAAAATAAATGAGAAAAAAAGAAAAAGAAATAAACAAAACCTATGAGAAATATGAGGTTATGTAAAGAGGTAAATGGTATCCCTGAAAAAAGACAGGGAGAGTGTAAGCAGCTTGGAAAACATTTCAGAATATCATCCATGAGAACTTTGCCAAACTAGCTGAAGAACCAACAATCAAATTTAAGAAATGCAGAGAACCCCAATAAGATACCATTAGGTTGTTGCAAAAGTAATGCAGTGTTGCCACTGAAAGTAATGGCAAAACCTGCAATTACTTTTGCACCAACATAATACACAAGAAGGTAATCCCCAAGGCAAATTATTGTCAGATTATCCCAAGTCAAAATAAAAGAAAAAAATGTTAAAGCCAGCTAGAAATAAAGGTCAGGTCACCTACCAAGGGAAGCCTATTAGACTAACAACAGACCTTTCAGAAGAAATCCTACAGGCCAGAAGAGATTGGGGTCTAATGTTCAACATTCTTAAAGAAAATGGACTCCAAACCAGAATTTTACATTCAGCTAAATTAAGCTTCATAAGTCGGACAATTAAGACCTTTTTCAGACAAACAAATGCTGGGGAAATTTGTTACCACCAGACCTGCTTTACAAGAGCTCCTGAAGAAAGCATTAAATATGGAAAAGAAAGCCCATTACAGCAACTACAAAAATACGCTTAAGCACGCAGACCAGTGACATTATAAAGAAACCACATAAACAAGTGTGCATAAGAACAAGCAAACACCAAGATGACAAGAAAAAATCCACATACATCAATACTAACCTTGAATTTAAATAAGCTAAATGCATCAATTAAAAGGCACATAGTGGTAAGCTAAATCAAGAAGCAAGTTCCATTGATATGTTGTCTTTAATAGACCCGTCTCACATGCAATAGCACCCACTGGCAGAGAATGACAGAATGAAGAAATATATACCAAACAAATGGAAAACAGCAAAGTAGGGATTGCAATTCTAATTTTAGACAAAACAGACTTTAAACCCACAAAGATCAAAAAAAGCAAAGAAGAGCATTACATAATGGAAAATACTTCAATTCAAGAAGACCTAACTATTCTAGATATATACACACCAAATACAGGATAACTCAGATTCATAAAGCAAGTTTTTAGAGACTTTCTAAGAGAATTAAACTCCCACACAATTATAGTAAGAGACTTAAACACCCTACAGACAGCATTAGGCAGATGATCAAAGCAGAAAATTAACCAAGATAGGACCTGAACTCAGCACTGAATCAAATGGACCTGACAGACATCTACAGAACTTATGGAACTCTCCACCCAAAAAGAACAGAATACACATTCTTCTCATTGCCACATGGCACATACTTCAAAATCAATTACATAATCTGATTTAAAGAAAACTCATCAGTAAATGCAAAGGAACTGAAATTATAACAACCAATTTATCAGACACAATCAAATTAGAAAACAACCCTAAGAAATATACTAAAAACCATACAGTTACATCGAAATTGAATAACCTGTTTATGATGACTTTTGAGTAAATAATAAAATTAAGGTAGAAATCAAGTTTTTTGAAACTAATGAGACAAACAAAATAGAATACCTGAATCTCTGGAACAAAGCTAAGGCAGTGTTAAGAGTGAAATTTATAGCACAAAATGTCCTCATCAGAAAGTTAGAAAGATCTCAATTTACTAAGCTAACATCACAACTAAAAGAACTAGTGACCCAAGAGGAAACCAACCTCAAGGCTAGCAGAAGACAAGAAATAACCAAACTCAGAGTTGAAGGAAATTGAGACACCATGTGGGGTGGAGGGGAAGGGAGGAGAGGGACAGCGAGGAGTGGGGATGATGGGGAGGAATAACACCTGGAAAAATGCCTGATGTAGGTGATGGGGGGTGGGGGTGGGAGATGGAGACAGCAAACCACCACGGTATGTATGCACCTATGTAACAATCCTGCAGGATGCAGGATGTGCACATGTACCCCAGAGCCCAAAGTACAATAAAATTAAAAAAAAAAAAAAACACAAAAACTCAATGAATCCAAGAGGGGTTGTTTTGAAAAAAAATAACAAGTAGACAACTAGCTAGACTAACAAAGAAGAAAAGAAAGAAAGGCCAAATAAGCAAAATTAGAAATGAAAAATATAAATACTGACTGCACAGAAATAAAAACAACCATCAGAGAATAATATGACCACCTCTATGCACATAAAGTGAAACATATAGAACAAAAATAAGTTCCTGAACCCATGCACCCTCCCAAGACTGAATTAGTTAGAAATAGAATCCCTGAGCAGAACAATAACAGGCTCTAAAATTAAATTAGTAATACATAGTTTACCAACCAAAACGAACTCAGGAACACAGGAATTCACAGCTGAATTCTACCAGATGTACAAAGAAGAGCTGGTATCATTCCTGCTGAAACTGTTTTGAAAAATTGAGAAGGAGAGACACATCTCTAATGTATTCTATGATACCGAAACATGGCAGGCAACACACACACACACACACACACACACACACACACACACACACACAAACACACACACTTCAGGCCAATATCCTTGATGAAACTCAATGCAAAAATTCTCAATAAACTACTCAAAACCAAATCCAGCAGAACATTAAAAAGATTATCCACCATGATATAGTGTGCTTTATCACTGTGATGCAAGGTTAGTTCAACACGTGCAAATCAATAAATGCATTTCATGACATAAACAGAACTAAAGTCAAAAACCACATGATTATCTCAATAAATGCAGAAAAGTCTTTTAATAAAATTCAACCCCCTTCCTTTTTTTTATTTTTATTTTTGGCAAAGTCTCACTCTGCTATCCAGGCTGGAATGTAGTGGCATGATCTTGGCTCACTGCAACCTCTGCCTCCTGGGTTCAAGTGATTCTCCTGCCTCAGCCTCCTGAATAGCTGGGATTACAGGCACACGACACAACACCCAGCTAATTTTTGTATTTTTAGTAGAGACATGCTTTTGCCATATTTGTCAGGCTAGTCTTAAACTCTTGACCTCATGATCCATCCACCTTGGCTTCCCAAAGTGCTTGGATTGCAGGAGTGAGCCACTGCTCCCAGTCATCAACACCCCTTCTTGTTTTTTTAAAAAAATAAGAGTAACCAAAAAAAATAAGATCCTTGTATTACAAACCCACAGCCAAAATTATAGCAAATAAGCAAAAGCTGGAGGCATTCTCTTTGAAAACTGGCACAAGACAAGGATGTCCTCTCTCACTAATCATGTTCAACACAATTTTGAACATCCCAGCCAGAACAATCAGGCAAGATAAATAAATAAAGGCCATCCAAATAGGAAGAGAGAAAGGCAAATTATGCCTGTTTCCAGATGACATAATTCTATATATAGAAAAGTTCATAGTCTTGACCCAAAAGCTTCTTCAGCTGATAAAGAACTTAAGCAAAGTCTCAGTATACAAAATGCATGTACAAAAATTACTAGCATTTCTATATCCCAACAACAATCAGATTGAGGTCCCAATTAGAAATGTAGTCCAATTCATAATTGCCATAAAAAGAATACAATTCCTAAAAATACAGCAAACTAGGAAAGTGAAATATCTCTACAAGAGGAACTACAAAACACTGCTCAAAGAAATAAGAGATAACACAAACAAATGGAGAAACACCTCATGCTCATGGATGGGAATAATTAACATCATTAAAATGGCCGTACTACCCAAAGCAATTTATAGATTCAATGCTATTCCTTTTAAACTACCATTGAACTTTCTTCACAAAACTAGGGGGGAAAAGCTGTATGCATCACATTACCTAACTTTAAACTATTCTCAGGGCCTCAATAATCAAAAAAAGCATGGTACTGGTACAAAAACAAACACATATACCAATGGAACAGAATAAAGAACCTAGAAATAAGACCGCACACCTACAACTATCTGATCTTTGACAAATCTGACAAAAAAAAAAACAATGGGGAAATGATTCCCTATTCAACAAATGGTGCTGGGATAACTGGCTAGCCATGTGCAGAAGATGAAAACTGGAGCCTTTGCTTACACCATACAAGAAAATTAACTCAAGATGGATTAAAGACTTAAATGTGAAACCCAAAATTATAAAGACTTGGAAAACAACTGATATGGTTTGACTGTGTCCCATCCCAAATCTCATCTTAAACTGTAGCTCCCATAATTCCACATTTTGTGGGAGGGACCCAATAGGAGATAATTGAGTCATTGCAGCAGTTTCCCCTATATTGTTCTGGGGTTTAATGAATAAGCCTCATGTGATCTGACGGTTTTATAAGGGGAAACCCCTTTCACTTATTTTCATTTCTCTCTTGCCTACTGCCATGTAAGATGTACCTTTCATCTCCTGCCATAATTGTGAGGCCTCCTGAGCCACATGAAACTGTGAGTCTATTAAGCCTCTTTTTCTTTATAAATTACCTGGTCTTGGGAATGTCTTCATCAGCAGCATGAGGGCAGACTAATACAACAGCCTAAGCAATGCCATTCTGGAAATAGAAATGGGCAAATATTTCATAACAAAGATGACAAAAGCAATTGAAGTAAAAGCAAAAATTGACAAATGGGATCTAATTAAACTAAAGGGATTCTGCACAGCAAAAGAAACTGTCAGCAGAGTAAACAGATAATCCACAGAATGAGAGAAAATTTTTGCAATCTATGCATCTGACAAATGTCTTCTATCAAGCATCTCTGAGAAACTTAAATAAATTGGCAAAGAAAAAACAAACAATTTCATTAAAAATTGAACAAAGAACATGAACAGACACTTTTCCAAAGAAGACATACATGCAGCCAACAAGCATATTTTAAAAAATTCAACAAATGATTTACAAAAATGGCAGGTAGGAGGGCAGACTAAATTGCAGCTCCCACTCGGATGGATGGAGCAACATGTGGAGACCCACATTTTTAACTTTTCCTCCGAGAACAACTGCAGGAATATACCAGGAAAGCTGTGAGAATCAACAGACCCTTTGAAAGCAGCAAATTGCTCCTGCAGGACCTGGGAGACAGCCCAAGTACTCTGAGTGGCCAAACTGTGAGAGTGGAAAAGGGAAATTGTCCACCCTCGAACACACATCCTCATTGGGGAACCTGAAGGTCCAGATCATGAGAGGATTTGACCTTACCTGGACCTGAGACAATTTAAAGAACTGAACAAAATGCAGGGATAGAGGAAGCAGCAAGAAAAGCCCTGTGGGCTCTCTGGGTCCCCAGGGAAGCCATTTATAACTTGTCTCTCAGGAGTCCTTGGGGAGGACTGCCAAATAAACTGGGAAAAAAACACAGGAAGAAGAAAATCTCCAGCTAAACTTTGTGACAGTTCCAACCAAATTCAGGAAAAGGCATGAATCTCTTGTGCAGACTTGACAGAGATAGGGAGGCATGAAAGCCCTGTTTGCTTTCTCAGCTGGGAGACTGGTAGCCTGGGGCAAGTTTTCAGCCTTCCTTGCTCACTGCCTAGAAAAAAATCTCAGTGCTGTGAGGGCTGGGGGGCATGGTGGGAGTGACACTAGCCTTTTGGGTTGTGTGGCTTTTAGGTGAAGCTTATAACTGCCATCTTTCCCCCCACTTCCCAGACAAACTGCATGACACAAAAGAGGCAGCCATAATTCTGGAAACACAACTCCATTGACCTGGGAACCACAGCCTTATTCCCCACAGAAGCCACATCAAGCCTTGCCCAAGGAGAAGCTGAGCTCAGACAGGCCTAACCCTGCCTCCTCCTGATGATCATTTCCTACCCATGCTGGTAGCTGAAGACAAAGGTCACATTCTTTTGGGAGTTCTAAGGTTCCGCGCCAATCACCTGATCCTCCCCTATACTACCACAGCTGCTGCTCTCTTGGAAATACTACCTTCAGGCAGGAGGCCAACCAGTACAAAACTAGTGCATTAACAGAAAAAATAAACTATCATTAGGGTGAACTGGCAACCAACAGAATAGGAAAAAAATTTTGCAATCTACCCATCTGACAAAGGGCTAATATCTGGAATCTACAAAGAAATTAAATTTATAAGAAACAAACAAACACCCCCATCAAAAAGTGGTCAAAAGATATGAACAGACACTTCACAAAAGAAGACATTTATACAGCCAACAAACATATGAAAAAATGCTCACCATCACTGGTCATTAGAGAAATGAAAATCAAAACCACATTGAGATACCATCTCATGCCAGTTAGAATGGCAATCATTAAAAAATCAGTAGACAACAGATGGTGGAGAGGATGTGGAGGAATAAGAATGCTTTTACACTGTTGGTGGGAGTGTAAACTAGTTCAACCATTGTGGAAGACAGTGTAATGATTCCTCAAAGATCTAGAACCAGAAATACCATTTGACCTAGAAATCCCATTACTGAGTATATACCCAAAAGATTAGAAATTGTTCTATTATAAAGACACATGCCCATGTATGTTTATTGCAGCACTGTTCACAATAGCTGTTCTCAATAGCGAAGACTTGGAACCATCCAAATTCCCATCAGTGATAAACTGGATAAAGAAAATGTGGCACATATACACCATGGAATACTACACAGCCATAAAAAGGAGTGAGTTCATGTCCTTTGCAGTGACATGGATAAAGGTGGAAACCACCATTCTCAGCAAACTGACACAAGAACAGAAAACAAAACACCGCATGTTCTCCCTCAAAAGTGGGTGTTGAACAATGAAAACACATGGACATAGGGAGGGGAACATCACACATTGGGGCCTGTTGGGAGTGGGGGCTAGGGGAGAGATAGAAGGGGGTGGGGGATTAGGGGAGGGATAGCATTAGGAGATACTAATGTAGATGACCAGGAAATGGATGCAGCAAACCACCATGGCATGTGTATACCTATGTAACAAACCTGCATATTCTGCACATGTACCCCAAAACTTAAAGTATAATAATAAGAAATAAATAAAATAAACACATCAAAAAATAATTACCTAAAACATATCTACCAAGATAAACTTTACTTCATCAACTATTTGGCTACCCAGATGTACTGTTTACATAAGAATAACAGAATACATGCTTAATGTTTTTTCTATTTATTAGTTTCCAGAGAGATTAGTTGGTTCTTTAGTATTATGCAAAGGAAATGAAGCAATAATTATTTGGTTATTTAGTATTATGCAAAGTTCATATTTCAACAAAATATGAATTCATGGACTTAAATATTTTTATATGTTTCAAGACAAAAACAAAAACAAAACAAAACTAGTGCATTAAACAACTGCAACTAAGGAGCCTCACAGAGTCCAATTTACTCTCCTGCCACCTCCACTGGAGAAGGTGTGGGTAGCCACAGCTAAGAGACCTGAAGATGGTTTATATTACAAGACTCTGCAGACACTCTCCCCTCCCCGTCACTGCCAGTACCAGCCCAGAGCATGGTAGCTCTGCTGGGTGGCTAGATCCAGAAGATAATAAAATAATAAAAATTATTGAAAAAATAAAAATTACTTTCAGGAAGTTGAGCTTTCAGGAAGACATACCCCTAGGAAAAGGGAGAGAGTATTACATCAAGGGAGCACCCCATGGGACAAAAGAGTCTGAATAGCAGCCTAAAATCTCAGATTTTCTTTCAGATATAGCCTACTCAAATGACAAGAAATCAGAAAAAAATTTCTGGTAACATGACATATTACATTGGGGGATTCTTTAAGCCCCACCAAAATCACACTAGCTCACCAGCAATGGATCCAAACCAAGAAAAAAATCCCTGAATTATCAGAAAAATAATGCAGAAGGTCGATTAGAGAAAGTCCAACTTAAGGAAATCATCAGTGAAATAGACAGTATAAATATAAAACAATCACAAATTCAGAAATAAAGAAAAAACTTAGAAAAATGCAAAATGTACTGGAAAGTCTTAGCAACAGAATCAATCAGAAGAAAGAACTTCAGAGCTAGAGTACACGGTTTTCAAATTAACCCAATCCAACAAAGACAAAGAAAAAGAATGTTTAGAAATGAACAAATCTTCCAAGAAGTTTCAGATTATGTTAGATAAGCAAACCTAAGAACAATTGGTATTCTTGAGAAAGAAGAGAAATTTAAAGTTTATAAAACATATTTGAGGGATTAATCAAGGAAAACATCCCTGGCCTTGCTAGAGATCCAGACATCTAAATACAAGAAGCTCAAAGAACACCTGGAAACTTTATCACAGAAAGATCATTGCCTAGGCACATAGTCATGAGTTTATCTAAAGTAAAGATGAGAAAAGACTCCCAAGAGCTGTAAGTCAAAAGAACCAGGTAATCTCTAAAGGAGAACCTATAAGATTTACAGCAGATTTCTCAGCATAAACTCTATAAGATAGAAGGGACTGGGGCCCTCTATTCAGCTTTCTTAAACAAAACAATTACCAGCCAAAAATTTTGTATTCAGTGACTCTAAGCTTCATAAATGAAAGATAGATACAGTCTTACCAAGCCAGCCCTACAAGAACTCATAAAAGGAGCTCTAAATCTTGAAACAAGTCTTGGCGACATATCAAAAAACAGAACTTCTTTAAAAAATAAATCCAACACATAAATAAGTAAATAAATAAATAACCACGACATTTAGGCATCAAAACACAATGAATGAAATAGCACCTCACATCTCAATATTAACGTTGAATGTAAATGGCCTAAGTGATCCACTTAAAAGATAATGGAATCGCAGAATGGATAAGAATTCACCAACCAACTATCTACTGCCTTCAAGAGACTCACCTAACCCATAAGGAAACAAACTTAAGGTAAAGGGATGGAAAGAGATATTCTGTGGAAATGGACATCAAAGGCAAACAAGCTTTAAAGCAACAACAATTTAAAAAGACAAAGAGGGACATTATATAATGGCCTTGTCCAACAGGAAAATATCACAATCTTATGTACATTTGCACCTAACACTGGAGCTCCCAAAATTATAAAACAATTACTACTAGACCTAAGAAATGAGATAGACAGCAACACAATAATAGTGGGGACTTCAATATTCCACTGACAGCACTAGACAGGTCATCAAGAGAGAAAGGCAACGAAGAAACAATACATGTACACTATACCCTAGAACAAATAAACTTAACAAATGTTTAAGAACATTCTACCCAACAGCCACACACAATATACATTCTATATATCAACACATGGAACTTTCTCCAAGATAGACCATATGATAGGCCAAAAAACAAGCTTCAATACATTTAAGGATACTGAAATTAAATCAAGTATTCTCTCAGACCACAGTGAAATAAAATTGAAAACCAACTCCAAAAGGGCCCCTCAAAACTATGCAAATACATGGAAATTAACTAACCTTGTCCTGAATGATCATTGGATCAATAATGAAATCAATATGAAAATTAAAATATTCTTTGAACTCAACAATAATAGTGACACAATCTGTCGAAACCTCTGGAATACAGCAAAGATGGCGCTAAGAGAAAAGTTTATAGCCTTAAATGCCTATATCAAAAAATCTGAAAGAACACAAATAGACAATCTAAGGTCACACCTCAAGGGAATAAAGAAAGAAGAACAAACCAAACTAAAACCTAGTAGTAAAAAAGAAGTAATGAAGATCAGAGCAGAACAAAAAGAAATTGAAAGAAGAAAATTCAAAAGACAGATGAAACGAAAAGCTAGTTTTTTGAAAAGATAAATAAAATTGATGGACTATTGGCAAGATTAACCAAGAAAAAAAGAGAGACAATTCTAATAAGCTCGATTAAAAACAAAATAAGAGATATTACAACTGACACTACAAAAATTCAAAAGATCATTCAGGACTACTATGCAAACATTTATGTGCACAAACTAGAATACCTACAGGAGATGGATAAATTTCTGGAAATATACAACTCTCCAAGCTTAAATCAGGAAGAATTAGAAATCCTGACCAGACCAATAATAAGCAGCAAGACTGAAATGGTAATTTTAAAAATTGCCAACAAAAAAAGTCCAGGAATAGACTGACTCACAGCTGAATTCTATCAGACATTCAAAAAAGAATTGGTACCAATCCTATTGACACTGTTCTACAAGATAAAGAGTAACTCCTCCCTAAATCATTCCATAAAGCCAGTATCACCCTAATACCAAACTAGAAAAGGACATAAGAAAGAAAGAAAACTACAGATCAATACCTCTGATGAGTATACATGCAAAAATAGTTAAGAAAATACTGGTTAACCAGCCAGGCATTGTGGCTCATGCCTGTAATCTCAGCACTGTGGGAGGCTGAGGCAGGCAGATCACCTGCAGTCAGGAGTTTGAGACCAGACTGGCCAAAATGGTGAAACCCCGTCTCTACTAAAATTGCCAAAATTAGCCAGGCATACTAGCTAACCAAATTCAACAACATGTCAAAAAGATAATCCACCATGATCAAGTGGGTTTAATTCCAAAGATGAAGGGATGCTTTAACATAGGCAAGTCAATAAATGTGATACACTACATAAACAGAATTAAAAACAAAAATCACATGATCATCTCAATAGATGTAGAAAAATCATTCGACAAAATCCAGAACATCTTTGTGATTAAAACCCTCAGCAAAATCAGCATACAAGAGACATACCTCAACATAACAAAAGCCATCTATGACAAACCCACAGCCAACATAATACTGAACAGAGAAAAGTTGAAAGCATTCCCTGAGAGAATTGGAACAAGACAAGGAATTCCACTCTCGCAGCTTCTATTCAACATGGTACTGAAAGTTCTAGCCAGAGCAATCAGACAAGAGAAAGAAAGTGCATCCGGAGCAGTAAAAAGAGAGTGAAACTGCCACTGTTTGCTGATGATATAATTGTATACTGAGAAAGACTATTGTATACCAAGACTAAAGATTTCTCCAAAAAGCTCCTAGAACTGATAAATGAATTCAGCAAAGTTTCGGGGTACAAGATTAATGTACATAAATTAGTAGCTCTGCTATACACCAACAGCAACCAAACTGAGGACCAAATCGAGAACTTAACCCTCTTCACTGTGGCTGCAAAATAAATAAATAAATAAATAAATAAATAAGCAAAATACTTAGAAATATACCTAACCAAGGAAAGACCTTTACAAAGAAAACTGCAAAACACTGCTGAAAGTAATCATAGATGACACAAATAAGTGGAAACACATCCTAGGCTCATGGATGGTAAAATTAATATTGTGAAAATGACCATACTGCCAAAAGCAAGTTCAAATTCAATGCAATTCCCATCCAAATAACATCAACATTCTTCACAGAACTAGAAAAAAAATCCTAAAATTTATATGGAACTAGAAAACACTTACACGCACAAACTAGAATACCTACAGGAGGTGAAAAATTTCCAGAAATATACAACCCTTCAAGCTTAAATCAGGAAGAGTTAGAAACCCTGAAGAGACCAATAATAAGCAGCAAGATTTAAATGGTAATTTCATAGCCAAAAGAAGACTAAGTAAAAAATACAAATCCCAAGACATCACATTAACTGACTTAGAACTATACTGTAATGCCACGGTCACCAAAACAGCATGGTACCGGTATAAAAATAGGCACATAGACCAATGGAACAGAACAAAGAATCCAGAATAAACCCAAATACTTACACCAACTGGTCTTCAACAAAGCAAACAAAAGCATAAACTGTGAAAAGGACACCCTGTTCAACAAATGGTGCTGGTATAATTGGCAAATCACGTGTAGGAAAATGAAAATGTCCTCACATCTTAGGTTATATAAAAATCCATTCAAGATGGATCAAGGACTTAAATCTAAGACCTGAAGTTATAAAAATTCTAGAAGATAATATTGATAAAATCCTTCTATACATTGGCTTTAGCAAAGAATTCATTTCATTTTCACCCAAAAGCAAATGCGACAAAAACAAAGATAAATAGGTAGAACTTAATTAAACTTAAGAGCCTCTGCACAGCAAAAGGAAGAGTGAGCAGAGTAAACAGACATCTCAGAGTGGGAGACAGTCTTCACAATCCATACACTCAACAATGGACTAATATCCAGAATCTACGATGAACTCAAATCAGTAAGAAAAAATAACAATCCCATCAAAAAGTGGGCTAAGGACAATTGTCAAAAGCAGATACACAAATGGCCAACAAACATATACAAAACTGTTCAATATCACTGATGATCAGGGAAATGCAAATCAAAACCACAATGCAATACCACCTTACTCCTGCAGAAATTACCATAATCAAAAAATTTTTAAAAATAGATTTTGGTTTGGATGCCATGAAAAAGGAACACTTCTACACTGCTGTAGGGAATGTAAACTAGTATAAACATTATGAAAAACAGTCTGAAGTTTCCTGAAAGAACTAATAGTAGAACTACAGTTTGATTCAGCAATCCCATTACTACATATATACTCAGAGGAAAAGTCATTATATGAAAAAGATACTTGCACATGCATGTTTATAGCAGCACAGTTCACAATTGCAAAACTATGGAACCAGCCCAAATGCCATCGCACAATGAGTCTATTACAAAATTATGATATATATATGTGTGTGTATGTAGATTACATATATAATTACATAAGTAATTATATATTATATATCTAATTATATAATTACTCATGTAATTAAATATCACTTGTTCTCCAAAAACCTATAGAAATAAAAAAATTAAATTAAAAAAATAAAAAAGAAAAGCTAATTTTCAAAAGAAATCAAATTAATCAAACAATTTCTAAATTTAAAAAATTAAATGACAACAGTTTACTATCACACAGAGGTGGGTTTAATATATATATATGATGGAATACTACTCAGCCATAAAAACAAATGAATTAATTGAATTTGCAGCAACCTGGACAGAACTGGAGACTATTATTCTAAGTGAAGTAACTCAGGAATGAAAAATCAAACATCGTATGTTCTCACTTATAAGTGGGATCTAAGCTATGAGGATGCAAAGGCCTCGGAAGACAATGGACTTTGGGGATTCAGGGGAAAGGGTGGGAGGGGTGTGAGGGATAAAAGACTACAAATCAAATTGGGTTCCATGTATACTGCTCGGGTGATAGGTGCACCAAAATCTCACAAATCACCACGAAAGAACTTACTCGTGCAATTAAATACGACTTGCTCCTCAAAAACCCATAGAAATAAAAAAAAAATTAATTAAAAAATAAAAAATAAAGCTAATTTTCAAAACAAATCGAATTAATCAACCAACATCTCAATTTAAAAAACTAAATGGAAACAGTTTACTATCACTCAGAGGTGGGTTTAGTTTTATTTTCTGTTGTCATCTTTTGAGCATTGTAAATTATGAAAGAAATTCAGAACTATAGCGCTTCTCAAATCGGCCTCTATGTTCCTTCAACCTAAGAGTGCCCTCTCCTGGCTTCATGATTCACATTCAGCTGGTTCACTGATGAAAATAAGTTTAACGTGAAGATGGTGGAAAAAAAAAAAAAAAAACTGTTCTGAAACCTGGCATAATAAAGGCTTTAGCTCTCCTTTTAAATATAACAAAAATGAACAAAAGTCCAATCGCAAGTATAATGGTTGTTTCCAGCAGCTGAAAGGAGGGTAAAACGCAGAGTTGTTGTTTGATAGGTATGGAAAAGTTCTGGAGATTGGTTGTACAACAATGAGAATATACTTTACATTATTGAACTGTACACTTAAAAAATGCTAAGGTGGAAAAGCTTATATTATGTATGCTTTACCACAAAGCATACAAACAAACACAGATAAGGAAATACATCTAATTGTGGTATAAATAGTCCATGTTGATAGAAGCAGCTCTAAGTTGGGACTGTTTTCACCTGAAGTCAAATGTTTACCACAAATTAAACCTAGCTGGAGTTGATAAAATTTTTAATTCCTGTCATTTTACTAACTAGGCACATATTTCTCTTAATTTACTAAAACTATAACTATAGAACAACTTAATTGCAACTCTTAATGTCTTTAGTCTTGAAGATTTAGAGACTCATGTAAAAATATTGTGAAAATGTTACTTTATTTGCTTTAATAAATAATAAAATATTCTTCAGTTTCTAAAAATAAAGACTCCAAGTTTTGATTTGTGTATCCAACTGAAAGGCACTCACTAAGATGAAAGAAAAAAACCTAGGAAAGAAGCAAATCTGATGGAAGAATAGACCAATGGTTCTCAACTGGAGACAATTTTGTACCCAAGGGGACATCCGATAATGTTTGGAAATCTTTTTGGTTATCACAACTCGGGGAGTGGGGAGTAGTACTGGCATATAGTTGGCAGAGGATTGGCTTAAGACATCGCTGAATGGTAAACTCTGGCCACCACTACAAAGATTGATTTGGCCTCGAATGTCTAGCACCAAGGTTGAGAAACACTGGGTTAGAATCTTCTTCGCTGACTTTGACCACTTTTTCTCAGCCTTTGTAGCAGGCTTCTTTTCTTCTATCTGTCTCTAATTACCCAATATTCTGTTTTTAGGTCAATTATCTTTTCTCTTGATTTTCCCTTGGGGATATCATCCATTCCCTTGTCTTTAACAATCACCTCTATGTTGCTGACTCCCACATCAGTATGTCTAGTTTCAAATACTCTTCTAGCTCTAAAATATTGCCTTTCTCAATACCTCCCTCACATCTTTTCATTAAGCTACAGCTACATCTGACCTTTCTGTCTTTCATAGTAGCATTTGGTACAAAACCTCAGGGTCATTTATTTCCCAGACATTTACTGAGTAACTAATTTGTATAAAGGGCTGTGCTGTGTACTTGGAGGAAGGTAGCAAGGGTGGAGATAAGAGATAGTTACAGCAGTGAATGCCTTACATGTATTATCCCTGGTTATGGCAACAGTTTTGCAAGGAAAAAAATTATGGCCTTGAAAGCAAAGTTCCAAGAATTTAATTAATTTAAGAATTGATTACAAGCGCAGAGCTTGTAAACAGCAGTTTAACAGCCACTTCTCTTACATTAAGGACTAAACTCCATTAAAACCAACAACAACAACAACAATAAAAAAGAAACCAACAAACAAAAACCACTGAGGACAACCCTGAAAAGTCTGATCTAGTTTGTCCATAGCTAAAGGGATATGAATGTGTAGGCTATATTAATAATGAAGGTCTAAGAAGTTCCAGAAGCCTTTTCTTCTGAGACGCATGGTACTGTCTTCTGGTTACCATAAATCGTAGAATATAGCATGTCATCAGTGGTAAGATGGGTCATTATTTTCCACACCTACAAGAAAGAAAAAATAAGTTGTCAACTAAAGTATAGTGTATCATCAATTGTCAGGTCGCAGAGATTTCCTAGATGTTCAAATGTGGGGAAAAAAATACAGTAAGCCTTCAAAAATTACAATTTGTTTAAAAAATATAAAGAAAAATTGATCTTAGATTCTGTGACATACGGCGAATTCATTTTCCACATTCAATTTCCATGGTCAGTGCTGGTGTGCTGTTCTGCACTTTAGTCAACTTACATGTTTGCATAGTGCTTTTTAAATGATCGTAGCTAGTTTCACAGATCTGTGATGTGCATCTGCAGCTGGCTTGTAAAGCTCTTCTTTGGTTACCGCCCACCCCCGCGTCCCTCCTACACATATAAGCCATTCAGAGTTTACCACTTAAAGATAAACTTGAATTTCTTCTCATCTTAAAATTTCATAAATTATATTAAATTCTCCATAAATTTATTTACATTTAGTGGGAGTGGGGAGCGATGAAAAAACACTATATTAAATAACGACCTCGCTTTTTAACACCCATCCTGGTAGAAACGTTAAAATCGGATGGGGTAGGGAGGAGGGGTGGAGGCGGAGAAGGGATGTACGTCTCAGGATACAGGAAATACGGTAAGAGCGAAACAGGAGGAAGCCAGCTCAGTGCCTGGAGGGGACCCGCCGCCATCTCAGGTCTCTTGGCTTTGCCAGGGCCCACCGGAGAAAACTGACGCCCCGTTTCTGTAATCCTTATGGGAGATCAACCTTGTGCCTCCGGGAGATCCACTCTCCCACCTGGAAACACACGGGAAGCCAAGCCTCCAAAAAAGCGCTGCCTCCTAGCTCCGCGGTGGGATTATCCAGAAGGAACTCCCAACGGAGGTAGTACCACTCTCCCCTCCGCACCTCCTCCTCCATCAGCCGGCCTGAAGTCTCACCCTCCTCCTCCGGAGAAGTAGAGAAATAAATCTCTCCCACCCTAAACCAGGTCAGATTCTTTCTCATCTAGGACATCTAGGCTCTTTGAAACTTATTATGCATTCTCAAAGATCTCCTTCCCCTTTTCCCTGTTCTTCCCACGATTTCAAAATAGAAGAAATAACATGCAGGCATTAAGCGGCTCTTTCAAAAAATATTCTTGAATGAAATGATGCATATTTAATGACATTAAATAATTATTTTAAATATTTTAGATGAAATAATTGTAGTTATATTTTCTAAGACATAGACTTGAATCTTTTGATTTGTTTGAAAGTAATTCATTGGTGCCAAGGTGGAGGGAAGGTATAATAAAAATGTTCATGAGTTGATAATTTAAAGCTAGGTGATGTATTTGTGGGAATTTATTATACTATTCTCTCCACTTTTGCGTGCATTTGAAAAATTTTTATTTAAAAAAAAAATGCCTGATTCAAGACCAATAACAAGCACCTATGTCCAGAACTTTGTTAACAGAGAGAAGTGTAAGGTGAGCCTTCAGAAGTGTACGTCTTTCTCTGTGTTATTATTCAAGACCAATAGCAAGCATCTATTGAAACAAGCATCTTTTGCGTGCATTTGAAAAATTTTTATTTAAAAAAAAAAATGCCTGGTTCAAGACCAATAACAAGCACCTATGTCCAGAACTGTGTTAACAGAGAGAAGTGTAAGGTGAGCCTTCAGAAGTGTACGTCTTTCTCTGTGTAAGGCAGGAGAGTTAATTATGTATATATTTTAAGCTACAATGTGATAGTCAAATCCAAGTGCCATAACATTTGCTTCTTCAAGGTATTCAGGAAGCGTGGAGGATGGATCAAGTCACTGCCTGGTAGTAATCGTGAGCCATCAACTAAAAAAAAAAGAGTGGGGGTCAGGCATGGTGGTGCAGGCCTATAATCCCAGCCCTTTTGGAGGCCGAGGCGAGCAGATCAGGTCAGGAGTTCGAGACTAGCCTGGCCAACATGATGAAACCAGGTCTCTACTAAAGTTACAAAAATTAGTCGGCCATGATGGTGGACGCCTGTAATCCCAGCAACTCTGGAGGCTATGGCAGGACGGTCACTGGAACCTGGAAGGCAGAGGTTGCAGTGAGCCGAGACTGCGCCATTGCTCTTCAGCCTGAGCGACAATAGCAAAAACTACGTCTCAAAAAAAAAAAAAAAAAAAAAAAAAAAAAAAAAGAAGGAGGAACTTTGGGTGGGCCTTAAAGGGTGAGTGACATATGCCACGTGGAGGGGCAGGGAATGTTTTCCAGGCCGAGGCTTTCCAGAACAAAAGGCAGAGCTCTTCTGGAAACAGCTTGGCTATAATTTTGAATTTTGAATCTGTAAGAAGGACCAAAAGGGGAAGATAAAGTGCTTCAGGGCCTTAAATGTTATGCTGAGCATATAATTCATTCCAATATCCAGCAAGTGATACTATTTGTATTTTAGGATTCCAGTTCTTACTATCAGAAAAGCAATCTCTGATATTAATTTGGATGAACTTTATAGAATGTAAAAAATAAAACTGAATCTGACACAAATTTTATAGATACTTTTTATCCAAAGGAAAGAAACATCATTTGTGCAGTAAACCTTTATGAAGCCCTTGCAATGGGTAGAAATTATTCTGAGAGCTGTAGGGGATGGATGGCCAAGGTAGTGCCTAGTACATAATAGGAGTGAAACATATTTTGAATAAATAAATCAATGAATGATGGGACAACACTGGTCACCAAAGAAGTTATAGACATTGGGTTTGGTGGTAATGCATAGAAAAAGAGTGAGGTCTATTTTGCTTGAAAGCATCTCCCTGTCATTCCATACAGCTCTACTTCTATCTCACATGTTTACCTTTATTCAAAAGGGTAGTGGAGTGAAGGGGTTGCAGGGCGTAGGGTGAATATTTCGGAGACAGAAAACAAAAGAGCAGCCGGGCGCGGTGGCTCACGCCTATAATCCTAGCACTTTGGGAGACTGAGGCTAGTGGATCACCTGAGGTCAGGAGTTCGAGACCAGCCTGGCCAGCTTGGCGAAATCCTGTCTTTACTAAAACTGAAAAAAAAAAAAAAAAAAAAAAAAAAAAATTAGCCAGGAATGGTGGTGGGCACCTGTAATCCCAGCTCTTCGGGAGGCTGAGGCAGGAGAATGGATTGAACCCGGGAAGCAGAGGTTGCAGTGAGCCAAGATCACGCCACTGCACTCCAGCCTGGGAGACAGAGCAGGACTCCGGGGGAAAAAAAAAAAAAAAAAAAAAAAAAAAAAAGAAAGAAAAGAGAGAGAGAGAGAGAAAGAGAGAGAGAGAGAGAAAAAAAAACAAAGAAAAGAAGTGCAAGAGTTCCGTAATTTCCCCCCAAGTGATTCAAGTCACTGAAAATTGTAATAATAGCCAATATTTACTAAAGATTTATGTGCCAATTTTCTTTTCTTTCTTTCTTTCTTTCTTTCTTTCTTTCTTTCTTTCTTTCTTTTTTTTTTTTTTTTTCTGAGACAAAGACTTACTCTGTTGCCCAGACTGGAGTGCAGTGGTGCAATCTTGGCTCACTGCAGCCTCTACCTCACGGGTTCAAGTGATTCTCCTGCCACAGCCTCCTGAGTAGCTGGGACTACAGGTGTGCGCCACCACACCCAGCTAATTTTTGTATTTTTAGTGGAGACAGTGTTTCATCATGTTGGCCAGGATGGTCTTGGTCACCTAACCTCGTGATCTCTGCCTCTCAAAGTGCTAGGATTACAGGCGTGAGCCACTGTGCCCAGTCTATGTGCCAGTTTTCTAAAGAGCTTTGCATGTTATAATTTATGTAATCACAACTCTACTAGAGAAGTTTGTATAGGCCAAGGGAAGTTGTATGAGTTGCCACAAATTACACAGCACGAAGTGGCTGAGCTGAGCTTTAAACCCGGAACATTTGATTTGAGTTCGTGCTCTAAACTGCTATGTAATACATCTCTTCTAATGCTATGTATACAACTGTTTTATAGGAATATATCATTGAAATTGAGGTAAGGAAAGGATAATGACTTGAGGAGACCAGGAGACAAAGAGATGGACAGAAACAGAAAAAAAAAGTCACAATATTTTTTTACTATTTTTCAGTCTTTGAGGGATTGCAGTATGACTCCATTTCCCTGGTGCATTCGCGTAGTAGTTCACTTGATGAAAACAATGAAGATGATTATTTACAATGCTACCCTGCTTTTTCTGATGTCCTGCACCTGGAAGTTGTGCTTCTTAAGGTAATCTCTTTACCAAAAACTATTAAGAGGAGGAGGAGGAAATAAGTTGGTTTTGACACATTAGAAAGTAGCCAAACAAAACACTGAAACTACATTCTCCATTATATGAAAACATACTCATAATAATGTAATCTAAATAAATGTTTTGTTAGATTCACTTGTAATTACCTTAGAGTTTATATTATTACTGTGAAATAGATCATCTTTTTAATTACATTTTCTAATTATTTATGGTAAATGGGAACATGATTGACATTTTTGTATATTGATTTTATATTCTGTAGCCTTCATAAATTCTGTTTATTCTAATAATTTATAGATTTCTTGGATTATCTGTTAATTAATTGTATTTTGAATAATGACAGTTTCTTTCCAATATTTCTTTAGCTTGTATTACTGTGCTACCTAGGATCTTTAGTTCAAAGAGGAACAAGAGCATTGGTGGAGGATTTCCTTACTTTGTTCCGAAATTCTACAAAATTTCACCTTTTTTAGTAGATTGTCTTTCTCAAGTTAAGCAAGTTTCTTTATATTCCTAATCTGCTGAGAGTTTTTATTACAAATATTATGAAGTTTCTTCCCATCTATATGTATTGACATTTTCATATCCTTTTTCTACCATGAATATCACAGTGTGACAATGTGATAAATTACAATAATCAATTTTCTAATATATTTCTAGCTTTTGCTTTCATCAAGCCTCACCATTGGATATTTTGTTTTCTATTTTAATAATTTTTATTTTTTTATTTTGAACATTCTTCTTTTGTTTTCTCTCTAATTTATTGAGTTAGATCTTTAGCTTCTTGATTTTCAATGTTCTTCTGTAAGATAAGAATTTAGAACTATACATTTCTTCTGCCACCTTAGAAATAGTTCACAGGTTTTTATATTTAGTATTTTTATCATTCAATATTATTTTTAAATTTCTCTTACTATTTTCTGACCCATGTTTTTTTTTTAAATTTCTAACCATATGGGATTCCTTTTTAAAAAATTGTATTATGAAATCATTAACCCCATTCTACTTTATCTTTTTTTCTGCTTTAAATTTTTTTAATCCTTCTTATAACAAGATACAAAATTATACATTGGCTGCTCTTCCCGGCAGAGTTTGGCAATATAAAACATTTTCTTTGATTAAATACATAGCAAAAGTATGGTTCTGATATTTATTGATGTTGTTGCTGTTGAATTTTATACTTATGTTTTTAAAATTTTTATTTAATTTACACTTGAAAAACTGGGAATATTACAAAGAACTCCCATAATACACTTTACCCACATTCACCAATTAACACTTTATCACATTTGCCTTATTATTCTGTTCTTCTCTTCCTCTCCTTCTCCCTCTCCTATTTGACTGTATTTGCAAATAGTAATTTGCCAAATGTCAAATTATTCTCCTTTACCTCTTAATATGTCAGTGTTTATTTCTTCAGAATGATGATTTCCTCATACATTCTCAGTAAATGTGTCACAATCAAGAAATTTGATATTGCTCTGGTATTATAATCGAATCCATATTCTGATGTTACCAGTTGTCCCAATAATGTCTTTTATCGTTATTTTCTTTCCTTGTTCAAAGTGCTCATCCAAGATGATGCATTACATTTAGTGTCATGCCTCTCCAGTTTTTAATATAGAACAGTTCCTTCACCTTTCTTTGTCTTTTATGTGTGTAGAAAAACAAACTCAGTTTCTCTCATTATATTCTCACAACCCCACTTCTGACACTGATTGTGTGGGAAAAAAACAGGTTTTCTTTGGCTCTTGCACGACAACAACCAACACAGAAAACTCGTGGCCAAATATATTGGGATTTCTTCTCACCAACAAGCAAATAAGCAATTCTACAGTGGACATCAGCTGGGTGTGCTCCAATCCAATTCAGTTCTGAAGCTATCTCCCTGCAGAAAGTATCTGATTCCACAGATTGAGAGCGTAGTCCCACAGGACTGCCCCAACTTTAGACATCAGTTTCAATTCTGGGCCTTTGGAACTTTTAACTGACCAGCTTCAAGTTAAGGTTCCCATGACCTCTCTTTTTAGGCTCACATAATTTGCTAGAACAGCACACAGAATTCAGGGAAACACTTACTTGCATGTACCTATTTATTCATAAAGGACGTTTTAAAGGCTACAAATAAACAGCCAGATGAAGAGATGCATAGAGTGAGGTCTGGAAGGGTATTCAGCACAGGAGCTTCCATTCCTGTGGAGTTGGGGTATGCCATCCTCCCGGCATGTGGATGAGTTCTTATTCATCCTTCTATAAGCCTCCACAAATTCAGCTGTACTTAATCCTCTTGTGCTTTTTATGAAGACTTCATTTGATAGGCATTATTGAAGCATGGAAAACCATGTAGAAATGTGATTGGGCTAGAAGGGCATGATCTAATACCAATAGATTCAATGGAGAAACCCAGCAAGCCTTGCCTGTTCAGATTCTTCTTGGCTTCTCTGTGCAGTGTTCCTTCCTCCTGGGTATGGGGCAGGACTCTTTCCAAAATGGGAGTCTTATGACCCATAGTCAAACTAGGTAGGTCAGAGAATTACTTCACGGCCAGCTCCAAGACAGAAAGTCGGGTGAAGTTTAGACTATATTTTTAGTTACTATGGCTTGCCTTCAGGAGAAAGAAAAGAACGTAAAAGGAGGGCCGGAGAAAGTCAAAAAGAGATTATGATTTCGGAAGCCTAAAATGCTCCAACATTATACATATGTATACACATATCCACACACAGATACATTATACACACACATACACATACACACATATTGACTGTCTCTCACCTTTATTTCTCTGAAGCTGTTTCAAAGCTGCTTCAGGAACCAAAGACAAAAGACCAAATACTTAAACAAAAGATATGCCTGTTGTTTTAGTCACTTAGGAAATAACAAGAGCTTTGGGAGTTATGAGCCAGGAACCATGGACAAAAACATATATATATATATATATATATATATATATATATACATCTCACACATCAACAATTGACAGTTGTGTAAATACAGGATACTTATTTCATAGATTGTCCTTCAATTTAAATTTGTGTGCCATATCCCCATTATTATATTTAGAGTATGCATATGAGCAAAAACATCAAAGGAATAATGTGGTGTTCTCAGGACATCATGTTGGTGGCACCTGATGCTGGTTTGACCCCTTAGGAGTAAAGTTAACTTTGATTACTTCGTTAACCTTGTGAATAGTTGCTAGATTAATCCACTTTACAATTACCATTTTCCTTTTTATAATTGATGATTTTGCTGGGGATACTTTGAGACTATGTGCCTATCCTGTTCCTCATTATACTATCATCCACTAGTTTTCAAATCCATTGACAATTCTTGACTGAATCAGATATTACCATGATGAATGCAAAATGGTAATTTTCAAACTCCATCATTTTTACTACATTTATTAGTTTATATTCTACATCAAGGTAGAGGTTTTTCTCCGTTTATTTATTTATTAGTTTGGACACATAGATATTTATTTTTTAAATACCCTATTGTTATTTATTTTAATGCTCAAATTGTCTCAGATTTAGTGAGTGGCTGCCTGTTAAAGTTGGCTCCCCTGTCTTTTGACATGTCTTATCATTGTTCAACACATGTTTTTACTTACTTTAAAATTTCTTTACTTCCTTACTTTCAAGCTTGTCGTGTACTTCCTACCCCGTTACTCATTTCTCTACAGACCTCTGTTATCTTTAAAGGAGACAGTATTTAGAAACTAAGTCATCGTATATGACTGTTTTTTAGCTTAACATTTTGTTATTGTTTTCCATTTAAAAGACAATATTGTTTATATAATGATTATTTAGAGTTTGTTGAAACTTGCTTTATGTCCTAGAGAACATGATCAACTAGTGTTTTATGTATGCCTGGTAAGATTGTGTATCTAATTTTCGCATGTAGTGTTCTGTTCATTAAATTTAATTATGTTGTTTAAATCTTCTTTATTACTAATTTTTTTGTTTGCTGGACCTATCGGTTACCGAGAGAGTTAAAATCTTCCACTGTAATTGTGGATTTGTCAGATTCTTATACTTTTGACAATTGTTGCTTTGTATACTTGAGGCATTGTTAGTATGTATATGCAAGTCTAGACTAGATACATGTTTTATAATCTTATGAACTCTTTTTGTCTTTTTGAATGTAAATTTTTTTGTTTGCTGAGTCTTTTTAAATTTTTAAAATTTTTCTGGGTACCTAGTAGGTGTATATATTTATGGAGTATATGAGATGTTTTGATACATACATGCAAAGTGTAATAATCACATCATGTACAATGGGGTATCCATCATTTCAAGCATCTATCCTTTTGTTACAGACAATTTAATTCTACTCTTTTAGTTTTTGCAAAATATACAATTATATTCTTATTGACTGTAGTCACCCTGTTGTCCTATCAAATAATAGACCTTATTCATTCTTTCTTTTTACCCATTAACCATCCCCACTCTTCTCCATCATCTATTACCCTTCCCAGCCTCTGGTAACCATACTTCTAATCTTTATCTCCATTGAGTTCAATTGTTTTGATTTTTAGATTCCATAAATAAGTGAGAACATGTGACATTTATCTTTCTGTGCCTGGCTCATTTCACTTAACATAATGATCTCCACTTCCATCCATGCTGTTGCAGGAGACTGGATCTCATTGGTTTTTTTATGACTGATTATTACTCCACCGTGTATATGTACCATGTTTTCTTCATTCATATGTCTGTTGATGAACACTTAGGTTGCTCCCAAATCTCAGCTATTGCAAACAGTGCTGCAACAAACAAGGGAGTGTAGATATTTTTTTCATATACTGATTTCCTTTGTTTGGGGTATATACCCAGCAGTGGGATTGCTGAATCATATGGTAGGTCAATTTTTACTTTCTTGAGGAATCTCCAAATTGCTCTCCATAGTGGTTGTGCTGATTTACATTCCCACCAACAGTGTACAAGCAATCCCTCTTCTCCACATTCTCCCCAGCATTTGTTACTACCTGTCACTTGGATATAAGTCATTTTAATTGAAATGAAATAACATCCCATTGTAGTTTTGATTTGTATTTCCCTGATAATCAACTACATTAAGCACTTTTCCACATGCCTGTTTGGCATTTGTGTATCTTCTTTTGAAAAATGTCTGTTCAAATCTTTGTCTCAATTTTGATCAAATTATTAGATTTTTTCCTATTGAGTTGTTTGAGCTCCTTACATATTTTGGTTATTAATTTTTTGTCATAAGGGGAGTTTGCAAATATTTTTTCCCATTGCACCTTCACTTTGTAGACTGTATCCTTTGCTGTGCAGAAGCTTTTTTACTTGATGTGATCCCATTTGTTCATTTTTGTTTTGATTGCCTATGCTTGTGGGGTATTACTTAATAATTTTTTGCCCAGACCAATGTCCTGGAGATTTTTCCCATATTTTCTTGTTGTAGTTTCATAGTTTGAGGTCTTAAACTTAAATTTTTAACACATTTTTATTTGATTTTTGTATATGGCAAGAAATATCTATCTAGTTTCATTTTTCTGCATATGGATATCCAGTTTTCCCAGCACCATTTATTGAAGAGACTGTCTTTTCCGCAGTGTATGTTCTTGGCACCTTTGGAAAATGAGTTCTTTAGGTGTGTGGATTTGTTTCTGGGTTCTCAATTATTTTCCATTGGTCTATGTGTCTGTTTTTATGACAATACCATGCTATTTTGATTACTGTAGTTCTGTAGTATAACTTGAAGTCAGGTACTATGATTCCTTCAATTTTGTTAATTTTGCTTTTGATAGCTTTGGCTATTCTAGGTCTTTTGTGGCTCCATATAAATTTTAGGATCGTCTTTTTTCTATTTCTGTGAAGAATGTTTTTTGTATTTTGATAAGTATTGCATTGAATCTGTAGATTGCTTTTCATAGTATGGACATTTTAACAATATTGATTCTTTCAATCCATTAATGTGGACCATCTTTCCATACTTTGGTGTCCTCTTCAATTTCTTTCATCAGTGTTCTACAGTTTTTATTGTAGAGATCTCCCACTTCTTTGGTTAATTCCTAGGTATTTAATTTTATGTTTGGCTATTATGTGGAATTATTTTTAAATTTCTTTTACAGATTGGCCAGTGTTGGCATACAGACATGGTACCAATTTTTGTATGTTGATTTTGTATCCTGCAACTTTACTGAATTTATCAGTTCTTATAGTTTTTTTGTGAAGTCTTTATGGTTTTCCAAACACAAGATCAAATCCTCTGAAAACAAGGGTAATTTGACTTCTTCTTTTCCAATTTGGATGCCCTTAATTTCTTTCTCTTGTCTGATTGCTTTAACTAGGACTTGCAGTACTAGGTTGAATAACAACAGTGGCAAAGGATATCCTTGTAATGTTTCGGATCTTAGAGGAAAGGCTTTCAGTTTTTCCCCATTTGGTATGATACTAGCTGTGGGTCTGTTATATATGGGTTTTGTTATGTTGAGGCATGTTCCTTCTATACCCATTTTTGAAGGTTTTTATCATGATTGCATGTTGAACTTTATCCAATGATTTTTCGGCATCAAGTGAAATGACCATATGGTTTTAATCCTTCATTCTGTTGATATTATGTATCACTATTGTTGAACCATCCTTCCATTCCAGGGGTAAATCTCACTTGGTCATCATGAATGATCTTTGTAATATATTGTTGAATTTGTTTGCTAGTAATTTGTTGAGGATTTTTGCATCAATATTTATCAGAGTTATTGGCCTGTATTTTTTTTGTTTTGTTTTGTTTTTGCCTGATTGTAGTATCATACCTCGTGGAATGAGTTTGGAAATATCCCTTCCTCCTGTATTTTTCAGAATAGTTTGAGTAGGATTGGTATTAGTTCTTCTTTAAATATTTGTTAGAATTCAGCAGTGAAACCACTGGGTCCCAGGCTTTTCTTTACTGGAATACTTTTTATTATGGCTTTAATCATGTTACCTGTTACTGGTCTTTTCAGGTTTTGGATTATCTTCATGGTTCCGTCTCGATATGTCATATGTGTAAAGGAGTTTCTCTATTTAGTCTAGATTTTCCACTTTATTGGCATATAGTTGCTCATAGTTGCCACTAATGAGCCTTTGAATTTCTGCAGTATCAGTTGTAATGTCTCCTTTTTCATCTCTGGTTTTATTTACTTGAATCTTCCATCTTTTTTTCTTAGTCTGGCTAAAAGTTTGTCTATTTTGTTTAACTTTTCAGAACACCAACTTTTTATTTTATTTTACTTATTTTATATTGTTTCCTTCATTCCAATTTCATTTATTTCTGCTCTGATGTTTATTATTTATTCCTCTTAATTTTGGGTTTAGTTTGCTCTTGCTTTTCTAGTTCTTTAAGAATCATTATTAGGTTCTTTAAATTTACCTCTTTTTTGATTTAGGAACTGATAGCTATAAACTTCTCTCTTAGTACTGCTCTTATGTATCATATAAGTTTTTGTATGTTGTGTTTCCATTAATTTGTTTCAAGAAATTTTTCAATTTTCATCTTGGTTTCTTCACTGACCCACTGCTTATTCAGGAACATATTGTTCAATTTCCAGGTATTCGTATAGTTTCCAAATTTCTTCTTGTTATTGATTTTATTTTTTTTCCATTGTGGTCAAAGATGCTTAATATTATTTTCATTTATTTGAGTGTTTTAAGACTTATATTGTGAACTAACATGTGGCCTGCTTTAGAGAATGATCCATGTGCTGAGGGAAAAAATGTGTACTTGCAGCTGTTGGATGAAATGTTCTGTAAACACCTGTTAGGTTCATTTGGTCTCTAATACAGATTAAGTCTTTGTTGATTTTCTGTTTGAAAGACCAGTCCAATGTTTCTTTGTTGTTAACATAGCCACTCCGGCTTTCCTTTTTTGGTGGTATTTCTTTTTCCATGATTTTACTTGCTCGCTTTTTTATTTCTTTTATCGTTTTATCTTTTATCAGAACATTTATAGTCCAACGTGTTCTGCCCAAAAATTAATACATTGATTTGTTTGTTTGTGAATTTACCAATAGAATTTATAATTAGTATTAACGATAAGCTTTATATATCCAAACATTATTTTTTCCTTTTTATTTTATAAAATTTAAACTCTACAGAAAAGTCAAAATATACCTTTCATGTACTGTAGTGCTCTTCTTATCCACAGAGAATATGTTCCAAAACCCCCAGTGGATGCCTGATATCATGAAGAGTAATTAATCCTATAGACACTATGTTTTTTTCCCTACACATACATACGTATGATAAGGTTTAATTTATAAGTTAGGCATAATACAATATTAACAATATTAATAAAATAGAATAATTATTACAATATTCACAGTTTCATGGGCAGAAGACTCATTCTTACCATATGTCTTAGCAACTTCAACATATGATTTTTTTCTTCCCTTATTAAATCGAAAACTTTCTCCTTTTCAATTAAAGGAAGCACTTTACAGCTTCTATTTAACATATGTGAATTGCCAGCATTATTACTCTTGCACTTTGGAGCTACTATTAAGTAAAATAAGGATTACTTGAACGTAAGCACTGTGATACTGCAACAGTTTATTGGATAACCAGGATGGCTAGCAAGTGACTGATAGGCAGGTGAGGAATACAGCATTGATGTGCTGGACAAAGGGCTGATTGACATCTAGAGCATACACGAGATTTCTTCACACTGCTCAAAATGGTGTGAAATGTAAAACTTTTACAAATTGTTTTTGGAATTTTCCATTTAATATTTTCAGACTGCAGTTAATCATGGGTAACTGAAACTGTGGATAAGAGGGGACTACTTTAGATTCATCAGTGTATCAATTTGGCTACATACGGCTTATCTGTCTTTCTAAATACTGTATACATATACACAGTTTTTGTTGAGCCATTTGAAAGTAAATTGCAGATATCATTACACTTCAACTCTATTCACTAAATCATGTATCTCTTAAGAACAATGAAACTACTACCACACCCAGAGAAACTTAACACTGATACAATACTATTGCCTAATATACTATATCAAGTTCCCACAATTTTCCTAACAATATCCTTTATAGCTTTTTATTTGTTTTGGTCCAAAATCCAGTCAAAGGTCGTGCATCGTATTTCGTTATCATGCTCCTTTAGCCTTTTAAAATCTAGAAGAGCACTCTCTCATTTTTTTCTTGTATGTTTTTTGTGACATTGGCATTTTTGATGAGTCCAGGTAGTTGTCCTCTATATGTCTCATAATATGAAATGTGTCGAATTGTTTTCCCATGATTAGCGTAAGCATTTTTAGCAAGAAGACTACATGGATAGCTAGGTAGGTATTTTTACTTCCCCCCTTAGAAAAGTTACTTTTTTGGACACAGGTGAAATTATGGTTTATAATTTGCCCCATATTCCCTGTCTAGGTTACCTGTTTCCAGAAATGCTCAGCATTAAGAGGAGTTTTTATATCTATTCTGCCATTATATTTTGCTACCTCAGAGCATTTAGTTAGTCCAACTCATTGTCTGTCTCACAAACTTCCACAATCAACTCAGTAGGAAATAAAGGTTTTTTTCAGCAGCTTCATCTATAGTCTCCTTAAGTAGTTTTCCTACGACTTGGTCACTTTTTCCCCTCTCATTTTATAAGGACTTTCTCATACTACTCTATATTGATCATTATTAAGAGGCAGTTATGATATGATCAAGTTCCTCTCCTGATAATCTTACCTCGTCACATGTTATCATAGCATCTAGGTCTTTTGTCTCTTTCGGAAAATAAACCAGATTTTATTGCATGGACTCTGTATTAGTTTTATGTTTCTACCATAAGAAATTGATTGCAAATTTAGAAATTTAAAACCACATATTTATTATCTTATAGTTACAGGCCAGAAGTCTGTTATGGGTCTCAACAGACCTGATGAGTAGTCAAGCTGTTGGCTGACTGCATTCCTTTCTAGAGGCTCTAGGGGGGAATC
This sequence comes from Saimiri boliviensis, assembly GCF_048565385.1. NCBI lineage: Eukaryota > Metazoa > Chordata > Mammalia > Primates > Cebidae > Saimiri > Saimiri boliviensis. The sequence goes on from NC_133470.1 coordinate 51,681,816, forward strand.
TGTGTACTGCCCATTTGGTTATTGGCAGAATTCAGTTCCTTGCCACTGTAGATCCTAGATCCCTTTCTTGCTGGCTGTCAGCTGAGAGCTGTTCCTAACTTCTAGAAGTCACCTGTATTCCTTAGATTGTAATCTTTTTTCATCTTCAAAGCCAACTATGGCAGATTGAGTCCCTCTCATACTTAGAATTTCTCCATTTTCTTTTGTCATTACATCTTTCACTGACTCAGCTGGAGAAAGGTCCTCTGCTTTTAAAGAAACATGAGATTATTAGAGTGTGCCCACCCAAATAATTCAGAATATTCTCCCCCATCTCAAGATCCCTAACTTCATCATATTAGTAAAGTTCCTTTTGCCTTGTAAAATAACATAGTCATGGAATCTTGAAATCGTGGTATGGACATCTTTGGGTGGCCATCATTTTGTCTACCACAGATTTTATTATAGCAGCAAGCCATAACCGGATACCCAGTGTATGATTCATCCATTCCTTTATTCAACCAACACAAATATTAAAGAATGCCTGTTAAATTGAGCATGTATTAAATTCCAGGCATTGTTTTCTGTGCCAAAGTTACAAAAATATAACATCTAACTCACCAAGCAGTTCAGAAACTGGTTTGGTAAGTTCTGTAGATAGATAGTGGCACAGAGTTCTATAAGAGAATATAAGAAGGCATATGAGCAAGACTAGAGAGCCTGGAATGGCCTCCTGTATCAATCAGTATCTAAGCTCAGTCTTTGAAATGGAGTGAGGTATTAAGTAAGGATGGATGATTGTAGATGGATAAAGAACTTCAAGCAGTGAGAAAATAATGACCAAAGTTACAGAACTAAAGATAGGCTGCTTTTGGGAGGTTGTGGAGATGTATGGTAGGTAGCCTTCCTGGAGTGGAGAGATGGAACTAGATCAGCAAGCTGAAGCATAAACATGAACTTTGTGTGCCATGCTACAAAGGCTCAGGATAGCTCTGTGGGAGATGGGAAGTCACTGACAATCTTGAAGGAGCATGCTGTGCTCACATTTATATTTTACATAGATCACGCTAATGGCCATGTGGAGGATAGTATAGTAGAACAAAATTGGGGTAAGAAGATCATTTAAGATGCTTGCATGAAAATCCCGACAAAAAGTGATGAAGGCTTAAACTCAGCCCATGGTAGTTGGGATGGAGCACAGATGAGTGGATATGAGAAAGGCTTTTGAAGTATTATTGATGAGATGGTATATCAATCAGGATTCAACCAGAGAAACAGAACCAGTAGGAGATATATATTAATAAATGTATTGTAAAGAATTGGCTTGTGGGGGCTATGTAGGCAAGTCTGAAATCTGTGGAGTGGGCTTTCAGGAAGTACAGATTGGAACTCTTGGATGTGGGGTGAAGCCGACGTCCTCAGGTTAAATTTCTTCAGGGAGGCCTTAGCTCTGGTCTTAAGGTCTGTCAGCTGATTGAATCAGATCTACCCAGATTATTTAGGATAATCTTCTTAAAGTTAACTGATTATAGACAGTAATCACATCTACAAAATAACTTCACAGCAAAACCTAGTTAAATTGAAGAGCTAGGGACTCTAGCCTAGCCAAATTGGCATATCAAAAGACAGATGGGATGTCAAGGAAAACAGAACAATAGAAGGCGGTTCTCAAGTTTGTGGCTTGAGTATTAAATGAAATCACTAACTGAGTTATAGAATACAAGAGAAGGAGCAGGTTTTCAACATTTTCGTTAAGATACCTAGATGGAGGTTCCTGGCAAGCAGGTAAAGATCTGATATTGCAAGAGGAGTGTTGTCCATATAAATAGATTTAGGAAACCATCAACATAAAAGTAAGAGATAAAACCAGGGGATTAAATTAAATAATCTAGAAGGTTTTTTTGAGAAAAGTTATGGAGTGAGAAGGAAATTCTGGAGACCACTAACATTTAAGGATTATCTAGAGAAAGATGAACAGATAAAGGAGTAATAGGATGAGGGGGAAAATCTCAAAGAGTTTGAGAAACTCTGAAAGAGTTTGATACCCTGATTAAGAAAAATATAGTGAACAGCAGCATCATACACATTAGAGGGTTCAGTACTGAAAAATATTCATTAATGTGTAAATTAAGCTTATTGGTGAATTTAGCATTAATGTTTTCCATATTATGAGAGCTGAGGCCAGATTACAGTGAGTTGAAGTATTACTAGGAAATGCCAAGTTGAGGGTAGCTGGCATAGCCCACTCATACATGGGAGATTGGATGAGAATGGAGGATAAAAACTGAACAATACTTTATAATTAAATGATAACAAGAAGATTAAGAGCCAAGGGAGTATTTAAAAATAATGATATGAACTTGCACAATTTCATTGACTTAAAGTAACAAGAAAAAGGGTAGAGACAGATGAAATAGGAGAGGAGAATTCAAAGTTACTGAGAAAGAAAATAAATAGGCCTAGTTGTTGGAGAGGACGCAGTGCCAATAGAAGGACGTGTTTCCTTCTTTGGATGAGACTAGGGTATTGGTACTCAGTGGAGGTAGTATATTCCTGAGAGAGTGATTGGAAAGTTTGTGAAAGGCATTTAAGATAATCATTATTGAAGGGCTTCCTGACATATTGTGGGCAGGGTCAATATTGCTAAATAACCTGCAGTATGCAAGACAGTCTGCACAAAGTAATTTTCTATATTCCATACAACTTTTGAATGTATCATTGGATGTTCACATAGGTGAAAAACGTATGTTCTTCTAGACCTTGAATTGAACTCAGTTTTATATATAAATAAGCAAGTTTTGATATACACTGACTTCTCCAGGAGTGCAACTACCATGTAATCCAAAGTCAAAACCTTTGTTTTATTCAGAATCTTATCAAGAATGTTTATCATTTTGGAACATCGTGATACCTACAAAAATGCTGCTCTTGAATATTTGAAATCCAGATAATACACACGCATCAGTCAGTAATTGTAGCCACCACATTTATAGGCATTCTCTGTATATTTTTTGCATAACTCATTGTTTTCTAGTGTTGTCATGTCCCCACATTTACTCACTCTGACACCTGGGCTGGAGTTCGGTGTCAGAATCCCAGCTCACCACAGCCTTGAACTCCTGGGTTCTAGCGATCCTCCTGCCTCTAGCCCCCAGGTAGCTGAGACCACAGGCATATGCCATCATGCCCAGCTAATTTTTGGATTGTTTGTAGAAATGGTGTTTCTCCGTATTATCCAGGCTGATCTCAGACTCCTGAGCTTAGGTGATCTGCCCGACTCTGCCTCCCGAAGTCCTAGGATCACAGGCATGAACCTCCTGTGCCCAGCTGCACAGTTACATCTTAAAATGCATTCTATTTTATTAAAAATTACTTTCTCATTTCTATTACATATTATAGAAATTGGTTTTTTTGAAATTTTTATTTTCATATAATACAGTAAGCATTAAAATATTTAAGAAAGGGAGCCATATAGAATTGGAAACCATTGGCACAGGAGAAATAGGATAAGAATGAGTATAACTGTTGATGTTTTAAACAACAGTGAAGATATTTTTGACAATGGCTAATTCATTGTGCTTTGTGGTAGAGCTTACCATAGCTCTAATTCCCAAATCCAGTGACTAGATTTCAGGATTTATCTTGATCCTTCCGTAGTGTTTAAAATTCTCTGCTTTCTTCCTTTCTGCAACATACTTCTCTTCTGGTTCTCCTTTTACATATTTGGCCATTGTTTCTAACTATCTTTTTCCCAATACCTCCTCGGCCTAGATCCTTAAATTGAGTGGTTCCTGAATCTTCCTATTTCAATTCTCACTTCTGCTTGGCAATCTCACCCACTGTCCTGGGTTAAATAAAAAAGATATATGCCGATGACTTTTCTAGCACAGGCTTTATACCAGGCTCAAACTCATGTAGCCATCTGCCCGCTAACTCTTTCTCTGTGATTGCCTTATCACCTTAAACTGAATGTAACCAAAACTGGACGCTTCATCACCCCACCAGCAGCACCACAAACCTCTTTATTCTTTATCGTTGGTACCAGTACTCCTAAGGCAAAAACTAGGGTGTAGGTCACATTTCTTCTCTCTCTTAACCTCCACTTTTTAATCTGTCACCAAGTCATAATGGTTATTTCTTCAAAATATCCCATGATTTTTAATTCTGTTTTTCATTTCCAAAACTCTAGTCCCATGCCCTGGTTTGGAGCACCACCGTTTTTCTCCTGAATGACAGTAATAGTTTTCTGACTGATTCCCTGCCTCCAGTACTGCCTAGTGACTTTTGGCACAACCTTTAGAATGGCCTCTAAAACAAATATCTGATCACATTGCTCCCCTACTTAAAATCCATTAATGATTTTTTTTTTTGCTTTCTATGAAAATCCTTTAATGATTTCTTGCTTTCTATGATAATATCTAAAGGCTTAGCGTGACCAGAAAGATTCTGTGTGACACACCTCTTACTCGAGACTTATCTATTACCACCTATTCCTACATATCATCTCAAACTCACACAACTTTTTTTTTGTATTTTATGTGCCACTAGGGTTTTCTTGAACATGTTATTATTTCATGCAGATTTCTTTGTACATTTGACTCCCTCTAACACCTTGTTTACCTCGTGAACTTCATTCTTCAAATTCTGCTCATTTGTCATAGCCTCAAGAATTTTTTTTCCTCATCCTATGTCTTCAGCTTCTAGAAATAATTGCTTCCTCTTTACTATTTCTGTGCCTGGTAGTTGTCTGTTATTGCACATGTCAAACAATGACTTGGTGAATGTACATTGAATTCTCAGTGTAGTACCTTTCATCTAGTTGATTAGGGATTTAAAAAAGAATTTCAACACACAGCTGAAGTTATTTGGTTTGTTTTTAGGTTTTTGCTTTTTATTGTGGCATAATTGATAGTAAAGTACATAAATCTTAAGCATGTAGCTCAATGAATTTGTACATATATACTAGTGTAATCAACATGTAGATCAAAATATAGAACATTCATCGCAGTACTGTTTACAATAGTAAAGACCTGGAACCAACCCAAATGCCCATCGATGATAGATTGGACAGGGAAAATGTGGCACATATACACTATGGAATATTGTGCAGCCATCAAAAACGATGGTTCATGTCCTTTGTAGGGACATGGATGAACCTGGAAAACATCATTCTCAGCAAACTGACACAAGAGCAGAAAATCGAACACCGCATGTTCTCACTCATAAGCGGGTGTTGAACAATGAGAACACATGGACACAGTGAGGGGAGCATCACACACTGGGGTCTGTTGGGGGGAAATAGGGGAGGGACAGTTGGGGGTGGGGAGTTGGGGAGAGAGAGCATGGGAAGAAATGCCAGATATAGGTAATGGGGAGGAAGGCAGCAAATCACACTGCCATGTGTGTACCTATGCAACAATCTTGCATGTTCTTCAAATGTACCCCCAAACCTAAAATGCAATAGAAAAACAGAAAAAAATATATAGAACATTTCCAATATCCCCTAGAAAGCACATTTGTGTCCTTTTCAAGTTAACATCCACAAAAAGTAACCACTATTCTAACTTCTGTTAACATTAATTAGTTTCACCTATTTTTGAACTTTATATAAATGGAATGACAGAATATGTACACTTTTTAAAATTTAAACTTTGGTCATTTTACTTGTAGGGGCTACATATGCAGGTTTATTACATGGACATATTGCACCGGCACCCCCTCCCTCCCCCTCAGTAATCTGCAATGTTTATTGCTCCCATGTTTATATCCATATGTGCTCAATGTTTAGATCTCACTTATAAGTGAGAACACGTGGTATTAGGTTTTCTGTTTCTGCATTAATTCATTTAGAATTATGACCTCCAGCTCCATCCATATTGCCTCAAAGGACATGGTTTCACTGATTTCTGTGGCTGCATAGTATTCCATGGTGTAAATGAAACACATTTTCTTTATCTGGTCTACCACTACTATACGGCTAGCTTGATTTTTTTAATGGACACCTAGGTCTTTGCTATTGTGATTAGTACAGTAGTACGCATATGAGTGCTTGTGTCTTTTTTGTATAATGATCTAATTATCATTGATTATGTATACAGTAATGTGATTTTTGGATTGATTCGTAGCTCCGTTTTAAGTTCTTTGAGAAATCTAAACTGCTTTCCACCATGGCTGAACTAATTTGCATTCACACCAACAATGTATATGTGTTCCCTTTCCTCCGTAGCCTCACCAGTAGCTATTGTTCTTTGTCTTTTTATAGTAGCCATTCTGATTGGTGTGAGATGTTTTCTTATTGTGGTTTTGATTCACACTTCACGGGATTGTACTCTTTTGTCAAATAGGTTTTTATTTGAAGCCTTATCAGTACCTTAAAACTCTGCTGCACCCTAACGGTATCTGTGAGGAAAGAGATGTGGAAACAGCTCTTGAGGGAATGCTTCAAGAGGGAGGCAAGGCTTCAACAACTCTTGAATCACTAAAATCAAAAAGTCTATGATTATTTAGATGGGTGTCCTTACAGTGAAATAGAATGTTGTAACACGTTATCTACTTGAAGGCAAAATGAATTATACAGAAATTTGAAGAGACTGGGAGGAATAGATCTTAAAATGTTTCCAAGAAAGAAAGGGTGTTCATTTGAAATTAGTCAACACTTACTGAAAGCTTGCTGTGTCAGGAACTATATGAGACAAAGGGGACACCTATGTTACTAAACCATGCACCTGTTCCTGAAGACCACTCAGTCTAATGCTGGAGACAAAATCATTCTGTAAGGAAGAAGCTAAAGCTAGGAAGCACAAAGGATGGATAGTGATCCCAGACAGAGAAGGCTTCTTGGAAGATATAGTGCTTGAATTAAACTTACATTGTAAGTGGGAGGCATTCAGGTGAAGAAAGTTGGCAAGGTATTTAGTTTTCAGTCATGTGAATTTCAGGTACCTGTGAGACATTCAAGTGAAGATGTCCACTAGAATGTCAGAAATATGGGAAAAGAATGTAGACTTGGATGATAATCAGCATATAGATGAGAGTTGCCAGCATATATGAGAGTTGAAGGCAGGGGAAAGTGTATATTGTGAGAGAAAAAATCGCCAAGAAGAAAATTCCGAAGAATACAAACATTGAAATGACTGGGAGAAGAAGTGGGTACTGGAAAGGAGACTAGATTGTCAAAAAAAGTAAAAAAGAAAGCAGAAAATGAGGTGTCCTGAAACGCAAGTGAAGAGACTATCTCAAGAAAGAGGGCGTGGCTAACAGTGTCAAATATTTTTGTAAGAGAAGGATTTAAAAGCATCCATTGTTAGCCGGGCACGGTGGCTCAAGCCTGTAATCCCAGCACTTTGGGAGGCCGAGGCAGGTGGATCACGAGGTCAAGAGATCGAGACCATCCTGGTCAACATGGTGAAACCCCGTCTCTACTAAAAATACAAAAAACTAGCTGGGCATGGTGGCGGGTGCCTGTAATCCCAGCTACTCAGGAGGCTGAGGCAGGAGAATTGCCTGAGCCCAGGAGGTGGAAGTTGCGGTGAGCCGAGATCACGCCATTGCACTCCAGCCTGGGTAACAAGAGCGAAACTCCGTCTCAAAAAAAAAAAAAAAAAAAAAAAAATCCATTGTTGATGTGAACAGAAGGGAGGACAAAAAAAATATTGACTTATCAAAGGAGATCCTTTATTAGTGACTTTGGTAAGAGAAGATTTATTGGCATAGAAGGGACAAATAAAAAGATTGTCGTGGATTGAAGAGTGCACGAAGGAGTGTGAAGAAGCGGGTGAAGATAGGGAAGAGGGTGCTTTCAGGAATTTGAGCTGTGATGAGTAGCAAAAAAAGGAAGAGAGTTATAATAGGAAGAAACATGGTTAAAGGAATCATCTTTTAAAATGGAAAAGATTTAAATTTGTTTAAATGTCAATGGGAAAGATCAATAGAGAGGAGTAGCTGAAGAGAGAGGGAAAAGTGCGTAGAATGAATAGTTTGAAGAAAATTAGATTATATAGGATCCAGAGCAGAGGTGGAAGAGTATTCCTTAGGAGAGGTGGAGAATTGAAGGGAGAAATAAACAGTTCCATAATAATAGTTGGAGACTTAAATACCTTACTTTCAATAATGGATAGGACATGTAGACAGAAGTTAATAAAGTGATAGTGGACTTGAGCAGCACTGTAAATCAATAGACCTAATAGACTGTATAGACCTAACAGCACTGTCCCATAGATCTAACAGACATGTATAGAACACTTCCTCTAACAACAAGAATATACACATTTTTCCCAAGTGCCATGGAACATTCTCCAGGATGGGTCATATGTTAGCCCACGAAACAACCTTCAATAAATTTAAAAAGATTGAAGTCATACAATATCTTCTACAACCACAATGGAATGAATCTAAAAACCATTAACAGAAAAAAACTAAAATCATATAACGCATTCTTAATAAATGGTTTAAAGAAGAATTATTCAGGGAAATTAGATAATATTGTGAAATAAATGAAAATGAAAACATGACAGAATTTAAGGGACACAGTAAGATCAGTGCTCAGAGGAATATTTGTAGGTGTAAACATCAACATTAGAAAAGTAAATCTTGAAACCTGACTCTACATCTAGAGGAAAAAGAAAAATAATAGCAAAACAAGCCCAAAGCTAGAAGAAAGAAGGTAATAATAAAGATTAGAGTGGAGATAAACAAAATCGAAAATAGAAAAACAATAAAGGGAAAAACTGAAACCAAAATTGTTTTTTTAAATATCAACAAAATTGACAAAACTTTACCAAATACTTGAAATAATAACTAAATCAGAAATGAGAATGGAGATGGGATTACCTTACAACAATAAAAGTATTATAAGACAATACTGTGAACAATTGCACACGAACAGGCTAGATAACCTAGATGAAATGGAAAGCTTCTTAGATGCACACAAATTACTGAAACTGACTCAAGAAGAAAAGAAAATCTGAGGAGATTTATTAGAAAAGTAATTGAATAAGAACCTACCAACAAAGAAAAACCTGGGAACAGATGGTTTCACTGGTGAATTCTATCAAACATTTAAAGAATAGTTAACACCAGTCATTCTCAAATTCTTCCACAAAACGGAACAGGAGAGAACACATCCAAAGCCAGACAAAGATGCCACAAGAAAATGAAACTACAGATACATATTCCTTATGAATATAAATGTAAAAAACATATTAAAATATGAGCAAATAGAATTCAACAGCATATTATATGTAAATATGTATACATGGATTATACATTATGAACAAGTAGGATTTATCTCAGGAATAAAAGGGTGCCTCAACATATGAAAGTCAATCAATGTCATGTGCCATATCAATTCAAAAACAGTACTTCCTCATTATAATTAAGAGCATTTATGAACAATAAACAACTGGATCATCCTTAATGTTGATTAACTTGAAGATTCTTCCGAAGATCACAAAGAAAGAAAGAACGCTTATTTTCAACACTGCTTGTACTTAAAATTCTAGACAGGGCAATTATGAAGAAAAGAGAAATAAAAGGCTTTCAAAATGGAAAAGAAACAAAACTATCTTTATTCACAGATAACACAATCCTATATATATGTAATACTGAAAGACTCACAAAAATATACTGTAGTTAATCAATGAATTCAGCAAAGTTACAGTGTGCAAAATCAACATACAAAAATAACTTGCATTTCTGTACACTAACAATCTGAAAAAGGGAATTAAGAAAACAATTTCATTTATAGTAGCATCAAAAAGAATAAAATACTTAGAAATGAACTTAACCAAGAAAACAAAATACTTGTATACTAAAAACTACACATTGCTGAAAGAAATGAAAGATGCAGATAAATGCAAAGAAAGCTTGCATTCATGGATTGGAAGACAATATTATTAAGAAGTCCACACTATGCAAAGTGATCTATAGATTCAACACAATCCCTCTCAAAATCCCAATGGCACTTTTTATGCAGCAATAGGAAAATTAATCTTAAAATTCACATGGAACCTCAAAAGACCCACAATAGCCAAAACAATTTTGGAAAAGAAGAACAAAAATGAAGGACTCACACTTCCTGATTTCAAAACACATTACAAAGCTGCAATAATCAAAACAGTGTGGTACTGTTATAAAAACAGACACAAAGACAATTGAGAGGAATAGAGAGTGTAGAAATAAACCCTTGCATATATGATGAAAGAATCTTTAACTGAGGGTATCTAGACCACTCAATAGGGAAAAGACCGTCTCTCCTTTTTTTTTTTTTTTTTTTTTGAGATGGAGTTTTCGCTCTTGTTACCCAGGCTGGAGTGCAATGGCACGATCTCAGCTCACCGCAACCTCCGCCTCCTGGGCTCAGGCAATTCTCCTGCCTCAGCCTCCTGAGTAGCTGGGATTACAGGCACGCGCCACCAAGCCCAGCTAGTTTTTTATATTTTTAGTAGAGACGGGGTTTCACCATGTTGACCAGGATGGTCTCGATCTCTCGACCTCGTGATCCACCTGCCTCAGCCTCCCAAAGTGCTGGGATTACAGGCTTGAGCCACCATGCCTGGCGTAAGACCGTCTCTCAAACAGATGGTATTGAGAAAACTGGGTATTCACATGCAAGAGAATGAAGTTAGATCTCTACTTCACGTTATTAAAAAATCAGTTCAGAGTGGATTAATGGCCTAATTACAAGACCTAGAACCATACAGCTTAAAGAAAATCATAGGTGTAAATATTTGCGATGGTGTTTGAATATTACTCTGAAAACACAAGCAACGAAAGTAAAATATAAACTTGACTTCATCAAATTTACTTTTGTGTGCCCAACAACATTATCAAGAAAGTGAAAACATAGGGAACTGGGATGAAATGAATGCAAATTATATATGTGATAAAGATCTATATCTGACACGCAATTCAAAAACAAAAAGGCAATCCAATTAAGAGTAGAGAACATGAACAAATATTTTTCTAAGGAATGCGTAACAGGCCAGGTGCAGTGGATCATGCCTGTAATCCCAGTACTTTGGGAGCCTGAGGCGGGTGAATCACCTGTGGTCAGGAGTTCAAGACCAGCCTGGCCAATATGGTGAAACCCCGTCTCTACAAAAAATACAAAAATTAGCCAGACATGATGATGAGCACCTGTAATCCCAGCTACTTGGGAGGCTGAGGCAAGAGAATCACTTTAAACCAGGAGGTGGAGGTTGCAGTGAGCCGAGATTGTGTGACTGCACTCCAGCCTGGATGACAAGAGTGAAACCCTGTCTGGGAAAAAAAGAATGGCCGACAAAAACATGAAAACATTGTGGACATCATTAACATTAGGAAAATGCAAATTTAAATGCAAAACCCACAAACCCACTAAGATGACTATAATTAAAATTAACAAGAGAGGAGTGATGGTGAGGATATGGAGACATTGGAATTCTGATACATTACTGGTGGGAATGTAAAACAATGCAGATGCAATGGAAGAGTCTGATGGTTCCTTAAAGAGTTATCATAGAATTACCACATGATCCAACCATTCCATCCCTAGGTACATACTCTGAAGAATTGAAAACAGGGACTCAAATACCTGTAGACTACTGTTCATAGGAGCACTGATCACAATAGCCAAAACGTTGAAGCAGCCCAAATAAATGGATTAATTGATTCAAAAATTGAGGTGTATACATAAAGTTAGATCTTCTAATATCCATCCAAAAGGGAAATGAAGTACATGCTGTGCTGTGGATTAACCTTGAATAAAAAGACAGATGGAAAGCGTTACATATTGTATGATTCTGTTGCTAAGAAATATTTAAATTAGGTAAGTCCATACGGACAGAAATCAGATGCATGGTTGCTAGGGGCTGCAACACAGTATGGAAATGTTAGAGACTACTTAAAGAATCTTTTGGAGTCATAAAAAAAAAATGCTTTTGAGCTACCTACAGGTGGTGGCTCCTGAATATTGTTAATGCACTAAGTACTACTGACATGTTCACTTTAAAATGGTTAAATTTATACTATATTAATTTCTCCACAGCTAAATAAAAAACAAAAGATTTATCTGGAAAAGGATGCACCCTATTTAAGCCTGATACCTGAGACAAAAGCTAGAAAAGGAAAAACAAGGAACACAATTGACAACCTAAATAAAGAAAATACTTATACTGAAATAAAGCATAAGCAGACCAAGATCAGGTTATAAGAAAGAGTTCGCATATAATGTATGTAAAAAAATTGCCTCTGTCAATAAAAAAAAAAGAATTACATGTTAGTGAAGTGCATTACAGAAGGCAACAGCCAAGTGGGGAAAAAATGTGTAAGATTTAAAAAAATAAATATAGGAAAACTAAAATGGCCAGGTGTGATTGCTCACACCTATAATCCCAGTGTTTTGGGAGGTCGAGGTGGGCAAATCCCTTGAGGTCAGGAGTTCGAGACCAGGCTGGCCAACATGGTGAAACCTTGTCTCTACAAAAAATTAGCAAGCTTAGTGGTGCATGCCTGTAATCCTGGTGAATCTGGAGACTGAGGCATGAGAATCATTTCAACCAGCAGGCAGAGGTTGTAGTGAGCTGAGATCAAGCCACTGCACTCCACCATGAGTGACAGAGTGAGACTCTGGGGGACACAAAAAAAGAAAAGAAAATGACCCTAGACACCTTTTAGTATTTGGATAATGTAAATGATTTAATACAATGGGACTGATTAAACTGATTAAAGGCAAGAGAATCACTTTAACCCAGGAGGCGGAGGTTGCAGTGAGCCAAGATTTGGCCACTGCACTCCAGCCTGAATGACAAGTGTGAAACCCTGTCTGGAAAAAGTGTATATATATATATATATATGTGTGTGTGTGTGTGTGTGTGTGTGTGTGTGTAATAGCAATGATAAACTATTGCTTGTAATAGCAATGATAAACATAAATGAGATTGGCTTTTGAAAAATATAATTATCAAATATGATCAGAATTAGAATATATTGCTAAAGAACTTTAGGAAGTTGTTAATTGCAAATTCTAATTATAAGAATTGAGTGTCCACAGGAGACATGTTCCACTTCATAATACATTACTATCTTTCCTTATATTAGATTTTTCTGAAGGTTTGTAGTAGTGCATCTTGTACTCTGCAGAGGAATAGGATGACAAATGAACTCAAGATTTGTTGGGTTAATTTTAAAATTCATGTTGATTACATAAGAAGCAAGGGTTGATTTCACAGCAACTACATATAACTAGTCATTGTGATTTCATAAATCACAAAAGTTGTAATCACTAAACAACCTTGAATTCCGGGCATCCTTTCCTTCACCTCATGCACCACCAATTCAGTGGCCCTTTGCAGTGAGCACTTGACATCTAAAAAATGAAACAAAACCTGGAAAACAAAATAAGAAACCAACTAAAAAGCACCCATCTCACTTCAGCAGGGCTCCCCCACGAACTTGATCACACTGGGAAACCTGCAAAGTAGGATTCTCTGCTTCCATTATTCCCTCTTGATTATTCTCTCTGAAAGGGAAAAAGGAAGGAAGGAAGGAGAGAGAAAGGAAGGAAAGAAGAAAGGAAAGAAAGAAAAGGGAAAAGTAAAGAAAAGGAAAAGAAAAGAAAGCTTATCTTCAAAAAATCCAACCATTGGGGCTGTAGCATGGTGAGGGGAGTTTGTATTGCCAGGAAACCAGGGAGGTGTGTGTGGGTATTGGAGTGGGGTGGCTGCCGAATCTTCTATGAATCTGCACAGGTTTCACAAACAGGAAAACAGCCCACTTGTTTGTGCGTACCACATTGTCCCTCGGCAGCACACTGTCTCCTGGGGAAGAGACCAAAGCTTGGATCAAAAGCATCCAGGTCTGCTAGGCGAGGTGGCTCATGCTTGTAATCCCAGCAATTTGGGAGGTCAGCGTGGGTGGATCGCTTGAGGCCAGGAGTTTAAGACCAGCCTAGCAAATATGGCAAAACCCTATCTCTACTAATATTACAAAAATCAGCTAGGTGTGGTGGCACATGCCTGTAATCTCAGCTACCTTGGGAGGCTAAGGCAAGAGAATTGCTTGAACCTGAAAGACAGAGGTTGCAGGGAGCTGAGATCCTGACACTGCACTCCAGCCTGTGCGACAGAGTGAGACTGTCTCGGAAACAAAAAGGCAGATGGGTCCAACAGGCATCCACACATTGTTGACGCATCCAGCAGAACAAAGTCGGAAAAGTTGTCTGTCGGGATGGGGCAGGACAGGACAAGGCAGACTCTTGTCCGAGGCCTTTGGCTACCTGTCTGACTGGAACCCAGGCACTCATATATGCCCAGGGGTGGGTGAGATATTCAGGATGGGTTCCACAGGTGGCTGTCCTAGAAACACCTACTTGGCATATCTGATGATGGAGTGTGCCTACTCACTGGAATGTGATAGCTTACCAGTTCCCCCAACACCTTGGCCATTCTGTCGAAGTGCATGGGTAGCCAGGTCCCCAGTCATGCTTGGTTTCGCCTGGGCCCCTCTGTGTTCCCGTGCTGGATGTGGAAGTGGAGGTTGAGCCTGGAGTGTTTTAGGGGCTGGTGGGGCGGTTGTGCCTTGGTTTGATACAGAGGTCTCTGGGCTCCTGAAGCTAAACTCTGGTGCTTGACAGTTATTCAGCCCAGAAAGTGAATGAGACAGTGGAGGATAAGTTATGGCACCCCTTTAGGGTCACAAGGCAGACATGCAAAAGCCTGGCTTGGGGCCTTCATACGGAGCCCAAGTTGGGATGCAAAGCCATGGCTTCGTTGCTCTAAAGGTTGCATGCCCTACTCATACCACTTGGTGCCTGGAAAGCAGCATGGAACACATGCTCTCAGAATGCTGCAAAAGTTTTCTGTCTTTGTTACTAGTCTTCCTGGATACGTAGGCCACACTGGGGATGGGCAGAGCTTCATAGGACAGAAAATTCACTGCGCGGGTAATGATTCCCATACTCAGGAGTGTATGACCGACTCTTAGGAACGTCAATCTTGTGCCTGGGGCTTGCAGTCTCAGAGCATTCCAGGAAGAAGGGTGACATTACCATGGAACGGGAGTCACCTCCTTTCTGTCACTTGTCAACTAATGTGGATCCTTTCCTCATATGTAGTATCCACCACAGGGCACCTCCAGCCCTGCCTAAGGAAAACACAGGAAGAAAGAAATTTAGAAAAATCTGGGACTTATCATCTAAGTGGCAGGGTTCTTCAGCTTCCCGGTTTCCTCTTGTTCATCTTTTTTTTCCTTTCTGTCTAGCCTCAGGTGGCCACTCGGGCTGCCAGCTGTCCTGGGACACTCTGCATTTCAGTTCGCTCTCCACCTCATTGCTCACTCTGATTCTTTGTGTACTTTTGGAGTTTTCCTCCCCTCACTTTTTTCTTCTTCACTTTCTTTACTTTTAGGGCAGTTCAGGTTTGTGAGGGTCAACATCCACCTGGATGGGAACATCTTTAGGGAGAACACGCTTACTTTTCCTAAGGAAATCAGAAGGACCCCAGCTGACCCCTGTGGGGAGTAGCCAGCATCCCACCCTCCTCACTGCCCTATCTCCCTAGAGCATAGGTGGCTGATTACCTCTTTTCCCTGGTGCCTGTTTCCTTTCCATTTTTCATCTCCTCTCAATTCCAGGGTCCTTCCTTGCCTTGGCCTTGTGAACTAGGGGCTTGGTGGCCCCATGCCGTATGCCGAGTACATCCAGAGAGCATGGTTCAGCCTGCACCTTTGTCCTCTGTAGTTCCTACAGGCCAACTTGTGGATCAGAGCTCTTGATCCCACTCAGAAGGGATCCTATCAACAAGAAGCTTCTTGGTGGTGTGTACTTTAACTGGAATGTCACTGGTGTCTTTTTGTTGCTCATTGTGTATGCCACCATGCATTGAGCTCCCCCTTGAACTACATCCCTCAGGACAGCTGCAGTGGCATGAAGCTGCCACTTCTTGTTTTCCTTCTGGTTCTTCTTCCTCTTCCTCTTCCTCCTCCTCCTCTTACTCCTCCTCTCCTTCCTTCCTTCCTTCCTCTCTCCCTCCCTCCCTTCCCCTCCCCTCCCCTCCCCTCCCTCCCTTCCTTCCTTCCTTCTTTTCATCTTCTTCCTTCTTTCTTCTTCTTTCTTTTTTCTTTTTCCTTTCATTTTCAGCTCTTGGCAGAACAAGTGATCTATGGAGACTGCTTCTTCTGCTGCTCCTTGGTGATGGGGGATGGTCCTTTGCAGCAATAGGCCTGGAGGGAGGCTTCACTTTCCTTCTTAAAGGAGCAGAGATGAAAGTCACCAGTTCAGTCCCTCTGGTGCTCCAGAAAGCCGCCCAAGTGTTAAGTGGAATGTCATCATGAATGCACCCCTTAGCCACCACCTCATGGCTTGCTGTTCTACCCTGTTCTCCTTGTAGACGCTCTAAATATCAAATGCTCAACCAGTAGGAGCCTTGGCAAGTTTGTCCCCTGTTGCCTTTTTTCCCAGTCCAGCCACATGAACACAACAATCTGGATTTTGGTATGTACAGACAGGCTGTCTCTGCCACCTGCCCATTTGTCTACTCTCACTCACACAGGCAGACATCCACAGATCACAGACACAGACACACATGCACGCACTCACAAAGGACTCCACAACAAGAAACATAATCACAAACACAGGCACAGGCAAACGCAGAAACACACACACACCTAGACACACACAGACACACGCGCATGCACGTACAAAACCTCACATAGGCACAGAGGTGCAGGCCCAAGCATTCTCCCACACAGACACACATGCATATACATGGCCACAGGCATGAGACTGGTCACAAACTCTCCCATACAGGCTCTCAATCAGCCACTGGTGACAGGCAACAGGTGAGGATTCCTGGCTTCAGGTCAGGGTCATCATGCCATTGACTGGGCAACTCAGACCTTTTCCCGAGAATGAATGTGGAAAGTCTGTTATCAGATAGGCCCCAGCAGCGAGTGTAAAAATGGAGCATCCTAGGTCAAGCTGTTTAAAAAGGGACCCCACTATGTAGTAGAAGCAGAGAGAGTTCTCTTCAGAGCCTTGGACCTGTGTGATGCTGTGAGAATCTGTGGTGCAAGTGACTTTCCATAGACCCCCTGAGTCACCCTATTCCTACCCCTGCCTCTCTGAAAGCCAGGACAGCCTGTGCAGAGTCAGACTTGAGTGAGTTGCTGAATGTCTCCTCTGAGGCTTACTCCTGTCTCAGGCTCTGTGGCTGCCTGTTGAGCCATTGGCCCATTCTGGTGACCTACATGTGCCAAGACAAGGTGGTCAACTCAACACAGAGCTCCACGCTTACCTAGGCCCCCAGTCCTGCAGCAAACCCTTGTGTAAGCCAGCTGGGTGGCCAGCATTTTGTCCTGGAATGGCAGTCCTATGATCAAAGTCCACTTGTGGTGGCCCAGTGGCCATGATTATGTCTCCTTTGTCATTACTTTCTGCACTAGAAGCAGCCGTGACAATTGGAGAGGATCAGAGGAAGGGCAAAGGCTGGCCGCTTAAACAGGATTCGCGCAGTGTCTCCAGCCTACCAGTCCTTGGTCACTGGGACCCCTGAGTTTGATGGCCAACCTGGGACCCGGTGGTGGTTTTCTTTCTCTCCCCACTTTTTCTCTTTCTCCTTCCTTTTTTTTCCACATGGGAAAAGGCGGAGGCCCTCGGGGTGGAGGAGCAGGATTACAGTTGTAGTTGGCATTTGTGGAGCCACACTGTCAGCAAGCAGAAACAGTTTCTGGCAATGGGCTGCAGCTGAACACCAGTGCTGGGGAAAGCCCAGGAGCGCTAAGCAGACGGCAGTGGGCAGTCCCCAGGCTGCGGCTAGAGGAGAGAGGAACTCCTGACTAGCCCTTGGCCTGTGCTAATTCACAGGATGGCACCCTGGCTCCACAGCTCTCTCCGAAAAAAAGGACAAGCAGGGACGGCCCACCATGGGTTCCCCTGGCAGTCTCTAGGGACTGCCAGGCACCCCAAAGTTCCTTTGCTCCCAGGGAGAATAAGAACCCCCTGTCCCCAGCGTGGACCCAGCCAAGGGCACCTTGGAACTGCCCACAAAAGAGACCAGAGTAAACGGCCACAGTCTCGGCCATCAGTGGCCAGTGGCTTCCCTTATGCCCATTATAAGACAGGGTGTCTCTGCCCACTGGACAGACTAGTCTTGGGACTGCCGGGGTGTTCTGCCCCAGGGCCTCAAGAGTAGCTGCTTCTCCATGGGGTCCCAGGCAGGTACACTTCCTTCAAGGGTTCTGAACCCCTATGGGGGAAACCTTGCATTGGGCTGATTCTACCCAGCCTGGCACATCCTCACTGATGTCTACGCCTGGCAGAAGGCAAGCGTCCCTGCAGCCTGTTGTCATGTTCAGAAACAACTTCCACTTGGGTGGCACTGTGGCGTCACAAATGGCCGTCACCCCTTTCCCTTCCCCCACCTTACCTTCCTCTCCCTCCTTTTGCTGGCAACCAAACCAAACAAACTCCAAAAAACAAACCAAAGAACAAACAGATCAAAGAGCACCCACCTCATCTTCAGCATTGCTCCCCACCTATGTGGTCACTTTGGGGCAACTTGCAACTGTAGGAGGGCTCTATGTCTTCCTCCTTCCCTCTGGATTATTCTCTGGGCTGGGATCCTCGTGAACTAGAAGAGCCTATCCTCAAGAAATCCCACCCCTGGGGCTGTGGCGTGATGGAGGGAGGTCACACTGGGGGCAGTGTGAGGGCGTACAGGGGAGCAGGTGTGTGGGTATGTAGGGTGCATGTGTGCATGCCCCTGCAGATTCCTTTATGAATCTGCACAGGCCTCCTAAGAAGGAGACTGGTGGCTGCCTAGAGAAAAAGCGGGAAGATAAGAATGCAGGAAGATCTGGACTGTGTCCTTAGGGGTGGCGTTGTGACTCTTTAAGTGTCAGAGGTCCCCGGTTTTAACATTTAACTCCCATCACATCTCAACTTTTGCTTGTCTTCACCTGTGTCTCCAAATGTCCTCAGGCACATATATGTATCCCCACCCATACTCACTCACGAGCGCCTGCCCAGGCACCTCCATTCACACCCGTCATCTAGGCAACTCTCAGTGGGCAGGGTTCTTCAGCTTCCCGGCTCCCTCCTGTTCATCTTCCTCGTCCCTTTTTATCTGGCTGCTTATTTGCTGGCGGAGCGTGCAGGATGTGGTGGGGATGGGGGCAGCCGGGAGCAGGGTAGCCTCCCGGCCCAACAGGCCTCTGTGTGGACTCGGTGCAGACCCAGGCGTAACGGGCTGACACTTTGTCCTGGCTGGTGGCTTTTCCTCTGTTTAGTCACAGAAGGCCACTTGGGTTGGCATCTGTCCACCTGGGACATTCTGTATTCTAGTTCACTGTCATCCTCATTGCTCACTCTGATTCTCAGTGTACTTTTGAAGTTTTTCTCCGTTCACTTTTTTCTTCTTCACTGTCTTTACTTCTTGTTCGCTTCGGTTTCAAGAGGTCAGGATTCTCCTGGAAGGCAGGGTTGGGTTGACGACAGAACGTCTTTAGGGAGAACATGCTTTCTTTTCCTAAGGAAGTTAGGAAGACCTCAGCTGACTCCAGCCAGGTGTAATCGGAGTGCCCTTCTTTTTTCTGCCCTCTCTCCCTAGTGCCATAGGTGGCTGATTACCTCTTTTCCCTGGTGTCCTTTTCCTCCCTAGTTTTCCTCTCTCCTCACATTTCTGGTTTGCTGCCCTGCATTGGCGTCGTAAACTAGGGGCTCATGGCCCCTTGCGGTTTGCAGATGGCATCCAGAGGGTATGGTTTAGCCTGCATCTTTGTCCTGCTGTAGCCCCTGCAGATCTATTTGTGGATCAAAGCTTTTGATCCCACTCACAACAGATCCCATCGACAAGAAGCTTCTTGGTGGTAGTCCTTTCATCAGGACATCACTGGTGTCTCTGACACTCATTATGTATGTCACCATGCATTGAGGCACCCATGAACTCTACCCTTCAAGACAGCTGAGGTGACACGAAGCTGCCACTTCTTGTTCTTATTCTCCGTCTGGTTCTTTCTCCTCCTCCTCCTCTGTTCTTCTTCTCCTTTTTCCTTCTTCCCTCTTCCTCTTCTTTCTTCCTTCTCCTCCTCCTTTTCCTCCTCCCCTCCTCTTTTTCCCTTCACTTTCAGATCTTGTCAGGCTGTTTTCTATGGAGACTTCGTCTTGTTCTGCTCCTTGGTAATAGGGTATGTCCTTCTGCAGCACTAGGCATGGAGAAAACTTTGCTTTGTTCTTAAAGGAGCAGAGCTGAAGGTCACCTGTTCAGTCCCTCTGGTCTTCCAAAAAGCCAGCCATGAGTTACTTTTAAGTGAAATGTTGTCTTGAACACAGCCCTTATCAGTACCTCATGGTTCGTCCTTTTACCTTGTTCTCCTTGAGGATGATCTAATAGTGTAATCCTGGCCAGTAGGGTCCTCAGCAAGTTGTCCCCCGTCTCCTCTTTTTCCAGTCAAGCCGCGTGAACACAACTATCCAAATATCAGTGTATACGGGCAGGCTGTCTCTGCCTTGTGTCAATTTACCCACTCTCACTCACAGAGGAAAGCAGCCACAGACCATAGACACAGATACACATACATGCACTCACTAGGGACCCCAGAACCAGAAATGAAATCACAAACACACACAGAGACATACACGGATGCAGTTACATACAAACCTACACATAGACACACAAGCACAAACAAGAAACCTCACACGGGCACAGGGGTGTGGGCCCAAGCATTCCCCCACACAGACACATGCACACGCACCACCACAGACAACGAAACTGCCCACAATCTCCCCCATACGTGCTCTCAATTCACAACGGGCAACGGGTGACAGGAGATCATTCCTGGCTCCAGGCCTGGGCCATTATGCCATTGATTGATTGGGTAACTCTGGCATTCTCCTGAGAATGAATGCGGGAAATCTTATCAGATAGGACCCAGTGGCCGGTGTGAAACTGCAGCATCCTGAGTCAAGCTGCTTAAAAAGGAACCTCACTTTGTGGTAGAGGCAGAGAGAGTTCCCTGGGGAGCCTTGGCATAGTGTGATACCATGAAAATCTGTGGTGTGTTGTGGCCTTCCCCCATCCCTAGCAACCCTCCCCCCACCTCATCTCCTCATCTGTGTGAAACCCAGAACAGCTGAGCAGAGTCAGACTTGAGGGAGTTGCTGAGTGTCCCCTTTGAGGGATACTCCTGCCTCAGGCCCTGTGGTTTCCAGCTGAGCTGTCCACCCATCCCTTCAGCAAAACCTTGTGTAAGCCAGCTGGGTGACCAGCACCTTCTCCTGGGGCAGCAGCCCTATGATCCCATTACTCCTGTGGTGTCTCAGTGGCGATGATCATGTGTCCCTTGTTGTTTACTTTTGGCACGGGCAGGAGGCACGAAACCCACAGAGAGCCAAAGGGAGGGCAAAGGCTAGCTCCCTAGACAAACAGGATTCCCACAGGTTCTTCAGCCTCCTGGTCCTTGGTCGTAGGGTCCCTTGAATTTGGTGGTCAATCTCAAACCAGGTGACTGGTTCCCTTCTCTCCTCTCTGTTTTTGTTTCTCCTGCTTCTTTACTTTTTTTCAGATAGGAAAAGGCGGAGGCCCTGGGCTTGCAGGGGCAGGGTTACGGTTGTAGTTGGCATTTGTGGAGCCATACTGTCATCAAGTGGAATCTGTATCTAGAAATTGGAGGCGGCTAGGCACAAGTGCTGGGGAAAGCCCCAGACCGCAAAAGAGATGGCGGCGTGGGGCCCCCAGGCTGAAGCAGGACAAGAGAGGAACTCCAAGCTGGCCGTTGGCCTGTGCTCATTTCCAGGATAGAGCACTGGGTCCACAACTCTCTACAAAAAAAAAATGGTCAGGCAGGGGCAAACCGCCATGGGTTCCCCGGCCGTCTCCAGGTACTGCCAGGCATGGGTCACCACGCCCCCAGCACCCCGAAGCTCCTTTGTTACCTGAAAGGATAGGGGAACCCTCGTCGCCATGTGGCTCCAGCCAAGGGAACCCCGGAACTCCCCACAAAAGACACCAGAGTAAACAGCCTCAGTCTCGGCCGTCAGTGGCCAGTGGCTTCCATTATGCCTATCTGAAGATGGCTGCCCGGCCAGCTCCGCCCCCGGGGCTGCCTGGTCTTGGGGCTGCCCGACTGCTCTGTCTCGAGACCTCTAGAGTAGCTGCTTCTCCAAGGGGTCTCAATGCTAGGTACATTTCCTTCACGGGCTCAGAACTCCGGTGGGGGAAACCCGGACTTAGACGTGGTCTAAGCACATCCTCGCTCATCTCCGTGCCTGGCAAGTGTGCCTGCCGCCTTTCGTGTTCAGAATCAACTTTCACTGAGTGACTCTGTGGCTCCAGAAATGGCAGTCATTTTTTTCCCTTCCCCCATGGTGCCTTGCTTTCCCTCCTGCTGCCAATAAAACAAAACGAAACCACCAAAAAAAAAAAAAAAGAAAAAAAGAAAAAAAAAAAAGAAAGAAAGGAAAAGAAAAGAAACTGCCCAAGGAGCACCCACCTGACCTTCATCAGGGCTCCCCACGTACGTGGTCACTTTGGGGAAACCTGCAGCAGTAGGGGGGGGATCTCTGCCTCCCTCCTTCCCTCTAGATTCTTCTCTGGGCAGGGGTCCCAGTGAACCAGAGGAGCTTATCCTCAAGAAATCTCACCCTTAGGGCTGTGGCATGGTGGGGGTAGGTGGCACTGGAGGCAGTGTGAGGGGGTACAGGGGGAGAGGTGTGTGGGTGTGTGGGTGTGCATGCATGGTGCTGCAGATTCTTCTGTGAATCTGCACAGGCCTCCTAAGCAAGAGATAAGGCCGTTCGTTTGTGCCACAGCACTTCTCCCTAGACAGCACACTGCCTTCCGGGGAAGGGACCAAAGCTTGGATCAAAAGCAGCCAGGTCCAAGAGCTGTCCGCACATTGTTCATCCATGCAGCAGAAGGGAATCGCACCTGGTGTCTGTCAGACCGGACTGGACAGGAGGACTCCTGTCTGAGGCCTTCAGTCACCTCTCTCACTGGAGCCCAGGCACTCATTCATGCCCAGGGGTGGGAGGGGTATTGCAGGTGGCTTAAACAGGAGGCTCTCCTAGAGAGAGCCACTTGGCATGTCTGATGGAGCATGTGTGTTCACTGGAACATGGGTGGTTCACCAGTTAGTTGCCCAGCATCTTAGTTATTCTGCCCAAGTGCGTGGGTAACCATGGTACTCGCTTTCACCTGGGCGCCTTCTGTGTTCATGTGCTGGGAGTGGAAGTGGAGATTGGGCCTGAAGTGTTTTGGGGGTGGTGGAAAGGGCTGTGCCTTGGTTTGACACAGATCTCTCTGGGCTCCTCAAGCTACACTCTGGTGCCTGATACATATTCAGCCCAGAAAATGAATGACAAGGTGGAGGACAAATTATGCTACCCCTTTAGGGTCTCCAGGCAGACACGGGAAAGCCTGGTGCTCGGCCTTCACACAGAGCCTTTGTTGAGATGCAAAGCAGTGTCTGCGTTGCTCTAAAGGTTCTGTGTCTTACCCATGCCCTCACTGCCTGTAGAGCAGCATGGAACTCAACGTTCTCAGAATATTGCAAATGTTTATGTTACTAGTTATGTCACTTGTTACTAGTCTTCCTGGATGTGTAGGCCACAATGGGAATGGACAGAACTTCATAGGACAGAAAATTCACCCCACCAGTAATGATTCTCACACTCAGAGGTGTATGACCGACTCTCACAAGAGGAATGTCCGTCTTGTGCATGGACTTGCACTCTCGGGGCATTCCAGGAAGAAGGGCAACATTAACATGAAGCAGGAGTCATCCCCTTTCTGTCACTTGTCAACTAATGCAGATCCTTTCCTCAGATGTAGTATCTGCCACAGGAGCACCTCCATCACTTGCCTAGGGAAAACGCTGGAAGAAAGGAATGCAGGAAGATCTGGACTGCATCCTTAGGGGTGGCATTGCAACTCTTGAGTATCAGATGTCCTCGTTTTTAACACTTAATTCCCATTTCATCTTGCATTTTTCCTGTCTTCGTCTGTACTTCCATACGTCCTGAGGCACATACATGTATCCCCACCCATACTCACTAACAAGCATCTGCCCAGGCACCTCTGCTCACACCCGGGTCCCATTGTCTAGCCGACTCTCAGTGGGCTGGGTTCTTCGGCTTCCCGGTTCCCTCTTGTTCACCTTGTTCCCTCTTTCCTGTCCCTTTCTGTCTGGCTTCCCAATATTTGCTGGCAGAATGTGCAGAATGGGATGCAGGTGGGGGCAGCAGGGAGCAGGGCAGCCTGGTGGCACAACAGGCCTCTGTGCTGATGCAGGGCAGACCTGGGATTAAGGGGCTGATGCTTTCTCCTGGCTGGTGGTTCTTCCACTGTGAGGCAATAGGAGGACAATCAGGCTGCCAGCCGTCCACCTGGGACATTCTACATTCCAGTTCGCTGTCATCCTCATTGCTCACTCTGATTCTTAGTGTACGTTTCGAGTTTTTCTCCCTTGCCTTTTTCTTCTTCACTTTCTTTATTTTTGGTTGACTTCTGGTTTGGGGAGGTCAGGATCAGCCAGGAAGGCAGGGTCAGGTGGGTGCAGGAACCCCCTTTGGGAGAAGAACTCTATTTTTTCTAAGTATATCAGAATGACCTAGGCTGACCCCTGGAGAGAGTAAGCAGCATCCCCCCACCCCCATCTGCCCTCTCTCTATATTGCCACAGGTGGCTCATTACCTCTTTTCTCTGGTGTCGATTTCCTCCCGGTTTTTTATCTCCCTCCCATATCTGGAATCCTTTCCTGCCTCAGCCTTGTAGACTAGGGGCTCATGGCCCCTTGCAGTGTGCCGATGACATCTGGAGGGCATGGTTCAGCCTGCGCCTTTGTCGTCTGAGGCTTCCACAGACCTACTTGTGGATCAAAGCCCTCGATCCCACTCAGAAGAGATCCCATGGACGAGAAGCTTCTTGGTGGTATGTCCTTTCACCAGGACATCGCTGGAGTGTTTCCCTGCCTCTTGTGTATGTCATCACGAAGTGAGGCACCCTTTAACTACATGCTTTCGGACAGCTGCGGTGGCCAGAAGCTGCCACTTGTTCTGGTTCTCTTTCTGGTACTTCTTCCTCTTCCTCCTATTCTTCCCTTTCTTTCTTCTTCTTCTCCTTCTACTTCTATTTCTCATTCTTTTTTCTTTTCCTTTCTCCTTCTCCTTCCTTCTCTTTTTCTTTTTTCTCCTCCTCCTCTTCCTCCTCCTCCTTCTCTTTTTCCCTTTACTTTTGGCTCTTGGAGGGAATAGTGTTTCATAGAGACTACTTCCGCTCCTGGTCATGGAGGATGCCCCTTAGCAGCACAGAACTTAGAGAAAGGTCTTTCATTTGTTGTTGTTGTTGTTGTTGTTGTTGTTGTTGTTTTGAGATGGACTTTCGCTCTTGTTACCCAGGCTGGAGTGCAATGGCGTGATCTCGGCTCACCGCAACCTCTGCCTCCTGGGTTCAGGCAATTCTCCTGTCTCAGCCTCCTGAGTAGCTGGGATTACAGGCACGCGCCACCATGCCCAGCTAATTTTTATTTTATTTTATTTTTAGTAGAGACGGGGTTTCACCATGTTGACCAGGATGGTCTCGATCTCTTGACCTTGTGATCCACCCGCCTCGGCCTCCCAAAGTGCTGGGATTACAGGTTTGAGCCACTGCGTCCGGCAGGTCTTTTTTCATTTTTAAAGGAGCAGAGATGAAGGTCACCACTTCAGTTACTCTGGTCCTCCAAAAAGCCGCTCAGGTATTACTTTTAAGTGAAAGGTCATCCTGTACCTCACGGCTCACCACTCTTCCCCGCTCTCTTTGTAGATGTTCTAAATGTTAATCCTGAGCGAGTCAGATCCTAGGCAAGTGTCCCCGCTGCATATGCTTTCAGTCCAGCTATGTGAAAACAACGATCTGATTTCAGTGTGTACAGGCAGGCTGTCTTTGCTACGTGTCTTTTGCCCACTCTCACACAGGCAGGCGCCCAGAGACCAGAGACACAGTCATACACACATGTACTCATGAGGGATCCCTACAACCAGAAATGTAATCACAAACACACATGCACACAAAGACACAAACACACAC
This sequence comes from Saimiri boliviensis, assembly GCF_048565385.1. Taxonomy (NCBI): domain Eukaryota; kingdom Metazoa; phylum Chordata; class Mammalia; order Primates; family Cebidae; genus Saimiri; species Saimiri boliviensis. The sequence goes on from NC_133470.1 coordinate 51,707,834, forward strand.
AGAAACAAATGCACATGCAGACACATGCACACATGGACATACACACACTCAAAGAAAGCCTTACAGGGTCACAAGATTGCAGGTGCAAGCATTCTCCCACACAGATGCAAACACACAGACCTCCACAGGCAGGAGACCGCTCACCAACTCTGCCTTAGGGGCTATTAATCGGTGATGTGCTATGTGGCAAAGGGCAAAGAGCAACGGGCAAGCATTCCTGGCTCTAGGCCCGGGTCATCGGCCATCGATTGGAAAATATGGGCCTTCTTCTGAGAAGGAATGGGGGAAGTCTGTTATCAGATAGGCCCCAGCAGCGGGTGTGAAACTGGAGTTTCCTCAGTCAAGCTGCTTAGAAAGGGACCCCACTTTGGGGTAGAGGCAGAGAGAGTCCCCTTTGGAGCCTTGACCTTGTGTGATGCCATGGGCATCTGTGTGCATGATGGCCTTACCGAGCCCTCGTAAGCCACCCTCCGCTCTGTGTAAAAGCCAGGACAGCCTTCAGAGTCAGACTTGAGTGAGTTGCTGAGTGTCCCCTGTTAGGGACACTCCTGCATCAGGCCCTGTGACTGCATGTTGAGCCTTTGGACCATTCTGGTGATCTCCATGTGCCATCCCAAGGTGATAAACTCTACCTGGACTTCTAGCCATTGGGAAGACCCCCAGCCCTGCAGCAAAACCTTGTGTAAGCCAGCTGGGTGTCCCACTACTTGTCGCGGGGTGGCAGCCCGGATCATCCCAGTCCTCCAGTGATTTCCCAGTGGCCATGATTATGTGTCCTTTGTCTTTAATTCCTGCACTGGCGGGAGCCATGAAACCTGAAGAGGGCCAAAGGAAGGGCAAAAGCTGGCTATCTAAACAGAATTCCCGCAAGGTCTCCTGCATACTGGTCCCCGGTTATAGGGTCCCCTGAGTTTGGTGGTCAACCTTGTACCAGGTGGCTGGTTCCTTTCTCTTCTCCCTGTCTTTTTCTTTCTTCTTGTTTTTTCACACGGGAAAGGGCAGAGGCCCTCAGCTTGGAGGGGCAGGGTGTGGTTGTAGTTGGCGTTTGTTTGGCCATACTGCCATCAAGCGGAAACTGTTTCTGGAAATGGGCGGCAGCTGCGCACAAGTGCTGGGGAAAGCACCGGAGCGCAAAAAAGGCTACGTGGACACCCAAGCTGAAGCTGTACGAGATAAGAACTCACTGGCGCTTAGTCTGTGGTCATTCCCAGGAATGGGCTCCGGCTCCACAGCTAACTTCAAAAATAAAGCCAGGCAGAGGCGGTCCACCATGGGTTCCCCTGGCAGTCTCCAGGAACAGCCGGGCATGACTCGCCCCGCCTCCAGCACTCCAAAGCTCCTTTGATCCCCAGGAGGATAGGGGCCCCCTGGACCCAGGGTGGCTCTAGCCAAGGAAACCCCGGAACTCTCCACAAAAGACACATAGTAAACAGCCCCAGTCTCGGCCGTCAGTGGCCAGTGGCTTCCCTTGTGCCCATCTCAAAATGGCTGACCAGCTCCGCTCCCTGGGCTGACTGGTCTTGGGGCTGGCCTGGCTGCTCTGTTTCGGGACCTCTAGAGTAGCTGCTTCTCCAAGGGGTCTCAATGGCAGGTACACTTTCTTCAAGGGTTCCCGAACCCTAGTGGGAGAAATCCTGGCTCTGGGAGAGTCCACCCAGCCCGGCATATCCTCACTGATCTTCAGTGCCTTGCAGAAGGCAAGTGTCCCCGAAGCCTGTCCTGTTCAGAAACAACTTCCGCTAGATGGCACTGTGGCTCCACAAACAGCAGTCTTGTCTTTCCCTTCCCCCACCTTCTCTCCTTCTGTCTCCTTTTGGTACCAAAAAACAACGACCAAAAAAAAAAAAAAAAAAAAGCAAACAAAGAAACCGGCCTAGGAGCACCCACCTCACCTACCACAGGGCTTCCCACCTATGTGGTCACTTTGGGGAAACTGCAACAGTAGGAGGGCCCTCTGTCACCCTTCCTCCTTCTGAATTCTTATACGGGCAGTGGTCCCAGTAAACCAGAAGAGCCTATCCTCAAGAAATCCCAAACTTGGGGCCGTGGTATGTTCCGGGTAGGTCACACTGGAAGTAGTGTGAGGGGGTGCAGAGGGAGGGCTGTGTGTGGCTGTGGGCCTGTGTATGGCCACTGCAGATTCCTCTGTGAATCGGCACAGGCCTCCTAAGCAACAGACCAGGCCACATGCTTGTGTGCATCTCACTTGCTCCTAAGCAACACTCTCCCTCCTGGGAAAGGGGCCAAAGCTTGGATCAAAAGCAACCATGTCCAACAGGCATACACACATTATTGACCCATCCAGCAGAAGGGAGTTGGACCAGGTGTCTTTTGGCATGGTACTTGACTGGACAGACTCCTTTCCACTGAGGCCTTCAGCTACCTCTCTCACTGGAGCTCAGGCACTCATAGGTGCCCAGGGGTGGGAGGGGTATTCCGGGTGGGTTTCACAGGCGATTCTCCTAGAGAGAGCCACTTTTCATGTCTGATAGAGCATGGGTTCCATCAGACATGAAAATCAGCCACCTACTGCCATAGGTGGCTGATTACCTCTTTTCCCTGATGTCGGGTTCCTTTCCCTTTTTCATGTGTCCCATATTCGGGGTCTTACCCTGCCTTGGCCTTCTAGACTAAGGGCTCCTGGCCCCTTGCAGCATGCTGATGACATTTGGAGGCATGGTTCAGCCTGCACCTTTGTCCTCTGTATCTTGGGCAGGCCTACTTGTGAATCAATGCCCTTGATCCCATTAAGAAGGGATCCCATTGGCAAGAAGCTTCTTGGTGGTATGTCCTTTCACCGAAATTTCACTGTTGTATCCATGCTACTAGTTTGTTAAGTCAGCACACAGTTAGAAATCCCTTGATTAGATTCTTCAGGACAGCTGCAGTGGAACGAAGCTGCCACTTCTTGTTCTCCTTCTGATTCTCCTTCTTCCTCCTGTTCTTTCTTCTCTTTCTCTCTTTTCTTTTTCTTTCTTTCTTTTTCCTCCTTTTCCTTCTCACTCTTCTCCTCCTTCTTCCTCTCCTCTTCCTCCTCCTCCTCCTGTTCCTTCACTTCCTCCTCTTTCTCCTCTTTTTCTTTTCATTTTTGGCTCCTGCCAGGACAAGGGTTTTACGGAGACTGCTTCTTCTACTCCTTGATGATTGGGGATGTCCCTTTGCAGCACTAGGCCTGGAAAAAAGCTTCACTTTTGTTCTTAAAGGATTAGAGATGAAGGTCACCAGTTCAGTCTCTCTGGTGTTCTGAAAAGCCACTCACGTGTTACTTTGTAGTAAAATGTCATGGTGAACGCACCCCTTACCCAGTACATCATGGCTCACCCTTCTTCCACGCTCTTCTTATGGATGCTCTAAGTGTAATCCTGAGCCATTAGGAACCTAGGCAAGTTGTCCCCATTGCCTTTCCTTCCGGTCCAACCATGTGAACACAACGATCCAGATTTCAGTGTGTACAGGCAGGCTGTCTCTGCCACGTGCCAATTTGCTGACTTTCACTCACACAATTAGACACTCACAGACCACAGACACGGAAATGGATGCACCCATACACATGAAACCCCACAATCAGAAATGAAACAATAAACACACGCACAGGGAGACACACGCAGATACAGACACAAACACCCATGCAGACACCACACACATGCAGGCACAAAGACACAGACACAGATACACACACACGAACAAGAAACCTCACACAGGCACTAGGGTGTGGGACCAAGAATTCTCCCAAACAGATGCACAGGCATATGCACCGGCACAAGCACGAGACAGCTCACAAACTCTCCCACTGGGGTTTTCAATTGCTGACAGGTGACTGGCGATGGGCAAGCATTTCTGGCTCCAGGCCTGGGTCTTCATGCCATTGATTGAGCAACTTGGGCTTTCTCCTGAAAATGAATGCCAGGAGTCTGTTATCAGATAGGTCCCATCAACCGGAATGAAACTGGAGCATCCTGGGTCAAGCTGCTTGAAAGTGGACCCCACATTGTGTTAGAGGCACAGTCCTCTAGGGAGCCTTGCACCTGTGTAATGCTATGGGAATCTCTAGTGCGTGGTGGCCTTACCCAGCCTCCGCAAGCTACACTCCTCCCACCCCCAACTGTGTGAGAGCCAAAACAGCCTGAGCAGAGTCAGACTTGAGTGAGTCACTGAGAGTCCCCTGTGAAGGATATTACTGCCTCAGGGCCTGTGGCTGCCTCATGAGCTCTCCGCCCATTCTGGTGACCTCCATGTTCCATCTGGTGCTAAACTCTACCTCCAGGCTTTAGCAGGAACCCCAGTCCTGGAGCAAAACTTTCTGTAAGCCAGCTATGTGGCCAAGGCCTTGTCCTGGGGCAGCAGCCCTCTGATCCCGGTCCCCCAGTGGTTTCCCACTGGCCATGATTAGATGTCCTTGTCTTTTACTGTCTGCACTAGCAGGAGCCATGCAATCTGGAGACAGCCAAAGGAAGGGCAAACAAAGGCTGGCTGTCTCAACAGCATTCCTACAGGGTGTCCCAGCTCCATCTTTGTCCTAGAGTCTCTTGAACTTGGTGGTCCACCTGGGTAAAGGTGGCTGATTCCTTTCTCTTCTCCCTCTCTGTTTTTGTTTCTTTTTCCTCTTTACTTTTTTCACATGACAAAAGGTGTAGGCCCTCGGCCTGGAGGGGCAGGATTATGGTTTTACTTGGCGTTTGTGGAGCCATACTGCCATCAAGCGGAGACTGTTTCTGGAAATGGGAGGCAGTTGGGTGCAAGTGCTGTGGAAAGCTCAGGAGCGCAAAAGACATGGCGGTGTGGGGCCCCAAAACTGAAGCAGAACGAGAGAGGAACTCCTGGCTGGCCCTTGGCGTGGGCTCATTCCCAGAATGGTGCCCTGGAGCCACAGCTGTCTTTAAGGAAGGGCAAGCAGGTCACCCACCATGGGTTCCCCTGGCTGTCTCCAGGAACAGCCGGTCGTGAGTCACCCCACACTCAGCACCCCAAAGTGTCTTTGTTTCCCACAAAGATAGGGGCTACCTGGACCCAGTGTGGCCCCAGCTAAGGGTACGCTGGAACTGCTCACAGAAGAGACCAGAGTAAACGTCCCCAGTCTCTGCTGTCAGTGGCCAGTGGCTTCCCTTATGCCTATCTCAAAATGGCTGCTCCACGCTGTGGGCTGACTGGTCTTGGAGCTGCCTGACTGCTCTGTCTCGGGGCCTCTAGAGTAGCTGCTTCTTGAAGAGGTCACAATGTCAGGTATACTTTGTTCTCAGGCTCTAAACCCCAATCGGGGAAAGCCTGGCTCAGCAGAGTCAAACCAGTCCCGCACACCCTTGCTGGTCTCTGTGCCTGGCTGCAGGCAAGTGTCTCTGCAGCTTGTTATCATGTTCAGAAACAACTTCTGCTTGAATGGACTGTGGCTCCACACATGGCGGTCACATCTTTTCCTTCCCCCACCTTGCCTTCATCTTTCTCTATTTGCTGCCAACGAAACAAAAAACACGAACACACACACAAGAAAAAACACACAAAATTAAAGAAAGCAAGAAAGAAACCCGCCAAGCAGCACCCACCTCACCTTCTGCAGGGCTCCCCACCTACCTAGTCACATTGGGGAAACCTAAAACAGTAGGGGGGATCTCTGCCTCCCTTCTTCCCTCTGGATTCTTTTCTGGGCAAGGGTCCCAGTGAACCAGAGGAGCCTATCCTCAAAAAATCACACCATTCAGGCTGTGGCATGGTGGGTTAGGTGGCACTGGGGACAGGGTGAGGGGATTTGGGCAGAGGAGTGTGTGGGCCTATGGGGCTACATGGGTGGTGCTACAGATTCCTCTACGAATCAGCACAGGCCTCCTAAGCAAGAGACTAGGCCTTGTGCTTGTGCGCACCACACTTGTCCCTAGGCGGCACTCTCCCTGCTGGGCACAAAGGTGCTGGCCCAATTATTATGCCACACAGACATACCACCACAGTCACAAGATTGCCCACAATCTCTCCCACACAAGTTCTAAATGTGCAAGGGGAAAGCGGAGTCAGGCAAGCATTCCTGGCTCCAGGCCCGGGTCATCATGTTATTTCTTGGGCAACTAGGGCCTTTTCCTGAGAATGAATGTGGAAAGTCTGTTATCAGATAGGCCCAGACAGCAGGTGTGAAACAAGCATCCTGGGTTAAGCTGCTTAAAAAGGGATGCCGCTTTGTGGTAGGGGCAGAGAAAGTCCCCTTCGAGCCTTGGTCCTGTGTGACGCCATGAGAATCTATGGTGCATGGTGGGCCTCCCCTGCCTCCCTGCGCCCCCCTTCTCCCATCCCGCCTGTGTGAAAGCCAAGACAGTCAGAGCAGAGTCAGACTTGAGTGAGCTGCTGAGTGTCCCATGTGAGAGAGACTCCTGTCTCAGGCCCTGCGACTTCCTGTTGAGCCATCAGCCTTTTCTGGTGACCTCCATGTGGCATCCTAAGTTAGTAAACTCTACCGGAATCTTTACGCCCTGGGAGGACCCTGAGTCGTGAAGCAAAACCTTCTGTAAGTCTGCTTGGTGGCCAGCGCCTTGTCCTGTGGCTGCAGCCCTATGATCCCAGTCCTCTGGTGGTTTCTCAGTGGCCATGATTAATGGTCCTTTGTCTTTTACCCTCTGCGCTGGTGGGAGCCCTGGAGAGAGCCAAAGGGCAAAGGCTTGCTGCCTCAAAAGCATTCCCCCAGGGTCTCCTTCCTGCAGGATTCTGGACCTAGGGTCTCCCGAGTTTGGTGGTTCACTTGGGCCCCAATGGCTGATTCCATTTACATGTCCCTGTTTTTGTTTCTTTTCCTCTTGACTTTTTTTCACATGACAAAAGGCGGAGGCCCCCGGCTTGGAGAGGCCGGGTTAGGGTTGTCAGCGTTTCTGGAGCCATACTGCCATCAAGTGGAAACTGTTTCTGGAAACTGGAGGCAGCTAGACACAAGTGCTGGGGAAATCCCAGCTGAATGCAAATGAGAGCAAAAGAGATGGCGGTATGGGGCCCCGAAGACTCAAGCAGCATGAGAGAGGAAATCCTGTCTGGTCCTTGGCCTAGGCTCATTCCCAGGTTGGCGCCCTGGCACCACAGCTGTCTTTAAGGAAGGGCAGGCAGGTCGGCCTGCCATGGGTTCCCCTGGCAGTCTCCAGGAACAGCGGGTTGTGAGTCACCCCACACTCAGCACTCCAAAGCTCCTTTGTTCTTCGGGAGGATAGTGGCTCCCTGAACCCAGCGTGGCTCCAGCCAAGGGCACCCCGGAACTGCTCAAAAAGAGACGAGAGCAAATAGACCCAATCTCGGCCCTCAGTGGTCAGTGGCTTCTTTTGTGCCCATCTCAAAATGGCGGTTGGGGCAGCTCCACCCCCTGGGATGATTGGTTTTGGGGCTGCCTGGGTGCTCTGTCTCAGGGCCTCTGGAGTAGCTGCTTCTCCCCGGGGTCCCAATGCCAGGTACACTTTGTTCTCGGGCTCTAAACCCCAGTCAGGGAAATCCTGACTCAGGCAGAGTCCACCCAGCCCTGCCCGTCTTTGCTGATCTCTGTTCCTGGTTGAAGGCACGTATCTATGTAGTCTGTTGTAATGTTCAGAAACAACTTCTGCTGGATGTGGCTCCGCAAATGGCGATCACATCTTTTCCGTCCCCCACCTTGCCTTTTGTTTCTCCATTTGCTGCCAATGGAACAAAGCAAACACACATACACACACACACACACACACACACACACACACACAGAGAGAGAGAGAGAGAAAAAAAAGGAAAAAACACAAGCAAATAAAGAAAGAAAGAAACCAGTCAGGGAACACCCATCTAACCTACAGCAGGTCTCCCCACCTATCTGTTCACTTTGGGGAAACCTCCAACAGTAGGGGGAATCTCTGCCTTCCTCCTTCCCTCTGGATTCTTCTCTGGGCAAGGGTCCCAGTGAACCGAGGAGCCTATCCTCAAGAAATCACACCATTAGGACTGTGGAACGGTAGGGGTAGGTGGCACTGGTGGCAGTGTTAGGAGTTTAAATGAAGGTGATTTGAGGGTGTGGGCCTGCCTACATGGTCCAGGAGATTCCTCTATATATCTGCACAGGTCTCCTAAGCAAGAGGCCAGGCCCCATGGTTGTGCATACCACACTTGTCCCTAGGCAGCACACTCCCACCTGGGGAAGGGACGAAAGCTTGGATCAAAAGCAACCAGGTCCAACAGGCATCTGCTCATTGTTGACTCATCCAGCAGCAGAGAGTCGGGCCAGGTGTTTGTTGGGATGAGACTGGACTGGACGGACTCTTTTCTGAGGCTTTTAGCTACCTCCCTAACTAGATAGAGCTCAGGCACTCATGCATGCTCAGAAGTGGGAGGGGTATTCTGAGTGGATTTTAAACATGGCTTTCCTGGAGAAAGTGTCACTTGGCATGTCTGATGGAGCATGCGTGCTCACTGGAATGTGGTGGTTCACCAGTTACTTCATCTTCTTTTATTCTTGTTCTTCCTCCTTCTGCTGCTTCTTATTTTCTCCTTCTCCTTCTTGCTCTTTTCTTTCAGCTACTCCTCCTTCTCCTGCTTTTTTGCCCCTTCTTCTTTTCTTTCTGCTACTCCTCCTCTTCTTCCTGCTTTTTTGCCTCTTCTTTTTCTTCCTGCTTTTGCTTTTGTTTCTGCTTCTGCCTCTGTTTCTCCTTCTCTTTCTCTTTTCACTTTCAGATCTGTGCAGGCTGTGTTCTAGGAAACTGCTTTGTCGGATGCTCCATGGTAGTGGGGGATGTTCCAGCACTACGCATGGAGGAAAACTTCACTTTTGTTCTTAGAGAAGCAGAGATTAAGGTCACCGGTTTAGTCCCTGTCGTCCACCAAAAAGATGCCCACGTGTTCCTTTAAGTGAAATGTCATGGTAAATGCATCCTTTACCCAGTATGTCATGACAAGTCATTATATCCCGTTCTCCTTCTGGATGCTCTAACTGTGAAACTCTGAGCCTGTAGGAGCCTCAGCAAGTCGTCTCCTATCTCCTTTCATTTCAGTCAACCCTGTGAACACTCCGCACTAGCAGGAGCCATGCAGTCTGGAGACAGCTAAAGGAAGGGCAAAGGCTGGCTGTCTCAACAGCATTCCCGCAGGGTCTCCCACCTACTGGTTCTTGGTCCTAGGGTTCCCTGATTTTAGTGCTCCATTTTGGCCCAGGTGGCTGATTCCATTCTCTTCTCCCTGTTTTTGTTTCTTTTTCCTCTACTTTTTTTCACGTAGCAAAAGGTGGAGGCCTTCGGGTTGCAGGGGCCGGGTTATACTTGTGGTTTGAGTTTGTGGAGCCATACTGCCATCAAGCGGAAACTGTTTCTGGAAATGAGAGGCAACTGGGCAACAGTGCTGGGGAAAGTCCAGGAGTGCAAAATAGATAGCCGCCTGGGGCCCAAAGACTGAAACAGGAAAAGAGGAACTCCTGGTTGCCCTTTGGCCTTGGCTCATTCATAGAATGGAGCTCTGAGGCCACAGCTGTCTTTAAGGAATGGCAGGCAGGTCAGCCCACCATGGATTCCCCTGGCCATCTCCAGGAAAAGCAAGTCATAAGTCACCCCACAATCAGCACCCCAAAGCTCCTTTGTTCCCCGCCAACTTATGGGCTCCCTGAAGCCAGCATGGCTCCTGGCAAAGGCACCTCAGAACTGTTAACAAGAGAGACCAGAGTAAACGCCCCATTCTCTGCCATCAGTGATCAGTGGCTTCCCTTATGCCCATCTTGAAATGGCGGCCGTGGCAGTTCCGCACTGTGCTCTGAATGGTCTTGGAGCTGACTGGCTGCTCTGTCTCAGGGCTTCTAGAGTAGCTGCTCTTTCAAGTGGTCCCAATGTCAGGTACACTTTGTTGTTGGGCTCTAAACCCCAGTCACGGAAAGCCTGGATCGGGCAGACTTCACCTAGTCTCACACATCCTTGAATTCAGTGCCTGGCCGAATTCAAGTATCTCTGCAGCCTGTTGTCATGTTCAGAAACAACTTCAGCTGGATGGTACTGTGGCTCTACAAATGGCATTGACATCTCCCCGACCTTGACTTAGTTTTCTCCATCTGCTTCAAAAGGAAGAGTAGAAACACAACAAAAAAAGTAAAACCAAACTAGGAAAGCAAGAAAGTGTCCAAGGAGGACCCACCTCACCTACAGTAGTGCTCCTACCTACATGGTTATTTTGAGGAACCTGACACAGTAGCGGGGATATATGGGTCCCTCCCTTTTTCTGGATTCTTTTCCTGACAGGGATTCTAGTGAAGCAGAGGAATCTTCATCAAGAAATCAGACCCTCAGGGCTATGTCACAGTGGTCATGGGTGGCACTAGGGTCTGTGTCAGGGAGTTCAGTAGGAGGTCTGGGTGTGTGGGTGTGTGGGCCTGCTTGTGTGGTGCTGCAGATTCCTCTAGGAAACAGCAAGGCCTCCTAAGCAAGAGGCCAGGCCACATGATTGTGCGGGTAACATTTGTCCCTAGGTAGCACTCTCCCTCCTGAGGAAGACACCAAAGCTTGGATCAAAGCAACCAGATCCAACAGGAATCCGCACAGTATTGCCCCATCCAGCAGCAGGGAGTCTGGCCAGATGTCTGCTGGGATGGGACAGGACTGGACAGACTCTTGTGCCAGGCCTTCAGCTACCTCTACCACTAGAGGCTAGGCACTCATGCATGCCCAGAGGGGTATTCTGGGTGGGTTTCACAGGAGCCTCTCCTGCAGAGAGAGCCACTTGCCCTGTCAGATGCATCGTGGGGGCTCACTGGAAGCTAGTGATTCACCAGTCAGTTCATCTTCTTTTTATTCTAATTGGTATTTCTTCCTCTCCTTTTTCTTCTCCTCCTACTTTCTTCTCCCTCTTCTTCTCTCTTCTTCTTTTCTTTCTGCTAATCCACCTCCTCCGCTTTTCTGCCTCTTCTTTTCTTTCTGCGAGTTCCCTTCCTCGTCCTGCATTTCCCTCTTCTTTTTCTCCTGTTTTGCTTCTGCATGTGGTTCTTTTTCACTTTCTCTTTTCACTTTCGGTACTGCGCAGCATGTGTTCTAGAAAACTGCTGAATCTGCTGCTCCTTGGTAGTGGGGATGTTACGGTGCAGCACTAAACGTGGTGGAACTTCACTTTCGTTCTGAAAGGAGTCGAGATATAAGTCACCGGCTGAGTCCCTCTAGTTTACCAACAAACTGCCCACTCTTTCCTCTGAGGTGAAATGTCACAGTAAATGAACGGTTTAGAGATTACCTCATGACACGACGACACGCCCTATATCTTGTTCTCCTCCTGGATGCTTTGAGTGTCAAACGCTGAGCCACTAGGAGACTTGACAAATTGTCCCCAGTCTTTTTTCTTGTCGTGAAGCCTCTGAACACTCTGCACTAGTGAGAGCCATGCAGTCTGGAGAGAGCTAAAAGAAGGGCAGAAGCTGGCTGTCCCAACAGCATTCCCACAGTGTCTTCGGCAAACTGGTTCTTGGTCCTAGGGTCCCCTGACCTTTTTTTTTTTTTTTGAGATGGAGTTTCAATCTTGTTACCCAGGCTGGAGTGCAATGGCGCGATCTCGGCTCACTGCAACCTCTGCCCCCTGTGTTCAGGCAATTCTCCTGTCTCAGCCTCCTGAGTAGCTGGGATTACAGGCACGCACCACCATGCCCAGCTAACTTTTTGTATTTTTAGTAGAGACGGGGTTTCACCATGTTGACCAGGATGGTCTCGATCTCTTGACCTCGTGATCCACCCGCCTCGGCCTCCCAAAGTGCTGGGATTACAGGCTTGAGCCACCCTGCTCAGAGGGTCCCCTGACTTTAATGGATTGTTTTGGCCCAAGTGGCTGATTCCTTTCTCTTCTCCCTGTATGGTTTTGTTTCTGTTTTCTGTTTCCTTTTTTAAATGGCAAAAGGTGGAGGTCCTCGGTTTGGAGGGGCAGGGTTATGCTTGTGGTTGTCGTTTGTAGAGCCATACTGCCATCAAGCGGAACCTGTTTCTAGAAACGGGAGGCAACTGAACACAAGTGCTGGGAAAAACCCAGGAGCACAATAGAGATGGCCGCCTGGAGCCTGAAGACTGAACGTGGACGAAAGAGAAACTGCTGGCTGACCTTTGGCCTGGGCTCATTCCCAGGGTGGCACCCTGGCACCACAGCTATCCTTAGAAGGGACAGGCAGGTCAGCCCACCATGGGTTTCCCTGGCGGTCTCAAGGAACAGCCAGTCTTGAGTCACTGCACACAGAACACCCCAAAGCACCTTTGTTCCCCGCCAAGACAGGGGCTCCCTGGACCCGGCGTGGCTCCAGTCAAGGGCACCTCAGAATTGTTCACAAAAGACACGAGAGTAAACGGCCCTATTGTCTGTCATTAGTGAGCGGTGGCTTCCCTTATACCTATCTCAAAATGGCTGCCGGGGTAGCTCCGCCCTGTGATCTGACTGGTCTTGGGCTGCCTGCCTGCTCTGTGTCGGGGCCTCTAGAGTAGCTGCTTCTCCAAGGGACCCCAATGTCAGGTACACTTTGTTCTGGGGCTCTAAACCCCGGTCACGGAAAGCCTGGATCAGGGAGAGTCCATCCAGCCTCACACATCCTCCCTGAATTGAGTGCCTGGCTGAAGTCAAATGTCTCTGCAGCGTGTTGTCACGTTCAGAAACAACTTCGACTGGATTGCACTGTGGCTCTACAAATGGTGTTCACGTCTATTCCTCCGCAACCTTACTTTACTTTTTCTGCATTTCCTTGCAAAGAACAAAAGAAAGACACACACACACACACACACAACACGAAAGAAAAGTAAAAAAGAAACCTGCCAAGGGGCACCCAGCTCACCTACAGCTTTGCTCCTGCCCACATGGTTACTTTGGGGAAACCCACCACAGTAGGGGGATCTTTGCCTCCCACCCTTCCTCTGCATTCTTCTCTGGACAGGGATCCTAGTGACCAGAGGAGACTGTGGTCAAGAAATTAGACATTTAGGGCTGTGGCATAGTGGTCATGGGTGACACAGGGGCCTGTGTGATGGAGTTCAGTGGGAGGGGTGGGTAGGTGGGTGAGTGCATGGGCCTGCTTGTGTGGCGCTTCAGATTCCTCTATAAATTTGCAAGGCCTCCTATGCAAGAGGCCAGACCAAGTGTTTGTATGCACCACGCTTGTCCCTAGACAACGCTCCGCCTCCTGAGGAAGGGTCCAAAGTTTGGATCAAAAGCAACCAGGTCCAACAGGCATCTGCACAATCATGACCCATCCCGCAGCAGGGAGTTGGGCCAGATGTTTGTTGGGAGGAGACTGGACGGGACAGACTCTTGTGCGAGGCCTTCAGCTACCTCTATACTAGAGCTTAGGCACTCATGCATGCCCAGAAGTGGAAGGGGTATTCTGGGTGTGTCTCTCAGGTGGATCTCCTGGAGAGAGCAACTGACCATCTCAGGTGGAGCATTGGTGCTCATTGGAATGTTGTGGTTCACAAGTTAATTCATTTTCTTTTTATTCTAGTTCTTCTTTCTATTCCCTCCTTCTCCTCCTTCTTTTCTTCTTACTCTCCTTCTTCTTCCTCTTTTTCTTTCTTCTTCTTCTTCCTCTTCTTTCCTCTTCTTCCTCTTCTTCCTCCTCCTTTCACTTCCTCTTCCTCCTCCTCCTCCTGCTCCTGCTCCTCCTCCTCCTTCCTCTTCTTCCTCTTCTTTCTTCTTCTTTCTCTTCTTCCTCCTCCTCTTTCACTTCCTCTTCCTCCTCCTCCTCCTCCTCCTCCTCCTGCTCCTCCTCCTCCTTCCTCTTCTTCCTCTTCTTTGTTTTGCTATTCTTCTCTCTCTGGTACCTTCTTCCTCCTCCTGTTTTTTTGTCTCTTCTTTTTCTTCCTGCTTTTGCTTCTGCTTCTGCTTCCTTTTCCCTTTCTCCTTTCACTTTGAGATCTGCACAGGAATGTGTTCTAGGAAACTGTTTCCTCTGCTGCTCCTTGGTAGCTGGGGATGTTTCAGTGCAGCACTAGGCCTGGGGGGAACTTCACTTTTGTTCTTAAGGAATCAGAGGTAACAGTCACTGGTTGAGACCCCCTAGTGTACCAAAAAGCAGTGCCCGTGTTCCTTTCAGTGAATTGTCACTGTAAACCCGCCGTTTACCCAGTACCTCACAAGCGATATATCCCATTCTCCTTGTGGATGCTCTAAGTGTGAACCTCTGAGTCACTAGGAGCCTCCGCAAGTTGTCCTCTGTCTCCTTTCTTGTCCGTCAAGCCTGTGAACACTCCGCACTAGCGGGAGCCGTGCAATCTGGAGAGAGCTAAAGGAAGGGCAATGGCTGCTGGTCTGGACAGCATTCCTGCAGGTCTCCCACCTACTGGTTCTTGGTCGAAGGGTCCCCTGGGTTTTGTGGTCCATTTTGGCCCAGGTAGCTGATGCCTTTCTCTTCTTCCTGCATGGTTGTATTTCTTTTTCTTCTTAACTTTTTTTCACATGGAAAAAGGCGGAGGCACTTCGCCTGGAGGGTAAGGGTTATGGTTGTGCTTGGGGTTTGTGGAGCCATACTGCCATCAAGCGGAAAATGTTTCTTGAAACAGGAGGCAACTGGGCACAAGTGCTGGGGAAAGCCCAGGGACGCAGAAGAGATGGCGGCTTGGGGTTCAAAGACTGAAGCGGGATGAGAGAGGAATTTATGGGTCGCCTTTTCCTGGGCTCAATCCCTGGTTGTCGTCCTGGCACCACAGTTGTCTTTAAGGAAGGGCAGAGAGGTCGGCCCACCATGGGTTCCCCTGGCTGTCTCAAGGAACAGCCGGACTTGAGTTGCTCCGCACTCAGCAACTCAAATCTCCTTGGTTCCTCACCAATATGGGGTATCTCTGGAGCCAGCATGACTGCAGCCAAGGTCACCTCAAAACTGTTCACAAAAAGACCAAAGTAAACGCCCCATTCTCTACTGTCAGTGTCCGGTGGCTTCCCTTATGCCCATTCAAAATGGCTGCCGGGGTAGCCCCGCCCTGTTGGTTGACTGCTCTCGGTACTGTCTGGCTGCTCTGTCTCACGGCCTCCAGAGTAGCTGCTTCTTCATGGGTCCCAATGTCAGCTACATTTTGTAATCGGACTCTAAACCCAAGTCATGGAAAGCCTTGATCAGGCAGAGGCCACCCAGCCTCCCACATCCTTGCTGAATTTATTGCCTGGCCAAAGTCAAGTGTCTCTGCAGCCCGTTGTCATGTTCAGAAACACGTCCAACTGGATGGCACTGGGGCCCCACAAATGCTGATCATGTCTTTTCTTCCCCAACCTTGACTTACTTTTTCTATTTGCTTCCAAAGGAACAAAAGAAACATTCACACAAAGGAAAGTCAAAAGCAAGATAAGAAAAAAACAACCGGCTAAGGGGTACCCACCTCCCCTACAGCTTTGTTCCTATCTAAATCGTTACTTTGCAGAAAGCTCCCACACTGGGGAGGTCTCTGCCTCTTTCCTTTCCTCTGGATTCTTCTGTGGACAGGGATCCCAGAGAACCAGAGGAGACTGTGGTCAAGAAAGTAAATGCTTAGGGCTGCGACATGGTCAGGGGTGGCACTAGAGGCTGTGTGATGGAGTTCAGAGGGAGGGGCGGGTAGGGATGTCAGTGTGTGGGCCTGCTTGTGTGCACTGCAAATTCCTCTATGAATCAGCAAGGCCTCCTAAGCAAAAGGCCAGGCCACATAATTGTACGCACCGCTCTTGTCGCTAGGCAGCACTCTTCCTCCTGAGTAAGGGACCAAAGGTTGGATCAAAAGCAACAAGATCCAGCAGGCATCTGCACATCGTTGACCCATCCAGCAACAGGGAGTGGGGCCGGATGTTTGCTGGGATGCGACTGGACTGGACAGACTCTTGTGCGGTGCCTTCAGCTACCTCTATCCCAAGAGCCTAGGCACTCCTGCATTATGGGTGGGTTTCACAGCTGGCTGCTCTGGAGAGAGAGCCACTTGCCATGTCAGATGGAGCATGGGGGCTCACTGGATGTGGTGGTTCACCAGTTACTTCGTCTTATTTATATTCTAGTTCTTTCTTCTTCTCCTCTTTCTTTCTTTCTTTCTTTCTTTCTTTCTTTCTTTCTTTCTTTCTTTCTTTTTTTTTTCTAGGCGGAGTTTCGCTCTTGTTACCCAGGCTGGAGTGCAATGGCCCGATCTCGGCTCACCGCAACCTCCGCCTCCTGGGTTCAGGCAATTCTCCTGCCTCAGCCTCCTGAGTAGCTGGGATTACCGGCACGCGCCACCATGCCAAGCTACTTTTTTGTATTTTTACTAGAGATTGGGTTTCACCATGTTGGCTAGGATGGTCTCGATCTCTTGACCTCGTGATCCACCTGCCTCGGCCTCCCAAAGTGCTGGGATTACAGGCTTGAGCCACCGCGCCTGGCCTCTTTCTTTCTTTCTTTCTTTCTTTCTTTCTTTCTTTCTTTCTTCTTATTTCTAATCCTTCTCCTCTTCCTCCTCCTGCTCCTCCTCCTCCTTCTTCTTCTTCTTCTTCTTCTCTTCTTCTTTTCACTTGCTACTCCTCCTCCTCCTGCATCTCTGCCTCTTTTCTTTCTGCTACTCCCCTTCCTCCTTCTGTGTTTCCTCTTCTTCTTTTTCTTCTTGTTTTTTCTTCAGCTTGCGCTCTTTTTTCACTTTCTCTTTTGAGTTTTGGATGTGCGCAGCATGTGTTCTAGAAAACTGCTTTCTCTGCTGCTCCTTGGTAGTGGCAGATGTTTCGGTGCAGCACTAGGCCTGGTGGAACTTCACTTTTGTTCTTAAAGGAGCAGAGATAAAAGTCACGGTTGTGTTTCTCTAGTTTACCAATAAGCTGCCCACTTGTTCCTCTGAGGTGAAATGTCACAGTAATCGCGCCGTTTACCCACTACGTGACTACAGGCCTTATATCCCGTTCTCCTTGTGGATGCTCTAAGTGTGAAATTCTGAGCCTGTAGGAGCCTCAGCAAGTCGTCCCCTGTCTCCTTTCATTCCAGTCAAGCCTGTGAACACTCCGCACTAGCGGGAGCCACGCAGTCTGGAGAGAGCTAAAGGAAGAGCAAAGGCTGGCTGTCTCCACAGCATTTTCTCGGGGTCTCCCGCCTACTGCCTCTTGGTCTTAGGGTCCCCTGTGTTTAGTGGTGGATTTTGGCCCAGGTGGCTGACTCCTTTCTGTTCTCCCTGTATGGCTCTCTTTCTTTTTCCTCTTTACTTTTTCACAAGGCAAAAGGCGGAGGCCCTTGGCTTGGAGGGCCACGGTTTTGCTTGTGGTTGGTGGTTGTAGAGCCATACTGCCATCAAGCGGAAACTGTTTCTGGAAACCAGAGGCAGCTGGGCACAAATGCTGGGAAAAACCCAGGAGCACAAAAGAGATGGCCGAATGGAGCCCGAAAACTGAAGCTGGACGAAACTGAAATTGCTCACTGGTCCTCGGCCTGGGCTCATTCCCAGGATGGTGCCCTGTCGCCTCAGCTGTCCTTAAGGAAGGGCAGGCAGGTCGGTCCCCCATGGGTTCCCCTGGCTGTCTCAAGGAACCGCCGGTCTTGAGTCGCTGCACACTCAGCAGCCCGAAGCGCCTTTGTTCCCCGCCGAGATGAAGGCTCCCTGGACCCAGCGTGGCTCCAGCCAAGGGCATCTCAGAAGTGTTCAAGCAGAGACCATAGTAAAGGGTCCCATTCTCTGTCATTAGTCACCTGCGGCTTTTCTTATGCCCATCTCAAAATGGCTGCCGTGGTACTTCCCCCCTGTGGGCTGAATGGTCTTGGGGCTGCCTGGCTGCTCTGTCTCAGGGCCTCTAGAGTAGCTGCTCTTTCAAGGGGTCCCAATGTCATCTACACTTTGTTGTTGGGCTCTAAACCCCAGTCAAGGAAAACCTGGATCGGTCAGAGTTCACCTAGCCTCACACATCTTTACTGAAATCAATGCCTGGCCGAATTCAAGTATCTCTGCAGCCTGTTGTCCTGTTCAGAAACAACGTCCGCTGGATGGCAATGTGGCGCTACAAATGGCGTTCACATCTTCTACTCCCCCACCTTGACTTAGTTTTCTGCATTTGCTGCCGAAGGAACAGTAGACACACACACACACAAAGTAAAACCAAACTAGGAAAGCAAAAAGTGTCCAAGGAGGACCCACCTCACCTACAGTAGTGCTCCTGCCTACATGGCTATTTTGAGGAACCTGACACAGTAGCAGGGATATATGGGTCCCTCTTTTTACCTGGATTGTTTTCCTGGCAGGGATTCCAGTGAAGCAGAGGAGCCTTCATCAAGAAATCAGACCCTCAGGGCTATGGCACAGTGGTCATGGGTGGCACTAGGGTCTGTATCAGGCAGTTCAGTAGGAGGTCTGGGTGTGTGGGTGTGTGGGCCTGCTTGTGTGGTGCTGCAGATTCCTCTAGGAAACAGCAAGGCCTCCTAAGCAAGAGGCCAGGCCACATGATTGTGCGGGTAACATTTGTCCCTAGGTAGCACTCTCCCTCCTGAGGAAGACACCAAAGCTTGGATCAAAGCAACCAGATCCAACAGGAATCCGCACAGTATTGGCCCATCCAGCAGCAGGGAGTCTGGCCAGATGTTTGCTGGGATGGGACAGGACTGGACAGACTCTTGTGCCAGGCCTTCAGCTACCTCTACCACTAGAGCCTAGGCACTCATGCATGCCCAGAGGGGTATTCTGGGTGCGTTTCACAGGAGCCTCTCCTGGAGAGAGAGCCACTTGCCCTGTCAGATGCATCGTGGGGGCTCACTGGAAGCTAGTGATTCACCAGTCAATTCATCTTCTTCTCCTTTTTCTTCTCCTCCTACTTTCTTCTCCCTCTTCTTCTCTCTTCTTCTTTTCTTTCTGCTACTCCACCTCCTCCTGCTTTTCTGCCTCTTCTTTTCTTTCTGCGAGTTCCCTTCCTCGTCCTACTTTTCCCTCTTCTCTTTCTTCCTGTTTTGCTTCTGCATGTGGTTCTTTTTCACTTTCTCTTTTCACTTTCGGTACTGCGCAGATACATGTTCTGGGCAACTGCTGAATCTGCTGCTCCTTGGTAATTGCGGATGTTTCAGTGCAGCATTAAACGTGGTGGAACTTCACTTTCATTCTTAAAGGAGCAGAGATAAAAGGCACCAGTTCAGTCCCTCTAGTTTACTAAAAACCTGCCCAAGTGTTTCTTTCAGGTGAAATGTCACGGTAAACGAACTGTTTACCCAATACCTTATAACACGCCCTATATCCCATTTTCCTTGTGGATGCTCTAACTGTGAAACTCGGAGTCACTAGGAGCCTCGGCAAGTTGTCCCCTGTCTCCTTTCCTGTCAATCAAGCTTGTGAACATACCGCACTAGCAGGAGCCAGGCAATCTGGAGAGAGCTAAAGGAAGGGCAAAGGCTGGCTGTCTCAACAGCATTCCTGTGGGGTCTCCTGCATATTAGTTCTTGGTCCTTGGGTCGCCTACATTTTGTGGTCCATCTTGCCCCAGGTGGCTGATTCCTTTCTGTTCTCCCTGTATGGTTTTGTTTCTTTTTCCTATTTGTTTTTTTTACATGACAAAAGGCGGAGGCCCTGGACTTGGAGGGGCAGAGTTATGCTAGTGGTTGTCCTTTGTAGAGCCATACTTCCATCAAGTGGAAACGTTCTGAAAATGGGAGGCAACTGGGCACAAGTGCTGGAAAAAACCCAGGAGTGTAAAAGAGATGGCCACGAGAAGCCCGAAAATTGAAGCTGGATGAGAGAGGAGCTACTTGCTGGCCCTTGGCCGGGGCTGATTCCGAGGATGGCGCCCTGGGTCATTCCCACATCTGTCTTTAAGGAAGGGCAGGCAGGTGGGCCAGCCAAGGGTTCCCCTGGCTGTCTCATGGAGCAGCGGGTCTTGAGTCGCTACACACTCAGCACCCTGAAGCGCCTTGGTTCCCCACCAAGACAGGGTCTCCCAAACCCAGCGTGCCTTCAGCCAAGGGCACCTCGGAACCGTTCACAAAAGAGACCAGAGTAAACGGCCCCATTCTCTGTGGCTAGTGGCCAGTGGCTTCCCAATGCCCATTTCAAAATGGCTGCCGGGGTAGCTCCACCCTGTGGTCTGACTAGTCTTGGATATGTCTGGCTGCTCTGTCTCAAGGCCTCTAGTGTAGCTGCTTCTCCAAGGGATCCCAATGTCAGCTACACTTTGTTCTTGGACTCTAAACCCCTGTTAGGAAAAGCCTCAATCAGGCAAAGTCCATCGAGCCTCGCACATCCTCCCTGAATTCAGTGCCTGGCTGAAGTCAAGCGTCTTCGCAGCCTGTTGTCATGTCAGAAACAACTTCGCTGGATGAGACTGTGGCTCTACAAATGGTGTTCACTTCTTTTCCTCTCACAGCTTGCCTTACTTACTCTCCATTTGCTAACAAAGGAACAAAAGAAACACAGACACACACACACACACACACACACACTCACTCAGAAAAGAAAGAAAGAAACTGGCCAAGGGACACCCACCTCACCTACAGCTTTTCTACTACCTACGTGGTTACTTTGGGGAAACCTGCCACAGTAGGGGGGATCTCTGCCTCCCTCCCTTCCTCTGCAGTCTTCTGTGGACAGGGATCCCAATGACCAGAGGAGACTGTGGTCAAGAAGTTAGACGCTAAGGTCTGTGGCATAGTGGTCATGGGTGGCACACGGAGCTGTATGATGGAGCTCAGTGGGAGGGGTGGGTGGGTGTGTGAGTGTGTGGGCCTGCTTGTGTGGTGCTGCAGATTCCTTTATGAGTCTGCAAGGCCTCCTAAGCAAGAGACCAGGCCAAGTGCTTCTGTGCACCACACTTGTCCCTAGACAACACTCTTTCTCCTCAGGATGGGACGAAAGTTTGAATCAAAGGCAACCAGGTCCACAGGCATCTGCACATTGTTGACCCACCCAGCAGCAGGGAGTCGGGCCAGATGTTTGCTGAGATGGGACTGGACTGGACAGACTCTTGTGTGAGGCCTTCAGCTACCTCTATCACTAGAGCTTAGGCACTCATGCGTGCCCAGAAGTGGGAGGGGTATTCTGGTTGGGTTTCACAGGTGGCTTTCCTGGAGAGAGAGCAACTTGCTCTGTCAGATGAAGCATGCGGGCTCACTGGAATGTGGTGGTTCACCAGTTTGTTCGTCTTCTTTATATTCTGGTTCTTCTTTCTCCTTCTTCTCTCCTTCTTCTTCTCCTTAGTTTTTCGTTCTTCTTGTTCTTTTCTTCTTCTTCTTCCTCTTCTTTTCTTTTGCTCCTCCTCCTGCTGCTTTTCTGAATCTTCGTCTTTTCTTTCTGCTCCTCCGCATCCTCCTCCTGTATTTTCCTCTTCTTCTTTTTCTTCGTGTTTTTTTCCTCTGCTTGTGCTCTTTTTCACTTTCTCTTTTCACTTTCGGTACTGCGCAGCATGTGTTCTAGAAAACTGCGGAATCTGCTGCTCCTTGGTATTGGGGATGCTTCGGTGCACTCCTAGGCCTGATGGAACTTCACTTTCGTTCTTAAAGGAGCAGAGATAAAAGTCACCGGTTCAGTCCCTCTAGTTTAACAACAGGCTGCCCACTTGTTCCTCTGAGGTGAAATATCACAGTAAATGAACCGTTTAGAGATTACCTCACAACACGATGACACGCCATATATCCCGTTCTCCTCCTGGCTGCTGTCTAAAACGCTGAGCCACTAGGAGCCTTGACAAATTGTCCCCAGTCTTTTTTCGTGTTGTCAAGCCTGTGAACACTCTGCACTAGTGGGAGCCATGCAATCAGCAGAGCTAAAGGAAGGGCAGAGGCTGGCTGTCTTAACAGCATTCCCGCAGTGTCTTCTGCAAACTGGTTCTTGGTCCTAGAGTCCCCTGACTTTAATGGATCCTTTTGGCCCAGGTGGCTGATTCCTTTCTCTTCTCCCTGTATGGTTTTCTTTCTTTTTCCTATTTACTTTTTTCAAATGGCAAAAGGTGGAGGTCCTCGATTTGGAGGGGCAGGGTTATGCTTGTGGTTGTCGTTTGTAGAGCCATACTGCCATCAAGCGGAACCTGTTTCTAGAAACGGGAGGCAACTGAACACAAGTGCTGGGAAAAACCCAAGAGCACAATAGAGATGGCCGCCTGGAGCCTGAAGACTGAATGTGGACGAGAGAAACTGCTGGCTGACCTTTGGCCTGGGCTCATTCCCAGGGTGGCACCCTGGCACCACAGCTATCTTTAGAAGGGACAGGAAGGTCAGCCTACCATGGGTTTCCCTGGCGGTCTCAAGGAACAGCCAGTCTTGAGTCACTGCACACAGAACACCCCAAAGCACCTTTGTTCCCGGCCAAGACAGGGGCTCCCTGGACCCGGCGTGGCTCCAGTCAAGGGCACCTCAGAATTGTTCACAAAAGACACCAGAGTAAACGGCCCTATTGTCTGTCATTAGTGAGCGGTGGCTTCCCTTATACCTATCTCAAAATGGCTGCCGGGGTAGCTCCGCCCTGTGATCTGACTGGTCTTGAGCTGCCTGGCTGCTCTGTGTCGGGGCCTCTAGAGTAGCTGCTTCTCCAAGGGGCCCCAATGTCAGGTACACTTTGTTCTGGGGCTCTAAACCCCGGTCACGGAAAGCCTGGATCAGGGAGAGTCCATCCAGCCTCACACATCCTCCCTGAATTGAGTGCCTGGCTGAAGTCAAATGTCTCTGCAGCGTGTTGTCACGTTCAGAAACAACTTTGACTGGATTGCACTGTGGCTCTACAAATGGTGTTCACGTCTTTTCCTCCGCAACCTTACTTTACTTTTTCTGCATTTCCTTTCAAAGAACAAAAGAAACACACACACACACACACACAAAACGAAAGAAAAGTAAGAAAGAAACCTGCCAAGGGGCTCCCAGCTCACCTACAGCTTTGCTCCTGCCCACATGGTTACTTTGCGGAAACCTGCCACAGTAGGGGGATCCTTGCCTCCCTCCCTTCCTCTGCATTCTTCTATGGACAGGGATCCCAGTGACCAGAGGAGACTGTGGTCAAGAAATTAGACATTTAGGGCTGTGGCATAGTGGTCATGGTTGGCACAGGGGCCTGTGTGATGGAGTTCAGTGGGAGGGGTGGGTAGGTGGGTGAGTGCGTGGGGCTGCTTGTGTGGAGCTTCAGATTCCTCTATAAATCTGCAAGGCCTCCTATGCAAGAGGCCAGGCAACGTGATTGTATGCACCACACTTGTCCCTAGACAACACTCCCCCTCCTGAGGAAGGGTCCAAAGTTTGGATCAAAAGCAACCAGGTCCAACAGGCATCTGCACAATCATGACCCATCCCGCAGCAGGAAGTCGGGCCAGATGTTTGTTGGGAGGAGACTGGACTGGACAGACTCTTGTGCGAGGCCTTCAGCTACCTCTATACTAGAGCTTAGGCACTCATGCATGCCCAGAAGTGGGAGGGGTATTCTGGGTGTGTCTCTCAGGTGGCTCTCTTTGAGAGAGCAACTGACCATCTCAGGTGGAGCATTGGTGCTCATTGGAATGTTGTGATTCACAAGTTAATTCATTTTCTTTTTACTCTACTTTCTATTCCCTCCTCCTCCTCCTCCTTTTCTTCTCACTCTCCTTCATCTTCCTCTTTTTCTTTCTTCTTCCTCTTCTTCTTCCTCTTTCACTTCCTCTTCCTCCTCCTCCTCCTCCTCCTGCTCCTCCTCCTCCTTCCTCTTCTTCCTCTTCTTTGTTTTGCTATTCTTCTCTCTCTGGTACCCTTCTTCCTCCTCCTGTTTTTTTGCCTCTTCTTTTTCTTCCTGCTTTTGCTTCTGCTTCTGCTTCCTTTTCCCTTTCTCTTTTCACTTTCAGATCTGCACAGGAATGTGTTCTAGGAAACTGTTTCCTCTGCTGCTCCTTGGTAGTTGGGGATGTTTCAGTGTAGCACTAGGCCTGGGGGGAACTTCACTTTTGTTCTTAAGGAATCAGAGGTAACAGTCACTGGCTGAGACCCTCTAGTGTACCAAAAAGCAGTGCCCGTGTTCCTTTCAGTGAATTGTCACTGTAAACCCGCCGTTTACCCAGTTCCTCACAAGCGATATATCCCCTTCTCCTTCTGGATGCTCTAAGTGTGAAACTCTGAGCCACTAGGAGTCTCGGCAACTTGTTCTCTGCCTCCTTTCTTGTCAGTCAAGCCTGTGAACACTCCGCACTAGCGGGAGCCATGGAATCTGGAGAGAGCTAAAGGAAGCGCAACGGCTGCTGGTCTGGACAGCATTCCTGCAGGTCTCCCGCCTACTGGTTCTTGGTCGAAGGGTCCCCTGAGTTTTGTGGTGCATTTTGGCCCAGGTAGCTGATGCCTTTCTCTTCTTCCTGCATGGTTGTATTTCTTTTTCTTCTTTACTTTTTTCACATGGAAAAAGGCACAGCCACTTCGCCTGGAGGGGAAGGGTTATGGTTGTGCTTGGGGTTTGTGGAGCCATACTGCCATCAAGCGGAAAATGTTTCTTGAAACAGGAGGCAACTGGGCACAAGTGCTGGGGAAAGCCCAGGGACGCAGAAGAGATGGCTGCTTGAGGTTCAAAGACTGAAGCGGGATGAGAGAGGAATTTATGGGTCGCCTTTTCCTGGGCTCATTCCCTGGATGTCGTCCTGGCACCACAGTTGTCTTTAAGGAAGGGCAGAGAGGTCGGCCCACCCTGGGTTCCCCTGGCTGTCTCAAGGAACAGCCGGACTTGAGTTGCTCCGCACTCAGCAACTCAAATCTCCTTGGTTCCTCACCAATATGGGGTATCTCTGGAGCCAGCATGACTGCAGCCAAGGTCATCTCAAAACTGTTCACAAAGATTCCAAAGTAAACGCCCCATTCTCTACTGTCAGTGTCCGGTGGCTTCCCTTATGCCCATTCAAAATGGCTGCTGGGGTAGCCCCGCCCTGTTGGTTGACTGCTCTTGGTACTGTCTGGCTGCTCTGTCTCAGGGCCTCGAGAGTAGCTGCTTCTTCATGGGTCGCAATGTCAGCTACACTTTGTAATCGGACTCTAAACCCAAGTCATGGAAAGCCTTGATCAGGCAGAGGCCACCCAGCCTCCCACATCCTTGCTGAATTTATTACCTGGCCAAAGTCAAGTGTCTCTGCAGCCCGTTGTCATGTTCAGAAACACGTCCAACTGGATGGCACTGGGGCCCCACAAATGCTGATCATGTCTTTTCTTCCCCAACCTTGACTTACTTTTTCTATTTGCTTCCAAAGGAACAAAAGAAACATTCACACAAAGGAAAGTCAAAAGCAAGATAAGAAAAAAACAACCGGCCAAGGGGTACCCACCTCCCCTACAGCTTTGTTCCTATCTAAATCGTTACTTTGCAGAAAGCTCCCACACTGGGGAGGTCTCTGCCTCTTTCCTTTCCTCTTGGTTGTTCTGTGGACAGGGATCCCAGTGAACCAGAGGAAACTGTGGTCAAGAAAATAAATGCTTAGGGCTGCGACATGGTCAGGGGTGGCACTGGAGGCTGTGTGATGGAGTTCAGAGGGAGGGGCGGGTAGGTGTGTCAGTGTGTGGGCCTCCTTGTGTGGCACCGCAGATTCCTCTATGAATCAGCAAGGCCTCCTAAGCAAAAGGCCAGGCCACATAATTGTATGCGCCGCTCTTGTCGCAAGGCAGCACTCTTCCTCCGGAGGAAGGGACCAAAGTTTGGATCAAAAGCAACCAGATCCAGCAGGCATCTGCACACTGTTGACCCATCCAGCAGCAGGCAGTGGGGCCGGATGTTTGCTGGGATGGGACTGGAATGGACAGACTCTTGTGCGATGCCTTCAGCTACCTCTATCACAAGAGCCTAAGCACTCCTGCATTATGGGTGGGTTTCACAGGTGGCTGTCCTGGAGAGAGAGCCACTTGCCATGTCAGATGGAGCATGGGGGCTCACTGGATGTGGTGGTTCACCAGTTACTTCGTCTCATTTATATTCTACTTGTTCCTTCTCCTTCTTCTTTCTTTCTTCTTCCTATTTCTTTTTCTTTTTCTTCTTCTTCTTCTTCTTCTTCTTCTTCTTCTTCTTCTTCTTCTTCTTCTTCTTCTTCTTCTTCTTCTTCTTCTTCTTCTCTTTTTCTTTTCACTTGCTACTCCTCCTCCTCCTGCATCTCTGCCTCTTCTTTTCTTTCTGCTACTCCCCTTCCTCCTTCTGTGTTTCCTCTTCTTCTTCTTCTTCTTGTTTTTTCTTCAGCTTGCGCTCTTTTTTCACTTTCTCTTTTGAGTTTTGGATGTGCGCAGCATGTGTTCTAGAAAACTGCTTTCTCTGCTGCTCCTTGGTAGTGGCAGATGTTTCGGTGCAGCACTAGGCCTGGTGGAACTCCACTTTTCTTCTTAAAGGAGCAGAGATAAAAGTCACGGTTGTGTTTCTCTAGTTTACCAATAAGCTGCCCACTTGTTCCTCTGAGGTGAAATGTCACAGTAATCGCACCGTTTACCCACTACGTGACTACAGGCCTTATATCCCGTTCTCCTTGTGGATGCTCTAAGTGTGAAATTCTGAGCCTGTAGGAGCCTCAGCAAGTCGTCCCCTGTCTCCTTTCATTCCAGTCAAGCCTGTGAACACTCCGCACTAGTGGGAGCCACGCAGTCTGGAGAGAGCTAAAGGAAGGGCAAAGGCTGGCTGTCTCCACAGCATTTTCTCGGGGTCTCCCGCCTACTGCCTCTTGGTCTTAGGGTCCCCTGTGTTTAGTGGTGGATTTTGGCCCAGGTGGCTGACTCCTTTCTGTTCTCCCTGTATGGCTCTCTTTCTTTTTCCTCTTTACTTTTTCACAAGGCAAAAGGCGGAGGCCCTTGGCTTGGAGGGCCACGGTTTTGCTTGTGGTTGGTGTTTGTAGAGCCATACTGCCATCAAGCGGAAACTGTTTCTGGAAACGAGAGGCAGCTGGGCACAAATGCTGGGAAAAACCCAGGAGCACAAAAGAGATGGCCGAATGGAGCCCGAAAATTGAAGCTGGACGAAACTGAAATTGCTCACTGGTCCTTGGCCTGGGCTCATTCCCAGGATGGTGCCCTGTCGCCTCAGCTGTCCTTAAGGAAGGGCAGGCAGGTCGGTCCCCCATGGGTTCCCCTGGCTGTCTCAAGGAACCGCCGGTCTTGAGTCGCTGCACACTCAGCAGCCCGAAGCGCCTTTGTTCCCCACCGAGATGAAGGCTCCCTGGACCCAGCG
This sequence comes from Saimiri boliviensis, assembly GCF_048565385.1. Lineage (NCBI taxonomy): Eukaryota > Metazoa > Chordata > Mammalia > Primates > Cebidae > Saimiri > Saimiri boliviensis. The sequence goes on from NC_133470.1 coordinate 51,734,800, forward strand.
TGGCTCCAGCCAAGGGCATCTCAGAAGTGTTCAAGCAGAGACCATAGTAAAGGGTCCCATTCTCTGTCACTAGTCGCCTGCGGCTTTTCTTATGCCCATCTCAAAATGGCTGCCGTGGTACTTCCGCCCTGTGGGCTGAATGGTCTTGGGGCTGCCTGGCTGCTCTGTCTCAGGGCCTCTAGAGTAGCTGCTCTTTCAAGGGGTCCCAATGTCATCTACACTTTGTTGTTGGGCTCTAAACCCCAGTCAAGGAAAGCCTGGATCGGGCAGAGTTCACCTAGCCTCACACATCCTTGCTGAACTCAATGCCTGGCCGAATTCAAGTGTCTCTGCAGCCTGTTGTCCTGTTCAGAAACAAGGTCCGCTGGATGGCACTGTGGCGCTACAAATGGCGTTCACATCTTCTACTCCTCCACCTTGACTTAGTTTTCTCCTTTTGTTGCCGAAGGAAGGGTAGACACACACACACACAAAGTAAAACCAAACTAGGAAAGCAAGAAAGTGTCCAAGGAGGACCCACCTCACCTACAGTAGTGCTCCTGCCTACATGGCTATTTTGAGGAACCTGACACAGTAGTGGGGATATATGGGTCCCTCTTTTTTCCTGGATTCTTTTCTTGGCAGGGATTCTAGTGAAGCAGAGGAGCCTTCATCAAGAAATCAGACCCTCAGGAATATGGCACAGTGATCATGGGTGGCACTAGGGTCGGTGTCAGGGAGTTCAGTAGGAGGTCTGGGTGTGTGGGTGTGTGGGCCTGCTTGTGTGGTGCTGCAGATTTCTCTAGGAAACAGCAAAGCCTCCTAAGCAGTAGGCCAGGCCACAGGCTTGTGCGGGTAACATTTGTCCCTATGTAACACTCTCCCTCCTGAGGAAGACACCAAAGCTTGGATCAAAGCAACCAGGTCCAACAGGAATATGCACAGTATTGCCCCATCCAGCAGCAGGGAGTCTGGCCAGATGTTTGCTGGGATGGGACAGGACTGGACAGACTCTTGTGCCAGGCCTTCAGCTACCTCTACCACTAGAGCCTAGGCACTCATGCATGCCCAGAGGGGTATTCTGGGTGGGTTTCACAGGAGCCTCTCCTGCAGAGAGAGCCACTTGCCCTGTCAGATGCATCGTGGGGGCTCACTGGAAGCTAGTGATTCACCAGTCAGTTCATCTTCTTTTTATTCTAATTGGTATTTCTTCTTCTCCTTTTTCTTCTCCTCCTACTTTCTTCTCCCTCTTCTCTCTTCTTCTTTTCTTTCTGCTGCTCCACCTCCTGCTGCTTTTCTGCCTCTTCTTCTTTTCTTTATGTGAAGCCCTTTTTTCTTCCTGCATTTCCCTCTTCTTTTTCTTCCTGTTTTGCTTCTACATGGGGTTCTTAGTCACTTCCTCTTTTCACTTTCGGTACTGCGCAGCATGTGTTCTAGAAAACTGCTGAATCTGCTGCTCCTTGGTAGTGGGGATGTTACGGTGCAGCACTAAACGTGGTGGAACTTCACTTTCGTTCTGAAAGGAGTCGAGATATAAGTCACCGGCTGAGTCCCTCTAGTTTACCAACAAACTGCCCACTCTTTCCTCTGAGGTGAAATGTCACAGTAAATGAACCTTTTAGAGATTACCTCATGACACGACGACACGCCCTATATCTTGTTCTCCTCCTGGATGCTTCGAGTGTCAAACGCTGAACCACTAGGAGACTTGACAAATTGTCCCCAGTCTTTTTTCTTGTCGTGAAGCCTCTGAACACTCTGCACTAGTGAGAGCCATGCAATCTGGAGAGAGCTAAAAGAAGGGCAGAAGCTGGCTATCCCAACAGCATTCCCACAGTGTCTTCGGCAAACTGGTTCTTGCTAATATGGTCCCCTGACATTTTTTTTTTTTTTTTGAGATGGAGTTTCGCTCTTGTTACCCAGGCTGGAGTGCAGTGGCGCGATCTCGGCTCACCGCAACCTCTGCCCCCTGTGTTCAGGCAATTCTCCTGTCTCAGCCTCCTGAGTGGCTGGGATTACAGGCACGCACCACCATGCCCAGCTAACTTTTTGTATTTTTAGTAGAGACGGGGTTTCACCATGTTGACCAGGATGGTGTCAATCTCTTGACTTCATGATCCACCCGCCTCGGCCTCCAAAAGTGCTGGGATTACAGGCTTGAGTCACCGCACACAGTGGGTGCCCTGATTTTAATGGATTGTTTTGGTCCAAGTGGCTGATTCCTTTCTCTTCTCCCTGTATGGTTTTGTTTCTTTTTTCTGTTTCCTTTTTTAAATGGCAAAAGGTGGAGGTCCTCGGTTTGGAGGGGCAGGGTTATGCTTGTAGTTGTCGTTTGTAGAGCCATACTGCCATCAAGCGGAACCTGTTTCTAGAAACGGGAGGCAACTGAACACAAGTGCTGGGAAAAACCCAGGAGCACAATAGAGATGGCCGCCTGGAGCCTGAAGAATAAACCTGGACGAGAGAGAAACTGCTGGCTGACCTTTGGCCTGGGCTCATTCCCAGGGTGGCACCCTGGCACCACAGCTATCCTTAGAAGGGACAGGCAGGTCAGCCTACCATGGGTTTCCCTGGCGGTCTCAAGGAACAACCAGCCTTGAGTCACTGCACACAGAACACCCCAAAGCACCTTTGTTCCCCGCCAAGACAGGGGCTCCCTGGACCCGGCGTGGCTCCAGTCAAGGGCACCTCAGAATTGTTCACAAAAGACACCAGAGTAAACGGCCCTATTGTCTGTCATTAGTGAGCGGTGGCTTCCCTTATACCTATCTCAAAATGGCTGCCGGGGTAGCTCCGCCCTGTGATCTGACTGGTCTTGAGCTGCCTGGCTGCTCTGTGTCGGGGCCTCTAGAGTAGCTGCTTCTCCAAGGGACCCCAATGTCAGGTACACTTTGTTCTGGGACTCTAAACCCCAGTCACGGAAAGCCTGGATCAGGCAGAGTCCATCCAGCCTCACACATCCTCCCTGAATTGAGTGCCTGGCTGAAGTCAAGTGTCTCTGCAGCGTGTTGTCACGTTCAGAAACAACTTCGACTGGATTGCACTGTGGCTCTACAAATGGTGTTCACGTCTTTTCCTCCGCAACCTTACTTTACTTTTTCTGCATTTCCTTAACAAAGAACAAAAGAAGGACACACACACACACACACACACACACACAGACACACAGACACACACACACACACACACACACAACGAAAGTAAAGTAAGAAAGAAAGAAACCTGCCAAGGGGCACCCAGCTCACCTACAGCTTTGCTCCTGCCCACATGGTTACTTTGGGGAAACCTACCACAGTAGGGGGATCTTTGCCTCCCACCCTTCCTCTGCATTCTTCTCTGGACAGGGATCTCAGTGACCAGAGGAGTCTATCGTCAAGAAATTAGACATTTAGGGCTGTGGCATAGTGGTCATGGTTGGCACAGGGGCCTGTGTGATGGAGTTCAGTGGGAGGGGTGCGTAGGTGTGTGAGTGCGTGGGCCTGCTTCTGTGGCGCTGCAGATTCCTCTATAAATCTGCAAGGGTTCCTATGCAAGAGGCCAGGCCACGTGCTTGTATGCACCAAGCTTGTCCCTAGACAGCACTCTCCTTCCTGAGGAAGGGTCCAAATTTTGGATCAAAAGCAACCAGGTCCAACAGGCATCTGCACATTCATGACCCATCCAGCAGCAGGGAGTTGGGCCAGATGTTTGTTGGGAGGAGACTGGACTGGACAGACTCTTGTGCGAGGCCTTCAGCTACCTCTATACTAGAGCTTAGACACTCATGCATGCCAGAAGTGAGAGGGGTATTCTGGGTGTGTCTCTCAGGTGGCTCTCCTGGAGAGAGCAATTGACCATCTCAGGTGGAGCATTGGTGCTCATTGGAATGTTGTGGTTCACAAGTTAATTCATTTTCTTTTTATTCTAGTTCTTCTTTCTATTCCCTCCTCCTCCTTCTCCTTTTCTTCTCACTCTCCTTCTTCTTCCTCTTTTTCGGTCTTCTTCTTCCTCTTCCTCTTTCACTTCCTCTTCCTCCTGCTCCTGCTCCTCCTCCTCCTTCCTCTTCTTCCTCTTCTTTGTTTTGCTATTCTCCTCTGTCTGGTACCCTTCTTCCTCCTCCTGTTTTTTTTGCCTCTTCTTTTTCTTCCTGCTTTTGCTTCTGCTTCTGCTTCCTTTTCCCTTTCTCTTTTCACTTTCAGATCTGAACAGGAATGTGTTCTAGGAAACTGTTTCCTCTGCTGCTCCTTGGTAGTTGGGGATGTTTCAGTGTAGCACTAGGCCTGGGGGGAACTTCACTTTTGTTCTTAAGGAATCAGAGGTAACAGTCACTGGCTGAGACCCTCTAGTGTACCAAAAATCAGTGCCCGTGTTCCTTTCATTGAATTGTCACTGTAAACCCGCCATTTACCCAGTACCTCACAAGCGATATATCCCATTCTCCCTGTGAATACTCTAAGTGTGAACCTCTGAGCCACTAGGAGCCTCGGCAAGTTGTTCTGTCTCCTTTCTTGTCAGTCAAGCCTGTGAACACTCCGCACTAGCGGGAGCCATGCAGTCTGGAGAGAGCTAAAGGAAGAGGGCAACGGCAAAGGCTGCTAGTCTTGACAGGTTTCCCGCAGGTCTCCTGCCTACTGGTTCTTGGTCGAAGGGTCCCCTGAGTTTTGTGGTCCATTTTGGCCCAGGTAGCTGATGCCTTTCTCTTCTTCCTGCATGGTTGTATTTCTTTTTCTTCTTAACTTTTTTTCACATGGAAAAAGGCGGAGGCACTTCGCCTGGAGGGTAAGGGTTATGGTTGTGCTTGGGGTTTGTGGAGCCATACTGCCATCAAGCGGAAAATGTTTCTTGAAACAGGAGGCAACTGGGCACAAGTGCTGGGGAAAGCCCAGGGACGCAGAAGAGATGGCGGCTTGGGGTTCAAAGACTGAAGCAGGATGAGAGAGGAATTTATGGGTCGCCTTTTCCTGGGCTCATTCCCTGGATGTCGTCCTGGCACCACAGTTGTCTTTAAGGAAGGGCAGAGAGGTCGGCCCACCCTGGGTTCCCCTGGCTGTCTCAAGGAACAGCCAGACTTGAGTTGCTCCGCACTCAGCAACTCAAATCTCCTTGGTTCCTCACCAATATGGGGTATCTCTGGAGCCAGCATGACTGCAGCCAAGGTCATCTCAAAACTGTTCACAAAGAGACCAAAGTAAACACCCGATTCTCTACTGTCAGTGTCCGGTGGCTTCCCTTATGCCCATTCAAAATGGCTGCCGGGGTAGCCCCGCCCTGTTGGTTGGCTGCTCTCGGTACTGTCTGGCTGCTCTGTCTCAGGGCCTCGAGAGTAGCTGCTTCTTCATGGGTCCCAATGTCAGCTACACTTTGTAATCGGACTCTAAACCCAAGTCATGGAAAGCCTTGATCAGGCAGAGGCCACCCAGCCTCCCACATCCTTGCTGAATTTATTACCTGGCCAAAGTCAAGTGTCTCTGCAGCCCGTTGTCATGTTCAGAAACACGTCCAACTGGATGGCACTGGGGCCCCACAAATGCTGATCATAACTTTTCTTCCCCAACCTTGACTTACTTTTTCTATTTGCTTCCAAAGGAACAAAAGAAACATTCACACAAAGGAAAGTCAAAAGCAAGATAAGAAAAAAACAACCGGCCAAGGGGTACCCACCTCCCCTACAGCTTTGTTCCTATCTAAATCGTTACTTTGCAGAAAGCTCCCACACTGGGGAGGTCTCTGCCTCTTTCCTTTCCTCTTGGTTGTTCTGTGGACAGGGATCCCAGTGAACCAGAGGAGACTGTGGTCAAGAAAGTAAATGCTTAGGGCTGCGACATGGTCAGGGGTGGCACTGGAGGCTGTGTGATGGAGTTCAGAGGGAGGGGCGGGTAGGGATGTCAGTGTGTGGGCCTCCTTGTGTGGCACCGCAGATTCCTCTATGAATCAGCAAGGCCTCCTAAGCAAAAGGCCAGGCCACATAATTGTACGCGCCGCTCTTGTCGCTAGGCAGCACTCTTCCTCCTGAGGAAGGGACCAAAGTTTGCATCAAAAGCAACCAGATCCAGCAGGCATCTGCACACTGTTGACCCATCCAGCAGCAGGCAGTGGGGCCGGATGTTTGCTGGGATGGGACTGGACTGGACAGACTCTTGTGCGATGCCTTCAGCTACCTCTATCACAAGAGCCTAGGCACTCCTGCATTATGGGTGGGTTTCACAGGTGGCTGTCCTGGAGAGAGAGCCACTTGCCATGTCAGATGGAGCATGGGGGCTCACTGGATGTGGTGGTTCACCAGTTACTTCGTCTCATTTATATTCTACTTGTTCCTTCTCCTTCTTCTTTCTTTCTTCTTCCTATTTCTTTTTCTTCTTCTTCTTCTTCTTCTTCTTCTTCTTCTTCTTCTTCTTCTTCTTCTTCTTCTTCTTCTTCTTCTTCTTCTTCTTCTTCTCTTTTTCTTTTCACTTGCTACTCCTCCTCCTCCTGCATCTCTGCCTCTTCTTTTCTTTCTGCTACTCCCCTTCCTCCTTCTGTGTTTCCTCTTCTTCTTTTTCTTCTTGTTTTTTCTTCAGCTTGCGCTCTTTTTTCACTTTCTCTTTTGAGTTTTGGATGTGCGCAGCATGTGTTCTAGAAAACTGCTTTCTCTACTGCTCCTTGGTAGTGGCAGATGTTTCGGTGCAGCACTAGGCCTGGTGGAACTTCACTTTTGTTCTTAAAGGAGCAGAGATAAAAGTCACGGTTGTGTTTCTCTAGTTTACCAATAAGCCGCCCACTTGTTCCTCTGAGGTGAAATGTCACAGTAATCGCACCGTTTACCCACTACGTGACTATAGGCCTTATATCCCGTTCTCCTTGTGGATGCTCTAAGTGTGAAATTCTGAGCCTGTAGGAGCCTCAGCAAGTCGTCCCCTGTCTCCTTTCATTCCAGTCAAGTCTGTGAACACTCCGCACTAGCGGGAGCCACGCAGTCTGGAGAGAGCTAAAGGAAGGGCAAAGGCTGGCTGTCTCCACAGCATTTTCTCGGGGTCTCCCGCCTACTGCCTCTTGGTCTTAGGGTCCCCTGTGTTTAGTGGTGGATTTTGGCCCAGGTGGCTGACTCCTTTCTGTTCTCCCTGTATGGTTCTCTTTCTTTTTCCTCTTTACTTTTTCACAAGGCAAAAGGCGGAGGCCCTCGGCTTGGAGGGCCACGGTTTTGCTTGTGGTTGGTGGTTGTAGAGCCATACTGCCATCAAGCGGAAACTGTTTCTGGAAACCAGAGGCAGCTGGGCACAAATGCTGGGAAAAACCCAGGAGCACAAAAGAGATGGCCGAATGGAGCCCGAAAACTGAAGCTGGACGAAACTGAAATTGCTCACTGGTCCTTGGCCTGGGCTCATTCCCAGGATGGTGCCCTGTCGCCTCAGCTGTCCTTAAGGAAGGGCAGGCAGGTCGGTCCCCCATGGGTTCCCCTGGCTGTCTCAAGGAACCGCCGGTCTTGAGTCGCTGCACACTCAGCAGCCCGAAGCGCCTTTGTTCCCCGCCGAGATGAAGGCTCCCTGGACCCAGCGTGGCTCCAGCCAAGGGCATCTCAGAAGTGTTCAAGCAGAGACCATAGTAAAGGGTCCCATTCTCTGTCACTAGTCGCCTGCGGCTTTTCTTATGCCCATCTCAAAATGGCTGCCGTGGTACTTCCGCCCTGTGGGCTGAATGGTCTTGGGGCTGCCTGGCTGCTCTGTCTCAGGGCCTCTAGAGTAGCTGCTCTTTCAAGGGGTCCCAATGTCATCTACACTTTGTTGTTGGGCTCTAAACCCCAGTCAAGGAAAGCCTGGATCGGGCAGAGTTCACCTAGCCTCACACATCCTTGCTGAACTCGATGCCTGGCCGAATTCAAGTGTCTCTGCAGCCTGTTGTCCTGTTCAGAAACAAGGTCTGCTGGATGGCACTGTGGCGCTACAAATGGCGTTCACATCTTCTACCCCCCTCACCTTGACTTAGTTTTCTCCATTTGCTGCCGAAGGAACGGTAGACACACACACACACAAAGTAAAACCAAACTAGGAAAGCAAGAAAGTGTCCAAGGAGGACCCACCTCACCTACAGTAGTGCTCCTGCCTACATGTTTATTTTCAGGAACCTGACACAGTAGCGGGGATATATGGGTCCCTCTTTTTTCCTAGATTCTTTTCTTAGCAGGTATTCTAGTGAAGCAGAGGAGCCTTCATCAAGAAATCAGACCCTCAGGACTATGGCACAGTGGTCATGGGTGGCACTAGGGTCTGTGTCAGGGAATTCAGTAGGAGGTCTGGGTGTGTGGGTGTGTGGGCCTCCTTGTGTGGTGCTGCAGATTCCTCTAGGAAACAGCTAGGCCTCCTAAGCAAGAGGTCAGGCCACAGGCTTGTGCGGGTAACATTTGTCCCTAGGTAGCACTCTCCCTCCTGAGGAAGACACCAAAGCTTGGATCAAAGCAACCAGGCCCAACAGGAATCTGCACAGTATTGGCCCATCCAGCAGCAGGGAGTCTGTCCAGATGTTTGTTGGGATGGGACTGGACTGGACAGGACAGACTCTTGTGCCAGGCCTTCAGCTACCTCTATCACTAGAGCCTAGGCACTCATGCATGCCCAGAGGGGTATTTTGGGTGGGTTTCACAGGAGCCTCTCCTGCAGAGAGAGCCACTTGCCCTGTCAGATGCATCGTGGGGGCTCACTGGAAGCTAGTGATTCACCAGTCAGTTCATCTTCTTTTTATTCTAATTGGTATTTCTTCTTCTTCTCCTTTTTCTTCTCCTCCTACGTTCTTCTCCCTCTTCTTATCTCTTCTTCTTTTCTTCCTGCTACTCCACCTCCTCCTGCTTTTCTGCCTCTTCTTTTCTTTCTGCGAGTTCCCTTCCTCGTCCTGCATTTCCCTCTTCTTTTTCTTCCTGTTTTGCTTCTGCATGTGGTCCTTTTTCACTTTCTCTTTTCACTTTCGGATCTGTGCAGATACATGTTCTGGGCAACTGCTGAATCTGCTGCTCCTTGGTAATGGGGGATGTTTCTGTGCAGCACTAAACGTGGTGGAACTTCACTTTCGTTCTTAAAGGCGCAGAGACAAAAGGCACCGGTTCAGTCCCTCTAGTTTACTAAAAACCTGCCCACGTGTTTCTTTCAGGTGAAATGTCACGGTAAATGAACCGTTTACCCAGTACCTCATAACACGCCGTATATCCCATTTTCCTTGTGGATGCTCTAAGTGTGAAACTCGGAGTCACTAGGAGCCTCGGCAAGTTGTCCCCTGTCTCCTTTCCTGTCAATCAAGCTTGTGAACATACCGCACTAGCAGGAGCCAGGCAATCTGGAGAGAGCTAAAGGAAGGGCAAAGGCTGGCTGTCTCAACAGCATTCCTGTGGGGTCTCCTGCATATTAGTTCTTGGTCCTTGGGTCCCCTACATTTAGTGATCCATCTTGCCCCAGGTGGCTGATTCCTTTCTGTTCTCCCTGTATGGTTTTGTTTCTTTTTCCTATTTGCTTTTTTTACATGAGAAAAGGCGGAGGCCCTAGACTTGGAGGGGCAGAGTTATGCTAGTGGTTGTCCTTTGTAGAGCCATACTGCCATCAAGTGGAAACCTGAAAATGGGAGGCAACTGGGCACAAGTGCTGGAAAAAACCCAGGAGTGTAAAAGAGATGGCCACGAGAAGCCCGAAAACTGAAGCTGGATGAGAGAGGAGCTACTTGCTGGCCCTTGGCCGGGGCTGATTCTGAGGATGGCGCCCTGGGTCATTCCCACATCTGTCTTTAAGGAAGGGCAGGCAGGTGGGCCGGCCAAGGGTTCCCCTGGCTGTCTCATGGAGCAGCGGGTCTTGAGTCGCTCCACACTCAGCACACTGAAGCGCCTTGGTTCCCCACCAAGACAGGGTCTCCCAAACCCAGCGTGCCTTCAGCCAAGGGCACCTCGGAACCGTTCACAAAAGAGACCAGAGTAAACAGCCCCATTCTCTGTGGCTAGTGGCCAGCGGCTTCCCAATGCCCATTTCAAAATGGCTGCCGGGGTAGCTCCACCCTGTGGTCTGACTAGTCTTGGATATGTCTGGCTGCTCTGTCTCAAGGCCTCTAGTGTAGCTGCTTCTCCAAGGGATCCCAATGTCAGCTACACTTTGTTCTTGGACTCTAAACCCCTGTTAGGAAAAGCCTCAATCAGGCAAAGTCCATCGAGCCTCGCACATCCTCCCTGAATTCAGTGCCTGGCTGAAGTCAAGCGTCTTCGCAGCCTGTTGTCATGTCAGAAACAACTTCGCTGGATGAGACTGTGGCTCTACAAATGGTGTTCACTTCTTTTCCTCTCACAGCTTGCCTTACTTACTCTCCATTTGCTAACAAAGGAACAAAAGAAACAGACACACACACACACACACACACACACACACACACACTCACTCAGAAAAGAAAGAAAGAAACTGGCCAAGGGACACCCACCTCACCTACAGCTTTTCTACTACCTACGTGGTTACTTTGGGGAAACCTGCCACAGTAGGGGGGATCTCTGCCTCCCTCCCTTCCTCTGCAGTCTTCTGTGGACAGGGATCCCAATGACCAGAGGAGACTGTGGTCAAGAAGTTAGACGCTAAGGTCTGTGGCATAGTGGTCATGGGTGGCACATGGAGCTGTATGATGGAGCTCAGTGGGAGGAGTGGGTGGGTGTGTGAGTGTGTGGGCCTGCTTGTGTGGTGCTGCAGATTCCTTTATGAGTCTGCAAGGCCTCCTAAGCAAGAGACCAGGCCAAGTGCTTCTGTGCACCACACTTGTCCCTAGACAACACTCTTTCTCCTCAGGATGGGACGAAAGTTTGAATCAAAGGCAACCAGGTCCACAGGCATCTGCACATTGTTGACCCACCCAGCAGCAGGGAGTCGGGCCAGATGTTTGCTGAGATGGGACTGGACTGGACAGACTCTTGTGTGAGGCCTTCAGCTACCTCTATCACTAGAGCTTAGGCACTCATGCGTGCCCAGAAGTGGGAGGGGTATTCTGGTTGGGTTTCACAGGTGGCTTTCCTGGAGAGAGAGCAACTTGCTCTGTCAGATGAAGCATGCGGGCTCACTGGAATGTGGTGGTTCACCAGTTTGTTCGTCTTCTTTATATTCTGGTTCTTCTTTCTCCTTCTTCTCTCCTTCTTCTTCTCCTTAGTTTTTCGTTCTTCTTGTTCTTTTCTTCTTCTTCTTCCTCTTCTTTTCTTTTGCTCCTCCTCCTGCTGCTTTTCTGAATCTTCGTCTTTTCTTTCTGCTCCTCCGCATCCTCCTCCTGTATTTTCCTCTTCTTCTTTTTCTTCGTGTTTTTTTTCCTCTGCTTGTGCTCTTTTTCACTTTCTCTTTTCACTTTCGGTACTGCGCAGCATGTGTTCTAGAAAACTGCGGAATCTGCTGCTCCTTGGTATTGGGGATGCTTCGGTGCACTCCTAGGCCTGATGGAACTTCACTTTCGTTCTTAAAGGAGCAGAGATAAAAGTCACCGGTTCAGTCCCTCTAGTTTAACAACAGGCTGCCCACTTGTTCCTCTGAGGTGAAATATCACAGTAAATGAACCGTTTAGAGATTACCTCACAACACGATGACACGCCATATATCCCGTTCTCCTCCTGGCTGCTGTCTAAAACGCTGAGCCACTAGGAGCCTTGACAAATTGTCCCCAGTCTTTTTTCGTGTTGTCAAGCCTGTGAACACTCTGCACTAGTGGGAGCCATGCAATCAGCAGAGCTAAAGGAAGGGCAGAGGCTGGCTGTCTTAACAGCATTCCCGCAGTGTCTTCTGCAAACTGGTTCTTGGTCCTAGAGTCCCCTGACTTTAATGGATCCTTTTGGCCCAGGTGGCTGATTCCTTTCTCTTCTCCCTGTATGGTTTTCTTTCTTTTTCCTATTTACTTTTTTCAAATGGCAAAAGGTGGAGGTCCTCGATTTGGAGGGGCAGGGTTATGCTTGTGGTTGTCGTTTGTAGAGCCATACTGCCATCAAGCGGAACCTGTTTCTAGAAACGGGAGGCAACTGAACACAAGTGCTGGGAAAAACCCAAGAGCACAATAGAGATGGCCGCCTGGAGCCTGAAGACTGAATGTGGACGAGAGAAACTGCTGGCTGACCTTTGGCCTGGGCTCATTCCCAGGGTGGCACCCTGGCACCACAGCTATCTTTAGAAGGGACAGGAAGGTCAGCCTACCATGGGTTTCCCTGGCGGTCTCAAGGAACAGCCAGTCTTGAGTCACTGCACACAGAACACCCCAAAGCACCTTTGTTCCCGGCCAAGACAGGGGCTCCCTGGACCCGGCGTGGCTCCAGTCAAGGGCACCTCAGAATTGTTCACAAAAGACACCAGAGTAAACGGCCCTATTGTCTGTCATTAGTGAGCGGTGGCTTCCCTTATACCTATCTCAAAATGGCTGCCGGGGTAGCTCCGCCCTGTGATCTCACTGGTCTTGGGCTGCCTGGCTGCTCTGTGTCGGGGCCTCTAGAGTAGCTGCTTCTCCAAGGGGCCCCAATGTCAGGTACACTTTGTTCTGGGACTCTAAACCCTAGTCACGGAAAGCCTGGATCAGGGAGAGTCCATCCAGCCTCACACATCCTCCCTGAACTGAGTGCCTGGCTGAAGTCAAGTGTCTCTGCAGCGTGTTGTCACGTTCAGAAACAACTACTGGATTGCACTGTGGCTCTACAAATGGTGTTCACGTCTTTTCCTCCGCAACCTTACTTTACTTTTTCTGCATTTCCTTTCAAAGAACAAAAGAAACACACACACACACACACACACACACACACACACACACACACACACAAAACGAAAGAAAAGTAAGAAAGAAACCTGCCAAGGGGCTCCCAGCTCACCTACAGCTTTGCTCCTGCCCACATGGTTACTTTGGGGAAACCTGCCACAGTAGGGGGATCTTGCCTCCCTCCCTTCCTCTGCATTCTTCTCTGGACAGGGATCCCAGTGACCAGCGGAGACTGTGGTCAAGAAATTAAGACATATAGGGCTGTGGCATAGTGGTCATGGTTGGCACAGGGGCCTGTGTGATGGAGTTCAGTGGGAGGGGTGGGTAGGTGGGTGAGTGCGTGGGGCTGCTTGTGTGGAGCTTCAGATTCCTCTATAAATCTGCAAGGCCTCCTATGCAAGAGGCCAGGCCACGTGAATGTATGCACCACACTTGTCCCTAGACAACACTCCCCCTCCTGAGGAAGGGTCCAAAGTTTGGATCAAAAGCAACCAGGTCCAACAGGCATCTGCACAATCATGACCCAACCCGCAGCAGGAAGTCGGGCCAGATGTTTGTTGGGAGGAGACTGGACTGGACAGACTCTTGTGCGAGGCCTTCAGCTACCTCTATACTAGAGCTTAGGCACTCATGCATGCCCAGAAGTGGGAGGGGTATTCTGGTTGTGTCTCTCAGGTGGCTCTCTTGGAGAGAGCAACTGACCATCTCAGGTGGAGCATTGGTGCTCATTGGAATGTTGTGTTTCACAAGTTAATTCATTTTCTTTTTATTCTAGTTCTTCTTTCTATTCCCTCCTCCTCCTCCTCCTTTTCTTCTCACTCTCCTTCTTCTTCCTTTTTCTTTCTTCTTCTTCCTCTTCTTCCTCTTCCTCTTTCACTTCCTTTTCCTCCTCCTCCTCCTGCTCCTGCTCCTCCTCCTCCTTCCTCTTCTTCCTCTTCTTTGTTTTGCTATTCTTCTCTCTCTGGTACCCTTCTTCCTCCTCCTGTTTTTTTGCCTCTTCTTTTTCTTCCTGCTTTTGCTTCTGCTTCTGCTTCCTTTTCCCTTTCTCTTTTCACTTTCAGATCTGCACAGGAATGTGTTCTAGGAAACTGTTTCCTCTGCTGCTCCTTGGTAGTTGGGGATGTTTCAGTGTAGCACTAGGCCTAGGGGGAACTTCACTTTTGTTCTTAAGGAATCAGAGGTAACAGTCACTGGCTGAGACCCTCTAGTGTACCAAAAAGCAGTGCCCGTGTTCCTTTCAGTGAATTGTCACTGTAAACCCGCCGTTTACCCAGTACCTCACAAGTGATATATCCCCTTCTTCTTGTGGATGCTCTAAGTGTGAAACTCTGAGCCACTAGGAGCCTCGACAACTTGTTCTCTGTCTCCTTTCTTGTCAGTCAAGCCTGTGAACACTCCGCACTAGCGGGAGCCATGCAATCTGGAGAGAGCTAAAGGAAGCGCAACGGCTGCTGGTCTGGACAGCATTCCTGCAGGTCTCCCGCCTACTGGTTCTTGGTCGAAGGGTCCCCTGAGTTTTGTGGTGCATTTTGGCCCAGGTAGCTGATTCCTTTCTCTTCTTCCTGCATGGTTGTATTTCTTTTTCTTCTTTACTTTTTTCACATGGAAAAAGGCACAGCCACTTCGCCTGGAGGGCAAGGGTTATGGTTGTGCTTGGGGTTTGTGGAGCCATACTGCCATCAAGCGGAAAATGTTTCTTGAAACAGGAGGCAACTGGGCACAAGTGCTGGGGAAAGCCCAGGGACGCAGAAGAGATGGCGGCTTGGGGTTCAAAGACTGAAGCAGGATGAGAGAGGAATTTATGGGTCGCCTTTTCCTGGGCTCATTCCCTGGATGTCGTCCTGGCACCACAGTTGTCTTTAAGGAAGGGCAGAGAGGTCGGCCCACCATGGGTTCCCCTGGCTGTCTCAAGTAACAGCCGGACTTGAGTTGCTCCGCACTCAGTAACTCAAATCTCCTTGGTTCCTTACCAATATGGGGTATCTCTGGAGCCAGCATGACTGCAGCCAAGGTCATCTCAAAACTGTTCACAAAGAGACCAGAGTAAACGCCGCATTCTCTACTGTCAGTGTCCGGTGGCTTCCCTTATGCCCATTCAAAATGGCTGCCGGGGTAGCCACGCCCTGTTGGTTGGCTGCTCTCGGTACTGTCTGGCTGCTCTGTCTCAGGGACTCGAGAGTAGCTGCTTCTTCATGGGTCCCAATGTCAGCTACATTTTGTTCTCGGACTCTAAACCCAAGTCATGGAAAGCCTTGATCAGGCAGAGGCCACCCAGCCTCCCACATCCTTGCTGAATTTATTGCCTGGCCAAAGTCAAGTGTCTCTGCAGCCCGTTGTCATGTTCAGAAACACGTCCAACTGGATGGCACTGGGGCCCCACAAATGCTTATCATGCCTTTTCTTCCCCAACCTTGACTTACTTTTTCTATTTGCTTCCAAAGGAACAAAAGAAACATTCACACAAAGGGAAGTCAAAAGCAAGATAAGAAAAAAAAAACAACCGGCCAAGGGGTACCCACCTCCCCTACAGCTTTGTTCCTATCTAAATCGTTACTTTGCAGAAAGCTCCCACACTGGGGAGGTCTCTGCCTCTTTCCTTTCCTCTTGGTTGTTCTGTGGACAGGGATCCCAGTGAACCAGAGGAGACTGTGGTCAAGAAAGTAAATGCTTAGGGCTGCGACATGGTCAGGGGTGGCACTGGAGGCTGTGTGATGGAGTTCAGAGGGAGGGGCGGGTAGGTGTGTCAGTGTTGGGCCTCCTTGTGTGGCACCGCAGATTCATCTATGAATCAGCAAGGCCTCCTAAGCAAAAGGCCAGGCCACATAATTGTACGCGCTGCTCTTGTCGCTAGGCAGCACTCTTCCTCCTGAGGAAGGGACCAAAGTTTGGATCAAAAGCAACCAGATCCAGCAGGCATCTGCACACTGTTGACCCATCCAGCAGCAGGCAGTGGGGCCGGATGTTTGCTGGGATGGGACTGGACTGGACAGACTCTTGTGCGATGCCTTCAGCTACCTCTATCACAAGAGCCTAGGCACTCCTGCATTATGGGTGGGTTTCACAGGTGGCTGTCCTGGAGAGAGAGCCACTTGCCATGTCAGATGGAGCATGGGGGCTCACTGGATGTGGTGGTTCACCAGTTACTTCGTCTCATTTATATTCTACTTGTTCCTTCTCCTTCTTCTTTCTTCTTCCTATTTCTTTTTCTTCTTCTTCTTCTTCTTCTTCTTCTTCTTCTTCTTCTTCTTCTTCTTCTTCTTCTTCTTCTTCTTCTTCTTCTTCTTCTTCTCTTTTTCTTTTCACTTGCTACTCCTCCTCCTCCTGCATCTCTGCCTCTTCTTTTCTTTCTGCTACTCCCCTTCCTCCTTCTGTGTTTCCTCTTCTTCTTTTTCTTCTTGCTTTTTCTTCAGCTTGCGCTCTTTTTTCACTTTCTCTTTTGAGTTTTGGATGTGCGCAGCATGTGTTCTAGAAAACTGCTTTCTCTGCTGCTCCTTGGTAGTGGCAGATGTTTCGGTGCAGCACTAGACCTGGTGGAACTTCACTTTTGTTCTTAAAGGAGCAGAGATAAAAGTCACGGTTGTGTTTCTCTAGTTTACCAATAAGCTGCCCACTTGTTCCTCTGAGGTGAAATGTCACAGTAATCGCACCGTTTACCCACTACGTGACTACAGGCCTTATATCCCGTTCTCCTTGTGGATGCTCTAAGTGTGAAATTCTGAGCCTGTAGGAGCCTCAGCAAGTCGTCCCCTGTCTCCTTTCATTCCAGTCAAGCCTGTGAACACTCCGCACTAGCGGGAGCCACGCAGTCTGGAGAGAGCTAAAGGAAGCGCAAAGGCTGGCTGTCTCCACAGCATTTTCTCGGGGTCTCCTGCCTACTGCCTCTTGGTCTTAGGGTCCCCTGTGTTTAGTGGTGGATTTTGGCCCAGGTGGCTGACTCCTTTCTGTTCTCCCTGTATGGTTCTCTTTCTTTTTCCTCTTTACTTTTTCACAAGGCAAAAGGCGGAGGCCCTCGGCTTGGAGGGCCACGGTTTTGCTTGTGGTTGGTGGTTGTAGAGCCATACTGCCATCAAGCGGAAACTGTTTCTGGAAACGAGAGGCAGCTGGGCACAAATGCTGGGAAAAACCCAGGAGCACTAAAGAGATGGCCACATGGAGCCCGAAGTCTGAAGCTGGACGAAACTGAAATTGCTCACTGGTCCTTGGCCTGGGCTCATTCCCAGGATGGTGCCCTGTCGCCTCAGCTGTCCTTAAGGAAGGGCAGGCAGGTCGGTCCCCCATGGGTTCCCCTGGCTGTCTCAAGGAACCGCCGGTCTTGAGTCGCTGCACACTCAGCAGCCCGAAGCGCCTTTGTTCCCCGCCGAGATGAAGGCTCCCTGGACCCAGCGTGGCTCCAGCCAAGGGCATCTCAGAAGTGTTCAAGCAGAGACCATAGTAAAGGATCCCATTCTCTGTCACTAGTTGCCTGCGGCTTTTCTCATGCCCATCTCAAAATGGCTGCCGTGGTACTTCCGCCCTGTGGGCTGAATGGTCTTGGGGCTGCCTGGCTGCTCTGTCTCAGGGCCTCTAGAGTAGCTGCTCTTTCAAGGGGTCCCAATGTCATCTACACTTTGTTGTGGGCTCTAAACCCCAGTCAAGGAAAGCCTGGATCGGGCAGAGTTCACCTAGCCTCACACATCCTTGCTGAACTCGATGCCTGGCCGAATTCAAGTGTCTCTGCAGCCTGTTGTCCTGTTCAGAAACAAGGTCCGCTGGATGGCACTGTGGCGCTACAAATGGCGTTCACATCTTCTACTCCCCCACCTTGACTTAGTTTTCTCCATTTGCTGCCGAAGGAATGGTAGACACACACACGCACAAAGTAAAACCAAACTAGGAAAGCAGGAAAGTGTCCAAGGAGGACCCACCTCACCTACAGTAGTGCTCCTACCTACCTGGTTATTTTCAGGAACCTGACACAGTAGCGGGGATATATGGGTCCCTCTTTTTACCTGGATTGTTTTCTTGGCAGGGATTCTAGTGAAGCAGAGGAGCCTTCATCAAGAAATCAGACCCTCAGGGCTATGGCACAGTGGTCATGGGTGGCACTAGGGTCTGTGTCAGGGAGTTCAGTAGGAGGTCTGGGTGTGTGGGTGTGTGGGCCTGCTTGTGTGGTGCTGCAGATTCCTCTAGGAAACAGCAAAGCCTCCTAAGCAAGAGGCCAGGCCACATGCTTGTGCGGGTAACATTTGTCCCTAGGTAACACTCTCCCTCGTGAGGAAGACACCAAAGCTTGGATCAAAGCAACCAGGTCCAACAGGAATCCGCACAGTATTGGCCCATCCAGCAGCAGGGAGTCTGGCCAGATGTTTTTTGGGATGGGACAAGACTGGGCAGACTCTTGTGCCAGGCCTTCAGCTACCTCTACCACTAGAGCCTAGGCACTCATGCATGCCCAGAGGGGTATTCTGGATGGGTTTCACAGGAGCCTCTCCTGCAGAGAGAGCCACTTGCCCTGTCAGATGCATCGTGGGGGCTCACTGGAAGCTAGTGATTCACGAGTCAGTTCATCTTCTTTTTATTCTCATTTGTATTTCTTCTTCTTCTCCTTTTTCTTCTCCTCCTACTTTCTTCTCCCTCTTCTTCTCTCTTCTTCTTTTCTTTCTGCTACTCCACCTCCTCCTGCTTTACTGCCTCTTCTTTTCTTTCTGCGAGTTCCCTTCCTCGTCCTGCTTTTCCCTCTTCTTTTTCTTCCTGTTTTGCTTCTGCATGTGGTTCTTTTTCACTTTCTCTTTTCACTTTCGGTACTGCGCAGCATGTGTTGTAGAAAACTGCTGAATCTGCTGCTCCTTGGTAGTGGGGATGTTTCGGTGCAGCGTTAAACGTGGTGGAACTTCACTTTCGTTCTGAAAGGAGTCGAGGTATAAGTCACCGGCTGAGTCCCTCTAGTTTACCAACAAACTGCCCACTCTTTCCTCTGAGGTGAAATGTCACAGTGAATGAACCGTTTAGAGATTACCTCATGACAGGACGACACGCCCTATATCTTGTTCTCCTCCTGGATGCTTTGAATGTCAAACGCTGAGCCACTAGGAGACTTGACAAATTGTCCCCAGTCTTTTTTCTTGTCGTGAAGCCTCTGAACACTCTGCACTAGTGAGAGCCATGCAGTCTGGAGAGAGCTAAAAGAAGGGCAGAAGCTGGCTATCCCAACAGCATTCCCACAGTGTCTTCGGCAAACTGGTTCTTGGTCCTAGGGTCCCCTGACTTTTTTTTTTTTTTTTTTTGAGATGGAGTTTCAATCTTGTTACCCAGGCTGGAGTGCAATGGCGCGATGTTGGCTCACCGCAAACTCTGCCCCCTGGGTTCAGGCAATTCTCCTGTCTCAGCCTCCTGAGTAGCTGGGATTACAGGCAGGCACCACCATGCCCAGCTAACTTTTTTGTATTTTTAGTAGAGACGGGGTTTCACCATGTTGACCAGGATGGTCTCAATCTCTTGACCTCGTGATCCACCCGCCTCGGCCTCCCAAAGTGCTGGGATTACAGGCTTGAGTCACCGTGCCCGGCGGGTCCCCTGACTTTAATGGATTGTTTTGGTCCAAGTGGCTGATTCCTTTCTCTTCTCCCTGTATGGTTTTGTTTCTTTTTTCTGTTTCCTTTTTTAAATGGCAAAAGGTGGAGGTCTTTGTCTTGGAGGGGCAGGGTTATGCTTGTGGTTGTCATTTGTAGAACCATACTGTCATCAAGCGGAACCTGTTTCTAGAAACGGAAGGCAACTGAACACAAGTGCTGGGAAAAATCCAGGAGCACAATAGAGATGGCCACCTGGAGCCTGAAGACTAAACCTGGACCAGAGAGGAACAGCTAGCTGACCTTTGGCCTGGGCTCATTCCCAGGGTGGCACCCTGGCACCACAGCTATCCTTAGAAGGGACAGGCAGGTCAGCCCACCATGGGTTTCCTTGGGGGTCTCAAGGAACAGCTAGTCTTGAGTCACTGCACACGGAAAACCCCTAAGCACCTTTGTTCCCCGCCAAGACAGGGGCTCCCTGACCCGGCCTGGCTCCAGTCAAGGGCACCTCAGAATTGTTCACAAAAAAGACCAGAGTAAACGGCCCTATTGTCTGTCATTAGTGAGCGGTGGCTTCCCTTATACCTATCTCAAAATGGCTGCCGGGGTAGCTCCGCCCTGTGATCTGACTGGTCTTAGGCTGCCTGGCTGCTCTGTGTCGGGGCCTCTAGAGTAGCTGCTTCTCCAAGGGGCCCCAATGTCAGGTACACTTTGTTCTGGGACTCTAAACCCTAGTCACGGAAAGCCTGGATCAGGGAGAGTCCATCCAGCCTCACACATCCTCCCTGAACTGAGTGCCTGGCTGAAGTCAAGTGTCTCTGCAGCGTGTTGTCACGTTCAGAAACAACTACTGGATTGCACTGTGGCTCTACAAATGGTGTTCACGTCTTTTCCTCCGCAACCTTACTTTACTTTTTCTGCATTTCCTTTCAAAGAACAAAAGAAACACACACACACACACACACACACACACACAAAACGAAAGAAAAGTAAGAAAGAAACCTGCCAAGGGGCTCCCAGCTCACCTACAGCTTTGCTCCTGCCCACATGTTTACTTTGCGGAAACCTGCCACAGTAGAGGGATCTTTGCCTCCCTCCCTTCCTCTGCATTCTTCTCTGGACAGGGATCCCAGTGACCAGCGGAGACTGTGGTCAAGAAATTAGACATATAGGGCTGTGGCATAGTGGTCATGGTTGGCACAGGGGCCTGTGTGATGGAGTTCAGTGGGAGGGGTGGGTAGGTGTGTGAGTGTGTGGGCCTGCTTGTGTGGCGCTGCATATTCCTCTATAAATCTGCAAAGCCTCCTATGCAAGAGTCCAGGCCACGTGCTTGTATGCACCACGCTTGTCCCTAGACAGCATTCTCCCTCCTGAGGAAGGGTCCAAATTTTGGATCAAAAGCAACCAGGTCCAACAGGCATCTGCACATTCGTGACCCATCCAGCATCAGGGAGTCGGGCCAGATGTTGGTTGGGAGGAGACTGGACTGGACAGACTCCTGTGCGAGACCTTCAGCTACCTCTATACTAGAGCTTAGGCACTCATGCGTGCCCAGAAGTTGGAGGGGTATTCTGGGTGTGTCTCTCAGGTGGATCTCCTGGAGAGAGCAACTGACCATCTCAGGTGGAGCATTGGTGGTCATTAGAATGTTGTGGTTCACAAGTTAATTCATTTTCTTTTTATTCTAGTTCTTCTTTCTTTCTTTTCTTTTCTTTTTCTTTCTTTCTTTTTTTTTTTTTTTTTTTTTTTGAGACGCAGTTTCTCTCTTGTTACCCAGGCTGGAGTCCAATGGTGCGATCTCGGCTCACCGCAACCTCTGCCTCCTGGGTTCAGGCAATTCTCCTGCCTCAGCCTCCTGAGCAGGTGGGATTACAGGCACGGACCACCATGCCCAGCTAATTTTTTTGTATTTTTATTAGAGACGGGGTTTCACCATGTTGACCAGGATGGTCTCGATCTCTTGACCTTGTGATCCACCCGCCTTGGCCTCCCAAAGTGCTGGGATTACAGGCTTGAGCCACCGCGCCCGGCCCTCTAGTTCTTCTTTCTATTCCCTCCTCCTCCTCCTCCTTTTCTTCTCACTCTCCTTCTCTTTCCTCTTTTTCGTTCTTCTTCTTCCTCTTCTTCCTCTTCCTCTTTCTCTTCCTCCTCCTCCTCCTCCTGCTCCTCCTCCTCCTTCCTCTTCTTCCTCTTCTTTGTTTTGCTATTCTTCTCTCTCTGGTACCCTTCTTCCTCCTCCTGTTTTTTTGCCTCTTCTTTTTCTTCCTGCTTTTGCTTCTGCTTCTGCTTCCTTTTCCCTTTCTCTTTTCACTTTCAGATCTGCACAGGAATGTGTTCTAGGAAACTGTTTCCTCTGCTGCTCCTTGGTAGTTGGGGACGTTTCAGTGCAGCACTAGGCCTGGGGGGAACTTCACTTTTGTTCTTAAGGAATCAGAGGTAACAGTCACTGGATGAGACCCTCTAGTGTACCAAAAATCAGTGCCCGTGTTCCTTTCATTGAATTGTCACTGTAAACCCGCCATTTACCCAGTACCTCACAAGCGATATATCCCATTCTCCTTGTGGATGCTCTAAGTGTGATCCTCTGAGTCACTAGGAGCCTCGGCAAGTTGTCCTCTGCCTCCTTTCTTGTCAGTCAAGCCTGTGAACACTCCGCACTAGCGGGAGCTATGCAATCTGGAGAGAGCTAAAGGAAGCGCAACGGCTGCTGGTCTGGACAGCATTCCTGCAGGTCTCCCACCTACTGGTTCTTGGTCGAAGGGTCCCCTGAGTTTTGTGGTGCATTTTGGCCCAGGTAGCTGATGCCTTTCTCTTCTTCCTGCATGGTTGTATTTCTTTTTCTTCTTTACTTTTTTCACATGGAAAAAGGCACAGCCACTTCGCCTGGAGGGGAAGGGTTATGGTTGTGCTTGGGGTTTGTGGAGCCATACTGCCATCAAGTGGAAAATGTTTCTTGAAACAGGAGGCAACTGGGTACAATTGCTGGGGAAAGCCCAGGGACGCAGAAGAGATGGCGGCTTGGGGTTCAAAGACTGAAGCAGGATGAGAGAGGAATTTACGGGTCGCCTTTTCCTGGGCTCAATCCCTGAATGTCGTCCTGACACCACAGTTGTCTTTAAGGAAGGGAAGAGAGGTCGGCCCACCCTGGGTTCCCCTGGCTGTCTCAAGGAACAGCCGGACTTGAGTTGCTCCGTACCAAGCAACCCAAATCTCCCTGGTTCCTCACGAATATGGGGTATCTCTGGAGCCAGCATGACTCCAGCCAAGGTCACCTCAAAACTGTTCACAAAAAGACCAAAGTAAACGCCCCATTCTCTACTGTCAGTGTCCGGTGGCTTCCCTTATGCCCATTCAAAATGGCTGCCGGGGTAGTACCTCCCTGTTGGTTGACTGCTCTCGGTACTGTCTGGCTGCTCTGTCTCAGGGCCTCGAGAGTAGCTGCTTCTTCATGGGTCCCAATGTCAGCTACACTTTGTAATCGGACTCTAAACCCAAGTCATGGAAAGCCTTGATCAGGCAGAGGCCACCCAGCCTCCCACATCCTTGCTGAATTTATTGCCTGGCCAAAGTCAAGTGTCTCTGCAGCCCGTTGTCATGTTCAGAAACACGTCCAACTGGATGGCACTGGGGCCCCACAAATGCTTATCATGCCTTTTCTTCCCCAACCTTGACTTACTTTTTCTATTTGCTTCCAAAGGAACAAAAGAAACATTCACACAAAGGAAAGTCAAAAGCAAGATAAGAAAAAAACAACCGGCTAAGGGGTACCCACCTCCCCTACAGCTTTGTTCCTATCTAAATCGTTACTTTGCAGAAAGCTCCCACACTGGGGAGGTCTCTGCCTCTTTCCTTTCCTCTGGGTTGTTCTGTGGACAGGGATCCCAGTGAACCAGAGGAGACTGTCGTCAAGAAAATAAATGCTTAGGGCTGCGACATGGTCAGGGGTGGCACTGGAGGCTGTGTGATGGAGTTCAGAGGGAGGGGCGGGTAGGTGTGTCCGTGTGTGGGCCTCCTTGTGTGGCACCGCAGATTCCTCTGTGAATCAGCAAGGCCTCCTAAGCAAAAGGCCAGGCCACATATTTGTACGCGCCGCTCTTGTCGCTAGGCAGCACTCTTCCTCCTGAGGAAGGGACCAAAGTTTGGATCAAAAGCAGCCAGATCCAGCAGGCATCTGCACACTGTTGACCCATCCAGCAGCAGGCAGTGGGGCCGGATGTTTGCTGGGATGGGACTGGACTGGACAGACTCTTGTGCGATGCCTTCAGCTACCTCTATCACAAGAGCCTAGGCACTCCTTCATTATGGGTGGGTTTCACAGATGGCTGTTCTGGAGAGAGAGCCACTTGCCATGTCAGATGGAGCATGGGGGCTCACTGGATGTGGTGGTTCACCAGTTACTTCGTCTCATTTATATTCTACTTCTTCCTTCTCCTTCTCCTTCTTTCTTTCTTCTTCCTATTTGTACTTCTTCTTCTTCTTCTTCTTCTTCTTCTTCTTCTTCTTCTTCTTCTTCTTCTTCTTCTTCTTCCTCTTCCTCTTCCTCTTCCTCTTCTTCTTCTTCTTCTTCTTCTCTTCTTCTTTTCACTTGCTACTGCTCCTCCTCCTGCATCTCTGCCTCTTCTTTTCTTTCTGCTACTCCCCTTCCTCCTTCTGTGTTTCCTCTTCTTTTTCTTCTTGTTTTTTCTTCAGCTTGCGCTCTTTTTTCACTTTCTCTTTTGAGTTTTGGATGTGCGCAGCATGTGTTCTAGAAAACTGCTTTCTCTGCTGCTCCTTGGTAGTGGCAGATGTTTCGGTGCAGCACTAGGCCTGGTGGAACTTCAGTTTTGTTCTTAAAGGAGCAGAGATAAAAGTCACGGTTGTGTTTCTCTAGTTTACCAATAAGCCGCCCACTTGTTCCTCTGAGGTGAAATGTCACAGTAATCGCACCGTTTACCCACTACCTGACTACAAGCCTTATATCCCGTTCTCCTTGTGGATGCTCTAAGTGTGAAATTCTGAGCCTTTAGGAGCCTCAGCAAGTCATCCCCTGTCTCCTTTCATTCCAGTCAAGCCTGTGAACACTCCGCACTAGCGGGAGCCACGCAGTCTGGAGAGAGCTAAAGGAAGGGCAAAGGCTGGCTGTCTCCACAGCATTTTCTCGGGGTCTCCCGCCTACTGCCTCTTGGTCTTAGGGTCCCCTGTGTTTAGTGGTGGATTTTGGCCCAGGTGGCTGACTCCTTTCTGTTCTCCCTGTATGGTTCTCTTTCTTTTTCCTCTTTACTTTTTCACAAGGCAAAAGGCGGAGGCCCTCGGCTTGGAGGGCCACGGTTTTGCTTGTGGTTGGTGGTTGTAGAGCCATACTGCCATCAAGCGGAAACTGTTTCTGGAAACGAGAGGCAGCTGGGCACAAATGCTGGGAAAAACCCAGGAGCACAAAAGAGATGGCTGAATGGAGCCCGAAAACTGAAGCTGGACGAATCTGAAATTGCTCACTGGTCCTTGGCCTGGGCTCATTCCCAGGATGGTGCCCTGTCGCCTCAGCTGTCCTTAAGGAAGGGCAGGCAGGTCGGTCCCCCATGGGTTCCCCTGGCTGTCTCAAGGAACCGCCGGTCTTGAGTCGCTGCACACTCAGCAGCCCGAAGCGCCTTTGTTCCCCGCCGAGATGAAGGCTCCCTGGACCCAGCGTGGCTCCAGCCAAGGGCATCTCAGAAGTGTTCAAGCAGAGACCATAGTAAAGGATCCCATTCTCTGTCACTAGTCACCTGCGGCTTTTCTTATGCCCATCTCAAAATGGCTGCCGTGGTACTTCCGCCCTGTGGGCTGAATGGTCTTGGGGCTGCCTGGCTGCTCTGTCTCAGGGCCTCTAGAGTAGCTGCTCTTTCAAGGGGTCCCAATGTCATCTACACTTTGTTGTTGGGCTCTAAACCCCTGTCAAGGAAAGCCTGGATCGGGCAGAGTTCACCTAGCCTCACACATCCTTGCTGAACTCAATGCCTGTCCGAATTCAAGTGTCTCTGCAGCCTGTTGTCCTGTTCAGAAACAAGGTCCGCTGGATGGCACTGTGGCGCTACAAATGGCGTTCACATCTTCTACTCCCCCACCTTGACTTAGTTTTCTCCATTTGCTGCCGAAGGAACGGTAGACACACACACACACAAAGTAAAACCAAACTAGGAAAGCAAGAAAGTGTCCAAGGAGGACCCACCTCACCTACAGTAGTGCTCCTGCCTACATGTTTATTTTCAGGAACCTGACACAGTAGCGGGGATATATGGGTCCCTCTTTTTTTCCTGGATTCTTTTCTTGGCAGGGATTCTAGTGAAGCAGAGGAGCCTTCATCAAGAAATCAGACCCTCAGGGCTATGGCACAGTGGTCATGGGTGGCACTAGGGTCTGTGTCAGGGAGTTCAGTAGGAGGTCTGGGTGTGTGGGTGTGTGGGCCTGCTTGTGTGGTGCTGCAGATTCCTCTAGGAAACAGCAAGGCCTCCTAAGCAGTAGGCCAGGCCACATGCTTGTGCGGGTAACATTTGTCCCTAGGTAGCACTCTCCCTCGTGAGGAAGACACCAAAGCTTGGATCAAAGCAACCAGGTCCAACAGGAATCCGCACAGTATTGGCCCATCCAGCAGCAGGGAGTCTGTCCAGATGTTTGTTGGGATGGGACAGGACTGGACAGACTTTTGTGCCGGGCCTTCAGCTATCTCTATCACTAGAGCCTAGGCACTCATGCATGCCCAGAGTGGTATTCTGGGTGGGTTTCACAGGAGCCTCTCCTGGAGAGAGAGCCACTTGCCCTGTCAGATGCATCGTGGGGGCTCACTGGAAGCTAGTGATTCACGAGTCAGTTCATCTTCTTTTTATTCTCATTTGTATTTCTTCTTCTTCTCCTTTTTCTTCTCCTCCTACTTTCTTATCCCTCTTCTTCTCTCTTCTTCTTTTCTTTCTGCTACTCCACCTCCTCCTGCTTTTCTGCCTCTTCTTTTCTTTCTGCGAGTTCCCTTCCTCGTCCTGCATTTCCCTCTTCTTTTTCTTCCTGTTTTGCTTCTGCATGTGGTTCTTTTTCACTTTCTCTTTTCACTTTCGGATCTGTGCAGATACATGTTCTGGGCAACTGCTGAATCTGCTGCTCCTTGGTAATGGGGGATGTTTCTGTGCAGCACTAAACCTGGTGGAACTTCACTTTCGTTCTTAAAGGAGCAGAGATAAAAGGCACCGGTTCAGTCCCTCTAGTTTATTAAAAACCTGCCCACGTGTTTCTTTCAGGTGAAATGTCACGGTAAATGAACCGTTTACCCAGTACCTCATAACACGCCGTATATCCCATTTTCCTTGTGGATGCTCTAAGTGTGAAACTCGGAGTCACTAGGAGCCTCGGCAAGTTGTCCCCTGTCTCCTTTCCTGTCAATCAAGCTTGTGAACACTCCACACTAGGGGGAGCCAGGCAATCTGGAGAGAGCTAAAGGAAGGGCAAAGGCTGGCTGTCTCAACAGCATTCCTGTGGGGTCTCCTGCATATTAGTTCTTGGTCCTAGGGTCCCCTACATTTAGTGATCCATCTTGCCCCAGGTGGCTGATTCCTTTCTGTTCTCCCTGTATGGTTTTGTTTCTTTTTCCTATTTGCTTTTTTTACATGAGAAAAGGCGGAGGCCCTAGACTTGGAGGGGCAGAGTTATGCTAGTGGTTGTCCTTTGTAGAGCCATACTGCCATCAAGTGGAAACCTGAAAATGGGAGGCAACTGGGCACAAGTGCTGGAAAAAACCCAGGAGTGCAAAAGAGATGGCCACGAGAAGCCCAAGGCTGAAGCTGGACGAGAGAGGAGCTGCTTGCTGGCCCTTGGCTGGGGCTGATTCCCAGGATGGCGCCCTGGGTCATTCCCACAGCTGTCTTTAAGGAAGGGCAGGCAGGTGGGCCGGCCAAGGGTTCCCCTGGCTGTCTCATGGAGCAGCAGGTCTTGAGTCGCTCCACACTCAGCACCCTGAAGCGCCTTGGTTCCCCACCAAGACAGGGGCTCCCGAACCCAGCGTGCCTTCAGCCAAGGACACCTCGGAAGTGTTCACAAAAGAGATCAGAGTAAACGGCCCCATTCTCTGTGGCTAGTGGCCAGTGGCTTCCCAATGCCCATTTCAAAATGGCTGCCAGGGTAGCTCCGCCCTGTGGTCTGACTAGTCTTGGATATGTCTGGCTGCTCTGTCTCAAGGCCTTTAGTGTAGCTGCTTCTCCAAGGGATCCCAATGTCAGCTACACTTTGTTCTTGGACTCTAAACCCCTGTTAGGAAAAGCCTCAATCAGGCAAAGTCCATCGAGCCTCGCACATCCTCCCTGAATTCAGTGCCTGGCTGAAGTCAAGCGTCTTCGCAGCCTGTTGTCATGTCAGAAACAACTTCCGCTGGATGAGACTGTGGCTCTACAAATGGCGTTCACTTCTTTTCCTCTCACAGCTTGCCTTACTTACTCTCCATTTGCTTACAAAGAACAAAAGAA
This sequence comes from Saimiri boliviensis, assembly GCF_048565385.1. NCBI lineage: Eukaryota > Metazoa > Chordata > Mammalia > Primates > Cebidae > Saimiri > Saimiri boliviensis. The sequence goes on from NC_133470.1 coordinate 51,762,464, forward strand.
ACACACACTCTCTCTTTCTCTCTTTCTCTGTCTCTCTCTCTCTCTCACACACACGCACACACACAGAAAAGTAAGAAAGAAAGAAACCTGCCAAGCGTCACCTACCTCACCTATAGCTTTGCTCATGCCTAGATGGTTACTTTGGGGAAACCTGCCGCAGTAGGGGGGATCTGTGCCTCCCTCCCTTCCTCTGCAGTCTTCTGTGGACAGGGATCCCAGTGAACCGGAGGAGACTGTGGTCAAGAAATTAGATGCTTAGGTCTGTGGCACAGCAGTCATGGGTGGCATTGGGGGCCGTATGATGGAGTTCAGTTGGAATAATGGGTAGGTGTGTGAGTGTGTGGGCCTGCTTGTGTGTCCCTGCAGATTTCTCTATGAATATCCAAGGCCTCCTAAGCAAGAAGCCAGGCTTGGTGGTTGTATACACCACGTTTGTCCCTAGACAACACTCTCTCTCCTGAGAAAGGGACGAAAGTTTGAATCAAAGGCAACCAGGTCCACAGGCATCTGCACATTATTGACCCATCCAGCAGCAGGGAGTTGGGCCAGATGCTTGTTGAGATAGGACTGGACTGAACAGACTCTTGTGTGAGGCCTTCAGCTACCTCTATCACTAGAGCTTAGGCACTCATGCGTGCCCAAAAGTGGGAGGGGTGTTCTGGTTGGGTTTCACAGGTGGCTTTCCTGGAGAGAGTACAACTTGCCCTGTCAGATGGAGCATGGGGGCTCACTGGAATGTGGTGGTTCACCAGTTTGTTCGTCTTCTTCTTCTTCTTCTTTTTTGTTTTTTTTGAGATGGAGTTTCGCTCTTGTTACCCAGGCTGGAGTGCAATGGCGCGATCTCGGCTCACCGCAACCTCCGCCTCCTGGGTTCAGGCAATTCTCCTGCCTCAGCCTCCTGAGTAGCTGGGATTACAGGCACGCGCCACCATGCCCAGTCAATTTTTTGTATTTTTCGTAGAGATGGGGTTCCACCATGTTGACCAGGATGGTCTCGATCTCTTGACCTCGTGATCCACCCACCTCGGCCTCCCAAAGTCCTGGGATTACAGGCTTGAGCCACCGCTCCCGGCCTGTTCGTCTTCTTTATATTCTAGTTCTTCTTTCTCCTTCTTCTCTCCTTCTTCTTCTTCTTCTCTTCCATTTTTCCTTCTTCTTGTACTTTTCCTCTTCTTCTTCTTCTTCTTCTTCTTCTTATTCTTCTTCTTCTTCTTCTTCTTCTTCTTCTTCTTCTTCTTCTTCTTCTTCTTCTTTTCTTTTGCTCCTCCTCCTGCTGCTTTTCTGGCTCTTCTTCTTTTCTTTCTGCTACTCCTCTTCCCCCTCCTGCCTTTTCCTCTTCTTCTTTTTCTTCGTGTTTTTTCCTCTGCTTGTGCTTCTTTTTCACTTTCTCTTTTCACTTTCAGTACTGTGCAGCATGTGTTCTAGAAAACTGCGGAATCTGCTGCTCCTTGGTAGTGGGGATGCTTCGGTGCAGCCCTAGGCCTGGTGGAACTTCCCTTGCATTCTTAAAGGAGCAGAGATAAAAGTCACTAGTTGAGTCCCTCTAGTTTACCAATAAGCTGCCCACTCTTTCCTCTAAGGTGAAATGTCATAGTAAATGAACCGTTTAGAGATTACCTCATGACACAACGACATGCCATATATCTCATTCTCCTCCCGGATGCTCTAAGTGTGAATCACTGAGCCACTAGGAGCCTTGACAAATTTTCCCCTGTCTTTTTTCTTGTTGTCAAGCCTGTGAACACTCTGCACTAAGAGCCATGCAATCTGGAGAGAGCTATAGGAAGGGCACAGGCTGGCTGTCTCAACAGCATTCTTGCAGCATCTTTGGTATACTGGTTCTTGTTCTTAGGGTCCCCTGAATTTAATGGATTGTTTTGGCCCAGGTGCCTGATTCCTTTCTCTTCTACCTGTATCGTTTTCTTTCTTTTTTCTGTTTCCTTTTTTCAAATGGCAAAAGGTGGAGGTCCTCGGCTTGGAGGGGCAGGGTTATGGTTGTGGTTGTCGTTTGTAGAGCCATACTGCCATCAAGCGGAATCTGTTTCTAGAAACGGGAGGCAACTGAGCACAAGTGCCGGGAAAAACCCAGGAGCACAATAGAGATGGTCGCCTGGAGCCTGAATACTAAAGGTGGACGAGAGAGGAACTGCTGGCTGACCTTTGGCCTGGGCTCATTCCCAGGGTGGCACCCTGGCACCACAGCTGTCTTTAGGAGGGACAAGCAGGTCAGCCTATCATGGGTTACCTGGCTGTCTCAAGGAACAGCCCGTCTTGAGTCACTACACACACATCACCTCGAAGCGCTTTTGTTCGTGGCCAAGACAGGGCCTCCCTGGACCCAGCCTGGCTCCAGTCAAGGGCACATTGGAATTGTTCACAAAAGAGACCAGAGTAAACGGCCCCATTGTCTGTCATTAGTGACTGGTGGCTTCCCTTATACCCATTTCAAAATGGCTGCCGGGGTAGCTCCGCCCTGTGATCTGACTGGTCTTGGGCTGCCTGGCTGCTCTGTCTCGGGGCCTCTAGAGTAGCTGCTTCTCCAAGGGGCCCCAATGTCAGGTACACTTTGTTCTGGGACTCTAAACCCCAGTCACGGAAAGCCTGGATCAGGCAGAGTCCATCCAGCCTCACACATCCTCCCTGAATTGAGTTCCTGGCTGAAGTCAAGTGTCTCTGCAGCCTGTTGTCATGTTCAGAAACAACTTCGGTTGGATGGCACTGTGGCTCCACAAATCGCATTCATGTCTTTTCCTCCGCAACCTTGACTTACTTTTTTCCTGTTTGCTTCCAAAGAAACAAAGGAAACAGACACAGAAATATAAACAAAAGCAAAGTAAGAAGGATAGTAACCAGCCAAGGAGCACCCACCTCACCTACAGCTTTGCTCCTACCTACGTTGTTACTTTGGGGAAAACTATCACCGTACGGGAGATCTCCGCCTCCCTCCTTTTCTCTGGATTCTTCTCTGGACAGGTATCCCAGTGAACCATAGGATACTGTCATCAAGAAATCACATGCTTAGGGCTGTGGCATAGTGTTCATGTGTAGCACTGGAGGCTGTGTGATGGAGTTCAGTGGGAGGGGTGGATAGGTGTGTGAGTGTGTGGGCCTGCGTCTGTGGTGCTGCAGATTCCTGTTGCCTTCAGCTACCTCTACTGATAGGGCCTAGGCACTCATGCATACTGAGAAGTGGCAAGGGTATTCTGGGTGGGTCTCAGAGATGGCTCTCCTGGACAGAGAGCCACTTGCTATGTCAGGTGGAGCATGGGTGCTCACTGAAATATCCTGATTCACCAGTTAGTTCATTTTCTTTTTATTCTGGTTCTTCTTTCTTCCTCCTCCTCCTCCTCTTCCACTTCTTCTTCTCTTCCTCCTCCTCCTTCTTTTTCTCCCTTCTCCTTTCTCCCTTCTCCTCCTCCTCCTCCTTATTCCTCCTCTTACCTTCTTCCTAATCTTCTTTTTCCTGTTTTTCTTCTTTGTTCCTTTCTGGAACTCCTCCTGCTGCTGCTTTTGTGCCTGTTGGTCTTTTTCCTCCAGCTTTTGCTTCTGCTTGTGCTTTTTTATCCCTTCTCCTTTCACTTTCCATACTGCACAGCATGTATTCTAGGAAACTGTTTCATCTGCTGCTCCTTGGTAGTGGGGATGTTTCAGTGCAGCCCTAGGCCTGGTGGAACTTCCCCTTCATTCTTAAAGGAGCAGAGATAAAAGTCACTGTTTGAGTCCCTCTAGTTTACGAACAAGCTGCCCACTTGTTCCTCTGAGGTGAAATGTCATGGTAAATGCACCGTTTACCCAGTACCTCATTACATGCCGTATATCCCATTCTCCTTGTGGATGCTGTAAGTGTGAAAGTGAGCCACTAGGAGCCTCAGCAAGTTGTCACCTGTCTCCTTTCTTATCAGTCAAGCCTGTGAAGACTCCTCACTAGTGGGAGCCATGAAATCTGGAGAGAGCTAAAGGAAGGGCGAAGGCTGGCTGTCTCTACAGCATTCCCTTAGGGTCTCCCTCCTACTGGTTCTTGGTCCTAGGGTCCCCTGACTATACTGGTCCATTTTGGCCCAGGTCTCTGATTCCTTTCTCTTCTCCCTATATGGTTTTGTTTCTTCTTCCTCTACTTTTTTTGCATGGCAAAAGAGAGAGGCCCTAGGCTTGGAGGAGCAGAATTATACTTGTGGTTGGCATTTGTAGAGCCGTACTGCCATCAAGCGGAAACTGTTTCTAGAAACGGGAAGCAGCAGGGCACAAGCGCTGGGAAAAGACTGGGAGCACAAAAGAGCTGGCCCCATGCAACCCAAAACTGAAGCTGGATGAGAGAGGAACTGCTGGTTGGCTCTTGGCCTGGGCTCATTCCCAGGATGGTGCCCTGGTGCCACAGCTGTCTTTACGGAAGGGCGGGCAGCTCGGCCCACCATGGGTTTCCCTGGCCGTCTCCTGGTACAGCGGTTCTTGAGTCACTATACACTCAGCACTCTGAAGCGCCTTTGGTCCCCACCAAGATAGGGGCTCTCTGGACCCAGCATGGCTCCAGCCAAAGGAACCTCAGAATTGTTCACAAAAGAGACCAGAGTAAATGGCCCCATTCTTTGGCCTTAGTAGCCAATGGCTTCCCTTATGCCCATCTCAAAATGGCGGCCGGGGAAGTTCCGCCCTGTGGGCTGACTGGTCTTGGGGCTGCCTAGCTGCTCTGTCTCGGGGCCTCTAGAGTAGCTGCTTCTCCAAGGGGTCCCAATGTCAGGTACACTTTGTTGTCGGGCTCTATATCACAGTCACCGAAAGCGTGGATCAGGCAGAGTCCATCCAGCCTCACGCATCCTCCCTGAATTCAGTGCCTGGCTGAAGTCAAGTATCTCTGCAGCCTGTTGTCATGTTTAGAAACAACGTCCGCTGGATGGCACTGTGGCTCTACCAATGATGTTCACATCTTTTCCTCCCCCACCATGCCTTACTTTTTTTCTATTTGCTTCCAAAGAAACAGACACACAAAAACAAACAAAATCAAATTAAGAAGGATAGAGACTTGCCAAGGGGCACCCACCTCACTTATAGCTTTTCTCCTACCTACATGGTTACTTTGGGGAAAACTGCCACAGTAGGGAAGGTCTCTGTTTCCCTCTTTTTCTCTTGATTTTTCTTTTGACAGATATCCCAGTGAACCAGAGGAGACTGTGGTCAAGAAATCAGATGCTTAGGTCTGTGGCATAGTGGTCATGGGTGGCACAGGAAGCTGTGTGAGTGAGTTCAGTGGGCGGGTTGGGTGGGTGTGTGAGTGTGTGGGCCTGCTTGTGTGGTGCTGTGGATTCCTCTATGAATCTGCAAGGCCTCCTAAACAAGAGGCCGGGCCATGTATTTGTTTGCATCACACTTGTCCCTAGGCAGCACTGTCCCTCCTGAGTAAGGTACCAAAGTTTGTATCAAAAGCAACCAGATCTAACAGGCGTCTGCACATTTTTGACCCATCCAGAAGTAGGGAGTCGGGCCAGATTTTTTTGCGGGGAGATGGTACTGGACTGGACAGATTCTTGTGCGACGCCTTTCAGCTACCTCTATCTCTAGAGCCTAGGCACTGCCCAGATGTGGGAGAGGTATACTGGGATGGTCTCAGAGATGGCTCATCTGGAGAGAGAGCCGCTTGCTATGTCAGGTAGAACATGGGTGTTCATTGGAATATCGTGGTTCACCATTAGTTTGTTTCCTTTTTATTCTTATTATTCTTTTCTCCTCCTCCTTTTCCTCCTTCTCCTGTTGTTTTTCTTTTTCTTCTTCTTCATATTCTTATTTTTTCCTTTTCTTCCTCTTCTTTTCTTTCTTGTTCTCCTCCTCCTTTTTTTTTTTGCGTCTTGTTCTTTTTCTTCCTGCTTTTGCCTCTGCTTGTGCTTCTTTTTCCTTTTCTCTTTTCAGTTTCATATCTGCGCAGAAATGCGTTCTAGGAAACCTTTTCTTCTGCTGCTCTTTGCTAGTCTGGGATATTTCAATGCAGCACTTGCCCTGGTGGAACTTCACTTTCATTCTTAAAGGAGCAGAGATAAAAGTCGCTGGTTGAATTTCTCTAGTTTACCAAAACGCTACCCACGTGTTTCTTTTAGGTGAAGTGCCACGGTAAACGCACCATTTACCCAGTACTTCGCAACACACTATATATCCAGTTTTTCTTGTGGATGTTCAAAGTGTGAAACTCTGAGCCATTAGGATCCTCGGCAAGTTGTGGCCTTTCTCCTTTGTTGTCAGTCAAGCCTGTGAATACTCCGCACTAGTGGGAACCCCACAATCTGGAGAGCACTAAAGGAAGGGCAAAGGCTGGCTGCCTCAACAGAATTCTCATACTGTACCCTGCCTACTGCTTCTTGGTCCTAGGGTTCCCTGACTTTAGTGGTCCATTTTGGCCCAAGTGTCTGATTCCTTTCTCTTCTCCGTGTATGGTTTTGTTTCTTTTTCTTCTTTACTTTTTTCACATGGCAAAAGGCAGAGGCACTCCAAGTGGCAGGGCCGAGTTATGGTTCAGCTTGGCATTTGTGGAGCCATACTGCCATCAAGTGGAAGATGTTTCTGGAAACAGGAGGCAACTGGGCACAAGTGCTCCAGAAAGCCCAGGAAGAGAGAAGAGATGGCGGCGTGGCTTCCGAAGACTGAAGCAGGATGAGAGAGGAACTGCTGGCTGGCCCTTGGCCTGGCTCATTCCCGGGATGGAGCCTTGGTGCCACAGCTCTCTTTAAGGAAGAGCAAGGCAGGTCACCTGCCATGAGTTCCCCTGGCTGTATCCAGGAATAGCAGGTCTTGAGTTGCTGCACACTGAGCAACCTGAAGCTCCTTTGTTCCCCACCGAGACAGAGGCTTCCTGGAGCCAGTGTGGCTTCCATCAAGGACATCTCAGAACTGTTTACAAAAGATACCAGAGTCAACGCACCAATCTCTGCTGTCAGTGGCCAGTGGCTTCCCTTATGCCCATCTCAAAATGGCTGCCGGGGTAGCTCTGCCCTGTGGGCTGACTGGTCTTAGGGCTGCCTGGCTGCACTGTCTGGGGGCCTCTAGAGTTGCTGCTTCTTGAAGGGGACCCAATGTCAGGTACACTTTCTTCTCAGGCTCCAGACCCCAGTCATGGAAAGCCTGGATCAGGCAGAGTCCAACCAGCCTCGCACATCCTTGCTGAATTCATTGCCTGACCAAAGTCAAGTGTCTCTGCAGCCTGTTGTCATGTTCAGAAACATCTTCAACTGGATGGCACTGGGTCTCTACAAACAGTGATCACCTCTTTTCTTTCCCACCTTGTCTTTCCTTTTCTCCATTTGCTGCCAATGGAACAGAAGAAACACACAAACACAAAAGAAAACAAAAGCAAAGTAAAAAATAAAGAAACTGGCCAAGGAGCACCCACCTCCCCTACAGCAGTGCTCCTACCTACATGATTCCTTTGGGGAAACCTGACACAGTAAGGGTATCTCTACCTCCCTCCTTTCCTCTGGATTCTTCTCTGGGCAGGAATCCCAGTGCACCAGAGGAGGCTGTCCTCAATAAATTAGACTCTTAGGGCGGTGGCATGGTGTTCATGGGTGGCACTGGGGTCTGTGTGAGGGAGATCAGTGGGAGGGGTGTGTGGGTGTTTCAGCCTGTCTGTGGTGCTGCAGTTTTCTCTATGAATCTGCAAGGTGTTCTAAGCAAGAGGCCGGGCCACGTGCTTGTATGCTCTGCACTTGTCCCTAGGCAGCACTCTCCCTCCTGAGGAAGGGACCAATATTTGGATCAAAGCAACCAGGTCCACAGTCATGTGCACAATGTTGACCCATCCAGCAAAAGGGAGTCGGGCCAGATGTTTGTTGCTATGGGACTGGACTGGATGTTCTCTTGTGCGAGGCCTTCAGCTACCTCTATCACTAGAGCCCAGGTTCAAATAGGTTCCCAGAAGTGGGAGGGGTATTTCAGGTGGGTTTCACAGATGGCTGTCCTGGAGAGAGCGCCACTTGCCATGTCAGATGGAGCATTGGGGCTTGCTGCAATGTGGTGGCTCACCAGTTATTTCATTCTCTTTTTATTCTAGTTCTTGTCTTCTTCCCCTTCTTCCCCTTCTTCTTCTTCTTCTTCTTCTTCTTCTTCTTCTTCTTCTTCTTCTTCTTCTTCTTCTTCTTCTTCTTCTTCTTCCTCTTCCTCTTCCTCTTCCTCTTCCTCTCCTTCTCCTTCTCCTTCTCCTTCTCCTTCTTCTTTCTGCGTCTGCTTCTCCTCCTCCTTCTCCTGCTCCTCCTGCTCCTCCTCCTCCTCCGTCTTCTCCTCCTCCTCCTTATTCCTCTTCTTCTTCTTCTTCTTCCTGTTCTTCTATTTCCTATGCTTCCTCTTCTTTTATTTTTGGTACTCCTCCTCTTCCTGCTGCTTTATGGCCTCTTACTCTTTTCTTCCGGCTTTGCTTCTGCTTGTGCTTCTCTTTCCCTTTCTCCTTTCACTGTCAGATCTGCTCAGGCATGTGTTCTAGGAAACGGTTTCTTCTGCTGCTCCTTGGTAGTTGGGGATGTTTCAGGGCAGCATTAGGCTTGGTGGAACTTACGTTTTGTTGTTAAAGAAGCAGAGATAAGTCATTGGTTGAGACACTGCAGTTGACCAGAAAGCAGTGCACGTGTTTTTTTAGGTGAAGCGTCACTGTAAACCCGCCTACTGAGTACATCACAAGAAGCCGTATATCCCATTCTCTTGTGGATGTTCTAAACGTGAAACTCTGAGCCACTAGGAGCCTTGGCAAGTTGTCAGCTGTCTCTTTTATTGTCAGTCAAACCTGTGAACACTCCATACTGGCCAAGGAGCACCCACCTCCCTTACAGCAGTGCTCCTACCTACATGATTCCTTTGGGGAAACCTGACACAGTAAGGGTATCTCTACCTCCCTCCTTTCCTCTGGATTCTTCTCTGGGCAGGAATCCCAGTGGGAGCCATGCAATCTGGAGAGAGCTAAAGGAAGGGCAAAGGCTGCCTTTCTCAACAGCATTCCTGGCCTACTGGTTTTTGGCCCTATGGTGCCCTGACTTTAGAGTTCCATTTTGGTCCAGGTGGCTGATTCCTTTCTCTTCTCCCTGTATGGTTTTGTTTCTTTTTTCTCTTTACTTTATTTCACACGGCAAGAGGCACAGGCCGTTGGCTTGGAGGGGCTGGTTTATTGTTGTGCTTGGCGTTTTTAGAGCCATACTGCCACCAAGCGGAAACTGTTTCTGGAAATGAGAGGCAGGTGGGCACGAGTGCCGGGAAAAACCCAGGAGTGCAAAAGAGATGGTCTCATGGAATCTGAGACTCACGCTGGACAAGAGAGGAACCGCTGGCTGGCTGGTCCTTGGCCCGGGCTCAATCCCAGGATGGTGCCCTGGCGCCACAGCTGTGTTTAAGGAAGGGTAGGCAGGTCGGCCCGCCATGGGTTCCCCTGGCTGTCTCTAGGAACAGTGGGTCTTGAGTTGCTGGAAACTCAGCACCCTGAAGCGCCTTTGTTACATGACAAGATAGGAGTTCCCTGGACCCAGCGTGGATCCGGCCAAGGGCACCTCGGAACTGTTCACAAAAGAGACCAGAGTAAACGGCCCGATTCTCTGTCATCAGTGGCCAGTGGCTGCCTTTATGCCCATCTCAAAATGGCTGCCGGGGAATTTCTGCTTGTTGTCTGACTGGTCTTGGGGCTGCCTGGGTTCTCTGTCTCAGGGCCTCTAGAGTAGCTCCTTCTCCAAGGGGTCCCAATGGCAGGTACACTTTGTTGTCACACTAAATCCCAGTTATTGAAAACCTGGTTGAGGCAGAGTCCACCCAGACCCGCACATCCTCCCTGAATTCAGTGCCTGGTTGAAGTCAAGTGTCTCTGCAGCCGGTTGTCATGGTAGAAACACCTTCCGCTTTATGAGACTGTGGCTCTAAAAATGGTGTTCATGTCTTTTCCTCCCCCACCTTGCCTTACTTTTTCTCTATTTGCCTCCAAAGAAACAAAAGAAATAGACACACAAAAATAAACAAAAGCAAAGTCGGAAGGATAGAAACCATAGAAACCTGCAAAGGGGCACCCAACTCACCTACAGCTTTGATCCTATCTACATGGTTACTTTGGGAAAAACTGCCACAGTAGGGGGGATTTCTGCCTCCCTCTTTTTCTCTGGACCGATATCCCAGTGAACCAGAGGAGACTGTCATCAAAAATCAGATGCTTAGGTCTGTGGCATAGTGGTAATCGGTGGCACTGGAGGCTGTGTGAGGGAGTTCAGTGGGAGGGGTGGGTGGGTGTGTGAGTGCGTGGGCCTGCTTGTGTAGCGCTGCAGATTCCTCCATGAATTTGCAAGGCCTCCTAAGCAAGAGGCCAGGCCACATGCTTGTAAGCACCACACTTGTCGCTAGGCAGCACTCTCCCTCCTGAGGAAGGGACCAAAGTTTGGATCAAAAGCAACCAGGTCCAACAGGCATCCGCACATTGTTGACCCATCCAGCAGCAGGGAGTCGGGCCAGATGTTTTTGGTATTGGACAGGACTGGATGGAGTCTCATGCGAGGCATTCTGCTACCTCTATCACTAGGGCCTAGGCACTCATGCGTGCCCAGAAGTGGGAGCGGTGTTCTGAGTGGGTCTCAGAGATGGCTCTCCTGGACAGAGAGCCACTTGCTATGTCAAGTGGAGCATGGGTGCTCACTGAAATATCATGGTTCCCCAGTTAGTTCATTTTCTTTTTATTCTGGTTCTTCTTTCTTCCTCTGCCTTCTCCTCCTCCTCCTCCTCCTTCTTCTCCTCCTCCTTCTTCTTCTTCCTCATATCTTCTTCCTATTCTTCTTTTTTCTATTCTTCTTCTTTGTTCCTTTCTGGAACTCCTCCTGCTGCTGCTTTTGTGCCTGTTGGTCTTTTTCCTCCAGCTTTTGCTTCTGCTTGTGCTTTTTTATCCCTTCTCCTTTCACTTTCCGTACTGCACAGCATGTATTCTAGGAAACTTTCATCTGCTGCTCCTTGGTAGTGGGGATGTTTCAGTGCAGCACTAGGTCTAGTGGAACTTCATTTTCATTCTTAAAGGAACAGAAATAAAAGTCACCGTTTAAGTCGCTCTAGTTTACCAATAAGCTGCTCACTTGCTCTTCTGAGGTGAAATGTCATAGTAAGGGCACTGTTTACCCAGTGCCTCATGACATGGTGTATATCGTATTCTCCTTGTGGATGCTCTAAGTGTGAAACTCTGAGCCACTAGGAGCCTCTGCAAGTTGTCGCCTGTGTCCTTCCTTGTCAGTCCAGCCTGTGAACACTCCACACTAGTGGGAGCCATGCAATCTGGAGAGAGCTAAAGGAAGGGCAAAGGCTGGCTGTCTCAACAGAATTCCCGTGGGGTCTCCTGCCTACTGGTTCTTGGTCCTAGGGTCCCCTGACTTTAGAGTTTCATTTTGGCCCAGGTGGCTGATTCCTCTCTGTTCTCCCTATATGGTTTTGTTTCTTTATTCCCTTTACTTTTTTCACATGGCAAAAGGTGGAGGCCTTCATCTTAAAGAGGCAGTATTATGCTTGTGGTTGGCATTTGTAGCGCCATACTGCCATCAAGCGGAAACTGTTTCTGGAAACGGGACGCAGAAGGGCACAAGTGTTGTGAAAATCCCAAGAGCACAAGAGAGATGGCTGCATAGAAACCGAGACTAAAGCTGAACAAGAGGAACTGCTCGCTGGTCCTTGGCCCTGGCTCATTCCCATGATGGTGCCCTGGCACCACAGCTGTCTTTAAGGAAGGCCAGGCAGGTCAGCCTGCCATGGGATCCCTTGGCTATTTCTAGGTACAACGGATCTTGAGTCATTATACACCTAGCACCCCGAAGCACCTTTCATCCCTGCCAAGATAGTGGCTCGCTGGACCCAGCTTAGCTCCAGCCAAGGGCACCTCGGAATTGTTCACAAAAGAGACCACAGTAAATGGCTCCATTCTCTGTCATTAGCGGCCAGTGGCTTCCCTTATGCCCATCTCAAAATGGCGGCCGGACTAGCTCCACCCTGTGGGCTGACTGGTCTTGGGCTGCCTGCCTGCTCTGTCTCAGGGCCTCTAGAGTAGCTGCTTCTCCAAGGCGCCTCATGTCAGTTACACTTTGTTCTTGGACTCTAAACCCCAGTCACAGAAAGCCTGGATCAGGCAGAGTCCATCCAGCCTCCCGCATCCTCCCTGAATTGAGTGCCTAGCAGAAGTCAAGTGTCTCTGCAGCTTGTTGTCATGTTCACAAACAACTTCCGCTGGATGGCACTGTGGCTCTACCAATGGCGTTCAAGTCTTTTCCTCCCCCACCTTACCTTACTTTTTCTCCATTTGCTTCCAAAGGAACAAAAGAAAGAAACACACACAGAGGAAAAAAAAAAAAAAAGAAAGAAAAGAAAAAGAAGAAAGAAAGAAATCAGCCAAGGGGCACCCACCCCACCTACAGCTTTGCTCCTACCTACATGGTCACTTTGGGGAAACCTGCCACAGTAGTGGGGATCTCTGCCTCCCTCCCTTCCTCTGAATTCTTCTTTGAACAGGGATCCCAGTGAACCAGTGGAGACTGTGGTCAAGAAAGTAGAGTTTAGGGCTGTGGTACAGTGGTCATGGGGGCCACTGGAGGCTGAGTGATGGAGTTCAGTGGGAGGGGTGGTTTGGTGTGTGAGTGTGTGGGCCTGCTTCTGTCTGCAAAACCTCCCAAGCAAGAGGCCAGGCCACATGTTTGTACGCACCACACTTGTCCTTAGGCAGCACTCTCCCTCCTGAGGAAGAGACCAAAGTCTGGATCAAAAGCAACCAGGTTCAACAGGCATCTGCACATTGTTCACCCATTCAGCAGCAGGGAGTCGGGCCACAGGTTTGTTGGAATGGGACTGGACCGAACTGACTCTTGTGTGAGGCCTTCAGCTACCTCTATCACTAGGGCCTACGCACTCATGTGTACCCAGAAGTGAGAGGGGTGTTCCTGGTGTGTCTCACAGATAGCTCTCCTGGAGAGATAGCCATGTGCTATGTCAGGTGGAGCATGGGTGCTCACTGGAATGTCATGTTTGACCAGTTTGTTTTCTTTTTATTCTAGTTCTTCTTTCTTCCTCCTCCTCCTCCTCCTTCTCCTCCTCCTCCTATTCCCCTTCTTCCCCTTCTTCTTCTGCTTCTGCTTCTTCCTCCTCTTCTTCCTCTTCCTCTTTCTCTTTCTCTTCCTCTTCTTTTTCTATTCTTCCTCTTCTGTTCTTTCTGGTACTCCTCCTCCTCCTGCTGCTTTTTTGCCTCTTCTTTTTCTTCCTGCTTTTGTTTCTGTTTGTGCTTCTTTTTCCGTTTCTCTTTTTAGTTTCAGATCTGTGCAGGAATGTGTTCAAGGAAACTTTCATCTGCTGCCCCTTGGTAGTGTGGGATGGTTCAGTGCAGCACTAGGCCTGGTGGAACATAACTTTTATTCTTAATGAAGTCGAGATAAAAATCAGCAGTTGAGACCCTCTAGTTTACCAAAAAGCTGCCAACATGTTTTTTTGTTTTTGTTTTTTTTTGTCTTTTTTTTAGGTGAGTGTCATGGTAAACACACCTTTACCCAGTACCTCATGACACACAGTATATCCTGTTCTACTTGTGGATGCTCTAAGTGTAAAACTCTGAGCCACTAGGAGCATTAAGAAGTTGTCGCCTGTCTCCTTTCTGGTCAGTCAAGCCTATGAACACTCCGCACTAGCGGGAGCCATGCAAGTTGGAGAGAGCTAAAGGAAGGGCAAAGGCTGCTGGTCTCAACAGCATTCCTGCAGGTCTCCTGCCTACTGGTTCTTGGTCCTAGGGTCACCTGAGTTTCCTGGTCCATTTTGGCCCAGATGGCTGATTCCTTTCTCTTCTCCGAGTATAGTTTTCTTTCTTTTTCCTCTTTACTTTTTTCATATGGCAATAGGCAGAGGCCCTCGGCCTGGAGGGCCAGAGTTATGGTTTTACTTGGTATTTGTAGAGCCATACTGCCACCAAGCAGAAACTGTTTCTGGAAACGGGAGGCAGCTGGGCACAAGTGCTGTGGAAAGCCGAAGAGTGCAGAAGAGATGATGGCGTGGGGTCCGAAGACTGAAGCAGGATGAGAGAGCAACTTATGGCTGGCCTTTGGCCTGGGCTTATACCCAGGAAGCCACCCTGGCACCACTACTGTCTTTAAAGAAGGGCAGGCAGGTTGGCCCACCATGGGTTCCCCTGGCTCTCTCCAGGAAGAGCCGGACTTGAGTCACTCCACACTCACTATCCTGAAGCTCCTATGTTCCCTGCTAATACAGGGGATCCCTGGAGCCAGTGAGTCTCCAGCCAAGGGCACCTCAGAACTGTTTACAAGAGAGCCCAGAGTAAACGCCCCATTCTCTGCTGTCAGTGTCCAGTGGCTTCCCTTATGCCCATCTCAAAATGGCTGCCAGGGTAGCTCCTCCCTGTGGGCTGACTGGTCTTGGGGCTGCCTGCCTGCTCTGTCTTGGGGCCTCTAGAGTATCTGCTTCTCCAAGGGGTCCCGAAGTCAGGTACACATTGTTCTTGGGCTCTAAACCCCAGTCATGGAAAGCCTGGATCAGGCAGAGTCCACCCAGCCTCGCACATCCTTGCTGAATTTATTGCCTAGCAGAAGTCAAGTGTCTCTGCAGACTGTTATCATGCTCAGAAACACCTTCAACTGGATGACACTGGGCCTCACAAATGCTGATCACGTCTTCTCATCCCCCACCTTGCCTTACTTTTTCTCCATTTGCTGCCAATGGAACAAAAGAAAGACACACACACATACAAACAAAAGCAAAGTAAGAAATAAAGAAACCGGCCAAGGAGCACCCACCTCACCTACAGCAGTGCTTCTACCTACGTGGTTCCTTAGGGGAAACCTGACACAGTAAGGGTGATCTCTGTCTCCCTTGTTTCCTCCGGATTCTTCTCTGGGTAGGCATCTCAGTGTACCAGAGGAGGCTGTCCTCAAGAAGTTAGACTCTTAGGGCTGTGGCATAGTGGTCATGGGTGGCACTGGAGGATGTGTGGTGGAGCTCAGTGGGAGGGATGGGTGGGTGTGTGAGTGTGTGGGCCTGTTTGTGTGGCACTGAAGATTCCTCTATGAATCTGCAAGGCCTCCTAAGCAAGAGGCCAGGTTACATGCTTGTAAGCACCACACTTGTCCCTATGTAGCACTCTCCCTCCTGTGGAAGGGACCAAAATTTGCATCAAAAGCAATCAGGTCCAACAGGCATCTGCACATTGTTGACCCATCCAGCAGCAGGGAGTCCAGCCACATGTATTTTTGGGATTGGACAGGACTGGATGGACTCTTGTGTGAGGCCTTCAGCTACCTCTATCAATCACTAAAGCTTAGGCACTCATGCGTGGCCAGAAGTGGAAGGGGTGTTCTGGGTGGGGCTCAGAGATGGCTCTCCTGGAGAGAGAGCCACTTGCTATGTCAGGTGGAGCATGGGGACTCATTGGAATGTTGTGGTTCACCAGTAAGTCCGTTTTCTTTTTATTCTGGTTCTTCTTTCTTCTTCTTTCTTTCTTTCTTTCTTTCTTTCTTTCTTTCTTTCTTTCTTTCTTTCTTTCTTCCTCCTCCTCCTCCTCCTCCTCCTCCTCCTCCTCCTCCTCCTCCTCCTCCTCCTCCTCCTCCCTCTTATCTTCTTTCTATTCTTTTTCCTATTATTCTTTTTCATTTCTTTCTGGAACTCCTCTTCCTCCTGATGCTTTTTTGCCTCTTGTTTTTTTTCTTCTAGCTTTTGCTTCTGCTTGTGCTTCTTTTTTTTTTTTTTTTTTTCAGACGGAGTTTCGCTCTTGTTACCCAGGCTGGAGTGCAATGGCGCGATCTCGGCTCACCGCAACCTCCGCCTCTTGGGTTCAGGCAATTCTCCTGCCTCAGCCTCCTGAGTAGCTGGGATTACAGGCACTCGCCACCATGCCCAGCTAATTTTTTGTATTTTTAGTAGAGACGGGGTTTCACCATGTTGACCAGGATGGTCTCGATCTCTTGACCTCATGATCCACCCGCCTCGGCCTCCCAAAGTGCTGGGATTACAGGATTGAGCCACCGCGCCCGGCCTTGCTTGTGCTTCTTTATCCCTTTCTCTTTCTCCTCTCACTTTCGGTACTGCGCAGCATGAGTTCTAGGAACCTGTTTCATCTGCTGCTCCTTGGTAGTGGGGATGCTTCAGTGCAGCACTAGGCTTGGTGGAACTTCACTTTCATTCTTAACGGAGCAGAGATAAAAGTCACCGGCTGAGTCCCCCTAGTTTACAAGCGAGCTGCCCACTTGTTTCTCTGAGGTGAAATGTTACAGTAAAGGCACCATTTTCCCAGTACCTCATGACATGCTGTATATCCTGTTCTCCTTGTGGATGCTCTAAGTGTGAAACTCTGAGCCACTAGGAGCCTCGGCAAGTTGTCACCTTTGTCATTCCTTGTCATCAAGCCTGTGAACCTTCTGCACTAGCAGGAGCCATGCAATCTGGAGAGAGCTAAAGGAAGGGCAAAGGCTGGTTGTCTCTACAGAATTCTCGTGGGGTCTCCCGCCTACTGGTTCTTGGTCCTCGGGTCCCCTGACTTTAGTGGTCCATTTTGGCTCGGCTGGCTGATTCCTCTCTCTTCTCCCTGTATGATTTGGTTTCTTTTTCCTTTTTCCTTTTTTCACATGGCAAAGGCGGAGGCCCTCGGCTTGGAGTGGCAGAATTATAGTTTTGCTTGGCATTTGTGGAAACATACTGCCATCAAGCGGAAACTGTTTCTGGAAATGTAAGGCAGCAGGGCACAAGTGCTGGGAAAAACCCAGGAGCACAAAAGAGATGGCCGCCTGGGACCCGAAACTAAGCTGGAAGAGAGAGAAACTGGTGGCTAGCCCTTGGCCCAGGCTCATTCCCAGGATGGGGTCATGGCACCACAGCTGTCTTTATGGAAGGGCAAGCAGGTCGACCCACCATGGGTTTCCCTGGCTGTCTCTAGGTACAGCGGTTCTTGAGTTGGTTTCCATTCAGCACCCTGAAGCGCCTTTGTTCCCCACCAAGATAAGGGCTCTCTGGACCCAGCGTGGCTCCAGCCAAGGGCACCTTGGAATTGTTCACAAAAGAGACCAGAGTAAAAGGCCCCATTCTCTGTCGTTAGTGGCCAGTGGCTTCCCTTATGGCCATCTCAAAATGGCGGCTGGGGAAGTTCCGCTCTGTGGGCTGACTGGCCTTGGGGCTGCCTGGCTGCTCTGTCTCGGGGCCTCTAGAGTAGCTGCTTCTCCAAGGGGTCCCAATGTCAGGTACACTTTGTCGGGCTCTATACCACAGTCACCGAAAGCGTGGATCAGGCAGAGTCCATCCAGCCTCACGCATCCTCCCTGAATTCAGTGCCTGGCTGAAGTCAAGTGTCTCTGCAGCCTGTTGTCATGTTTAGAAACAACGTCCTCTGGATGGCACTGTGGCTCTACCAATGGTGTTCACATCCTTTCCTCCCCCACCTTGCCTTACTTTTTCTCTGCTTACTTCCTAAGAAACAGACACATAAAAACAAAATCAAATTAAGAAGGATAGAGACTTGCCAAGGGGCACCCACCTCACCTACAGCTTTTCTCCTACCTACATGGTTACTTTGGGGAAAACTGCCACAGTAGGGAAGGTCTCTGTTTCCCTCTTTTTCTCTGGATTTTTCTTTTGACAGATATCCCAGTGAACCAGAGGAGACTGTGGTCAAGAAATCAGATGCTTAGGTCTGTGGCATAGTGGTCATGGGTGGCACACGGGGCTGTATGATGGAGTTCAGTGGGAGGGGTGGGTGGGTGTGTGAGTGTGTGGGCCTGCTTGTGTGGTGCTGCAGATTCTGCTATGAATCAGCAAGGCCTCCTAAGCAAGACACCAGGCCACATGCTCGTACCCACCACCCTTGTCCCTAGGCAACACTTTTCCTCCTGAGGAAGGGACCAAAGTTTGGATCAAAAGCAACCAAGTCCAACAGGCATCTGCACATTGTTGACTCATCCAACAGCAGGGAGTTGGTTCAGTTGTTTTTTGTAATGGGACTGGACTGCACAGACTTGCGTGAGGCCTTCAGCTACCTCTATCACTAGAGCCTAGGCATTCATTTGTGCCCAGAAGTGGTAGGGGTGTTCTGGGAGGGTTTCACAGATGGCTCTCCTAGAGAGAGAGCCACTTGCCATGTCAGATGAAACTTGGGTGCTCACTGGAAGGTGGTATTTCACCAGTTAGTTTGTCTTCTTTTTATTCTAGCTCTTCTTTCTCCTTCTCCTCCTCCTTCTTTTTCTTTTTGTTCTTCTTCTTTCTTCTTCTTCTCCTCCTCCTTCCTCATCCTACTCCTTCTTCCTCTTCTTCTCCTCCTCTTCTTATTCTTTCCTTTGATTTCTTTCTTTTATTCCTCCTCCTCCTTCTCTTTTTTGCCTCTTGTTTTTTTCTTTCTACATTTGCTTCTGCTTGTGTTTCTCCTTCTCTTCTTTCCACTTTCACATCTGGGTGGGCAAATGTTCTAGGAGACTGCTTCTTCTTCCACTCCTTGGTATTGGGGGATGCCCCACTGCAGCACTAGGCATGGATAAACTTCTCTTTTGTTCTTAAAGATGCAGAGATGAAGTTCATCGGTTTATTCCCTCTGGTCCACCAAAAAGCTACCCACCTGTTATGTTTTAAGTAAAATGTCATCATAAACGCATCGTTTACCCAGTACCTCATGGATCGCCGTTATATCTGGTAGATGCTCTAATTGTGAAACTCTGAGCCAGTAGGAGCCTCGACAAGTTGTCCCCTTTCTCCTTTCTTTCAGTCAAGCCATGTGAGCACATCAATCTGAATTTCAGTGTGTACAGACAGGCTGTCTCTGCCACCTGCCCATTTGTCCACTCTCACTCACATAGGCAGACATCCACAGACCACAGCCACGGCCAAAGCGACATATGCACAGTCACAAGGCACCCTCACAACCAGAAATAAAATCACAAACACATGCACACTGAGACACATGCACACGCAGACACAAACTCACATGCTTACACACTACCATGCAAACACACACACACACACACACACACACACACACACACACAAGCTGACACTGGCACAGGGTTGTGGGCCCTAGCATTATCCCACACAAACACAGACGCAGACACAGACACAGACACACTGCCACAGGCACATGACTGCCCATCTCTCCCACACAAGCTCTCAAAGTGCAAGGGGAAAAGGGAGACAGCAAACATTCTTGGCTCCAGGCCCGGGTCATCATGTTATTTCTTGGGCAACTACAGTCTTTTCCTGAGGATGAATGTGGGAAGTCTGTTATTAGATAGGCCCAGGCAGCAGGTGTGGAACGAGCATCCTGGGTCAAGCTGCTTAAACACAGACCCCACTTTGTGGTAGGGACAGAGAAAGTCCCCTTGGGAGCCGTGGTCTTGTGTGATGCCATGAGAATCTGTGGTGTGTTGTGGGCTTCCCTCGCCACCCTCAGCCACCCTCCTCCCAGCCCCACCCGTGCGAAAGCCAAGACAGCCTGAACAGAGTCAGACTTGAGTGAACGGCTCAGTGTCCCCTGTGATGGGGACTCCTGTCTCAGGCCCTGTGACTTCCTGTTGAGGTGTCAGCCTTTTCTTATGATCTCTATGTGGCATTCCGAGGTGGTAAACTCTATGTGCAGCTCCAGGCTTTGGGAGGACCCCCAGTCCTATAGCAAAACCTTGGGTAAGCCATGTTGGTGACCAACGCCTTGTATTGGAGCTTCAGCTCTATCATCCCAGTCCTCTGGTTGTTACTCCGTGGCCATAATTAGGTGTCCTTTGTCTTTTATTCTCTGCAAGGGCAGGAGCCATGCAGTCTGGTGAGAGCCAAAGGATGGACAAAGCCTGGTTGCCTCAACAGCATTCCGGCAGGTTCTCTGGCCTACTGTTTCGTGGTCTTAGTGTCCCCTGAATTTGGTGGTCAGCCTGGGCCCAGGTGGCTGATTCTCTTCTCTTCTTCCTGTCTGTTTTTGTTTCTTTTTCCTCCTTAGTTTTTTTACATGGCAAAAGGCGGAGGCACTCGGCTTGGAGGGCCAAGGTTGAGGGTGTAGATGGCGTTTGTGGAGCCATACTGCCATCAAGCGGAATCTGTTTCTGAAAATGGGCGGTAACTGCTTACAAGTGCTGGGAAAGTACCTGAGCACAAAAGAGATGGAGGCACGGGGCTATAAGACTGAAGCAGGATGACAGAGGAGCTCCTGGCTGGCCCTTGGCCTAGGCTCATTCCCCGTCTTTAAGGAAGGGCAGGCAAGTCAGCCCACCATGGGTTCCCCTGGCTGTCTCCAGAAACAGACGGTATCGTGAGTCGGCCCACACTCAGCACCCGGAAGATCCTTCATACCCCAGGAGGATAGGGACTCTCCAGACACTGCGTGGCCTCAGCCAAGGACACCCCAGAACTGCTCACTAAAGAGTTCAGAGTAAATGTCTTCAGTGTCGCTATCAGTTGCCAGTGGCTTCCCTTATGCCCATCTCAAAATGGCTGCCGGGGCAGCTCCACCCCCTTGGCTGACTGGTCTTGGGGGCTGCCTGGCTGCACTGTCTCAGGGCCTCTAGAGTGGCTGCCTCTCCAAGGGATCACAAAAGCAAGTACACTTTGTTTTTGGACTCTAAGCTCTAGTTGGGGAAACCCTCTTCTACCCAGCCGCGTGTATCCTCTCTGATCTCTGTACCTGGCCTAAGGCAAGTGTCTCTGCAGCCTGTTGTCATGTTCAGAAACAACTTCCGCTGGATGGCACTGTGCCGCCACAAATGGTGGTCACGTCTTTTCCTTCCGCCACCTTGCCTTCGTCTGACTTTATTTGCAGCCAATCGAAGAAAACATACACACACAAATAAAAACTAAAGCAAAGAGAGAGAAAGAAAGAAAGAAAAAGGAAGGAAGGAAGGCAGGAAGAAAGGAAAGAAAGGAAGAAAGAGGGAAGGAGGGAGAGAAGGGAAAAAGAAATTGTCCAAGGATCACCCACCTGGCTTACTACAGGGTTCCCACTTAGGTGGTCACTTTGGGGAAACCTGCAGCAGTAGGGGGGATCTCTGATTCTCTCTTTCCCTCAAATTACTTTTCTGGGCAGGAGTACCAGTAAACCAGAAATCCTACCCTGAAGATATTACACTGTCAGCGCTGTGGCACACCAGGAGTAGGTGGCACTGGGGCAGTGTGAGAAGGTTCAATGGGAGGGGTGTGTGGGTGTGTCGCTCTGCGTGCATGGCACTGCAGATTGCTCTATGAATCTGCAGAGGCCTCCTAAGCAAGTGACCTGGCCACTTGCTGGTATGCACTTGTCCCTAGGCAGCACTCTCCCTCCTGGGGAAGGGACCAAACCTTGGATCAAAAGCAGCCAGGTCCAGCAGGCATCTGCACATTGTTGACCCATCCAGCAGCAGGGAGTCGGGCCAGATGTTTCTTGGGATGGGACTGGACAGGACGGACTCTTGTCCGAGGCCTTCAGCTACCTCTCTTACTGGAGCCCAGGCACTCGTCTATGCCCAGGAGTGACAGGGATATTCCGGGTGAGTGTCACAGATGGCTCTCCTGGAGAGAGAGCCACTTGGCATGTCTGATGGAGCATGTGTGCTCACTGGAATGTGGTGGTTCACCAGTTCGTTGCCCTGGAGTGGTGGTCATTCTGCCAAAATGCATGGGTAGCTTGACCACCGACTGTGCTCACTATCGCCTGGGCTCTGTCTGTGCTCCTGTGCTGGGTGTGGAAGTGGAGGTTGATTCTGGAGTGTTTTGGGGGTGGTGGGGGGCTTTATCTTGGTTTGATATAGGGCTCTCTGGGCTCCTCAGGCTAAACTCTGATGCTTGCCAGATATTTAACCCTGAAAATGAATGAGATGGTGGAGGACAAATTATGCTGCTTGTTTAGGGTCTTCAATCAAACATAAGAAAGCCTGATGCGGGTCATCATACAGAGCTCATGTTGGGATGCAAAGCCATGACCGCATTGCTCCAAAGGTTACATGTGCTACTCATACCTCTTGGTGCTTGGAGATCAGCACGGAACACAAGGCTGTCAGAATATTGCCAATGTTTTCTGTCTTTGCTGGTTACAAGTCTTCCTGGATGTGCAGGCCAATCTGGGATTGGGCAGAGCTTCACAGGACAGGAAATTTACCCCACGGGCCATGATTCTCACACTCAGGGGTGTGTGAAGGAGTCTCACAAGAGGAATGCCAATCTCGTGCTTGGGGCTGCACTCTCATGGCATTCTGGGAAGAAGACCAACCTGAGCATGGAACAGGAGTCACCCCCTTTCTGTCACTCATCAACAAATGCAGGTCTTTTCCTTGTATATATGTAGCATCCACCATGGGCACCTTTGGTTTTGCCCAGAAAAAATGTGAGAAGAAAAGAATACAGGAAGATCTGGTCTGCATCTTGAGGGGTGGCTTTGAGACTCTGCGTGTCAGATGTCCTGGTTTTTAACATTTAACTCTCATCAGGTCCCAAACCTTTTCCTGTCTTCATCTGTGCTTTCGTAGGTCCTCAGGCACATACACCTATCCTTATCCATACTCAGAAGCCTCTGCCCAGACACCTTCATCCATACCCGTGTGGAATCGAGTTGGCAACTCTGAATGGGCAGGTTTTCAGGATTCTGATTCATCATTCTTGTAGCTTTCTGCCTGGCTTTCCAATATTTGCTGTTGGATTGTGCATGTTGGGTTGGGGTAAGAGCAGGGGAAGCAGGGAAGCCTCCTGGCCCAACAGGCCTCTGTGCAGATGCAGTGCAAACCGGGCTTCAGGGGCAGATGCTTTTTCCTGGCTGGTGCCTCTTTTTCTGTAACAAGAAGCTCCCTGGTTGTGTGTCCTTTATGCGGGACATCACTGGTGGCTCCTTGCCACTCATTGTTTCTGTCAGCATGCATTCAGCCTCCCCTGAAGTAGATTCTTCAGGACAGCTACAGTGACATGGACCTTCCACTTTTTCTTCTTGGTCTCCTTCTGGTTCTCTTCCTCTTCTTCCTTCTACTCCTCTTCTTTCCTTCTTCTCCTACTCTTCTCGGTCCACCTCCTCCTCCCCCTTCTTTTGCTTCTTCTGATTCTGCCTCTGCTCTTTTTGTTCTGCTTCTGCTTCTTCTGCTTCATCTTTTTTATTCTTGTTCTTGTTCTTCTTTCTTCTCTTCTTCTTCATTATCATTATCTTACCCTTCTTTTCCTTTTCTCTTTATTCTCTTCTTTTGTCCTCCTCCTCCTCTTCCTCCTCCTCCTTCTTCCTCTTCTTCCTCTTCTTCTTGTTCCTCCTCCTCCTCCTCTTCTTCTTCTTGTTTCTGCTACTCCTCAACCTCCTCCTTTTTTGCCTCCTTTTTGTTTTCTTCCTGCTGTTGCTTCTGCTTGAGCTTCTTCTTCTCTTTTGGTTTTCACTTTCGGATCTGCGTGGACACGTGTTCTAGGAGACTGCTTCTTCTTTTGTTCCTTGGTAATGAGGGATGTTCCACTGCAGCAGTAGGCCTTGAGAAAGCGTCACGTTTGGTCTTAAAGGAGCAGAGATGCCCATTCTTCTTGTGGATGCTCTAAATGTGAAATCCTGAGCCAGTAGGAGCCTCAGCAAGTTGTCCCCGGCCTCCTTTCATTTCAGTCAAGCCATGTGAACACATCGATCCGGATTTCAGTGTTTACAGGCAGGCTGTCTGTGCCACATGCCCATTTGCCCACCCACACACAGGCAGGCACCCACAGACCATAGCCTCAGCCACATACACATTCAGTCGCAAGGGATCCTCATGGCTAAAAATAAAATCACAAACACATGCACACTGAGGCACATAAACATGCAGACACAAACTCACATGCTTACACACAATGTGCATGTGTGCACGCGCACACACACACACTTAAGCCCACATGGGCACAGGGTGCGGGCCCAAGCATTATCCCACAGACACAGACAGAAGAACATGCAAGATTGTTGCATAGGTACACACATGGCAGTGTGATTTGCTGCCTTCCTCCCCTTCACCTATATCTGGCATTTCTCCCCATGCTATCTCTCCCCAACTCCCCACCCCCTGCTGTCCCTCCCCTATTTTCCCCCCGACAGACCCCAGTGTGTGATGCTCCCCTCCCTGTGTCCATGTGTTCTCATTGTTCAACACCCACCTATGAGTGAGAACATGCGGTGTTAATGAGCAAAGGGAAAGTAGAGATAGGCGAGAATTCCTGGCCTGCCTGGGTCATCATGTTAATTCTTTGTCAACTGGGGCCTTTTCCTGAGAATGAATGTGGGAAGTCTGTTATTAGATAGGCCCAGGCAGCAGGTGTGAAAGGAGCATCCTGGGTCAAGCTGCTGAAAAAGGGACCCTGCTTTGTGGTAGGGGCAGAGAAAGTCCCCATGGGAGCTTTGGCCCTGTGTGATGCCATGAGAATCTGTGGTGCCTGGTGGGTTTCCCCCGCCTCCCTGAGCCACCCTCCTCCCACCCCTGCCTGTGTGAAAGCCAAGATAGCCTGAGCAGAGTCAGAGTTGAGTGAGCTGCTGAGTGTCCTCTGTGAGGGAGACTCCTGTCTCAGGCCCTGTGACTTCCTGTTGAGCCGTCAGCCTTTTCTGGTGAACTCCATGTGGCACCCCAAGGTGGTAAACTCTACCTGCAGTTTCAGGCTTTGGGAGGACCCCCCCAGTCCTCAAGCAAAACCTTGTGTAAGCCAGCTTGGTGGCCAGCACCTTATCCTGGGGCAGCAGCTCTATGGGGGTTTCCCAGTGGCCAAGTTTGTGTGTCTTTTGTCTTTTACTCTCTGCACGGAAGGGAGACATGCAATCAGGAGAGGTGCCAAAGGAAGGTAAAGACTGGCTGTCTCAACAGCATTTCTACAGGGTCTCCTGTCTGCTGGATCCTGGTCCTAGGGTCTCCTGAGTTTGGTGGTCAACTTGTTCCCAGGTGGCTGATTCCTTTCCCTTCTGTCTATCTGTTTTTGTTCCCTTTTTCTCTTTCCTTTTTTTCACACGGCAAAAGGCGGAGGCCCTCAGCTTGGAGGGGCAGGGTTAGGGTTGTAGTTGGCGTTTGTGGAGCCATACTGCCATCAAGCGGAAACTGTTTCCGGAAATGGGAGGTAGCTGGGTGCAAGTGCTGGGAAAGCCCAGGAGCTCAAAAGAGATGGTGCCGTGGGGCCCCAAGACTGAAGCAGGATGACAGAGGAACTCCTGGCTGGCCCTTGGCCATACCGTGGTGCCCGGCACCTGTGGTATGTTTAAGGAAGGGCAGGCTGGTTGGCCTGCCATGGGTTCACCTGGCCATCTCCAGGAACAGCCAGTCGTGAGTCACCCCACACTCAGCACTCCAAAGCTCCTTTGTTCCCCGGGAGGATGGGGGCTCTCTGGATCCAGCGAGGCCCCAGCCAAGGGCACCCCAGAACTGCCAACAAAGAGACCAGAGTAAACAGCTCCAGTCTTGGACTTCAGTGGCCAGTGGCTTCCCTTATGCTCATCTCAAAATGGCTGCTGAGGCAGCTCCGCCCTGTGGGCTGACTGGCTTCTCTCTCTCGGGACCTCTAGAGTAGCTGCTTCTCCAAGGGGTCCCAATAACAGGTACACTTTGTTCTTGGGCTCTAAATCCCAGTTGCGGAAAGCCTGGCTCAGGCAGAGTCCACCCACCCAGTCCCGCACATCCTCACTGATCTCTGTGCCTGGCTGAAGGCAAGTGTTTTTGCAGCCTGTTGCCACGTTCAGAAACAGCTTCCGCTGGATGGCACTGTGGCTCCACAAATGGCGGTCACGCGTTTTCCTCCCCCATCTTGCCTTCTTCTTTATTTACTGCCAATGGACGAAAACAAACACACAAAAACACACACAAAACAAGAGCAAAGAAAGATGGAAAGAAGGAAAGAAAGTAAGAAAAAAGAAAGAGAAAGAAGAAAGAAAGAAAAGGAAAGAAGAAAGAACAAATGAAAGAAAAAGAGAAAGAAAGAAAAAGAAAGCAAGCAAGCAATTGGCTAAGGATCACCCACCTCACCTAGCACAGAGCTCCCACCTTCACTAAGTCACTTTGGGGAATCCTACCACAGTAGTATGGATCTCTTCCTCCCTTCTTCCCTCTGGATTCTTCTCTTGGCAGGGGTCCCAGTGAACCAGAAAAGCCTATCCTCAAGAAATCACACCCTTAGGGCTGTGGCACGGTGGCAGCTGTTCATACTGGGGTCAGTGTGAGGGTGTTCAGCGGGAGAGGTGTGTGGGTGTGTGGCTCTGCGTGCATGGCACTGCAGATTCCTCTATGAATCTGCACAGGCCTCCTAAGCAAGTGACCTGGCCACATGCTTGTATGCACTTGTCCCTAGGCAGCACTCTCCCTCCTGGGGAAGAAACCAAACCTTGGATCAAAAGCAGCCAGGTCCAAAAGGTATCTGCACACTGTTGACCCATCCAGCAGCAGGGAGTTGGGCCAGGTGTTTGTAGGGATGGAAGCCGATGGGAAAGGCTCTTGTCCGAGGCCTTCAGGTACCTCCCTCACTGGAGCCCAGGCACTCATCCATGGCCAGGAGTGGCAGGGGTATTTTGGGTGAGTGTCACAGATAGCTCTCCTGGAGAGAGAGCCACTTGGCATGTCTGATGGAGCATGCGTGCTCACTGGAATGTGGTGGTTCACCAGTTACTTGCCCCCGTGTGGTGGTCATTCTGCCAAAGTGCATGGGTAGCCTGGCCACTGATCGTGCTCGCTATTGCCTGGGCCAAGTCTATGTTCCTGTGCTGGGTGTGGAAGTGGAGGTTAAGCCTGGATTGTTTTGGGGGTGGGGGGTGTGCCTTGGTTTGATACAGGGCTCTCTGGGCTCCTCAGGCTAAACTCTGGTGCTTGCCAGATATTCAACCCTGAAAATGAATGAGACGGTGGAGGACACATTATGCTGCTCGTTTAGGGTCTCCCGGCAGACATAAGAAAGCCTGATGTGGGTCATCATACAGAGCTCATGTTGGGATGCAAAGCCATGACCATGTGGCTCCAAAGATTACATATGCTACCCATGCCGCTCCGTGCCTGGAGAGCAACGTGGAACACAACGTTGTCAGAATATGGCCAATGTTTTCTGTCTTTGCTGGTTACAAGTCTTCCTGGATGTGCAGGCCACATTGGGAATGGGCATAGCTTCACAGGACAGAAAATTTACTCCATGGGTCATGATTTCCACACTCAGGGGTGTGTGAAGGACTCTCACAAGAGGAACGCCAATCTCGTGCGTGGGGCTGCGCTCTCACGGCATTCCAGGAAGACCAACATGAGCATGGAACAGGAGTCACCCCCTTTCTGTCACTTGTCAACAAATGCGGATCTTTTCCTCATATGTAGGTAGCATCCTCCATGAGGCACCTCTGATCCTGCCCAGGAAAAATTCAAGAAGAAATGAATTCAGGAAGATCCGGTCTGCGTCTTGAGGGGTGGCTTTGAGACTCTGCGTGTCAGATGTCCTTGTTTTTAACATTTAACTCCCATCATGCCTCAACTCTTTCCTGTCTTCATCTGTGCTTTCGTAGGTCCTCAGGCACATACATGTATCCTTACCCATACTCACAAGCATCTGCCCAGATACCTTCATTCACACCCGTGTCGGGTGGTCTCGGCAACTCTGAATGGGGAGTTTTTCAGGTTTCCCTTTCCTTCTTGTTTATCTTTCTTGTTGCTTTCTGTCTGGCTTTCCAATTTTGCTGATGGAGTGTGCGTGTTGGGTTGGGGGAAGGGCAATGGGAAGCAGGCAGCCTCCTGGCCCCACAGGGCTCTGTGCAGACCCGGGCTTAAGGGGCTGATGCTTTTTCCTGGACGGTGCCTATTTCTCTGTGATGAGAAGCTCGGTGGTGGTGTGTCCTTTATGCAGGACATCACTGGTGGTTCCTTGCCACTCATTATGTTGGCATGCATTCAGGCCCTTCCAAAGTAGATCCGTCAGGACAGTACAGTGGCATGAACCTTCCACTTTCTGTTCTTGTTCTACTTCTGGTTCTTCTTCCTCTTTCTCCTCCTACTGCTCTTGTTTCCTCCTCCTTCTTCTCTTCTTTTTCCACCTCCTCCTCCCCGTTTCTGCTTCTTCTGATTCTGCGTCAGCTCTGCTTTTTTGATCTGCTTCTGATTCTTCTGTTTCATCTTCTCTTTATTCTTGTTCTTGTTTTTCTTCTTTCTTCTCCTTCATTATTTTTGTCTTCTCTTTGCTCTTCTTTTCTTCTTCTTCTCCTTTTTTGTTGGCTTCCACTGCTGCTGCTTCTTCCTCTTCTTTTTCTGTTTCTTTTTCTTTTCTTTCGTCTTCTCTTTCTCCTATTTTGCCTTTTGTTCTCTTTCTTCCTGCTTTTGCTTTTGCTTGTGTTTCTCCTTCTCTTCTTGTCTTCACTTTTGGACATGGGCGGGCAAGTGTTCTAGGAGACTGCTTCTTCTTCCACTCCTTGGTAATGGGGGATGTCTCACTGCAGCACCAGGCTTGCAGAAAGCTTCACTTTTGTTTTTAAAGGAGCAGACATGCAGGTCACCAGTTCAGTCCCTCTGTTCCACCAAAAAGCTCCCCATGTTTTACTCTTAAGTGAAATGTCATGGTAAATGATCCATTTACCCAGTACCTTATGGCTCACCATTACATCCTGTTCTCCTACTGGATGCTCTAAGTGTGAAATCCTCAGCCAGCGGGAGCCTTTTCAAGTTGTACCCTTTCTCCTTTCATTTCAGTCAAGCCAAGAGAAAACATCAATCCAGATTTCAGTGTGTACAGGGAGGTTGTCTCTGCCATGTGGCCCATTTGTCCACTCTCACACAGGCAGGCACCCACAGACCACAGCCATAGCCATATATGTACACAGTCACAAGGGACCCTCACAACCAGAAATGAAATCACAAACACATGCACACTGAGACATGCACACACAGACACAAACTCACACACTTACACATGCCCACGCAGACACACACAGACACACACACACATACACACACACACACACACACACACACACACACACACGTGCAAGTAAGCTCACACGGGCACCTGGGTGCAGGCCCAAACATTATCTCATACAGACACAGACACATCACTACGGTCACAAGATTGCCCACAATCTCTCCCACACAAGCTCTAAACGTGCAAAGGTAAAGCAGAGTCAGGCGAGCATTTCTGGCTCCAGGCCCGGGTCATCATGTTATTTCTTTGGCAACTAGGGTCTTTTCCTGAGAATGAATGTGGAAAGTCTGTTATTAGATAGGCCCAGGCAGCAGGTGTGAAAGGAGCATCCTGGGTCAGGCTGCTTTAAAAGGGACCCCGCTTTGTGGTAGGGGCAGAGAAAGTCCTCTTGGGAGCCTTGGTCCTGTGTGATGCCATGAGAATCTGTGGGCATGGTGGGCTTCCCCTGCCTCCCTGCGCCACCCTCCTCCCACCCACACCTGTGTGAAAGCCAAGATAGCCGGTGTGGAGTCAGATTTGAGTGAGCTGCTGAGTGTGCCCTGTGAGAGCGACTTCTGTATTAGGCCCTGTGAGTTTCTGTTGAGCTGTCGGCCCTTTCTGGTGACCTCCATGTGGCATCCCGTGGTCGTAAACGCTACCTGCCGCTCCAGACTGTGGGAGGACTCCCCAGTCCTGTAGCAAAACCTTGTGTAAGCCAGCTTGGTGGCCAGTGCCTTGTCTTTGGGCAGCAGTTTTATGATCCCAGTCCTCTGGTGGTTACCCAGTGGCCAATATTGTGTTCTTTGTCTTTTACTCTCTGCCTCGGTGGGAGCCCTGCAATCTGGTTAGAGCCAAAGGAAGATCAAAGGCTGGCTGGCTGAACAGCATTCCCTCAGCGTTTCCCACCTACTCTTTCTTGGTCCTAGGGTCCCCTGAGTTTGGTGGTCCACCTGGGCCCAGGTGGCTGATTCCTTTCTCTTCTCCCTGTCTGTTTTTGTTTTTTTTTTTTTTCCTCTTCGCTTTTTTCACACGGCAAAAGGCAGAGGCGATCAGCTTGGAGGGGCAGGGTTAAGGTTGTAATTGGCGTTTGTGGAGCCATACTGCCATCCAGTGGAAACTGTTTCTCGAAATGAGAGACAGCTGGGCACAAGTGTTGGGCAAAGCCCAGGAGCTCCAAAGAGATGACGGCGTGGGGCCCCAAGACTGAAGCAGGATGACAGAGGAACTCCTGGCTGGCCCTTGGCCTGGGCTCATTCCCAGGATGGTGCCCTGGAGCCGCAGCTGTCTTTAAGAAAGTGCAGGCAGATCAGCCTGCCATGGGTTCCCCTGGCCATCTCCAGGAACAACTGGTCATGAATTGCCCCACACTCAGCACCCTGAAGCTCCTTTGTTCTCCAGGAAGAGAGGGGCTCCCTGGACCCAGTGTGTCCTCAGCCAAGAGCAACTTTGGAACTGCTCACAAAAGAGGCTGGAGAAAATGACCCCAGTCTTGGTCATCAATGGTCAGTGACTTCCCTTATGCCCATCTCAAAATGGCTGCCGGGTAACTCCGCCTTGTGGTCTGACTGGTTTTGGAGCTGCCTGGCTGCTCTGTCTCGAGGCCTCTAGAGTAGCTGCTTCTCCACGGGGTCCCAATGTCAGGTACACTTTATTCTTGGGCTCTAAACCCCAGTCAGGGAAATCCTGACTCAGGCAGAGTCCACCCAGCCCTGCCTGTCTTTGCTGATCTCTGTTCCTGGTTGAAGGCACGTATCTATGTAGTCTGTTGTAATGTTCAGAAACAACTTCTGCTGGATGTCACTGTGGCTCCGCAAATGGTGATCACGTCTTTTCCTTCCCCCACCTTGCCTTTTGTTTCTCCATTTGCTGCCAATGGAACAAAACACATACACCCCCCGCCACACACACACACACACACACACACGCACACACACACACACACACACACGTGAAGAAAGAAAGAAACCGGCCAAGGAGCACCCACCTCACCTACTGCAGGGCTCCCCATCTATGTGGTCACTTTGGGGAAACCTGCAACAGTAAGGAGGATCTCTGCCTTCCTCCTTCCCTCTGGATTATTCTCTGGGCAGGGGCCCCAGTTAACCAGAGGAGGCTGTATTCAAGAAATCACACCCATAGGGCTGTGGTATGGTGGGGTAGTTGGCACTGGGGCAGTGTCAGGGGTTCACGGCCAGGGATTTTGGGTGTGGGGTTCCTAAGCAAGAGATAAGGCCAGATGCTTGTGCACACCACACTTGTCCCTAGGCAGCAGTCTCCCTTTGGGGATGGGACCAAAGCCTGGGTCGAAAGAAGCCATATCCAATAGGCATCCACACATTGTTGACTCATCTAGCAGTAGGGAGTTGGGCCAGATGGGAGTGGATGGGATGGACTCATGTCCGAGGCCTTTATCTACCTCTCTCGCTGGAGCCCTGGCACTCATCTGTGCCCAGTAGTGGGATGAGTATTCTGGATGGGTTTCACAGATGGCTCTTCTGGATAGAGAGCCACTTGGCATGTCTGATGGAGCATGCATGCTCACTGGAATGCGGTGGTTCACCAGTTAGTTGCTCTGACATGGTGGTCATTCTGCCGAAGAACATGGGTAGCCTGGTCACCGATTGTGTTTGCTTTTGCTTGGGCCTTGTTTGTGTTTTTGTGCTAGGTATAGAAGTGGTGCTTGAGCCTGGAGAGTTTTGTGGATTGGTTGGGTGGCTGTGGTTTTGTTTGATACATGGCTCTCTGGGCTTCTCAAGCTAAACTCTAGTGCCTGTGGGATATTCGGCTTGGAAAATTAATGAGATAGCGGGGGATAAATTACACCACCCCTTTAGGGTCTACAGGCAGACATAAAGATGTCTGATGCTGGTCATCATACAGAGCCCATGATGGGATGCAAAGCCATGACCATGTTGCTCTAAAGCAGGCGTCCCCAAACTACGGCCCGCGGGCAGCATGCAGCCCCCTGAGGCCATTTATCCACCACCACCCCCCCGCCGCCGCACTTCAGGAAGGGGCATCTCTTTCATTGGTGGTCAGTAAGAGGAGCACAGTATGTGGTGGCCCTCCAACGGTCTGAGGGACAGTGAACTGGCCCCCTGTGTAAAAAGTTTGGGGATGCCTGCTCTAAAGGTTCCATATGCTACCCATTCTGCTCAGTGCCTGGAAAGCAGCAGGGAACACAGCACTCTCAGAATATTTCAAATGTTTTTTGTTTTTGCTTGTTACAAGTCTTCCTGGATGTGTAAATTGCACTGGGAATGGGCAGAGCTTCATAGGACATGAAATTCACCCCATAAGTAATGATTCCCACACTCAGGTGTATGTGAATGACTCTCACAAGAGGAACATCAATCTCGTGCATTGGGCTGTACTCTAAAGGCATTTGGGGTAGAAGACCAACATGACCATGGAAGGGAAGTCTCTTCCTTTCTGTCATTTGCCAACAAATGTGGTTCCTTTCCTCACATGTAGGTTGCCTCCACCATGGGGCATCTCTGGCCCTGCCCAGGGAAAACACAAGAAGAAAAGAACTCAGGAAGATTTGGACTGCATCTTTAGCGGTGTCACTGAGACTCTGAGTGTCAGAGGTCCTCATTTTTAACATTTAATTCCCATCATATCTCAACTTTTTTCTATCTTTATCTGTGCCTCCATAGGTAGTGTTGCACATACACAAATCACCACCCATACTCACAAGCATCAGGCCAGACACCTTCATTCACACGCATGCTGGGTCATCTAGGCAACTCTGAGTGGGTAGTTTTTCAGATTTCTACTTCCCTCTTGCTCCTCTTTCTTGTCATTTGTATCTGACTTTCTGCCATTTGCCAGCAGAGTGTGCATGTTGGGTTGGTGTGGGGGCAGCGGGAAACAGTGCAGACTCCTGGCCCAACAGGCCTCTGTGCAGATGCAGTGCTTAAAAGGCTGTCACTTTTTTCTGCCTTGTGGCTCTTTCTCTGTGAGGCCACAGAAGGCCCCTCAAGCTGTCAGCTGTCCACCTGGGGCACTTTGCATTTCACTTCACTCTTAATCTCATTGTTTACTCTGATTTGTAGTGTACTTTTTGAGTTTTTCTCTGTTCACCTTTTTCTTTTTCACTGTCTTTACTTCTTGTACACTTATGTTTGGGGAGGTCAGGATCAGCCTGGAGGCAGTGTTGGCTGAGTACAGGAACACCCTTAGTGGAAACAGGATTACTTTTCTTAAGGAAACTTGAAGGACCCCAGCAGAACCCTCATGTCCATTTCCTCCTCATTTTTCATGTTCCCATCTTTTGGGGGTCCGTCCCTGCCTGGGCTTTGTAGACTTGGGAATCGGTGGCCCTTTGTAGTCTTCTGCTGACATCCGCAGATCATGGTTCAGCCTGCAATTGTGTCGTCTATAAGTTCTGCAGGCTTATTTGTGTATCAAAGCTTTTGATTCCACTCAGGAAAGATCTCATGGACAAGAGGCTTCCTTACGGTGTGTTTTTTAAGCGGGACATCACTGGTGTCTCAATGCTACTTATTGTATATATCACCACGCATTGACGCTCCCCTGATCTAAATTCTTCAGGAGAGCTACAATGGCATGGACCTCTCACTTCCTGTACTTGTTCCTCTTTTTTTTTTTTTTTTCATCTTTCTCCTCCTATTCCTCTTTTTTTCTTCTTTTTCTCCTTTTGCTTCTCACCTTTGTCTTCTCTCCTTTTCTTCTTTTTGTTTTTCTTCTTCTATTTCTACTTCTTTTTCTTCTTTGGCTTCGTTTTTCTCTTCTTGTTCTTGTTCTTTTTCTTCTTTTTTCTCTTTCCTCTTCTCCTATTTCTTTTTGTTTGTCTTCTTTTCCTTCTTTGCCTTTGTCTTCTTCTTTTCCTCCTTATTTGCAGTATTTTTCATCATCTTCTTCCTCCTCTTTTTTCTCCTTCTCATCCTTCTTTTTACTCTCCTCTTCTCCTTCTTCTTCTTCTCCTCCTCTTCCTCCTCCTTCTCATCATCTTCTTCTCCTTCTCCTCACAGTCTTTTTCTCCTTCTCCTTCTTCTTTATTTCTACTCCTTCTCACAGTCTTCTCTTTTCCCTTCCTTTTTCTTCTCCATCTCAGTCTTCTTCTTCTTTCTTTATTCTCCATCTCAGTCTTTTTTTGTTCTTTTCATTTTTTCTTTCTCTTCTTCTATTACTCCTCTTTCTTTGTCTTCTCCTTTTCCTTGTCTTTCATCTTCTTCTTCCTCCTCTTCCTCCTCCTCCTCTTTCTCCTTCATTTCCTCTTTTTCCTTCTCCTCCTCCTCCTCCTTCTTCTTTTTCTTCTTCTCCTCCCTTTTTTTTCTTCTCTTTTTTGGTCTTCTTTTTATTTCTTTGTTGTATCTCTGTTTCTGTTTCTCTTCTTCTTTTCTTCTTTTTTGTCCTTTGTCTTTTCTTTCTTTCTTCATTTTCACCTTTTTTTTTTCTTGTTTTTTTCTTTCACTTTCAGTTCTGTACCGGAAAAGTGTTCTAGGAGACTGCTTCTTCTTCTACTCCTCGGTGATTGAGGATTTTCCTCTGCAACACTAGGCCTCAAGAAAGGCTTCACTTTTTCTCTTGAAAGAACATCAGTGCCTGTAATCCCAGCACTTTGGGAGGCCGAGGCGGGTGGATCACGAGGTCGAGAGATCGAGACAATCCTGGTCAACATGGTGAAACCTTGTCTCTACTAAAAATACAAAAAATTAGCTGGGCATGGTGGCACGTGCCTGTAATCCCAGCTACTCAGGAGGCTGAGGCAGGCAGGAAAATTGCCTGAACCCAGGAGGTGGAGGTTGCGGTGAGCCGAGATCGCACCATTGCACTCCAGCCCGGGTAACAAGAGCGGAACTCCGTCTCAAAAAAAAAAAAAAAAAACATCAGTGAAGGTCACCAGTTCAGTTTCTTTTGTTCACCTATAAGCTGCCCAAGTGTTACTTTTAAGTAAAATGTTATACCTCCTCGCTTGCCATTCTTTCTTTTTCTTTTTGTGGACCTTCTAAAGGTATAATTCTGTGTCAGTAGGAGCCTGGCAATTTGTCACGTTGTCCCCCATTGTCTTTTCTTCAGTCAAGCCATGTGAATAAAACAATATGAATTTTAGTGCGTACAGTCAGGCTGTCTCTGCCGCGTGCCAGTTTGCCCACTTTCACTCACACAGGCAGGAACCCACAGACCACAGACACAGAACACATGGACGCACTCACAAGAAACCCCACAACCAGAAATAAAATTGCAAACCCATACACACACGGAGATACATGCAGATGCAGGCAGAAACACACATGCAGACACACACACATGCAAGCACAGTGATACACATAGTCACACACACACACACACACACACACACACAGACAAACAAACAGGTAACCTCACAAAGGCACAGGGGTTCAGGCCCAAGCATTCTCTCACTCCGAGGCAAACAAACACACAAAGCCACAGGCATGAGACTACCCATAAAGTCTCTCCTATGGGCTCTCATTCGCTGACAAGCAATGGGCTATGGGCAATCATTTCTGGCTTCAGGGCTAGGTCCTCATGCCATTGATTGGGCAACTTGGCTTTCTCCTGAGAATGAATGCGGGAAGTCTGTTATCAGATAGGCCACAGCAGAGAGTGTGAAACAAGCATGCTGGGTCAACCTGCTTAAAAGCAAACCCCCCTTTTGGGTAGAGGCAGAGAGAGACCTGTTGGGAGTCTTAGCCCTGTGTCATGTCATGGGAATCTGTGGTGTGTGGTGGCCTTTTTGAGTCCCACTAAGCAACCTTCCTCTCACCCCTGCCTGTGTGAAAGCCAGGACAGCCTGTACAGAGTCAGACTTGGATGAGTTGCTGAGTGTGCTCTCTAAGGGATAGTCCTACCTCAAGTCCTATGGCTCCTGCTTGAGCAATCTTCCCATTCTGGTGACTTCCATGTGCCAGCCCAAGGTGGGAAACTCTACCTAGGGCTCCAGACTTTGGGAGGACACCCAGTCCTGCAGTAAAACCATGTGTAAGTCAGCTGGGTGACCAACACCTTGTCCTGTAACCACAGCCCTGTGATCCCAAGCCTCTTGTAGTGTCCCAGTGCCCATGATTATGTGTCCTTTGTCTTTTATTTTCTGCAGGAGCAGGAGCCATGAAACCTAGAGAGGGCCAAAGGAAGGCCAAAGGCTGGCTTCCTAAACAGGATTCCCACAGGGTCTCTAGCCTACTGGTTCTTGGTCACTTGGACTTCCGACTTTGGTGGTCAACCTGGAATCAGGTGGCTGATTCCTTTCTCTCCCTCATCTTTTTCTCTTTCTCCTTTCTATTTATTTGTTCACATTGGAAAAGTCAGAGACCCTCGAGGTGGAGGAACAGGGTTACAATTGTACTTGGAGTTTGTGGGGCCATAGTGCCATCAAGTCAAAATTGTTTCTGGAAATGAGAGGCACCTGAGCTCAGGTGCTGAGGAAAGCCCAAGAGCACTAGACAGATGGCAGGGTGAAGCTCTCAGGCTAAAGCTGGTTGAGAGAAGAACTCCTGGCTGGCCCATGGCCTATGCTCATTCCCAGAATTGCACCTTTCCTCCACAGCTCTCTCTGTAAGAACGGACAGGCAGAGGTGGCCCACCATGAGTTCCCCTGGCAGTCTCCAGAGACTGCTTGGCATGAGTTGCCCCGCCACGCATCCCAAAACTTCTTTGTTTGCAGGGAGGATAGGGAGCCCCTTGACCCTGCATGGTCTCAGCCAAGGACACCACTGAACTCTCCACAAAAGAGGTCAGAGTAAATGACCCCAGTCTCAGCCATCAGTGGATAGTAGCTTCCCTTAAACCCATTCCAAGACGGATCAGCTCTGCCCACTGGGCTACTGGTCTTGGGGTTGCCTGGCTGCTCTGTCCCCAGGCCTGTAATTTACCTGCTTCTTCACAAGGTTCCAATGGCAGGTATACTTCCTTAAGGGCTCTGAACCCCAATGGGTGAAACCCTGGCTTGGACACAGTCTACCCAGCCTGGCACATCCTTGCTGCTATCTGTGCTGGAAGAAGGCAAGTGTCCCTGTAGCCTGTTGTCCTGTTCTAAAACACCTTCTGAACAATGTGCAAAAAGCTAAAACTGAACACGTTCCTTACACCTTACACTAAAATTAACTCCAGATGGATTAAAGGTTTAAACATTAAACCTAACATCATAAAAACCCTAGAAAAAAACCTAGGCAAAGCCATTCAGGACATAGGCATAGGGAAGGACTTCATGACTAAAACACCAAAAGCAATTACAACAAAAGCCAAAATAGGCAAATGGGATCTCATTAAACTTAAGAGCTTCTGCACAGCAAAAGAAACAATCATTAGAGTACACCAGCAACGAACAGAATGGGAAAAATATTTTGCAATCTATGCATCTGACAAAGGGCTAATATCCAGAATCTACAAAGAACTAAAGGAGATTAACAAGAAACAAACAAACAAACAAACAAATCCCTTCAAAAGTGGGCAAAAGATATGAACAGACACTTTTCAAAAGAAGACATTTATGAGGCCAACAAACATATGAAAAAATGTTCATCATCACTGGTCATTAGAGAAATGCAAATTAAAACCACATTGAGATACCATCTCATGCCACTTAGAATGGCAATCATTAAAAAATCTGGAGACAACAGATGCTGGAGAGGATGTGGAGAATTAGGAACATGTTAACACTGTTGGTGGGAGTGTAAATTAGTTAAACCACTGTGGAAGACTGTGTGGCAATTCCTAAAGGATCTAGAAATAAAAATTCCATTTAAGCCAGCAATCCCAGTACTGGGTATATACCCAAGGATTATAAATTGTTCTATTATAAAGACACATGCACATGTGTGTTCATTGTGGCACTGCTTACAATAGCAAAGACCTGGAACCAACCCAAATGCCCAACAATGATACACCGGACAAAGAAAATGTGGTACATATACACCATGGAATACTATGCAGCCATAAAAAACGATGAGTTCATGTTCTTTGTAGGGACATAGATAAAGATAGAAACCATCATTCTCAGCAAACTAACACAAGAACAGAAAACTAAACACCGCATGTTCTCACTCATAGGCAGATGCTGAACAATGAAAACCATGGACACAAGGAGGGGAGCATCACACACTGAGATCTGTTGCAGGGAGACCTAGTGGAGGGACAGTGTATGGTTGGGAGGTTGGGGAGTGATAACATGGGGAGAAATGCCAGATATAGGTGATGGGGGAATGCAGTCAGCAAACCACCTTGCCATGTATGTACCTATGCAACAATCCTGCATGATCTACACATGTACCCCAGAACCTAAAATACAATTAAAAATAAAAAGAAAGAACCACCTGCTGGACGGCACTGTGGCTCCACAAATGGCGGTCACCCCTTTCCTTCCTTCACCTTGTATTCCTCTCTCTCCTTTTGCTGTCAACCAAACAAAACAAACACCAAAAAACAAAAAATCAAAGAAACGAAGGAAACTGCCCAGGGAGCATTCACCTCACCTACTGCAGGGCTCCTCACCCACATGGTTACTTCAGGGAAACCTGTAACAGTAGGAGGGATCTCTGCCTCCCTCCTCTCTGGATTCTTCTCTGGGCAGGGGGTCCCAGTGACCCAGAGAAGCCTATCCTCAAAAAATGTTACTCTTTTTCTGTGGACTCAGAGGGGGATGTCCCACTGGGGGCAGTATGAGGGGGTACAGCAGGAGGGATGTGTGGTTCTGTAGGCCTGCATGTGGGCCACTGCAGATTCTTCTATGAATCTGCTCAGGCATCCTCCGAAGGGGACCGATGCCTGCCTAGGGAAAACACAGAAAGAAAAGAACTCAGGAAGATCTGGACTGTATCTTTAGGGGTGGCAATGTGACTCTGAGTGTGGGAAGTCCTCGTTTTCAACATTTAAGTCCCATTTCATCTCACTTTTTTCCCTGTATCTATCTGCACTGCTCTATGTCCTCAGACACATACATGTATCCTCATCAATACTCACTAAAAGGTGTCTGCCCAGGCACCTCACCTCACACTTAGATCTCCACGTCTAGGTAACTTTTAATGGGCAGGGTTCTTCAGACTCCCAGTTTTCTCTTGTTCATCTTTGTTTTCCCTTTCTATCTGGCTTCTCAATATTTACTGTCGGAGAGTGTGGGATGGTATGGGGGTAGGGGAAGTGGGGAGGAGGGAAGCCTCTTGGCTCCTCAGGCCTTTGTGCAGACCCAGTACAAATCCTGGCCTCAGAGTCTAATGCTTTTTCCTGGCACGTGGCTCTTCTTGTATCAGGGCACAGGAGGCCATTTGGGCAGCCATCTTTGCATACGGAACATCCTGCATTTCAGTTTGCTCTTATCCTCATTGTTCATGCTGATTCTTTGTGTACTTTTGGTTTTTCTTGCTTCACTTTTTTCTTGTTCACTGTCTTTACTTTTTGTTCACTTACGGTTTTGGGATGTCAGAATCAGCCTGCAAAAGCAGGGTCTTTGGCACAGAATGCCCGTAGGGAGAATAAGCCTACATTTCCTAAGGAAGTCAGAAGGACCCCGGCTGACCCTTGGGGGAGTAAGCAGCATTCCCCTCCCTTATCTGCCTTTTCTCAGTATTGCCATAGGTGGCTCATTACATCTTTTCTCTGGTGTTCATTTCCTCCCAGCTTTTCATCTCTCCTCCCACCCATTTCCAGGATACTTCCCTGCCTAGGCCTTGTAGATTAGAAGCTCATGGCCCCCTGCAGTGTGCTGATGACATCTGAAGGGCATGGTTCAGCCTGCACCTCTGTCTTCTGTAGCGTCTTTAAGTCTATTTGTAGATCAAAGTCCTTGATCCCACTCAGAAGAGATCCCATCAAGAAGAAGCTTCTTGGCATTGTGTTCCTTCACTGGGACATTATTGGTTTCTCCTTGCCACGTTTTGTGTATGTCACCATGCAGTGAGGTACCCCTGAACTAGGTCCTTCAGAACAGCTGCTGTGGCATGAAGCTGCCACTTCTTGTTCTTATTCTCTTTCTGGTTCTTCTTTCTCTTTCTCCTCCTCCTCCTCCTCCTCTTCTTTCTTCTTGTCCTTCCTTCTCTTTCTTCTTTTACTCCTCTTTCTTCTTCTCTCTTTTCACTTTCAGCTCTTGGCCGGTCAAGCATTACACCGAGACTGCTTCTTCCTCTGCTCCTTGTGATGTGGAATGCCCCTTTGCAGAACACAAATGAGAAAGGCCTCACTTTTGTTCTTTTTTTTTTTTTTTTGAGATGGAGTTTCACTCTTGTTACCCAGGCTGGAGTGCAATGGCGCGATCTCGGCTCACCGCAACCTCCGCCTCCTGGGTTCAAGCAATTCTCCCGCCTCAGCCCCCCGAGTAGCTGGGATTACAGGCACGCGTCACCATGCCCAGCTAATTTTTTTTTTGGTATTTTTAGTAGAGACAGGGTTTCACCATGTTGACCAGAATGGTCTCGATCTCTTGACCTCGTGATCCACCCGCCTTGGCCTCCCAAAGTGTTGGGATTACAGGCGTGAGCCACCGCTCCCGGCCTCACTTTTGTTCTTAAAGGAGCAGAGACGAAGGTTACCAGTTCAACCCCTCTAGTGCTCCACCAAGGCCCCCATGTGTTACTTTTAATGAAAGGTCATCATGAACCCACCCCTTACCCTGTTCTTCATGGCTCACCGGTCTTCCCTGTTCTTTGTGGATGTTCTAAATGTGTAACTCTGAGCCAGTAGGAGCCTCAGCAACCTGTCCCCCTTTGCCTTTCCTTTCAACCCAGCCATGTGAAAACAGCAATTCAGATTTCAGTGTGTGCCATCAGGCTCTCTCTGCCATGTGCCCATTTGCCCACTCACACAGGCAGACACCCAGAGAAGACAGACACAGACACACTTGCATACACTCACAGGGTACTTCAGCCTCCCAGTTTTCTTTTGTTCATCTTTGTTCACCCCACAACCACAAACAATCACAAACATACATGCACAGGGAGATACATATACAGACACAAACAGGTACAGTAGCACACACACACACACACACACACACACACACACAAAACCCTCACGCAGGTCCAGGGATGTGGACCCAATCATTCTCCCACACACATGCACATGCACACACATTGCCACAGGCATGAGACTGCCCATGAACTCTCCATAGGGGCTCTCAGTTGGCCATAGGCAATGGGATTACTGGCTCCAGGAATGGATTATTATGCCATTGATTTGGCAACTAGGGCCTTCTCCTGAGAATGAATGTGAGAAGTTCGTTATCAGATAGGCCCCAGCAGCTAGTGTGAAACTGGAGCCTCCTGGGTCATCCTGCTTAAAAAGGGACAACACTTTGGGGTAGAGGCAGAGAGAGTCCCCTTGGGAACCTTGGCCTTCTGTGATGTCATGGAATCAGTGTTGTGTGGTGGCCTTCCCCAGCTACCCTAAGCCACCCTCCTCTTACCCCCTACTCCCTGTGCGAAAGCCAGGACAGCCCACACAGAGCCAGACTTGAGTGAGTTGCTGAGTATCACCTCTGAGAGAGATTCCTGTTTCAAGCCCTGTGACTGCCTATTGAGCCATCTGCCCGTTCTGGCGACCTCTACGTGTCAACCCAAGGTGGTAAACTCTACCTGGAGCTCCAGGCTTTGGGAGAACCAACGGTCCTGCAACAAAACCTTGTGTAAGACAGCACCTTGTCCTGGGGCAGCATCCCTATGATCCCAGTCTTCCTCTGGTTTCACAGTGGTCATGATTATGCACCCTTTGTCTTCTTTTTTTCTGTATGAGCATGAGCCATGAAACCTGGAGAGGTCCAAAAAAAAAAAAAAAAGTCAAAGTTTGGCTGCATGAAGGGGATTCCCACAGTGTCTCCAGCCTACTGGTTCTAGGTCATAACTGGTTAACCTGAGACCAGGTGGCTGGTTTCTCTTTATTCTCCCTGTCTTTTTAAATTTCTCCTTCCTCTTTTTTACATTGGAAAGGACAGAAGCTGCCGGATTGGAGGGGAAGGGTTAAGGTTATAGTTGGCATCTGTAAAGCCATACTGCCATTGAGTGGAATCTGTTTCTGAAAACAGAAGGCAGCTGGGAACGAGTGCCGGAGAAATCTCAGGAGCACAGAAGACATGACTGAAGCTGGATGAGAAAGGAACTCCTGGCTGGCCCTTTGCTCATTCCCACAATGGTGCCCAGGCTCCACAGCCTTCTCCAAAAAAAGGGCAGGCAGGGGCGGCCCACCATGGGTTTCCTTGGCCATCTCCAGAAATTACCAGGCATGTCATCCCACCCACAGCACCCCGAAACTTCTTTTTTCAGGGAGAGGATAGAGGACCTCTGGACCCAGTGTGGCCCCAGCCAAGGGCACCCCAGAACTCCCCATACAAGAGACCAGAGTAAACAAACCCAGTCCCAGCCATCAGTGGCCAGTGGCTTCCCTTAAGCCCATCTCTAGATGGCTGCCTGGGCAGCTCCTCCCCCTGGGCTGACTGGTCTTGGGGCTGCCTGGATGCTCTGTCCCTGGACCTCTAGTATAGCTGCTTCTCCATCTCCATGGGGTCCAAATGGGAGGCAAACTTTCTTCAAGGGCTCTGAACCACGGAGGGGAAAACCCTGGCTTAGTCAGAGTCCACCCAGTCCAACATATTCTTGCTAAAGTCTGTGCCTGTCAGAAAGCAAGTGTCCCTTCAGCCTGTAGTGTTCAGAAGCAACTGCCACTGGATGGAAGTGTGGCTCCAGAAATGGCAGTCACTTATTTCCCTCTCCCCATCTTGTATTCCTCTTTCTCCTTTTGCTGCCAACAGAACAAAACAAACAACAATAAAACAAAAAACAAAGACAGAAAGAAACCAGCCAAAGAGCATCCACCTCACCCACAGCAGGGCTCCTATCTACGTGGTCTCTGGGGAAAACTGACAGTCAGAGGGCTCTCTGCCTCCCTCCTTCCCTCTGGATTCTTCTCTGGGCAGAAGTCCCAGTGAACCAGAAAAGACTATCCTCAAGAAATGTCACCCTTGGGGCTGTGGCATGGTCTGGTAGGTCACACTGGGGACAGTGTGAGGGGGTACAGGGGGAGAGGTGTGTGAATGCATGGGCCTGCCTGTGGGCCATTACAAATTCCTTTTCTGAATCTGTACAAGCCTCCTAAGGAGACTGAGCTGCCTGATTGTGCACAACGCACTTGTCAATAGGCAGCACACTCTTGGGGAAGGGATGAAAGCTTGGATCAAAAGCAGCCAAGTCCAACAGGCATCCACAGATTGTTCACC
This sequence comes from Saimiri boliviensis, assembly GCF_048565385.1. Classification (NCBI taxonomy): domain Eukaryota; kingdom Metazoa; phylum Chordata; class Mammalia; order Primates; family Cebidae; genus Saimiri; species Saimiri boliviensis. The sequence goes on from NC_133470.1 coordinate 51,805,410, forward strand.
CTTCTAGTAGAAGGGAGTCAGGCCAGGTGTCTCTCAGGATGGGACTCAACAGGTCGGACACCTGTCTAAGGCCTTCAGCAGCTACCTTTCTCACTGGAGCCTAGGCACTCATCCATACCCAGGAGTGGGAGGGTATTCTAAGTGGCAAATCTGATGGAGCATGCATACTCACTGAACGTGGTAGCTCACCAGTTAGTTCCCTGGGCACCTTGGCCATTCTGCCAAGTACATGGATATCCAGGCCCTGGCCATATTTATTTTCACCAGGGCCTCCTCTGTGTTCCTGTGCTGGACATGGAACTAAAGGCTGAGGCTGGCATGTCTGTGTAGGTGGTGAGGTGGCTGTGCCTTGGTTTGATACAAAGCCATCTGGGCTCCTCAAGCTGAATTATGTTGCTTGTCAGATATTCAGCCTGGAAAATGGATGAGACAGTGAAGGACCAATTATGCCCCCCCTTTTGGGTCTCCAGGCAGAAATGGGAAAGGCGGGCATGGGTCCTTTATAGAGAGCCCATGTTGGGAAGCAAAGCTGTGGCCACATTGCTCTAAATGTTGCATGTCTTACCAAGGCCACTCAGTGACTGGAGAGCAGCATGGAACACAACACAGAATATTGCAAATGTTTTCTGTCTTCATTTGTTACAAGTCTTTCTGGATGTGTAGGTCGCACTGAGAATGGCCAGAGCTTCATAGGACAGAAAATTTACCCTGTAGCAGGAGTGGCAGGGAACAAACCTCTCAAACATGGAACTGAGGAAGGAAGTGGCTTTTTATTCAGCTGGAAGCTGTGTGGGCTACAGCCTCATTCACTGAGCTCCCCGAGCTGCAGCTTCTCTCCCCTTTTATAGGCTTACAATGCTAAAGGGGAAACTGAGATGGAACTATGTCATTGTCCATTTGCTGGACGTCCAACCTTACAGTCTTTTGGCTTCATTGATTTGCTAATTCATATGGAGAGTGAGTGGGGACCGGCAGGGGAGGGGGCTTACAGAGACAAGACAAAAGAAACAAGCTGTTGGTAGAGGTGATTCCAGTAGGGAGACTGGTCCATGGAGATGTGGGGGTATGACCCAGTGCCGGGCTCCAGCCTGCAGAGATAGCATTCATTTGCAGCTCTTTCAAGGTTAACAGATAGCAGAGACACTGGGAACTAAAAAGGGAGTCATTTTCCCAGCTCCTTAGTATTTTATTTCATTTTTTTTCTTCTTTACCCTCCTTCCCATCTGGAAGGGGAGAGGAGGAGGTGAAACTGAAGGAGGCAAGGGGGTCTCCCCTCTCACCCCATGGGTTATGATTCCCACACTCGGGTTGTATGCCCCACTCTCAGAAACATCAATTTCATGCATGGACTTGCACTGTCCGGGCATTCCAGGAAGAAGGGCAACATTACCGTGGAACAGGAGTCACCCACTTTCAGTCACTTGTCAACTATTGTCGATCCTTTTCTCATATGTAGTAATCACCATGGGGGCACCTCTGCTGCCTGCCTAAGAAAAACGCAGGAAGAAAGGAATGAAGAAAGATCTGGACTGCATTCTTAGGGTTGGCATTGGGAGTCTGAATGTCAGAGGACCTTGTTCTTAACATTTAACTCCGATCACGTCTAACCTTTTTCCTGTCTTCATTTGTGCTTCCATACATCCTTAGCCACATACATGTATCCTCCCCCATAGTCACTCACGAGCATATGCCCAGGCACCACTTCTCAAACCCGGTCCCATTGTCTAGGCAACTCTAAGCTTCCAGGATCTCTCTTGTTTGTCTTTCTTGTCCCTATCTGTGTGGCTTTCCAATATTTGCTGGTGGATGGTGTGGGATGGGGTGTGTGGGGATAGGGGTAGTAGAGAGCAGGGCAGCCTCCAGGCTTGACAGGCCTCTGTGCCAATGTGGTGCTGACCTGGGCCTAAGGGGCTGACATTTTCTCCTGGCTGGTGGCTCTTCCACCTCTGTGAGGCCCCAGGAAGCCACTTGGGTTGCTACCTGTCCACCTGTTCTCATCCTTATTGCTCAGTTGTATTTTTTGTGTACTGTTGGAGTTTTTCTCCCTTCACATTTTTAGTCTTCACTGTCTTTTAGTCCACTTCTGGTCAGCTGGGCATGGGCACATCATTAGGGAGAACATGCTTATTTTCCCCAAGGAAATTAGAAAGACCCTGGCTGACCCCTGAGGTGCATAATCAGAATCCTCCTCCTCTTTCTGCCCTCTCTCCCTATTGCCATAGGTGGCTGATTACTTGCTTTTCCTGGTGTCCGGTTTCTCTCCACTTTTTAAATCTCTCGTCTCATTTCCAGGGTCCCTCCCTGCCTTGGCCTTATGGACTAGGGGCTTGGTGGCCCCTTGCAGTATGTTGCCTGCACCTTTTTTTCTCTTTTTTTTTTTTTTTTTTTTTTTTGAGACGGAGTTTCGCTCTTGTTACCCAGGCTGGAGTGCAATGGCGTGATCTCGGCTCACCGCAACCTCTGCCTCCCGGGTTCAGGCAATTCTCCTGCCTCAGCCTCCTGAGTAGCTGGGATTACAGGCACGAGCCACCATGCCCAGCTAATTTTTTGTATTTTTAGTAGAGATGGGGTTTCACCGTGTTGACCAGGATGGTCTCGATCTCTCGACCTCGTGATCCACCCGCCTCGGCCTCCCAAAGTGCTGGGATTACAGGCTTGAGCCACCACGCCCGGCCCTTTTTTTCTCTTTTGCTCATCCAGGCCTACTTCTGGATCCGGCCCTTTGATCCCAATCAGAAAGGATCCCAATGACAAGAAGCTTTTCAGTGGTGTGTCCTTTCACTGGGACGTCACTTGTGTCCTTTGCCACTTGTGTATGTCATCAAGCAGTGATGTATCCCTGAACTAGATCTTTCAGGGCAGCTGCAGTAACATGAAGCTGCCACTTGTTGTTGTTGTTCTCCTTCTTCTTCCTCCTCCGCCTCTTCTTCTCCTCATCCTCCTCCTTTCTTCTTCTTTTTTTTCTTTCACTTTTGGCTCTTGAAGGGACAAGTGTTCTATGGAGACTGCTTCTTCTACTGCTTCTTGGTGATGGGTGTGCCCCTTTGCAGCACTAAGCCTGGAAGGAAGCTTCACTTTTGTTCTTAAAGGAGCAGAAATGAAGGTCACCAGTTCAGTTTCTTTGGTGCTTCAAAAAGCCACCCAGGTGTTACTTTTTTTTTTTTTGAGACGGAGTTTCGCTCTTGTTGCCCAGGCTGGAGTGCAATGGCACGATCTCGGCTCACCGCAACCTCCGCCTCCTGGGTTCAGGCAATTCTCCTGCCTCAGCCTCCTGAGTAGCTGGGATTACAGGCACATGCCACCATGCCCAGCTAATGTTTTGTATTTTTAGTAGAGACGGGGTTTCACCATGTTGACCAGGATGGTCTCGATCTCTCGACCTCGTGATCCACCTGCCTCGGCCTCCCAAAGTGCTGGGATTACAGGCTTGAGCCACCGCGCCCGGCCCGAGGTGTTACTTTTAAGTAAAATGTCGTCATGAATTTATGGCTTTCCCAGTACCTCTTGGCTTGCTGTTTTTCCCCATTCTCCTTGTGGATGATGTAAATGTCCAATTATGAGCCAGTGGGAGCCTCGGCAAGTTGTGTCCTGTTGCCTTTCTTTCCAGGCCAGCCCTGTGACCACAACAATCTGCATTTCAGTGTGTACAGACAGGCTGTCTCTGTCATGTGCCCATTTGCCCACTCTCACTCACACAGGCAGATATCCACAGACCACAGACACAGACACACATACACACACTGGAAGGGACCCGACACCCAGAAACATAATCAAAAACACACAAGCAGGGACCCCACACCCAGAAACATAATCACAACACACACAAGAAACCTCACATAGACACAAGGGTGCGGGCCCAACTGTTATCCCACACAGACACACATACACACGCACCCCCACAAGGCATAAAACTGTCCACAGGCTCTCCCATACAGGCTCTGAACTGCGAGTTTTCCTGTCTCTAGGCCTGGGTCGTCATGCCATTGATTGGGTAACTTGGGCCTTCTTTTGAGAATAAATGCAGGAAATCTGTTATCAGATAGGTCCCAGCAGTGGGTGTGAAACTGGAGCTTTCTTGGCCAAACTGCTTAAAAACTTATACTCAGAAAGGATCCCATAATCACAAAGCTTCTTGGTTGCATGTTTTTTCATGAGGATATCGCTGCTGTATCTTTGTCACTTCACTCCTATTCATTTTCATTCCTTCTTTTCAGTCTGATTCTTTTGTCTTTCTTTTTCTGTTTTTACTTTCACTGCTTTACATTATTTTTAACATAATTGATATCACTTTCAGTTATTTTTATCTTTTGTGTTTTTCAATTTGTTGTTTTACTTTTTTTTTTAATTGCATTTTAGGTTTGGGGGTACATGTGAAGAACATGCAAGATTGTTGCATAGGTACACACATGGCAGTGTAGTTTGCTGCCTTCCTTCCCCTCACCAGTATCTGTCATTTCTCCCCATGCTACCTCTTCCCACCTCCCCACCTCCCCGTCCCTCCCCCATTTCCCCCCAACGGACCCCAGTGTGTAGTGCTCCCCTCCCTGTGTCCATGTGTCCTCATTGTTCAACACCCGCCTATGAGTGAGAACATGCGGTGTTTGATTTTCTGCTCTTGTGTCAGTTTGCTGAGAATGATGGTTTCCAGGTTCATCCATGTCCCTACAAAGGACGCAAACTCATCGTTTTTGATGGTTGCGTAATGTTCCATGGTGTATATGTACCACATTTTCCCTATCCAGTCTATCGTCGATGGGCATTTGGGTTGGTTCCAGGTCTTTGCTATTGTAAACAGTGCTGCAATGAACATTCGTGTGCACGTGTCCTTATAGTAGAATGATTTATAATCCTTTGGATATATACCCAGTAATGGGATTGCTGGGTCAAATAGGATTTCTATTTTTAGGTCATTGAGGAATTGCCACACTGTCTTCCACAATGGTTGAATTAATTTACACTCCCACCAACAGTGTAAAAGTGTTCCTATTTCTCCACATCCTCTCCAGCATCTGTTGTTTCCAGATTTTTTAATGTTCGCCATTCTAACTGGTGTGAGATGATATCTCAATGTGGTTTTGATTTGCATTTCTCTAATGACCAGTGATGATGAGCATTTTTTCATATGTTTGTTGGCCTCCCGTATGTCTTCTTTTGTAAAGTATCTGTTCATATCCTTCGCCCATTTTTGAATGGGCTTGTTTGTTTTTTTCTTGTAAATCTGTTTTAGGTCTTTGGAAATTCTGGATATCAGCCCCTTGTCAGATGGGTAAACTGCAAAAATTTTTTCCCATTCTGTTGGTTGCTGATTCACTCTACTGACCGTTTCTTTTACTGTGCAGAAGCTGTGGAGTTTGATTAGGTCCCATTTGTCTATTTTGGCTTTTGTTGCCATTGCTTTTGGCGTTTTGGTCATGAAGTCCTTGCCTACACCTATGTCCTGAATGGTTTTGCCTAGATTTTCTTCCAGGGTTTTTATGGTGTTAGGTCTGATGTTTAAGTCTTTAATCCATCTGGAGTCAATTTTGGTGTAAGGTGTCAGGAAGGGGTCCTGTTTCTGCTTTCTGCACATGGCTAGCCAGTTTTCCCAACACTATTTATTAAACAGGAAATCCTTTCCCCATTGCTTGTTTTTGTCAGGTTTGTTGAAGATCGGATGGTTGTAGATATGTTGTATTTCCTCTGAGGCCTCTGTTCTGTTCCATTGGTCTATATCTCTGTTTTGGTACCAGTACCATGCTGTTTTGATTACTGTAGCCTTGTAGTATAGTTTGAAGTCTGGTAGTGTGATGCCTCCTGCTTTGTTCTTTTTGCTTAGAATTGACTTGGCTATGCGGGCTCTCTTTTGGTTCCAAATGAAGTTTAAGGTGCTTTTTTCCAGTTCTGTGAAGAAGGTCATTGGTAGCTTGATGGGAATAGCATTGAATTTGTAAATTACTTTGGGCAGTATGGCCATTTTCACGATGTTGATCCTTCCTAACCATGAACATGGAATGTTTCTCCATCTGTTTGTGTCCTCTCTTATTTCATTGAGCAGTGGCTTGTAGTTCTCCTTGAAGAGCTCCTTTACATTCCTTGTTAGTTGTATTCCTAGGTATTTTATTCTCTTTGTGGCAATTGCGAATGGCAGTTCATTCTTGATTTGGCTCTCTTTAAGTCTGTTACTGGTGGATAGGAATGCTTGTGATTTTTGCACGTTGATTTTGTATCCAGAGACTTTGCTGAAGTTGTTTATCAGTTTCAGGAGATTTTGGGCTGAGATGATGGGGTCTTCCAGATATACAATCATGTCATCTGCAAATAGAGACTATTTGATTTCCTCCTTTCCAATTTGAATACCCTTTATTTCCTTTTCTTGCCTGACTGCTCTGGCTAGAACTTCCATTACTATATTGAATAGGAGTGGTGAGAGAGGGCATCCTTGTCTAGTGCCAGATTTCAAAGGGAATGCTTCCAGTTTTTGCCCATTCAGGATGATATTGGCTGTTGGTTTGTCATAAATAGCCTTTATTATTTTGAGATACGTTTCGTCAATACCTAGTTTATTGAGGGTTTTTAGCATAAAGGGCTGTTGAATTTTGTCAAAGGCCTTCTCTGCATCAATTGAGATAATCATGTGGTTTTTGTCTTTGGTTCTGTTTATGTGGTGAATTACGTTTATGGACTTGTGTATGTTGAACCAGCCTTGCATCCCCGGGATGAATCCTACTTGATCATGGTGGATGAGGTTTTTGATATGCTGTTGCGATCGGCTTACCAGTATTTTATTGAAGATTTTTGCATCTATATTCATCATGGATATTGGCCTGAAATTTTCCTTTCTTGTTGAGTCTCTGCCGGGTTTTGGTATCAGGATGATGTTTGTCTCACAAAATGATTTGGGAAGGATTCCCTCTTTTTGGATTGTCTGGAATAGTTTCAGAAGGAATGGTAGCAGCTCCTCTTTGTATATCTGGTAGAATTCGGCTGTGAACCCAACTGGACCTGGGGTTTTTTTGGGTGGTAGGCTCTTTATTGCTGCCTCGACTTCAGACCTTGTTATTGGTCTATTCAGGGTTTTGGCTTCTTCCGGGTTTAGGCTTGGGAGGATTCAGGTGTCCAGGAATTTATCCATTTCTTCTGGATTTACTAGTTTATGTGCATAGAGTTGTTTGTAATAATCTGTGATGATGGTTTTCGATTTCTGTGGAATCTGTGGTGATATCCCCTTTATTGTTTTTTATTGCATCAATTTGGTTATTCTCAATTTTCTTTTTTATTAATCTGGTTAGCGGTCTGTCTATTTTGTTATCTTTTAGAAAAACCAGCTCCTGGATTTCTTGATTTTTTGAAGAGTTTTTTGTGTCTCTGTTTCCTTCAGTTCTGCTCTGATCTTGGTTACTTCCTGTCTTCTGTGAGGTTTTGAGTTTTTTTGATCTTGCTCCTCTAGCTCTTTTAATTTTGATAATAGGGTGTCAATTTTAGATCTCTCCTTTCTTCTCATGTGGGCACTCGTTGCTATATATTTTCCTCTAGAGACTGCTTTAAATGTGTCCCGGAGATTCTGGTATGTTGTGTCTTCGTTCTCATTGGTTTTGAAGAACATCTTTATTTCTGCCTTCATTTCATTGTTTATCCAGTCAACATTCAAGAGCAAGTTGTTCAGTTTCCATGAAGCTGTGCGGTTCTGAGGTAGTTTCTGCGTTCTGAGTTCTAACTCGATTGCACTGTGGTCTGAGAGACTGTTATGATTTCCGTTCTTTTGCATTTGCTGAGGAGTGAATTATTGCCAATTATGTGGTCAATTTTAGAGTAGGTGTGATGTGGTGCTGAGAAGAATGTATATTCTGTGGATTTGGGGTGGAGACTTCTGTAAATGTCTATTAGGTTTGCTTGTTCCAGGTCTGAGTTCAGGTCCTGGATATCCTTGTTGATTTTCTGTCTGGTTGATCTGTCTAATATTGACAATGGGGTGTTAAAGTCTCCTACTATTATTGTGTGGGAGTCTAAGTCTCTTTGTAAGTCATTAAGAACTTGCCTTATGTATCTGGGTGCTCCTGTATTGGGTGCGTATATATTTAGGATCGTTAGCTCTTCTTGTTGCAGTGATCCTTTTACCATTAAGTAATGTCCTTCTTTGTCTCTTTTGATCTTTGTTGCTTTAAAGTCTATTTTATCAGAGATGAGAATTGCAACTCCTGCTTTTTTTTGCTCTCCATTTGCTTGGTAGATCTTCCTCTATCCCTTTATTTTGAGCCTTTGTGTATCCTTGCATGTAAGATGGGTTTCCTGGATACAGCACACTGATGGGTTTTGGCTTTTTATCCAATTTGCCAGTCTGTGTCTTTTGATTGGGGCATTTGGTCTATTGACATTTAGGGATAGTATTGTTATGTGTGAATTTGATACCGTCATTTTGATGCTACCTGGCTGTTTTGTTGGTTAGTTGATGAGGTTCTTGATTGTGTTGATGCTCTTTTACCATTTGGTATGTTTTTGGACTGGCTGGTACTGGTTGTTCCTTTATATGTGTAGAGCCTCTTTCAGGAGTTCTTGTAGAGCAAGTTTGGTGGTGATGAAATCTCTGAGTACTTGCTTGTTTGCAAAGGATTTTATTTTTCCTTCACTTATGAAGCTTAGTTTGGCTGGATAGGAAATTCTGGGTTGAAAGTTCTTTTCTTTAAGGATGTTGAATATTGGCCCCCAATCTCTTCTGGCTTGTAGGGTTTCTGCTGAGAGATCTGCTGTGAGTCTAATGGGCTTCCCTTTGTGAGTAACCTGACCTTTCTCTCTGGCTGCCCTTAGCATTTTCTCTTGTTTTACTTTTTTATTTAGTACTTTGAGATTTGAATTGATTTTGGTATTTTCTTTCTTTCTTTTTTTTTTTTTTCTGGACCAAAGTTAGGCATTTTAGGTGATTAATTTCTTTTCCCAAGTGGTGAATTCATAGTAATGTTTTATCTTTTTTTATTTTAGTTGTTTTTGTGTCTTTTTCCATTGAGTCGTTTTGGAGTGGTTATTGAATGGCTTTATTGTTATATGAAATATTTTTTCTCCATTTATTTTACTCTGTAACTTTTTTGTGGCTTTTCAGGGCATTTAAAAAACTTAGTTTTATTAGTGTTGATTATATACCAATGAGGGATTATTATGTTTTTATTTGGGGAAGATCATTTCCCTTTTGCATCATATGTTTTAGTTTTCTCTTGCTTCCTGTTTAAGTGACCCACGTTCTGAACCACATCTTTTCTTTTGCTGTTCACCTTAGTCTCTTGATCATATTTTGGGGTATTTCCTTTTTAGATTGATCAAATGTGATAGTAAGAAATTTCATATTTTATGTCTCATAGGAATAGCTAACAGTGAATGTATTTTTGTAATATATATATTTAAACTTTACCACATTCAATATTTATTGCATTTTCATCATATCTTATACACAATTTTTACTACATTGAGAAATGTATTCTTTTTTTTTTTTTTTTTTTTTTTTCTGTTTTGTTTTTTTGAGACGGAGTTTCGCTCTTGTTACCCAGGCTGGAGTGCAATGGCGCGATCTCGGCTCACCGCAACCTCCGCCTCCTGGGTTCAGGCAATTCTCCTGCCTCAGCCTCCGGAGTAGCTGGGATTACAGGCACGCGCCACCATGCCCAGCTAATTTTTTGCACCTTTAGTAGAGACGGGGTTTTACCATGTTGACCAGGATGGTCTCAATCTCTTGACCTCGTGATCCACCCGCCTCGGCCTCCCAAAGTGCTGGGATTACAGGCTTGAGCCACCGCGCCTGGCGAGAAATGTATTCTTAAAGCAGTGATAAATCAACTCATTTTAATATAAATTCATGATTTCATAGACTATATGACTTGGCTTAAATAGATGTTTCTGAGGAATCAGGAAAACTGGAAAGTCATCAATAAATTCTTTACTCTTTGATAATAAAATATTTTAATAAAAATGTTAAAAACACTTAATTTCAAACCAAAACATAGTATAATATCTGATAAATAGATTTAAACCTATGTTGCAAAGATTATTAAAATAATGCATATACAATGACCATTTATAGAGATTCATTTAAGTGAAAATTTCTTTTTCTGTATCAGAATGAGGAGATTATCATGAGTAAAAAGTTTTGGATCACTAAATTCTTTTTTAATTAATTAATTAATTAATTTTTTAATTGCATTTTATGTTTTGGGGTACATGTGAAGAACATGAAAGACTGTTGCATAGGTACACACATGGCAGTGTGATGTGCTGCCTTCCTCCCCTTCACCTATATCTGACATTTCTCCCCATGCTATCTCTCCCCACCTCTCCACCCCGTTTCTCCCCCATTGCCCCCAACAGACCCCAGTGTGTAGTGCTCCCCTCCTTGTGTCCATGTGTTCTCATTGTTCAACACCTGCCTATGAGTGAGAATATGCAGTGTTTGATTTTCTGCTCTTGGGTCAGTTTGCTGAGAATGGTTTCCAGGTTCATCCATGTCCCTACAAAGGACACAAACTCATCGTTTTTGATGGCTGCATAATATTCCATGGTGTATATGTACCATATTTTCCCTGTCCAGTCTATCATCGATGGGCATTTGGGTTGGTTCCAGGTCTTTGCTATTGTAAACAGTGCTGCAATGAACATTCGTGTGCATGTGTCCGTATAGTAGAATGATTTATAATCCTTTGGATATATACCCAGTAATGGGATTGCTGGGTCAAATGGAATTTCTAGTTCTAGGTCCTTAAGGAATCACCACACTGTCTTCCACAATGGTCAAACTAATTTACACTCCCACCAACAGTGCAAAAGTGGATCACTAAATTCTTAAAAAATTGTCAACTTTATAATTCTATTAAGGTACAATAAATCAAATATATGCCATGTTTCCTTTATCATTCATAGAAATTTAAACTATGATAACAGGTATTTCTTATTGAGGTGCTTAGCTTGTCTCTTATACATTGATGTGTGGACAACTGTTTACTGCAACATTTAAATAGTAATCCACAAATTGTTCAATTTTTTTTATACCAGCTGAAAGTATATTTGCATATTTGTGAAAACAATTGGAAACTGTCTCAATTCTGTTCATTTTGAGAATTACTAAGTTTTGGTGAAAACATTTGGTGGAATTTTGTGCAGATACTTTTAAAATATTTATGTGGTTACTATGAGATATTATTAAATAAAGAAAACATGTCTGGAGTAATGTGTCTAATACAAACTCATTTTTTTGTAACAACAAACAAAGTTTTGCATGTTTGTAAGTACATGTGTCTTTGATTGTTATGGGAAAAAATTGTGAGGCATTTATTCTATATTTCTAACATCTTTTAACCTCCGTGGATTTGGAATTGTTTTTTGGACAAAATTATTAATCTTCTCTTTTATACATTTTATATTGTTTTCCTCATTTCAATGCCTTTGTATTATATTTCTAAATATGATCTTCTTTTATAAAACATGCAAACTTTATATGAAGAAAAGCATCATAAATAAACTTAAAGACTATTTATATATAGTGTGGTTCCATTTAAAAGATATATAATGGATGTCACTAGTTCCTAGAATATATAATGCACTCCTTTATATTAATACAGAAAGAAAGCCTGATAGAATTATAGTCAAAGAACAGACAATTCTTAGAAGACAAAAAATATATGGCTAATAATCATAATAAATGTAGTTGACTTTAATGTTAGGTCATCATAGTTGCCACAATCAAAAGTCTCCAGAATTCTGTCTTAGAAAGGATTTGATTAAATATCTACTATCTGTAAAATTATACATTTTTAAAGTATTGTATCTGTATCATTATTTTAATGTTTATAAATTTTGACTTATGTTTTATTTGTATAATATATGGAAATAATTGTATATATGAACAAATTGGCTTTATTGTTTGTAAATATCTTAAATATTGTTTGTAAATATCTTAAATGTATGTTAAATATCTTTCAAAAAAATGATTTTAAAATTACACTGTAATACAATGCAGTATTTTGAAGCCACTGAACTATTGAGACTATTTTTATATTAAAAATTATTAACACATTATAAGTGAATAAAAATAAATTACCGAAGTATATTATTATGGTTTAATTTATATTATAAGCTCCAAATCTGAATTATTATATTATTATAAATACTATGTATGTGTACATTTAAATAGAAAAAGGTCTAGACAGAAATGATATCTATGTTTTCTTCTGGAAATAGAAGGATTGAAGAATGTTAAAAGTTTAGTGGTAAGAAGATTTGTGTCTATGTTCTTTGAATTATATAAAGTTATATTTTATTCATGTATTAGTTGTGTAAATAAATACATATAAAATTTCCAAGGAATATAGGAGTTTGTCAAGGGGCTATAAGGGAACCATGGGGCTGAATGATCAGTTTTGGAAGCCTAGTGAAACAAGAGTAACAGTGGTAGACATTCCTGCACTTTTGGGGGGAGAAATATGACTAGGATAATAGAAACAGCTGGTCCACCTGACAGATAAATTATTCTGCTTTCAAATCCATTAGATACCAACAAGATGAAGGTTACTCAGCATTGTATGCCTTTGATTTAATGTTTACTAAGAACTCATCTAATAATTTTGCATTCTCTTTAACCTGCTTAATTGGGAACTTGGGGTGTTTTCTGCTCAACAGACATATCTGACTTGTATGATAATGGTATTTCTCATTATAAATCAATAAACTTTCCTTCTGTTTCTGTATCTTTCAGGCTTATGATGTAATCAGCGTGATTTCACCTCATGAATCTGGATAAATTCTAGGATGTGGGCAAGATCGGGTTGTGAAACCTCTAAGATTTGCAGCCATGGCCTGGATCATGATGAATTTACCAAAGCAAATAACACCTGTGAGATGGTCCTGCAGCAGCCAACCAGTGCATTCTTTTTGTGACATCCAGTTCTTGTTGTATAACTTTATATTCCTATAAATCCATGAAGGCCTCAATAAAGTTTGTCTCTAAGTGCTGCGTTAGATCTATATGACTACATCTAGTAAATTGTGAATTTTAAGTAAATATTTTATAAGAATGCCATATATAAAGCATTACTAAAATTGGTATCAAAATATGACCTTCTTCCTACATTTATTCATTTATTTATGTCTTTTTATTCATTTATTTTAGTGAAAAATATAAGGAAAAGAGAGGAAGGATTAATCTAAAAAAGAATTAAGTTTCCAGTACACTTTCTTTGCTGCCAATTTTTTCATGGAATCTACATCTTTTTATTCTAATCCTCATCATATTATTTTACATCTTAACTATTTCCCTGATTAAAATGGTTGGTGTGCTTTTTAAAAAATAATTTTCTACTTTCTTTCTAAAATGCTTAGTACTGTACAAATAGAATATCCTAATTAAAAACAGTAATAAATATTAGGGTAAAAAATGCAAGTATAATGGAAAAACATTAGATAGCAGCTTTTAATATTTCATATAGTTCACAAATTTTTCAGGAATTAGAGATTTACAGAAAAAAATTATAGACTATAATGATTGCCAGGGATATAAAAAATAAAACTTCTGCCTCTGAATTGTAATAAAAAATAAACAGATTAGAAAGCATATATCTGAAAATGTCAGATAAACTTAGCCTATAAATTAAAATATACAATTTGTTCAAATAAGTAATTAAAGCTGACATTGTAAAATGAATATTTAGAGAGATTATGACACCTGAGTATTTTACACAGTCTTCTGAAATTAGCCCCTGGCATCCGAATTAAAGGATCTCAAAAACCACAAATGAAGGTATGGTGACATTTATGTATATTCTAGAGTTATGTTCTGCACAGTTAATAAATTACAGATAATTATTTAAAGATGGTATAATATTACTAATCACACATTAGAGTTTTAAAACTTTTGAGCCAACCTGAACATCAAAAGCAGTAATCACAGACTTCTTCAAAATGACATCTGATAAAAGGCATTTTATGCATCAGAAGGCACAATATTATAAAGATGACAGCACTCTTCAAAATAATCTAAATAGTCAATGCAAGCCCTGTCAAAATTAAGGTTGCTTACTTTGAAGAAATTTACAACCTGTTTCTAACATTTATATAAAAATGTAATGGACCCAGAATAGCCAAAACAATATTGAAATAGACAAAGTTTGAAGAGTCACATTTCCAAATTTTTAAACTTATTACAAAGCTGGCACTGGCATAGGATATAAATATTGATCAATGAAATAAAATTTAAAGTCCAGATATAAACACTCACAGAAGTTAATTTACAGCCAATTAACTTCTGACAAGGGAGGCAAGACAAAAGGGGAACCAACTATTTTCAACAAATGGTGCTTGGACAACTTGGTACCCATATGCAAAAAATAAATAAATCAAAAAGAAAATTACACCCCTACCTCATGAAAAATACAATAATTAACTGAAAATAAGCCCAAGACTCAAATATAAGGTTTACACTACAAAACTTTTAGGAGGAAATATAGAGTAAATCTATGTGTCCTTGAATTATGCATTGGATTTTTAATTTTTTTTTTTTTTTTTTTGAGACGGAGTTTCGCTCTTGTTACCCAGGCTGGAGTGCAATGGCACGATCTCGGCTCACCACAACCTCCGCCTCCCGGGTTCAGGCAATTCTCCTGCCTCAACCTCCTGAGTAGCTGGGATTACAGGCACGCGCCACCATGCCCAGCTAATTTTTTTTTTTGTATTTTTAGTAGAGACGGGGTTTCACCATGTTGACCAGGATGGTCTCGATCTCCTGACCTCGTGATCCACCCGCCTCAGCCTCCCAAAGTGCTGGGATTACAGGCTTAAGCCACCGTGCTCGGCTGGATTTTAAATTTTTACACCAAAAGCACAATTTGATAAGAAAAAAATGGATAAATTGGATATAATTAAAATTAGAAAAACAACTTCTGCTTCAATGAACACAGTCAGGAAAGTTGAAAGACAGCTACAGAATGCCAGAATATTTTTGCAAATAATATATCTCATGACTTGTATCTAAAAAGCCAGACACGGTGGCTTATCCTGTAATCCCAGCACTTTGAGAGGCCAAGGTGGGTGGATCACTTAAGGTCAGGAGTTTAAGACCAGCCTGGCCAACATGGTAAAACTCTGTCTCTACTACAAAACAAAAGAAAACAATAAACCCCAGCACTGTGGGAGGCTAAGGCGGGCGGATCATCTGAGGTAAGGGAGCTTGAGATCAGCCTGACCAACTTGGTGAAATCCCATCTCTACTAAAAATACAAAAAAATTAGCCGGGCATGATGGCACATGTGTGTAGTCCCAGCTACTTGGGAGGCTGTGGTAGGAAAATTGCTTGAACCTGGGAAACAGAGGTTGCAGTGAGCGGAGGTCATGTCACTCCATTCTAGCCTGGAAGACAGAGTGAGACTCTATCTCAAAAAAATTTAATTTAATTTTAAAAAATACCAAAAAGAAAATTAGCCGGGTATGGTGGTGCATGCCTGTAATCTTAGTTACTTGGGAGGCTGAGGTGGGAGGATTACTTGAACCTGGGATGCAGAGGTTGCAGTGAGTAGAGATCGCACCACTGCATATTCCAGTCTGGGTGACAGAGCGAGACTTTTTCTCAAAAACCAAACTAAACTAAACTAAAATAAAATGTAATTACAGCTAAATAGTAAAACAAACAATAAACCAATTTTATAACGATGAAAGGATCTGAATAGATTCTTCTGTAAAGAAGACATGCAAATCACAAATTGCACATGAGAAAATGTTCAACACCATTAGTCATCAAAAAAATGCAAATCAAAACCACAAAGCGATACCAATTTATACCCAGTAGGATAGTTTTTCTTTTTTAATAAAAAAGCAAAATAATACATGTTAGAGAGAATGTGGGGAAACAGGAACATACGGCATTGTTGGTGGTAATGATAAATGATGCAGTCATGGGGCAGAACAATTCTGTGGTTCTTCTGTAAGTTAAACATAAAAATAACATGCTACCCAGCAATTTTACTACTGATACATAGCCAAAATAACTAAAAAACAGGTGTTCAAACAAAAATTGTACAGGACTGTTTAGAGCAGACACATTTATACTAGGAAAACATGGAAACAATTCAGATGCACTTCAACTGGTGAAAGGAAAACAAAATGTATATAAATATATGTATATATACAATGAAATATTAGTTTGGCCATAAACAGGAAAGTATACATATATACTGCCAGAATAAACCTTGAAAGCATTATGCCAAAAAAGAAAAAAAAAAAAAGACAAGAAAAAGGAAAACAAAAAATCTTGCCTGGTGGTCTTGGAAAAGCAAAAGCATTATGCTATGTGAAAGAACCCAGTCACACAGTAACATATATAATTTCATATAAATAAAATGTTCACAAGAGGCAAATCTATAGTGTCAGAAAAAATTGCTATTTGCTTAAGGATGTGTTTTCCTTAAGTTATGATTGAGAATTGATGTTTAAGGAGTGCTTGATTTTATTCAGTGTTAATGAAAATGCATAAAATTGACAGTAGTGATATTTACACATATCTATGCATATCTATAAATATCCCAAACCATTGAATTGTACACTTTAAATAATGTATTGTACTATATGTGCATATCTCATGGTGTTTAAAATAATAGATGTCTGGCTAGCAGCTCTCAAGGCAGCCTCTCCCAAACTATTAAATTCCTATGTAGCAAGAGGGCAAAATAGGACTCTTCAACACTCATCACCCTACAGAAGTATCCATCTGAACAACTGTTCATGCACAAAATTACCTTTACAAGAGCTAAAAAAAGCAGGTGAGACATTACAGCACCTGGGTGTAGTAAATAAAGAAAAATGCATTTGAGAGTGGAGAAAGGGTGGATAATTTGAGGTCAGGAGTTTGAGACCAGGCTGGCTAACATGGTGAAACCCCGTTTCTACTAAAAATACAAATATTAGCCAGGCATGGTGGCAGGTGCTTGTAATCCAAGCTACTCAGGAGGCCGAGGCAGGAGATTCACTTGAACCTGTGAAGCAGAGTCTGCAGTGAGCTGAGATCCTGCCACTGTACTTCAGCCTGGGCAACAGAGCAAGACTCCATTTCTAAAGTGGGGAAAAAAGTGACGAAATTACAGTTTTACATTACCCACATCACCCCTCCCCCAACTCTAAGTAGCACAGCATGGAGAAAGATATCCATCTATGAGGGGAAGAAAAACAAAACAAAACTGAGCACTGGGCACTGGACTGTCAGATCCCCAAACTGGGCCCATTCCAGTAAAATCTTACACCAGAGAGGCCCCCACAGCCCCAGGCTCCAGGCTGGTACATGCGGACTGATCCTCCAGACCCACCTTGGCACCTGCAAAATAGACTTTGTCTCCAAGACTGCCTTAGCACCAGGTTGGCTCCAGTGGCTCCAGGACTTAGACTGGTACCAGCACCAGACTAAAGATCTGTCCCAGTTCCAGGTTAACATACTGGCCTCAAACACCCGGTGGCAACCCATGAAGACATGCTCAATGCCTTCCCAGTGCCAGGCTGGTCTTATGGTCTCACCTTTCAGCTGATCTAGTGTCTAGGCCCTTTCAAATAGACCTCAGTGCTGGACAGGCACTCATGGCCTTAGACTCCAGAGTTGCCCCTGTGTACCCATATACCAGGACAAGTACCCAATGCCTCAGGACCCAGGCCAGATATGCTGTCCTAGAATCTAGGCTAGCAACTCCATACTCAGTCTCTAGACTGATATCATCGGACACGACTCCAAGCTTGCCCCCATATTCCCAGGCTCCAGACCAGCCCCTTCAGACCCAGGCTCCACACTAGAGTTAGCAATATGCCAGCCTGAGGTTCTAAACTTGTTCCTGTGGACTTACACTTCAGAGGACTCAGGGTCCAGGCATGTCTCAGCAGACCCAGGGTTCAGGCCTATTCCTGTATACAGTCATGCCTGACCATACCCCTTTGACTGAGGCTCCAAGAACACCCCTGTAGACTCAGAATCCAGGTCAGCTTCTGTGGATCCAAGATCCAGACCTAATTCTGCGGATCCAAGATCCACACCTACTTCTGCATCCTTAGGTTCCTGACTGGTCCAGTGTCAGTTAGTTCCTGTGGACTCAGACTTCAGACTCATCCCAGTAGAAACAGATGCCAAAGTGCCTGGCCAGCCCCAACAGACTCAGGGTTAAGTCTCACCTCAGCTCCAGGTCAGCCCCTGTGAACTTAGGCTTGAGGTTGATCATCATAGATACAGGTTCTATGTCTGCTCTCATGGACCCAGACTCCAGGTGCTTCCCTGCAAACCTCCCCCTTGTTGAAGTCTACTCAATTGGATTCAAGTATCAGGCCCAACACCACAGACTCAGCCACCATACCCAGCTGCCTGCTGACCCAGGTACAAGAACTACATGCCTGAGGACTCCAGAAGCAAGCTCACCCTCAAACTTTACCAGATGGCCTGCACAGAATCCCTGGATAGACTGACCGCTGAAGGATTTTTACCTGATAAAGCCAGTCTGCAAGTACTAGAACAGGCTCTTCAGATGTGTAGAAATAAACATATGGCAATAAGAAATAGGAAAAGCCAGGGAGACATAACATCATCACAAGAATACAATCTCCCATTAGCTGAAACCAAAATAGAGATATGTGAACTGTATGAAAAAGAGTTGAAAATAATTGTTTTAAGAAAATTTAGCAAATTTAAAAAAAAAGATAAATAATTCAATAAATTCAGAAAATAAATAATCTGAATGAGAAGTTTAACAGAGACTGAAATTATTTTTAAAAGCCCATAAATTATGTGGCTGAAAAATACAATGAATAAAGTGAAAAATGAAATAAAGAACATGAACAGCATAACCTATGAAGCAGAAGAAAGAATCCCGTGATTTAGATGACAGGTTGTTTGAAAATATACAGGCAGAAAAGAATAAAAAGAAATTAAGAGGCCGGGCGCGGTGGCTCAAGCCTGTAATCTCAGCACTTTGGGAGGAAGAGGCGGGTGGATCACGAGGTCGAGAGATCGAGACCATCCTGGTCAACATGGTGAAACCCCGTCTCTACTTAAAATACAAAAAATTAGCTGGGCATGGTGGCGCATGCCTGTAATCCCAGCTACTCAGGAGGCTGAGGCAGGAGAATTGCCTGAACCCAGGAGGCGGAGGTTGCGGTGAGCCGAGATCGCGCCATTGCACTCCAGCCTGGGTAACAAGAGCAAAACTGCGTCTCAAAAAAAAAAAAAAAAAAAGAAATTAAGAAGGCCAGATGCAGTGTATCATGCCTGTAATCCCAGCACTTTGGGAGGCTAAGGTAGGCAGACCACCTGAGGTCAGGAGTTCAAGACCAGCCTGACCACCATGAAGAAACCCTGTCTTTACTAAAAATACAAAAAATTAGACAGGTGTGGTAGCACATGCCTATAATCCCAGCTACTTGGCAGGCTGAGGCAGGATAATCACTTGAACCTGGTAGGTGGAAGTTGTGGTGAGCCAAGATCACGACATTGCACTCCAGCCTGGGAAACAAGAGCAAAACTTCATCTCAAAAAAAAAAAAAAAGAAAAGAAAGAAAGAAAGAAAGAAAGATGAAAGATTTTTTTTTTTTTTTTTTTTTTTTTTTTTTTTTTGACACGGAGTTTCGCCCTTGTTACCCAGGCTGGAGTGCAATGGCGCAATCTCGGCTCACCGCAACCTCCGCCTCCTGGGCTCAGGCAATTCTCCTGCCTCAGCCTCCTGAGTAGCTGGGATTACAGGCACGTGCCACCATGCCCAGCTAATTTTTTGCGCTTTTAGTAGAGACGGGGTTTCACCATGTTGACCAGGATGGTCTCGATCTCTCGACCTCGTGATCCACCCGCCTCGGCCTCCCAAAGTGCTGGGATTACAGGCTTGAGCCACCGCGCCTGGCGAAAGATGAAAGATTTTATAGGGCAACATCAAAAGAAGACTTTATGTGATATGATTTAAAGGAGCAGAAAAAGACAAAGGGGTAGAAATTTTATTTAAATAAACAACAGTGAAAGCTTTTCAAATCTGTGAAAAAAATAAATATCCAAGAACAAGAAGGTGAAAAGTGTCCAATGAGATTCAGTCTAAAGAAGACTAAGTTATATTATATTGAATCTGTTACAAATTATGGACAAAGAGAGGATGTTGGAAGCAGCAAGAGGAAGAAACAAACAGCATAGAAGGGAGTTTCAGTGAGGCTAAAAGTGAATCTTTCAGCAGAGAATTTACAGGCCAGGAGAGAGTGGGACGATATATGCCAAGTAGTAAACATAAACAAACAAAAAAGCGAAAAAAAAAGAAACAAAAACGAAAGCAAAATCCTGCTAACCAAGAATGTTATAACTGTCCGGGTGCAGTGGCTCAAGCCTGTAATCTCAGCACTTTGGGAGGCCGAGGTGGGTGGATCACGGGGTCAAGATATCAAGACCATCCTGGTCAACACGGTGAAACCCCGTCTCTACTAAAAATACAAAAAATTAGCTGGGCATGGTGGCGCGTGCCTGTAATCCCAGCTACTCAGGAGGCTGAGGCAGGAGAATTGCCTGAACCCAGGAGGCGGAGGTTGCGGTGAGCTGAGATCGTGCCATTGCACTCCAGCCTGGGTAACAAGAGGGAAATTCCGTCTGAGAAAAAAAAAAAAAAAAAAGAATGTTATAACTAGCAAAGCTATCCTCCGGAAATGAAGAAGAGATAAAGACATTCTCAGACTAACAAACCTTAAGAAGTTCATTACCACCAGATCTATCTTACAAGAAATGCTAAAGGGAGTTATTTAATCTGAAAGAAAAATATGCTAATTGTTAACACATAAACATATGAAAATATAAACATATTAATCCCTTCCTATAAAGAGAGGTAAACTCACTGTTTACTTTTCTCCTGATATTCTCTAACTTAAATACGATAATGTAAATTAACAACGCTTACAAGGCCGGGTGCGGTGGCTCAGGCCTGTAATCCCAGTACTTTGGGAGGCCGAGGCGGGTGGATCACGAGGTCGAGAGATCGAGACCATCCTGGTCAACATGGTGAAACCCCGTCTCTACTAAAAATACAAAAAAAATTAGCTGGGCATGGTGGTGCTTGCCTGTAATCCCAGCTACTCAGGAGGCTGAGGCAGGAGAATTGCCTGAACCCAGGAGGCGGAGGTTGCGGTGAGCCGAGATCGTGCCATTGCACTCCAGCCTGGGTAACAAGAGCGAAACTCCGTCTCAAAAAAAAAAAAAAAAAAAAAAAAAAAAAAAACAACGCTTACATACTGATATAAAGTCACTATGTCTTTTGTTACATGATAAAAGAATAAGACAGGAAATGAAACAAAGATATTTGCTTAATATATGTATATATAAATGAAACAAATATATTTGCTTAATATATGTATATATATTATATGTATATATATTATATGTATATATAATATATATATTATATATATATAATCTTATTTTTAACACATAGAAAGGAAATACTCATGACAATTACGGTCTTTATTTTCTTAACAGGTCATGTGGTCGTAGCTGGTATTTTAAACAACCTATTTCTACAACCCATTCTGTATTCTCTTTGCTTTTAGCAAGCACCTCAGCTGGTTGTAATTCCTTATCTGCTGGAGTGATCTAAACCTTCATTCCCAAAGGGTTTGGGCCATTTGTTGTTCTGCCTGGATTGGGTCATTGTAGTTTTACACTGACCCTTAATCATAGAGTGTGGTAATATTAAGAGACACCCTAGAAGATCTTCTGTATTCCAGAAATACTCTTTCTTACCTCCACTAGTGTATAGTAGTTCAACTTCTTCTGGGTAGTTTGGACCAGTTACATAAACCCACTAGGCAATTTGCCTCTTTCTTGGTTACAGAAGAAATCAGATGCAACAACTTATTCTCTGCCTTAGGAAGGACATCTTGGCATGCACCACACCACATAACCCCTAGAAATTTTACTGAGGTTAAAGTCTCCTGAATTTTAGTTGGATTTATTTTCTACCTTCTGAAATGTAAATGTCTTACCAGTAAGTCTAAAGTATTTCTTACTTTTTGATCATTAAGTCCAGTCAGCAAATGTCTTCAATGTAATAGGTCTGTGTAATATCTTGTGGAAAAGAAAAGTAATCAAGATCCCTTTAAACAAAATTTTGACATAATGCTAGAGAGTTAAGACACTCTGAAATAGTACAATAAAGATTATTACTGCTCTTTCTAGCTGACAGAAAACTGCTTCTGGTGGACATTATGGACAGGTTGGAGAAAAGGTATTTGCCAGATTAACTGCCTAGCAGGTACCAGGAGATGTGTTAATTTGCTCAAGCAGTAAATCCACATCTTGTAGAGGAGCTTCCATTGGAATCACCACTTACTTAAGTTTATGATACTCTACTGTAAAATTCCAAGATCTATCTGTCTTCTGCACAGGTGAAATAGAAGAGTTGAATGGGGAATGTGGTAGAAATCACCGTCTGAATCTTTCAAGTTTTGACGGTGGCATTAATATCTACGATCCTTCTAGAGATGCAGTATTGCTTTTGATTTACTATTTTCCTTGGTATAGACAACTCTAATTGCTTCTCTTTGGCCTTTCTCACTATAATAGCTTTCACTTGTCTGATTAGAAAACCAGTGTTCAGGCCGGGCGCGGTGGCTCAAGCCTGTAATCCCAGCACTTTGGGAGGCCGAGGCGGGTGGATCACGAGGTCGAGAGATCGAGACCATCCTGGTCAACATGGTGAAACCCCGTCTCTACTAAAAGTGCAAAAAATTAGCTGGGCATGGTGGCACGTGCCTGTAATCCCAGCTACTCAGGAGGCTGAGGCAGGAGAATTGCCTGAACCCAGGAGGCGGAGGTTGCGGTGAGCCGAGATCGCGCCATTGCACTCCAGCCTGGGTAACAAGGGCGAAACTCCATCTCAAAAAAAAAAAAAAAAAAAAAAAAAAAAAAAAAAAAACCAGTGTTCAGATTCTTCTAGCTGCTCATTATTTCTATTCTAATTATGCATTCTGGAAGTAGAGAAATAATAACAGAATGGGTTAAGTGACCCACTGGTCTCACTGCAAGATAGATCTCAGCAAAGAGATCATTGATCACCTGACCTTCATAGGTCCTTACTCTGACTAGGGAGCCACCCCTTTATTCAAGGAGTTCTGGGTTTGTAAACTGACTGAAACCTAAAAATTAATTGTTTTTTCTTTTATGATTCAAATTACGCTTTTGTTTATTTGACCTGGACATTTTCTGCTAATACAGATCAAGTAAAGATTTAGTAGCTTTCTTGTCTATTGCACTTATGGGACTACAACAATCAACCAGCCAACACCATCAGTCTGCATGAGTTAGATTATTCTTATTGGGGATTTTACTCTGCTATTCATTACAGCAATTACACCCACCTTCCTTTTAATGATGGTGTGACCTCACTTCACTCCTGCTATCTCAAGATACAATTATACCTATTGCATTTAAGTTTTCCAATTGAGTGATTGCAGGTATCACCATAAGGTCTGTCCTACAGAGAAAAGAAATCATGGAGCTCTTCAAGGATGCTGGGGATCCCCTCACAAATCTATTTCTCAAAGCAATGGTGTAAGTTATATTTTCTAGACTCTTACAATGTGGGTGATTAAGTCTTAAATGCAAGGATATTCTAGTGTTTTAATCTGCCTAATCCTGTGAATTTTTTTAATTGTTATTTTTTTATTGCATTTTAGGTTTTGGGGTACATGTGAAGAACATGCAAGATTGTTGCATAGGTACACACATGGCAGTGTGGTTTTCTGCCTTCCGTACCCTCGCCTGTATCTGTCATTTCTCCCCATGCTACCTCTTCCCACCTCCCCACCCCCCCCGCCCCACTCCAATTTCCCCCCTTCCCACAGACCCCAGTGTGTAGTGCTCCCCTCCCCGTGTCCATGTGTTCTCATTGTTCAACACCCGCCTATGAGTAAGAATATGCGGTGTTTCATCTTCTGCTCTTGTGTCAGTTTGCTGAGAATGATGGTTTCCAGGTTCATCCATGTCCCTACAAAGGACGTGAACTCGTCGTTTTTGATGGCTGCGTAATATTCCATGGTGTATATGTACCACATTTTCCCTATCCAGTCTATCATCGTTGGGCATTTGGGTTGGTTCCAGGTCATTGCTATTGTAAACAGTGCTGCAATGAACATTCGTTTGCACGTGTCCTTGTAGTAGAATGATTTATAATCCTTTGGATATATACCCAGTAATGGGATTGCTGGGTCAAATGGGATTTCTATTTTTAGGTCCTTGAGGAATCGCCACACTGTCTTCCACAGTGGTTGAATTAATTTACATTCCCACCAACAGTGTAAAAGTGTTCCTATTTCTCCACATCCTCTCCAGCATCTGTTGTTTCCAGATTTTTTAATGATCGCCATTCTAACTGGTGTGAGATGGTATCTCAATGTGGTTTTGATTTGCATTTCTCTAATGACCAATGATGACGAGCATTTTTTCATATGTTTGTTGGCCTCCTGTATGTCTTCTTTTGTAAAGTGTCTGTTCATATCCTTCACCTATTTTTGAATGGGCTTGTTTGTTTTTTTCTTGAAGATCTGTTTTAGTTCTTTGTAAATTCTGGATATCAGCCCCTTGTCAGATGGGTAGACTGCAAAAATTTTTTCCCATTCTGTTGGTTGCCGATTCACTCTACTGACTGTTTCTTTTGCCGTGCAGAAGCTGTGGAGTTTGATTAGGTCCCATTTGTCTATTTTGGCTTTTGTTGCCATTGCTTTTGGCATTTTGGTCATGAAGTCCTTGCCTACGCCTATGTCCTGAATGGTTTTGCCTAGATTTTCTTCTAGGGTTTTTATGGTTTTAGGTCTGATGTTTAAGTCTTTAATCCATCTGGAGTTAATTTTGGTGTAAGGTGTCAGGAAGGGGTCCTGTTTCTGCTTTCTGCACATGGCTAGCCAGTTTTCCCAACACCATTTATTAAACAGGGAATCCTTTCCCCATTGCTTGTTTTTGTCAGGTTTGTCAAAGATCAGATGGTTGTGGGTACGTTGTATTTCCTCTGAGGCCTCTGTTCTGTTCCATTGGTCTATGTCTCTGTTTTGGTACCAGTACCATGCTGTTTTGATTACTGTAGCCTTGTAGTATAGTTTGAAGTCCGGTAGTGTGATGCCTCCTGCTTTGTTCTTTTTGCTTAGAATTGACTTGGCTATGCGGGCTCTCTTTTGGTTCCATATGAAGTTTAAGGTGCTTTTTTCCAGTTCTGTGAAGAAGGTCATTGGTAGCTTGACGGGAATAGCATTGAATCTGTAAATTACTTTGGGCAGTATGGCCATTATCATGATGTTGATTCTTCCTAACCATGAACATGGAATGTTTCTCCATCTGTTTGTGTCCTCTCTTATTTTGTTGAGCAATGGCTTGTAGTTCTCCTTGAAGAGGTCCTTTATGTTCCTTGTTAGTTGTATTCCTAGGTATTTTATTCTCTTTGTAGCAATTGTGAATGGCAGTTCGTTCTTGATTTGGCTCTCTTTAAGTCTGTTACTGGTGGATAGGAATGCTTGTGATTTTTGCAAGTTGATTTTGTATCCTGAGACTTTGCTGAAGTTGTTTATCAGTTTCAGGAGATTTTGGGCTGAGATGATGGGGTCTTCTAGATATACAATCATGTCATCTGCAAATAGAGACAATTTGATTTCCTCCTTTCCAATTTGAATACTCTTTATTTCTTTTTCTTGCCTGATTGCTCTGGCTAGAACTTCCAGTACTATATTGAATAGGAGTGGTGAGAGAGGGCATCCTTGTCTAGTGCCAGATTTCAAAGGGAATGCTTCCAGTTTTTGCCCATTCAGTATGATATTGACTGTTGGTTTGTCGTAAATAGCTTTTATTGTTTTGAGATACGTTCCATCAATACCTAGTTTATTGAGGGTTTTTAGCATAAAGGGCTGTTGAATTTTGTCAAAGGCCTTCTCTGCATCAATTGAGATAATCATGTGGTTTTTGTCTTTGGTTCTGTTTATGTGGTGAATTACGTTTATGGACTTGCATATGTTGAACCAGCCTTGCATCCCCGGGATGAATCCTACTTGATCATGGTGGAGGAGCTTTTTGATATGCTGTTGCAATCGGTTTGCCAGTAATTTATTGAAGATTTTTGCATCTATGTTCATCATGGATATTGGCCTGAAATTTTCTTTTCTTGTTGAGTCTGCCGGGTTTTGGTATCAGGATGATGTTTGTCTCATAAAATGATTTGGGAAGGATTCCCTCTTTTTGGATTGTCTGGAATAGTTTCAGAAGGAATGGTATCAGCTCCTCTTTGTATGTCTGGTAGAATTCAGCTGTGAACCCATCTGGACCTGGGCTTTTTTTGGGTGGTAGGCTCTTAATTGCTGCCTCAACTTCACACCTTTTATTGGTCTATTCAGGGTTTTGGCTTCTTCCAGGTTTAGGCTTCGGAGGATGCAGGTGTCCAGGAATTTATCCATTTCTTCCAGATTTACTAGTTTATGTACATAGAGTTGTTTGTAATAATCTCTGATGATGTTTTGGATTTCTGTGGAATCTGTTGTGATATCCCCTTTACCGTTTTTTATTGCATCAATTTGGTTATTCTCTCTTTTCTTTTTTATTAATCTGGCTAGTGGTCTGTCTATTTTGTTGATCTTTTTGAAAAACCAGTTCCTGGATTTATTGATTTTTTGAAGAGTTTTTTGTGTCTCTATTTCCTTCAGTTCTGCTCTGATCTTAGTTATTTCCTGTCTTCTGCTAGGTTTTGAGTTTTTTTGATCTTGCTCCTCTAGCTCTTTCAATTTTGATGATAGGGTGTCAATTTTCGATCTCTCCTTTCTTCTCATGTGGGCACTCATTGCTATATATTTTCCTCTAGAGACTGCTTTAAATGTGTCCCAGAGATTCTGGTATGTTGTGTCTTCATTCTCATTGGTTTCGAAGAACATCTTTATTTCTGCCTTCATTTCATTGTTTATCCAGTAAACATTCAAGAGCAAGTTGTTCAGTTTCCATGAAGCTGTGCGGTTCTGAGGTAGTTTCTGCATTCTGAGTTCTAATTCGATTGCACTGTGGTCTGAGAGACTGTTTGTTATGATTTCCGTTCTTTTGCATTTGCTGAGGAGTGAATTATTGCCAATTATGTGGTCAATTTTAGAGTAGGTGTGATGTGGTGCTAAGAAGAATGTATTTTCTGTGGATTTGGTGTGGAGACTTCTGTAAATGTCTATTAGGTTTGCTTGTTCCAGGTCTGAGTTCAGGTCCTGGATATCCTTGTTGATTTTCTGTCTGGTTGATCTGTCTAATATTGACAATGGGGTGTTAAAGTCTCCCACTATTATTGTGTGGGAGTCTAAGTCTCTTTGTAAGTCATTAAGAACTTGCCTTATGTATCTGGGTGCTCCTGTATTGGGTGCGTATAAATTTAGGATCGTTAGCTCTTCTTGTTGCAGTGATCCTTTTACCATTAAGTAATGTCCTTCTTTGTCTCTTTTGATCTTTGTTGCTTTAAAGTCTATTTTATCAGAGATGAGAATTGCAACTCCTGCTCTCTTTTGCTCTCCATTTGCTTGGTAGATCTTCCTCTATCCCTTTATTTTGAGCCTTTGTGTATCCTTGCATGTAAGATGGGTTTCCTGGATACAGCACACTGATGGGTTGTGGTTTTTTATCCAATTTGCCAGTCTGTGTCTTTTGATTGGGGCATTTAGTCCATTGACATTTAGGGATAGTATTGTTATGTGTGAATTTGATGCTGTCATTTTGATGCTACCTGGCTGTTTTGTTGGTTAGTTGATGCAGATTCTTGATTGTGTTGATGCTCTTTTACCATTTGGTGTGTTTTTGGAGTGGCTGGTACTGGTTGTTCCTTTATATGTGTAGAGCCTCTTTCAGGAGTTCTTGTAGAGCAGGTTTGGTGGTGATGAAATCTCTGAGTGCTTGCTTGTTCACAAAGGATTTTATTTTTCCTTCACTTATGAAGCTTAGTTTGGCTGGATGGGAGATTCTGGGTTGAAAGTTCTTTTCTTTAAGGATGTTGAATATTGGCCCCCAGTCTCTTCTGGCTTGTAGGGTTTCTGCTGAGAGATCTGCTGTGAGTCTAATGGGCTTCCCTTTGTGGGTAACCCGACCTTTCTCTCTGGCTGCCCTTAGCATTTTCTCTTTCATTTCAACCCTGGTGAATCTGACGATTATGTGCCTTGGGGTTGCTCTTCTTGAGGAATATCTTTGTGGTGTTCTCTGTATTTCCTGGATTAGAATATTGGTCTACCTTGCTAGGTTGGGGAAGTTTTCCTGGATAATATCCTGAAGAGTATTTTCCAGCTTGGATTCATTCTCTTCATCACATTCAGGTACACCTATCAAATGTAGATTAGGTCTTTTCACATAGTCCCACATTTCTTGAAGATTTTGTTCCTTCCTTTTTGTGCTTTTTTCTCTGTTCTTGCC
Source organism: Saimiri boliviensis (assembly GCF_048565385.1). Lineage (NCBI taxonomy): Eukaryota > Metazoa > Chordata > Mammalia > Primates > Cebidae > Saimiri > Saimiri boliviensis. Next base: position 51,833,797 of record NC_133470.1, read on the forward strand.
TTCTCTTTTTATTTCATTGAGTTGATCTTCGACCTCTGATATCCTTTCTTCTGCTTAGTCAATTCGGCTGTTGAAGCTTGTGCATGCTTCACGATGTTCTCGTGTTGTGTTTTTCAGCTCCATCAATTCACTTATATTCCTCTCTATGCTATCCATTCTCATTAGCATTTCGTCCAATCTTTTTTCAAGGTTCCTAGTTTCTTTGCATTGGGTTAGAATATGTTCTTTTAGCTCACTGTAGTTTCTTACTACCCACCTTCTGAAGTCTGATTCTGTCATTTCATCACCCTCCTTCTCCATCCGGTCTGGTTCCCTTGCTGGTGAGGAGTTGTGATCCCTTTTAGGAGGAGAGGTGTTCTGGTTTTGGGAGTTTTCATCCTTTTTGCACTGGTTTCTTCCCATTTTTGTGGGTTTATCCACCTGTTGTCTTTGTAGTTACTGTCTTTCAGATTGGGTCTCTGAGTGAGCTTCTAGTTCATGGATGCTGAAGTTACTTCTTTTTTTTCTTTGTCTTTTTCTTTCTTTTTTTTTTTTTTTTGAAGCTTTCCTTCTAACAGTCTGGCCCCTCTGCTGTAGGACTGCTGAGGTCCTCTCTGGGCCCTGCCTGCCTGGGGATCACCTGCAGCAGCTGCAGAACAGTAAGGGTTGTTACCAGTTTCCTCTTCTGCTATCTTTGTCCCAGAAAGATGCTCGCCTACTGTCAGTCCGTTCTCTCCTTTATGAGGCGAGTCTTTGGGTCTATGGTGGTCAGGGAGCTACTTGAAGAGACAGTCTATCTTTTATTGGGGCTTAAGTCCTGAGCTGTGAGCTCTGTTGTTCGTTCAGAGCTGCTGGGCAGGTACATTTAGGTCTGCTGCAGCTGAACTCATAAAGCACTTTTTGTTCCCAAGTGCTCTGTCCTGGGGAGTTGGGGCTTTATGAGTTTCCGTTGCACTACTGCCTTTTTTGATTTTTCTTTCAGGTCTGACCCGCCCAGATAGCAGCACTCCTAGCCACTGCCTGCCTGCAGAGGCTTTACTGAGCTGCTGTGGGCTCCGCCCAGCTGCCCTGTGCTCTTCCCTGCAGTCCTGTTTATATGGGCATAGTTAGAATTGTCTCGGCAATGGTGGCCCCACCTCTGTTATGGAGGACTCTCTCTGTTGTGGCAGGTTGCCTCAGCAATGGCGGGTTGCGTTGGCGATGTGGCCTGCCTCTGTAGCGGTGGAGAGTCTCAGTAATGGCGGACATCCCTCCCCGGGGCTGGGACCAACCGAGCCTTATCACCTGGCTCCCTGACTCAGAGTCTTTTCTTTTAAGTTGAACGACCCCGCGTTCCAGTCGCTTGTTGAAAAGGCACGGGGATCTCCTGTGCTGCGACTCACTGAGTCAGCTCAAATAGCGGAGCTGACTCCTGGTGGATTTTTTGCCTAGGAATCTCCTGGCCTGGCTCGCTATTTCAGATGAATGGGCAACTCTGCCGTCTCAGGGCTCCGATCACCAGCTAAGAGGGCTCCCAGACCAGTGGCTTTTGTACGGAGAACCGCCGTGACAGGGCGTGGTCACAGCAGCCGCGCGGGCCAAATCAGCCCCACGGGGGCCAAAACAGGTTCACCGGCCAGAACTGCGGTGCTGGCGACCTCTCTGCCTGGGTATCTCCTGGTCTGTGGGCAATAAAAATTGTCTGGAAATATGGCGTCCACTCACTCTCTGCACTTTCACTGGGAGCTGAAGTCCTGAGCTGTTCTTAGGCGGCCATCTTCCCAGCATTCCCCAATAATGAGAGACTTTAACACTCCATTGTCAATATCTGACATATCAACAAGACAGAAAATTAACAAGGATACCCAGGACTTGAACTCAGATCTGGACCAAGCAAACCTAACAGACATCTACAGAACTCTCCACTTAAAATCCACAAAATATACAGTCTTCTCAGCACCACATCACACCTACTTTAAAGTTGACCATATAATTGGAAGTAAATCACTCCTCAGCAAATGCAAAATAATGAAAATCACAACAACAAGACCACAGTGCAATCAAATTAGAACTCAGGATTAATAAACTCACTCAAAACTGCACAACTACATGGAAACTGAACAACCTGCTCTTGAGTGACTACTGAATAAATAATGAAATGGAGGCAGAAACAAAGATGTTCTGCAAAACCAGAGAACAAAGACACAACGTACCAGAATCTCTGGAACACATTTAAAGCAGTGTCTAGATGGTATTTATAGCACTAAATGCCCACATAAGAAGTGAGGAAAGATCTAAAATTGGTACCCAGCATCAAAATTAAAAGAACTAGAGGAGCAAGATCAAACAAATTCAAAAGCTATCAGAAGACAAGAAATAACTAAGATCAGAGAAGAACTGAAAGAGATAGAGACACAAAAAACCCTTCAGAAAAATCATTGAATCCAGGAGCTAGTTTTTTGAAAAGATAAACAAAATAGATAGACCACTGGCCAGACTAATAAAAAAAAAAAAAGAAGAATTGAATAGATACAATAAAAAATAATAAAGGGTTTACCACCACCAATTCCACAGATATGCAAATCACCATCAGAGATTACTACAAACATCTCTATGCACATAAACCAGTAAATCTAGAAGAAATGGATAAATTCTTGGACACTTACACCCTCCCAAGACTAAACCAGGAAGAAGTTGAATCACTGAATAGACCAATAACAAGGTCTGAAGTTGAGGCAGCAATTAATAGCCTACCAAGCAAAGTCCAGGACCAGATGAATTCTACCATATGTACAAAGAGGAGCTGGTACTATTCCTTCTATTTCAAACAATACAAAAAGAGAGAATCATCCCTAACTCATTTTATGAGACCAACATCATCCTGATACCAAAACCTGGCAGAGACATAAATAAAAAAGAAAATTTCAGGTCAATATCCATGATGAATACTGATGCAAAAATCTTCAGTCAAGTACTCGCAATCTGAATCTGACAGCAAATTAAAAAGCTTACCCATCACGAACAAGTCAACTTCATCCCAGGGATGCAAGGCTGGTTCAACAGAACCAAAGACAAAAACTACATGATTATCTCAATAGAAGCAGAGAAAGCCTTTGACAAAATTCAATAGCTCTTCATGCTAAAAACTCTCAATAAAGGGCTAACTATTGATGGAATGTATCTCAAAATAATAAAAGCTATTTATGACAAACCCATAGCCAATATCATAATTAATGGGCAAAACCTGGAAGGATTCCCATTGAAAAGTAGCACAAGACAAGGGTGCCACCCTCTCACCACTCCTATTTAACATAGTATTCGAAATTCCGGCCAGAGCAATCAGGCATGAAAAAGACATAAAGCGTATTCAATTAGGAAAAGAGGAAGTCAAACTGTCTATTTGCAGACAACATGACTGTATATTTACAAGACCCCATCGTCTCAGCCCAAAATCTCCTTAAGCTGATAAGCAACTTCAGCAAAGTCTCAGGATACAAAAGCAACATCCAAAAATCACAAGCATTCCTATATACCAACAGACAAATAGAGCCAAATCATGAGCGAACTCCCATTCATAACTGCTACAAAGAGAATAAGATACCTAGGAATACAACTAACAAGGGACGTAAAGGATGTCTTCAAGGAGAACTACAAACCACTGCTGAAGGAAATAAGATGGGACAAAAACAGATGGAAAAACATTCCATGCTCATGGTTAGGAAGAATCAATATCGTGAAAATAGCCATACTGCCCAAAGTAATTTATAGATTCAATGCTATCTCCATCAAGCTACCACTGATCTTATTCACAGAACTGGAAAAAGCAACCTTAAACTTCATATGGAACCAAAGAAGAGCCTTGCATAGCCAAGAAAATCCTATTGGGGAAAAAAAAAAAAAGCTGGAGACATCACGCTACCTGACTTCAAACTACAAGGCTACAGTAATCAAAATAGCACCATACTGGTACCAAAACAGAGATATATACCAATGGAACAGAACAGAAGCCTGGAAGTAATGCCACACACCTACAACCATCTGATCTTTGACGAATCTCACAAAAACAAGTAATGAAGAAAGATTCCTTGTTTAATAAATGGTGTTGGGAAAACTGGCTAGCCATGTGCAGAAAGCTGAAACTGGACCCTTTCCTTACACCTTATACAAAAATTAACTCCAGATGGATTAAAGATTTGACCTAACACCATAAAACCCTAGAAGAAAACATAGGCAATACCATTCAGGATATAGGTATAGGCAAGGACTTCATCACTAAAACACCAAAAGCAATGGCAACAAAAGCCAATATAAACAAATGGGATCTATTTACACTTAAGAGCTTCTGCACAGCAAAAGAAGCAGTCATTAGAGTGATCCGGCAACCAACAGAATAGGAAAATTTTTTGCAAGCTACCCATCTGACAAAAGGCTTATATCCAGAATCTACGAAAAACTAAAACAAATTTGTAAGAAAAAACAACCCCATCAAAAGGAGATGAACGGACAGTCTCAAAAGATCACATTTATGCAGCCAACAAACATATAAAAAATGCTCATCATCACTGGTCATTAGAGAAATGCAAATCAAACCCATATTGAGATACCATTTCATGCCAGCTAGAATGGCAATCATTAAAAAATCAGGAGACAACAGATGCTGGAGAGGATGTAGAGAAATAGGTATGCCTTTACACTGTTTTTGAGAGTGTAAATTAGTTCAACCATTGTGGAAGACAGTGTGGTGATTCCTCAAGGATCTAGAAATAGAAATACCATTTGACCTAACAATCCCATTACTGACTATATACCTAAAACATTAGAAATTGTTATGTTATAAAGACACATGCACAAGTATGTTCATTGCAGCCCTGTGTACAAGAGCAAAGACTTGGATCCAACCCACACGCCCATCAATGATAGACTGGATAAAGAAAATGTGGCACATATATATCATGGAATACTACACAGCCATGAAAAAGGGTTGAGTTCATGTCCTTTGCATGGACATGGATGAAACTGAAAACCATCATTCTGAGCAAACTGACACAAGAACAGACAACCAAACACTGCATATTCTCACTCATAAGTGGGTGTGGAACAATGAGAACACATGCACACAGGGAGGGGAACATCAACCACTGGGCCCTTTTGGTGGGTAGGGGGTCCTGGGGGAGGGATAGCAGAGGGTGAGGGGATTGGGGCCAGATAACATTAGGAGAAATACCTAATGTAGGTGAGCAGAGGGAATGGATGCAGCAAACCACCATGGCATGTGTATACCTATGTAACAATCCTGCGTAATCTGCACATGTACCCTGGAACTTAAAGAATATATATATATATATATATATATATATATATATATATAAAACTTAAAGAGTATATATATATATATATATATATAACTTAAAGAGTATATATATATATATATAACTTAAAGAGTATATATATATATATAACTTAAAGAGTATATATATATATATATATATAACTTAAAGAGTATACATATATACACACATATGTATATATGGACACTAACGAAGAAAAAATGTAAATTAACCTTAACTTACTGTAAGATTTTTACTCTATGGCTGGGCGCAGTGGCTCAAGCCTGTAATCCCAGCACTTTGGGAGGCCGAGGTGGGTGGATCACGAGGTCAAGAGATCGAGACCATCCTGGTCAACATGGTGAAACCCCGTCTCTACTAAAAATACAAAAAATTAGCTGGGCATGGTGGCGCGTGCCTGTAATCCCAGCTACTCAGGAGGCTGAGGCAGGAGAATTGCCTGAACCCAGGAGGCAGAGGTTGTGGTGAGCCGAGATCGCGCCATTGCACTCCAGCCTGGGTCACAAAAGTGAAACTCTGTCTCAAAAAAAAAAAAAAAAAGATTTTTACTCTATAAATATTTTATTTTTTTAAATTTTCTGACTCTTGTAATACTACCTTACTTAAAACCATAATACGTTGTAGAGGTGTACAAAAATATTTTCTTTTTTATACCATTATTCTATAAGCTTTTTCCCATTTTTCATTTTAAAATTTTACTTTTCATACTTTTTGTATTAAAAAAGTAAGACATAAACACATATTAATATAGGCCTATACAGATTCAGGCCTTCATATCTTGTCTCACTGGGATATCTTCAGGGGTAATAAAATGTATGAGGTTATCACCTTCTATGATAACAATGCTTCTCCTGGAATATCTCCTGAGGACCCACCTGAGGCTTTTTAACAGTTAAGCTTTTAATTTCATTTTATGCTTTAATATTTATTCATTTATTTATTTTTTTGAGGTGGAGTCTTGCTTTGTTGCCCAGGCTGGAGTGCAGTGGCATGATCTCAGCTTCCTGCAAACTCTGCCTCCCCCTCCTGGGCTCAAGCAAGTCTCCTACCTCAGCTTCCTGGATAGCTTAGGTCACAAACTCGAGACCAGCCTGGCCAACATGGTGAAACATTGTCTCTACTAAAAATACAATTTTTTAAAAATAAGAAGTAATACACTCTAAGATAATGAAAGTTATAATACAGTAAATACACAAACCAGTAACATAGTTGCTTATTGTAAATTATTATGTGCTATAATTACACGTAGCATATTTTTATACAACTGGCAGCTCAGTAAATTCTATTACACCAGCATTATTACATATATATGAGTAATGGGTTGTGCTACAACATTATAAAATCTACAATGTCACTAGGTGACCGAAGTATTTCAGCGCCATCATAATCTTACGGGACCACCATCATATTTGTAGTCCATGGTTGAAAAAAATGTTCTACATTACCTGACTGTGTGTCTGTGTGTGTGTGTGTGTGTGTGTGTGTGTACATGTAAATATAGATAATTTTTTGAAGATGGTTTGGTTGAGACATTGCCACTTTCTTAAAATCAGACATTATAGCACTTATTATCTTATATAATAAGATGCTCTGTGAAGCCTCACAACTTGGTGTCCTATGTCCCAGCCATGGCTAAAAGGGGTCAACATACAGCTCAGGCCATTGCTTCAAAGGGTGGAAGCCCCAAGCTTGGTGGCTTCCATGTGGTGTTGGGACTACAGGTGCACATAAGTCAAAAGTTGAGGTTTGAGAATCTTCACCTAAATTTCAGAGGGTGTATGGAAGTTCCCGGATTTCCAGGCAGAAGTTTGTTGCAGGAGTTAAGCCCTCATGGACAACCTCTGCTAGGTCAATGTGGAAGGAAAATATGGGGTTGCAGCCAGCACACTGAGTCCCCACTGGGTCACTGCTTAGTGGAGCTGTGAGAAGAGGGCCACCATCCTCCAAAACCCACAATGGCAGATTCACCAACAGCTTGTACTGTGTGCCTGAAAAGTCACAGACACTCAACACCAGCCAGTAAAAGCAGCCAGGAAGGGGTCTGTACCCTGCAAAGCCATAGAGGCAGAGCGACTGAAGACCATGGGAACCCATCTCTTGCATCAGCATGCCTCAGATATGAGACAAGGAGTCAAAGGAGATCATTTTAGAGCTTTAAGATTTAATGACTACTCTGCTGGTTTTCAGACTTGCATGGGGCCTGTAGCCCCTTTGTTTCTCCCATTTGAAATGGAAGCATTCATCCTAAGCCTGTACCCATATTATATCTTGGAAGTAACTAACTTGCTTTTGATTTCACAGACTTCTGTTCAGAAGGGACTAGCTTTGTCTTAGGTGAGACTTCAAACTTGGACTTCTAGGTTAATGCTGAAATAAGTTAAGACTTTGGGGCATTGTTGGGAAGGCATGATTGGTTTTGAAATGTGAAAGCATGAGATTTGGGAGGGGCCAGGGGTAGAATTACATGGTTAGGCTTTGTTTCCTCACTCAAATTTCATGTTGAATTGTAATCCCCATAATCCCCATGTTTTGAGGGAGAAACCTGGTGGCAGGTGATTGGTTCATGGGGGCAGTGTCCTTCATGTAGTTCTCATGATAGCAAGATAGTTCTCACAAGATACAATGATTTTATATTTCTGACAGTTCCTCTTTCACACATCCACTCTCTCTTGCCTGCCACCATGTAAAAGATGTGCCTCTTCTCCTTCTGCCATCATTGTAAGTTTCCTGAGACCTCCCCAGCCATGTGGCACTGTTAGTCAATTAAATCTCTTTATTATCAAGTATTGGGCTTTTTTTATAGCAGTGTGAGAATGGACTAATACACTGCCAAAAGCAATTTACAGATTCAATGCTATTCCTATCCAACTATCAATAACATTCTTCACAGAATTAGAAAAAATAATACTTTAAAATTCATGTGGAACCAAAAAGGAGCTGGAATAGCCAAGGCAATCCTAGGCCAAGGAAAAAGCAAAGCTGGAGGCACCACATTCCCCAGATTTAATGTATACTACAAGGCTATGGTAACGAAAACAGAATGGCACTGACATAAAAACAGAGCAAAATAGAGAGCCCAGAAATATTGCCGCACACTGACAACCGTCTGATCTTTGACAAACGCCACAAAAACAAGCAATGCAGAATGGACTCCCTATTCAATAAATGGTGCTAGAATAACTTGCTAGAAATATGCAGAAGATTAAACCTGAACCCATTCCTTATGTTATACACAAACATTAACTCAAGATGGATTAAAAACTTAAATCTAAAACCAAAAACTATAAAAAACTTGGCAGATTACCTAGGAAATACCATTCTGGACATAGGAGCTGGCAAAGACTTCATGACAAAGATGCCAAAAACAATTACAACAACAACAACAAAAAATTGACAAATGGGACCTAATCAAACTAAAGAGCTTCTGCACAGCAAAAGAAACTATAAACAGAGCAAATAGACAACCTACAGAATAAAAGAAAATATTTGCAAACTATTCATCCAACAAAGGTCTAATATCCAGGATCTATAAGAAACGTAAACTAATAAGCAAAATAAATCCCTATTAAAAAGTGGGTAAATGCTATGAACAGAAACCTTTCAAAAGAAGACATTCATGTGGTCAAGAAGCACATAAAAAATGCTCAACGTCACTAATCATAAGATAAATGCAAATCAAAACCACAATGAGATACCATCTCATACCAGTCAGAATAGCTATTACTAAAAATTCAAAAATAACAGATACTGGTGAGGTTGTGGAGAAAAATAAATGCTTATGTACTGTTGGCAAAACTGAAACTAGTTTAGCCATTGTGAAAAGCAGTTTGGCGATTTCTCAAAGAACTTAAAACAAAATCAGCGTTTGACCTAACAATCCCATTATTGGGTATACACACAAAAGAATATAAATTATTCTACCATAATGATGCATGTACCTGTATGCTCATCTCAGCACTATTCACAAAAGCAAAGACCTGAAATCAACCTAAGTGCCCATCAAAGGTAGACTGGATAAAGAAAATGTGGTACATACACACCATGCAAAACTATGCAGGCATAAAAAAATGTATAAGATCATGTCCTTTGCAGCAGTATGGATGGAGTTGGAGAACATTATCCTAAGGAAACTAATGCAGGAACAGAAAATTAAATACTGCATGTTCTCATCCATAAGTGGGAGCTAAACATTTAGTACATATGGACACAAAGGAGAGAACAACAGACACTGGTGCCTACTTGTGGGTGGAGAGTGGGAACAGGATGAGGTTTGAAAAACTACCTGTGGGGTACTATGTTTATTAGCTGGAAGATAAGATAATATGTAGACCAAATCCCCACAACACACAATTTACCTACATAGCAAACCTGCACATGTATCTCTGAGCCAAAAATACAAGTTAAAAAAAAAAATATGTATATATATTTGGAACTAAGTGTGAGAGTGTTCAGCAAGAATTAATATATGTATCCTAGCAATTCCTCTCCTTAGTTATATATAAGAAAAAAATATAGTTATATATATTTATATATAGTTATATATAAGAAAAAATATATAGTTATATATAACTATATATGTCGTATATAACTAAGTTATATATAGTTATTCATATATAACTAAGTTATATATAGTTATATATGTATATATAACTTAGTTATATATATATATAACTTATATATATATATAACTTAGTTATAACTAAGTTATATATATAACTTATATATAACTTAGTTATATAAGTTATATATAACTTAGTCATATATAAGAAAAATGTGCATGTACAGTAGGAGATATGTTCTAGAATGTTCATAGCAATTACTGTTCATACTAGCCAAAAAACAAAAACAAACTAAAGAATAACCAATAAACCCCAAATGTCCATGAACAGGATATTGGAGTGTAAATAAAACATACAAATAAATATAAGACAGCAGTAAAAATAAATCATGTAGCTCTCTAGTTATCAATATGGATAAATCATAAAAGGCAATATTAAGTTCAAAAAACAAGATACAGAAGAACTATAATGTATATTATTTTAAAAGTATTTACCTTGTATCATATATTGCTCATAGACTCATATGTTGCTATGTACATGTTTTTGTAAAAAGAATCATAAATTTATGACAATTCTTGTCTTTGTGAAGAGAGAGAAATGGGAATGGGCTGGCAAGTTAAATGCGAACTTATGTTTTCTTTCTCATATTTACAAAAACAAGTCAAGTAAGATAAAATGTTAACAATCACTTCTTCTGGATGGTGAGAAAACAGTGTATTTGTTCTTCCTTGTAATTTTCATTTTTGTTATTTAAATAGAAATCCTTCCCAAACAAAAAGTCCACACATATCAAAAATCAAAAAACGAAAACAAAACAAACAAACAAAAAAAAACACAAAAACACCCATGATTGCTCACCTAAGTTTTTTTCAAAATATAATTGTATATGTTCCTGTAGCCTGCTGTACATACTGCTAGTGTAGCAATAAGACATACCTTAACATTTTGGTATAACTCAAATGCTAAGTTAGTATTTGACGCTGACCTCCATCCCAGGACTCATATGCTCATCATCTATTCCTACATCTGTCATCAAACACACTATCAGAACCTACTTCACTGTTAGGTGTTAATGAGAAAATATATGTGTGCCTGGCAAATAGTATATGTTCAACAACTCTGAGCTACTATTATTACTCAATTCATATAGAAACCAGAAGGCGCCGGGCGCGGTGGGTCACTCCTGTAATCCCAGCACTTTGGGAGGCTGAGGTGGGTGGATCACGAGGTCAAGAGATCGAGACCATCCTGGTCAACATAGTGAAACCCCGTCTCTACTAAAAATACAAAAACTTAGCTGGGCATGGTGGCACGTGCCTGTAATCCCAGATACTCAGGAGGCTGAGGCAGGAGAATTGCTTGAACCCAGGAGGTGGAGGTTGTGGTGAGCCGAGATTGCGCCATTGCACTCCAGCCTGGGTAACAAGAGTGAAACTCCATCTCAAAAATAAATAAATAAATAAATAAAAATAAAAAGAAACCAGAAGGCAACATTTTCATACTTAGTACTGGCTCTGTGAACAAAAAGCAAGCATGCATTACATGTGTTTTCATTTTGTTTAAACAATTTTGGTTAAAGCCCCATATACTGAATTGCAATACAGATTGGGTTAGGTGTGTGATCCAAAAAATGTCAAATCCTGGATCCAAATGTGGTACAAATTGTGTTTTATTTCTAAAGGTCATTCCAAGTCCTAGTATCTAACTTCCACACAGAGAGATTCAAAAACTTAATAGGGAGCATATGTCAACTCTTCTAGGAAGATGAAAATTTATTTGAAGTAACATTTTGAGAAAAAATAATGAATAGTAAGACAAAATGGCAAGACATAGCTAATTTATATCCCAATGCTCATAAGAATGTAGTTACATTAGTAAGTGGCACACTATCCATACTAAAATAATTCTTTTTTTTTTTTTTTTGAGACAGAGTTTCGCTCTTGTTACCCAGGCTGGAGGGCAATGGCACGATCTCGGCTTACCACAACCTCCGCCTCCTGGGTTCAGGCAATTCTCCTGTCTCAGCCTCCTGAGTAGCTGGGATTACAGGCATGCACCATGCCCAGCTAATTTTTTGTATTTTTAGTAGAGACGGAGTTTCACCTTGTTGACCAGGATGGTCTCGATCTCTTGACCTCGTGATCCACCCGCCTCGGCCTCCCAAAGTGCTGGGATTACAAGCTTGAGCCACCGCACCCGGCTCTCTATCTTTTTTTTTTTTTTTTTTAAGGGTGGGGAGAGAATTAGAGAAGTAGCCCAAGCAAACAATGGTGATAGAGATAGGATTATGGGTATTTTTTCCTACTGAAAATGTTTGTTTCTTTGCATGTATGCTGTTTCGTTCACTAGATAGTATGTCATGGGGTAATTCTAAGAGAATTCTAAGCCTTTTACTAAGAGAATTAATGAACTGCAGTTTAGTAAGGTAGCAGGGACCCAGACACTTGAGGGGATGCCATTTCTGTTTCATCTGTCTTCCTCTTTTTCACTTTTGTGGATTATTTTTTTTTTTATTGTACTTTAGATTCTGGGGTACCTGTGCAGATCATACAAGACTGTTGCATAGGTACATTCATGGCAAGGTGGTTTGCTGCTTCCATCCCCCTATCACCTATACCTGACATTTCTCCCCACGTTATCCCTCCCCACCCTCCCTCCTACTATCCCTCTCCTAGCCACCTCCCAACTGACCTGGGTGTGTGATACTCCCCTCTCTGTGTCCACGTGTTCTCATTGTTCAACACCCACCTATGAATGAGAACTTGTGGATTATTTTAAGGACTTTCGGCCTGGTGCGGTGGCTCACATCTGTAATCTCAGCACTTTGGTTGGCCGAGGTGGACAGATCACCTGAGGTCGGGAGTTTGAGACCAGCCTGACCAACATGGAGGAACCCTGTCTCTACTAAAAATACAAAAATTAGCTGGGCAGTGGCACCTGCCTCTAATCCCAGCTACTTGGGAGGCTGAGGCAGGAGAATCGCTTGAATCGGAGAGGCTAAGGTTGTGGTGAGCCTAGATGGCGCCATTGGACTCCAGCCTGGAACAGTAATGAAACTCCATCTCAAAAAAATAAAATAAAAAAGGACTTTCCAGACATTTTACCATTTTGCTTGAAAATATTTTCCCTACATTTAATTCTGTGAACCATTTATAATTTATTTTTGTGTGTATATGATGAAAAAATTTAAATGCACCCCCATTCAAGTAGCTATCCAACTGCCTCAGCACAGATTATTAAATAAGCTATTTTAGGCCCAGTGCGGTGGCTCACGCCTGTAATCCCAACACTTTGGGAGGCCAAGGCAAGCAGATCACCTGAGGCCTGGAGTTTGAGACCAGCCTGGCCAGCATGACAATGTGAAGAAACGTCGTCTCTACTAAAAATACAAAATTAGTCAGGTGTGGTGGCACATGCTTGTTGTAATCCCAGCTACTAGGGAGGCTGTGGCAGGAGAATCACCCAGGAGGTGGTGGTTGTAGTAAGCCGAGATCACATCATTGCACTCCAGCTTGGGCAACGAGAGCAAAATTCAATCTCAAAAATAAAAAAATAAATAAAAATACAAACAAGCAAACAAACAATCTTTTCTGATTAGTTTCTAATACATTCTTCTATCATAGATAGAGTGCTTCTTTATGATCTAGAGTCTATTTCTGGATTGATCCTTCTGAGCCACTGATTTGTTCTTGCACTAGTTTCAACCAAGTTTGCTGTAGATTGGAAAATGGCCACTACATCTCATACATACCACCAGTTTTCCAGAAAATCAGCCATTGTTTTTCTTACTGTTTGATCCATACTCTTCCCTCCAAGAGCTGTCTCCCTCCTAAGCCTAGTCATCTACTGTCTCAGGTTATTTCAGCTTCTTTGACTACTCGATCCTATAAAAGGAAAATAAATCTCTCCAATATCACTAAGTGAAAGGGAAAAGTCAAGTTTAGAACTGTATCAGCCAAACCTGTCTCCCATTCTATTCCTAAATAAGACAGCTGCAAAGATTTCTAAAAAGCTGTGTACCATTCTGACAATATGCCAACAGGAAAATTCCTCGTGGACAAAGAAAAGCAGAACTCAAAGTCATTCCTCTGTTCATATGAGACAAATGCATACAATCAGATGATTGTTTCCTTTGTCCTGTTGTTTTCCTAAGCCAGATTAAGGCATAAATGACTATTCCTGTAAATTGCGCTAATCAGAAACTCAAAAGAATGTAATTGGTTGTCTCTTATCTACCTATGATCTGGAAGACCCCCTCCTTGCTTCCAGTTGTCCCACCTTTCTGGACTGAACCAATGTATATCTTACATACATTGACTAATGTCTCATGTCCCCCTAACATGTATAAAACCAAGCTGTGCCTGACCACCTTGATCACATGCCATCAGGTCCTTCTGAGGCTGTGTAACAGGCATGTCCTTAACCTTCGCAAAATTAACCTTCTAAATTGATTAAGATCTGTCTCAGATATATTTTCATTTATAATCCCATGTTACTGTTCCCTTTTCTGGACCCTAACTGAGCTGCTAACGTCACGGGGTGGGGGGTGGGGGGGCGGTGCAGGTAACAATTCCTTAAGTTGTTTCAGATGTGCAAGTTTCGCCTCCAAAATCACATAATCACTTCCTCAAAGACACCAACTTTCTTTTGTCTTTTTTTTTTCTTCCTTTTTTGAGACAGGGTCTCCTTCTGTCATCCAGGCTGGAGTACGGTGGTGTGATCATAGCTTACTGAAGCCTCCAACTCCTGAGCTCAAGCAATCCTACAGCCTCAGCCTCCTGAGTAGCTGGGACACCAGGCAGCTGCCACCATATCCAGCTTAATTTTAATTTTTGTTTTAGAGATGAGGTCTCACTTTGTTGCCCAGGCTAGTCTCAAGCTCCTGGCCTCAAGCCATCCTCCCTCCTTGGCTGCGAAAGTACTGGGATAAAAGGTATGAGTCACTGTGCCCAGCCAGTTTACAATTTTCTTGAATATTTGTCTTGTTTCCTCCATTGCAGCCAAGACAGAATAGAGGATATGATCAGTTCTTCATAAATAACTACTGATCGATAAGTGAACACAGGCTGATAAGACAATGTGCTGAGTGAAGAGAATGAAAGGTTATTAATAAATAAACCCCATGAATTTTTTTTAACTTCTTCCGTCTCTCTTTCTTTTCTTCCTTTTCCCCAGAAGTATCTTATGCTTCCAAGAATGGTGCTGTGGCTGTGAACCCTGGGTTCATCTTAAACAACTGATTTCCCCATCACTCGTTTCCTGAATTTCCAACTCCAGTGACTTAATTGCCATTCCAAAGGATGGCCTATACTATCTGGCCTTCGTACCTTTTTGTTCATGCTGTTCATGCTACCTGCAGTGTCTTACACACATGTGTACTGACTTAACACTACTCTTATCTAGGTGAAAAAACACAGTGAAAGTGTTACAAATTTCCTTTTGACAGCTGGTGCCTCTGAAACTGTGCAAGGTAGGGTAGTATTGAGATAACAAAGGGTGAAGTCACCCTTGACCTAAAATGAAGAAGCTGTGGCAAAATTAACAGAATAGTTTATTTGGGCCAAGCTTAAGGACTGCAATCCAGGACCACAGATTCAAGTTGCCCTAAATATAAACCCCTATTAACACCAGTTACCAGTGGATTTTTAAATGGAAAGAAGTGGTTCCTGTTTTTTGTTTTGTTTTGTTTACCAAGAATTTACATTAAATGATACATACTATTGATGGGCTATACGTTGTTTAGGTGTAGGGTGTGGCATTATTAGGTTAATTTATAGCTACCAGTGGCAATAGCAGTTTCAAGAGATGAAATTGCTCCAAAGGAAACTGCACTAGGATGTGATTGCTGTCTCATGTTAATACCTCTCTGGGACTGATAATTTAAAATAAATCCCGTTCCTCAGACAAAAGTTCTTTTATCACACCAGACTTGGTGATAATTCCAACATTCTGCCTTACACGTTTGTATCAAAATCAAATGAGAAACTGACACTTATTTTAATATGAAGCCTCCTCTACAACATTCATTTCCTTTTTCCTTCCTCGTCTGTGACCTCAACCTCCTATGATCCCGTTAGTGCAGCAATTGCTAGGAATTTTAAACACACATTACTTTTCGTCTTCATAGATTACCGCGAATGTGCTTCCCTAATCACCTTTCCAGTCCTAACAATCTACTAAGTTAAAGTGATTTCTGTGACCATCTGGCTTTTCCCACCTTCTCAGCTCTTTCCCGCACAATGGACAAAGCTGAGAAATTCCAAGAAAGAAAAATATTTTTCTTTCACTATCTCCTGCGCCATAGTTAGGATCCAGGGAAATATTAATAGTAATGAAAGTAAAGGCAGTCACACTTCCCACACGCAATAGACCTCAGCATCAAGGCTCATACAGAGACTTTTAAAGAGACAACAGAAAACATTAAGAATTTTATGTCTCCAGTTACTGTAGCACTGCAGACCAGTCATTCTTTTCCGCAACCAAAATCACCAGCCATAAGCATTATGCAAAAACAGACATAGGGGAAAGTGAAAACGACAAAACATAAAACCGCGGTTCTTCCGACCCTTCACTGCCCACCACGAGTGGGGGAGCATTTCTACAGCAAATGGCCTAGGCAGTAATTCCAAACCCAAGCCGCCTCTACCGGCTAGCAACTGGCTCTGCAGAGCACCAGTCTACCCTTACCATCTAGCCACACCCAGGGCTTTCATTCCTGAGGTCATCTTTGCCCATAAAAGAATAAACTATCCCCCAACCCCCATACCCTGGGCACCAAGCAAACACAACCTCGGGCTCTATTTCCACCTCTATTTCCCGCCCATCCACTCAACAAACCCCGCCCACGTCTTCACACACCCTCCATCCTCATCGTCCAAACACAAGAACAAACCAATCAATCCCCCGTGCAAACGCTGGGGCTCAGCCAATCAGACGGTGTTTCTCTGAGGGTACTGTCGGCTGGCCTTTGCCCCTACCTGGGGAATTTACGACACAATGGAGCCCAGTGCACCGGTTGAAAGCCGATTTCCCGTGGGCCAGCGCGCCGAGGAAAAGGAAGCAGGGGCGGGCCTAAGGGCCTCATCTGCTGCCAGAAGGTTCCCGCGATTCCTAGTTGGAAAAAAGCGGAGAGAGGCCGGAATCCGAGCTAATTTGTTAGTTCTCTCCCTTCTGCCCCCATCCCGGCCTCCTCCCTATTGGTTCTAGGGCAAGGTTTTTGTTGTTTATTTATTTGTTTGTTTGTTTGTTTGTTTTAAACTGGGGATATGGGCTCCTTTGAAATATTTAGGGAAAATCTGGACTTTGTCCCTTGAAAACTACCCATTTTCAGGCTTCTCCAGCGTAGAGGGTTTGTGATCCCCGGCGGCGCAAATGTTCACCCAAGTTCAGATTGCCTGCGGGCGGCCACGAACCAACCGCCCCTGAATTTACTAGCTGCGACCGGCAGAGGGAAGGGCAGAGCAAGCAGGAGAAGGCAACGGGCTTCTCAACAGTCTTCGCAGAGGAAAGGCACACTTAAAAGGCTAGCCGGTCAAGATACCTGTCATTCCTTAGTTCAGCAAACACCTCGGGTTCTTCCTTTTTCACTTTATAGTGTTGCTTTTCCTCCCAAGGTTTATGGAACTGCCCATGTGCCATTCCATCAGATAGACAGATTCTGGTTTACCTAGAGACTTCCTTCATGATGAGCTATTCCGAGGCAGTACTAGTCCAAGTAACTGTGCCAATTACCTTTGGGCACAAATCTGTTTTGTGTATCAGATTGTTTTTTATTTTTGTTGTTATTGTTGTTGATAAGGGATCTCACTCTGTTGCCCAGGCTGGAGTGCAGTGGCGCGATCTTGGCTCACTGCAACCTCCGCCTCGCGGGTTTAAGCGATTCTCCTGCCTCAGCCTCCTGAGTGGCTGGGATTACAGGATGCACCACCAGGTCCGGCTAATTTTTTTTTTTTTTTTTTGGTAGAGACGGGGTTTCACCATGTTGGTCACGCTGATCTCGACCTCCTGACCTCGTGATCCACCCACCTCGGCCTCCCAAAGTGCTGGGATTACAGGCGTGAGCCACCGCGCCCTACCGGTTTTGTACTTAAAATAGAGTTCCCTAAGGAGCCTTGAAACCGCCCAACGTGATCACTTTGCCCGCCTAGAAACCCTGCCTGTTGCCTAGGCAGAACCGATTTATCATGACAGAATTGCAATGGAGAAAGAGTAATTCACGCAGAGAGGCTGTGTGGAACACTGGAGTTTTATTATTACTCAAATCACTCTCCCCAAGCCTTGGCTGGGATCAGAGTTTTTAAGGATAATTTGGTTATGAGGAGTTCCGGAAGTGGGGAGGGACTCATAAGGGATCGAAGTGAGTTTCTCTTGCTGCCTTCTGTTCCTGGGTGATCACAGAACTGGTTGAGCCATATTACCAGTCTGGGTGGGGTCAGCTGGTGCCTGGAGTGCAGGGTCTGCAAAATATCTCAAACATTGATATTAGGTTTTACAATAGTGATGTTATTCCAGGAGCAATTTGGGGAGGTTCACACTCTTGCACCCAGAGACTTCATGGCCCCAAACCATAATTTCTAATCTTATAGCTGATTTGTTAGTCCTACTAAGGCAGACTTAGACTGGTCCTCAGGCGAGAAGGGGTGATTTGTTTTGTTTCGCTTTCTCCTTCAGGAAAGGGCGATTAATGGTTTTTAAAAGTTAAACTATAAACTAAATTCCTTCCCAAGCTTAGTTCGGCCTATGCCCAGGAGTGAACAAGGACAGCTTAAAGGTTAGAAGCGAGATGGAGTGAGAGTGAGTTAGGTCTGATCTCTTTAACTGTCATAATTTCCTCAGTTACAATTTTTGCAAAGGCGGCTTCAGCCTTGCTGACACAAAGCCTATGATTGTTTTCAAGGTTACCTGACTCACATGGCATTTTTAAACTGACCTAGGCCTGCTTTTCTCCTTCCTCTCTTGTCCTAGTAGCTGTATAGGACCAGACTGTGATAACTTGCATTTGCTTTTGTCTTTATCTATTGTCCTGTCTGCTTTTGTGATTAGGATATAATAAAGGAGTTAGAAGCATTCCTTCACATTTCTCCAATTGGCTCTGCTGACTTTTTGTATAAAATTGGTATTTGCTCTGCTAGTGCATCTGAAAAATCCATCCGTATATTCATGTGTCCATTGTGGTGGCGCCATCCAAAAAAGCTGTGACTATTAATATATTAGTATGATACTAATTGATATGATACTAATAATTTTTTTTTTTTTTTTTTTTTGAGACGGAGTTTCGCTCTTGTTACCCAGGCTGGAGTGCAATGGCGCGATCTCGGCTCACCGCAACCTCTGCCTCCTGGGCTCAGGCAATTCTCCTGCCTCAGCCTCCTGAGTAGCTGGGATTACAGGCACGCGCCACCATACCCAGCTAATTTTTTGTATTTTTAGTAGAGACGGAGTTTCACCATGTTGACCATGATGGTCTCGATCTCTTGACCTCGTGATCCACCCGCCTTGGCCTCCCAAAGTGCTGGGATTACAGGCTTGAGCCACCGCGCCTGTCGCGATACTAATAATTGATGGTGTCACAAAACAGAAGAGGAAAAGCAATGTGTGAATTCAAACTTTCTAGGTCAGACTGCACCCCAGGAGGTCTCTGCCCTGCAGGACACTCTTAAAATGCTTCCCTTTTGAATAAAATCCACTTTTTCAGTCTGACAACTAAAGACCTTCAAGACCTGGTAAGACAGCCAAGTGGGAAGGGATCTCTAGAGAAACTCCAAGGGCCTGTATAATGGGGTGGAGCCACAGAAGTAATAAAAACAGCCCTAAAGACTGTTGGTAAAATGCAGGTCAGATGCAAGGTTTGCTAAGTGTTTTGAGGTAACAAACTGCTTTTTTGATTTTGAAAACTACTTGACTTCAGGGCTTCACAATTGGTAAGGCTGGGGACACATGTAACTAATCACACCCTTAACTAAGAAGGCAAACCTTGGCTGCATTTAGCTCACAATTAAAGCAACTTACCAAGTTTTACCTTAAAGTTAAAAATTGCTAGAAATTGGCTGGGCACAGTGGTTCCCGCCGGTAATTCCAGCACTTTGGGAGGCCCAGGTGGGCAGATCATGAGGTCAGGAGATTGAGACCATCCTGGCCAACATGGTGAAACCCAGTCTTTACTAAATATGCAAAAATTAGCCAGGCGTGATGTTGGGCTCCTGTAGTTCCAGCTACTCAGGAGGCTGAGGCTGGAGAATCGCTTGAACCCGGGAGGTGGAGGTTGCAATGAGCCAAGATTGCACCACTGCACTCCAGCCTGGTGACAGAGAGAGACTCCATCTCAAAAAAATAAAAATTAAAAAAAATTGCTAGGAATTACGGCTATAACATGTAATTGAAACTATCAAAAATAAATTTCCATGGAAAGGATATAAGAACAGTAATGTGTTTTTATATAAGAAGGTTATAAGTAGGCATGGAAATGTAAACTTTTGCCTAGGGTTAAAGGATTCTTTGAGTTAGATAGAGAAAGCTGAAGGTTCAAACAAGTGGTGGAAAAGTTGTGGAAATTAATCTTGCAGAAGAGGTTCTCTGTGTGAACATATTAACAAAATTAAAAAGGGTTATAAAATGTTTTTGCTTCTTTAAAATTTCTGTCATCATTTTTGGAAAATAGTTTATTGAAATCTGGAACTCTATTTCATAATATCGAGTGCTTTAAACATATTTAAAAGGCATCTCAAAATCAAACTTCAGTTTCAAAATTGTCTTCCTGGGCACTTGGCTTTTTGAATACTTTAGAGGGCCCCTGATGTGTGCAGAAAAGAGAGGTAAACAGGATTATTTGATATGTTTAGGTACATAGGATTGCCAAAGTGATGTTCAATCTTTAGGTTGTATTTTTGTGAATAATGCTAATGTATGTTCCAAAATTGTATGAGATTTCTAAAATTCTAATGTCTACGTGCTATAAATCATAATTAAGGTTTTGAAGTTATTGTAAACAACGAAGATAATCAAATTTTTTGTTAATTGTGTTTCTAACTGTAACTACCTTGGACATTTTGCTATTCACAGGCAATTGTTGTCATGTTTTAATCCTTTTCAAACATGGTTATAGAACTTTAACCAGTACTCTCAAATACAGGCTTGTGATAACTTTAGAGATTGTAACATTGGAATAAAGGAAGATGTACAGGACTCATAAAGAGCTGAAATGTTCACAAATAAAAGGAAAACAAGAGTTAACTAAATTGAACTCAGCTGAAGCAACCTTTCTGACTTTCGCTTGGAATATTACTAATCCTTGTTTTCAGAGTCAAAGAAACTTATTTTGAATGATTTATAGCCTTTAATAATTAAGTAAGCTATACTCTTATGAATAAAATTTGGAGTATGTTTGCTTCTCTCTGCCTGGTTCCTGCAGAACTTGGAAACTGAGTATTCTTAACTTATGACAATATAATTGTTTGCATCAGTGCAATGAAGATCCATTTTTCAGGCCAGGTGGGTGCAGTAGCTCACGCCTGTATCCTAGCATGTTTGGAGGCCAAGATGGGCATATCATTTGAGGTCAGGAGTTCAAACCACCCTGGTCAACATGGTGAAACCCCATCTGTACTAAAAATATAAAAATTAGCCAGGCATGGTGGTGGCGCCTGTATTCCCAGCTAATTGAGAGGCTGAGGCAAGAGAATTCTTTTAGTCTGGGAGACAGAGATTGCAGTGAGCCGAGATAGAGCCATTGCACTCCAGCCTGGGCAACAGAGTAAGACTCCATCTCAGAAATACTAATAATACTAATAATAATTGTTTTCTTTTGCAACAGGACACAACTGGAAAAACTGTTTTTTGTTTTTTTTTTTGAGACGGAGTTTCGCTCTTGTTACCCAGGCTGGAGTGCAATGGCACGATCTCGGCTCACCGCAATCTCCACCTCCTGGGCTCAGGCAGTTCTCCTGCCTCAGCCTCCTAAGTAGCTGGGATTACAGGCACGCGCCACCACACCCAGCTAGTTTTTTGTATTTTTAGTAGAGACGGGGTTTCACCATGTTGACCAGGATGGTCTCGATCTCTCGACCTCGTGATCCACCTGCCTCGGCCTCCCAAAGTGCTGGGATTACAGGCTTGGGCCACCGCGCCCGGCTGGAAAAACTGTTAATTTTACCAAGGCTTTAACTGGAAGGGTATGCTTTCCTTTAAGGAGTCAATCTCAACTTGCAGAGCCAATAAAACCCCGTGGGGAAACTGGCCTCATACACTCATCTACACAGTCTCTGTACAGGATTCCTGACCTGTGGTCAGTAAAGAATATCACTTTCTAAGAGGCCAGGAGCTCCAAGTTTATCTTGGGAACTTACAAGGAGAGGATCACCCAACTCACAGGTATTTAAGGATATAAACCTATGGCTGGGCTCAGTTTTAAAAGGTCTTATTTAAGATTCCTTGTGGAACAAACATCCATTAAGGCCAATCTATAAAGCCTATGTAGAAATAATTATCCTTGCTTCAGTTTATGCAGATAATCAGGCCATGTATAAGACTAAAGTCTATTTTTCAAACCATTCAGTTCTATGATCTTTTAACAAAAATGAAAACTTGAGAGAGAAATCATGTTTTAAAACTTATCATATATTTGTCATTAAATTCTAAACTCACTAGTTCTTTTTGTTTTCCCCTATACTTTAGACTAACCCTGCTTGTTCCTGTGAACCAACAAGCAATTTCCAGCTGCAGCTCAGAAAGAACAAGAGGATTTGGTAATGTGAAAATGTGAATCAGTATCCTACTTCTGAGCAATTATCCTTCAAATTCTGCCAGGTGATAGGAATAAATAGAATGTGCATCATGAGAGGGTTTCCTTTTTGGGAAAGTAAGACCAAGAAAAATAACCAAAGCCAAGCACCATGCACCCAAATCTTAGCAAGCCTAACTATAGCTACCAGTTATCTGGGTGTGTCACAAGACATCCCTTTCTCTCCCTTGCTGGAAGAAGACTCAGTTCCACAGTTGCACCTTAGCATTCGGCTAAGGAGTCCATGCAACACGGCCCTGAGACACATTTTTGTCCCAAACTCAATACCAAGCTTCAGGTTAAAACCCTAGGAAGGAAAACTGGATCTGAGATCCAGAGGCAAATCACGATAGAGGTTAAAAGGCACAGCACCAGTGAGCGTGGCTGATTCCTGCCAAATAAGCCAACCCCAAGCTTCCTGTTTCATGGATAAAGGCCACGTTAATATCCATGGCATAAATAAGGTCTAGGGAAATCCAAGGCTACTGACAGTAGGTGGGAAAGAGACATAGACGAGAATAGATAATTCCTATTTTCTAGGCCCCCTGCTTCATGGGTGCAAGCTGCTTTGGTACTCATAGCGGGACCTGACAAGGTAACCGGGACTCGGGGATGCAAGGATGGAAGAGGAAAAGAGGATGCTCTTCACTCTCTCCCTCACTTACCCCCAGGTATCTGCTAGGAAGTGAGGGGAACCAGGGATGCCTGCTCCCCTCTTTCTGGATGGGTAGCTATTCATCTTCAGTCTATACCGCTTTCAAATGCATCCTAAACCCCTGGGACTCCTTTAAAAAGTGCCATTTTTTATTCCTTTCTCCTTCTCGGTCCTCTCTTCAATGATAGTCCTCTCTTCACTGATAGGTAATTGTGTCTCCGTACTATGGGACACTCCCCTCAGATGCATCCTCCAAACTGGAAAGAATTAATTTCCTAAGCCTTAAACTGGTTGGCTCAGGATTGGGCTCAGGGGAAGGGAACCCAGAAGACCAACAAGCCAGCAAAAGGGTAAAGTTGTTTTTATCAGTCGGGCTTTTGTCCCTCCTTTGCTTTTGCAAACCAGAAAAAGGCCTTCGAATTTTTGAGCTGTCCTTATCTCCCCCTTGTTTCGTTTTGATACATGATTTCTAATAACTTGATTTCTAATTTCTTGCCCTTAGGCCATCAAACCCCAGTCACACAAACACAACCCAAGCATCTGACAACGGCCCTTTCTGCTGGGAACCCTTAGGATAGGCCTCTGAGGGAGCTCTGACTCTTTGACTGCTGTTTCCCCAAAACAGCACACCCTGTCAGCAGGAAGCAGTTAAGATCAGTCTTTGTCCTTATCCTTAATCTAATGGCAGTTAGATGTACTTCTTTAGAGTGGGAAATGAGACAGACAGGTGGCAGGGGGTCCCTAGAGAAACTCCAATCAGCCTGCCCCCTGGAGTGGAGCCACAGAAGTTCCCACCCTTTGCAGTGGGAAGGAGCTGGGCTGCTCCTCTTCCTGGGTGGATCCTGGGATTCATACAGTGGGCAGGAAGCACTCTAGCGGAGGGACTCTGGCTTTGCGAGACTCTGTTTCCCCCTTTTCTTCCTTTTTTCCCGATAAAACCCTGTCTTACCACGTAAATTGTCTGCGAGCCTGAATTTTTGTGGCTGCAGGACAAAGAACCCTGTCTTTAGCTGAACTAAGGAAAAGTCCCGTAACACTGGGTTCTTTTCCACTTCCACTGTTTACTACTCCTGCAGCATTTACTACAATTTCCAGCTTGTTATGCTCTAGGTCATGTCCCTCAACATCCCTTTCTGTTTCAATGTTTTTATTTCATATATATATATACACACACACACATATGTATGTATATGTATATATGTATGTGCATGCATAGACTGTATATGTGTACATATATGTATGTTCATGTGTATGTGCATGTATATATATAAAATCCCACACTGTGAAGCATACTTTCATTTTCAATATACATGTATCCATATGTATATATGTATATTTATACATATATATATGTGTATATAGTGGATCTTGTAGCTAAAATTTGTTCTACAAATGCACACACATATGCATACACACATAGTAATACATTGTGTGTGTGTGTGTGTGTGTGTGTGTGTGTGTGTGTGTGTGTGTGTGTTTAGAGGTGGATGTCTTGCTATGTTGCCCAGGCTGGTCTCAAAATCCTGACCTCAAGTGATCCTTCCACTTCAAATTCTCAAGTAGCTGATATTACAGATGTGAGCCACTATGTCTGGCCCTTTTTATTTTTTGTGTAATTTCCTGTCTCATTCTGCACCTGTAAGTTAAATGTCAATTTGTTGATTGGATACATAGAAAATTGTTAACTATGTATATGACATATTTAAGTTTTAGCCTATATAAGCCATGACTTTTGATTACACAGATTAATAGAATTCCAGAGCTGTGTGGACCTGAAGATTATCTAATCTACTTCCTCATTTGCATAGAGTGTGAATCAGGTCCAGAGAGAGAAGAGATTTAAAGTACCATGGTACTGTCCTGTAAGTCAGGCCCTAAAGTAGTATTTTCTCATTCTCAGGCCAGGTTGCTACTGCTGCTGCTCTTCCTTTTTTCTTTCAGTCATTGATTGATTGATTGATTGACCCTGGGATCTGGCTCTGTTGCCTAGGCTGGACTCAAATTCCTGGGCACAAAGGACCCTCCTTCCCTGCTCCCCGAGAAGCTGGGACAACATCCTTCAGTTTTTTTAAAGGAAATAAATTATTCAAAATAAATTTGTAGCCCTTACTGTGTCCCTTCCCCATTTCTCCTCTTTGTCCGTGAACTGAGGTTGGTACAGTGAAATGTTTGTAATTTCACTATATATGTTTCCCCAAAATGTATAGTAGAGATGAGGCAGGAAGATAGAATCTGGAGGCAGGGAACATAAGGCTGATTCATACTTGAGCTGTAAATTTAAACTTACAAAAACTCTGTAACAGAGACTTTGAGCTCCTATGCTCAGGCCTGCTCCCACACTGTGGAGTGCACTTTCGTTTTCAATAAATCCCTTAATTCCTTCCTTGCTTTGTTTGTGTTTTGTTGAATTATTTGTTCAAGACGTCAAGAACCTGGACATCCTGCACTGTTAACGTATTTTGGTGAGCCAGGAGGAAGCGGTAAGCCAAGTTTGGAATTTATTCTTCAACTTTCTCCTTTTCCTTTCTGCGTCATACAGGGGAATCTCTTTTCCTTTCCAACCCAGGACCCTTAGTGGGAAGCACCTAAACATGAAAGCAACTGCAGGTTTCTGGCTGTGGACAGTGAAACTGAGGGGTTTTCATGTGGAAAAGTCTGATACTACCACCCGCTTCACTTAAGGAACCTGGGTCTTTTTATTTTTTTCTTTCTTTCTGTTTAGTCTTTCAGCGGCTGTTTCCTAGTAGCTCCTTGGAAATTGAGGGCAATTGGCTGGGGTCACTACCTGGTATTGCCTGAAGGCCTAGGAACAAATGGGAATAATCACCCTGCCCCAAAGGGGGAAGGCCTTCTTAAAAATCTTTTCCTTGTGTGGTCTCTGATTCCTAAGTGTGGCACAGCTGGAAGCAAGCTCAAACAAGTTTCAGGCAACTTAAACCTTCTTTTCTTATGCTAAATTTTCCCCTTCCCCTATTCAACTGGCTAAAGGCAAAGGAAACCCACCTAGCCTCCAGTTTCTATTATTAAAGTTAATGAAATAGGAAGCAGGGAAAAGCGTGGCCTTATCAAATTATAAGGATACTACAAATTGGGGATCACACCCAGGTAACAAAAGAAAGCTCATAGATGGCTCTGGAGGGAATGCACCCCAAGTGGTACCAGTGCCCACCTAAGAAAGGCCAGAGATGTCTAGAACTCTTATATTGGACCCCCACAGGAGGAGGCTCCTTGGGTCCTGTGGACCACAGCCTGCCCAAAGACGATGCCTTGGAAGAGGTTCTGAAGTCTAGTATTAGGCCCTCCTTAAAATTTGCCCTCGAAGTTGAAATGCTGCTTGGTCCCAAAATTGTTTAGAATCTCGTTTCCTGTCTAATGGAAAAGTAGAATGGCATTTCATGTATCCAGGCTTTTGTGCTACTGTTGTAAGCAGAGGCCTAGTTAACATGAAACCCTACTTTGATACTATTTGGTTCCAGTGTTCCTTGGAGTCTGAGGAAGTTTAGCCTTTAAAAATCAAACTGCCATGGAGACTGCTTTACCCAAAATTTTGGTTCACCACCTTCTTTGAATTATCTATTGGGGCAAAGTAAAACTGGCAAGTTTGTATTGGTATCTCATGGCAAGGGTTTCATGTTATTGGATCTTTGTTTATGTGTGTGTATAGAGTTTAGATGTGTTTATTTGTAAGTACACCTATTGTTATATGTTGTGTCTTCCAAATTTGCTTACAAGTAAAAGAATGATCATAAATCAAGTAAATAAGTCTAAGCAATTTTCAAGTTTACGCGATGTAAGTATAACTTTACTAAGCCAGCTAGCTTTAATATTATTAATGGAATAAAAATAGAAAGGCCTTCAGAATTGTCAGCATACATTTATTTATTTATTTACTTATTTTGAGACAGTCTTGCTCTGTCACCAGGCTCGAGTGCAGTGGCACGATCTCGGCTCACTGAAACCTCTGCCTCCTGATTCAAGCGATTCCCCTGCCTCAGCCTCCCAAATAGCCTGAATTACAGGCACGCACCACTATGCCCGTCTAATTTTTTATTTTTTAGTAGGGACGGGGTTTCACCATGTTGGCCATGATGGTTTCGATCTCCAGACCTTGTGGTCTGCCCACCTTGGCCTCCCAAAGTGCTGGATTACAGGCGTGAGCCATTACGCTTGGCCACATTTTGCTTTAATTTTGTTTGTCTTTGTTAGATTTTTTTTTTTTTTTTGAGATGTAGTTTCACTCTTGTTACCCAGGCTGGAGTGCAATGGCACGATCTCGGCTCACCGCGACCTCCGCCTCCTGGGTTCAGGCAATTCTCTTGCCTCAGTCTCCCTAGTAGCTGGGACTACAGGCGTGCGCCACCATGCCCAGCTAATTTTTGTATTTTTAGTAGAGATGGGGTTTCACCATGTTGACCAGGATGGTCTCGATCTCTTGACCTCGTGATCTACCCGCCTCGGCCTCCCAAAGGGCTGGGATTACAGGCTTGAGCCACCGCGCCCGACCTGTTAGATATTTTTAAATGTCTGTGTTAACTCAAGTTGGAGCTGTTAGGGGGGGAGCCTGTCTCCCATTCTGTTTAAAGTCTCACTGAGATAGATGCATGTCTGATTGCTTCTTTTGGAAAGGCTAATCAGAAACTCAAAGCAGTGCAACCCTTTGTCTCCCACCTGTGATCTGAAAGCCTCTAAACCTCCTCCATGCCTCTAGTTGTCCTGCTTTTCTGGACGAAACCAATGTTTGTTTTACATATATTGATTGAGGTCTTATGTCTCCCTTATTAAAAGTAAAAAATTAAGTACAGTGAATAGAATAATTGTTTTACCTAAATTTTTGTGTTAATTAAAATCTTAAAGTTATTACTAATGCTCATTTGATATCTGGGTCACTTCCAGTTAAAAAAGGGTTGTAATATGGAGAAATATGTTTCTAAAATTGTGGAATTGTTCTTATCAATACATGTCCATATCTAATAGTTCAGGAGTTCTTGCTTTTTACGGTTTCACTAAAGTTTTAGGTTACTAAAAATAAAAGTTTTAGTTAACACATAATTTTTTTTTTTTTTTTTTTTTTTTTTTTTTTTTTTTTTTTGATGGAGTATTGCTCTGTCCCTCAGGCTGGAGTGCAATGGCATGATCTCGGCTCACTGAAATCTCTGCCTCCCGGGTTGAAGCAATTCTCCCACCTCAGCCTCTGGAGTAGCTGGGATTCCAGGTGCCCACTACCACGCCAGGCTCATTTTTTTGTATTTTTTAGTAGAGACGGGGTTTAACTATGTTTGGCCAGGATTGTGTCAAACTCCTGACTTGGTGATCTGCTCGCCTCGACCTCCCAAAGTGCTGGGATTACAGGTGTGAGCCACAGTGCCTGGTTATTATTATTATTTTTTTAATTTTTTTTTTTTTTGAGACGGAGATTCACTCTTATTCCTCAGGCTGGAGTGCAATGGCATGATCTCCACTCACCACAACCTCCGCCTCCTGAGTTCAAGCGATTCTCCTACTTCAGCCTCCCATGTAGCTGGGATTACAGGCATGCGCCACCACGCCCGGCTAATTTTTTATGTATTTTTAGTAGAGACGGGGTTTCTCCATGTTGGTCAGGCTGGTCTTGAAGTCCTGACCTCAGGTGATCTGCCCACCTCGGCCTCCCAAAGTGCTGGGATTACAGATGAGAGCCACTGCACCCAGCCTAACACGTAATTCTGTATACAAAATGTGTCAAAAAGGCTTATGTTAGTGGAAAAAGAAATTGTCTAATTCAAAAGTTATTTAAAAGTTCAAATTACAGATTTGAAGAGGTTATTTATGAAACAATGTAGTAAGTAATTATTGAGTAAAGGAGAAAGATGTAAAAAAGTTTAAATAATAAAATCTTTTTAAAAACATGATAGAGAATTGGAGACATTTGGCTAATTAACATTTTCATAGTTAAAACTCTTACTTGTTTTTTTCCTTTGAGACAGAGTCTCCCTCTGTCACCCAGGCTAGAATGTAATGGCACAATCTCGGCCCACTGCAATCTCCACCTCCCAGGTTCAAAGAATTCTCCTGCTGTGGCCTACAAGTAGCTGGGGTTACAGGCATGCACCACCACACCCAGCCAATATTTTTGTATTTTTAGTACAGACGGGTTTTCGCCATGTTGGCCAGGCTAATCTCAAACTTCTGACCTTAGGTTATCCACCTGCCTCAGCCTCCCAAAGTGCTGGGATTTACAGGCATGAGCCACCACACCCAGTCTAAAGCTCTTATTCTTGATTAAAGTAAAATAATAAGTATTGTAAAAATGCATCAGAAGTTTGGCAATTCTTTTTTTTTTTTTAATATATTTGAATATGAAGCTGGATTTAGTGTGGAACCAAATTTCACATACACGTTTGCATTGCTTCTCACTATTTTTACTATTTTGTGTGAATGGTGCTAAAGTACTTTTGGTCATGGGCCTAAACTGGATTTCTTGATTGCACAGAATGTATAATGATACTGGTGAACTTAAGGATGTTGAATTGTGTATCGAAAATAAAATATTCATTATGTGGGGTTTTGGGGGCCGTAGGTAACACTGTAACCTCCAGGGTAAACTGAGTAGAAAAATTTAGGTTGGATTCCTGCTTGTTTGTTTTTGCTTCTAGTTTTCTTTTGTTTGCTGTTTATTCTCTTCTGGCTTTGCTTGTGTATGGAGATACACACACACACACACACACACACACACACACATATGTGTGTGTGTATATATATATACGTATATATATATATATATATATATATATATATATCCATGATTCTTTTTTGTTCCTAGTGGAAGACTTTTATTTAGTTCTGTGTTCCTATGCATTTCTAGAAAGTCATCATTCATTCCATTTATATGGAATTCCTAAGCAACCTTTGTGGGGCCTGCAAGAATTAATGGAGCACACCATCTTTTTATCTTTAAATTAATTTTTTGATTTTATGCTTCCTGATACTTAAGTGTGTTAAGTATACTCTTACAAATAGAATTTGAGTCATACTTCTCTCTCTGCCTAGTTTCTCCAGAATTTGTAAATTATCTATGAATATTCTTAATTCATGGCAATGTGTCTGTTTGCATACAGTTAATCAGGGTCACCAAAGCTGCTCAGGGACAGAGAACTCAGAAACCTGGCATGCCAGAAAAAGGGTAAGAATTTCTTACCTGTCAGTCTCTAGCCTCTTTCTCTCTATATAAACTAAATATAAAGTAAAAGTCACTGTATATCTCCTCTGTAAATTTTTTTTTTTTTTTTTTGAGACAGAGTTTCGCTCTTGTTACCCAGGCTGGAGTGCAATGGCACGATCTCGGCTCACTGCAACCTCCGCCTCCTGGGTTCAGGCAATTCTCCTGCCTCAGCCTCCTGAGTATCTGGGATTACAGGCACACGCCACCATGCCCAGCTAATTTTTTGTATTTTTTTCTTTAGTAGAGACGGGGTTTCACTATGTTGACCGGGATGGTCTCGATCTCTTGACCTCGTGATCCACCCGCCTTGGCCTCCCAAAGTGCTGGGATTACAGGCTTGAGCCACCGCGCCCGGCCTATCCTCTGTAAATTTTTAATTGGTTTAATAATAATAGCTCAAATCAAATATAGAAAAGTAGAAAGTGTACACCTTTTAGTTCATGTGATTTTAGCAATCTTTGGGAAATAAAGTTGGTTTTCAAGATTATTGGTAAAACAAAAATGTCTTCAAAACATAAACATGTGGTTTAAATTATATTCAAATACTAGGTTTGCTAAATACTTTAAAGTCATAAACTGCTTCTCTGGCTTTTGAAAATTGTTTAACTTGCCTCCCTTACAGCTAGGTAAGGCCTGGGGACATGTGGAGTTGGCCACACTTTAGCTATGCTGGAAACAGTCAAACCTTATTAGAACATAACTTACTAGGTTTTACATTAAAGTTAAAATTGCTAAGAGTCGCCATTGTAACATACAATTAGGACTATTAGAAACACTTTCATATGTAAGTTGTGTAAGAACAGCAGGGTGTGTGTGTGTGTGTGTGTGTGTGTGTAAAGGTTATAAAAGGTTTTTTTGCTTCTTTAAAATTTCTGAGTCATCATTTTTGCAAAATAAATAATGTATGGTAATCTGGAATTTCAAAATCAAACTTCAGTTTCAAAATTGTCTTTCCTAACGCCTGGCTTTCTGGATGGATTAGAGAGCCCTTAAAAACATCCAGAGAAGAGGTAAACAGGATTATTTGACATGTTTAGGTACAGGAGATTGCCAAAATGATGTTCAATCTTCTTTAGGTTATATTTTTGTGAATAATACTAATATATATTACTAATATAAATGTTAATATATTAGTAATATATATTACTAATATAATACTAACATATATATAATACTAATAATTCTAATTTCAGAAATTGTATGGGATTTCTAAGTATATGATACCAATCACAATTATAGTTATCATGTCAAGCTATTATAAACCACAGAAATAACCAAATTTCCTTGTATAAAGCTACTAACCTAAGTATAACATAAAATTAATTAAATATCAAGAAAATGCTTTCATGTTAATCCAGCTAATACTAAAATTGTTTAAAGTAGTTTATAAGCAATGCTTGATTACATATTCCTGGAAAAATAATTAAAGCTTCAGGTGCATTTGGTCACCTTTTAAAACCATTTAAACATTTTATAAAGGGATTTCCTTTGATTGTTATTTTCAATGCATGTTTTCTAGTTGTATGAAAGCTTTCCTATGAAAGAGGGCTGATGTTATAACAGTTGATTATTATGCTACAGTGTATTTTTACCAGGTAAAGAAAGCTTTTTTATGGTTTCAATCTTCTGGAAACATTAGAGAAAGACTGTCCTTGCCACCCACACTGCAACAAAGATTCGGGACTTTGGGCTTTTGGTTCTTGGTTTTCCAATCAAGAAAGGTTCCTTCGCACTTTGGGAATTTCACATTCATTGGAACCCTTGAGTTAAAGTTAAGCAGGGAAATTTGTCCCAAGAGGAAGATGGCATCCTTGATGCGAACAGCTTACCCAAGTTCACAGAATAAGACTTCTACCACTGGTCGGGAGAGGTGGCTCATACCTGTAATCCCAGCACTTTAGGAGGCCGAGGCAGGTGGATCACCTGAGGTCAGGAGATCGAGACCAGCCTGACCAACATGGTGAAACCCCGACTCTACTAAAAATACAAAAATTAGCCAGGCCCGGTGGCACACGCCCACTGTGACAGCTACTCAGGAGGCTGGGACAGCAGGCATGTGCCACCGGGCCTGGCAGGAGAATCAATCGCTTGAATCCAGGAGGCTGAGGATGGAGTGAGCCGAGATCGCGCCACTGCCCTTCCAGCCTGGGTGGACAGAGTGAGACTCTGTCTCAAAAACAAAAACAAAAAAAAAGATTTCTACTGTCATAAAACTATTATCTATGATTTTCTTTTTTTGCTTATGCTTCTATGAACAATAGAAGTGGAGATGGAGTCTGTTATGTATACTAATGCGGTGTACTTTTATTTGTGAAGGAGTTAGCAGCCGCCTTGTACTTGAATATAAGACTACCTTATATTCTGATAGATAAAAGATGAAGTCTTAAAGTAAGAAATTTTAATGGTAAATGCATTGCTTCATAATCAATCTAAAAACAAAACATTGGTTCACTCCTCTTAACCCACATCATGGGTTAAAGAGAAAGTTGTCAGAAGGCCTTCAATCTTCTAAAGGGGCATCATTTGTCCAGTCCTTTTTCCATGATTTAAAACAAAAGAAGCTGTAATTAAAAATGTATCCCTCATGATAGGTTCTATAGCAAATTCTACAGTTACACTATAGGCCCTAAATTCTCTTGTGAAAGTTATGATAAAATTGGCTAAACAGATAAGTGTCTGTGCAGCTGCTGGCACTTTTGGCCTATAGAGAAATACATCAAGTGAAGATTATGGAATTTCGGTGGTAGGGGGTTAACAAAGAGACTGTTTAGTTAAGTGAGTCAACTCTTTATCTAGCTCATTCTTTGATCTATTTGATTTTAGGAGGTTTGGTTTAAGGGGACCTTGGGTAAGGAGCATATGTTGAACCCTTGGTAGTCTCCCCAGTGTGCTATATATTCTTTCAAAGGTTTTAAACCTTTAAACCACCTTTCAAAGGTGGTTTTTGGTTACATGGAAAAATTATTTAGTGGTAATTTCTATGACTTTGGTGAAATTGTCAGCCAAGCAGTGTACATATTACCTAATATATGTCTTTTATTCTTCACTCCCCTCCCACCCTTCTCATCAAGCTCAAAATTCTATTATATCATTCTATTTTAAAACAATACAAAACAGGATAATTGTTTGTGGATTAAAAAAAGGTCCTTTTTTGTTTTGTTTTGTTTTCTTGACAGCATGTGTCCATCTCTAGAATGTCACATGGTCTCTCTTCAACTGGAATAACAGGAGCTAAAAGAAATGTGCAACCATGAGAACACTGTAACCTATTTATGATGTGCTAATACTGGAAACCCAAAATGATGGTAACTGAGAGCGGTGCTAAGGCCCTAAGTTTTGGTCACATTCTCACTCCAAAAAGGAGGAATTTTTTAAGCAAAATTCTAGGAAGCTACTATTTGGGACTAAGCTCAGGCACTAGGCCCCAACAAACCACACCAAACTAAAATGGAGTTACTTGTGCTAAGACTTTAAGATAACACATGGATTCTAGAACAGACCAGGTTTTTTTTTCTTCTGTAAATATCTTTAACAAACATTTCTAACAATAATAGGTATCCTCTCCCTGAAGTTCCCATTAAATTTTTTAACGAAACGCATTTCCTCGCACCTAGAGACCATCAGGCTTCAGATGATCATGCAACAAAGGCTCCAGCCAGTTCCAGGTGAAGACACCATTCCCAGCCATCTAGGAGCTACCCTGCCTCCAGCAGACAGAACAGGGTAAGAGTTCCGTAATCCCCAATAGGTAGGGACTATGCCCCATGTCAGCATGAAGCATTTACAGAAAAAAGATAATCGGTCCCTCTTCCTCCCATGAAGTTTTATGGGAATCACATCTCTCAGGGGGAAATGAGGCAGGAAAATAGGGTCTGAAGGTAGGGAACATAAGGCCGATTTACACTTCAGCTATAACTGGAAATATCTTCTTCATAGAACATACAACGAGTAAATAACTTTGTAACTTTACTTCATCCTCTTCATTTACATAGGTTGTACCCCAATTAGAGGGTATTTAAACTCATAAAAACTTTGTAACAGGGACTTTGTGCCCCTATGCTCAGGCCTGCTCCTACACTGTGATTCTTGCCTTGGTTTGTTTGTGCATTTTGTCCAATTCTTTGTTCAAGATGCCAAGAACCTAGACACCCTCCACCATTAACAGTGATTGTTCTGAATCTGCACTGCATCCTTAAGTCATTCATGTACCACTTAATGATATTTTCAATACTGTTATACTACCTTTAATATAATGCTTCCTTGAGATACATTTAACTATTCAAATGTTTCTCAAATTAATGTGCCATCCAGTGTTGCATGGGCAACTGCTCTGATATCTTTTAGGTACTTCACTCCTTAGATCACCCAAGATCATTTAACATTTCATCACTTGTACTTCAGTTTCAGAACCATTACATTACACCTCACATGGGTTAAATGTGGTTGGAACACAATGGCACTTATCTCTCATTAATAGCCTTACTATCTTTTGATAAGGAAATACTACTTGTAACTTCATCTTTAATGTAAACTGTTTTGACCTGGCCATCCTTCCTCCACTCAGCCACATTTCCAAGAAAGTCTAAAGGAAGACTTTAAGCAGATGGCACTAGCCTTTTTTTTTTTTTTTTTTTTTTTTTTTTTTCCGACACAGTCTTGCTCTGTCACTCAGGCTGCAGTGCAATGGTGCAATCATAGCTCACTATAATCTTGGCCACCTAGGCTCAAGCAATCTTGCCACCTTATTTTTTTCAACATTCTACTCCTCTACAGTGAAAGACCTAATTTCAACTCTGCTTTCATAATAAATTTTAACCTTTATGCTCTAGATATTTTACACTCATTTATCATTAATTTTTGAAGAAACTCTGGGTAGATTTTATCATAGTTCTTAATTTTTAGTTCTTTCAGTTTTTTTTTTGTCTTAAATGCTGATGGTTCACTAAGTTTAAAAAGAAGCAGCTACCCGATAAAATTATACAATATATAAAATAATTTACAAAGGATGCTCAGGTAGCAATGTAAGGAGGACTTGCAAAATCCTTGACATTCTATAACAGGATCAGCAAGTTTTTTATTTTTAATTTTTAATTTTTTTATTTTTTTTGAGACAGAGTTTCGCTCTTGTTACCCAGGCTGGAGTGCAATGGCGCGATCTCGGCTCACCGCAACCTCCGCCTCCTGGGCTCAGGCAATTCTCCTGCCTCAGCCTCCTGAGTAGCTGGGATTACAGGCAAACACCACCATGTCCAGCTAATTTTTTGTATTTTTAGTAGAGACGGGGTTTCACCATGTTGACCAGGATGGTCTCGATCTCTCGACCTCGTGATCCACCCGCCTAGGCCTCCCAAAGTGCTGGGATTACAGGCTTGAGCCACCGCGCCCGGCCCAGCAACTTTTTTAAAAATAAAATTTATTTTAAATTAACCTTTTTGTTATTAGATAATTATAGATTTACATGGAGTTTTAAGAAATAATACAAAAATGCCCACATATTCTTTACCCAGTTTCCATCTTAATAATATAATGCTGGGAACAGTGTGGACCCCACGGTGGTGATGAGAAACCCCAAGCTTCTGGAAGAATTGGTAAAACCCGAGCTATCTGAAATAACAAGAAATTGTTGTTAATTTTTAACCTGTAAATTCTCTTATGAATTTGGTGGCCCAGAAATGAGTTATTTGCTTTGTTATGCTTGTTACTTCCTGAATCGATTATATTTGAGAAAATGAAGAATAATATGAAAAGTTAAAATGTAGCTTGTAACTTTGGCTCTGCTGAGCTGTTCTTGTAAAACAGGAACTCTGTGTTAAAGACAAACCACATAGCCTGACTGCCAGAGAGAGATAACAGCAAAGCACGTAATAAGCTTCTCCTTGCAGATAGCCTATAAACAAACATGTAATGGAGAGGCTTATTACCCAGATTCCTTTCCCAGGAAAGGCATGTTAATTATAGCCCTGGAAAGGGAATGCAACCCTTATTGAGAGCCTATAAACGGATGCAAGAGGGGCGTCTGTCCTGAGGAAAAACCTCTGTGGTGGAGATAAGGATGTAAGTATTTCTTCTCCCTCTGCTCCTCCAGGCCTGCATGGAGGTCCCCCTCCTCTTGCAGTTTTGTGGTCAGGCTGGTTGTATTGTGTCAGATCCTGTTCTCCCTGCAGCTGTGAGCCCAATGCTTTTCTTGCTGATAATTGTAAGTTTATAATTAACCTCTATGCTTGCTAAGGTTTATGGTTTTTATGCTGATGCACAGATAGTAACTTTTACATTGTTCCGCTTTTACAATACCATATTGTGATCTTTGGTCAACAGTTTTTGCTTATGTTTCTTTTTGTATAATTATCACTGAAACTTTGTGTAACCTCTCTCCCCCTCCCCTAATGAAAGTATATAATAAAAACTGAGGTTTTTCAGGGGAATGTTAGACATCCCCGGAGCAGCATTATGTGGTGTCTCCCCTGGGCCCAGCCTTAAGGAAAACTGTTTCCTTGTCTTTCTTTCTTTTCACTGACCACTTGATCACTTTGACAGACTTTGAATCTACATTGACGTGTTAGGAGCTGGTCTTTTAATAATATAGTACCATAGCACAGCCAGGATCTTGCCTTTAATACACCTAAGACAGTGGGACAGAATACCTCATGGTACACCTCTATCTATTGTCACACCCATTACTCTCCTGTCCCCCACTATCTTAACCTCTGGAAAACACTAATCTGTTAGAGCCTGGATCTTTTTTATATTTCAATAGTTTGTGGGGTAAAGATGGTTTTTGGTTACATGGCAAAGTTCTTTAGTGGTGATTTTTGAGATTTTGGTGAACCTGTCACCCAAACAGTGTACACAGTACCTACTATATGTCTTTTATCTCTCACTCCCCTCCCACCCTTCTCCCCAAGCTCAGAATTCCATTATGTCATTTTATTTTAAAACAATACCAAACAAGATAATTGTTTGTGGATTTAAATAAAGGTATTTTGTTTGTGTGTTTTTTGTTTTCTTGAGACAGAGTCTCACTCTGTGGCTCAGGCTGGAGTGCAGTGGTGCCATCTTGGCTCACTGCAACCTCCACCTCCCAGGTTCAAGCGATTCTCCTGCCTCAGTCTCCTGAGTAGCTGGGATTACAGGCTCCCACCACCACACCTGGCTAACTTTTGTATTTATAGTAGAGACAGGGTTTTACCATCTTGGCCAGGCTGGTCTCTAACTCTTGACCTCAAATGATCCACCTGCCTTGGCCACCCAAAGTGCTGAGATTACAGGTGTGACCCACCGCACCCAGCCAGAAAAAAAAAAAAAAAAAAAAAGAAAGAAAGTTTTAAGGCAGCCATAGTAAAAAGACACAACTAACAAGAAAATTTCTTAACTCTATGGCACACAATGATTTTAACATAACAATTATGATTATTACTGATAATGTACACTAAGTTATATCAGCATTACAGGAGTTTCTCATAATTTTGGAACACATACCTGTAACATTTTTATACAAATACAGCCCAAAGAAAAGCAAATACCATTTCATATTTGACAAAGCTTCCTGTATAATTTTTATATCAAAATAAGTCAAATTATTTCATTTATAGACTATAGGAAGCCTAATATCTTAAAGGATTAATTAGGTTAGAAAAAGACATAATTTAAAATTTTATTTTGGAAAGTTTGTCAAATACAAAAGGTTTACATCACTTAATATTAAACAATGGAATTACAAGTCATTGAAAAGACATTTATTTAGCCAAAGTGATAATTCAAGCATTTCAAACATCCTTCAGTCTTTGAGAAAGGAGACTTAGTTTTCTAAACCATAAGCCCTAATGAAAACAGCATGAAGGCCAGGTGCAGTGGCTCACACCTGTAATCCCAGCACTTTGGGAGGCTGAGGAGGGCAGATCATGAGGTCAGGAGATCGAGACCATCCTGGCCATGGTGAAACACCATCTCTACTAAAATACAAAAAATTAGCCGGGCATAGTGGCATACACCTGTAGTCCCAGCTACGCAGGAGGCTGAGGCAGGCGAACTGCTTGAATCCAGGAGACAGAGGTTGCAATGAACCAAGATCATGCCACTGCACTCCAGCCTGGCAAAAGAGCAAGACTCTGTCTCAAAAAAAAAAAAAAAAAAAGAAAGAAAGAAAGAAAGAAAGAAAACAGCATGAAGCCAATTACATTTGTTTTTCAAAAATTTGTAATCTATAAACTTTCATCTTGATGATAAAATATAACTTCCATTAGCCTTTTATAACCTTTATTAAGAAGTTGAGCCGGGCGCGGTGGCTCAAGCCTGTAATCCCAGCACTTTGGGAGGCCGAGGCAGGTGGATCACGAGGTCGAGAGATCGAGACCATCCTGGTCCACATGGTGAAACCCCGTCTCTACTAAAAATACAAAAAATTATCTGGGCATGGTGGCGCGTGCCTGTAATCCCAGCTACTCAGGAGGCCGAGGCAGGAGAATTGCTTGAACCCAGGAGGCGGAGGTTGCAGTGAGCCGAGATCGTGCCATTGCACTCCAGCCTGGGTAACAAGACCGAAACTCCGTCTCAAAAAAAAACAAAACAAAAAAAAAAAAAACAAAAAAACAAAAAAACAAAAAAGGAAGTTGGTTAATGTTTCAAGAAAACCTTGTTAATCTGACACAGAGGTCCATATACTGGTTTTACATCAGTGTGCCTTTGACATTTGACATTAATTTATAGAGAAACTGAATGCATTTTATCTTTCAAAATCGGCCCTTACATTCTTATGGGTCCATCTCTTCTGCTATAGTCCCTGGGACTTGAGGAGTTGAATAGCTTTAATTTCTTGCCCTGTATCTCAGGAACGTAGTTTGTTTTTATTGGCATCTTCCAAGGGGCCTGAAGATGAGGCTTTAATTGCTGTCAGTGTTTGAGATTTGGCAGGATTTGGGTTCTTTTTTTTGTTTTTTTGAGACAGAGTGTCGCTCTTGTTACCCAGGCTGGAGTGCAATGGCACAATCTCGGCTCACTGCAACCTCCACCTCCTGGGTTCAAGCAATTCTCCTGCCTCAGCCTCCTGAGTAGCTGGGACTACAGGCACGCGCCACCATGCCCAGCTAATTTTTTGTATTTTTAGTAGAGACGGGGTTTCACCACGTTGACCAAGATGGTCTCGATCTCTCGACCTCGTGATCCACCCGCCTCGGTCTCCCAAAGTGCTGGGATTACAGGCTTGAGCCACCGCGCCCGGCCAGGATATGGGTTCTTTAACCCAGAAGCTAATGCCCTGTGACTCAATGTTACAAGGACTTTTTTTTTTTTCTTTGTGACTGAGTCTCGCTTTGTTGCCCAGGCCGGAGTGCAGTGGTGCAAACTCGGCTCACTGCAAGCTCTGCGTGCTGGGTTCAAGGGACGGGCCTTCACCATGCTAGCCAGGCTGGTCTCCAACTCCTGATCTTATGATCTGCCCGTCTCAGCCTCCCAAAGTGCTGGGATTACAGGCGTAAACCACAGCAAACCACTGCACTCAGCCATTACAAGGACTTTAAAAGCACATACAGAACATGAATATAAGCTTCATTAAAAAAATTATTTTTTTATTTGTAAGTAAACCAAAACTTAATAATAGTATGAAAACTTGATTATATAAAAGTTTTGGGGATTTTTTGGTAAATATATGTAAGTCCTCTTATTGTGACTTACACTGACTGTTCATGACATGGTCAGACTTTCTGATTAGTTCCCAACATCCCTCTTTTTTAAAAAAGCAGTTATTTTACTTTAGGACTAATGTTACCCTACGAGATTATTTCTTATATAAAATTATTTCTCTTTAAGCTTTTTAACTTCAAAAAAATACTTCTTTACTTTTATAACTTTCTTTACATCTTTTAAAAATATTATTATTTTTATTTTAAAGAGAGAATCCAGAAAGATGGAATCCAGGAGAGAAAAGCAGCTTCCACACTGAGGGGAAGGGAATAGAGAGAGAGGGATGGAGTTTAGGAGGGGAAGACAGGCTTCCAGGAGGGAGTGTGGAAGGGGACTCCAGAGGGGAAATCCAGGAGAGAGAAAGATGGCATCCACGTTCGTGGAAGGGGACCCAAACATGGAGTCCCTCTTTACATCTTTTTTTATTCCTGGTTTCTTTTAACTTGTTTTAGACATTTTAGACCTTTAGACCTTTAAATAAGTTTTGAGTTACATAAAATTTGTTCATCTTTTTTTTTTTTTTGAGATGGAGTTTCGCTCTTGTTACCCAGGCTGGAGTGCAATGGCGCGATCTCGGCTCACCGCAACCTCCGCTCACCGCAACCTCCACCTCCTGGGCTCAGGCAATTCTCCTGCCTCAGCCTCCTGAGTAGCTGGGATTACAGGCACGAGCCACCATGCCCAGCTAGTTTTTTGTATTTTTAGTAGAGATGGGGTTTCACCATGTTGACCAGGATGGTCTCGATCTCTCGACCTCGTGATCCACCTGCCTCGGCCTCCCAAAGTCCTGGGATTACAGGCTTGAGCCACCGCGCCCGGCTCATCTTTTTTTTGAAGGATATACTCTGTTTTCTTTGGTAAGAATGTTTTCCTACAATATATATTTATTGAAAAATACCCAAATAATAAAATAACTATTAATTTAATATAGCTTTATATTCTAAATTATGACCAGTTTATCTACAAATTATTTATCCATTTTTTTTTTTTGAGATGGAGTATTTTTATTAGAGATGGGGTTTCACCATGTTGACCAGTATGGTCTCGATCTCTTGACCTCGTGATCCACCCGCCTCGGCCTCCCAAAGTGCTGGGATTACAGGCGTGAGCCACCGCGCCTGGCCTATCCAATTACATTTACTGAAACTGTTTACGTGGATTATTTAAGAAAACTGTAATAGTCATGATTTAAAGTTATGAAACCACCATAGCAAAATTATAACTGAGACAGTGAAAAAATATTTGATGTAACTGACTCCATGTTGCTCTTAACTTCCAAGTTGTCTTAGTTTATTCCTCAGCATAGGCTGAACACACTTAGGGAGAAACACAGTTTATAGTATAGCTTTGAAAGAATGACAATAACAGTCCTTTCTCAAAACAATCATCCTTATTGTTGGTGAACCAGACTGCCTAAAGCCATAGGATTAAAAGTTATAGTAATTTTACTAAATTTAAGATGCAGCTATTTTTATTAAACCCATATCAATGTCTGATTTATTAAAAATTGCACAAGCAAATATTCTGTTTTGGGGTGGTGTAACCCTTATGCCAAAATTTTGACACCTTACAGTATTTGGCAGGGGTAAGTATGAAACTGCTTGATTAATAAATACAAACAAAAATGTATGCTGGACAATTCTTAACGTATTTCTAATATTACTTTACCAATAATTTTAAAGCTAGCAGGCCAGGTGCAGTGACTCATGCCTGCAAGCCCAGCACTTTGGGAGGCTGAGGTTGGTGGATCATGAGGTCAGGAGTTCAAGACCAGCCTGGCCAGGATGGTGAAATCTCATCACTACTAAAAATATAATAATTAGCCAGGCGTGGTGGTGGGCTCTTGTAATCCCAGCTACTTGGGAGGCTGAAGCAGAGAATTACTTGAATTCGGGAGGCAGAGGTTGCAGTCAGCCAAGATGATGCCACTGCACTCCAGCCTGGGTGACACAGCAAGAAACGAAAAAAAATCCCAAAACATAAAGACCTTTCAAATACAAACATGCACACATGCATACACACACACACACACACACACACACACACACACACATCTTGGATATTAGCCTTTTAGTTAAGCTGACTTTTTAACCATTGAGCTCCTTTAAAAACAATCTTAAAAAATCTTATTACCATATTTTAGCTAGGAGAAAACGCTGCTAAATGAGCAATGATCAGACAAATTATAAGATCTCCGAGTGCTGTACGTGTAAGCAGAAATTAACACCAGCTGGTTGTTAAATGCTAACTTTAGTCCTTTAAAAGAAATTTGCAATACAGAATCTTAAACCAGTTTCTCACCTAGTGGTGGGTCTCAGGCTGATCCAAGGATCAATCAAGAGCAGATTATTTAATTTCCATGTATTTATACAGCTTTAGGGTTACTTTTGGTGTTTGTTTTCAGTTTTATTCCACTGTGGTCTGAGAAGATACTTGATTTTCTTAATATATATTGAGACATGTTTTGTGTCTTATAATATGGTCTATCTTAGAGAATGTTCCATGTGTTGATGAGAAGAATGTATAGACTGCAATTGGGTAGAATTAATATTCTATAAATATCTCTTAAGTCCATTGCTTCTTTGTTGATTTTCTGTTTTGATGATCTGTCTAGTGCTGGCAATGGAGCATTGAAGTCCCCCACTATTATAGTGTTGCTGTTTATCTTATTTCTTAGGCCTAGTAATAATTGTTTTATAAATTTAAAAGCTTCAATATTGAATGCATATATATTTAGGATTGTAACATCTTTTTGCTGGACTAATCTTTTTATCATTATGTAATGTTTTTCTTTGCCTATTTTTACTGTTGTTGCTTTAAAGTCTGTTTTGTCTGATTTAAGAATAGCTACTACTCACTTTTGGTTTCCATTTGCATGAAATACCTTTTCCCAACCCTTTAGGGTGTGTCTAAGTATTATGTTTTAGGTGAGTCTCCTGAAAACAGAAGATACATTGTTGCTGGTTTTTTTTTTTTTTTTTTTTTTCCATTTTTTATCTACTCTGCCATTCCGTATTTTAAAATTTAGGCCACTGACTTTCAATGTTAGTATTACGATGTGAGTTACTGTTCTATTTATGATGTTAGTTGTTGCCTAAATACCTTTTTAAAAATTGTGTTATTGTTTTATAGGCCCTGTGAGATTTATGCTTTAAGGAGCTTCTATTTTAGTGTATTTTGAGGTTTTCTTTGAAGATTTATAAATCTTTTTTATCATATCTTGTAGTGCTGATTTGATATTGTCAAATTCTATCAGTGTTTGTCTGAAAAAGACTATCGCTCCTTCATTTTATGAAGCTTAGTTTTGCTGGTTACAAAACTTGTGACTGACAATTGTTTTATTTAAGGAGCATAAAGATAGTACCCCAATCCTTTCTGGTTTTTAAGGTTTCTGCTGAGAAATCTTCTGTTAATCTGATAGGTTTTCCTTTATAGGTTGCCTGATGCTTTTGTCTCACAGCTCTTAAGATTCTGTCCTGCATCTTGACTTTAAATAACCTGATGACTATGTGCCTTGGCAATACTACTTTTGTAATGAATTTCCCAGGAGTTTTGTGAGGTTCATGTATTTGGATGTCTAGATCTCTAGCAAAGCCAGGGCAGTTTTCTTCAATTATTCCCTCAAGTAAATTTTCCAAACTTTTAGAGTTCTCTTCTTCCTCAGGAATACTAATTATTCTTAGGGTTGGCCATTTTATATAAGCTCATTCTCTTTTTCCTCAGGAATACTAATTATTCTTAGTTTTGGCCATTTGATATAATCTCATATTTCATAAAGACTTTGTTCATTTTTTAAAAATTATTTTTTCGTTGTATTGTTTGATTTGGTTAATTTGAAAGCCTTGTCTTCCAGCTCTGAAATTCTTTCTTCTACTTGTTCTAGTCTTTCCTTGACACTTTCCAGTCTGTTTTGTGTTTTCCTAAATGTGTCTTTTATTTCCAGAAGTTCTGACTGTGATTTCCTTATGGAATCTATTTCTCTGGAAAATTCTTTTTCTTTTTTTTTTTTCTTTTTGTTTGAGACAGAGTTCCACTCTTGTTGACCAGGCTGCAGTGCAATGGTGCAATCTCAGCCCACCACAACCTTCTCCTCCAGGTTCAAGCAATTGTCCTGCCTCAGCCTCCCAAATAGCTGGGATTATAGGCATGGGCCA
Organism: Saimiri boliviensis; assembly: GCF_048565385.1. Classification (NCBI taxonomy): domain Eukaryota; kingdom Metazoa; phylum Chordata; class Mammalia; order Primates; family Cebidae; genus Saimiri; species Saimiri boliviensis. The sequence continues at coordinate 51,878,119 of NC_133470.1, forward strand.
CCATGCCCAGCTAATTTTGTATGTTTAGTAGAGACAGGGTTTCTCCATGTTGGTCAGGCTGATCTTGAACTCCCGACCTCTGGTGATCTACCCACCTTGGGTTCCCAAAGTGCTGGGAATATGGGCATGAGCCACCTTGTCTCACTGAAAACTCACTGAAAAATTCTTTATCCATGTCCTAAATTGTTTTTAAAATTTCTTTAAGTTTGTTTTCAAGTTTCTCTGGTATCTCTCTCAATTCTTTCTGAATTCTTTATCTGGTGATTCAGGGATTTCTTATTGGGTTAGATCCATTGCTGGGGAGCTAGTGTGATCTTTTGAGCATGCCATGCAACCCTGTTGTGTTATATTACCAGAATTACTTTTGAAATTCCTTCTCAGTTGGATATACTATTTCTTCAAATTGCTCTTGAATATTTGATTGGACTGTGTTTTTTCTTTTTATTTTTTTCCCTCTTAGGCATCAGACTTTAATGTTTATTTTAGCTTAATATGATTTTTGTTGCTTTTAGTGGTGAAGGCTCTTTATGATTTCCTTAGTTACAGAGAGTCTTTGTACACTGGCTATTTCCAGATGCTGGTTGTAGTAGTTATGTTCTTGATGTGTGGCAAGTTCACTGTCTCTTGTCGGGTTGAAATGGCAGGGATCTCTTGAAGCTTATCTCATTCTCTTGTGGTGTACATTTTATTTATTTATTTACTGGTATTTTATTTACTGAGTTGATGATTCAGGCTTCAGGCTAATAGGAAAAATATCCCTGTAGCTAAGGCAGGCGGGTAGATGTAATATCCAGCAGTGGAACAAGGTCCCAGCCTTGATGAGGGTAGCTGGGGGAGCCCTCAATTAGGTGTGCTGAGGTTTTACCAGGGTAAAAAGTGGGAGCTATCTCAGCTCCCCTGACTGGTGAGCAGGAAACCTGTTCCCCTCACCAGCTCATTGCTGTCTCAGGGTTTTGGCTATTCAGGTCAGACATGCACCTCTTAGCATCTGTAGAAATGTTGATGTTCCAAGTAGGGAGGAATTATGATTCTGCCTCTCATGCAATCCTCAATCTGGGGAAGTGGCCGGAGTGCTCCTCCTGTGGGGCTGTGTTTACCATAGATTGTTCCAGCAATTTAGCAAACTTTCTAATGTGAGAGGTCAAATAGTAAATATTTAAGACTTTGCAATCCATATGGTTGCAATCACAACTGAGTCTCGCTTTGAGTTGGAAAAGGAAAATGACCCAGGTAATGAAGGCTTTTAGTTGCCAGGATGAAACAGTATTTTTTATTCAAGAGGGAAGCATTTTAAGAGTGTCCTATAGGTCAGAGACCTTCTGGGGTATAGTCTTACCTAGAAAATTTGAATTCACACATTGCTTTTTCTCTTTTTTTTTTTCTTTGTATTTCTGAGACGGGGTCTCTGTCACCCAGGCTGGAGTGCAGTAGCACAATCCTGGCTTACTGCAGCCTTGACTTCCCTAAGCTCAGGCGATCTTCCCACCTCAGCCTCCTGAGGAGCTGGGAACACAAGTGTGTGTCACCATGCCTGGCTAATTTTTAAAATATTTTAATAGTGATGGTGGTTTTGCCATGTTGCCTAGGCTAGTCTAGAACTCTAAGGCTCAAGTGATGTTCTTGTCTTGGCCTTTCAAAGTACTGGGATTACAGGTGTAAACCACTACACCCAGTCAGCTACTCTGTTTTTATAGCAATTGCAGCTATAGATAGTATGCAAGCAAATGAGCATGGCTGTGTTTCAACAAACTTTATGAAAACAAGTGGTGGTTGAATTTGCTTCCATGATTATTTATATCTTGCTTTCTGCCTTGTGCCCTGAACTGTTGAGATAGGCTCTGGATAGGCAAGACTCTAAACTGGAATAAGCCAGGTGGAAAAGAAAAGAATACAAATTATTGGCAAATAAAAAATTTGCAGCATATACTAGAATCATACAAGTGCACGACAATAAACAATTAGGTAGGGCTGGGCGCGGTAGCTCACGCCTGTAATCCCAGCACTTTGGGAGGCCGAGGCGGGCGGATCATGAGGTCAAGAGATCGAGACCATCCTGGTCAACATGGTGAAACCCCGTCTCTACTAAAAATACAAAAAACTAGCTGGACATGGTGTGTGCCTGTAATCCCAGCTCAGGAGGCTGAGGCAGGAGAATTGCCTGAACCCAGGAGGCAGAGGTTGCGGTGAGCTGAGATCGCACTATTGCACTCCAGCCTGGGTAACAAGAGCGAAACTCCATCTCAAAAAACAAACAAACAAACAAACAAACAAACAAACAATTAGGTATAAAAACATTCAGTGAGTCCAATATTTGTTATGGTTTTGAAGTTTATGGTGGTAGTGTTACCAGAAAAGGGTCCCAATCCAGACCCCAAGAGAGGGTTCTTGAATCTCACACAAGAAAGAATTCAGGGCAGGTCCATACAGTAAAGTGAAAGCAAGTTTATTAGGAAAGTAAAGGAATAAAAAATAGATACTCCATGCTATCCAAAATAATTTATAGATTCAATGTGATTCCCATCTAACTACCATTGAAATTCTTTATGGAATTAGAAAAAAACTACTGATTTCATATGAAATCAAACAAGACCCACTACCTGACTTCAAACTATACTAGAAGGCTACAGTAACCAAAACAGCATGATACCGGCATCAAAACAGACATATAGACCAACAGAACAGAATAGAGACCTCAGATAATAACACCACATATCTACAACCATCTGATCTTGGAAAAATCTGACAAAAACAAGCAATGGGGAAAGGATCTCCTATTCAATAAATGGTGCGGGGAAAACTGGCTAGCCATATGCAGAAAACTGAAACTGGACCCCTTCCTTACACCTTGTACAAAAAGTAACTCAAAATGGATTAGAGTGTTAAATGTAAAACCCCAAAACATAAAAGTCCTAGAAGAAAACCTGGGCAATACCATTCAGAACATAGGTATGGCAAAGTCTTCATGAAAAAAATGCCAAAAATAATTGTAACAAAAACCAAAATTGATAAATGAAAACTAATTAAACTAAAGAGCTTTTCTGCATAGCAAAAGAAACTATCATCAGAGTGAACAGGCAGCCTACAGAATGAAAGAAAAGTTTTGCAGTCTACCCATCTGACAAAGGTCTAATATCTAGAATTTACAAGAAACTTAAACATATTTACAAGAAAAAAAAACTAACTTCATCAAAAAGTGGGCAAAGGATATGAACAAACACTTCTCAAAAGAAGACATGTACGTGGCCAACAAACATATGAAAAAAAGCTCAACATCGCTGATCATTAGATAAATGCAAATCAAAGCTGGGCACAGTGGCTCATGCCTATAATCCCAGCACTTTGGGAGTCCGAGGAGGCAGATTGCCTGAGCTCAAGAGTTTGTGACCAGCCTGGGCAACATGATGAAACCTCATCTCTTTTTTTTTTTTTTTTTTTTTTGAGACGGAGTTTCGCACTTGTTACCCAGGCTGGAGTGCAGTGGAGCGATCTCGGCTCACCGCAACCTCCGCCTCCTGGGTTCGGGCAATTCTCCTGCCTCAGCCTCCCGAGTAGCTGGGATTACAGGCACGTGCCACCATGCCCAGCTAAGTTTTTGTATTTTTAGTAGAGACGGGGTTTCACCATGTTGACCAAGATGGTCTCGATCTCTTGACCTCTTGATCCGCCCGCCTCGGCCTCCCAAAGTGCTGGGATTACAGGCTTGAGCCACCGCGCCTGGCCTGAAACCTCATCTCTACTAAAAAAATACAAAAAATTAGCCTGGCATGGTGGTGTGGGCCTGTAGTCCCAGCTACTGGGGAGGCTGAGGAAAGAGAATTGCTTGAACCCAGGAGGCAGAAGTTGCAGTAAGCTGAGATTGTGCCACTGTGCTCCAGCCTGGGTGACAGAGCAAGACTCTGTCTAAAAAAAAAAAAAAGAGAGAAATGCAAATCAAAACCACAATGAGATATCTTATGCCAGTCAGAATGGCAATTATTATGAAGTCAAGAAACAATAGATATTTCTTGGCTGGTGAGGCTGTGGATAAATAAAAATGCTTTTACACTGTTGGTGGGAGTGTAAATTAGTTCAACCATTATGGAAGACAGTGTGGCGATTTCTTAAGGATCTAGAACCAGAAACACCATTTGACCCAGCAATCCCATTACTGGGTATATACCCAAAGAATTATAAATCGTTTTACTATAAAGACACATGCACATGTATGTTTATTACAGCATTATTTACAATACAAAAGTCATAGAACCAACCCAAATGCCCACCAATGATAGGCTAGATAAAGGAAATGTGGTACATATACATCATGGAATACTATGCAGACATAAAAAGGAATGAGATTATGTCTTTTGCAGGGACATGGATGAAGCTGGAAGCCATCAACCTCAGCAAACTAACACAGGAACAGAAAACCAAATGCCACATGTTCTCTCTCATAAATGGAAGTTGAACAATGAGAATACATGGACACAGGAAGGGGAAAACACACACACTAGGGCCTGTTGGAGGGCGGGGGTAGAGGGGAGAAAACTTAGAGGTCAGGCCAATAGGTGGAGCAAACTACCATGGTACATGTATACCTATGTAACATATATGCACATGTATCCTAAACTTAAAAAAAAAATAGCTACTCCATAGACAGAGCATCCCAGAAGGCTGCCTGTTGCCCATTTTTATTGTTATTTCTTGATTATATGCTAAATAAGGGGTGGATTATTCATGCCTCCCCTTTTTAGACCATATAGGGTAACTTCCTGTCATTGCCATGGCATTTGTAAACTGTCATGGTGCTGGTGGGAGTATAGCAGTGAGGGTGACCAGAGATGTCACTTTTGTTGCCATCTTGGCTTTGGTGGGTTTTAGTTGGCTTCTTTACTGCAACCTGTTTTTTTTTTTTTTTTTTTTTTGAGACGGAGTTTCTCTCGTTACCCAGGCTGGAGTGCAATGGCACAATCTCGGCTCACTGCAACTTCCGCCTCCTGGGTTCAGGCAATTCTCCTGCCTCAGCCTCCTGAGTAGCTGGGATTACAGGCACGCGCCACCACGCCCAGCTAATTTTTTGTATTTTTAGTAGAGACAGGGTTTCACCTTGTTGACCAGGATGGTCTCGATCTCTCGACCTCGTGATCCACCCGCCTCGGCCTCCCAAAGTGCTGGGATTACAGGCTTGAGCCACCGTGCCCGGCCTTGCAACCTGTTTTAACAGCAAGATCTATATGACCTGTATCTTGTGCTGACCTCCTATTTCATCCTGTGGCTTGGAATGCCTTAACCATCTAGGAATGCAGCCTAGTAAGTCTCAGCCTCATTTTACCTAGTTGCTATTAAAAATGGATTCACTCTGGTTCACACACCTCTGACAATAGAAAGTACTCATTACAATTTTCCCTTTGCAAATATTTATTCCCTGATTTAACCCATGACCACTATGACCACCATCATTCATTGATTCACCAAATATTGGGTAAATAATTATCTTACTTGTTACTTTATGTTTATCTCAATGTTAATATTAGATGTGTTTGGGGTCTTCATTTAGAAGTCTGGTGAGGTTTTTGACCAGAAATATGCCACAGGAACTGAGCAGTTATTTATATCAATTACCCTATGGTAAAATTTGTTTCCTCATACAACATTTCACTTAAAGTCAGTTTCCAAGGACCTAGAGGTGACAGTAAATGAATATTGATGTTATGTGTATAATACACACATGCACACACACACACACACACACCCTGCCAGTAGTAAATACTGTAACAGAGGGATGGAGGCATGAAAGGAAAATAAATCTTGGGGCCCCTAAATCACTAAGCTAAATGGAAAAGTCAAGCTAGGAACTGCTTAGAGCATACCTGTCTCCCATTCTATTCAAAGTCACTCCTCTGCTCACTGAGATAAATGCATATCTGATTGCCTCCTTTAGAGAGGCTAATCAGAAACTCAAAAAAATGCTACCATCTGTCTCTTATCTACCTATCACCTGGAAGTCCCCTCCCCACTTAAGTTCATCCTGCCATTGCTTCTAGTTATGCTGCCTTTTCAAACCAAACCAAAGTTCATCTAAACATGTCGATTGATGCCTCTTGTCTCCCTAAAATGTATACGACCAAACTTTGTTCTGACCACCTTGGGCACAATGTCTTAAGGACCTCCTAAGGCTGTGTCATGGGCATGAGTCCTCAACCTTGGCAAAATAAACTTTCTAAATTAACTGAGACCTGTCTCAGATATGTGGGGTTCTCAGAGGGTTGGTGAGTGAAAAAAGGGGGATAACTTCTCTAAGTACAGCTTCAGGGAAAGGCTCCAGAGACAAGTTATGAAAGTTTAGAATAATCAGCATGATTTTACCCAGCAGATGGAGAAAGTGAACTCCAGGTAGGAGAAACTACAAATACAAAAGGAAGACCTGAAACACTTGGTATGTTGAGGGGCATGGCCTGAAGCAAAACGAGCAGGAAACTGTAGTAAATGCTGCAGAAGTAATAAATAGAAGAGGCGGAAAAGGAAAAGGACACAGGTCATGAAGGCTTTTAGTTGCCAGGCTGAAAAAGTGTTTTTTATTCAAGAGGGAAGCATTTTAAGAGTGTCCTATAGGTCAGAGACCTTCTGAGGTGCAGTCTCACCTAGAAAGTTTGAATTGACACATTGCTTTTTCTCTTTTCTTCCATTTTATGACACCATCAATTATTAGTATCATATAAATTAGTATCATACCAATATATTAATAGTCACAGCTTTTTTGGACGGCGCCACCACAATGGACACATGAATATACGGATGGATTTTTCAGATGCACTAGCAGAGCAAATACCAATTTTGTATAAAAAGTCAGCAGAGCCAATTGGAGAAATGTGAAGGAATGCTTCTAACTCCTTTATTATATCCTAATCACAAAAGCAGACAGGACAATAGATAAAGACAAAAGCAAATGCAAGTTATCACAGTCTGGTCCTATACAGCTACTAGGACAAGAGAGGAAGGAGAAACGCAGGCCTAGGTCAGTTTAAAAATGCCATGTGAGTCAGGTAACCTTGAAAACAATCATAGGCTTTGTGTCAGCAAGGCTGAAGCCGCCTTCGCAAAAATTGTAACTGAGGAAATTATGACAGTTAAAGAGATCAGACCTAACTCACTCTCACTCCATCTCGCTTCTAACCTTTAAGCTGTCCTTGTTCACTCCTGGGCATTGGCCGAACTAAGCTTGGGAAGGAATTTAGTTTATAGTTTAACTTTTAAAAACCATTAATCGCCCTTTCCTGAAGGAGAAAGCGAAACAAAACAAATCACCCCTTCTCACCTGAGGACCAGTCTGAGTCTGCCTTAGTAGGACTTACAAATCAGCTATAAGATTAGAAATTATGGTTTGGGGCCATGAAGTCTCTGGGTGCAAGAGTGTGAACCTCCCGAAATTGCTCCTTGGAATAATATCACTATTGCAGAGCCTAACATCAGTGTTTGAGATATTTTGCAGACCCTATACTCCAGGCACCAACTGACCGGCAATCTGGCTCAACCAGTTCTGTGATCACTCAGGAATAGAAGGCAGCATGAGAAACTCACTTTGACCCCCTATGAGTTCATCTCCAATCCGACCAATCAGCACTGCCCACCAAATTATCCTTAAAAGCTCTGATCCTAGGGAAGGCTTGGAGAGACTGATTTGAGTAATAATAAAACTCCAGTGTTCCACACAGCCCCTCTGTGTGAATTACTCTTTCTCCCTTGCAATTCCCCTGTCTTGAGAAACTTTTCTGTCTAGGCAGCAGGCAGGGTTTCTAGGCAGCTGACAAGGAAAACAAACAAAAACTTGCCCTACAAAGCAACAGGGCAGAGGTCTGGATAGGGGCAGAAGAGTGAGAACTAACAAATCAGCTCGAATTTTGATCTCTCCCGGCTTCTTTCCAAGTGGGAATAGCTGGGAACCTTTCCTAGCAGATGAGGCCCTTAGGCTGGCCCCTCCCTTTTTTCAGGCTGGTACTGGCCCAGGAGAAATTGGCTTTACACTTGTATACTGGGCTCTATTGTGTGGTAAATCCCCCAGGTAGGGAAAAAGGCCGGCTGACAGGACCCTCAGAAAGACACCGTCTGATTGGCTGAGCTGCAATGTGTGCAGGGGGTGGGGGTGGCGGCTGATTGGTTTGTTCTTGAGTTTGGGAGATAAGAGTGGAATGCTGTGTGAAGGTGTGGGTGGGGTTTGTTGAGTGGATGGGTGAGGGATAGGGGTGTAAGTGGAGCTGGGGGTTGTGTTTTTGTGGTGACTGGGGACAGAGGATAGGGGCATAGTGTGGAGAAAAAGTCAAACTCTGTAAAATATTTGAAAAGATTTATTCTGAGATAAATATGAGTGACTATGGCCTGTGACACAGCCCTCAGGATATTCTGAGAACATGTGCCCAAGATGGTCGGGGTGTAGGTTGATTTTATACATTTTAGGGAAAAATGAGACATCATTTAAATACATTTGTGATATACAATGATTCAGTCCAGAAAGACGGGACAACTGGAAGGGGGGTACTTCCAATTTATAGGCAGATTTAAAAATTTTCTGATTGACAACTGGTTGAAAGAGTTATTATCAATAAAATGCAATGTCTGGATTATAGTATGAGGTTGTAGACACCAAAGTTTCATCATCCTGATGGGGCCTCCAGGTAGAAGGCTTCAGAGAGAATACATTATGTTTCTTATCACATTTAAGGTCTGTGCTTATGTTAATGTTGGAGGATATAATGAGGCAGGTCTGACCCCTCCCCACCTCCCAACTTTCTGTCATATCCTGAACCAGTCTTTCAGGTTAAATTTTAGAGTACACTGGCAGAAGAGGATGTCCATTCAGATGGCTTGTGGAGGTGGGGGGCTAATAATTTTATTTTGGGTTTACAGTAGTTTAGTCTTTTATGAGAATGAAAGCGCTGGGTATGGCTGGCTGGTTAGTGTGGGTTGGCACTCCACAGTTGATTTCCAGCCAATAGAGCTGGCTTGGGTTTGGGATGACTCTGTCTAAGCCATTTCCTGTGGAATTGTTTCTTCTTGTGGTAGGCAATGAAAGTTCTTTACTGAATGGATCACTTTTCACTTTTTCTGGTCCTTATAGCTCCTAGTTGTGTGTGTAAGCCTAAGGCCATAGGGATTCCCTGTATAGGGTACTAAATGGGAGTGAGGGTAATTACTACACAGATGTGTATGGTCCTCAGAATGAAAACTGTGTCACAGTCCAAGTCTTTAATGGCTTGGCTCAAGAATGTGATATTTGAGAGAAAACATCTTGATGGACAGTTTGTATAAGTTGGGAATCATAGCTTTTATGAAATTGTGATAGATATTGGAAACATTTTGCATTGTTTGGAAAGGAAATTCAGTGGAAAACGGAGGATTGGATAAGTGTGGAGCAGGTCCTATCTAAACAACTCTTGTTAAACTGTAAGGAACAATGCAATGATCTCACTTATTTACCTTTTTAGATCTATTTTCTTTTTTGTCCTTACAACAACTATATCTAACTAGAATTATTCTGAGTGACTGGTACACAGATATTTCTGCTATTATTAATCTTTATAACCCTCACATTGTTAGAGACATGCTTTTGATGAATTAAAATTTTTATTTAAAAACATTACATCTCTTATAAAAGTGCACATATGTAAAAAAGAGAACAATTTTTTTGTTCCATTGCAATTATTTGAGGAAATTAAAAGCTGCCTTCAAAACAAGAGGCAGAAACAGTAATGATTCTAAAAGTGAATGTCCTAATGATCAGTGGAAGAGGGCAACTTCAGTAAGGTAGAGAAACAATTTTGAGTTGCTATGGTTACTAAGAGAAACTTTGAACTTAGTAGAGAAGAAAAAAATATCATAGAAGAAGTGAGCATATTGTTGCTAAAATAGTTTTACCAGCCACTGAAATTTATGCTCTAAAGGGAAAAGAAGACTTTGTCATTTTTTTTGAGGAGAGCTGCTACTTATATATTTAGTTCTTTTGAAGATAGCAATGGCCCATGACTATTTCACTGGGAAGAGTATGAAATTGTCTTTGAACTCAAATAAATGGACCAAAATAAATTTGTCAGTATATATTTAATAAAATAAGATCGATAGCCAATAATTAGAGAAAGAAAAAGCACCGTATTTGTTCACAAAGTACCAATATCTTTTCATTTAAAACACAGCTTTCAGTAGAGCTGTTATTTATAAATTTTTTTTTGTTGAAATGTATAAAATAAAATTCCCTAAAAACTATAATAAAATCAGAGAATTCCACACCTCCTTACCAGAGACTGTAAAGCATCTATCAAATATGGTGAAACTGGGACCAGGTCAAAGGAGGATGTTGAGCACATCTTCTGTAATCTCATCCTGAGTCTAGAACTCCAAAGGAAGTACCTAACAATATTTTACCTGGAAAGATAAGAAATAAATATTTATATTAACAGCTCATCCTATTAAAATTCATGTATAAGTACATAATATATTGAAATAAACTAACTTGACTTCATTTTAGAAATAAGCCTGACAAGCTCCAGCTTAGCTTCGCCCTCCCTGCCATGGTCCCCTCAGGTGCATTACTGGGTCATTCTGTATTCAGAGCCTTGAACCGCTGAGGTTCGGGTCACCTGTTCTCAGTACCTGTAACTTTTGTAACCATATCCTGCTTGGCAAGTCTACCTGCTATTGTGAAACTCCCCCACTTGGTGACTGACTGTAGGAAAGTCCCCCGGCTACCCTCCTTGATGACTGGATGGAAATACTCTTAGTAACCAGCAACTATGGGAACCTCCTGCCTCCTGGTTACCAGCTTCCTCCTACTAACTTGCTTGTTCTGCTTTTGTAAAATTCCGCTTCAGCTAGACTCCTTCTCCCCTCTCTTCTAGGTTAGGTATAAAAGGAAATCAGAGGAGGACGAGAGATTTTGAACAGGAGGGTCGCCGGTAATAAAGGACTCTCAATTGGAACTCAGAGTGTGGCACTTTCCTTCTAACTCTTTCGGGTATAACAATATGTGTATGACAATGTTCTTGGTTGCATTGTTCATAATAACCAAATTTTGAAAGTTGTCCCAATATGTATCAACAAGGATTTGCTAAATAAATTATGCTTTATTCACATAATGGAATACTATAAAAGAAGTAACTCTGCATAAAAGAACCTACAAACATGTTACGTCCTATTAAGTGGAGAAATTTTTAAAGGAGGATATATACTATGGTTCCATTTTTACAACTTTGTATATGTGTACATAACTGCATTTAATGTACAGGTGTATATATGTATAGGTATCTCTGCCTCTCTAGTCCTCTCTCTGTGTCTCTACACACATGTGTGCATGCATACATACAAATACACAGAAACTGCTATGGTTTGAATATTTCCTCCAAAACTTATGTTGAAACTTGATCTCCTATGTGGCAGTATTCATAGGTATGGCCTTTCAGAGGTATGGTGATTGAATCAGAGGGTTCTGGCTTTGTGAATGGATTAATCTGTTGACGGGTTATCATGGAAGTAGAAATGGTGGCTTTATAAGAAGAGAAAGAGAGACCTAAGCTACCATGTTAGCATACTTAGCCCCCTTCCATATGATACCCTGTGCTACCTCAGGACTGCAGAGTTTCTAACATCAAGAAGGCCCTCACCAGATGTGGCCCCTCAATCCTCAACTTCCCAGACTCCAGAACTGTAGGAAATAATTTTTTTAGAAAATAAATTTTCAGGTATTTTATTATAAGTAACAGAAAACAAGCTAAGGCAGATGCTATGAGTGAGACAGAACCTCCGGAGTTTATAATCACTTGATGTCTAGAAGCTGTGTTCGATTTGACATAGCCCCATCTTAATCAGACTGTTGATGGCCTACATGTGATGTAGGAAATATATTGGATATTGTGTGATTGTCTTTATCAAAACATAAAGCTAGACCACACTGCTTTAGGCCTAGACAGAATTTCCTCCACAGGGAATACGTTGCCACTGTCAGATTTAATGTGTGAAGAGGAAATAAAGACCTAGGAGGCAGGCCTTACATTGAATACAAATGAATAAAAAAATACTCCTTCCAGTATCCGGGGCTAGTGAAAAATTTGGCCTTGAACTCCACCTTGTGGAGAGATGTGGAGATGCTGTAAACACTTCTAGTGGTTGGAAGGTGAGCTGTCTGAAGCCACGTGAAGGCAGAAAAGAAAGACAAACAGGAGAGTCAACTTGGTAAGAGACTCCGGGATGGGCCTGTGCCTGAATAGTTGTAATTATATTCAGTGTAGCATTTTCCTTTTTATACTCCAAAAGTTTCAGTAAAATCTTACAAATGCTTACCTTATGCCCACTCTTAGGACTAAATAGAAAAGAGGCCATGCTGTTGGTTTCACAGCAGTCACCACGAAGAACAGCTGTTCCTAGCAGAGATGATTGCCCAGGGTTTAGCACCACCAGAAGCAGGAACATGCTACCATCGCAAAACTGGAGCAGAAGACCCTGAGAGGCTTGCTCATCAGCAGATGTGAGGATAATAATATTAAGGATAAATCATCTGAAAGCTCTATAAATGGTGAAACCCTTTTAATTATTAGTATTTACCTGATGATAGGATTCAGTGAGGTCCATATGATTTTATGTGGAGCCTTGCAATAAGTTTGTCTCCCAGCCTCCAGCCACTCCAGTCCTAATATACATATACTCTTTACAGTTCTAGACCTTTTAAAACATGCATCTGATCCTACTGTCACTGCTCAAAATCATCAATACTTTCCCTTCTGCCTGCAGAATAGATTCCAAATTTCTTAAATCTTCATTGAAAGGCCATTGTCGATTATCGTGTTAGATTAAACTCAACATATACTTCCAACCTCAGTAACCTCTATACATCTTTTCACTATCTTTAGGTATATGAGTCCTAGCTGTTCCACGAAACCCAACAATGTAATTTGGCAAACGGTAATTTTGACTTTTATCCAACTTGGCCCTGCTTTTCGTTTTTCAAGAGGTCTGAGTCTGCATTGGTTACCAAGAGTTTCTTACTCAAGGTATGGCAGTCAGTAGGAATTTCTGCCAGAGTATGGTGAACCAGTCATTGAGATTCTCCAGTCCATCATGAATTATTCAGTGGGAGAATAAAAGTGGATGAATCATCACCAGTTTTTTTTACCATCTTAACCCAGAAACCAAAACACAGTTAAAAGAAAAGTACACTAAGATAATCAACCAGCCAAAAAAAAAAAAAAAAAAAATTCCAAGTGAGATTTATTTTGTTATGTTCTTATTTTTTTAATAATGGCATTTTAAGCTGCAAAATATAATTGAATATGAATTAAACTGTAAACACATAATTGACTCATTTGTCTATTTTTCTCAGAGACAAAGGCACAGGGCTAGTTTCCTGTGAAGACATTCTAAACCATGTTAAAACTTGTCCAGTTTGTAACTGGCCTTTAGAATTTGTATAGGGCTGATTTTCTGCCCAGAAACTGATGTTATTATGTCTCTTCCAGCTATATTAAAAATGATTTTTTTCTTATATGTTTACATCAGATCTAAAGCCCTCACAAAACATGAAGACATATTTAAATGTAATCGTTTTTGCTGATTCTATGGACATGATCCTAAGGTAGATAAAATTAAGACTTCATTAAGAATTGGTCATTTATCCAATATCTACCTATGATCATTGTTGTCCACACACTGACTTAAAATTGCCTCCTCACGATTCATGGCACAGCATTGTCAACAACTTCAAAAGTGTTTTCACACTCTCATTTTTCTTGGATCCTCCCTAAACCTTGTGATGTACTCAGAGCAGATTCTGGTTCCATTTGACACACCAATGTCACTATTCTGAAGAGAAGTTTGGAATTCTCTAGCAAAATCAAAAATGTACCCACTCTATGACCCAGCAATTCTAGGCACATACACAACAGAAACTCATGTGCAAAAGGAAAAAATGTGTAAGAATATTTTATAACAAGGACTGAAAAAACAAAACTCAAACTGACAATTACCTAAATATTCATTCTTTGGGAATATATACATTGTGGTATAGGCACAAAATGGCATTTTATATATCCATATGAAAAGGTCACAAAAATAGAGCGAAAAAAGCAGGATACAGAAATACTGGCATGGTACACTATATGGGTAAAAGTTTAAAATACAAAAACCAGATATATTTTGGGGATAAACATATAGTAAAAAAATAAACTTGTATCAACTACAGTTTAGTGACTAAAGGAAAAAATGGGGTTGGAATAAAATAAGAACTAAAAGTATATCTCTAACATTTTATCTCCTTTACCAAAAAAAAAAAAAAAAAAAAGGCAGGGGGGACAAAAGAAGGAGAAGGAGTAGCAGCTATGTGGCTTGGGAGTCAGACATACTGATTTAAGACCTGACTCCTATAGGACTTTTCCCCTCTCTGGACCTGTTTCATACTCTGTACAAATGAGGAGGTAGACTAGATAATCCTAAGGCCCGCACAGCTCTTAAATTCTGTTGTTCTGACCTTGCCACCAGTCCTTGTCTGTATACGCTTATATCCTTAATTTCCATATACCCAGTTAACAATCTTCTATACATCTAAGTACAAAATTGGCATTTCCTCTCCTAGTACAGAATTTTATGGGAATTAAAAAGAAGAACAAAGAAACACATTAATTAAAATCTTTTTTTCCTTTTTTTTGTAAGAGCCAGAAAGTGAAAGCAATATATTGGCTAGTAATACTGGAAGAAACAGAGGGAAGAAGAGGCCTAGAGCCTCTCTACATCCACAGATTCAGGATGGGCACAATGGCTCATGCTTATAATCCCAGAACTTTGGGAGGCCAAGGTGAGCCAATCACCTCCAGTCAGGAGTTCAAGACCAGCCTGGCCAACACGGTGAAACCCTGTCTCCACTAAAAACACAAAAATTAGCCAGGCATGGTGGTGGGCGGCACCTGCAGTCCCAGATACTCTGTAGGCTGAGACAGGAGAATCACTTGAATCCGGGAGATGGAGGTTGCCATGAGCCAAGATCACACCAGGGCACTCCAGTCTGGGAAACAGAGTGAGACTCCACTCCAAAAAAAAAAAAAAAAAAAAAAAAAAAAAAATTGATTCAAATGTTATAATCATGATAAAGTTTTTGCTTGTTTCATTTTGTGATTTGCTTTCCCCTCTGTGGTACCTTTATTCTCATTCAAATCTTCTCTATATACTTTCAAAGGTGGCCAGTTACAGGTCCAGGTTTATGACATTGTTAATGTAAACTTTAAACTACCAATAGATAAAAAGTTCCTCAACTTCAAATCCCAAAAACTACAGCTCTACACTCTCTTATAATTCCTATCATGGCATAGATGAGCACTGCAGATATTTTTTTTTTTTTTTTTTTTTTTTTTGAGACGGAGTTTCGCTCTTGTTACCCAGGCTGGAGTGCAATGGGGCGATCTCGGCTCACCGCAACCTCCGCCTCCTGGGTTCAGGCAATTCTCCTGCCTCAGCCTCCTGAGTAGCTGGGATTACAGGCACACGCCACAATGCCCAGCTAATTTTTTGTATTTTTAGTAGAGACGGGGTTTCACCAAGTTGACCAGGATGGTCTCGATCTCTCGACCTTGTGATCCACCCGCCTCGGCCTCCCAAAGTGCTGGGATTACAAGCTTGAGCCACCGCGCCCGGCCAGCACTGCAGATATTAAACCAGTTTCTGGATTTTATACTTATTTCCTATCTGCATTTTCCTGCAAGAATAATATTAACTCACTGACTTATGGTAACATTGTTTTACACTTAAATATCCCATTATACCTCACAAGTGTTTCATTGTTCATTATATGACTAAAGCATCACAAAAAGCCTGTGAGGTGCATGGCTTATCAGTACCATATGCCACCCTCAATTACCTGTGCCTTTCATTTTGTTTCAGGAAATAATGGGTCCAAAAAGAAGAGAAGTTGACTGATTTCCTCATGTCTCACTGGCAATAGATGGTAGAAGCGGAGCAAGAAGGTTCTCCAGTATCTGCTGCTTCCCCCTGAATTTGTTCACAATGTACAGCTCAGTGACGCCTGAGAAAACATCTTTGTTGTCCTGAGCCTGGCCAGACATAGACATTTGACTCCATGGTTACTTGGAGAGGTAGTACATCCTCTTAGGGTAAATGGGCTCACCCTGGAAAGCACCACGGACCACCCACGATCATGACAGCATTCCCAGGGTCAGAAGCAACATATGGAGAAACCCCTTATCCTGAATGCATCTAAGTCCTGCCCAGATTTAGGGGAGCTGGAGCAGGAAGTTTAGGGTCTGGTATTGGGATCCCAAGGTTGGAGTTCTAGCCCCTCTGCTGATTGGCTGTAGGACCTGGGAGACCTGCCACTTCCCTTCTCAGTTTCTTTTTGTGAGACAGGGGAGGCAAACATCTGACCTCACAGAAGCACTGAAAGTTATCATCTGAAATAATGGCCATAAGATTGTTACTGCCACCTCAGTTCTCTTCTTCTCCATTGCTTCTGTGGACTCTCGTAGCAAATCCCTTCTATTTGTCTTGAGAATAAAATACCCAGGGCCAGTATTGCTTCTCTTAGCCAGCCAATTAGTCAAAAAAATACTTTCTGATGTCCCAGAAAGAACCTTATCTGTGCTGGGCAATGTCTAGGATATGGAGAGGAATTCAACCACACAGCTGTTGCCTTTAAAGAGATCACAGAGAAGCTGTCATTCTGGGGAACAGGAGGTAGCAGTAAATACTGTAACAAAGGGATAAAGGATATAGGAGTACAAAGGAGTGATCAACTGACCAAGCTGTGGCATTAATTAAAGACTTCAGATATGAAACGTTTAAGTGAGTCCTAAAAAATTGAGCATGTTTTCACCCAGGTAATGCAGTGAGAGGAAGCGCCTTCCAGGCAGGAGAAACAAGTATAAAAACCAAGAGACTTGAAACAACTTGGACTGTTGAAGGAAATGGCCTGAAACATAAGGAGCAGGCAGTAGTAGTAAATAGTGTAGTAATAAATAGTTAAGCTAGAAAGCTGGAAAGTAGCCAGATCATGAGGGGTCTTGAATGCTGGCCTGAAAAGGTGGTCTTCATTCCAGGCAAATTATGTAATGCTGTCATGCAGTTCAATGGCCCCATTTGTCATGCAAAATTACAAACTACATTTCCATTCCGTGAAACTGCCCACTTTAAAAGGCATCATCAATTTCAGACAATACTGGTATGTTAATATTTATTCCAAAAGCTGCCTTTCCTTGTGCAGGGTGATAGTTTTCAACAATTACTCTTGAGACATCTGTTTTTCGTGCCCTGCAGCTAGTGGTACTCATGTGAGCAGGGCACTCACATTCTAGTGAATGAGGGGAAAAAAAGTGAGTGACAGACAAGGAATAAGAGGTGAGGTTTAGTAAACTTTGGGGTTCTCTACCCTTCTCCCAGCCATCCCATTATTCTTCAATTCTTTTCTCTCTTCTCATGCAGAATGGAATCTCCTAAGAAACAGTCACACTCTCACACAGGGTAACTAGTAGTATTCCAAGTATCTGAGGATTGGAAAGAAGTGGGCCAACAACCATTTGAACTACTGTGTGGCTGAACCTGATCGTGTGTGCACAATGATTTGTCTACTTCAGTGTTTAAGCAAGGGGGGGCCCTAAAGCCAACGAATATCCACAGTAATTAACAAATATTCAGCAAATAATAAATAACAGATGTCTATGGGAACCAACAGTTTCAATAGGCCTGGGTGAGTGGGATGAGCAAAGGCTCTGCAAGGTCAGTACTATGCCAGGGAGGGGCTTGATTACTGAGGACCCTGCTGAGGCCATCTGCACCAGAAATATTTTGTGTTCCATAAGTAAACGCTAGTAAGAAGAGGCAGATCACTGAATGGTAGCATCTGGGTAGTGCTTGGCCATGTATGTGTAATACAGAAGACTGATATAATAGAGTGGTAGGTTAACTCGGGCTCTCCTTTCATTGGTCCTGACTTCCTTCTTTTATTTTAGATTTTTAGAGATGGAGGTCTCACTATGTTGCCCAGATGGGACTTGAACTGCACTCAGGGATCCTCTCACTTCAGCCACCTCAGCAGTTTGTGACACTTCCATTTGTTTTCTGCTGTGTTATAGGGTGGGGACAGAAGATTTAAAACAATAACCTCTTACCTTCTAGGTGTTTGCTGTTGGTCTGATGATCTCATTCACAACATTGGGGTGGGTTGAAAGAAACCACATTGTCCCTCAAAATCTTTCCAGCTTTAGAGACGTCTAAGGAAGAAGTGAGTTGCTGGTGCTCAGACTGGTGGACACATGACTTTGATACAATGAAAACAAAGTCATTTAAGGGTTCTTGGTGGTAGGCAGGTTTATTCAAAGGAGCTGAAAAACAAAAAAAGTACAGTGGAGGAGCTGGCATTTGAGATTAAGTGAAAAAAAAAATTGTCACAAAGATTTACGAGGCAGGACAAAGGCTGAAAAGGACTTCCAGGACATTACACTCTTCGTTTACCTCCTACCTCACTGGTAGTGACTTCTCTGTCTCTTGTTTGTGTCTCCTCTTCTCTCTGATCACTTTAAGATCCAGGGCTCTGTCCATGGTCATCTGTTGTTCTCTATGTACACCCACTCCCTAGGGTGATCTCATACAGTCCCACGGTTTTAAGTATCGTTTACATGGAGAAATTTCCAACTTATATATCCAGCTTAGCCAGACCTCTCCCATAAACTGCACACTCATATATCTAATAACTGCTCAACAGCATCACTTAGATGTCCTAAAAACACCTTCAAACTGAACTTCCCCAAAACTGATGTCCTAGCCTCTCCTCTTCCTAGCACCCATCCAAACCACAGCCTTCTTCATCTCTATCAGTGGCAACTCCATCTTCCCAGTTGTTTTTTGGAGCCATCCATGACTCCTTTCTTTCCTTACATTTCACTTGTAGTTTGTGAGAAAATTCTACTTACTCTTCCTTCAAAATATACCCCAAATTTAAATATCTCTCACCACCTCCATTGTTACGTCTCAGATACCATCATTTCACACACTGGATACTACAATACTCTAACTTAGTTTCCCTGCTTCCTTACTTTCTCCCCTATAGCCTGTCCTCAAAACAGAAGAGAGATTTTTTAGAAATATAAGTCAGGTCAATTCTCTACTGAAAATCCACAGTGGCTTTATGGACATGGGATATAACACCCAGGTTGTACTTCAATGATGAACTTATTATGCGTCTTCAGCTCTCACTCTTTAGATTGCCTCAGCTGCTGAAAGCAACCTTGTCCAAGGCTACACCCCTTCCCGAGGCAGCACATATCCAAAGACTGATTAATGTAGGAGTTTAAAGACCTGTAAATATTACCCCAACTCTGAAGGGCCATTCTAGCTCCACAGCTTCCTGCGGATATGACTGACACTGCCATTGAGTCTTTTTCAGAGCTTCACTTCTTTCTTCGTCTTCCTGCTAGTTTCTCATTTCTTCCCCAGGTATTGACCCCAAGGGCACTGCTTAATACATTTTCTACAGGATTAACTTTGTTTCAGGGTCTGTTTCCTGAGAAAACCCAACTTGTGATAGGCTCCCCATTTCATGCAGAGTAAACGCCAAGTCTCTACAATGCCTTATATGATTTAGAACCCATTTCTTCTCTGACTTCTCCTATGTCTTTCTACTTCACCTATGTTGCTACCCCTAAATCAGCCTTTCTGTTAATCTTTGAACATGCCAAAGACACATCTATCTCTTAGGGCCTTTCCTCTAGCAGTTCCTTTTGCCTAGAAAGTTCTTTCTCTAGATGTATGTTTGGCTAACTCACTTCCTTCATTTATTTGCTCAAATATTACCTTCTCCATGAAGTCCATCCCAATCTCCCTATTTAACATGGTGACCTACCACTTATCTTCCTTCTTACCTTGTTCTAATTTTCTTCTTTTCATAACAGTTATCACTTTTTGACATCCCACATAATTTACTTATTATATTTATTTTTTTATTGTTAGCCTCTCCTTGCTTGAATGTAAGCTCCACGAAAACAGGCATGTTTTGTTCACGAAATATCCCAAGTGCCTAGTATAGTGCCTGGAACAAAGTAGGCACTGAATAAGTTTGTTGAACAAATGAATGAATAAAGTGGATTAAACAGAAGGAACAAAGTGCATGTAGAAAGACAGTGACAGAAAGGGAAGAATATGAACGAGTCATGGAGAAAATCACAGCTATGAATCACTTGGACTTCACTCTTGGTGCTACTTTTCTTTATGCAAATATTAGCCAAAAAAAATAATAATTAGAATATTACTTGGCAGCAAGAGACCTAGTTTCAGTCGAGCACTCTTACTTGCTGTGTGACTCTGATTTCCTTTTTCTCTTTAATTTCCTTATCTGTAAAACGGATTTAATAACATTCAGCTTCCAGTATCCTGTGAAGATTAAGATGTGCCCAGAATATAGCAGGTGTTCAACAAATGTTTACTGACATCCCGACATCTTCTCAAGGCAAATGATTTAAACTTATAAGCAAATGTCTTATAGTATGTGCTTGAAAATGTAACCAGAAAAATAGGTATACACATTCATTACATTACATATGAGCTTCAACTTTCTTATATACCTGTTTCATAGATTTGGGGTACAGGAAGAAATCTGCCCCATTTCCACTGAATCAGTGACCTGTTAGCCACTTTACTTGCTTTCTAGGATAACAGTAGAAAACATATTTAAGGCCGGACCCAGTGGCCTGTAATCCCAGCACTTTGGGAGGCCAAGGCATGCAGATCATCTGAGGTCAGGAGTTCAAGACCAGCCTGACCAACATGGTGAAATCACGTCTCTACTGAAAATACAGAATTAGTTAGGCATGGTGGTGCATGCCTGTAATCCTAGCTACTTGGGAGGCTGAGGCAGGAGAAGTACTTGAACCAGGGAGGCAAAGGTTGCAGTGAGCCGAGATCATGCCATTGCACTACAACCTGGGCAACAAGAGCAAAGCTCCATCTCAAGACAAAACAAAACAAAAATTAAAAACTCCAAAAAAATACCAGAAAACAATAGAGATATAGTGTTAGCTGTGCAGAACAGGAGAGAGGAATCACAGGCCCTAGGTCTCAATGTTAAACACATTACTGAGTTAATAGCTATGGATAAATGGCATCAGCTATTCCATCCTTTCAACTTTTTTTTTTTTCTCTCTAGAACACTCCTTCCTCTAATCATTGTATGAGCTGGCTTCTTATAATTTAATTATTTGCTAATATCCCATCAGGCCTTTCTCTAACAACCTTTTGCTGAAGTAGTGCCTTTATTTCAGTTACTCTCTATCCATTGCTCTGGTTTTTTGTTCTTCATACAATTTATCACTCTCTGAAATTATATAGGTTATTTGTCTACATCTTTGTTGCTTTTCTCCCTTCTAAAAATGTAAACTCCCTGACAGAATGGACAGTATTTATCTCCTTCATCACAACTAGGCCAATCCATCAAAAAATAGCTGAAGGAATGAATGAATGAGTGATTGCATTCGGGGTAATACCCTGCTCTCTTAACTGCCCAGTAATGTTATAAAGATTAATGAGCTCTCTGAGAAAACAATCTCAGTTCTTAGGAGAGATTAAGAGAGCTATGCACATCCAAAGAATTATTTAAATAATTTCTTTCACATTTCAGTAACAGAATTTCTAGACCTATATTCACTAGTTAAATGTCACTGGAGCATTGCTAAATATAAAGGTTAACCAAAAGGACATGCAGTCTACCCTATTGAGAACTAAAAAGAATTCACCTTTATTAAACATCTGTGCTGCACTATGTTGCATGCTAAGGATTTAGTTTCTCATATGCCTCTAAACAGAACAGAGCAAAGAGCGTTACCTTCACTATCAAGATGAGGAGTAGACTCACAAAGATTAGGTAACTTGCCCAAAGTTACAAAGCTAGTAAAACCTGAAATTAAAGTCCAATCAGCTGAACAACAACTTCTTCTTCTTCTTCTTCTTCTTCTTCTTCTTCTTCTTCTTCTTTGCATATTTCATCCTCCCTTGGGGAGCATGTGGCCCTAATATCTGTGCTTCTTAGGCTAAGATCAAGCATACCATCTCCATTGTTGAAATGGCCTATTTGAAAACAGTGAAAGAAGAAAATAAAGCTTTGATAGTTTAGTTACTGGTTTTGTGAAATCCCAGTGGAAAGAGATGGGGGTAATTTGGAACTTTGTATAACTAGAAAAGTCAATTTTTTTTGCCCCAAACTAAGTGTAATGAGAACAAGGGTAAGGAGATGGAAGACTTATCAGGAAATAAGATTAGGGGCAAGGAAAACCTAATTTCCTAGATCAGTGTTTCCTCATCACTACTGATGATAAGAATCACCTGGGGTATCTTATACAGCTGCCCCCAGGTCCCTTCCCAAGAGATTTTGAATAATTATATCTAAGATGGGGCTCAGCGGTTTATATTTAACAATCACTCTAGGTAAATCTTATCAGTAAGTATAGGAAATAATAACTCTGATCTCACTCAATTGCTACCTATAAATCAGTCATTTTCAATGTGGGAACCCAGAACCAGCAGCATCAGTCTCATGTGGGAACTTGTTATAAACGTAAGTCCATGGACCCCACCCTAGACCAGCTAAATCAGAATTTCTGTAAGAGGGTCCCAGAAATCTGTATTTCAACAAGTTTTCCAGGTGATTCTGATGTGTACTAAAGTTTGAGAACTACTATGCTAAATAATCTCTAATTATAGCCAATAATTAAAAAAAACCTCTGACTGTTCAACCTCCAGGTGCAAGGAGTGGCGGAAGATGAAGTAGAATGGTAAAGCAGTTCAACCCCCAAAAAGGGCGTCCACCCAAGATATGCCTCCAAGAGAGACACTGTCAGAGAACACAGAGTTATTTGACCAAAAGAGTCACCCAAATGCCAGGATAGGTAGTCCTTGTCTAACAGGTTATGATATGTGCTTTGGACCAGAAACTACTATGTATTGTTTCCTATTTCCTCTCTTTTTCAAATGGTAGTTTTCATTATATTTCTCTGGTTATCTCCCCACTAGTGTATATTGGGTATGTTGAGAAGGGCAGTTTATAATTTAAGTATAGGTGACCAGACTGCTAGGAAGATGGATCTAAAAATGGCTGCATATCGAATAGGGATCTTGAACTTAATGCTAAATGCAGTAACTAGATAAGACTTTAGGTTTTTCTCCTTTGGGGACATGAATTTATCACACCTATGTGTGGGCATTTTTGAAAGAGAATGTGTAGGAAGAAACGTGTCCATGGATGCTAGATATTCAAATGAAGGAGCTATGCTAGGCATTTGTGATTGGTGAATAGCGTTCATTCTTCATTTCCCCAAAGCCCTTGATTCTATTAGAAATCCATCTGGTTCCAGGGAGATATACTCCAGGGCAGGGGTTCCCAACTCCTGGGCCACAGACAAGTACTGGTCCATGGCCTGCTAGGAACCAGGCCGCACAACAGGGGGTGAGTGGCAGGTGGGTGAGCAAACAAAGCTTCGTCTGTATTTACAGCTGCTCCCCATCCCTTGCATTACCACCTGAGCTCTGCCTTCTATCAGATATGCAGTGGCATTAGATTCTCATAGGAGCATGAACCCTATTGTGAACTGTGCATGCAAGGGATGCAAGGTTGCATGTTCCCTATGAGAATCTAATGCTTAATGGATTGCTGTCTCCCATCAACCCCAGAGGGGATGGTCTAGTTGCAGGAAAACAAGCTCAGGGCTCCTACTGGTTCTACAGTATTGTGAGTTACATAATTATTTCATGATATATTAGAACACAATAATAACAGAAACAAATTGCACAATAAATATAAGGCATTTGAATCATCCCCAAACCACCCCCCTCCCAACACCCACCTTTTCCGTGGAAAAATTCTTTTCCATGAAATCAGTTCCTGGTGCCAAAACAGTTGGGGACCACTGCCCTAGGGTTTAGGGATAGAACACATGACCTTGCTAAGCCAATCAGTGTATTTCATCCATGGGACTTGAGTGACTAGTCAAAGTATCTGACCTAAGCCAGTTGAGAATACATCAGAGGACACAGGTTATCAATCTTTCTCTAGATTGGACTGCTGTAGCTGGAACTACTGGTCCAATTTTGCTACCATAAGAAAAAGCAGCCTGAGAATGAAACTGACACACAGAGGGAAAATCAAGAATCATAAACACTGAGCCTGAGCCCCAATTCAAACTATGCCTGAAGCCCATCTGAGCTCTGGATTTTTATTTATATGGATCAATGTTTGATAACTGTTTAAGCCTGTTTGAAATGGATTTCCTGTTACATGCAGGGAAGTTCTGTTAGAAACGGCAAATCAAAGCTCTAAGTATGAATTTGCATATGGCAGTAGATGTGAGTGCAAGTTTAAACAGAAAAAAAGTAATTGTTCATTTCATTTCTGGATTATTAATTATAGTACCTTAACTGTTCCCACAGCTTTAATATATAGTTGGTTTTCCTTTTAACTTCCCTCAGCAAAAATATACTGGCCTCTCTTGAGAAGTTCCTCTCACAAAACATATTATGTTCACATATATTTCACATTCTATTATGGAGAAAAATTTGACTGGCAGAAATTGTGGGTTGGTAGGGTCATGTAAGTTTTCATTAAACTGGGTTAGGGTTTGAAGGTTTGAATTAATTACACCTCCTTCCCTTCCAGATTCTGAACCAATTAAAAAATATACACAGGAATCAAATAGGGATTAAGATATCAGCTTTAATATATTGTTCAGTGAAAAAAGCAAGATTCAGAACAGCATGTATAGTATGCCACCATTTGTGTAAAAAAAAAAAAACCTGATACACACACACCCACACACAATATGCTTGTAAATACACGGAATATCTCTGGAAGGATACATAAGTAACTGGTAACAATGGTTACTTTTTGAAAATAGGACCAGCGGGGAACTGAGGCCAGGGGTGAGAAGGAGGAAAAGCGATTTACTTTTTATTGTATACCCTTTTGTACTGTTTGACTTTTACCACAGTCATGTGTTATTTTTCTAAAAAAAAAAAAAACAAAAACAAAAAAACATATATTAAAACTGTAAAAAATAAGAAAAATAGATACCAGCTTTAGAGCTGATAGAGCTGGATTGGACAACATGGCTTGGACCTGAGGCTGAAATGAACTTTGACCACGAGTCTAAGGACTTTGGGATCCCCCACCCCAAGGGGAGATAGTTGGGTCTACAAAGTAGATGTTTACCCAACCATGCAGTGAAGGACCGCAGTCTTTTCCACATCTTGCTGTGTGGAACAAACTCAAGATCCAAGAGTGGCCTAAGCTGCCTATCCATTATAACCATTTTCTCAATCTCACCAAGTTATTCCTCCTCCCATGCATAAGACTGAATGAGTGGCAAGAGAAGGTGAGTAGAAACTTTCTTCCAAACATTTTTGAGAGATGCAAATCTTTTCTTTTTCTTGAGTCAGGAGCATGGAGAGAGGAAGAGGATATAGATCCCCTCACACCCCTGTACATTTTATTCTCTTAAGCCACAATGGTTAACACTCAAGACTCTGGTCAATAAACAGGGCTGTGGTTGTCTCCTTCCAGGGAGACCAACAGTATCTTAGAAAAGTTCTGCTCCCATCAATGTAAGATTGGTGAGCAGTTCTGTTTTTGCCCCCAAGAGGCTCTAAAATGAGTCAAAAATAGGACAGTAATTAAATTAACTCCAAGGCTACATTATACCCTAGGCTGAAAATATGATCACAATTTTAGCCCTAATTTACAATTATGTCCAGCCATATTTCCTGACATAGCTGACAATTATACAATGACTCCCAAAGATAGCATTAAAAAACTTCAAATAATACAACATCAACATAATGAAAATGCCTTAGTTTGAACTATATGACCTCACCCCCACCCCATCAACTATTAAACTCCAAGGGGAAAATGACTACCCCAAATTAAATTTCTAATTCAAAGTCCAAAAGAATTAAAGTCCAAAATTCTGCCTTTCCCAATTTCTCGTTTTTCTCATTTCAGCCATACAGATCTTACAAAGATGTCTGCCCAGATATGGGGTTGCTTCAGCAGCTCCAGCCTTGGCTGTCTTCCTCTTGACTGGGTGTAGTTCCTTCAGGACCTCAGGAGTTGAATTAATCTAACCCCACAATTGCATGTCATACATATTTAAGAGTCCAAAGGGTCAACAAGACATCAGATTATCACAGTATCAACCTCACATCAAAAAAATTAGAAGCACACTAGTCCCCAGTCACTAGAACAGTTTTTTTAAGCAAATGTATGACCCCAGGACTTAGTACATAGGGCAATACAGACCCACATTGCTGTTGTCAGTGAAACATCATAGTAGAGACTTAGTGGCATCAAAAAGGAAAAAGTAGACAGATAAAACATAGGAGAAAAGAGAATATCTTCTTTGTTTCATCCTCAGCAGGATGCCAATCTGTGCCGGTAGTCTGGACTCCATGACCTGTGAACTTAAACTAATTTGGAAGATATCTAGCAGTACAATCCCAATATGATTATACTGCCTTGAGTCCCAGCCCCAAATGTGCAAAAGTCCATGGCCTTATTAGGCTGTTACTGCTAATGGAGCTTCTCTGAGAGCCCCAGTGAGAAAGCATTGGTTTTGGCCAGGTGCTTCTCTCAAAAACCATGCTTGTATTTCAACTTTTCTTTCCTAGGCTTTGGTTAACCTCCACCAATGCCTCTTTAATAATGGAAAGCTCAAAGGCCCTTCCATTTTTACTTTTCTGCCACAGTAGAACTCACCCTTATCTGCATATGAGTTTCTTAGGGCCAGCCAAGAAACAGGATAGACTTAAAAATCAAAACAATAACAAAAATCTATTAGATTTCTACCAATGCCAGCACTTAAAACATCATTAAGCCTACAAATTACCTACCACTGACTGTGTCCCAAGTCCTGCTGGGATACCATAATAGATGAGCCCACCAGCCTCTGCAAGGAAGCATAGTCTGCTTTCAGCCTTTCTTGGTTCTCACAAGCGCCTTACCCACCTCATATGTTGGGACTCTGAAGTCTCCCAAGAATAAAATCTAAAACTTCTGAGTCTCTCTTAGTACAGCAAAGAAATCTGTATCTCAGCTTGATTCTAGGTTTCTGCTCTTTCATTCTGAGGTTCTAGACAGATCTGTCAACCCTTGCCAAGCCCAGCCTTTGCCCTGTGACAGAGTGTCCCTGTGACTGAGGACTCTAGCTAGAGCCTGGCTTAATGCTCCTCTGGGCTGACAAAGACCACTTGTGCTAAGGTCTGCCTGCACAGCTTGTATCAGTTAAAACCCACACCATGTCTGCAGATAGCAGCCAGAGCTACTGCAGACGAGAGGAGAGATCCTAATGCCACTGATGACTAAAACCTTTCACTTAAGATTTACCAGAAATCTTGATCTCTCCACTTGGAGTTTGGTCCCCAAATGCTTGTCTTCTTATCAGTTTTGCACGGTTTCTCAGCCTATGCTTAGGTACTAAAATGCAAAGTAATTACCTTATTAATTCTAGACAGTTGAGCAATAGGTGAAAGAACCAGAAAGGGAGCAAGACATTAGCCTTGCTTTTAGTACAGTTAGAATTGAGAATGCAACTTGAACAAGAGACCAAAATGGGTTTCCCACTCTCCCAAGTTAGACTTTTGAAGCTACCTGGGAAAGATTTGAGATTGCAAAGACACTTACCCAGCCAGTCACATGGGGTATCTCAGCAAGCTTCACACCTCAATGAGGGTAGAGTCCAAGTGCCAAAAAGAGTGAGGTGAGAGGTGTTCAGCTACCTTTAATCTATTACCACCACCCAATATAAAAAAAGTATGAGCCAATGGATGTCAGGCTTTACCCTTTTCACTAATCAGTTAAATCAGTTAAACTGCAGAGAGGAACCAGTGCAAAGATTGGACAGATGGGCAAAAGGTTTCTTCCAAAAACATATGAGAGGGCAGAAGTTCCAATTTTTTGCCAAGCAAAACGTGCAAAAAGGGAGAAGATGGTTCTTAGAAACTGGAAAGCAATCAAGACTTTTTGTGTCTACAGATTTAGAGTCTCATATATTTGGCAAATTTCAACATGACCTTTAAGATGTTTTTACCAAATCGTAGACATAGATATGGAAATCATCATCAAATTTGATGAAATACACAGAGGGTTTTGCTTCTACCTGATGAATGACCATGCCAGTTCTCTTGGAGCCATCGTCTTTGGCATATTCCACCTGTTTGCCTACCAGGCTGTCTATGACTTCTCCTGGCTCCCTCTCTGCCGGAGGAGAATCATTGGAATCTTGAAGGATGCGGAGGTCACCGTCTTTATAATCATCTAAGAGCTGGTACATATATAATACAGGATCTTTCTCATAGGTAATGTAAAACCATGTGTTCATGACAGGTGCCTGAGCTAAGACCATCCCCCTCCATTCATTTTTGGAACCTTCCTCTGTCTCAAAAATATGTTCCACTGCTTTGCCAACCATTATTTCTGCTAAGTGTGTATCACTGATTCTAGATGATGCAACTCTATTAGGAAGGACTTCAAGTGATGACACTCTTTCATCTCTGTGAAGTTCCAATCCATAAACACAGTCAAATCCATCATATTTGATAAGATACAGAGAGGGATTTACAGGTACCTGATCCAGAACGGTTCCTTTCCACTGTGTTAGAGGTTCATCTCCATCTTTCCATCCGTGCTGAATTCTGCAGCCCACGATGTTCCTTTGAGGCTGGGAGGTGGGTCGGCTCCTATGCTTCTTATGTGCAGCCTTCCTCTTCATCATGGTAACAGACACACTGCTGTGTCCAGCGCCTGTCCTGGACCGCTGCCCTGCAGCTGCCTTTCCAAACGGGGTCTTCATGCCTGCAAGGAGGAGCACAGTTGCCAGGTGGACCGAGAAAGGAAATTAACAAAAATCAATGCGTAACACGGAGAGCTTTTTCTCCTAATCCGCGCACCCCGTACACCCACGCCTGTTTTTAACGAAAGCTACCTAGCAAGGCTGGAAATCAAGGCACCCTCGCTGAGTGCCTGCAGTAACCTTCCTCCCCAGCTCAGTTTCGCTAAGCTAGAGCAAGAGATCTGCGGTTCGCTGAAATGGGAAGCATTTCCCCATTCCCCTCGCCCTGCTTCCAACACTACCCGGCCAGGAGGCACAGATTCCCCACCATCCCGAATTGCGGGCCTCACGTGCCCAAATCGGACACCTCGCCTTGCCTCCGCAGTGAGCCTGTGGAGAAGGAATATCAGCGGGCGAGCGGCCCAGTGCTTGCAAAGCTGGGAGAGGACGATCCGTAGGCAAAGAGCGTCTCTAATAGGGCGGCGGAGCAGGCGAAGAGAACCGTGGCGGCGTTCCTAGCTCTTGGCTCCGGCGTCCTCCGCCTTCCTGTAGGCGGTGGCGGCGGCGGTGGCGGCGGCCGCAGCCCATCCGCCACATCGGACTCCCACTAGTCGCTGCTGCGCCGCAGTCTCCTCCCTCTTTTCCTAGCGCAGCTTCCGGCCAGTAGAGAGGCCTCCCCTTCCTGCCAAACACCGCGTGGCGCCCCTCCCTCACCAACCAGTACCACAGCCCTGGGTGTGGAAGGTGTTCCTAGGCTCTCGGTCCCGCCTCTTCCCCCAGATCAGAAGCTGTGGAGCCCACAACCACCTTTCTCTCACTGCATAGGTTTACCTCCTCTGGTTCAGGGCGCTCCTCCACACCCCACCTCACCTCCACTCTTGGCGCCCCTGCCTCATTTGCTTTCCACGTTTCATGAATTAGCCCCTTCCTTTCCCCTCCCTCCTCGCGTTCCCCCACCGTCCTTTGAAGGGGATTTGTGGTAGGACAAGAAAAATGCGCTAGTACTCAGTGTTCAGGCTGCCATCTTGACCCAATCTACCTGATTTTTACTGACTTGTCATTCCCAGACATCGCTTCTTGAGGATTTCTTTTCTTTTCCCCTGATTGCAAAAGAATTTCATGCACAGTATGGACACTGTAAAATTCATAAAATTGACATAAAAAGAAAATAACTGTAAGCCGGCCTCTCATTTTCCAGTACTCACAGTGAAATAGTAACTCATTATTTCCTTTTCCTTTCTTCTAAGCTCTTACAAAGCTGGGATAATATTGCTTACGCACTTTCATGTCCTGCCCATTTCTATATAGAATAAGCATTTGCTCAGGTTTTTATATATTTTCTGAGAACATGTTTTGTAGTGGCTTCATAAAATTAAGCATTAGGAGTTTTCATAATTTTGCCATTGCCTCCTATCTTCAGACATTTAATTTTCTGCTATCTATAAATTGTGCTTACACATGAATTATTCTGTTCACTGGAACAGAATAACCTAGACACTAAACTTATAACTCAGAAAAATTGCTATAATTATAACAGGAATTTGTAAGATCATAAATCTGTGGAGAAAGACATTCTAGAAGTGATTCAATCATTTTTATTATTAGAGCCATCCTAGTGGTTATTAAGCGGTATCTCGTTGTGGTTTTAATTTGCATTTCCCTAATGACTAATAAGGATAAACATCTTTTTGTGTGCTTGTTGGACATTTGTGTATCTTTGGAGAAATGTCTATTTCAAGTTCTTTATTCACTTTTTAATTGAATTGTTTGTATCAGGGCTGTTAATTTTTCTTTTAAAATTCTCGATAGGAGAACCTAATCAGATATATGATTTGAAAATATTTCATTTTGTGGGGCATCGTTTTACTTTCGTGACAGAATTTTTGATGCACAAAAGTTTAAAACTTGGTGAAATCCAACTTACGTATTTTTTTTTTTGTTGTTTATTGCGTGAACGTTTGGAGTCACATATAATTAAATATGGTCAAATCCAAGTTCATTAAAACGTATCCCTATATTTTATTCTAAAATTTTGTTTTTAGCTCTTCTATTTATGTCTTTGACCCATTTTGAGGTAATTATTGTATATGTTGCGACGGAGACCAAATTCCTTCTTTTGCACATGGCTCTCCACTTGTCTCAGCACCTTCTGTTGAAGAGACAATTCTTAGCCCATTTAATTGTCTTAGCACACTTGTTGAAAATCAATTTACTACAGATGTATAGGCTCATATTTGGACTCTTAATTCTATCTCATAGAATTTTATGCAAAAACCACATTTATTTTTATGTATCTTTATGCAAGAACCATGTTTACTTTTTGATTACTGTAGTTGTGCAGTCTGTTTGAAATCAGAAAGCGTTTTTGATGCACGAAAGTTTAAAACTTGGTGAAATCCAACCTATTTTTGTTGTTGTTGTTGTTGTTTGTTTATTGCTTATGTATTTGGAGTAACATCTAATTAAACATTGCTAAATCCAAGTTCATTAAAATTTACCCTTATGTTTTGCTGTAAAATTTTGTTTGTTTTTAGGATTGAATTTTAGGATTGTCTTTTCCTTTTCTGAACAAAAGGATGATTGGGATTTTAATAAGGGTTGCATTGACTCTGTAGATAAACTTGGGGAGTATTGTTATCTCAACAATATTGTCTTCCAATCCATGAACACAGAGTTTCCAGAGGGCATAATTTCCCACTAACAGTTTTTTTTTTTTTTTTTTAAATCAACACTGGGTATCTTACAATTTATTTACATCTTCTTTAAATTATTTCAGCAATGTTCTGTAGTTTTGGTTAGATTAATTTCTAAATTATTTTATTCTTTTTGTGATGCTATCGTAAATGGAATTGTTTACTGTGAAATTGTGAAATATATATTTGATCTTTGATCTCCTTTCCTGGCATTCAGCTCCTAAAACTCTTAAAAGACTCCTGAGCAATAAGAGTGTCTTTTGTATCCTAATAAGATGACTGATGATTGGCAACCCCTAGATATCTTCAGGATGGGGGCTGTTCGCCAGAAAGACCAGGGCATGATTAGAAGATGGAGCAGAGAGGAGTTAAAGGTTGAATCAATCACCAATGACCAATGATGTCTACATAATGAAGGCTTCATAAAAACCCAGTGTGACAAGGTAAGAGAGCTTCAGGATAGCTGAACACCTGGAGGTTTCTGAAGGGTGGCTCACTTGAACAGGGCATGGAAGCCTGGTGCCCCATACCTTACCCAATGTGTCTCTTCCTTCTGGGTATTCATCTGTATCTTTTGTAATATCCTTTACAACAAATGGGTAAATGTAAGTGAAGTTTTTCCTTGAGTTTTGTGAGGTGCTCTAGCAAATTAATTGAATGACAATCTTGATTTACAGCTGGTCTGTTAGAGGTACAGATCATAACCTTGAACTTGTAACTGGCATCTCAAGTACAGGGCAGTCTTGTGGGATTGAGCCCTCATGATTTTTAAGCATTGATATTATATCCTGTCTTCGTTCAAGCTGTTATGACAAATTACCATAGAATGAGTGGCTGAAACAATAAACGTTTATTTCTCACAGTTCTGGAGGCTGGAAAGTCCAAGATAAAAAGTACAGGCCAATTTGGTTCCCTGGGATAGGCCCTCTTTCTGGTTTCAAACGGCTATCTTCTCACTGTACCTTCACATGGTGGAGAGCAGAGAGAGAGAAAGCTCTCTTGCCACCTCTTATAAGCACACTAATCCCATCCGTAGGGGCTTTACCCTCACGACCTAATTACCTCCCAAAGGCTCCACCTTCAAATATTATCACACTGGAGATAAGGCTTTAACATATACATTTGGGGGACAGGGATACAAACATTCAATCCATGGCGTATCCTGAAATTTTACTGAGTTCTTTTAATCGTTTCAGTAGTTATTAGATTTTTCAGGATTATCACTATATAAAATGGTATTATCAGCAAATAAAAATAGTTTTGCATTTTCCTTTCTAATATGGATAACTTTTATTCATTTATTTTCTTGCTCCATTGCCCTGTCTAGAACTTACTCCAGTACAGTGTTGAATAGAAATAGTGAGGGGGCATTCTTGTCCTCTTCTTATGCTTAGGGAGAAAGGTTTCAGCCTTTCATTGTTGAATGTGAATTTAGCTCTTTTTAAAATTTATTTATGTCTTTTATCTTGAATAATTCCCTTCTATTCCTAGTTTACAGATTTATTGTTATTATTATTATTATGAGAGGATATTGGATTTTGTAAAATGCTTTTTTGTGTCAGTTGAGATAATCATTTTTTCCCTTCATCCTATTGAGATGTATTATTTTCATTGATTTTATAAGATGTTTAAATTGGAGTAACTTTACTATAACAAAAAATTACCACTTTAAGAGTACATTGTTGTGCAAGCACCATCATCCATTTTCAGAACTTTTTTGTTTTCCCAAACATAAAATATGTACCTGTTAAAAAATAATTTCCTATTTCTCCCTCTTCTCATTCCCTGGTAACCTCTTTTCCTTGATGCCTCATAGAAGTGAAATCATACTATATTTGTTATTTTATGTCTGTCTATTTTCACTTAGAATACTGTCTTCAATATTCATTTATGTTGTAGCATTTACCACAATTTCATTTCTTTTTTATTGAGATGGAGTCTTGCTTTGTTGCCCAGGCTGGAGTGCAATGGTGTGGTCTTGGCTCACTGCAACCTCCGCCTCCTGGGTTCAAGCAATTCTCCTGCCTCAGCCTCCTGAGTAGCTGGAATTATAGGCACCTGCCACCATGCCCGGCTAATTTTTGCATTTTTAGTAGAGACAGGGTTTCAGCATGTGGCTGATCTTGAACTCCCAACCTTGTGATCCACCTGCCTTGGCCTCCCAAAGTTCTGGGATTACAGCTGTGAGCCCCCGCACATGGCCAATTTTATTCCTTTTTAAGGCTGAGTAATATTCTATTACACCTATATATCACATTTTGTTTTTCAATTAATCTGACAATAGACATTAGGTTTGTTTCTACCCTTTGGCTATGTGAATGATGATGCCATGAATATTTGTGTACAAATATTTGTTCAAATCCCTGCTTTCTTTTCATTAGAGTATATACTGATAAGTATAATTACTTGATCATATGATAATTTAAGTTTTTGAGAAACCTGCCAAATTGTTTTCCACAGTGGCTGTACCATTTTACATTCTCATCAGCAATGCACAAGTATTCCAATTTCTCTACATCTTCATTCACACTTTTTATTATGTTTGTTTGTAATAGTCATCATAGTGAATGTACAGTGGTATCTCATTGTGCTTTTGACTTGCATTTTCTTAATGATTAGTGAAGCTGAGCATCTTTTTATGCTTTTATTGGCCATGTGTATCTCTTTGAATACCTATTCAAGTCATTTGTCCACTTTCTAGTTGGTGCTTGTTTATTATCATTAAGTTGTAGGAATTTGTTGTATATCTAATTCCTTCATTGGACATATAATTTACAATTTTTTTCTCACTCTGTGAGTTGTCTTTTCATTCTGTTGATGGTGTTCCTTGATGCATTTTTTTAATTTTAATAAAGTACAATGTCCTTTTTTGATTCCTGTGCTCTTTGTGTCATATCTTACAATTGATTCCAACATCCAATTTCATAAAAGTTTTCCCTTATGTTTACTTCTAACAGTTTTATTGTTTTAGCTCTTATGTTTATGTTTTTGGTTCATTTAAAACAGCATGGTGTAAGGTATATGATGTATATGGTGTAAGGTAAGGGTTCAACATCCTTCTTTTGCAAATGTACATGTGGTTTTCCCAGAATTGATTGTCGAAAATATTTTTCTTTCCCCATTTTATAGTCACGGCATTGTCAAAAATCACTTACATAAATAAGCAAGGGTCTATTTCATACCTCTCTTTTATTCCATTGGTCTATATGTGTGTCTTTATGCCTGAAGCACACTGATTTAGTGCTGTGGCTTTGTAATAAATTTGAATTCAAGAAGTCTGAGTCCTCACACGTTCTTTTTAAAGAATTTGCTTTGTTTTGTTTGCCTGTTGTAGTCTCTTCTGGTTCTATATGAATTTTATAACAAGTGTTTCAATTACTTTAAAAACCTTGGAAACTTATTAAGATTTTGATAGGAAATTCATTGAATCTGTAGATAGCTTTGGGCAGTATTGTCATCCTGTAGGACTTCTTTTAACATTTTTTTAAGGGTAGGTGTAATGCTAATGAACTTCCTTGGTTTTTGTTTGCCTGGGAATATCTTTATTTCTCCTACGATTTTGAAAGACATTTTTGCTAGATATTGAATTCTCAGTTGAAAGATTTATTTTTCTTCA
This sequence comes from Saimiri boliviensis, assembly GCF_048565385.1. Lineage (NCBI taxonomy): Eukaryota > Metazoa > Chordata > Mammalia > Primates > Cebidae > Saimiri > Saimiri boliviensis. The sequence goes on from NC_133470.1 coordinate 51,913,245, forward strand.
TCAGTCTATCATTACCTGCCTTCTGGCCCCAAGATTTTTTGCTGAAAAATTGAGGAGAGAGGTGGAGCAAGATGGTGGAATAGAACTCTCCAGTGATTGTTCCCTCACAGAAACACCAGTTTGAACTATTTGCACACCAAAATATCTTCCCCCAAAAAAACAAAACCTGGTGAAATGTCACAGTACCAGATTGTAGCACAACAATAAAAAAAGATGCATTGAAGAAGCTAAGACAGACAGTTTTACATTATTCACATTACCTCTCAAAAAACTTAAGACAGCACACTGTAAAAATATATAACATCTTATTCAAGGAAAGAGAGGGAAATGAGTACAGGATTTATCTAGGACCAATGCCAGTCCCACTACAGTAAAATCCAGCACAAATCAGGTCCCATGGCCCCAGACTGTAGGTCAGTACACACAATTTGAGCTTCCAGGCTTGCCCTGGTGCCAGGTGTAACCCTACACCTCCGGGCTTCCGGCCTGTGAGGTGCACTTGGTCTCTGACTAACTCCAGTGCTGTGCCAGGTAGAGCAGACTCAGGCTTTAGGTATGCCCCATTGCCACACTGACTGCAATGGCTTCAGGGTTTCATCATTCCCCTCAACCATGCTGACCCAACTGGCCCTGGGCATCAGTAAAATACCAGAGGGCCTGCCCAGAATCTCTGGAGAGGCTGACAGTGGAAGGGCCTTCCAAAACAAAGCCAGTCTGAAGACTGGAGTAAATACCTGCTTCTTCAAATGTAAAGACATCAGTAAACAGCCACAAGGATCAAGAGCAATCAGGGAAACATGACATAATCAAAAGGACAAAAAAAAAAAAAAAAAAAAAAAAAAAGTGGCAGTGACTGAAATGGAGATGTATGAATTACCTGAAAAGGAATCCAAAATAACTGCTTTTTAACTTAATAATGAAGAAAAATGCTTTTTTTGGAGTTATATTATTCAGTACATAATTTACAAAGTATAACCAAGTCTATGGTAAAGTGAATTTCTAATTCAAAAGGGTGCTGTAATCCTTATTTAACATTTTCCCTGTAATAATTACTATTTAAAAATAATTAGGATTACTCACAATTTTCAAGCTTTGTGAAACAAATGCTTTTTATTTGTTTATTACTTTTTACTAGTTAGAAATACATTTATGTTCTTTTTCTTTCTTCCTCCACCCTCCCCACTTCCCTTCTTGGCCTCTGATAGATAACAACTAATCTGACGTCTATTTTCATGATATAATAAAAAAAAGCTGAAAAAGCACTCACATATGAGTGAGAATGTGCAACAGGTTTTAATTCTTTTTTATGATGGAATAATATTCCATTTTGTATATATACAAGACTTTCTATTCTTAATTAAATTTTTAAAATTGATTTGGTGGTACAAGTGCAGTTTGGTTACATGAATATATTGTGTTGTGATGAAGTCTGGACTTTTAGCCATCACCTGAATAATGTACTTTATATCCAGTAGGTCATTTTTCATTCCTAACCTCTTCTCGCCTTCCCACCTTTCAGAGTCTCCAGTGTTTATTATAGCACTTTGTATTTATTATTTAGCTCCAACTTACAAATGAGACAAGGCAGGATTTAACTTTATGAGTTATTTCACTTAAGAAAATGGCCTCCAATTCTATCCATGGTGCTGCAAAAGACAGGATTTCATTCTTTTTTATGACTGAGAAGTATTCTATGGCATGTGTGTATGCATATATATATCTGTATATATATTACATTCTGTTTATCCAATTATTCATTGATGGACACAGGTTTATTCTATGACTTTGTTATAGTAAATAGTGCTGCAATAAAAGACAAGCTTATAGGTAGCATTTTAATATAATGATTTCTTTTCTGTATATATACAGTAATGGGATTGTTGTATCGAATGGTAGTTCTGTTTTTAGTTCTTTAAGAAATTTCTATACTTTTTTTTTCCATAAACGTTGTTTTAATTTATGGTTGTTCTAATTTACATTTCTACCAACAATGAATAAGTCTTCTTTTTCCTCAGCATCCTTGGCAACATCTGCTGCTTTTTGACTTTTTAGTAAAAGCCATTCTGACTTGAGTAAGATGGTATCTCATTGTGGTTTTAATTTGTATTTATTTGGTGATTAGTGATGTTGAGTATTTTATTTTTCATTTTGTTTTGTATTGTTTGTTGGCTGCTTCTATATCTTCTTTCGAAAAATGTCTGTTCATGTTCTTTGCTCACTTTTTAAGGGATTATTATTATTACTTATATTACTTTCTGTGTTGCTTGAGTTCTTTATAGATTCTGGATATTAGTCCTGGGTCAGATGGATACTTTGCAAATAATGTCTCCCATTTTGTAGGTTGTCAATTTACTCCGTTGACTGTTTCTTCTGCAGTGTAGGAAATTTTTAGTTTAAGCCCTATTTGTCTATTTTTGTTTTTGTTGCATTAGCTCTTCGGGACTCCGTCATAAATGCTTTGCCTAGGCCAATGTCCAGAAGTGCTTTCCCTAATTTTTTCCTAGGTTTTGTATAGTTTTATTTACATTTATGTCTTTAATCTGTCGTGAGTTTTTTTTTAAAAATTGTTGTTGTTGTTTCATTCTTCTTCATATGGCTATTCACTTTTCCTAGCAACATTGATTGAATAGCGTGTCTTTTACTCGGTGTATATATTTGTCAACATTGTTGAAGATCAGTTGGTTATAAGTATGTAACTTTACTTCTGGGTTCTATATTCTGTTCCATTAATTTATGTGTCTATTTTTATACTGGTACCATGCTATCTTGGTTACTATATCCCTGTGTTATAAATTGAAGTGAGGTAATGTGATTCTTCCAGCTTTGTTCTTTTTGCTTAGGATTGCTTAGGCTATTGGGGCTCTTTGTTTCCATATAAATTTTAGGATTGTTTTTTCTAATCCTGTGAAAAATGATGTTGGTAATTTGATAGGAACTGGATTGAATCTGTAGATTACTTAGGGCAATGTGGTCATTTTAACAATATTGATTCTTCCAGTTCATGAGCTTGGGATGTTTTTCCATTTGTGTCATATATGATTTCTTTCATTAATGTTTTGTATTTCTCCTTGTAAAGATCTTTTACCTCCTTTTGTAAATGTATTCCTGGGTATTTTTGTTTTGTAGCTATTGTAAATAACATTGAGTTTTGAATTTGGTTCTCAGCTTGATTGTTATTGGTATATAGATATGCTACTGATCTTTTGACTTTTTTGGAATAGTTTCAGTATGAATGGTACCATTTCTTTGTATGTTTGATATAACTCAATTGTGAATTCCTCCGGTCTAGGCTTTTATTTTTTGGGACATTTTTTATTGCTGACCCAATTATACTGATCATTATTGCTGTCTTCAGAATTTCTTTCTTTTTTTTTCTGGTTCAATATTGAAAGGTTATATGCTTTCAGGAATTTGTATATTACTCTGTGTTTACTAATTCATGAGCATAGGGATGTTCATTCGAGCCTCTGATAATTTTTCTGCGTGTCTGTGGTATTAGTCATAATTTTTTCTTTTTGATTTTTCTTATTTCAATTTTCTTCTTTCTTGGGTTAATTTACCTAGTGATCTCTGGATTTTGTTTTTCTTTACAAAAAACAAGTTTTCACTGATCTCTGGATTGTTTCTGAGGTCACAATTTTATTTAGTTTTGCTCTGATCTTTGATATTTCTTTTCTTCTGCTAGCTGTGGGCTTGGTTTGCTCTTTTGTTTGTTTGTTTGTTTCTTGAGATGCAGTGTTATAACGTTAAATTGTAATTTTTTTTTGTCTTTTTGAGGTAAGCATTTAATGCTATAACTTTTCCTCTTACCACTGCTTTTGCTATATTTTAGAGGTTTTGTTGTGTTTTTGCTTGTATTTGTTTTGAACATTTAAAAATTTCTACGTTAATTTTGTCATTTACTCAGAGATTATTCAGAAGAAGGTTATTTGATTTTCTTGTATTTATATAGTTTTTAGAGTTCTTCTTTGTATTGATTTTTAGTTTGTTTGTTTGTTTGTTTGTTTTCCCACTGTGGTCTGAGAAGATACTTGATATAATTTTAGTTCTTAAAAACTTATTGAGATTTGTTTTGAGGTCTAATATATGATCTACTTTGAAAATGTTTTAGTGTACTGATTAAAAAGATGTATATTTTGCAGTTTTTGGGTAAAATGTTTTATAAATTTCTGTACGGTCCATTTAGTGTAGATTTCAATTTAAGTCTAGTGTTTATGCCTCTTTTCTTTTAAAATTATTTATTTGTTGATCCATACTTTGGTTGATTCTGTATTTTGGCTATTGTGAATGGTGCTGAAATAAACATGAGAGTGCATATAAATATTTGATATATTAATTGTTTGCATATATACTTAGTGGTGAAATTACTAGATCATATGATAATTTTAGTTTTAGATTTTTGAGGACCTTCCACATTGTTTTTTTATAGTGGATTTACTACCTTTGCATTTCTAAAATGTATGAGAGTTCCCCTTTCTCCAAATTTTTGCCAACATTTGTTATTTTTTGTCTTTTTGATGCAAGCCATTTTGACTACATTAAGATGGTACATCCTTGTGGTTTTGATTTTCATTTATCCAATAATTAGTGATATTGAGCATTTCTCACATGCCAGCTGGTCCTTTGTATGTCTTATTTTAAGAAATGCCTATGCAGATATTTTCCCCATTTTAATTGGGTTATATGGGAGTTTTTTTTTTGCTGTTGAGTTATTTGCGCTTCCTGCATATTCTCATTCTTTCTTTTAACTTTTGACTTCAGGGGTACATGTGTAAGTTTGTTATATAAGTAAATTTTGTCACAGAGGTTTAGTGTACAGAATATTTTGTCACCTACGTAACAAGCATAGTACCCAATTGGTAGCTATTTGATCCCCTAACTCCTTCCACCATCCACCCTTAAGTAGGTCCTGGTGTCTGTTGTTCCTTTCTTTTTGTCTGTGTATTCTCAATGTTTAGTTCCCACTTGTAACTATGAGGATGCAGTATTCGGTTTTGTGTTCTTGAGTTAGTTTGCTTCAGATAATGGCCTCCAGCTCCATTATGTTGCTGCAAGGGTTGTAATCTCATTCTTTTTTTATGGCTGCATAGTATTTCTTGGTATACATCTCCCACATCTCCCATATTTTCTTTTTAATTTTTTTGTTTTTAATTTCTGAGCATACATAGAAGTTTTATATATTTATGGGGGGTATATGACATGTTTTGATACAGGCATGTAATGTGAAATAATTACATCATAGAAAATGGGGCATCCATCCCCTCAAACATTTATTCTTTATATTACAAACAATCTAATTACACTCTTTTTAGCGATTTAAAAATGTACAGTTAAATTATCATTGACTAGTTACCCTGTTGTGCTGCAAAATACTAGGTTTTATTCATTCTTTTCAAATTTTTAAAAAATAATTATTAATCATTCCCACCTTCCCCTCAGCACCTCACCACCATTTCCAGCCTCTGGTAACCATCTTTCTACTCTCAATTTTCATAGATTAAATTGTTTTCATTTTTACATGCTACAAGTAGGTGAGAACATTCTATGTCTTTCTTACTGTGCCTGATTTATTTTACTTAACATATAATCTCCAGTTCCATTGATATTGTTGCAAATGAATAAATCTCATTAATTTTTATGGCTGAATAGTACTCCATTGTGTATATGTAACATGTTTTCTTTATCCATTCATCTGTTATGATAATTATTTGGTTGCTTCCATGTCTAAGGTATTGTGACCAATGCTGTAAAAAACATGGGAGTGCAGTTATCTCTTCTATATACTGATTTTCTTTCTTTTGGGTATATACCCATGACTGCAATTACTGGATCAATTAATAGCTTTATTTTTAGTTTTTTGAGGAACTTTCAAACCGTTTTCCATAGTGGTTGTACTGGTTTACTTACCTATCAGCAGTGTATGATGGTTCTCTTTTTTTCCACATCCTAGCCACCACTTGTTATTGCTTGTCTTTTGGATATAAGCCATTCTAACTGAGGTGAGATGACATCTCATTGTAGTTTTGATTTGCATTTATCTGACGATTAATGATGTTGAGTACCTTTTAATATGCCTGTTTGCCATTTGTATGTCTTCTTTTGTGTGTCTATTCAAATCTTTGGCCCAGTTATTAATTGAATTATTAGAGTTCTTTCTGTACAGTTGTTTGAGATCCTTATATATTCTGGTCATTTATCTCTTGTCAGGTAAATAGTGTGTAAGTATTTTCTACCATTCCTTGGGTTGTCTTTTTTCTTTGTTAACTGTTTCCTTTACTCTTTTTAACTTGCTGTGATCCTATTTGTCCATTTATGCTTTAATTGCCTGTGCTTGTGGGGTATTGCTCAAGAAATTTTTGTCCAGGCCAATGTCTTAGAGATTTTTCTCAAAGTCTTCTTGTAGGAATTTCATGGTTTGAGGTCATAGATTTAAGCCTTTAATCCATTTTGATTTGATTTTTTATATGGAAAGAGATGAGGGTCTAGATCCACTCTTCTCCATATCCAGTTTTCCCAGCACCACTTATTGAAGACACTGTCTTCTCCCCAGTGTATGTTCTTGGCACCTTTGTTGAAAATGAGTTCACTTTAGGTGAGTGGATTTGTTTCTGGGATTTCAATTCAGTTTCATTGGTCTATCTGCTTTTATACCAGTACTATGCTCTTTTGATTACTATAGTTCTGTATTATCCTTTCAAGTCAGGTAATGTGATTGCTCCGGTTTTGCCCTTCTTGCTTAGCATAGCTTTCATTATTCTAGGTCCTTTTCGATTCCATATAATTTTTTTTTATTTCTGTGAAGAATGTCATTTGTATTTTGATAGAAATTGCATTGAATCTGTAGATGGCTTTGGGTAGTATGAATAATTTTCATTATAGAGATCTCTCTCTTTGGTAAATTCCTAGGTATTTAATTTTATCTAATTCCTAGGTATTTAATTTATCTTAAATCTCTTATCTTTTGTTTGTGAGGGAAAGTATTTATTTTTCTTTCATGTTTGAAGGATAATTTCACCAGATACATTATTCTAGGGCAAAAGCTTTTTTTTTTTTTTTTTTTTTAGTCAGTACCTTAAATATGTCATGCCACTCTCTCCTTGCCTGTATAGTTTCCACTGACAAGTCTGTTGCCAGACTTATCAGAATTCCACTTTATGTTGTTTCTTTTCTCTTGCTGCTTTTCGGATTCCTTATCTTTGACCTCTGGGAGTTTAATTATTAAATGTCTTGAGGCAGTCTGTTTTGGGTTACATCTGCTTGGCCTTTTATAACCTTCTTGTACTTCAATATTGATATCTTTCTCTAGGTTTGGGAAATTCTCTGTTATTATCCCTTTGAATACAATTTCTAATCCTATCTTTTTCTCTACCTCCTCTTTAAGGCACATTTTAAATTTAAATTTTATTTTTATTTTTTTGAAATAGTGTCTTGCTCTGTCACCCAGGCTAGAGTGCAGTAGTAAGATCTCGGCTCACTGCAACTTCCACTTCCCAGGTTCAAGCAATTCTCCTGCCTCAGCCTCCCAAGTAGCTGAAATTACAGGTGTGTGCCACCATGCCCAGCTAATTTTTATATTTTTAGTAAAGGCAATGCTTCACTGTGTTGGCCAGGCTGATCTCGAACTCCTGATCTCAAGTGTTCTGCCTGCCACAGCCTCCCAAAGTGCGGGATTACAGGTGTGAGCCACCCTGCCCAATCCAATGACTGTTATATTTGCCTTTTTGAGGCTATCTTCTAGATTCTGTAGGCATGCATTATTGCTTTTTTTCTTTTATTCTTTTGTCTCCTCTGACTGTGTATTTTTGAAATTACCTGTCTTTAAGTTCACTAATTCTTTTCTTCTACTTGGTCAATTCTGCTATTAAAAGACTCTGATGCATTCTTCTATATGCCAATTACATTTTTAAGCTCCAGAATTTCTGGTTAATTCTTTTTAATCATTTAATCTTTTTATTAAGTTCAACTGATAGTTTCTGAAGTTCTCTGTTATCTTGAATTTCTTTGAGTTTCCTCAATAAAGCTGTTTTGAATTGTCTGTCTGAAAGGTCACATATGTTTGTTTCTCCAGAAATAATTCCTGGAGGCTCATTTAGTTCATTTGGTGAGGTCATGTTTCCTGATTGGTGTTAATGATAGTACATGTTCTTTGATTTGTGGGCAATAAAAATTCAGTTATTTATTGCAGTCTTCACTGTCTGGGCTCTTTGGTGCTTGTCCTTTTTTGGAAGTCTTTCCAGATATTTGAAATAACTTGGGTGTTGTAATCTACATTGTATCTGCTTTAGGAGGCATGCCAAGCCCGGTAACACTGTGATTCTTGCAGACTCATAGAGGTACCACCTTGATAATCTTGAAAAAGTTCCAGGAAAGTTCTCTGGATTACCAGACAGAGACTCTTTTTTTCTTCCCCTACTTTCTCCCAGAGTTTCTCTCTTTGTTCTGAGTCACCTATATCTAGGAGTGAAGTGACACAAGTAGCCCTGTGGCCACCACCACTATGACTGCCCTGGGTAAGACCTGAAGCCATCACAGCACTGGATTTCACCCCAGTCCTGCTGTAACCACTCCCTGGACATTGCTTATGTTTGCTCAAGACCCTGGGGCTCTACAATTAGCCAGGGGCAAAGCCAGCTAGTCCTGTGTCATTCTCTTCAAGGTGGTAAGTTCTCCTAGGCCCTAAGTGGGTCCAGAGATGCTTTCCAGGAATCATGAGCTAGGAACAAAAACCTTAGAAGTCTACCTGGTGTTTTTTTTTATTTTTATTGCATTTTGGGTTTTGGGATACATGTGATGAACATGCAAGATAGTTGCATAGGTGTTCTATTGTACTGTGACTGAGCTGGCACTCAAACCACAAGATGCAGCTCTTTCCACTCTTCCCTTCCCTTTCCAAAAGCAGAGGAGCCTCATCTGGTAGTCACTGTCATCACAGACCATGGGGCGTACTTCAAGACTACTGCCAGTGTTCCTTTGATACCCAAGCTGTTTTAAGTCAGCTTGTAGTGAATGCTGCATGGCCTGGTACTCATCCTTCAGGACCCTGCCTCTGACCCAAGGCAGGTCCAGAAATGCTGGAACCAACCCAGATGTCCATTAACGATAGACTGTATAAAGAAAATGTTATATATATACACCATGGAATACTATGCAGCCATAAAAAGAAATGAGTCCATGTCCTTTTCAGGGACATGGATGAATCTGTAAGCCATTATAATCAGCAAACTAACTCAGAAGCAGAAAACCAAACACCACATGTTCTCACTCATAAGTCGACTTGATTGAGGACGCATGGACACAGAGAGGGGAACAACACACACCGGGGCCTGTTGGGTGGTGGGGGTGAGGGGAGGAAACTTAGAGGATGGATCAGTAGGTGCAGCAAACCACCATGGCACACATATACCTATGTAACAAACCTGCATGTTCTACACATGTATCCCCCCAAGTTTTTTTTTTAAAAAAAAGAAATAAAGAAAGAATGAAAATTCTGTCTATGAGTCAATCCCTGCCACTGAGAACCCCAAGAGCCCACTTGATACTCTATTGCCCTGTGGCTCTGCTGATACTTAAGGTGCAAGACAAAGTCCCCTTTAATTTGCCCTTTACTTTTCTCAAGCAGAAAGAATTTCCTGCAATAGCCACCACTGATGATAATGTTCTGAGTCTCACCTGGAGTCAGCATGTCTCGGAGGATCACCCAAGGTTCTTGATGTAGTACCCGGGTATCAGTGTCAAAGCTGTTTGAACCAAAGTGACTCCATCTTTAATAGGGGCTGGGTAAAATAAGGCTGACACCTAGTGGGCTGCATTCCGAGAAGGTTAGGCATTTTTAGTCATAGAATTAGATCAGAGATTTGCACAAGATACAGGTCATAAAGACCTTGCTGATAAAACAGGAAGCTGGAAAAAACTCATCAAAACAAAGATGGCAAATGAAAATGACCTCTGGTCATTCTTATTGCTTATTACACACAAATTTTAATAGATTAGCATGTGAAAGATACTCCCACCAGCACCATGACAGTTTACCAATGCCAGAGCAACATATGGAAGTTACCCTATATCATCTAAAAAGGTAAGGAACCCTCAGTTATAGGAATTGCCGACCTCTTTCCGAGAAAACTCCTGAATAATTCACCTCTTGTTTAGCATATAACCAAGAAGCAACTAAGTATACTCTGTTGAGCAGCTCTTGCTGCTGCTCTGCCTGTGGAGTAGCTGTTCTTTATTCCTTTACTTTCTTAATAAAACTTGCTTTCACTTTACTTTATGGACTTGCCCTGAATTCTTTCTTGTGCAAGGTCCAAAAACCCTCTCTTGTGGTCCGGGTTGGAATCCCTCTCTGCTGATACTACTGCTGGTTATTCAGGGCCTTAAAGCTTTTCAATTAGCAGACAATAAATGCTGCTAGAACTACGCCTTTCTCTTCAAGGCAATAGGTTTCCTTCTGTCTCAGGGTGTATCTGGAAATATCATCCAGGAAATAAGGCCTGGAAACAGGGTCTCATGACCCATACTGCTGCCCTATCCTGCTGTAGCTGGGCTGGTAGTCAAGATGCAAGACAAAGTCCTTCACATTCTTCTTTCTCCCCTTCTCAAGCAGAAGAAAGGAGTCTTTTTGCAGTATAAGCCTGTATATCAGTAGGTCATGTACCCTAACCCCCACCTCAGTTCACTGTTTCTCGGCTAAGTTCAGCACTGGAAGTCGCCTTAGAGTTGGAGTCCTTTTGGCCTAGACTGCCTTTTAAATTTACTTCATGATCCAGAGTACTTCACCCCATGGTGGTGAGGTTTGAGGGAACTCAAGTTCAGGCTGCTGGTATTGGTGATTCTCTTCTAGCTAGTGCTGGTTTAAGTGCTCCTTCTGTGGGTGGGCATCATCTAAATTTGGTCTGATTTTTCTTTCTCCTCTAACCGCACAGCACGGAGTTCAGTGCCTTACAATTGCTGTGTTATTTCTCCCACAACACCCAGAGAGGCTCTCTGCACCACCCTTCCTCTGCCTGTGGTGGGGGAGGGGTGGCATCTGCAATACAAGGCTGTTTTTTTCTATCTCTTCAGTGCCTCTTTCAGAGAGACAAAAAAAAAAGAAGGTAATATGAGGGCTCATCTGATTATGGTTTTTATAAAGGTGTTTTTTTTTTCTCTGTAGATAGTTGTTAACTTGGTGTCCTTGCAGGCCTTCTATTTCATCATCTTGCTTCCTATCTCCCGCATTTTCTTTCTTTAGTCAATCATTGATGGGCATCTAGGTTGATTCCATAACTTTGCTATTGTGAATAGTGCTGTGAGGAACATACATATACATGTGTCTTTATTGTACAATAATTTATATTCCTTTGGGTATATAGGCCATGTGAGATTGCTGGGTCAAATGGTAATTCTAAGTTCTTTGAGAAATCACTGCACCATTTTCCACAATGGCTAAACTAATTTACATTCCCACCAGCAGTGTATAGGCATTCTCTTTTCTCCTCAACCTCACCAGCATCTGCTAAGATATTTTAATCATAGCCTTTCTGATTGGTGTGAGATGGTATTACATTTTGGTTTTGATTTGCATTTCTCTAATAATTAATGATGTTGAGCATTTTTTATATCCTTGTTGGCCATGTATATGTCTTCTTTTGAAAGGTGTCTGTTCATGTCCTTTGCTTACTTTTTAATGGAGTTGTTTGCTTTTTGCTTTTCAAATTTATTTACATTTCTCATAGATACTGAATATTAAACCTTTTTTGGATGCACAGTTTAATTTCTTCTCCTTTTTTTTTACATTGCTGGTTTACTCTGTTGATAGTTTCTTTCACTATGCAGAAGCTCTTTTGTTTAATTAGTTTCAGTTTGTCAATTTTTATTTTTGTTGCAATTGCTTTGCCAAGACCTATGTCCACAGTGCTATTTTCTATGTTATTTTTCAGACTTTTCATAGTTTCAGATTGCGCATTTAAGTCTTTAATCTATCTTGAATTCACTTTTCTATATAGTTTAAGAAAGTTGTCTAGTTTTAATCTTTTGCATATGGCTAGCCAGTTATCCCATCACCTTTTATTGAATAGGGAATACTTTTCTCATTGCTTGTTTTTGTCATCTTTGTCAGAGATGAAATTGTTTCAGGTGTGTGGCATTGTTTCTGTGCTCTCTATTCTGTTTTATTTTTCTATGTGTCTGTTTTTGTACCAGTACCATGCTATTTTGGTTACTGTGGCCTTGTAGTATAGTTTGAGGTGGGGTAACTTGATACCTCCAGCTTTGCTCTTTGTGCTTGGTGTGGGCTCCTTGTTGGTTCCATATAAATTTTAAAATAGATCTTCCTATTTCTGTTAGGAATGTAATTGGTAGTTTGGTAGAAATATAAATGATCTGTAAATTGCTTTGGGCAATGTATTAGCTGTTCTGGCATTGTTTTAAAAAAATACCTGAGTCAGGCATGGTGGCTGATGCCTGTAATCCCAGCACTTTGGAAGGCTGAGGTGGGCAGATCACCTGAGGTCAAGAGTTTGAGACCAGCCTGACCAACGTGCAGAAACCCTGTCTCTACTAAAAATACCAAATTAGCCAGGTGTGGTGGTACATGCCTATAATCCCAGCTACTCAGGAGGCTCAGGCAGGAGAATAGCTTAAACTCAGGAGATGGAGGTTACAGTGAGTCGAGATAGCACCATTGCACTCCAGCCTGGGCAACAAGAGTGAAACTCTGTTAAAAAAAAAAAAAATCCTGAGACCGGTTAATTTATTATAAAAAGTGTTTTATTTACTCATAGTTCTGCAGGCTGCACAGAAATTATAGCTGTATAGCCAGTACAGCATAGCTGTACTAGTACTATACTGTTTTGGGTCCTGGAAACTTGTTGTATCTTTGAAGTTCAATAACGTGATGCATCCAGGTTTGTTCTTTTTGCTTAGAATTGCCTTGGCTATTCACAGTGTTTTTGTGGTTCCATATGAATTTTAAAATAGTTTTACTAATTCTGTAAAGAATGTTACTGGTAGATTGATAGGAGTAGCATTTAATTTGTAAATTATTTTGGGCATTATGGTCATTTTAACAATATTAATTCTTCCTATCCACGAATATGGAATATTTTCCTACTTGTTTGTGTTCTGTCTGAATTCTTTGAGCAGTGTTTTAAAATTCTCATTGCAGATATTTTTCACTTCCCTGCTTAGTTGTATTCCTAGGGATTGTATTCTTTTTCGTGGTGATTGAGAATTGGGATTGCGTTCTTGATGTGGTTCTCAGCTTGGATTTTGTATGTGTATAGGAACGCAACTCATTTTGTACATTGACTTTGTATTCTGAAACTTTGCTGAAGTTGTTTCTCTAATCAAGGAACTTTTAGACAAACACTGTGGATCTTTCTAAGATATAGAATTATATTGTCTATACATAGGGGTAGTTAACTTTTTCTCTTCTTATTTGGATGCCTTTTATTTCTTTCTCTTGCCTGATTGCTCTGGCCACAGCTCCCAGTACTATGCTTTACAGTGTCGAGCCACTGGCAGCAGGTCAGGATGGTTAGGTTAAACCCAAGCAGTCTGCATTCTGATCACCAACCTGTCCGAGGTTATGAGATTGCCGTGTGCAACAGAAATTCTCTCTCTCAGGCCACAACATGTATATACATCACATTCTTCTCTGTGTTCTGACAGTGGGGGATCCTTCCCAGCTCAAGATTATATCACAAATTTTGTCTCCAAAAATCTCTGTATGGTATGCTTGAAGGGGTTCCAAAGCCCAAGCACAAACTGTAATAAAGAAGTTTGAGTGAGACACGGGGAGGGGAGCACTACACACTGGGGTCCATTGTGGGGAAATGGGGGAGGGATGGGGGGTGGGGAGGTGGGAAGAGATAGCATGGGGAGAAATGACAGATACAGGTGAGGGGAAGGAAGGCAGCAAACCACACTGCCATGAGTGTACTATGCAACAATCTTGCATGTTCTTCACATGTACCCCCAAACCTAAAATGCAATAAAAAAAAAAAAAGAAGTTTGAATTCATTCCAGGCCACCACCAAAACACTACTAATGTAATGCATTGATGACTATGCTGTAGGCCTCCCCACTGTGGGAACAGCCAAGTGGGCAGTCTTGAGAGGGACTGGCAGGTGTGGGGTACATGGTTTGAATGTACCTTGTTCCACAGCAATGATGGTGAAACCTGTCCTTGGTATGTTTGAGAGTGCCTAGAACTCTGCTTACTCCCTCTCTGTCAGTCAGCAGCAGCAGCAGAAACAGCTCAGGGCAGGATGCAGAGCCCTTAAGGAAGGGCTCCAAGAATCACATTTTGCGGCAGCTTCCCAGTGCATGGAAGCCTTTGGGGCTTCACATGAGTTTGAGCAGTGCTACTGCGCGCTAAACAAACAGCTCCCATTGCCAGTCAGGAGGTCTGAAGGGGTTGTGGCACTCTCCTATAGTTAGGATTGCAGAGGTTCATGGTCAAAATGGAAAACCTCAGAGTCCCCTTACTCACTCCCTCCTTGGGTCTGGGTTCAGGGGATGGTCCTGCTGCTCAGTAACTTTGAGCAGGGAGTCCTGCTTCCTCTCTCTTCACTAACCATATTCCCCATTAGCTCTCTGTCAAATTTCAGTGCCCTGTTCAAGATTTACTCAATATTTTGGTTTCTTTCTGTAAAAGAGGCATGTTCTAGCTGCAGCTAGTCAGTAATCTTGATCTTTATAAATTGAGAATTTAAAAAACTTTTTGTCAACTTCATTGAGGCAACTGGTTCAGGAGCATGTTGTTTAATTTCCATGTGTTTTTGTATTTTCTGGGGTTCCTCTAGTTATCAATTTGTAGTTCTATTCTATTGTGGTCAGAAAAGATTTTTAATATAATTTTTACTTAAAAAATTGTTCAAACTTGTTTTGTGACTTAATGTATGATTTAATCTGGAGAATGTTCCATGTGCTGACGGAAAGAATGTGTCTTCAGGCCAGTGGCTCAGGCCTGTAATTCCAGCACTTTGGGAGGCTGAGGTGGGTGGATCACAAGATCAGGAGTTCAAGGTCAGCCTGCCCAATGGTAAAACCCTGTCTCTACTAAAAATACAAAAATTAGCAAGGTGCAGTGGCAGGAGCCTTGTAATCCCAGCTACTCAGGGCTGAGGCAGGAGAATCGCTTGAACCTGGAGGGCAGAGGTTGCAGTGAGCCAAGACTGTGCCACTGCACTCCAGCCTGGGTGACAGAGTGAGACTCTGTCTCAAATATATATATATATATATATATATATATATATATATATATATATATATATATATATTTGAACCAGTTGGGTGAATTGTGTTGTAAATGTCAGTTACACCTAATTGATCTAGTGTGTAGGTTAACTCTGCTATTTCTTTGCTTATTTTCTGTCTGAATTATTTTCACATTACTGAGAAGAGAATGTTAAAATTCCCTATTGTTATTGTAATACAGTTTGTCTCTGCCTTGAGATTTATTTGATATGTTTTGCATGTGTCTCCACCCAAATCTCATCTTGATTTATAGCTCCCATAATCCCCATGTGTCATGGGAAGTACCTGGTGGGAGGTAATTGAATCATGGGGGCAGATTATTCCACGTTGTTCTTATGATAATGAATAAGTCTTATGAGATCTGATGGTTTTATAAAGGGCAGTTCCCCTGCATATGCTCTCTTGCCTGCTGCCATGTAAGATGTGCCTTTGCCTCTTGTTCTGTTATGCCATGATTGTAAGGCCTCCCTAGCCATATAGAACTGTGAGTCCATTAAACCTCTTTTTCTTTATAAATTACCCAGTCTTGGATATTTCTTCATAGCAGTATGAATATAGACTGGTACATATTAATGTTGCTTGCCATACATGGGAGCTCTGGGGTTGGTGCTGGGGTTATAGATACTTATACTTGTGATATTTGCTTGTTGAATTAGGCCTTTTATCATTATATAGTGACAATCTTTATTTTTACAGTCTTGATTTGTAGTCTTTAAAATCTTTGGCTTTTTTCTGGTTTCTGGTTATTTGGCGTATCTTTTTCTACTACTTCGCTTTTGGCCTATGTGTGTCTTTATAGGTAACCTAAAATGCAATTAAAAAAAAAAAAGAAAGAAAAATAAGTAAATAAATAAATAAATAAAATAAAATATAGGTAAAGTTAATTTATTTAAGGAGGCTTACATTTAATTTTATTTCTTTATTCGCTCACCCTCTCTTTGCCTTTTAATTAAATAATTTAAACCATCTGCATTCAGGATTTAATTTAATTTATTTTATTTTAATATATATATATTTTATTGCATTTTAGGTTCTGGGGCCCATGTGAAGAACATGCAGGATTGTTGCATAGGTACATGTATGGCAATGTGGTTTGCTGCCTCCATCCCCATCACCTATATTTGGCATTTCTCCCCATGTTATTTTTCTCTAACTCCCTACCCCCCACTGTCCCTCCCCTAGTCCCCCTCCCATAGACCTCAGTGTGTGATGCTCCCCTCCCTGTGTCCATGTATTCTCATTTTTCAACACCCACCTATGAGTGAGAATGTGCAGTGTTTGATTTTCTGTTCTTGTGTCAGTTTGCTGAGAATGATGGTTTCCAGGTTCATCCATGTCCCTACAAAGACATGAACTCTTCATTTTTTTATGGCTGCATTGTATTCCATGGTGTATATGTGCCACATTTTCCCTGTCCAGTCTATCATCTATGGGCATTTGGGTTGGTTTCAGGTCTTTGCTATTGTAAACAGTGCTGCAATGAACATACATGTGCATGTGTCCTTATAATAGAACAATTTTTTTTACACATAGAAAGGATTTATTTCTTAAGGGTCTGGCTGTCTGTACATACACATAAATGGACTGGTAAAAATGTACCATGCATGTCTCACAAGGGAATATGGTTGAAAAAAGCTGGAGAAATGCTCTGAAGTGTCCATTCCCTATATCTGGTCAAATGTAATGGCAGTTATCATTTCTCCATCCAATTCTACCCCAACCTCCACCCCAACAACATACAGTGATATAGGTCCTTTTCAGCCCTAATAAACATTGTGAACTTAAATTCACTTCAAAGAAAGCTGAAAATAAGGCTTTTTATTTCAATAATTTCATGAAAGGTTGGGCTATGCAAAAATTTGAAGTTTGTGTTGTCACTTCAGTTTTTTTTTCTCCTTTTAAACTAATTTCATCAAAATAAATATCAATAGGTCATAGTATATTTCTCCAAAGTATATTTTTATAGCATCACAATAACTAGATAACATCCTATGAAATTCTACAAACAGGTGACAAGTTTGGACCACCACAGGCACTATTTAGGCCACAATACTTGCACTCTATCCCCTCCAGAGGGTTTACAAAGGTGACAGCTAGGCACCTACTCCAGATCTTAGAAATAAGGGTATTTGTGGTAGTGCAATCTCCTTTCCAATAGTTGCGGCCTTTTGAAATCCTGGGATCATATATCTTGCTGAGAGAAACGTGGGAGAGTGTTGCTTATGTAGTTCCAGAACCCCAGAAGGAAAAGGCCACAGTTCACTCTCAATGGCTTGCCTTTTTCTTTCTTTCTTTCTTTCTTTTTTTTGAGACAAGTTCTTACTCTGTCACCCAGGCTGGAGTGCACTGGCACAATTATGGCTCACTGCAGCCTCTGCCTCCCAGGTTCAAGCAATTTTCCCACCTCAGCCTCCTGAGTAGCTGGGACCACAGGGTGTGTCACCAAGATTTTTGTATTTTTAAAAATTTATTTATTTAACTTTAGGTGCATACTACATCTGGCATTTCTCCTCACATTATCCCTCCCCACTCACCCCTCCCTCCCCACCCCCTGCTGTCTCTCCCCTACCCCTCCTAACTGCCCCCAGTGTGTGATGCTTCTCTCTCTGAGTCCACGTGTTCTCATTGTTCAACACCCACCTATGACTGAGAACATGTGGTGTTTGGCTTTCTGTTCTTGCGCCAGTTTGCTGAGAATGATGGTTTCCACATTCACCCTAGTCCCTACAAAAGACATGAACTCATTGTTTTTTTATGGCTGCATAGTATTCCACAGTATTCCATTGTTTTTTATGGCTGCATAGTATTGAATGTTGGCCTGTCTTGCTAGATTTGGGAAGTTCTCCTGCATAATATCCTGAAGAGTGTTTTCCAGCTTGAATTGATTTTCTCCATCACATTCAGGTACACCTATCAAATGTAGATTAGGACTTTTCACATAATCCCATATTTCTTGGAGGCTTTGTTCATTTCTTTTTACTCTTTTTTCTCTACTGTTGCCTTCTCATTTTATTTCATTGAGTTAATCTTCAATTTCTGATATCCTTTCTTCTGCTTGGTCGATTCAGGTATTTGATCTTGTGTATGCTTCGTGAAGTTCTTGTGTTTTTCAGCTCCATCTATTCGTTTATCCCTGCCTAAGCTGTTTATTCTCCTTAGCATTTCTTCAAACCCTTTTTCAAGGTTCTTCATTTCTTTGCATTGGGTTAGTACTGATTGCACTGATCTTTTAGCTCAGAGAAGTTTGTTATTACCCACCCTCTGAAGCCTGTTTCTGTCAATTCATTGGAGTCATTCTCCATGTAGCCTTGTTTCCTTGCTGGTAAGGAGTTGTGATCTCTTGAGGAGGAGAGGCATTCTGGTTTTGGATATTTTCATCCTTTTTGCACTGGTTTCTTCCCATCTTTGTGGATTTATTTACCTGTGGCCTTTGTGGTTGGTGAGCATAAGATGGGGTCTCTGAGTGGACATCCTGTTTGTTGCTGATGAAGTTATTTCTTTTTGTTTCTTAGTTTTCCTTCTAACAGTTAGCACCCCCCTGCTTTAGGACTGCTGGAGGTCCACTACAGAACCTGTTTGCCTGGGAAATGACCTGCAGTGTCTATAGAACAGTAAGGGTTGCTGCCAGTTTCTTATTCTGTTATCTTTGTCCCAGAATATACCCACCAGATGTCAGCCCAAGGTCTCCTTTATGAGGTGTCTCTTTGGTAACACAGGTGTTGGGGAGCTTCTTGAGGAGACAGTCTGTCCCTTATAGGAGTTCAAGTGCTGAGCTGTGAGCTCTGTTGTTTTGTTCAGAGTTGCTGGCCATGTACATTTAAGTCTGCTACAGTGGAACTCATAACTGCCTTTTTTCCCCACCTTCTCTTTCCTCGGGAGATGGGCTTTATTTATTAAGGAGGTAGCTTAGTCACAGTCTGCCAGCAGAGGCATTGCTGAGCTGCCGTGGGCTCTGCCCAGCTGCTGTGTGAACTTCTTTGCAGTTTTGTTTATAAAGGTATAGTTAGAACTGCTTTGGTAACGGCAGTCTGACTCAGTAATGGCGGACTGTCTCTGTAATGGCAGACTGCCTCGGTAATGGCAGACTACCTCAGTAATGGTAGACTTCCTCGGTAATGGTGGGCTTCCTTGGTAATGGTGGACTGCCTCAGTAATGGTAGACTGCCTCGGTACTGGTGGACTTCCTCGGTAATGGCAGACGCCCTTCCCTTGCATAGAGCTGGACTGTCCTGGGTCCAGCTGTGCTTCTTGTGAAACTCTCAATCCAGAGCATTTCAGATTTCTGGTCTTTGTGGGAGTGGGACCAGCCAAGCCAGATTACCTGGCTCAATGTTTCAGCCCCCTCTTTTTCAGATGAATGGGCGACTCTGTCTCCCATGTGTTTCAGTTGCCAGTTGAAATGGAGCCTGGATTTGTGCACGTTTTTGTGCAGAGACCTGCTGTGCTGGCTGAAACAGCCATGCTGGAGACCAGTGGCACTTTTTGGGAGTCTCCTCGTCTGTGGGCAGTGAAAATTTGTTTGGAAATGCAGTGATCACTCACCCTCTGCATTTTCTCTGGGAACTGCTATCCAGTGCTATTCCTATTCGGCCATGTTGGATCATCCAAGCTTTTTTTTTTTTTTTAAATTTTTATGGTTACATTCTAGGTGTATATATTTATGTGTTACATGTGATAATTTGATACAGGCATACAACTTATAATGATCACATCAGGGTAAGTAGAGTATCTATCACCTCAAATATTTATTGTTTGTGTTACAAACAATCTAGTTATACTCTTCTAGTTATTTAAAAATATACAATTATTTTTTGTTTACAGTCATGTTGTTGTGCTAGCAAACACTAAGTTGTATTCAGTCTTTCTATTATTTAGTACTCATTAATCATCCCTAATTCCTCTACCTCTCCTCCCACTACTCTTACTAACTTCTGGAAGCCATGATTCTACTCTGTATCTCCATCTGTTTAACATTTAGCTTGCTTCCAAATGTTGACTATTGATAATGATACTTCAATGAACATAGGAGTAAGATATCTTTTTGATATTCTGATTTTCATTCTCTCAGTTATATATGCAGGAATGGTATTGCTGGATCATATGCTAGCTCTATTTTTATTTTTTTGAGGAACCCACATAGTGTTCTCCATAAAAATTGTACTAATATACATTCCTACTAACAGTATACAAGGATACTCTTTTTTCCACATCCTGGCCAGCTTTTGTTATTGCATGACTTTTGAATGAAAGACATTTTAAGTGGAGTGAGATGATGGTACATTGTAGTTTTGACTTGCATTTTTCTGATTATCAATGATGTTGAACACCTTTTCATATACTTGTTTGCCATTTTTGTGCCTGCTGTTCAGAAATGTCTATTCAGGTCTTTTGCTCATTTTGGGTTGGGTTGTTAGATTTATTTCTGTAGTATTATTTTAGCTCTATATTCTGGTTATTAATCCCTTGTCAGATGAATAGTTTGCAAACATTTTCTTCCATTCTATGGGTTTGTCTCTTTACTTTGTTGATTTTTTTCATAGCTATGAGGAAGCTTTTTAACTTGATGTGATCCCCCTTGTCATTAGTATGGGAAAGAGATGAGATTCTATGGGAGCACATGCAACTAGGAAAGAGAACCTGGAGACTTCAATAATCTCGTTATTATGTTCTTTAACAACTGGTAGTACAGAATCTCTAAAGAGCTCTCAGTTCTTCACATTTCTATTATGATGTAACTGAAAATGAGAAAAAATATTCTATTTAAAGAGAGTAAATTGAAAAAGAAGTACATGTGTAAAGCTATATCCAAATGCTTTAGAATATCATTCACAGCCTTTCACAGTCTCATTTTTTTTTCAATTTTAGCTTCTGTGACTGCTTTTGCTCATTAAATTACCTTATTGTTTTTGTCCTAGTCACAATTCCCAAACCACAGCATGAGTGCCTAAGCATAAAAATCTTTCTTTGAACCAATACTGTTTATTTAAATAAGACTATACCTTGCTAAAATAAAAATCTAGTATATTTATAGACATTTCTTTTTATCATGAATCTGGGAGAAAAGGAATGCTGACAGTGGCCCTTTTCTAATTTTGTTGAACAGTTTTCACAAATTTTTATACTTTTTAGGAACACAGAGATATCAATTAAAACATTATTACCAGGACAAAAAAAAATTCAAGTATGACAACCAATCAGAATTATTTGCTTCTCCTCCAAGGACACTTATATTGAAACTGGTAACAAATTTTTTAAAAATCGGGCATTTATACACTTTTAGAATTCAAATTTCCTTTCAAGGACACATTCCTATTATTAAAGAACAGAACAAGTTAGTAACAGTCTACAATATTTGCACAGAACACCATGTTGTTTAGAAAAAATAAAACTTGCTATTGTTACAAATGTTCTAAATCTTACACTTAACTAAATAAGTCTGTTAGAATGGATTTGTGCTACAGAACAATCTTTCTTCTTGTACATCTGTAGGAAAAATGAAAGGTCATTTTTTTTTCAGATTTTAAAATGAATTATAAATACTTACCATTTTAAAACTTGTCTAGAATTTTTTTTTGTTAGCTAAAACAAACCAAACCCAAACAAAACATAACCATTCCCATCCAAGTACTAATCAGGCCCGACCCTGCTTAGCTACTGAGATCAGACAAGATTGGGTGTATTCAGGGTGGTATGGCCATAAACTTGAAACATGACCTCTAAACTAAGTTTGCCAAGAATAATGCACCCTAGGAGGAATAGAATTTTACTTATCAGTAAAATTTAAAGCATGTAGCATTAATTTCCCACTATATCTATGCCTGAAATCTATTTCTCCACTCCTATTATTCTCACCTAGGAAAGCTTTACATCTTCCTGGAGTTCCACATAAAATATTGCATGCTTTTTGGATCTTTTGAAAACTCCACAATAAATAATTGCATCTTGCTCTAGGTACTTGTATGTATACTCCTACACTTTAGTTTTTTATCTTTTAAAATCTTTTTCTAGAATATTTTATAACTTAGAGAAAGTTGCAAAATGAGTACAATGAATTCTCATGGACTCTACATTCAGCATCTCATAATGTTGACATTTTACATAAACATAACATAATCATACAAACTAGGAAATTATCATCAGTACAACACTGTTAACTTACTGCAGATCTTGTTAGAATTTTACCCATTTTTTTCCACTGATGTCTTTTTTGATTCTAGGATCCGATTCAGAATACCACATTGCATTTAGTTGTCATGTCTCCTTAATTTCCACCAATCTGTAGCAGGTCTACAATTTTTCCGTGTATTTCATTATTTTTTCTTGTATTGTTGTGATTTTGACAATAGAAGATTATTTTTGCCAGAGAGTTATCTTCTATTTTCCTCAATTATTATATATTTGTTAACCGAAATGTTTCCATAAGGAAGAGTGGTCCATTCTCCCCTATATATTTATTCATATCAGAAAACAATAATCATGGACATTTATTTTATTCTATAAGTTATAATATGTTATCATTATTCTGTTACCATAATGGGTACGTTTATATTGTTACTGCAATGAATAGAATTGTGTTTTCCTTAAAAGATGTACTTACATCCTCACTTCCAGTATCTGTTATTGTGATTTTATTTGAATGTAACCTTATTTGTACATAAAGTCTTTGAACTTGTAATTCAGTTAAGATTAGTGTGGACCCTAATTCAATAAATGGTGTCTTTATACGAGTAGGAAAATTTTGACAAAGACATGGAAGACACATTGTAGAACACCATAGGAAGATGGAGACAGACATTGGAGTTCTGCGTCTGCAAGCTTAGAAAGGTCAATGATTGCTGAAAACCATGAGAAGCTAACAGAAGATTATAAAAAAAAATTCTCCCCTAGAGCCTCCAGAATGTACCACTGTTGCTGACATCTTGATTTTGGACTTCTGGACTCAAGAACTGTGAAATAAAAAAATTACTGTTGTTTTAAGCCATCCAGTTTGTGGTATATTTTTAGACCACAAGTAGGTCACTAATAAAATTACTTATCTTTTAAAAAACTTTGCTTCTTCCGATTGATTCTGTGTCATTTCTGATGTTGAGAATTTTTCACATGCTTTTTGTCCATTTGTATATCTTTCTGGAAGAAATGTCTATTTAAGACCACTCCCCATTTAATTAATTAATTTATTCAATTAAAAATGTAGCCTTTATTACCAAGTAATAAAATTTTTATAAGGACAACAACAAGAGAGATATAGAGTACAATATTTGTAGATGCAATATTACATAATAATTTGTTTTTAAAAATTTTAGCTTTAGGGGTACAATGGGCTTTTTATTACATTGATAAATTTTATAGTGGTGAAGTCTGGGCTTTAATTGTACCCATTAACTGAATATGGTACACTGTACCAATAGGTAATTTTTCTTTCTTTTTTTTTTTTTAATTGTACTTTAGGTTCTGGGGTACATGTGCAGATTATGCAGGATTGTTGCATAGGTACACACATGGCATTGTGGTTTGCTGCTTCCCTCTCCCCATTACCTACATCTGGCATTTCTCCTTGTGTTATTCCTCGCCGACCTCCCCACCCCCTGCTGTCCCTCCCTTGGCCCTTGCAACAGACCCCAGTGTGTGATGCTCCCCTCCCTGTGTCCATGTGTTCTCATTGTTCAACACCTTCCTATGAGTGAAAACATGTGGTGTTTGATTTTTTGTTCTTGTTTCAGTTTGCTGAGAATTATGGTTTCCAGATTGATCCATGTCCCCATAAAGGACACAAACTCATCATTTTTTATGGCTGCATAGTATTCCATGGTGTATATGTGCCACGTTTTTCTTGTCCAGTCTATCGTCAATGGGCATTTGGGTTGGTTCCAGGTCTTTGCTGTTGTAAGCAGTGCCACTATGAACATATGTGTGCATGTGTCTTTATAATAGAATGATTTATAATTCTTTGGGTATATATCCAGTAATGGGATTGCTGGGTCAAATGAAATTTCTATTTCTAGGTCCTTGAGGAAGTGCCACACTGTCTTCCACAATGG
Source organism: Saimiri boliviensis (assembly GCF_048565385.1). Classification (NCBI taxonomy): domain Eukaryota; kingdom Metazoa; phylum Chordata; class Mammalia; order Primates; family Cebidae; genus Saimiri; species Saimiri boliviensis. The sequence goes on from NC_133470.1 coordinate 51,937,523, forward strand.
TTGAACTAGTTGACACTCTAACCAACAGTGTAAAAGCGTTCCTATTTCTCCACATCCTCTCCAGCATCTGTTGTCTCCTGATTTTTTAATGATCGCCGTTCTAACTGGCATTAGGTGGTATCTCAGTGTGGTTTTGATTTGCATTTCCCTAATAATCAGTGATGATAAGCGTTTTTTAATGTGCTTGTTGACCTCATATAAGTCTTCTTTTGAAAAGTGTCTGTTCATCTCTTTTGTCCACTTTTGAATGGGTTTGTTTGTTTTTGTCTTGTAAATCTGTTTTAGTTCTTTGTAGATTCTGGATATAATCTTTGTCAGATGGGTAGATGGCAAAATTTTTTTCCCGTTCTGTTGGTTGCTGGTTCACTTTAATGATTGTTTCTTTTGCTGTGCAGAAGCTCTGGAGTTTAATTAGGTCCGGTTTGCCTATTTTGGCTTTTGTTGCCAATGCTTTTGGTATTTTAATCATGAAGTCCATGCCTACACCTATGTCCTGAATGGTTTTGCCTAGGTTTTCTTCTAGGCTTTTTATGGTATTAGGTCTTATGTTTAAGTCTTTAATCCACCTGGAGTTAATTTTAGTGTAAGTGTCAGGAAGGGTCCAGTTTCTGCTCTCTGCACATGGCTATCCAGTTTTCCCAATACCATTTATTAAACAGGGAATCCTTTCCCCATTGTTTGTTTTTGTCAGGTTTGTCAAAGATCAGGTGGTTGTAGATGAATGGTGTTGCCTCTGAGGCCTCTGTTCTCTTCCATTGGTCTATATCTCTGTTTTGTTTCCAGTACCATGCTGTTTTGATTACTGTAGCTTTGTACTATAGTTTGAAGTCAGGTAGCATGATGCCTCTGGGTTTGTTCTTTTTGCTTAGAATTGACTTGGCTATGCAGGCTCTCTTTTGGTTCCATATGAAGTTTAAGGTGTTTTTTTTCACTTCTGTGAAGAAGGTCATTGGTAGGTTGATGAGGATAACATTGAATCTTTAAATTACTTTGGGCAGTATGGCCATTTTCACATTGATTCTTCCTTACCATGAGCATGGAATATTTCTCTATTTGTTTGTGTCCTCTCTTATTTTCTTTAGCAGTGGTTTGTAGTTCTCCTTGAAGAGGTCCTTTACATCCTTTTTTAGTTGTATTCCTAGGTATTTTATTCTCTTTGTAGCAATTGTGAATGAGAGTTCACTCATGATTTGTCTCTCTGTTAGTCTGTTATCGGAGTATAGGAATGGTTGTCATTTTTGCACATTGATTTTGTATCCTGAGACTTTGCTGAAGTTGCTTATTAGTCTGAGAAGATTTTGGACTAAGACTATGGGGTCTTCTAAATATAAAAACATGTCGTCTGCAAATAGAGGTGATTTGACTTCCTCTTTTCCCAATCAAATACCCTTTATTTTTTTTCTTGCCTAAATTCTCTGGCTAAAACTTCCAATACTATATTGAATACAAGTGGTGAGAGAGGGCATCCTTGTCTATTGCCATATTTCAAAGAGAATGCTTCCAGTTTTTGCCCATTCAATATGATATTGACTCTTGGTTTGTCATAAATAGCTTTTATTATTTTGAGATATGTTCTTTCAATACTTAGTTTGTTGAGTTTTTTTTTTTTTTTTTTTTTTTTTTTTAGCAAAAAGCGCTGTTGAATTTTGTCAAAGGCCTTCTCTGCATCTATTGAGATAATCATGTGGTTTTTGTCTTTGGTTCTATTTATGTGGTGGATTACCTTTAAGACTTGCGTATGTTGAACCAGCCTTGCATCCCTGGAATGAAACCTACTTGATCATGATGCATAAGCTTTTTGATATGCTGTTGTAATCAGTTTGCCAGTATTTTATTGAAGATTTTTGCATGTATCTTCATCATGGATATTGGCCTGAAGTTTTCTTTTTTTTTTGAGTCTCTGCTGGGGTTTGGTATCAGGATCATGTTGATTTCTTAAAATTATTTGGGATAGATTCCCTCTTTTTTAGTTGTTTGGAATAGTTTCAGAAGGAATAGTACCAGCTCCTCTTTGTGTGTCTGGTAGAATTCAGCTATGAAGCTGTCTGGACCCGGACTTTTTTTGGTTGGTAGGCTATTAATTGCTGCCTTAACCTCAGCCCTTGTTATTGGTCTGTTCAAGGTTTCAGCTTCTTCCTGGTTTAGGCTAGGGAGGGTGCAAATGTCCAGGAATTTATCCATTTCTTCCAGGATTACTGGTTTATGTGCATAGAGTTGTTTGTAGTAATCTCTGATTGTATTTTGTATTTCTGTGGAGTCAGTGGTGCTATCCCCTTTCTCTTTTTTTATTGCATCTATTTAATTATTCTCTGTTTTCCTTTTTATTAATCTGGCTAGTGGTCTGTCTATTTTGTTGATCTTTTCAAAAAAGAGCTTCTGAATTTATTGATTTTTAAAGCATTTTTTTTTTTGTGTCTCTATCTCCTTCAGTTCGACTCTGATCTTAGTTATTTCTTGTCTTCTGCTAAGTTTTGAGTTTTTTTTTGATCTTCCTCCTCTAATTCTTTCGATTTTGATGATACGGTGTCAATTTTAGATCTTTTCTCACTTCTCTGGTGGACATTTATTTCTATAAATTTTCCTCTAGACATTGCTTTAAATGTGTCCCAGAGATTCTGGTACTTTGTGTCTTTGTTCTCAATGGTTTTAAAGAACATCTTTATTTCTGCCTTCATTTCATTGTTTATCCAGTTGACATTCAGGAGCCAGTTGTTCCGTTTCCAAGGAGTCCTGCAGTTCTGAGTTAGTTTCTTAATTCTGAGTTCTAATTTGATTGCACTGTGGTCTGAGAGACTGTTATGATTTCAGTTCTTTTGCATTCACTGAGGAGTGATTTACTTCCAATTATGTGGTCAGTTTTAGAGTAGGTGCCATGCAGTGCTGAGAAGAATGTATATTCTATGGATTTGGGGTGGAGATTTCTGTAGATGTTTATTAGATCTATTTGGTCCAGATCTAAGTTCAAGTCCTGGATATCCTTGTTAATTTTTTGTCTCATTGATCTGCCTAATATTGACAGTGGAGTGCTAAAGTCTCCCACTATTGTTGTGTGGGAGTCTAAGTCTATTTGTAGGTCGTTAGGAACTTAATTTATGTACCTGCGTGCTCCCGTATTGTGGCATACAGGTATTGATCGATTTACGACCTATGCAACTTACGACCATTCGACTTTACAACCACAATCGCTAGCCATGACTGCTCCGCGTCTGGCAGCACAAACTTTGCACAGCTGGGCGTACAACAGTGCAGACCAACTTCCAGCAGCACTACCATCTCCGTGTGCACCATTTCAACTGTTATCCCAGACTCAATATAGCAATTTGTGTTTTGTGTATTGGATATTTTTCATCAAACCCCTCCCAAGATGTCTACCAGGAGGAAATTGTCTTTGTCTACACCTCAGCCTACCAAGAAGGAAAGAAAGGCCATCGATCTCAACACGAAAATGAAGGCAATTAAGCAGTACGAAGGAGGAAAGAAAGTGAATGTGATCGCACGTGATACAAAGTTATCACACTCGACTATGTTGATGATTTTGAAAGATAAAGAAAGAATTCGTGAAGCTGTGAAAGGTTCTTAACCCATGAGATCAACAGTTATAACAAAGCAATGAAGCGGGCCTATCCACGAAATGGAGAAATTGCTATATAGTTGGATGGAAGATCAAATTCAAAAATGGACACCATTAAGTCTTTTTACTGTGCAGATGAAGGCGAGAAGTCTATTTCAGACTCTGAAGGAGCATCTGTAGATGATTACAGTCAAGAATTTGTAGCAAGCACTGGCTGGTTCCAGAGATTCAAGAAGAGATTCCAAATGCATAGTGTTCAAGTGACTGGAGAAGCAGCGAGTGCGGATGAGGAAGGAGCATGTAAGTTTGTTGATAGTCTGGATGAATTATTTACAGATGAGGGATATCTAGCAGAACAGATTTTCAATGTTGAACTTACAGATGAAGAGCTAATCAAACTGGAAGAAGAAAGAGTGGCAGAAGAAGAAAGAAGAGGAGCAGAGAAAGAAGAGGAAGAGCCAGAAAGAAAGTTCACCACTAAGGGATTATCAGACAGTTTATCTTTACTGAATAAACTTATACATTTCGAATCAATGGACTCAAATATTGAACGATTTGCAAGGATTGAACGGATGGCGCCCGATGTGTTTCATCCATATCGTGAAATTTATGGAGAAAAAAAGAAACACACAATTCCGACAAAGCTCACCGTTTATAAAAAAACCAACTCCGGTAACCCCAACTGCTGCCTCAGATGACAACATCAACAATCTGCAGCCAAGCACCAGTGGCCAATAAAATGTTTTGTACATGTTTATATATTTTGATACGTTTTGCAATTGGGAAAATGTTTCCTATGGTATTTTTTACACCTGTATTTTTTATTTTTGTATGCACCTGTATTTTGTAATTTTGTATGTTTTGCAAATATTAAACCAGTTGTACTGGTAATGCAGTGTTTTACTTAAACCTGAGGAATGTAAAAATAAGAAACAAAATGGTGTAGAGATGATATAAATGGCATAAAATGAACAAAGAAAATTATGATATATAACAATAATGAAAGAAAATTATGATAAAATATGACTTAAAGATTTTTATAACATCATTTCACAGTATTGTACATCTAGCCTACTCAACTTACGACCAAATCATGTTACGACCGGTCTGTCGGAACCAATTGTGGTCGTTAAGTCGAGCACTAGCTGTATATATTTAGGATTGTTACTTCTTCATGATGAATTGATCCTTTTACCATTATGTTAGGCCCTTCTTTGTCTCTTTTGATCTTTGTTGGCTTAAAGTCCATTTTATCAGAGACTAGGATTGCAACTCCTACTTTGTTTTGCTTTCCATTTTCTTGATAAATCTTCCTCCATCCCTTTATTTTGAATCTATGTGTGTCCTTGCACATCAGATGGGTTTTCTGAATACAGTATACCCATGGGTTTTGACTTTTTATGCAATTTGCCAGTCTGTGTCTTTTGGCTGGGACATTTAGTCCATTTACTTTTAAGGTTAATATTATTATGTGTGAATTTGATCCTGTTGTTTTGATGCTAGCTGGATGTTTTGCCCATTAGGTGACACATTTTCCTCATTGTGTTGATGGTCTTTACCGTTTGGTGTGTTTTTGGAGTGGCTGGTACTGGTTGTTCCTTTCCTTGTTTAATGCTTCTCTCAGGAGCTCTTGTAATGCAGGCCTGGTGTTGATGATCTCAGCAATTCCTTGACAATAAAGGATTTTATTTCTCCTGCACTTATGAAGCTTAGTTTGGCTGGATGTGAAATTCTAGGTTGAAAGTTCTTTTCTTTAAAGATGTTGAAAACTGTTCCCCACTCTCTTCTGGCTTCTAGGGTTTCTGCTGAGAGATCTGCTGTGAGTCTGATGGGCTTCCCTTTGTGTGTAACCCAACTTTTCTCTGTTGCTGCCCTTAGCATTTTTTTCTTCATTTCAATCCTGGTGAATCTGATGATTATGTGCTTTGGGTTTGCTCTTCTTGAGGAATATCTTTGTAGTATTTTCTGTATTTCCTGGCCTTGAATGTTGGTCTGCCTTGCTTAGGTTGGGGAAGTTCTCCCAGATAATATCTTGAAGAGTATTTTCAAGCTTACATTCATTCTCTCCATCACATTCAGGTACACCTATCAAATGTGGATTAGATCTTTTCACATAATCCCATATTTCTTGGAAGCTTTGTTCATTTCTTTTTACTCTTTTTTCTCTAATGTTACCTTCTCATTTTATTTTATTAAGTTAATCTTCAATCTCTGATATCCTTTCTTCTGCTTGGTCGATTCGGCTATTGAAACTTGTGTATGCTACCTGAAACTAGGCATCTTGTAATTCATCCTTTTAATTGCTAAATTATATTTCATACTATGGATGTATCAAATTTTAATTAACCTTTTTTAAACTGATGTATAGCTTGTTGATTATAGTATCTTTACCATTACAAACACAACTGCAGTAGCATACATGTAATAATATATCTGTGAAATCTGTAACATCACTGACCACAAACTTTATGAAACATATGTATGAAACTCTCATACATATGTCTAGTCATGTGTTCTCACCCTAGTATTTAGCTTTATGGGAGTTATGTTGAGATTACACACTTACCATAATGAGACTACATATTCCAAGTATAGGAGAACCACATTTTTTTTTCAGAGAACAGAAGCCTAGTATTCTGTCCCTAGCATCTTTAAGCAAGAACTCCACAATCTTAAGACTCTCTTTCCCTCTCTCTCTCTCTCTCTCTTTTTAATTATACTTTAAGTTCTGGGATACATGTGCAGAATGTGCAGGTTTGTTACATAAATATGCATGTGCCATGGTGATTTCCTGCACCCATAGACCTGTCATTTATGTTATGTATTTTTCTTAATGCTATCCCTCCCCTAGCCTCACATTTACCAAAAGACCCCTGTGTGTGATGTTCCCCTCCTTGTGTCCGTGTGTTCCCATTGTTCAACTCCCACTTATGAGTAAGAACATGAAGTGTTTGGGTTTCTGTTCTTTTGTCAGTTTGCTGAGAATAATGGTTTTTCAGCTTTATCCATGTCCCTGAAAAAGATGTGAAAACATCATTTCTTATGGCTGCAGAGTACTCGATGGTGTATATGTGCCACAATTTCTTTATCCAGTCTATCACCTATGGGCATTTGAGTTGGTTCTAAGTCTTTGCTATTGTGAACAGTGCTGCAGTAAACACACATGTGCGTGTGTTTTTATAGTAGAATGATTTATAATCCTTTGGATATATATCCAGTAATGGAATTGCTGGGTCAAATTGTATTTCTGATTCCAGATAATTGAAAATTCACCACACTGTCTTTCACAATGGGTGAATTAATTTACACTCTCAACAACAGTGTAAAAGCATTCTTATTTCTCCACATCTTCTCCAGCATCTGTTATTTCCTGACTTTTTAGTGACTGCCATTCTAACTGGTGTAAGATTTTATCTCATTGTGCTTTTGATTTGCATTTCCCTAAAGACCAGTAATGATGAGCTTTTTTCCATGTATTTGTTGGCTGGATAAATGTCTTCTTTTGAGAAGTGTCTGTTCATATCCTTTGCCCACTTTTTGATATGATTGTTTATTTTTTTCCTGTAAACTTGTTTATTGTAGATTCTGGATATCAGCCCTTTGTGAGATGGATACATTGCAAAAATATCCCATTCTGTAGGTTGACTTTTCACTCTGATGGTAGTTTCTTTTGCTGTGCAGAAGGTCTTTAGCTTAATTAGATCTGCCTTTTTTTCATTATTTACTCAGTAGTCATTCCAGAGCAGCTTGTTTAGTTTCCATGTATTCATGTGGTTTTGAGTGAGTTTTTAAATCTGGAGTTGTAATTTGATTGCACTGTGGTCTGAGAGACTGTTTGTTATGATTTCTGTTCTTTTGCATTTGCTGAGGAGTGTTTTACTTCCAATTATGTAGTCAATTTTAGAATAAGTGCTATGTGGGTCTGACAAGAATGTATCTTCTGTTGATTTGAGGTGGAGAGTTCTGTAGATGTTTCTTAGGTCTGGTTGGCACAGAGCTGAGTTCAAGTCCTTAATATCCTTGTTAATTTTCTATCTCATTGATCTGTCTAATGTTGACAGTGGGCTCTTAAAGTCTCCCACTATTATTGTGTGGCAGTATAAGTATGATTGTAGGTCTCTAAGAACTTGTTTTACGAATCTCGTTGCTTGTGTATTTGGTGCATATATACTTAAGATAGTTAGCTCTTCTTGTTACATTGATCCCTTTACCATTCTTTTGATCTTTGTTGGTTTAAAATCTGTTTCATCAGAGACTAGAATTGCAACCCCTCCCTCCTTTTTTTTTTTTTTTTTTTTTTGAGCTTATGTGTGTCTTTGGAGGTGAGCTGGGTCTCCTGAATTTAGCACATGGATGGGTCTTGACTGTTTATTCAGTTTGCCAGTCTGTGTCTTTCATTTGGGGCATTGATTCTGATTATATTTAATATTAATATTAAGTGTGAATTTGATCCTGTCATCATGATGCTAACTGGTTATTTTGTCTGTTAATTCAGTTTCTTCTTTTTTTATTTTTTAATTTTAAAAAATTTTTAAATTTTATTTTATTTTATTTTATTTTTTATTGCATTTTAGGTTTTGGGGTACATGTGAAGAACATGCAAGATTGTTGCATAGGTACACACATGGCAGTGTGATGTGCTACCTTCCTCCCCAACACCTATATCTGGCATTTCTCCCCATGCTATCTCTCCCCAACTCCCCACCCCCTGCTGTCCCTCTCCTATTTCCCCCCAAAAGACCCCAGTATGTGATGCTCCCCTCACTGTGTCCATGTGTTCTCATTGTTCAACACCCACCTATGAATGAGAACATGTGGTGTTTGATTTTCTGTTCCTGTGTCAGTTTGCTGACAATGATGGTTTCCAGGTTCATTCGTGTCCCCACAAAGGACACGAACTCATCGTTTTTGATGGCTGCATTGTATTCCATGGTGTATATGTGCCACATTTTCCCTGTCCAGCCTATCATCGATGGGCATTTGGGTTGGTTCCAGGTCTTTGCTATTGCAAACAGTGCTACAATGAACATTCATGTGCATGTGTCCTTATAGTAGAACAATTTATAATCCTTTGGATATATACCCAGTCATGGGATTGCTGGGTCAAATGGAATTTCTAGTTCTAGGTCCTTGAGGAATCACCACACTGTCTTCCACAATGGTTGAACTAATTTATACTCCCACCAACAGTGTAAAAGTGTTCCTATTTCTCCACATCCTCTCCAGCATCTGTTGTCTCCAGGTTTTTTTTAATGATCGCCATTCTAAAGAGTTAATGCAGTTTCTTCCTAGTATCAATGGTCTTTACAATTTGGTTTGTTTTTGCAGTGGCTGATACCTTTCCATGTTTACTGTCTCCTTCATTAGCTCTTTTAAGGCAAGCCTGGTGGTGACAAAATTCCTCAGCATTTCCTTGTCTGGAAAGAATTTTATTTTTACTTCCATTGTGAAGCTTAGTTTGGCTGGATCTGAAATTCTGGGCTGACAATTCTTTTCTTTAAGAATGTTGAATATTGGCCTCCAGTCTCTTCTGGCCTGTGGGGTTTTTGAAGAGAAATTCGCTGTTAATCTAGTAAGTTTCCTTTTGTGGGTAACTTGACCTTTCTCTCTGTGTGCCCTTAATATTTTTTCCTTCATTTCAACCTCGGTGAATCTGATCATTATGTGTCTTGGGGTTGCTCTTCTCGAGGATTATGTCTGTGGTGTTCTCTGTATTTCATGAATTTGATTGTTGGCCTATCTGGCTAGGTTGTGCTTCCATTCTCCTAGTGACTTTCAGGTGCACCCATCAAACATAGCTTTGATCTTTTTATGTAGTCCCATATTTCTTGGAGCCTTTGTTTCTCTTAATTTTTTTTTCTCTAAACTTGTCTTCATGCTTTATTTCATTATGTTGATTTTCAATCTCTGATATCCTTTCATCCACTTGATTGATTCAGCTATTTATACTTGTGCATACTTTATGAAGTTCTCATGCTGTGTTTTTCAGCTTGATCAGGTCATTTATGTTCTTCTCTAAACTAGTTTTCTAGTCAGCAGTTCCTGTGACTTTTTATCAAGATTCTTAGCTTCCTTGCATTCTTCTGAAGCCTACTTTTGTTGATTTGTCAAACTCATTCTTTGTCCAGTTTTGTTCTCTCAATGATGAGAAGTTGTTATCCTTTGGTGGAAAGGAGGCATTCTGGTTTCTGGAATGTTCAGCCTTTTTGTGCCATTTTTCCTCATCTTTGTGGATGTGTCTACCTTTAATTTTTGATGTTGGTGATGGGGTTTTTGTGTGGGATATTTTTTTTGATGTTGATTTTTTTTTGCTTTTTGTTTGTTAGTTTTGTTTTTTTTTTAATGGAGTTTGCTGGAGTCTACCCCAGACTCTTTTTGCCTGGGTATTACCAGCAGAGGCTGCAGAACAGCAACAATTTCTGCCTGCTCCTTCCTCTGGAAGCTTTGTCCCAAAGGGGCACCCACCAGATGCCAGTCAGAGCTCTCCTGTATGAGGTGTCTGTTGACCAATGCTGGGAGATGTCTCCCAGTCAGGAGGCACAGGGGTCAGGAACCCACTTGAGGAGGCAGTCTGTCCCTTTGCAGAGTTCGAGTGCTCTGCTGGGAGATCTGCTGTCGTCAGATTGGGCAGGGCAGAAATGTTTAAGTCTTCTGAAGCTGCTGCCACAGCCACCCCTTCCTGCAAGTGCTCTGTCCCAGGGAGATGGAAGTTTTATCTATAAACCCCTGCCTGGAGGCCAGGTTTGGTGGCTCATGCCTGTAATCTCAATACTTTAGGTGGCCAAGCGGGGTGAATTATCTGAGGTCAGGAATTCCAGACTAGCCTGACCAAGATGGAGAAACCCCATCTTTACTAGAAATACAAAATTAGCCGGGTGTTGAGGTGCATGCCTGTAATCCCAGCTACTTTGGAGGCTGAGGCAGGTGAATCACTTGAATCTGGAAGATGAAGTTTGTGGTGAGCTGAGATCACGGCGTTGTACTCTAGCCTGGGCAACAAGAGTGAAACTCCTTCTCAAACAAACAAGCACTGTCACTGAGGCAGCTGCATTTCTTTCAGAGATGCCCTGCCCAGAGAGGAGACTCTAGAAAGGCAGTCTGCCTATGGCGGATTAGGTGAGCTTCAGTGAATTCCACAGAGTTTGAACTTCCTGGCAGCTTTGTTTACACTGTGAGGGGAAAACCGGCCTACTCAAGCCTCAGTATGGGTGGACGCCCCTCCCCCCATGAAGCTTGAGAGTCCCATGTCGACTTCAGACTGCTGTGCTGGCAGTTAGAATTTCAACCCAGTGTATCTTAGTTTGCTTGGCTCCATGTGGGTGTGATCTGCTCAGCTAGACCACCTGGCTGTCTGGCTTCAGCTCCCTTTCCAGTGGAGTAAACGGTTCTGTCTCACTGGTATTCCAGCAAGTGGCAACTGGGAAGTGAAAAAAGAAAAGCCCCTGTTGCTAGCTTGGTGTCTGCCCAAATGGCCTCCCAGTTTTGTGCTTGAAACCCAAGGCCCTGGTCATGTAGGCACCTGAAGTAATCTTGTCTGTGGGTTGCGAAGACCGTGGGAAAAGCATAGTATCTGGGTAGGATAGTAGCATCCCTTATGGCACAGTCCCTCAGGAATTCCCTTGGCTATCGGAGGGAGTTCCCTTAGCCCTTGTGCTTCCCAGATGAGGCAACACCCCACCTGGCTTCTGCTCCTTCTCTGTGGGCTGCATCCTCTGTCTAACCAGTTCAAATGAAATGAGCTGAGTACCTCAGTTGGAAATGCATAAATCACCCGCCTTCTGTATTGATCTCACTGGGAGCTGCAGACCAGAGTTGTTCCTATTTGGTCATCTTGCCAGCTCAGTAAAACTCTTAAATAGCTATTACATTAATGAAAAAATTAAATAATTCAGCAGCAACAGATAACTTGAAAATGATTAAATTAAGAATATAATATGTCATAATATGGGACATGCACATACCTTTAAAGCTAAGTATATTATTTGTAAGCGATAGAAATTTCAACTAAAATTTCTGTAAGAAAAGTGATAATTTATTAGCTTCTACATGTGAAAATATAAGGTGGTTTATGGCTTAACCAGGATTAAGAATATTACATTTATCTCACTCTCATTGTATTTATAGACCGTACCTTTTCTGTAATTACTGCTCTTTTTCAAGAAGTGTTCTCCCTGTACTTGTAAGTAAGCCTTAGAAGTTTCTCTGGAAACATTCAATAAATGACAGAAATCTTCAATCATTATTAAGAAGTACAGGACTTGATGTTGCTTAAAGTTGAGGTTATATATTCATTTCTTTTTGTTTGATTTTGAGACAGAGTCTCACTCTGTCACCCAGGCTGGATTGCAGTGGTGCCATCTTGTCTCACTGCAACCTCCACCTTCTGGGTTCAAGCGGTTCTCCCGCTTCAGCCTCCCAAATAGCTGGGACTACAGGCATATGCCACCATCCCTGAATAATTTTTATATTTTTAGTAAAGACAGAATTTCATCATGTTGACCAGGTTGGTCTTGAACTGCTGATCTCAGGAGATCTACCCACCTCAGCCTCTCAAAATACTGGGATTACAGAAGTGAGTTACCACGCCTGGTGAAAATATGCTATTAAACTAAGCAAGAATAAGATAAATAAAAAAGTTTGAGGAAAAAGGATCCTGGGAAAATTGTGCACTATTTGCTTTACAATTAATTTTAAATCCATTCTCTAAAATATATTTTCTTTTCTGCATTTTAAGTGAAAGTGGTGCAGTCACTGACAGCCTCTCATTCCACAAAAGTATCTGAAAACCATGGCTAATAAATATTGGTTTTGTTTCATTAAGCAAGACAGACAAAGATAAATTCCATCAGACGACTAACATTCACCCAAGAAAGCCCTTGGTGTTACATGAAAATGATTTGTAAAACCATATACATGCATATGTTTTCAATAAAATTAAAATATTAAAATTATGTTTAGAAATGATTTACTGCTTTAATTGATTTTTTCAAGTTACTGACTTTAAGCCCAGATTTTACTGGAGAAGATTTCTATTTTATTATTATTTTGATAGGATACGATGAGTAAACCAAAGCCCAGATGCAATAGAAAACACCATAAATATGAATAATTTGAAACACCTCTAATTATCTGTTTTCCGCCAAGAAATAAACATGCCATAATGTAATTTTTCTCTTCTTATAAAGATTAAAGCATCAATAAAATTAAAGTTCACTTTTTTTTCCTGAATCTTCTCAGCTTTCTGCTGTGAATCTCAGAGACTTCTCAAAGAAACTTAAAGATTTTTTAAGTGGTATATTCAGTGGTGTGTTGGTAATGTTTTATAACTACCTCTTGGGGATGGCAGGAATGACTTGGTGAAGTTCTGATTTGTGGCATTTGCTGATTTCTATGATATATTTATTACCATTATGGCTGATTTCAAGCTACTAATGTGAAGTGACTAAACACAGAAATGGGAAACAATGGGCATAATTAACTCTATCTCAAGCCAGTGCAAGTTAGGTCCAATCATTGCTGATTTTCTCACATAATGAAAAGTGTAAAAGTAGAGAGTTTCTGGCATTAATTTGGCAGATCAAGGATTTCAATTCCAAGGTCATAGAGGCCTTGCATTTGAGATCTAGCATTTCAGAAGGCATAAGGGGACCTGGAAGCCTTTCTGGTATTACTACTTAATGATTTCTATTTACATCCTATTTCTATTTACATATATTTGGTCCAAACTCTGTTATAAGGTTATCTCAAGCCACAATTAATGATGGATAATAGACTCTTTAAACTGAATAGATTATCTCCTGAAACAAAATCAGGATTATTAAGAAAAATTGAAATGACTGTTGCATAAGCAATTAGCAATCTCTGGAAAAGAAAAACAAGTGATTTCCTGTCAAATAGCTCTGGACTCAATTTACACACAAAAATATAGACATCCTCCCTCACATTGACTAGTTATATCATGAGCAAATTATTAATATTTAATCTTTGATCTCATTTGCTAATGCTATTATAAAATATAAGGTGCAGAAAATGTTTTGCTCTCTTTTTTGTTATTTTTCTTTTTCCATAGGGCTTAATTTAAGAGTAGATAAAAATTCTCAGAGTGGAAATCACTTTAATTATGTTTCACCGTTTTGGGAAGGCCACCAGAATGGCACCTTAGTCTCACAAATAATTAGTCAGCTTTCTTGGGAGAAAGCTAGGCATCGCTAAATTAATACAAAGATGAATAATTTAGTTAGGAATGTAAAACAGAAAGTTAAAAATTACTATGAAGAGTTTCAAACACATAGGAAATTATAGAGAATAATATAATGAAAATACACATCCTCCACTTAATATTGCCAAATCCTAAACGTGAATTTTGTTCATATCTTTTAGTTTTAAAAAGAAAGATGACATAACTTAAGCTATTACACATGAAGTGGCCTTTGTGTCTTTCTCCAATGACTTTCTGCTCTGCCCTTCTCTAGAGGTAACCATTTTCCAGAATTTGATAATTTTGTATTTCCATGTACATATTAAGTTTTTAATATAATTTTATATCCATATTGTTTTTAATATAATTTTATATCTACAAAATATTGTATTGTGTTGAATGTTGTTAAAATTTTTGTTAATGTTAGTCTTCTACATTTTCCCAAAGGGTCCTATTACAGAGGCATCAGCCATAGAGACTTATGGATCAAAGGGTTATGTATTATATATTTCAAAATTGCTAAAGGGTAGATATTAAATGTTTTTACAATAATAGCAAATGCGTGATATAATGGATTTGTTAATTAGCTTAATTTAATCATCCCACAAGGCAAACATATATAAAAAAATCATATTTAACTCCATAAATATATAAAATTATTATTTGTTAATTAAAATAATTATACTAAAAATAGGGTCTTTATGATTGTGGGACCCCAAAGGTAGAGTGCATAACACAGCTTTCTTAATAGTTTTCATCACACACTGTCCTTTTGGGTCCAACTAAAAATATACTGGCTTGTGAGTATCTAATATAAAGGACAAAGCAGAATGCCTAAGCAATCAGAAACTGTTTCCAGTATCCAAAGGGTCCAGTTAGATGTTAGGTATTTTTTTTTGGTTAGAGGTGTTGAAGTGAAAACAATTTTTCTTTATTTACCTGAGGATTGAGTATTTGGCAAGCAGCCTGCTAAATTTTGTTGGAGATTTTCAGTCATCCCTTCTGGGGGATGTGTGATAATACCATAACCAATGCTATTGAGCTTGAGGCTTCTGATTGCTAACCATCAGGATATGTATATAGTAAAAATTTTGAAAAGCCAAGTGTAGAAACACTTACACTAAATTTTTGTTGCCGGATGAGCCACAGACAAAACCTCTCAGACACCGAAGTGAGGAAAGAAGTGACTTTATTCAGCCATGGAGCCTTGGCAGACTTGCTTCTCAAGAACTGAGCTCCCCAAAGAGCAGTTCCTTTTCCCTTTTATGGGATTACAGCTATAAAGGGGGAGCGGAGTTGAAACTGTGTTATAGCTCATTGGCTGGGGCATCTGACCTTACAGTCCTTGTCTTTCATTGATTCACTAATTCATATCTGGTGTGCGCAGGAAGGAGGAAAGGGGAAGGGTTACAGCAAACTCGGAGAAGTTGAACAAAAGGAGTTAATCATTCTGTAACGGATTTAACTTAAAGAGGGGAGTGGATTGTGCAAACATGGAGTACGTGACTAGGGACAGGTTCTTGGGCAACAGGAAGGACAATCCTTTGTTACATTCTCAAGGTTTACAGATAACATAAGCACCAGTTCCGGAAGGGGGAGTTATCTTTCTAACTCTCAGGCCCTGCTGGGGCAGAGCCAGTGGAGTCAGCTAGTCACCTCACTGCTGACTTGAGCTTTTTACTATTTTATCTTTTACTCCCTTCCCCAGCAAGCAACAGGCAGTAAAGCAATTACTTCTCTCCTCATTCTAACTATCGAATTCTGGCAAATGGTAGTGGTGTTTAGTTAATCCTAAAGTACCATAAACATATATTGGAAGTTTTATCACATAAATTTGAACAAATCATGATTCTTAGTTGCTAGTTGTTGGGAAAGAAGTTGGCAATGTTCAAAACAGTATATCACGTGTCATCAGTCTATGTAATGAATCCAGTTAGTCATGATATCTATAAGAGTTAGAACTACAGGAGAAACACCAAAATTTATTTGACAATAATATGCTGTAAGTCTTCACCTTGGACTTCGGAAAATGGTGGTTCTATATAGAGATTTTATGTCTCTTACTTACTGTTCCTCCTTTAATTCATTAATTTGAACTGTGATTTTCTTTTTTCCTCCCTGGAGGGGACAGAGAGACTTGTGGGAGGGCAATTTTTGTGTCCTATTAACACTTTTCTACATGTGGCTGAACCACGTTTGGCAATTTGCGGCACAAAAACACAAGCTTTAGTTTCTAGTGTATATTCAGATGTAGGAGTAACATCAAGAGTGTACAAAATTGGCCCAAAAGGTTTCATTTACAAAGTCAAATTAGCTTCCTTTCCTGATTGTAAACCCAGTACAAATGCCATCAACTGATTCTGGATGCCACTTCCTTCCATAGGTTCAAGTAGACTGGTGACTAGGGCAACCATATTCAAAAGGTCCACAAAAGTTTAGTTTTCTCCTTTTGCCAAAATCTTCCACCCTATTCACACAGGTGTATAATTGCCTTTGATTCTCACTGGGGACAGAAGTCCTCAGCCCTCATCCTTAACCCACTTCCCCAATTCTTCCCCATTAATAAGGGGAGGGCAATTTTATTGCATGGTTGATTATACATAATGATCTGTACATTTATCAGCAATTTTCATAAAATTACGATTAAATTTCATTAATTGGCTGGTAAGGTCCTCATTATTTCTCTTATGGAAAGCCACATCTGTTAGCATCCCAGTCTTATTACTAAGAGACCTCAATCGCACCGTAACGAGTGGATTCCAACATTGCTATAATTACCAAAAACTGTAAAGATTATGAGATTTTGCCTTACTTGTAAGCTAACAAGGTAACCTGTCACAATTCTCTGAGGGTTCTGATAGAAGGCATGAGACTCTTGTGTCAGAGAAAAGGGGCTGCTTATTATTAATAGCAATAGGAACAGCCTAAATATAAGCATTTTTACCTTAGATTTCTAAGCCCCACTTCCTACAGTGGTATACAAAATGACCATTTGACTCCAATATACATAGTACTATGCATTACAGGAGTAAAGCTGAGGAAACTTAACTATTTATAATGTGCAGTAGCTATGCCTTCCCTTCCCTCTGGAAAAAGAAATTCTCCTTATCATACTAGAGTAAGCATTCTTTCCCTTTGCTTCAAAGGGAAGCACTCTGTTTTTCAAAGACGCTATCCAAACATGTTTTTTATTTCAGAGAGAGACACTGTTTCAAAGCTTTTGCTATTTCAGCATCTTTTAAAAGATAGCCTAAAACCAAGGGTAGACAGTGATTTACTTGCGTGAAAAGCTTATGTGGAACTTTCCTTTCAACAATATACTTATGCACCACATAACAATGTTTCGGTCAATGACAAACCATATGTATAATGCTGTTTCCATAGGATTATAATGAAGCTGCTGACACTGTAGCCAAAATTATAAAACAAAAGTTATAGCATACTTTATTTTTAATGAATTTAGCATAACGTAAGCATACAGTGTTTATAAAGTCTATAGTAACATACAGTAATTAATTCCCTAAGTCTTCACATTCACTGACCACTCACTCACTGAATCACCTAGAACAACGTTCAGTCCTGTAAGTGCCATTCATGGCAAGTGCCCTATATGGGTGTAACATTTTTAATCTTTTAGATTGTACTTTTTCTGTATCTTTTCTGGGTTTAGATTTGTTTAGATACACAAGCACTTACCATTGCATTCCAACTGCCTACAGTATTCAGCACAGTAACATGCTGTAAAGGTTTATAGCCTAGGAGCAATAGTCTATACCAAATATCCCAGTTATGTAGTAAGATATACCACCTAGGTTTGTCAAAGTACACTCTATCATGTCCACACCACTATAAAATTTCCTAACAATGCATTTACCAGAAATATCTTCAGTGTTAAGTGACACACGACTGTATAAAGTTGCTGGTAATATGCCATCTTCGAACTCAATAGATAATAGCAAATCTTGTTCCAACTTAAATTCCCGCCAACACTGTATAGAATACCCTATTTGTTTAACTGGTCAACACATTTTCAAATTTCATACATGTTTGATCTGATATGTACATGATAATCTAATGTGTATAAAAGCATATGTCATTTTAATTTTCATTTTTCTGATTACTGATGAGAACCATAAAGTCAAGAAATACTCATTAAGTATTTATTATGTGCCAGTTACACTTGTAAGTACTTGGGATACATTGAAGAACATAAAGATGGAGAAATCATATACTTATAGAGATTACATTCTGGCAAGAGTAAGTACAGCAAACTTATTAACTAAGTAAATTACACAGTATGTTAAAAGATGATATATGTTATGGAAAAGATAGTAGAGTAATAAGGATCAGATTAAGAATATGCATTTTTATTGACAATGTGGTCCCCTATTTTATAAATCACATGGTTGCATTTTTTTGCCCAATTTCCATGGGTTGTCTGTTTCTTCTTAGAATATATTATGGTTTATTTCATTCATCTTAGTCATCCAATTTGATAGCCAAGTCTTATTTTTCCCCACTTTGTATAGGGTAATTTTTGCAAGTAGGAGATGGTATGTTATAATTTAATTAAACTTACCAAAATTTCCTTTACTAAGTACCTGTGCATTCTATGCTTTTGTAATCTTCCTCATTTACAGGATACAAAATATAAACATTATCTTCCATTGTATTTTAAAGATTTTATACACTTTCCTTTCCAAGTTTAGGTATTAATTTTTTTTGTTCCACTTGGAATTTATTTTGTGTGTAAAGTGTTGTAAAAAGTTTCTTTTTAAACCTACAGATAGCCAGTTAACAGTCTTATTTATTAAACAAAAATTTTTTTGTTGGTCATCTGAAATCTCATTTATTTATTATACCTTAAATTCTGGGGTACATGTGCAGAATGTGCAGGTTTGTTACATAGGTATGCACGTGCCATGGTGGTTTGCTGCATCCATACTCCCATCATCTGCATTAGGCATTTCTCCTGATGTTATTCCTCCCCAATCCCCCAACCCCTGCTATCTCTCCCCTAGACTACCAGCCCTGACAGACCCCAATGTGTGATGTTCCCCACCCTGTGCCCATGTCTTCTCATTGTTCAACACCCACTTATGAGTGATAACATACAGTGCTCGGTTTTCTGTTCTTGTGTCAGTTTGCTGAGAATGATGGTTTCTAGCTTTATCCATGTCCCTGCAAAGAACATGATCTCATCCTTTTTTATGGCTGCACAGTAGTATTCCATGATGTATATGTGGCACATTTTCTTTATCCAGTCTATCACTGATGGTCATTTGGGTTGATTCCAAGTCTTTGCTATTGTAAACAGTGCACAATAAACATACGTGTGCATGTGTCTTTATAATGGAACAATTTCTAACCCTTTGGGTGTATACCCAGTAATGGGATTGCTGGGTCAAATGGTATTTCTATTTTTAGATCCTTGAGGAATCGCTACACTGTCTTCCACAATGGTTGAACTAATTTACACTTCCACCAATAATGTAAAAGTGTACCTGTTTCTCCACATCCTCTCCAGCATCTGTTCTCTCCTGATTTTTTAAATAATTGCAATTCTAACTGGCGTATGATGTTATCTCAATGTGATTTTGATTTGCATTAATCTAATGACCAGTAATGATGAGCTTTTTTTTTTCATGTTTGTTGGCTGCATAAATGTCTTTTTTTGAGAAGTGTCTGTTCATATAATTTGCCCACTTTTTGATGGGGTTGTTTTTGTTTGTTTTGTAAATTTGTTTAAGTTCTTGTCTATTTTCGATATTAGATATTAGCCCTTTGTCAGATGGGTAGTTTGCAAAGATTTTTTCCCCATTCTGTTGGTTGCTGCTTCACTCTAATGATAGTTTATTTTGCTGTGCAGAAGCTTTTTAGTTTAATTAGATCCCATTTGTCTATTTTGGCTTTTGATGTTTAGTCATGACATGCCTATGTCCTGAATGATATTGCTTAGGTTTTCTTCTAGGGTTTTTACGGTATTAGGTTTTATTGTAAATGGGATTGCACTCTTGATTTTGTTTTCAGGTTGGAAGTTATTGGTGCATACAAATTTCACTGATTTCGTACATCGATTCCATAACCTAAAAATCTGCTGAAGTAGTTTATCAGATCAAGTAGGTTTGGGGCAGACTATAAGATTTTTTAGGTATAAGATGTAATAAACTCCCAAGAGAAATAGTTTGACTGTCTCTCTTACTGGTTGGATGCATTTTATTTCTTTCTTTTGCCTAACTGCTCTTATTAAGGCTTCCAGAACTATGTTGAACAGAAGTTGTGAGAGTAGGCATCTTTGTCTTGTTCCTGTTTTCAAGGGGAAATCTTCCAGCTTTTGTCCATTCAATATAATGTTAGAGCTGTGAGTTTGACATGGATGGCTTCTATTATTTTGAGAAATGTTCCTTTGACACCTAGTTTGTTGAGGTCTTTTTTTTTTTTTAACATAAAGTGATGTTGAATTTTTTCAAAAGCCTTGCCCATGCCTATTGAGATGGTAACATGGTTATTACTTGTAGTTCTCTTTATGTGATGAATCATATCTATTTATTTGCATATATTGAAATAAACTTGCATCTTAGGAACAAAACTTACCTGATCATAGTGAATTAACTTTTTGATGTGCTGTTGTATTCAGTTTCCTAATATTTTGTTGAGTTTTTTTTTCATCTGTGTTCATCAGGAATATTGGCTGAAGTTTTCTTTCTTTGTCATGTTTCTGCCAGATTTTGGAATTAGGCTGATACCTGCTTCTTAGAATGAGTTAGGGAGGAGTCCATCCTCCTCGATTTTTTTGGAATGCTTTCAGTAGCATTGGTATTTGTTCTGCTTTACACATCTGGTAGAATTTGACTATGAATCCCTCTAGTCTAGGGCTTCTTTTTGGTTGGTAGTTTTTTTTTTTTTTTTTTTTTTTTTTAAATTACTGATTCAATTTCAGAGCTCACTATTAGCTTATTCATGGTTTTAATCTCTTTCTGACTCAAAGTTAGAAGGTAGTGTGTTTCCAGGAATTTAATCATTTTCTCTAGAATTTTAGATTTGTTTGCATAAAGTTACACATAGTATCCTCTGAGGATCTTTTGTATTTCTGTGTGATCAGTTGTAATGTCATCTTTGTAATTTCTTATTGTACTTATTTGGATTTTTTCTTTTTTCTTTGTTAACCTAGTTAGCAGTCTATTAATTATCTGTATTTTTTTGAGGAACCAACTATTGGTTTTATTGATGTTTTGTAGAAATATTTGCTTCCTAATCTCATTAACTTCTCTAATTTTATTTATTTTCTTCTGCTAGATGGGAGGTTGTTTTGTTCCTTTTTGGTAATATATTTTTTTTAATTTTTATTTTTTGAGACAGAGCTTTGCTCTTGTCGCCCAGGCTGGAGTGCAATTGCATGATCTTGGCTCACTGCAACCTCCACCTCCTGGGTTCAAACAATTCTCCTGCCATAATCATCCAAGGAGCTGAGATTACAGTTGCCTGCCACTATGTCTGGGTAATTTCTGTATATTTAGTAGAGATGGTTTTTCACCATGTTGGCTAAGCTGGTCTCAAACTCCTGACCTCAGGTGATCCACCTGCCTCAGCCTCCCAAAGTGCTGAGATTACAGATGTGAGCCAATGCACTTGACCAATAATGTTCCTTTAAATGCAAAATTAGATTGTTAATTTGAGATCTTTCTAACTTCTTGATGAAGGTGTTTAGTGGTAAACATTAACCTCTTAACACTATTTCAGCTGTATCCCAGAGGTCTTAATAAGTTGTGCTCCCATTTTAATTAGTTTCATTCTTTAAAAAATTTCTGCCTTAATTTTGATGTTCACCCAGGGGTTACTCAGGAACAAGTTGTTTAATACTGATATTTTTTAATTGCTCTGAAAGATGTTCTTGATATTTATTTCTATTTTAATCACTGTGGTACAAGAGATTTTCATTTTTGAATTTATTGAGATTTGCTTTATGACCAAACATGTGGTCACTCATAGAATATGATATGTTGTGCCACAAATTGCCATCCCCTAACCATGGCATGAGCACCCCACTGCAAAGTGACCACAAATGCCAATGTGTGCATGGACACCAGCAACACTGCCCTTGCTGCAACACTGCTGCAGCCAGTGAGATTACACACAGAAGCACCAGCAAATACACTTCCACTGCTCTGCTACCATCACCAGTGCAAACACATGCACAGGGCATTGGCAACTGTGCACCCTCCAGTGCCCCACCACTGCTACTGTGGTGTAACTATAGTAGTACCACAATGCCCCAGCCAGTTCCCCTCTCCAGACAAAGTGCATGCACCCTGCTATGCTGCAATGGGCTACTGACACACATGAGCAGGCACAGATCCCACTGCCAGAGCCCTCATGAAGTAGCTGGGCTGGCACTATCAATTGGAGTGTTATGGCTAGTGGACTAAGAACACCTTGGCCCCTACAGCACAGCAGGTTCCTAATTAAGATGGGCAAAGAAAAAAGAAGTAGGCCCAGGACTTGGCTCCTAGAGTAAGGTCACACACTCCAGTTGTGCTGAGCTGAGGCCTGACCCCCTGAAATATTTCAGAAATAAAGCCCATTCACAGAACACACCTTATACAACAATTGAATCCCTAAGGCAATTGAAGATAATAAATGCAAGCAACCTCATCTAAAGGACAGCAACTTTAAAGATTTAAGAAACATCAGGCCACACAGATGAGAAAGTTGCGCAAGAACTCTGGCAACTCTAAGAACCAGAGTGTTTTCTTACTGCAAAATGACTATACTAGTTATTCAGTTATGGTTCTTAATCAGGCCAAAATTATTGAAATGACAGACATAAAATTCAGAATATGGATGGGAATAGAAATCATTGAGATCTGAGACAAAGTCAAACCCAATGCAAGAAATCTCAGGAATACAATAAAATGATACAGGAGGTGGAAAACAAAATGGCCATTTTAGAAAGAATCAAGCTTATCTGATACAGCTGAAAAAGCCACTTCAAGAATTTTATAACATAATTGCAAGTACTAACAGTAGAATAGAACAAGCTGAGAAAAGAATCTCAGAGCTCAAAGACTGGTTCTCTGAAGTGGCTCAGTCAGTCAAAAATTGAAAAAAAAGAATAAACAAAGCTTATCAGAAATATGGCATTATTTAAAGAGACTGATTTTATGACTCATTGGTGTTCCTGAAGTAAAGAAAGTGAAAGTAAGTAAGTTGGAAAACATATTTGAAGATGTCATTCATGTAAATTTCCCCAACCTCACTAGCAAGACCAACATTTAAATTTAGGAAATGCAGAGACCTCTGTGAGATATTGTAGAAGACAACCACCCCCACAACACATAATTGTCAGATACTCTAAGGTTGGAATGACAGAAAAAAAATGTTACAGGCATATATATATATATATATATATATATATATATATAGTCTTTTGGCTTTACCTGCCTTTAACATTTTATATATATATATATATATATATATACACACACACACACACACACAAACCCATCACGATAACAGCAGACCTTTTAGCACAAACCCTATAAACCATAAAAATATGGGGCTTATATTTGTAATTCTTAAAGAAAATAATTTCCAACCAAGAATTTATTATCCAGCCAAACTAGGCTTCATAAATGAATGATAAACAAGACCATTTCCTGAAAAACAAATGTTAACGGAGTTTGTTACCACCAGACCTGACTTAGAAGAAGTCCTGAAGGGTGTGTTAAATGTGAAAAGACCATTAACAGCCACCAAAAGCACAAATGAGTACATAGACCACTGACACTATAAACCAACTATACAATCAAGTCTGCATAATAACCAGCTAACAACATGATGACAGGATCAAATACAAACATATCAATATTAAACTGAATGTAAACAGACTAATACCCTCCCCCCCATTAAAAGGCACAAACTGGAAAGTTGGATAAAGGAGAAAGACCCAACTATATGCTGCCTTCAGAAGACCCATCTCACAAGCAATGACCCTCATTGGCTCAAAGTACAGCTATTGAGAAAAATTTACCAAGCAACTGAAAAGAGAAAAAAAAATCAGGGCTTACTATTCTAATTTCAGACAAAATAGACTTTCAACCAACAATGATCAAAAAAGACAAAGAAAGACATTATAAATTGGTAAAGGGTTCAATTCAACAAGAAAAAATAAGTATTCTAAATGTATATGAAACCAACACAGAAGAACCCAGATTCATAAAACATGTTCTTAGAGAACTACAAAGAGACATACTTAGATAACTACATAATAATAGTGGGAGACTTTGACATCCCACTGACTGTATTAGACAGATCATCCAGGTAGAAAACTAACAAAGATACTCAAGACTTGAACTTGACAATTGACCAAATAGACCTAACAGACACCTGCAGAGTTCTTCACCCCCAATACAACAGAATATTTTTCATATTTACACATGGCATATAATCTAAAATTGAACACAACTGTCCATAAAACAATTCTCAGCAAATTAAAAAAAACCTGAAATCATATAAACCATACTTTCAGATCACAACACAGTTTACATCAAAATCAATACTAAAACAATTACACAGCGTAATGGAATTATGTGAAAGTTAAACAACCTGCTCCTCAATGACTTTTGGTTAAACAATGAAATAAAGGAAGCAATCAAGGAATTATTTTAAACTCGTGAGAGCAAAGATACAACATAGCTGAGTGAGAGAAAAGATTTGCAAACTTTGAATCTGACAATGGTCTAATATCCAACATCTATAAGAAACTTAAACTAATTAACAAAAAAAATCTAACCCATTAAAAAGTGGGCAAAAGACATGGACACTTTTCCAAAGATGACATACATGCAGCCAACATGCGTATAAAAAATGCTAAACCTCACTAATAATCAAAAACACAAGGAGATACCATCTCACACCAGCCAAAATCACTACTGTATAAAGAGTCAAAAAATAACAGATGCTGGCAACGTTGTGAAAAAGGGAATGCTTATACACTGCTCGTGGGAATGCAAATTAGTTCAGCCATTTTAGGAAAGCAGTGTGGTAATTCCTCAAAGATCTTGAATCAGAATTACTATTTCACCCAGCAATCCCATTACTGGGTATACACCCAAGGGAGTATAAATTATTTGACCCATAAAGACACCTGCATGCTTACATTCATTGCAGCACTCTTCACAATAGCAAGGACATAATTATCCTAAATGCCCATCAATGATAGACTGGATAAAGAAACCTGGGGATTTTGAAACAGAGGAAAAATGGTGAATAGGATGCAGGACTAAATTGTAGCTCCCAGCTGGACAGAGAGAGCAGCATGTGGAGACTTGCAGCATGAAATTTTGCTCCAAGAATTACTGCAGGAATATACCAGAAAAGCCAAGAGAATCCACAGCTCCTTTAAGGGAAGCAGATTGCTCCTGCAGGACCTGAGAAACAGACCATATACTGTGAGTGCCCAAACTGTGAAAGTGGGAAATGGGGATCATCTGCCCTGGAACACACACTTTCACTGGGGAATCTGAAGGTCTAGATCATGGGAGGATTTGACTTTACTTAGAGTTGAGTTAATTTAGAGAGTAGAGTGAAATACAGGGGTAGAGAAAGGAATGAGGAAAGACCTGTGGGCTCTCTGGATCCCCAGGGAAGCCATTTCTGATTTGACTCACAGGGATCCTTGGTGAGGGCTGCCAGAGGGACTGGGAAAATATTACAGAAAAAAAAATCCACTGAACTTTTTAACAATTCCCACCAAATGTGAAATTTCCTAGCTAGAACTTAGGAGAGAAAGTGAATCTGGTCTACAGACTTGACAGGTGGGGAGGTGCAAAAGTCCTGCTTATTGTTAGAGCTGGAAGGTTGGTAGCCTGGGTCAAGTTCTCAGCCCTGCTTGTCCATTGCCTGAAAACAATCTCGGTTCTGTCAACAGCGGGGAGGAACACGATGGGAGCAAGAATGGCCTTTCGTGTTATATGGGAATTAGGTGAGGCCTGCGGCTGCTGGCTTTCCCCAACTTCTCTGGCAACCTGCATGGCACAGCAGAGACAGCCATAATCCTCCTGGAAACAACTCCATTGACCTGGGAACCACACCTCCATTCCCAACAACAGTCACAGCAAGCACCCCCTTAGCCTAGTCTGAACTCAGACATGCCTAACCTTGCTCCCACCTGATGGATCTTCCCTACCCACCCTGGTAACTGAACACTAAGGTCACATTCTCTTGGCTGGTGTGAGATGGTATCTCCTTGTGTTTTTGATTATTAGTGAGGTTTAGCATTTTTTATAGGCATGTTGGCTGCATGTATGTCGTCTTTGGAAAAGTGTCCATGTCCTTTGCCCACTTTTTAATGGGTTAGATTTTTTTTGTCTGGTCCTCTGTATACTACCACAGCTGATGTACTCTTGAAAGCATCACCTTCTGGCAGGAGGCCAACCAACACAACACTACTGCATTAAGCAATTATAAGTAAGGACCCTCACAGAGTTCATTTAACTCCCTGGCCACATTCACAGAAGCAGGTGCTAGTATCCATGGCTGATAGACTTGAAGGCAGTTCACATCAGAGGACTCTGTGCAGACACACCCCAGTAGCAGCCCAGAGCCTGATAGCCATGCTTGGTGGCTAGATCCAGAAGAGAAAAAAAACAATAACTACAGTTCAGCTCTCAGGAAGCTACATCCCTAGGGAAAGGGGAGAGTACTACATCAAGGGAGCAAGCTATGGGACAAAAGAACCTGAACATCAGCCTTGAGCCCCAGATCTTCCTTCTAACATAGGCTACCTATATGATAAGAAACCAGAAATACAATTTGGGTTATATGACAAAACAAGGTTCTCTAACACCGCCCAAAAACTAAGCTTCATAAATGAAGCAAAGATACGCTCTTTCTCAGACAAGCAAATGCTGAAAGAATTTGACACTATCAAGCCAGCACTAGAATAACTGCTAAAGGAGCTCAAAAATCTTGATACAAATCCTGGAAACACATCAAATAGAACCTCTTGAAAGCATAAATCTCACAGGACCTATAAAATAAAAATACAATAAATTAAAAACCCAGGGTATTTAGGCAACACATAGCATGATGAATGGAATGGTACCTCACATCACAACACTAATGTTGAATGTAAATGACCTAAATGTGCCACATTAAAGATATAGAATTGCACAGTAGGTAAGAATTTACGAACTAAGTATTTGCAGACTCTAAGAGACTCACCTAACACATAAAGACTCACATAAAGTTAAGGTAAAGGCATGGAAAAAGACAATCCATGCAAATGGACACCAGAAATGAGCAGGAACAGATTCTTCTAGCAGACAAAAAGAACTTTAAAGCAACAACAGTTTGAAAAGACAAAGACGAACATTATATAATAATAAATGGCCTTGTCCAACAGGAAATTATTACAATTCTAAATATATATGCATCTAACATTGGAATTCCCAAATTCATAAAACAATTACTACTAGATGTAAAAAATGAGATAGACAGCAACATAATAATAGTGAGGAACTTCAGTACTTCACTGACAGCAACAGACAGGTCATCAAGACAGAAAGTAAAAAAAGAAACAATGGACTCAAACTATCCCCTAGAAAAAAATAGATTTTACATATATATATAAAACATTCTACCCTATAACCACAGAATATACATTTTATTCATCAGTGCATAAAACTTTCTCCAAGACAGACTATATGATACACCACAAAACAAATCTCAACAAATTTAAGAACATTGAAATTATGTCAACTATTCTCTAAGACCACAGTGGAATAAACTGGATATCAACTCCAAAAGGAATCTTCAAAACCATAAAATAAATAAAAATTAAATAACCTGCTCCTGGATGGTCATTGGGTAAACAATCAAATCAAGATGGAAATTAAAATATTCTGTGAACTGAACGATAATAGTGATATGACCTATCTAAACCTCGGGGTCACTGCCAAGTCAGTTAGTAGTGCTAAGAGGAAAGTTGATAACCTTAAATGCCTACTTCAATAAGTCTGAAAGAGCACAAATAATATAAGATCACACCTCAAGAAACTAGAGAAACAAAAGCAAACAAAACCCCAAACCCAGCAGAAGAAAAGAAATAACAAAGATTATAGCAAAATAAAATGAAATTGAATATAAAAATATAAAAGACAAATAAAACAAAAGGCTGGTTCTTTTAAAATACAAATAAAGTTGATAAACCATTAGCAAAATTAACCAAGAAAAGAGAGACAATATCCAAATAAGCTCAATTAGAAATGAAATGGGAGATATTACAATTGACATGACAGAAATACAAAAGATCATTCAAGGCTACTATGAACACAGGCATAAACTAGAAAACCTAGAAGAGTTGGATAAATTCCTGGAAAGATAAAAACCTCCTAGCTTAAGTCAGGAAAAGTTAGAAACCCTGAACAGACCAATAACAAGCAGCAAGATTGAAATTGTAATAAAAAAATTACTAACAACAACAAAAAATTTAGGACAAGATGGATTCACAGTTCAATTCCATCAGACATTAAAAGAAAGTAACTACCAATCCTATTGACACTATTCCATAAGATAGAGAAAGAATGAATGCTCTTTAAATCATTCTATGAAGAGAGTATCACCATGGAAAGAACATAACTGAAAAAGGAAACTGCAGACCAATATCCCTGATGAATATAGATACAAAAATCCTTAACAAAATATTAGCTAGTGGAATCAAACAGTGTGTTAAAAACAATATATCATGATAAAGTAAGTTTCATACCAGGGATGCAGGGATGGTTTAACATACACAAGTCAATAAATTCTGTCCATAAGCAGAATTAAAAACAAAAATCACGTGATTATCTCAACAGACGAAGAAAAAGCATTTAACAAGAGGCAGCATCCTTTCATGATTAAAACCCTTAGCAAAATCAGCATACAAAAGACATATCTCAATGCAATAAAAGCCACCTATGGCAAAACCACAGCCAATATAACACTGAATAGGGAAAACTTGAAAGCATTTCCTCTGAGAACTGCAACAAGAAAAGGATGCCCACTCTCACCACTTCTGTTCAGCATAGCACTGGGAATCCTAGCCAGAGCAATCAGACAAGAGAAAGAAATAAAGGGCTTCCAAATCAGTGAGGAAGTCAAACTGTAACTGCTTGCTGATTATATGATTGTATACCTAGAAACCATAAAGACTTCTCCTAAGAGCTCCGAGAACCAATAAATGCATTCAGCAAAGTTTCAGGAACAAAATTAATATATGCAAATCAGGAGCTCTGCTATACACCAATAGTGACCAAGCTGAGAATCAATTCAAGAACTCAACCCTTTCCACAATAGCCGCAAAATACACAAAACACTTACAAATATACATAACCAAGAAGGTAAAGAATCTCTACAAGGAAAACTACAAAACACTGCTGAAAGAAATCACAGACAACAAAAACAAGTGGAAACAAATCCCATGCTCATGGATGAGTAGAATCAGCATTGTGAAAGACAATACTGCCAAATGCAATCTAAAAATGTAATACAGTTCTCATTAAAAAAAAAAAAAAGCCACCATCATTCTTCACAGAACTAGAAAAAACAATTCTAAATTTCATACAGAACCAAAAAAAAAAAAAAAAGAACCTGCATAGCAAAAAGACTAAGCAAAAAGAACAAATCTGGAAGCATGACCTTACTCAACTTCAACGTATACTGTAAGGCCACGGTCACCACAAAAGCATGATACTGATATAAAAACAGAAACATAGACCAATGTTAAAGAATAGAGAACACAGAAATACAACCAAATACATACAGCCAACTGATGTGGGATGAAGCAAATGAAAACATCAAGTGGGGAAAGGACACCCTATTCAACAAATGGTGCTGGCATAATTGACAAGCTACATGTAGAACAGGGGTCCCCAAACTACGGCCTGCGGGCTGCATGTGGCCCCCTGAGGCCATTTATCTGGCCCCTGCTGCACTTCAGGAAGGGGCACCTCTTTCATTGGTGGTCAGTGAGAGGAGCACAGGATGTATCCGCATCCTGTGCTCCTGGAGTACTGTATGTGGTGGCGCCACAAAGCGCGGTGTCGCTCACGTACAGTACTACTTCCAGTGATGCGAGACGCATGCATCATGGCTCCGGAAGCGTGTCATATGATGCACATCCTGTCTGCAGCTGCAGTGCCCCACATCACCGGAAGCAGTGTGAAATAACAGCAGAAGTAGGAAGAGAGGCAAAGCACTATAACCATTACTACACAGTACAATGGCCCCCATACTCCCCCAAATGTACAACAACATAATGGCCCTATAACCTCCCTTTGCCCAAAAGTCTCCCCCCACATTACTACACACCATGTTTCCGCTATTATAAGACCCTGTCTTATATTAATTTTACCCCCAAAAGACGGGGGCTGTCTTATTTTTAGGAGGTGTCTTATAATAGGGGAAACATGCAGCAGTGGGCTTCCCACAGAAGAGGCCCACCGCTGCTGCAGATGTCCAGGACGCTGTATACACAGTGTCACAGGCTGATCACCGCCATCCCTCTATACAGCACTGGAGGCGGTGCTGGGCCTGTGACACTGTATACCGCTGTCTGGGATAGTGGAGGCAGCAGCACTATTTGTGAAGGGTGTCACACCTTGCATAGTCCGGCCCTCCAATGGTCTGAGGGACAGTGAACTGGCCCCCTGTGTAAAAAGTTTGGGGACCCCTGATGTAGAATAACAAAATTAGATTCTCATCTTTCACCGTATACAAAAATCAATTCAAGATGGACCAGGGACTTAAATCAAAGACCTGAAACTGTAAACATTCTGGAAGATAATGTTAGAAAAACCCTTCTAGACATTGGATTAGGCAAAGACTTCATGATCAAGAATCCCAAAACAAATGAAACTAAAACAAAGAAAAATAAGTGGGACTTAATTAAATTAGAGTTCTGCAAAGCAAAAGGAACAGTCATTAGAATAAGCAGACAACACACAGAGTGGGAGGTAATCTTCACAATCTATCCATCCAACAAAGGAATAATATCCAGAATCTACAAGGAACTCAAACAAATTAGCAAGAAAAAAAAACCAAATAATCCCATCAAAAAGTGCGCTAAAAACATGAATTAGCAATTCTCAAAAGAAGAAATGTCAATGGCCAACAAATGTATGAAAATGCTCAACATCGCTAATGATCAGGGAAATGCAAATCCAAACCACTATGCAATGCCATTTTACTTCTGTGAGAATACAGTCATTACAAAAATAAAAAAAAAATAATAACAGATGTTGGCATGGATGCAGTAAAAAGGGAACACTTCTATACTGCTAGTGGGAATGTAAACTAGTACAATCACTATGGAAAATAGTGTGGAGATTCCGTAGAAAATTAAAGTAAAACTAACATTCGATCCAGCAATCTCACTACTGAGTATCTACTCAGCAGGAAAAAAAATCATTTTACAAAAAAGATACTTGCATTTGCATGTTTATAGCAGCACAATTCACAATTGCAAAAATATGGAACCAGCCCAAATGCCCATCAATCAATGAATGGATAAAGAAACTATGGTGTATATATACAACAGAGTATTACTCTGCCATAGAAAGGAATGAATTGCTGGGTGCTGTAGCTCATGCTTGTAATCCTAGCACTTTGGGAGACTGGGGCAGGCGGATCATGAGGTCAGGACTTTGAGGCCAGCCTGCCCAACATGGTGAAATCCCGTCTCTAATAAAAATACAGAAATTAGCTGGGCACGGTGGTGGGTGCCTACAGGCGCTGGAGTTACAACTCCAGCCAAGGCAAGAGAACTGCTTGAACCAGGGAGGAAGAGGTTGCAGTGAGCTGAGATCGTGCCACTGCACTCCAGTCTGCGCAAGAGTGAGACCATCTCAAAAAAAAAAAAAAAAAAAAAAAAAAGCAATGAATTAATGGAATTTGCAGCAACCTGGATGGAATTGGAGACTATCATTCCAAGTGAAGTAACTCAGGAATGGAAAACCAAACATTATATGCTCTCGCTCATAAGTGGGAGCTAAACTATGGGAATGCAAAGGCATGGGAATGATACAATGGACTTTGGGGACTCGGGGAAAAGGGTTGGAGTGTGGCATGAAGGATAAAATACTACAAATTGGGTTCAGTGTATGCTGCTTGGCTGATGGGGGCACCAAAATCTCACAAATCACCACTAAAAAACTGACTCATGTAACCAAATACCACCGGTTCCCCACAAACCTATGGAAATAAAAAAATTATAAAGAAATAAAAAGTCACATTTTGGGTCACCTAGAAAAATGAATATTGGGGACATATAAGCCATAGAATACTACAAAGCCATAAAAAGGAATGAGATCATGTCCTTTGTAGCAACACAGATTGAGCTGGAGGCCATTATCCTAAGCAACCTAATGTAGGAACAGGAAACCAAGTTCTGCATGTTCTCCCTTATAAGTGGAAGCTAAATACTGAGTAGAGATGGACACAAAGGAGAGAACCACAGACACTGTGGCATACTTGAGGGTGGAGGGTGAGAGGAGGGAGAGGACTGAAAAAGTACCTATTCAGTACTATGCATATTACCTAGGTGATAAAATAATTTGCACACCAAACCCTTAAGACATGTAATTTACTCATATTACAAACCTATACATATACCTCTGAATCTAAAATAAAGTTAAAAAAACAAAAGCACAAGCCACAAATAAAAATAGATTAATTCAATGTCATCAAAATTAGAACCTCTTATGCTTGGCAACAGACTCTCAAGAAACTAAAAGGCAAACCCATAGATAGGGAGAAAGTATTTGCCTCTCATGTATCTCATAAGGGACTTGTATAAAAATATATATAGAGAACTCTTACAATTCAACAATATAAGGACAACGTAATTAAAAATAGGCAAATAATCTGAATAGATATTTTTTCCAAGGAAGATATGCAAATAGCCAATAATTTCAGAAAGTTTTGTTTAACATCATTAGTCATCAGGGAAATTCAAAGCAAAATGCAATAAGGTAACACATCACACACACTAAAACGGTAAGAATGTAAAAGTCTAATAACGATTGTTGAGCATTTAGAGAAATTGGACTCCTCATATACTACATGTGGGAATGTAAAATTTCACAGTCACTTTGATGAACACTCTGGAATTTTTCAAACAGACATAGAATTACCATATGGCTCAGCAATTTCTCTCTTGGTATAAACCTAAAAGAAACAAAAAACATATCTAAATAAAAACATATATACAAATATTTATAGCAGCATTAGTCATAGTTGACCAAAGGTTAATACAACCCAAATATCTATCAAGGGATAAATGAATAAACAAAATTTCATATATCCATATGCTCAGCCATAAAAATGAATGAGCATGCTACAAACATGGATAAATTTTGAAAATGTTATGCTAATTGAAAGAAGCCAGTCACAAAGGACCAAATATTATATGATTCCATTTACATAAAATATTTACAATAGGCAGATATATAGGAACAAAGAGTAAATTAGTGGTTGCTTGGGGTAGGAAGGATGGAAGCATTGGGGAAATGATAGCTAAAATTTAAGGATTCCTTTAAGAGGTAATGAAAATCTTCCAAATTTATTGTCACTATGGATAATTGTATACTTTAAATTAGTGAATCATATTTTATGTGAATTACATCTTAATAAAGCTATTTTTAAAATACCTGGTGCTTCTGTATGGTAGGAAGCATGAACAGTCCATGAATACCTCCACTATTAAGTCATTGTTGAGTGGCTTTTGTGATGCAAGATGTACCATTTCCAACTGCATATAGTACAGAAAAATAAAAACATGACACATGGTTTCTTCAAGGACTATAATGTTGTGTCAGTTCTGGATCATTGGATTGGAACAGCAGTGCTATTAATTTGAAAAATGGTCAACAGAGGTAAGACACAACCAATAATCCTTAGAGGAGATTAAAAAAAAATTATTGTCATCAAGGTGACAAGTACGGTGGTGGCAGGGGCGACACTTTATGCAATGTGGCCACTCTCACTGGCAGATAAGATTTGGAAAGCCAGAAGTCTGGCATGCAATGGTAGCCTCCACAACAGAAACAGTCCCGTACTTTGATCCTGTTTATGAAGGTGGATGTGTTACCAAGCCCAATAGAATTATGGATTCATTTAGGAATTGAAGCAACCTAAGTGGTGCATGCTCATTCTGGATCTTGATTTTAGTGTCATCAGAAGATGGTCTCTTATGTGGTCATCATCTACATGAGTAAATCAGACACTTTTAGCAGCAGCAGCAGCAGCAGCAGCAGCAGCAGCAGCAGCAGCAATTTGTTTCTTTAGCTGCAGGCCCAAAGAGAGGAGTCTTTAGTCTGCAGTTTTGTAGACTTCCAAGTGGCAACACTAACAACTAGGTCATTATCAATATCCTTTGAGTAAGTAAATGTCTAACAAATTTTATCTAGAGGAGTATAACCCAGATCTATGAAAATGGCTTTGAGTTCTGGCTACTGAGGAGAGCATCCATATCTTTCAGTTTTGCATAGCTAGCAGTAAGACTGAGCGTATGCAGCAGCCCAGTGAACAACACCATTAGGTTTCAGCTTATTCAAGCTGTCAGTGGCCCAGGCCCATGTATTTAGTTGAACCTCTGTGAGTCAAGGGCTTCATTTAGCTAGCAGCTTTACTTCAGGTGGCAGAGTAGGGAATAGAGTTTCCTTGAAAGGGGTAATAACCACTTTTTCAAGTAAAGCCTATACATGCCACTGGGGTGAGGCCAAGTAAGTTTTTTAATATACAGTTTACCTTTGACATACAAGGCTTGCTGAGCTCTTCTCACCATTGGAGGTATTAAGGTGAAATTGACCAACCCCAAACAGGAATGTCAGGCTGGAGAGATGCAAGGTTGAC
Organism: Saimiri boliviensis; assembly: GCF_048565385.1. Taxonomy (NCBI): domain Eukaryota; kingdom Metazoa; phylum Chordata; class Mammalia; order Primates; family Cebidae; genus Saimiri; species Saimiri boliviensis. The sequence continues at coordinate 51,972,187 of NC_133470.1, forward strand.
CTCCATGGTTCAGGTGTTCAGTTCTGAAATGAGCCCAGTAGCAAAATGTATTAGTCTGTTCTCACACTGTTTTGACGAAATACCCAACTCTGGGTAACTTATCAAGAAAAAAGGTTTAATTGACTCAGTTCCTCATGGCTGGGAAGGCCTCAGGAAACTTACAATAATGGTGGAAGCTGAAGGGGAAGAAAGGTACCTTCTTTACAGGGTGGCAGGAAGAAAATGCATAAGCAGGGGAAATGCCAGATGCTTATAAAACCATCAGATCTCATGAGACTCACCCATTATCACAATAACAGCACTGAGGAAACCACCCCTAGGATTCAGTTACCTCCACCTGGTCCCATTCCTTGACATGTAGGGATTATGGGGATTACAATTCTGGGTGGGGACACAGAGCCAGAACGTATCACAGATAATAGCTGCTTTTCAAAAGTGGTGTATCTGGTAGTCTTGTCAGTAAGAAGAGGAGTCCAAAACCCCAAGACACACCTCCAGGTGAAGATTCCTTCTCTTTTCTAGAGATAGCAATTGGAAAATCATCATCAGTCACAGATACTTATATAGCTCAAAGGTATTATTAACATTGTAGGGCTCTGAAGGTAGAGAACATGGCACAACTTACTGGACTGTTTCTATGGCAGAACTTCATTTCAGGCTTTACTCAAAAGATGCTGATTTGTGGGTGAGCTAATATAAAGGACCAGGCAGAATGCCTAAGGAATCACAAAGCATTTCCAATATGCAAAGAATCTAGTTAGGTGCTAAAACTCCTTTTTGGTGGTAGGGGTGCTGAAGAGACAATTATTCTTTGCCTGAGGTTAGAGTATTGTGAATTTGCCTACATACTTCCAGGATACATTATCAGCAACCAAGAGATATTACTGGCAAATAACATTACTCCTGAATTTTACTAGTGATTTTCAATATTAATCCTAATTTTTTTTTGAGACTTTCAGTCATTCTTCTTAGAGGATGTGTGATAATACCCCAGCTAGGTAGGGCTGTAGAGACTGAGGCTACTGACTGCCAACCATCAGGATGTCATGTATGGTGAAACTTTGGAAATCTGGATGAAGAAGCACTTTCACTGAATTCTGACCTATTCAATTTTGGCAAATGGCACTGGAGTTTAGGTAACTCTGGTGGAGTACAACAAACATGTATTAGAGGCCTTGTCACATGAATGTGAACAGATCTTAATTCTCAGGTGCCAGTAGTATGGGAAAGAAAGTGTTGTCAATGCTTGAAACAGTGTACCATGTTCCATTAGTCTCTGTAATAGATTCAGATAGAGTCAAGATGTCTGCAACAGCTGGGGTCATTGGAGAAACAACTGAATTTCTTTAACAATATTGCACTATAAGCCTTCAGCTCCTGTTAGATTTTGCACTGGGCATACAAAGCTATTCTGTAAAGATCCTGCATCTTTTACTACTGACTCCTTTAAGTATTAATATTTATGCAGGTTCTGTAAAGATCCTGCATCTGTTACAACTGCCTCCTTTATGTATTAATATTTATCCAGGGCACTGATTTTCCTTTTTCTTCCTATAATTCTATACTTTGTGTTGGATGAGCCAGAGAGAGACGGGAAAGCTGGTGAGAGATAAATTTATATGTCGGAATAGTACTTATCTATGTATGGCTGAATTTCATCTGGCATTTATAAAACAAGGAAACACAAGCATCAGTTCCCAGTGTTACTCAGATATGAAGGTAGCAGCATCAGTACACAGAATTGGCCTAAAAAGATTTGCTCACAAGGTCATATGGGCTTCTTTTTCTGGCTGTAAACAAGGCCAAATCCTGTTACCTGATTTGAGATGCTTTCTCCTTTCATGAGTCCAGTAGAAGAGTTTATTGCACATCCATATCTAACAGAGCCATAAAAGCTTGATTCTCTGTTTCATGAAAATTCCCCAACCTACTCAGATGGATGCATATGAAATTTGATCTCCATTAAGGACAGAGATCACTTGCCCCCATCTCTAATGATTTTTCTCCTTATAGCAGCTGTGCATGAGAAAGTAGAGAGAGCTGCACTGTACCATCAGAAATGCTTAGCATTTACTTTTGATTCTGTATGGTATAGTGGCTGCTTCTATCTCATAAGATTAAACCTCCAATGTTTTTGGCTGACTCAATTCTCTATATCAGGAAACAAAGTCCCACAGAATAGCTAGGGGAGTTATCCAGAAGGGCAAGGCCAACAACAATGGTTTATCAATGAGACCCTGGGTCAGTTTCCTGTTCTTTAGAGATCACTTCATCAGTATTCTATACCCAATCCAGGCATTGAGTATAGAAACTAACTCTGTCACCTATGGTTTTCATTGGGAATTTGTTTCTCTTAAGGAAATCGTCAAAAGAAGACCAGAAAACATGGTGTAGTTCTTGACTCATGTTTCGCTTCCAATGCACAGCCAATCAAATAGGAAAATCTGCAGAGTATATCTGAAAACAGCCAAAACCAACTAATTTTCACTGTATCTACTGCCAGCAGAATGGTGAAACCCACCATCATCTGTTACCTACATAATTGGAATAGCCTACCAATTATTCTCCCTTTATTCATTATATACTAATAAAAAGTATTCTTCAAGTTGTCAGAGTGATCCTGTTAAACTCGGACAACTCTTGTCACCCCTCCACTATCAATACATGGATGACTCTCCATCACATTCAATGTAAAAGACAAATTGCATTTTGAAATCCACAGGGCTGTCAGTGTCTGCCTCTCCCTCATCCCCATTACGTCTCTGAAACCACCTCCTGCTATTATCTGACTTGCTCACTCAGCTCCCGACATGCTAGCATCCTCCTTGCTCCTCAAACATGCCAGGGATAAACTTGTCGTGGGGCCTCAGCACTTGCTGTTCCTCCATCTGGAATGCTCCTTCCCCAGGCAGCTACAGGGTCAGTCCTCCCATTGCCTTCAAGTGAGACTCAAAAGCCAAGTTCTCAGTGAGGTCTTCCCTGGCCACCTTATCTATCTAGTTTCAGCCTCCTTTCTGAAATTTTCTATCCCAATTCATTGCTTTATGTTTTTCTATTTAACACTAACCACTATGAAAACACATTATAATTGCTTGTTTTGGCCACAGTCTGTCTCCCACACTAAAATGAAAGCTCCAGGAGGATAAGAGTTTTATTTTGAGTCTTTCGTTCATGATTACATCATAGGTATCTGTGCCTAGAAGAGTGCCTACCAGAGAGCCCACCTGAAGTATTTGTGGGATAAAGAAAACAAGTAAATTAAAAAGCAAATGGGATCAAAGCAAGTCAAAGAGGCAGTTTTCCCAGGGTATAGCCCCAGTTACAAGCACAAACGCTTCCAGGGGACAACTGTGCATTTTATTAGAGTGAACTTGGCCAGCTGGGGGTGTGGCCAACTGGAGAGAGTACAGTATTCTGAATCTAAACTGGACTGAGACCTGCCTAAGGCCCAGCTGCATGTATCCTTGTTGGAATGAGGGCCTAACCCTCAGGTTTTTGTTGCTGTTGCTCTGTTTCATTTTCAGGAGGTGCCAGAAACATGAATTTTCATGGTGTGAAATCTCTCAAATGTCTGAAGTACCTAACTGAAAATAGAAAACAATAAAAATACAAAGATGAAACAAAACCTGGCAGCTGATGGAGACTGGTCCCTGGACAGCCTGCTGGTGTTAGTTGGACTGAATTGTGTTATGTATATAAGAAAATCAATCCTTGCTATGGTGAGGTTGATTTGCCTTGTGTTAATTCTTGAGGCAGTCAGTCTCAGACCATATTGGGTGGAGAGAATAAACTGTATTTACCACTTTCTTTCAACTCCAGGGAGATTGTTGCATCTCCCACTATGCATGGAGTTAGGGTAACCTGGGCAGCAGGAAGTCACCAGCCCTCTTTCTTTGGGGTCAGGCATATAGTTTAGTGAAGGTTATGGTTGCAGAAACCAGTGAGAAGGTTTTCAGATGAGCTTACAGGAGAAAGACTGGAGAAAGGCTAGCAGGGAAGGAAGAGAAAGACACAGATCTATCTGCGCATCAGACACCATAGTTTTGAAGGACTTCTGGGGGCTTGCTGCTCCCTCTCTCCACCAACCTTGACCCCTCCTTGTGACATTACACAGCTGTAGGAGTTAGTTATACCAAGTCACAACTCTCAGCCCAAATGCCCCATGGCATCTGCCTCACCTGGAAACAAAGAGCTGCACAGACTTGTATCACAGGTCTCTGTGAGCTGGGGTAGGCAAGACAGGCCAACAGGTGCCTGCGAGGGGTCTGAAGACACAAGCTTTGTGGGGAAGGTCTAAACAGAATGTGGCTTCTTGGGAGAGCAGGTCTGTTTTAGTGGATGATTGGTCCCAGCTACCTGTGGTTTCAGGCAGCTGTTGAAAGAAGCTTGGACAGTTAAGTACTCCCCATACCCTGGAGACTCTAGGCTCAATCCTCTGATACCCCTTATCTTTATATAGAAAAAGAACATTCCAGCAGAAGGAAAAGGAGTGATGAGACTGGTATACCTGAGTTCAGAAAGATTCCATTTTTCTGGATAAAGTACTTTCCAAATTCAAGATGGCACATGTCTTAAGTTCTGAGAGCCCCACTAATCCATCCTCTACCAGTATTGTTTATCCAGTGCAGGGTAAATGTGAGGAGACACTCCATAGCCAACCACTTGTGAGAGGCACCATGTTAGTGTGTTTAGGCTGAGGGTTGGGGTTCTGCTGGGCAGGTGCGTCATGAACTCCCTGAAACAAGAAAAGCCCTATGGGTATCAACTTGGCTCCTGATTAACTTGACGGAATCAGCCTTGTCAGAATGCCCTTCTAGGGAACCTACATTGCATCTGACTTCTTTGACAGTTGCCATTTTCTTTGTGCATGGAGACAGGAAGAGCAACCTGAACACTGCCTGAAGTCCAACATTTTCCTGGGCCTTCCAATCTCTCATGGGCCCCACATGCCACAACTCTTTTCCTGTATTCTCACTCCATCAGTCTTTCTTCTTTAAATTCCTCCTTCCTCAGTGGCCCTCTTCATCTTACACCTCCAAACCCTATCCCACATAGCCTCTTCCTTTGTGTATCCTTTAGCCTCTCCCCAGATCCCTGTCAGGTTGATCCTTCTCCCCTTTACTCTGGATCGCTTCTAAGCTTCTTTGTGTTCCTGTCTATTCAATTTATTCTCTTTTCCTCTAAGCCACAAGATCTCATTCTCCCTCTGTTATTCATCACTCCCTTCCCATGTGGATGTTTCCTCCACATAAGTCATCCCTACCCCCAAGTAGCCTGTCCGTTTCTGGCCCTTTCCCACCTCTTCCTAACAGTCACCTCCTCCTTTCTCCCCATCCAACAGCCAATCTCTAGTTCTTTCCCCTGTTCCCTTCAGACCAGACCAGCTAAATCTGGTGCCATTTTTAGATGACTGATTATGATTCTAGCTGAACTTTATTCACAGCTGAAACTGACAGCTGTTCCTTCCTTTCATCCCCCATCTACCAATCACACCCAACCTTTTCGACAAGACAAAGTGCTTACACACAGCATGTCATGTACACACAAGTTTGTATTTTGTAGAGTAAAACAACAGTTAATGCTGGCAAAATATTGGGTTATGAGGGATCCTTGTTTTCAATACACTGAAAAGAAACATTTTTTGCATGTCTAGAAATTATACATTTGTTTCCACATACGTGGCAAATTTTACGCTAACAGTTAGGACTTTTTCACCAAATCATAGACATAGATATGAAAATCATCATCAAACTTGATGAAATACACAGAGGGCTTGGCTTCCACTTGGTGAATGACCATGCCGATCCTTTTGGAGCCATCTTCTTTGGTATATTCCACATGCTTACCTATCAAGCCATCTACAACTCCTCCTGGCTCCCTCTCTGTTGGAAGAGACTCACTGGATTCTGGCATAATACGGAGATCACCTTCTTTATAATCATCTAGAAGCTGGTACATGTACAAGACAGGATCTTTCTCATAGGTAATATAAAACCAGGCTTTCATGATAGGTGCTTGTGCTAAGACCATCCCCCTCCATTCATCCTTAGAACCATGCTCTCCCTCAAACATGTGTTCCACTGCTTTGCCAATTATGGTATTTGCAAGGTTGGCATCACTAACTTGAGATGATGCCACCCTGTCGGGAAGAATTTTAAGAGACAAAACCCTTTCATCTCTGTGAAGTTCCAGTCCATAGACACAGTCAATTCCATCATATTTCACCAGATAAAGAGAGGGATTTATAGGCACCTGATCCAGAACGGTTCCTTTCCACTGGGTGATGGGCTCATCTCCTTCCTTCCATCCGTGAGAAATTCTGCAGCCCACGATGTTCCTGCGGGGCTGGGATGAAGGTCTGCCTCTCTGCTTCTTTTGGGAGACTTTTTTCTTTGTCATGTTTCCAGACCCGGTGGCCCGTCCTGCAGCTGCCCTGGTTTGTTGCCCTTCGGCTTCCTGTGTGTTGGGAGTCTTCATGCCTGCTGGGGGAGGAGAGAGGAGAGAGAGACATATCCAGTGTGCCATAAGGCAAACTTTTCCCTATGGCCATGTCTGGACATACTCTGCACTAGTGCCTAAGTTTTCCCCAGGAGCCTGGAAGCAATGCTGGAAATCCTGGCTGCATGCCTGCCGTGCTCTCCCTCTTAAGTTCCTTTGGGCTGTGGAGAAGGGCAGCAGTGGTGGGGTAGAGCTGGCTGGGGCTAGGAAGTCTGTAGAAGTGGCTGGGCCACCTCCTCCTAGCTCAGAGCCCGCTGCCCTTCCACACTCCTTACTGCCACTGGCGTCCACTCCCAATCCCCTGCAGAGCGTCTTTCACCGGCACCCATTGCCCTCCTGCCCTGAGTGCCCCAGCTGCTGTCCATAATCCTCCCTGCCTACCCTAACCCCTTCCCTGGTTCCCACGCCCTTGCTTCCTGGCGCTCACCTTCAAATCCTTGTCTGGTTGTGATTCCTACCCCCTTTTCCTGTTGTCCACCGCACTCCCGCACCCCACTTTTGCCTGGCGCCCACCTCCACCCCATGTTTCCTCCTGGATTCTTTCCCATCCCCCTCTCCATTCTGGCGCCCACTAATGGCCTTGCCCTGCCTGGCGTCCACCGCCGGGGATCGGGGGCCTCACGTGCCCAAATCGGACACCTCGCTGCTGCCTCCGTTGTGAGCCTGTGGCGAAGGAGGGTTAGCAGACAATCTGCCGAATGAGTTGCAAGAGCTGTGAGGGTAGGATCCGCAGATGAGGAGCGTGTGTAGGAGCGCGGCGAGGCAGGCAAAGAGTAAGGCAGCGGCGTCTGCACCGCTTGGCTCGCTGGCCCTCCGCCTCCCTGCGGCCAGCGGCGGTCCCTCAGCCACTTCGGGCTTCCACCAGTCCCTGTTGTCGCCGCTGCAGTCTCCTCCCTCTTTCCGTAGCGCAGCTTCCTGCCCAGAGAGAGGCCTCCTCTTCCTGCCAAACACCGCGCCCTCGTCTCCACCAGGCTCCCACGCCCACCACACAGCCTGGAGCCCTGGTGGAATTATGGGCTTTAACTCCACCTCTTTCCAAGTCCAGAGCAGTTCGTGCCACAGTGGCCCTCGGAACCCAATGGTCCCTTCCTCTATCGTTTCAGGGCCCCTTGGTTCCCACCCCGACCTTTTCTTCCACCTTCTTAGTCCTTCTGCCCCATCTGCTTTCCATCTTCTGGGAATTCGCCTTGCCGCCGTCCCCCTCCCGCCGCCCCTCTCCTCCCACCTTTGTCCGTGCCCTTAAGGATTTGTTCTTTACACTTAAATATGTCTTTCCTCTTTTTGAAAGGATTTGAAGTTGGAACAGAGAAATTCACTGTGGTAAGTCTGCCATTTTGACCCAGTCTTTACCTAATTTTTCCTGACTGATCTTTCCTGGCTTTTTTGTTTTTGTTTTAGAGGGATTTTTTTTTTTTTTTTTTTTTTTTAATGGCAAGATAATCGCATGCACAATGTGAACACTTAATTTTAGGAAACGAATATTAAGAGGAAAATAATCAACTGCAGTCCCATCTCTCATTTTTGGGGGGCCTCAGAAAAATATTAATGCTCATAGTTTTTTGTTGTTGTCCTTTTTTCCCCTTTTTTCTACGCTTTTGCAAAACTGGGATTGTTTTTTATGTGCAATTTCATGTCATGCCTCTTTCTGTAAAGACTACTAATTTTTCCAGGACATTAGATGTTTTCTAATCCATTTTTTCGTTAAACAAATATTTATTCGGCACCTGTTACATATCTTGTCCTTAGTCCATAAAACTCACTTTCACGGTGATTTATAATTTGGCTTTTCTCCCAGTACTGGACATTTGACATAATATTTCTACATAACCAGTGATCGTATTTATTTATTGGAATAGAAAGCTTTGCAAAAGATAGCTTTATAAGGAATAATTAGATAAAAGTTATGGTTTTACAAATCAGTGGAGAAGCATTGCATATTCTTTAAGGAATGTTGAAATGATTCTTTAAATATTTTGAGAACGGTTGTTGTACCAATATCAATATTTGATTTATTAGAAGGTAAAATGCAGCAAAAGAAAACTGAACAGAAAGCAAATGAACAAACCAAAAACTCTGTAAACAAAAGAATGCTTAATGGTATCTTACTTATCCAGATACTTATGTAGTTGATCAGGGGATGAGTTAGATGTTAACAGAACACCTACACTTAAAACAATAAAATGACGTCACAAAGTAAAATTAGGATTAATAATAATTTTGATTCAACAACCAAAATATGAAAGAACATTAAAATGTTACTTAATGTAATTGATCATGAAAAAAAGAGGTTCTAGTGCAGATGCAAGTGAAAGTTTATGCAATTTTTATGGGAAGCAATTTGCAGATATGTTGTCATTTCAGTGAGGGCTTTTTTTAAAGTTATGGTTAACTCTTACTCCTAGGATTTCAATCAATATCTTGGAATTTCAATCAAAAGTAAAGGGTGGGGAGATTATTAAGGTTCTGGACTCCAGATTCTATATTCATAGATTTGACAAGCAATCACAAGTTCTGCTGAGCTTCTAAGTCTTTCAGTGGTTCTCTCTAGAATGGGTAAACTTCCCCAGTAGAAAAACATCCACCAAATGCCCTATTCGCCTCTTGGACCTGTTCTCCTCCTATCTCAGCTAGGTAATTATTTCCTATTTCTCATATTTTAGATGCCATTGAGAGCGGATTTTCTTTTTTACTATATTTGTTCAGATTTTAGTTTTCTTAATGGGAAAGAAGTTTAGTCTCCTTTTATTAAAACCTCAAATCCTATTTTTTAAATAGGATTTAAAATATATGTGATCCTCATTAGGTTGTATACATTGAATGGGTACAGCTTCTTGTATGTAAATTATACCTCAATAGTTGTTTGAAAGAGAAAAAAATGTATTTAACTATTTGTAATGACTCCAAACTAAGAAACACCTACATTTCCGTCAACAGCATACTGGATATGTTGGGGTATATTCATACATTGGAATATCACACAGTAATGAGAATGTTCAAGCTACAACTATTGAATCAATCTCTCAAATATGCTGAAAAAAGAAGCCAGACAACTAAGGGACCCACATTGCACTATTAAATTTATTTAAAGTTCAAAAGCAATCATTAATTAATCTGTTGTCTAAAATGTTAGTGTAGCAGTTTTTCTAGCAAAGATATTTTCCAAATAGACAGCAATTCATATCCATCAATAGTTGGTCAAAGTAAAAATTAGAGAGATCCTTGGACATGTATGTTTGGCGGGAAAGGCTTCTATGGATGCTGAGCTGCAAAATGTATTTAATTACAATAGACATCAATTGATACTGCAGCCTAGCATCTTATCACAGTTCTTCTGGCAATAGTGCCACAATTTTTCTCTTGGGAACAACATAAGCCTGATTTTTCAGAGTATAGAATTACTGGTACAATTAGTTTAGGAATAAGCATTTAACCTAGTCAGAGCCAATGAGACAGAATGAGATGTTGCACAAACTGCTAGGCATGAGGCAGTTTCCACTGGAGGAGGGTGAACCTGAAAGGATATGAGGATTAAGCTGCTCTATTCACATTACTATCATGTAAGAGACTGAGAATGAGGCACCCCAAAGAAAAGAATGGAGCAGGCTATGCAAAAAGAGGGAGATTGTCCTAGGGTCATATTCTGTACATGTAGGTGGTCATGGCCACTGACTGACTTACAAATATTCATCTCACTCTAAAAGGTTAGTATAAGCTAGACATGGTGATGCCATTCTTCCTGCAAGTGATTGATTTGGCATTGGGCATGTGATCTAATCCTGGTCAATTAAGCATCATAGTATGTCTGCTGGAAGGCTTCAGAAAAAAAATTCTTTACTCTTAAGAGAAACAGGAAATAACATTCCCTTTTCTTTTTTAGGATAATGCTATATCTTTATATGACCTTTGGAATCTCTGTAATCATCCTGAGGGCAAAACTTATGTAATGAAGATGGAAGAAGAAAGAATAGGAATACTCTGTGTGCTTTGATTTTATCGTTTAACTGCTGCTCATACCATCCCTGGAGTCCTACTTCTGACTCCAAGTTATGAGGTAACAAATTTGTTTATAGTTAAAGCAATTTGAGTCTGGGTTTTCTGTTACTTGCAGTTGAAGGCACCTTAAATGGCTTAGCTTTCCCAGACTTAAATGATATAGTATCCCTAGACAGTACCCTTATACTTTTAAGTTATATGAAACAATACATTTTTCAGACACTCATTGATACAACCAGTTCCCATACCAGGAAGTAGGACATTACTTTCAGACTTAAAAAATCCAGTATTCACTTGCAGATAAGGAATAAGGAGCTATCTGAAAAATGAGCATGAGATAAAAAAGGCATCATTCTAATCTACACTATAAGAAAAATACCAGGATTAGCAAATAACTCCCTAAATAAATACTGTCAACAAAGTGATGAGCATTTTACATTCTCCTCAGAGGAAGAGGTAGGCTTCTGGACTCCAGTCTCTTCACCTCACATCTATTTTCCATATACTTTAAGTTTCTCTGCCTTAAAGAGGTGATGCTGATATTCAGTCTTATGAGGATAAACAATAACATTCTAATCACCTATTTTTTAAATTTCACGCATTAATATTAAGGTCATCTTTCAAAATTACCAAAAATTAATATGGTTTACTGCAATCTTTATAACAATGAAAAGATCTATGTTGAATAAAATAGACCTTTCTCTATCTCATTTCTTTTTTCTCCTTGCCACCTCTCAGGATTTCCCAGTGTTCTCATGTTCCACCTTCAATCACACTTAACCAATGTTAAAACTCTGGTATGTATTTTCCCAAACCATTTTCTATGATGTTACAACGATATGTAAATATAAACAGAAATATAGGAATTTGGAAGTCTTTCTTCCCTTTTAACCTAAGTGGGATCATGCACTTTATATTTGTGTGCAACTACACTACCATATGTATTTCTAAAACATCTTTGTAATGGCATAATATTTCATATGATACATAGACACAATGTATTCAACAATTCTGGTATTGATAGACATTCAGGATTTTTCCCCAGCTATTTTTGCTATTGCAAACAATGCTGCACTAACAAGCGAATGTAATCCAATTGTGACATTTCTCTTTCCATCTATTTTGAGGTTTGATGGTGCTTATTTGACTGATGAGGTAGGTATCTTGTCTTCTCTCAAAAGTGAGATATTCTTTCTTCTTAACGTTACCTTTGCTGATATAAAAGAACCTTTCCAGATAAAGAAGACTATCTTTTGCTGGGTGCGGTGGCTTATGCCTGTAATCCTAGCACTTTGGAAGGCTGAGGTGGGTAGATCACAAGGTCAGGAGATCGAGACCATCCTGGTTAACATGGTGAAACCCTGTCTCTACTAAAAATAGAAAAATTAGCTGGGCTTGGCAGCATGTGCCTGTAATCCCAGCTACTCAAGAGGCTGAGGCAGGAGAATCGCTTGAACCAGGGAATCAGAGGTTGCAGTGAGCCGAGATTTTGCCATTGCAGTCCAGCCTGGTGACAGAGTGAGATTCCATCTCAAAAAAAAAAAAAAAAAAAAAAGTATCTTTTATTTAAGAATATATAAATATATATGTGCTTTGTCTGTCCTTCCCTCAGTATTCATAAATGTTTAGCAATCTTCTAAGAAGTTATTACAGCAAAAAGAAAATAAAAAAAAATTAACAACAGAGAAATTGAGAAATGATAGCATCAAAGACAAAACATATTAAAATGTGCCAGTTGCAGCCAGCACTCTGTTCAAAGACAAATTTATAGTAATTGCTATTTCCCTTAAAAATTAGCTAGAAATTATTATTATAAATAGCCATGGAAACTTAAAGAAAATAACTAAAGTATGCAGAGGCTTATGACATAAAAAACAGAAAATTAGTAGAAGGCATAGCAAAACCTGTCTAAATTTTGTGAAAAAATAAAACAATAGGAAAGAAAACTGGCAATTCAGAAAAAAAGGACCAACAAATGCAAAGGGGATTTATAATAAGTTATTTGAAAATATAAAATTGTCATGCAATAATAAACTTATTCACAAGTATTTATGGAGTGTCTCCTATGTTTCAGACCCTTTCCTAGGCACTGCAGTACTAGAATGAAGTAGATAGATAAGATTCCTGCCTTCAAAGTGTATATTCTACAGGAGTCAGAGAGAAAACAAACAATCTAAAAGACAAGTTCATATAGTGATAAGTACCACAGAGCAAGGAAAAACAAGGTTATGGGGTAGAAGGAGAGAATCTCTGAACAGGTAATATTCCAGTGAAGACCTGAATATGAGAAACAAGCAGTTATGAAAAGTTATAAAAAGCTATGAGAGTAAGAAATAACTCTAGCATAAAAGCTTTCAAGTGGAAACAAGCATGTTTCTCAAGCCTTTGAGAATAGAAAAATGTTACTATAGCTGTAGTATACAGTGAAAAGTAAACCATGTTTGAATCAGAAAAAAGTGAGATCATCTGGAGCACTGCTTGTTCATTCTTATTTCATTATTGTCCCCTCTTCACTAGATGGCTTTATAAGGTTCTTTTTTTTTTCTTTTTCCTAATTGTCTCCTAATGAAATTTGAATACCAATGATGTACTGTATAATCTAGTCAACAAATACATGTGTATCTGTATTTTATGCATAATCAAGCTGTATGCAAGATTAAGTATGAATAAAATTTGAAGGTAGCAGTTAAAGTAAAAATCAGAAAGCTAGTAATATCTAAGTTAACTGTATAACTGTATTTGCTAAGTGATTTTTAATGAAATTTATTTACTTACATAAATCATAATGTGTTAAAGTACACATGTATATTGGCAATTTATAGAAATACATAATAGTGATATAATCACATTTTAAAAATTATTCAAAACTTATTTTTCTAGCAAAGGTGAAACAATTGAAAACATTAATTTTTTAAAAGTTATTTTTGTGAATTTAACTTTTCACTTTTGCTTGATGTGAGAAAATCAGTTATTACTAGCTGCTAGATATTCATACATCATCACTTTTTTTTATAGTACTTGACATAAATAATGATGGGTTAAATAATTTCTGTAAAGTTAAATATTAACTGTTTTTGTTTAATTCTCCAAGCTCAAGTCACACACAAGGACACTGAGGATCAAACATAGTCAGTCAATGGCAGCCAGTAGGTACACACAGGCCACTTCTTGACATATGACTTCAAGAATGTGCAATAGATTGAAAGTCCTACAATCAAATACATCTATTTGCTCTGATTTTGTAGTTCTGGTCTTGCATACATTTCATTTATTTTCCATGAGCTAAATGGCAATGCTTCTGTGATATTCAAAACAAGAGTGATTAAGTTCAAAAGTATAAGATTTTGTCAAATACAGTTGCACTTTGGAGGCCACAAACCATTGTAAAATTTGATATCTTTTCACCTCTCACATCGACCATCATATTTCTCACCCTTGGGGGCAATATCATCCTGCTTGAGAATGGATGATCTAGCACATGCAGAGTAAGGCATGAAGATTGTTTTGTATATCAACTGCAATAAGAAGCCTTTGGAGAATTCTAAGCAAGAAGGTGGCATAATCTGGTTTATATTTTTAAAAGATAGTTATGGCTATTATGTGGGGATTGAAAGGCAGGTGAGAAGATCTTAGTTTCCAACAGGCAAATTTATCAAACTTAAGGCCTTATCTTTTTAAAATCCTTTAGTTACTTAGACAGCACCCCTCTGCTTCCATGTTGCCAAAATATCAGGTTATGTGCTTACTACCCCTGTTTGCAGTTCTCTCTTAATTTTTGGTCCCCATGGACTTACAATATTTAAAGCTCAGCTACACATTTAAAAGGAAGTCTGTCATATTTTATCCAATATTTTAAAGTGTAGTGATTTTTAGTGCAAGAGTTTTCATGTGCTCATTGTTTAGTGTCTTTAAAACTAGTGGTTTTACTTAGCCACTACTGTGGTCAAACAGTGGTATAGTTTACTTCCTTCAAGACAAGGAAGGCAAGAAGATTATAGGGGAGTCAGTGCAATCATGCTCCCTCTTTGTGAGTCCCCTGTTTAATATGTGACATTACTTATTTAAATAAGGGAGCTTAGCAGCTCATTTATCTCAGATGCCCCCAAAATTGATTTTAAAAAGTACATTGAAGCCACACTGAAGATATCTAACCTCTAAACTATAATACATTGCAAATTATGCTCATGTATTTTGTGCAACATATTAATTACATAAAGTTAAAAATTACATTTTGTTTCTCTGACGTACTGTGTATAGTGTTTGCTAAATAGCACCCTCATTCCTCTGGCTTCATATCTCTCAATGACTTCTAATCGGTGAAACTGAGAGAGGTTGGACATGTGAAAAACCATTTGAATTATCTCTTGGATCTCTTTCTTTTGGACGGAAGAGGCACTCTGATTCACTCTCAAACGTAGGGTATACTTTGTGGCTGTATCAGAGTTGTCCATAGTTATTCAGGTGTGCTTGTGTTTGGGTGAAGTATTAAGAATTTCCTGAAGCCCCCTATCTAAATAAGTCCTCCAGTTCAGCTTTTATCAAATATAAAGTGGATATTTTAACTTCCAATTGTGTGATGATGCTGCTATTCTCTCATACAGTTACAAACTTGCAAAGAAAAGAAGACTTTTAGTTCTTCCTCCTCTGAAACATTAACTGTAACATTATGTTGAGATATGGTACAATTTCAGTCTTAAAGAGAAAGCAAAAATGTTACAGATATGCCTGAACCTGTTGTTACTTATCAAAAATAAATATAGGACATTATTTATTTAAAAAATGTACCGTAATCTCTGAGAGGAGAGAGAGTTAACATGAAACTCTCTTACATTTTAACTCACGTATCCTCAGGACCAATAATATCACATGGGTTTGGGGAACAGGAAATGGGATGTGACATATGTAATGAATTTTGAACAAATCTACTTAACTACAAACAGCTGTCCCTTATCCAAATTGAATACAGGTTAAAGCCCTGTCGGACTACTAAGAACTTACGAACAGCCTTACATTAACTTTTTCATTAACGGTTTTAACTCTGTGACAAACGTCCTTTGGAGTACCTGTTGCCCCATTGCCAAAATAACATATCAGTGGTTTCCTATATAATGGCTATGGAAGTTATCAAGAGGGGAGAGGCTCATAACAATGATTTATCAATGAATTTCTGGGTCAGTTTCTCATTCTGTAGAGATCACTTCATCAGTATTCTATACCAATCTAGGCATTTAGTATAAAGCCCAACTCTGTCATCTGTAGTTTTCACTGGGAATTTGTTTCTCTTAAGGAAATCTTCAAAAGAAGACCAGAAAACATGGTGTAGTGCTTGACTCATATTTCTCATCCAATGCACAGCCAAAACCAACTAATTTTCACCATATCTACTGCCACCAGGATGGTGAAACCCACCATCATCTGTTACCTACATAATTGGAATAGCCTAATTATTTTCCCTTTAATTCATCATATACTAATAAAAAGTATTCTTCAAGTTGTCAGAGGGATCCTGTTAAACTAAGACAAATCTTGTCTCCCCTCCACTATCAATACATGGATGACTCCATCACATTCAATGTAAAAGACAAATTGCATTTTGAAATCCACAGGGCTGTCAGTGTCTGCCTCTCCCTCATCCCCATTACGTCTCTGAAACCACCTCCTGCTATTCTCTGCCTTGCTCACTCGCTCCCGACATGCTAGCATCCTCCTTGCTCCTCAAACATGCCAGGCATAAACTTGTCGTGGGGCCTCAGCACTTGCTGTTCCTCCATCTGGAATGCTCCTTCCCCAGACAGCTACAGGGTCAGTTCTCCCGTTGCCTTCAAGTGAGACTCAAAAGCCAAGTTCTCAGTGAGGTCTTCCCTGGCCAGCTTATCTATCTAGTTTCAACCTTCCTGAAATTTTCTATCCCAGTTCCTTTCTTTAGTTTTTCTATTTAACACTAGCCACTATGAAAACACATTATAATTGCTTGTTTTGGCCACAGTCTGTCTCCCACACTAAAATGAAAGCTCCATGAGGATAAGAGTTTTATTTTGAATCTTTCGTTCATGATTACATCATAGGTATCTGTGCCTAGAAGAGTGCCTACCAGAGAGCCCACCTGAAGTATTTGTGGGATAAAGAAAATGAGTAAATTAAAAAGCAAATGGGATCAAAGCAAGTCAAAGGGGCAGTTTTCCCAGGGTATAGCCCCAGTTACAAGCACAAACACTTCCAGAAGATAACTGTGCATTTTATTAGAGTGAACTTGGCCAGCTGGGGGTGTGGCCAACTGGAGAGAGTACAGTATTCTGAATCTAAACTGGACTGAGACCTGCCTAAGGCCCAGCTGCACGTATCCTTGTTGGAATGAGGGCCTAACGCTCAGGTTTTTGTTGCTGTTGCTCTGTTTCATTTTCGGGAAGTGCCAGAAACATGAATTTTCATGGTGTGAAATCTCTCAAATGTCTGAAGTACCTAACTGAAAATAGAAAACAATAAAAACACAAAGATGAAACAAAACCTGGCAGCTGATGGAGACTGGTCCCTGGACAGCCTGTTGGTGTTAGTTGGACTGAATTGTGTTATGTATATAAGAAAATCAATCCTTGCTATGGTGAGGTTGATTTGCCTTGCCTTAATTCTTGAGGCAGTCAGTCTCAGGCCATATTGGGTAGAGAGAATAAACTATATTTACCACCTTCTTTCAACTCCAGGAGGATCATTGCATCTCCCACTATGCATGGAGTTAGGGTAACCTGGGTAGCGGGGAGTCACCAGGCCTCTTTCTTTGGGATCAGGCATATAATTTAGTCAAGAGTGTGTTTGCAGAAACCAGTGAGAGGGTTTTCAGATCGGCTACAGGAGAAAGACGAGGGAAAGGCAAGAATGGGAGGAAGAGAAAGACACAGATCTATCTGCGCATCAGACCCCATAGTTCAGAGGGACTTTTTGGGGGTTGCTGCTCCCTCTCCCCACCAATCTTGACCCCTCCTTGTGACACTACACAGCTGAGGGAGTTAGTTATACCAAGTCACAACTCTCAGCCCAAATGCCCCATGGCATCTGCCTCACCTGGAAACAAAGAGCTGTACAGACTTGTATCACAGGTCTCTGTGAGCTGGGGTAGGCAAGACGGGCCAACAGGTGCCTGCGAGGGGTCTGAAGTCACAAGCTTTGTGGGGAAGGTCTAACCAGAATGTGGCTTCCTGGGAGAGCATGCCTGTTTTAGTGGATCATTGGTCCCAGCTACCTGTGGTTTCAGGCAGCTGTTGAAAGAAGCATGGACAGTTAAGTACTCCTTATACTCTGGAGAGAAAAACTAGGCTCAATCCTCTGATGCTGCTCATCTCTAGATAGAAAAAGAATATTCCAGTAGAAGAAACAAGAGTGATGAGACTGCTGTACCTGAATTCAGAAAGATTTCATTTTTCTGGATACTTTCCAAATGCAAGATGACACATCTCTTAAGTTCTGAGAGCCCCATTAACCCATCTTCTACCAATATTGTTTATCCAGCACAGGGCAAATGTGAGGAGACAACCCATAGCCCAGCAATTGAGAGGCACCATGTTAGTGTGTTTACGCCGAGCCCCTCCGAACCCTATCCCACATAGCCTTTTCCTTTGTGTATCCTTTAGCCTCTCCCCAGATCCCTGTCAGGTTGATCCTTCTCCCCTTTACTCTGGACCTCTTCTAAGCTTCTTTTTGTTCTTATCTACTGAATTTATTGTCTCTTTTCCTCTAAGCTCCAAGATCTCACTCTCTCTCTGTTATTCATCACTCCCTTCGCAGTTGGATGTTTCTTCCGCATAGGTCATCCTTTCCCCCAAGGAGCCTGTGCCTTTCTGGCTCTTTTCCATCTCTTCCTAAGCAGTCCCTGCCTCCTCTCTTCACCCGCCAAAGCCAATCTCTAGTTCTTTCCCCTGCTCCCTTCAGACCAGACCAGCTAAATCTGGTGCCATTTTTAGATGACTGATTATGATTCTAGCTGAACTTTATTCACAGCTGAAACTGACAGCTGTTCCTTCCTTTCATCCCCCATCTACCAATCACACCCAACCTTTTCGACAAGACAAAGTGCTTACACACAGCATGTCATGTACACACAAGTTTGTATTTTGTAGAGCTAAACAACTGTTAATGCTACCAAAGATATTGGGTTATGAGGGATCCTTGTTTTCAATACACTGAAAAGAAACATTTTTTGCATGTCTAGAAATTATACATTTGTTTCCACATACGTGGCAAATTTTACGCTAACAGTTAGGACTTTTTCACCAAATCATAGACATAGATATGAAAATCATCATCAAACTTGATGAAATACACAGAGGGCTTGGCTTCCACTTGGTGAATGACCATGCCGATCCTTTTGGAGCCATCTTCTTTGGTATATTCCACATGCTTACCTATCAAGCCATCTACAACTCCTCCTGGCTCCCTCTCTGTTGGAAGAGACTCACTGGATTCTGGCATAATACGGAGATCACCTTCTTTATAATCATCTAGAAGCTGGTACATGTACAAGACAGGATCTTTCTCATAGGTAATATAAAACCAGGCTTTCATGATAGGTGCTTGTGCTAAGACCATCCCCCTCCATTCATCCTTAGAACCATGCTCTCCCTCAAACATGTGTTCCACTGCTTTGCCAATTATGGTATTTGCAAGGTTGGCATCACTAACTTGAGATGATGCCACCCTGTCGGGAAGAATTTTAAGAGACAAAACCCTTTCATCTCTGTGAAGTTCCAGTCCATAGACACAGTCAATTCCATCATATTTCACCAGATAAAGAGAGGGATTTATAGGCACCTGATCCAGAACGGTTCCTTTCCACTGGGTGATGGGCTCATCTCCTTCCTTCCATCCGTGAGAAATTCTGCAGCCCACGATGTTCCTGCGGGGCTGGGATGAAGGTCTGCCTCTCTGCTTCTTTTGGGAGACTTTTTTCTTTGTCATGTTTCCAGACCCGGTGGCCCGTCCTGCAGCTGCCCTGGTTTGTTGCCCTTCGGCTTCCTGTGTGTTGGGAGTCTTCATGCCTGCTGGGGGAGGAGAGAGGAGAGAGAGACATATCCAGTGTGCCATAAGGCAAACTTTTCCCTATGGCCATGTCTGGACATACTCTGCACTAGTGCCTAAGTTTTCCCCAGGAGCCTGGAAGCAATGCTGGAAATCCTGGCTGCATGCCTGCCGTGCTCTCCCTCTTAAGTTCCTTTGGGCTGTGGAGAAGGGCAGCAGTGGTGGGGTAGAGCTGGCTGGGGCTAGGAAGTCTGTAGAAGTGGCTGGGCCACCTCCTCCTAGCTCAGAGCCCGCTGCCCTTCCACACTCCTTACTGCCACTGGCGTCCACTCCCAATCCCCTGCAGAGCGTCTTTCACCGGCACCCATTGCCCTCCTGCCCTGAGTGCCCCAGCTGCTGTCCA
Organism: Saimiri boliviensis; assembly: GCF_048565385.1. Classification (NCBI taxonomy): domain Eukaryota; kingdom Metazoa; phylum Chordata; class Mammalia; order Primates; family Cebidae; genus Saimiri; species Saimiri boliviensis. Next base: position 51,992,087 of record NC_133470.1, read on the forward strand.
TAATCCTCCCTGCCTACCCTAACCCCTTCCCTGGTTCCCACGCCCTTGCTTCCTGGCGCTCACCTTCAAATCCTTGTCTGGTTGTGATTCCTACCCCCTTTTCCTGTTGTCCACCGCACTCCCGCACCCCACTTTTGCCTGGTGCCCACCTCCACCCCGTGTCTCCTGCTTAATTCTCTTCCATCTCCCTCTCCATTCTGGTGCCCACCAATGGCCTTGCCCTGCCTGGCGTCCACCGCCGGGGATCGGGGGCCTCACGTGCCCAAATCGGACACCTCGCTGCTGCCTCCGTTGTGAGCCTGTGGCACAGAAGGATCTGCAGGCGACCGGCTGCGTGAGTGCTTGCAAGAGCTGTGAGGGTAGGATCCGCAGATGAGGAGCGTGTGTAGCAGCGCGGCGAGGCAGGCAAAGAGTAAGGCAGCGGCGTCTGCACCGCTTGGCTCGCTGGCCCTCCGCCTCCCTGCGTCCAGAGGCGGCCCCTCAGCCACATCGGGCTTCGACCAGTCTCTCTCTGCTGCAGTGGGTGTAGTCTCTGTCCCGTTTCTGCACAAGACTATCGTTTTAGTTTCCTGTTAGTACTGATGTCTTCCCTTCTTGCTAAACATAGAGCTGTTTTGTCTGTCTTTTCTTGGGAGTCCTCTTGGGCTCCTTCTTTCCTTTCCAAAATTCACAACAGTGGAACCTGTAGGTGGCCTTTTCTCTCTTCCTGCCTCTCCTCCCTGGATCCCTGGAGCTCTCTAGCTCCTCCCCTCAACTCTCTTGCTCCATCTGTTTTCCATCTTTCAGGCATTCCTCACATTCTTTGCATACACAAGAATTAACATAGAAATACCATGTGTAAACATTTATGGAGACATGAATCCATTCCGACCATACACAAATATATATATATATATGAATTTCCAAGCACGTATACATACATAAAACTATATATTCTATGTACAGTTCCAGAAATTCCTATCCATAGACTCATAATCCGAAATACACACCTCTATCCAATCACATAACACGGAGATATAATTCTCTCTATATGCATAAACACTCGAGAATACTGATATTAAGTGTTTCTCCAAAGCATTGTGTAGGCATATTTTAGATTTGCAGACCTTGCTTTGAAGAAATAGTAGCTTATTTTACACTTAAAGAGTTATTTTTGAATGTGAATGCAATATTTAACAAACCTTATTTAGTTCGCATAATGTGACACCATTTTAAATTATTTTGTGTTCTTTTTTGGTGAGTTACGGTTTTTTCACACTATCTTATAATTCTGAAAATAATCAACAATATTGGATTGCCATATCAAGTAAGATGATTTCAGTTACATGTTTTAGGAAAACAAACCAAATAGGTGTGCAATAAAAACAATATATTGTCTAACATATCTGAAAAGTTACATAGGGGCTAGGTTAATCTTAATCTATGGTGGAATAATATTTCATTATATATACGTATATATACATCACATTTTAATGCATTCATTTATTATGGACACTTAAGTTGATTCCCTATCTTGTCTATTGTGATCCGTGCTGCAAATAAATATGTGAGTGCAGATAGCTCGTTGATATGCTGATTTCCTTTCTTTTGGATATATAGCCAGTAGTCAGATTGCTGGATTCTATGGAATTTTGACTTTGGTTTTTTGAGGAACCACCACACTGTTTTCATAATGGCTATGCTAATTTATATTTCCACTAACAACGTACCAGCATAACCCTTTCTTCATTTCCTTACCAATATTTTTAAGTTTTCTTTTTGATAATAATTTTAACTGTAGTGAGATGATATCTCATTACTATTTTGATATACCATTACCTGGTGATTAGCGATTTAGAGCACTTTTTATATATTTGTTGTCCATTTGTATGTCTTAGTTTGAGAAATGTCTACTTAGCTCTTTTACCCATTTTTAAATCAGATTATTTGATTTTTTACTAGTGAGTTGTTGGAATTTCTTATACATTTTTGTTATTAATTTCCTGTTAATTAAATACTTGGCAAATAATTTCTCCTGTTACCTGGGTTGTCTTTTCATTTTATGTTTGTTTCCTTTGCTGTGCAGAAGCTTTTTAGCTGATGTGATTTCACTTTCCATTTTTTCCTTTGGTTCCCTGTGCTTTGAAGTCTTACTCAAGAAATCATTGTGTAGATCAATGTCCTGAAGCTTTTCCCCAAAGTTTTCTTTTAGTAACTTCATAATTACAGGTCTTAGATTGACTTTTTTTTTTCTTTCACAAAGAAGTGAAAGATCGCAGACACCTTTGACTTCTTTGGCTTAGTTTATTTACAGGTATTTTATATTTTGTAGTTATTGTAAAAAGGATTGCTTTATTTTTTTCCTACATTTTTTACAGTTGGCATTTAGAAATTTATATGTTGATTATATATACATATATATATATATATATATATAATCAGTTTCTTACTTCCAATACATTTTTGGTGGGGTCTTTATATTTTTTCTAAATATAAAATTATATTATCTGCAAATGAACACAATTTAACTTCTCCCTTTTCAATTTGGGTGTTGTTTCTTTCTCTTAACTAATTCCTCTTGTTACAACTTCCAGGACTATGTTTAATAAAAGTGGTGAAAGTAACATGGAATGCTACACAGCCATAAGAATAAAAGAAAATAAAATCGTGCCCTTTGCAGTATCATAGATACAGTCAAAGGTCATTATCCTAAGTGAACGAATACAGAAACAGAAAATCAAATACTGCACGTTCTCACTTATAAACGGGAGGCAAAAAATGGGTGCACATAAACATAAAGATGTAAACAATAGACACTGGGATTTCCAAAAAGGGGGAGGAATCGAGGAAGGATTGATAAACTACCAACTGAGTACTATATTAGCTATTTGGATGATGAGTTCAGTAGAAGCCCAAAACCCTAGCATTATGCAATATTTTTATGTACAAGCCCACACATGTACACCATGAAACTAGGTTTTTGTGTGTGGTGAAGGCAGTCATCTTTGTCTTGTTCCAGGTCATAGACAAAAGGCTTTCAGATTTTTCCCATTTAATATGATGTTAGCTGTGTTTGCATATCTGGCCTTTATTCTTTTGAGATATGTTCCTTCTATATTTTGTTGAGAGTTTTTCTCGTGAAATGATGTTAAATTTCATTGAATTTTTTTATATCTATTGAAATGTCTGTATAATTTTGGTACTTTATTCTATTTATGTGATATATCACATTTATTGATTTGTGTATGTTGAACCATCATTGCATCCCTAAGATTAATTCTATTTGATCATGTGAATGATCTTTTAAATTTGTTGTTGAATTTAGTTTGCTTGTATTTTGTTGAGGATTTTTGCATCTATGTTCGTTAGTAATATGGACCTATAATTTTCTTTTTTGGGGGAGTCTTTGGTTTTGGTATCAGAATAAGGCTGACTTTCCAGAATTAGTTTGGAAGCATTCCCTCCCATTTGATTTTTTGGTATGGTTTGAGTAGGATTTGTAATAGTTCTTCCTTAAATTTTTGGTAGAATTCAACAGTGTAGCCACAAGATCCTGGGGTTTTCATTGATGAGAGACATTTTATTACTATTGCCATCTCATTACTTATTATTGGTCTGTTCAGGTTTTCTATTTCTTTATGATTCAGTCTTGGTGGGTTGTATATGTCTAGGAATTTACCCATTTCTTCTAGGCTTATAAATTTATTGGCACTTCTCATAATCATCTGTAATGATATTTTTATTTTCTGTGGTATGACTGACAATGTCTCATTTATTATTGTTTTTTTGAAATTTTACTTTAAGGTCCAGGACATAGTGCAGAATGTGTAGGCTTGTTACATAGGTATACATGTGTCATGGTGGTTTGCTGCACCTATCAACCTGTCATCTAGGTTTTAAGCCCCACATGCATTAGATACTTGTCCTAATGTTCTCCCTCTCCTTGCACCCCACAGCCTGGTCTGATTTTTCATCTCTCATTTTATTTATTTGGGTGTTCTCTTAGTCTAGCTGAACGTTTGTAGATTTTTGTTATGTTTTCAGAAAGCCAACTTTTTGTTTAATTGATATCTTGTATTGTCTTTCAGATTCAATTTTATTTCTGCTCTGATCTTTGTAATTCAAGGTTTGATTTGTTCTTGATTTTCTCCTTCTTTAAAGTGCATTTTTAGGTTGTTTATTTGATGTTTTTATACTTTTTTGACTTGGGCATTTATTGCTACAATTTTTCCTTAGTATTGCTTTTGCTGTGTCCTATAGGTTTTGGTATGTTGTGCTTTCATTTTCATTTGTTTAAAGAAACTAAAAATTTCCTTCTTAATTTCTTCATTGACCCATTGCTCATTCAGAAGCATGCTGTTTAATATTCATGTATTTGTGTAGTTTTCAAATTCTGGTTATTTAGTTCTATTATTTTATTCCATTGTAGTTAGAAAATATACTTGATATAATCTTAATATTTGTTAAATTTGTTGAGATTTATTTTGTGGCCTAACATATGGTCTGCCTTGGAGAATGTTGCATGTGCTGAGAAGAATGTGTATTCTGCAGCTTGGATGAAATGTTTTGTAAATGTGGAACAGGTCCTATTATGACGTTTAAGTTGTTTTTTTTCCAGTTCTGTGAAGGTCAATGGTAGCTTGATGGGGATAGCACTGAATCTATAGATTACTTTGGGCAGTATGGCCATTTTCACGATATTGATTCTTCCTAACCATGAGCATGGTATGTTTTTCCATCTGTCTGTGTCCTCTATTATTTCGTTGAGCAGTGGTTTGTAGTTCTCCTTGAAGAGGTCCTTCACATCCTTTATTAGTTGTATTTCTAGGTATTTTATTTTCTTTGTGGCAATTGTGAATGGGAGTTGGCTCATGATTTGGCTCTCTGTTTGTCTGTTATTGGTGTTTAGGAATGCTTGTGGTTTTTGCACATTGATTTTGTATCCTGAGACTTTGCTTAAGTGGCTTATCATATTAAGGAGATTTTGGGCAGAGATGACAGGGGGACTTCTGAATATACAATCATGTCATCTGCAAATAGAGACATTTTGACTTCCTCTTTTCCTAATTGAATACCCTTTATTTCTTCTTCTTGCCTGATTGCTCTGGCTAGAACTTCCAATACTATGTTGAGTAGGAATGGTGAGAGAGATCATCCTTGTCTAGTGCCAGTTTTCAAAAGGAATGCTTCCAGTTTTTGCCCATTTAATAATATATTGGCTGTGGGTTTGTCATAAGTATCTTTTATTATTTTGAGGTACATTCCATTCATACCTAGTTTCTTGAGAGTTTTTAGCATAAACGGTTGTTGAATTTTGTTGAAGGTCTTCTCTGTATCCATTTCAGATGATCATTAATTCTTTGTCTTTGGTTCTGTTTACGTGGTGGATTAAGTTTATATATTTGCCTATGTTGAACAAGCCTTGCATACCCAGGATGAAGCCTACTTGATCATGATGGATAAGCTTTTCGATGTGTTGTTGCATTCGGTTTGCCAGTATATTATTGAAGATTTTTGCATTGATGTTCATCATGGATATTGGCCTGATGTTTTCTTTTTTAGTTGTGTCTCTGCCAGGTTTTGGTATCAGGATGATATTGATCTCATAAAATGAGTTAGGGAGGATTCCCTCTTTTTATATTTTTTTGAATAGTTTCAGAATAAATGGTACAAGCTCGTCTTTGTATGTCTGGTAGAATTTGGCTGTGAACCCATCTGGACCTGGAGGTTTTTTTGGTTGGTAGGTTATTAATTTCTGCCTCAACTTCAGAATTTGTCATTGGTCTATTCAGGGATTCAACTTCTTCCTGGTTTAGTCTTGAGAGGGCGTAAGTGTCCAGGAATTTATCCATTTCTTCTAGATTTACGGTTTATGTGCACAGAGTTGTTTGTAGTAATTTCTGATGGTAGTTTTTATTTCTGTGGAATCGGTGGCGATATCCCCTTTATCATTTTTTACTGCATCTATTCCATTCTTCTGTCTCTCCTTTTTTATTAGTCTGTCTATTGACCTATTTTGTTGATCTTTTCAAAAAGCCAGCTCTTGGATTTATTGATTTTTTGGAGGGCTTTTTTGTGTCTCTGTGTCCTTCAGTTCTGCTCTGATCTTATTTATTGTCTTCTGCTAGCTTTTCAATTTGTTTATTCTTGCTCCTCTAGCTCTTTCAATTTTGATGATAGAGGGTTGATTTTAGATCTTTCCTCACTTCTTATGTGGGCATTTAGTGGCATAAATTTCCCTCTAGATACTGCTTTAAATGTGTCCCAGGGATTCTGGTACATTGTGTCTGTGTTCTCATTGTTTTTGAAGAACATCTTTATTTCTGCCTTCATTTCATTACTTACCCAGTAGTCATTCAGAAGCAGGTTGTACAGTTTCCATGTAGTTGTGAGGTTGTGAGGAGTTTCCTAATCCTGAGTTCTAATTTGATTGCACTTTGGTCTGAGAGACTGGTTGTTATAATTTCCATTCTTTTGCATTTGCTGAGGGGTGATTTACTTCCAATTATATGGTCAATTTTAGAGTAAATGTGATGTGGTGCTGAGAGAAATGTGTATTCTGTGACTTTGGGGTGAAGAGTTTTGTAGATGTGTATTAGGTCCGCTTGGTCTAGATCTGCGTTCAAGTCCTGGATATTCTTGTTGATTTTCTGTCTCGTTGATCTGTCTAATATTGACAGTGAAGTATTAAAGTCTCCCACTATTATTGTGTGGGAGTCTAAGTCTCTTTGTATGTCATTAAGACCTTGCTTTATGTATCTCGGTGATCCTGTATTGGGTCCATATTTATTTAGGATCATTAGCTCTTCTTGTTGCGTTGATACTTTTACCGTTATGTCGTGCCCTTCTTTGTCTCTTTTGATCTTTGTTTGTTTAAATTCCATTTTGTCAGAGACTAGGATTGCAACTCCTGCTTTTTTTTATTCTCTCCATTTGCTTCGAAAATCTTCTTCCATCCTTCTATTTTGAGTCTTTGCACGTCTTTGCTCCAAAGATTGGCCTTCTGAATACAGCACAACATTGCTATGTGTGAATTTGATTCTGCCATTTTGATACTAGCTGGTTGTTGTGCCCGTTAGTTGACACAGTTTCTTTATTGTTTCAATGATCTTTACATTTGTTACGTTTTTGCAGTGGCTGGCACTGGTTGTTCCTTTCCATGTTTAGTGCTTCCTTTAGGAACACTTGTAAGGCAGGTCTGGTGGATACAAAATCTCTCAGTAATTGCTTGTCAATAAAGGATTTTATTTCTCCACTTCTGAAGCTTAGTTTGGTTGAATATGCAATTCTGGGTTGAAAGTTCTTTTCTTTAAGATGTTCAATATTTGTCCCCACTCTCTTCTGGCTTGTAAGGTTTCTGCTGAGAGACCCACTGTGAGTCTGATGGGCTTCCCTTTGTGGGTATCAACCTATCTTTCTGGCTGCCATTAGCATTTTTTTCCTTCATTTCAACCCTGGTGAATCTGACAATTATGTGCCTTGGGGTTGCTCTTCTTTAGGAATATCTTTGTGGTGTTCTCTGTATTTTCTGGATTTGAATGTTGGCCTATCTTGCTAGGTCAGGGAAGTTCTCCTGGATAGAATCCTGAAGGATGTTTTTCAACTTGGATTCATTCTCTCCATGACTTTCAGATATGCTGATCAAAGGTAGATTAGGTCTTTTCTCATTATCCTATATATCTTGGAATCTTTGTTCATTTCTTTTTACTCTTTTTTTCTTTAATCTTCACTTCTTTTTTTATTTCATTGAGTTGATCTTTAATCTCTGGTATCCTTTTCTCTGCTTGATTGATTCAACTATTGAAACTTGTGTATGCTTAATAAAGTTCTTATGCTGTGTTTTTCAGGTCCATCAAGTGGTTTATATTTTTCTCTAAGCTTGTTATTCTAGTTAGCATTTCATCTAACCTGTTTTTAACGTTTTTAATTTCTTTGCATTGGTTTAGAACATGTTCCTTTAGGTCAGAAAATTTTGTTATTACCCACCTTCTGAAGTTTGCTTCTGTTAATTCATCTAACTCATTCTCCATCCAGTTTTGTTCCCTTGTTGGTGAGGAGTTGTGATCCCTTGCAGAGAGGCATTCTGGTCTTTGGTGATTTCTTCCTTTTTGCACTGGTTTCTTCCCATCTTCGTGATTTTATCCTCCTTTGTTTTTTGAAGTTGGTGATTTTGGTTGGGGTCCCTGAGTGTATATCATTTCTGTTGATGTTAAAGCTATTTCTTTTTGTTTTTTAGTTTTCCTTCTATCCATCAGGACCTTCTGCTGTAGACTGCTGGATGTTCACTCCAGAATTTGCTCACCTGGGAATCCTCTGCAGGGGTTGCAGGACAGCATAGATTGCTGCCTGTGGTTTCCTCTGGAAGCTTTGTCCCAGAAAGGTACCCACCAGATGTCAGCCAGAGCTCTCCTGTATGAGACATCATTTTGGTTATACAGTGGTCAGTGAGCCACTTGAGGAGGCCATCTGCTCCTTATGGAAGCTCAAGTGCTATGCTAGGAGCTCCATTGCTCCTTTTAGGGCTGCTGGGCAGGGACATATAAGTCTGCTGCAGCAGAACTCACAATTGCCACTTTTCTCAGGTTCTCTGTCCTGGGAAAGTGGGGTTTTATTTATAAACTCCTAATGTGCTGCGCCTTTTTTTTTGGAGATGCCCTGCCCAGCAAGAAGGGAGTCTAGTCACAGACTGCTTGCACAGGCACTGCTGGGCTGCCACGGCTCAGTCCAGCTGCTGTGTGAGCTTCCTCCACCTTTTATTTACAAAGGTTAGGTTAGAACTGCCTGGGCAATGGTGGTTGCCCTTCCTCGCACTGAGCTTGATCAAGGTGGAGCACAAACTGATGTGCTGGCTGCGAAATTCTCAAGTCAGAGGGTTTCAGTTTGCTGGTCTTTGTGGGAGTGAAACCCATCTTGCCATATCACTTGGATCCCTGCTTTCAGCTCCCCCTCTTTCTGGGGAGTGGGAAGCTCTGTCTTTCATGTTCTGCAGGTGCTAGCCAAATGGTCCACCCAGATTTGTGCTGACAAGCCACAGCACTGGCCAGAGCAGCTGCTCAGATCTGTGCTGGTAACTCACAGCACTTGTCGATCTGGCAGGGATCTCCTGGTTTGAGAGTTATAAAGACCTTGGGAGAAGCATAGTATCTGAAGCTGAGTGCTGGAGGGGAAAAGTCCTCACTGGCCTCTATTCAGTAGGAGGGGAGTCCTCTAGCCAGTTGTACTTCCCTGGTGCAGCAGTGCCCTTCCCTGCCTCAGTTTCCCCTCCTTGGGTTACACCCATTGTCCAATTAGTGCCATTGAGATGAACCTAGCACCTCGGTTGGAATTGCAGAGATCACTTGCCCTTCCTGCTTCGCTCTCCCTGGGAACTGTGCTCTGGAGCTGTTGCTGTTTGGCCATCTTGGTGGAAGTTCTGATGTAATTTCCTTAAAAAATTTTTTTTTGAGACGCATTTTGTAGCCCATCTTGTAGAGTTTTCCATGTGCTGATGAATAGAATGCATATTCTGCAGTTGTTGGGTAGAATGTTTCATAAATATCTGTTAAGTCTGTTTGTTCTAGGATATAGCTTAAGTCCATTGTTTCTCTGTTGACCTTCCATCTTGATGACCTGTCCAGTGCTTACAGTGCACTATTGGACTCCCCCAGTACTATCATCATACTGTCTATCTCATTTTTATGATCTAGTAGTAATTATTTTCTAAATTTGGAAGCTCCAGTATTATGTCCATATATATTTAGGATTGTGATATTTCCTTGTTGGCAAAGCCTTTTATTATTGTATAATGTCCCTCCTTGTTTTTTTTAAACTACTTTTGATTTAAAGTTTGTTTCTTCTGATATAAGAATAGCTACACCTGCTTGCTTTTGGTATCCTTTTGTGTGGAATGTCTTTTTCCATGCCTTTACCTTAAGTTTATGTGAGTTCACATATGTTAGGTGAGTGTCTTGAAGGCAGCAGATATTTGCTTGGTGAATTCTTATTCATTCTTTGTTTCTGTATCTTTGAAGTGGAACATTTAGGCCATTTACATTCAACGTTGGTATTGAAATGTGAGGTACTATTCCACTCGTGCTATTTGTTGCCTGTATACCTTTTTTTTTTTTAATTGTATTTTTATTTTATGGGTCCTGTGAGATTTACGTTTTAAAGAGGGTCTGTTTTTTGTTTGTGTGTTTGTTTGTTTTTTTTTTTGTTTTTTTTTTTTTTGTTTGTTTGTTTGTTTTGAGATAGAGTTTTGCTCTGTCACCAGGCACCAGGCTGGAGTGCAGTGGTGTGATTTTGGCTCACTACAATCTCTGCCTCCTGGGTTCAAGAAATTCTCCTGCTTCAGCCTCCAGAGTAGCTGGGACTACAGGCATGCACCACCACGCCCAGCTAATTTTTGTATTTTTTAGTAGAGACGGGGTTTCATCATGTTGGCCAGGATGGTCTCAATCTCTTAACTTTGTGATCCGCCCGACTCAGCCTCCCAAAGTGTTTGGATTACAGGCGTGAGCCACTACACCCAGCCAAAGAGGTTCTGTTTTGATGTGTTTCCAGGATTGTTTCAAGATTTCAAGCTCCTCTTAATAGTTCTTCTAGTGCTGTCTTGGTAATGGAAAATTCTGTCAGCATCTGTTTGTTTGAAAAACATTGTATCTTTTCTTCGTTTATGAATCTTAGTTTCGCTGAATACAAAATTCTTACCTTATAATTGTTTTGTTTAATGAAGCTCAAGATAAGGCCCCAATACCTCCTAGCTTGTAGGGTTTCTGCTGAGAAACTTTTTGTTAATCTGATTGGTTTTCCTTTATATGTTACCTTATACTTTTGCCTCGCAGCTCTTAAGACTCTTCCCTGTGTCTTGAGTTTACATAACCTGATGACACTGTTCCTAGGCAATGATCTTTTTGTGATAGATTTCCGAGGTGTTCTTTCAGCTCTTTGTATTTGGATGTCTAGGTCTCTAGCAATGCCAGAGATGTTTTCCTCAAATATTCCCCCAAATATGTTTCCCAAACTTTTAGATTTATTTTCTTTCTCAGGAACTCCAATTATTCTTAGGTTTGGTTGTTCATGATAACCCCAAACTTCTTGGAGGCTTTGTTCATTTTTGAAAATTTTGTTTCTTTGTATTTGCTGGATTGGGTTAATTCAAAAACCTTGTCTTTGAGCTCGGAAGTTTTTTCTTCTGGTTATTCTATTTTATTGTTGAGACTTTCCAGTACATTTTGCATTTCCCTAAGTGTGCCCTTTATTTCCTGAACTTGTCATTATTTTTCATTTATTCTATCTATTTCGCTGAAGATTTCTACCTTCATTTTTTTGTTGTTGTTGTTTAAACAAAGTCTCACTCTGTCTGTCACCAGGCTGGAGTGCAGTGACATGATCTGAGCTTACTGCAATCTCCACACCCCGGGTTTAAGCAATTCTCTTGCCTCAGCCTCCTGAATAGCTGGGACCACAGGTGCCCACCAATATGCCAGCCAATTTTTTTTTGTTGTTGTTGTCATTAAAGTAGGAAAGGGGTTTCCCTATGTTGGCCAGACTGATCGCAAACTCCTGACCTCAGGTGATCTACCCACCTCGGCCTCCCAAAATATTGGGATTACAGGTACAAGCCACCATGCCTGACCTTGTTGTATATTTTAATTTTTATTTTTAGTTCAGTGTCACCTTTCTCTGGTGCCTCATGATTATCTTAATAATCAACTTTCTTAATTTTTTTTTCCAGGCAATTCAGGGATTTCTTGGTTAGGATCAATTTCTGATGAGCTAGTGTGATGTTTGGGGTGATAAAAAACCTTGTTTTATTTCCAGAATTATTTTTCTGATTTCTTCTCATTTGGTTAAGGCTATGTCAGAGGGAAGATCTGGGGCTCAAGGTTTCTGTTCAGATTTTTCTGTCTTATGTGGCGTTACTTTTATGTAGCACTCCCCTCTTTTTTCTAGGGATGTGGTTTCCTGAGAGCTGAACTGTAGTGATCATTATTTCTTTTCTTGCTCTAGCCACCCAGCAGAGCTACCAGGTTCTGAGCTGGTACTGGGGGTTATCTACCCAGAGTCCTGTGATGTATAGTATCTTCAGGTCTCTCAGCCATGAATATCAGCACCTGCCCTTGTGGGGGTGTCAGGAGAGTTAAATGGACTCTGTGAGGGTCTTTAGTTGTGGTTGTTTGATGCACAACCAGTTTTATGCTCGCTGGCCTTCTGCCACAAGGTGGTATTTTCAAGAGATATGGAGAATCAAATGGTAGGTGGGGCACTAGTACTCCCAAGAGAATATGCCCTTTGTCTTCAGCTATCAAGATAAGTAAAGAAGGACCATCTAGTGGGACAGGATTAGGTGTGTCTCAGTTGAGACTCTCCTTAGGTGAAGCTTGCTGTGGCTGCTGTGGTAGATGGGGGTGTGTTTCCCAGTCAATGGAGTTATTTTTCCAGGAAGATTATGGCTGCCTCTGCTGAGTCATGCAGGTTATCAAGGAAGTTGGGGAAAGCTGGCTGTTAGAGGCCTCACCGAGCTCCCACACAACCAAAAAGGCTAGTCTCACTCCAACCATGCCTCAACATCGAGTTTGTTTCCAGGCAGTGGGGCATGCTGGAAACATGCTCTAGGCTACCAGCCTCCAGGCTGAGAAAAAGCAGGGCTCCCTGTCTGTGAGTCTGCACACCAGATTCTTCATACTCTTCCCTGAGTTTTGTCCAGGAGACTTCGGGTTCAATTGGAACTGCTACAAAGTTCAGCTGAATGTTTCCTTCTACCTGTGATCTTTTCCCAGTTCCTCTGGCAGACCTCCCCAAGGAACCCTATGAGACCAGTGAGACATAGCTTCCCTGGGGGCCCAGAGAGCCCACAGGGCTTTTCCCACTCCTCCTCTACCCTTGTATTTCAATCGGCTCTGTGAATTTACTCAGCTCCAAGCAAGGTCCAATCCTTCTCCTGTGATCTAGACAACCAGGTTCCCCAGAGAGGGTGTGTGTTGAGGGGTTCATGATCCCCCTTTCTCAGTTTTGCAGGTTGGGTGCTCACAGTATTTGAGCTGTCACCTGGGTCTTGCACAAGCACTTCACCTCCTTTTCATATCTCATTCTTTTTCATCCTCTGATGGTGTGTTTTGATATATCACATCTTTGAGCTTACTAATTCTTTTTTCTGTTTGATCAACTCAGTTGTTGACACCCATGCATTTTTTAGTCTGTCAGTTGAATTTTTTCAGCTGTAAGATATCTGGTTTTTTAAAATGATTTCAATTTATATGTTAAAATCTCTGATAGAATTATGAATACCTTCTCTGTGTTACCTTGCAGTTCATTGAGCTTCCTCAAAACAGCTATTTTTAATTCTGTCTCTGAGAGGTTCTATATCTCTGTCATTTCAGGGTTGGTTACTAGTGTCTTATTTAGTTTGTTTAGTGATGTCATGTTTCCTGGGTGTTCTTAATGCTTGTGGGTATTCTTCAATATCTGAACATTGAAGAGTTATTTATTTATAACTGTCAATGTCAATATTTGGACATTGAAGAGTATTTATTTCAGTGTTTGCAGTCTGGCTTTGTTCATACTCAGCCTTCTTGAAATGGTTTTTCAAGAATTCACAAGATACAATATTAAATTACCTATGCCGGTGGTGACTGCAGCCATTTCGGCACTAGGTGGCACCCTGAGCCCTCGTACACTGCAACTCTTGCAGTTTATCTCTTAGATACACAGTCTTTGTGAACTTGGAAAATATGAGATAATTCCCTGGCTTTTCAAGCAAAGTCTTCTACTCTGTTACCTCTCTTTCTGCTAATCAGTTGGAATCTCTCTGTGCTGGGCTGCCTGGAGTTAGGGAAGAGGTGACACAGACACTCCCATAGCCGCTGCAGCTGGTACCGTGCTGGGTTGCACTTGAAGCCCAGAGTTTGCCAGACCAACACTAGTAAATTATGAGCCTGCCTGGAGTGGTCACATGTCTTAGAATGGCCTAAGATACATATTTTTTATTACCATAATCTAAAAGAAGGATCACCAGCTTTAGAAAACTAAATTCTTACTTCAATCCTTAACTACATGTCTTGGTGGCTTTTTAGATTTTGTTTTATTGCATGATTGATAATAAATACATCATTTACAACATCAAGTGAGTTCACTGAATGACATCTGTGAATATCTGCATTGTTTGGACAACTTGCTCTACCAGAAGTGTGGTGTTGTCAATGGGCCATTTGATTACCAAAGTCTTACTCTTGTCAAAAACGTGATTTAGGGAGTCCCAGAGAGAGAGATTTGGAGCTGGTGCAGATAATATACCTCATAATTATATTGTACTTATCACTTCAATTTAATCAAATGTATTGATTGTCTGCTATGGGCATGACATGGTAGAGGGTGAATGAGGCATAGTCTGCACTTGGCACACACACACACACACACATATATACACACATACACACACACACATATATATATATGTATATACACATACACACATATATTATTGCACTTTAGGTTCTAGGGTACATGTGCAGATATGCAGGATTGTTGCATAGGTACATACATGGCAATGTAGTTTGCTGCCTCCATCCCCCGTCACTTATATCCGGCATTTCTCCTCCTGTTATCCCTCTCAAATCTTGCTATCCTGCTTTGTCTCTCCCCTATTCCCCACTGACAGATGCCAGTGTGTGATGCTCCCCTCCCTGGGTCCATGTGGTCTCACTGGTCAACACCTGCCTATGAGTGAGAATATGCAGTGTTTGTTTTTCTGTTCTTGTGTTAGTTTGCTGAGAATGATGGTTTGTGGTTTCATCCATGTCTCTAGAAAGAACACAAACTCACAGCTTTTTATGGCTGCATAGTATTCCATGGTGTATATGTGCCACATTTTCCTAGTCCACTCTATCATTGATGGGTATTTGGGTTGGTTCCAGATCTTTGCTATTGTAAACAGAGCTGCAACAAACATACATGTGCATGTGTCTTTATAATAGAATGATTTATAATTCTTTGGTTATATATTCAGTAATGGGATTGTTGGGTGAAATAGAATTTCTATTTCTATGTCCTTGAGGAAGCACCACACTGTCTTCCACAATGGTTGATTTAATTTACACTCCCACCAACAGTGTAAAAGTGTTCCTATTTCTCCACATCTTCTCCAGCATCTGTTGTCTCCAGATTTTTTAATGATCACCATTCTACCTGGCGTGAGATGGTATCTCAATGTGGTTTTGATTTGCATTTATCTAATGACCAGTGATGATGAGCATTTTTTGATACTTTTTTTGCCTCATGTATGTCTTCTTTTGTAAAGTGTCTGTTCATATCCTTTGCCCACTTTTGTTTTTTTTATGTTTTTTTTAATTGCATTTTAGGTTTTGGGGTACGTGTGAAGAACATGCAAGATTGTTGCATAGGTATACACGTGGCAGTGTGAGTTGCTGCCTTCCTCCCTCTAACCTATATCTGGCATTTGTCCCCATGCCATCCCCCACACAACTCCCCACACCCTGCTGTCCCTCCCCTATTTCCCCCCAACAGAACCCAGTGTGTAGTGCTCCCCTCCCTGTGTCCATGTGTTCTCATTGTTCAACACCCACCTATGAATGAGAACATGTGGTGTTTGATTTTCTGCTCCTGTGTCAGTTTGCTGAGAATGACGGCTTTCAGGTTCATCCATGTCCCTACAAAAAACACAAAGTCATCGTATTTGATGGCTGCGTAATATTCCATGGTGTATATGTGCCACATTTTTCCTGTCCAGTCTATCATCAATGGGCATTTGGGTTGGTTCCAGATCTTTGCTATTGTAAACTGTACTGCAACGAACATTCATGTGCACGTGTCCTTATAGTAGAAGGATTTATAATCTTCTGGTTATATACTCAGTAATGGGATTTCTGGGTCAAATGGAATTTCTATTTCTAGATCCTTGAGGAATCGCCACACTGTCTTCCACAATGGTTGAACTAATTTACACTCCTACCAACAGTGTAAAAGTGTTCCTATTTCTCCACATCCTTTTCAGCATCTGTTGTCTCCAGATTTTTTAATGATTGCCATTTTAACTGTCATGAGATGGTATCTCAATGTAGTTTTGATTTGCATTTGTCTATTGACCAGTGATGGTGAGCATTTTTTCATATGTTTGCTGGCCTCATGTATGTCTTCTTTTATAAAGTGTCTGTTCATATCCTTTGCCCACTTGTCAATGGGCTTCTTTGTTTTTTTTTTTTCTTATAAATCTGTTTTAATTCTTTGTAAATTCTGGATATCAGCCCTTTGTCAGATGGGTAGACTGCAAATTTTTTCTCCCATTCTGTTGGTTGCCAATTCACTCTAATGACTGTTTCTTTTACTGTGCAGAAGCTGTGGAGTTTGATTAGGTCCCATTTGTCTATTTTGGCTTTTGTTGCCAATGCTTTTGGTGTTTTGGTCATGAAGTCCTTGCCTACGCCTATATCCTGAATGGTTTCGCCTAGATTTTCTTTTAGGGTTTTTATGGTGTTAGGTCTTATGTTTAAGTCTTTAATCCATCTGGAGTTAATTTTAGTGTAAGGTGTCAGGAAGGGGTTCAGTTTCTGCTTTCTGCACATGACTAACCAGTTTTCCCAACACCATTTATTAAACAGAGAATCCTTTCCCCATTGCTTGTTTTTGTCAGGTTTGTCAAAGATTGGGTGGTTGTAGATATGTTGTGTTGCTTCTGAGGCCTGTGTTCTGTTCCATTGGTCTATATCTCTGTTTTGGTACCAGTACCATGCTGTTTTCATTACTGTAGCCTTGTAGTATAGTTTGAAGTCCTGTAGTGTTATGCCTCCTGCTTTGTTCTTTTTGCTTAGAATTGACTTGGCTATGCGGGCTCTCTTTTGGTTCCATATGAAGTTGAAGGTGTTTTTTTCCAGTTCTGTGAAGATGGTCATTGGTAGCTTGATGGGGATAGCATTGAATCTGTAAATTACTTTGGGCAGTATGGCCATTTTCACAATGTTGATTCTTCCTAACCATGAACATGGAATGTTTCTCCATCTGTTTGTGTCCTCTCTTATTTCGTTGAGGAGTGGTTTGTAGTTATCCTTGAAGAGTTCCTTTATGTTTCTTGTTAGTTGTATTCCTAGGTATTTTATTCTCTTTGTAGCAATTGTGAATGGTAGTTCATTCTTGATTTGGCTCTCTTTAAGTCTGTTATTGGTACATAGGAATGCTTGTGATTTTTGCACATTGATTTTGTATCCTGAGACTTTGCTGATGTTGCTTATCAGTTTCAAGAGACTTTGGGCTGAGACAATGGGGTCTTGTACATATACAATCATGTCGTCTGCAAATAGAGACAATTTGACTTCCTCCTTTACTATTTGAATACCCTTTATTTCTTTCTTTTTTTTTTTTTTTTTGCCTGATTGCTGTGGCTAGAACTTCCAGTACTATATTGAATAGGAGTGGTGAGAGAGGGCATCCTTGTTTAGTGCCAGATTTCAAAGGGAATGCTTCCAGTTTGTGCCCATTCAGTATGATAATGGTTGTTGGTTTTTCATAAATAGCTTTTATTATTTTGAGATATGTTCCACGATTACCTAGTTTATTGAGGGTTTTTAGCACAAAGGGCTGTTGAATTTAGTCAAAGGCCTTCTCTGCATCAATTGAGATAATCATGTGGTTTTTGTCTTTGGTTCTGTTTATGTGGTGAATTACGTTTATGGACTTGTGTATGTTGAACCATCCTTGCATCCCCAGGTTGAAGTCCACTTAGTCATGATGGATAAGTTTCTTGATGTGCTATTGCAATCGGCTTGCCAGTATTTTATTGAAGATTTTTGTGTCGATGTTTATCAAGGATATTGGCCTGAAGTTTTCTTTTTTAGTTAAGTCTCTGCCTGGTTTTGGTATCAGGATGATGTTGCTCTCATACAACGAGTTAGAGAGGATTCTCTCCTTTTGTATTGTTTGATAGAGTTTCAGAAGGAATGGGACCAGGTCCTCTTTGTACGTCTCATAGAATTTGGCTGTGAAGCCATCTGGACCTGGACGTTTTTTGGTTGTTAGACTATTGATTCCTGCCTCTACTTTAGCCCTTGTTATTGGTCTATTCAGGGTTTCAGTTTCCTCCTGCTTTAGTTTTGGTAGAGTATAAGTGTCTAGGAATTTATCAATTTCTTCTTGGTTTACTGGTTTATGTCAGTAGAGTTGTTGATAGTAATCTCTGATGGTAGTTTGTATTTCTGTGGGATCAATGGTGATATACCCTGTTTCATTTTTTATTACATCTATTTGATTCTTTTCCCTTTTCTTTTTTATTATTCTGGCTAGCAGTCTATCTATTTTATTTATCTTTTCAAAAAACCAGCTCCTGGATTTATTGATTTTTTGAAGGGTTTTTTTCGTGTCTCTATCTCCTTCAGTTCTGCTCTGATCTTAGTTATTTCTTGTCTTCTGCTAGATTTTGAGTTTTTTTTTTGTTCTTGTTCCTCTAGTTCTTTCAATTTTGATGATAAGGTGTCAATTTTAGATCTTTCCTCTCTTCTTTGGTAGGCATTATTTTGCTATAAATTTCCCCCTTGATGCTGACAATAAAGGTGTCCCAGAGATTCTAGTAAGATGTACCAATGACCTTCTTCACAGAACTGGAAAAAAACACCTTAAATTTCATATGGAATCACAAGAGACCCCACATAGCCAAGACAATCCTAAGCAAAAAGAACAAAGGGGGAGGCATCACACTGCCAGACTTCAAACTATACTACAAGGCTACAGTGATCAAAATAGCATGGTACTGGTACCAAAACAGAGACTCATACCAATGGAACAGAACAGAGACCCCAGAAGAAACACCACACATCTACAACCATCTGATCTTTGACAAACCTGGCAAAAACAAGCAATGGGGAAAGGACTCCATGTTTAATAAATGGTGTTGAGAAAACTGGCTAGCAATGTGCAGAAAGCAGAAACTAGACCCTAACTGTCACCTTACACTAAAATTAACTCCAGATGGATCAAAGATTTAAACACAAAACATAACACCATTAAAACACTAGAAGAAAACCTAGGTAAAACCATCCAGGACATAGGCATAGGCAAGGACTTCATGACTAAAACACCAAAAGCAATGGCAATAAATGCCAGGATAGACAAATGGGATCTAATGAAACTCCAGAGCTTCTGTACAGTAAAAGAAACCATCATTAGAGTGAATCAGCAAGCAACAGAATGGCAAAACTTTTTTTGCAATCTACCCATCTGACAAAGGGCTAATATCCAGAATCTACAAAGAACTAAAACAGATATACAGGAAAAAAGCAAACAAGCCCATTAAAAAGTGGGTGAATGATATGAACAGACACTTTTCAAAAGAAGAAATATATGAGACCAACAAACATATGAAAAAATGCTCATTATCACTGGTAATTAGAGAAATGCAAATCAAAAACACACTGAGATATCATCTCATGCCAGTTAGAATAGCGATCGTTAAACAATCAGGAGATAACAGATGCTGGAGAGGATGTGGAGAAATAGGAACACTCTTACACAGTTGGTGGGAATGTAAATTAGCTCAACCATTGTGGAAGACAGTTTGGCGATTTCTCAGGGATCTAGAAATAGAAATTCCATTTGACCCAGCAATCCCACTATTGGGTATATACCCAAAGAACTATAAATCATTCTACTATAAAGACACATGCACATGTATGTTCATTGCAGCCCTGTGTACAATAGCAAAGACCTAGAACCAACCAAAATGTCCATCAATGATAGACTGGACATAGAAAATGTTGTACATATACAGCATGGAATACTATGCAGTCATAAAAAATGATGAGTTCGTGTTCTTTGTAGGTACTTGGATGAATCTGGAAACCATAATTCTTAGCAAACTGCCCCAAGAACAGAAAGCCAAGCATTGTATGTTCTCACTCATAGGTGGGTGTTGAACAAGGAGAATGTGTGGACCCAGGGAGAGGAGTATCACACACAGTGGACAGTTGAGGGGCATAGGGGAGAGACAATGGGGGGTGGGGAGGGAAGGGAGGGTGGGGAGGGATAACATGGGGAGAAATGCCAGATGTAGTATGCACCTAAAGTAAATTAAATAAATAAAGGAAACAAACAAACAAACAAACAAAAAACAATTGATGGTGGTTTTGCAAGAAAAGGGAATGCTTATACACTGTGGGTTGAAGTGTTAATTAGGTCAACCATTGTAGAAATTAGTGTGATGATTGTTAAAAACCTGAAAACAGAAATACCATTCAACTCAGCAATCCTATTACTAGGTATATATCCAAAAGAATATAAATTATTCTATCATAAATACAAATGCACCCGTGTATTCATTGCAGCACTATTCACAAAAACAAAGACATGTAATCAACCTAAATACCTACCAATGGTAGACTTGATAAAGAAAATGTGGGATTGGGAGTGGCCAAGGTGGACAGCTAGATGTTGCTAATGTGTGTGCCTCTCACAGAGAGGGACCAAAGGGGCAAGTAAATATAGCACCTTTAACTAAAATATTCAGGTATTTGCATTGGGACTAATGAAGAAAACAACTCGATCCATGGAGAACAGAAAAGCAAGACAGGACGATAGCCCACCCAGGAGTGACACAGAGCCAAGGGAACCTTCCCAACCAAGGGAAGTTGGGAGTGAATGTATGACCCCAGGAACCCACATTTCTCCCATGGAAATTTGCAACCTTTGGGTCAGGAGATACCCTTGTGAACCCACTCCACCAGGGCCTTCAGTCTGACACACAGAGCCATATGGAGTCTCATCAAAGCAGCCACTCAGGCGTCCACAAAGACTCAGGAGCTTTACTTACTCCAGCTTTCCGGGCTTCCTAACAAAAGTAGCTGCAAACCTGGGAGATTAGACTCCTGTAAATACCTCTAAGAAAGAGGTAGAATCCAGGGGGCAAAGGAGCAATGATCCATGTACCCTACTTCTGTGGCACCCCACAAGATAAGGTACACTGTCTTGGGATTCCAGCCAGTCATAGGTGGCAATATTGTGCCTCCCTGTGATGAAGTTCCTCAGGAAAAGGATGGGCTACTATCTCTGCTGTTTGGGTGACTTAGCCATTATGACCTTCAGGCTTTGGAGAGTCCAAACCAACCAGTGGTAGAAAGGATCCCCCTAAAAGCACAGGTGCTCTACCAAAATACAGGCAGATTGCTTATTTAATTGGGTCCCCAATTCTCTTCCTTCTCACTGGTTGGGGAACCTCCCAACCAGGGCCTGCAGCTTCCTCTGCCAATGTTCTCTGGCCAACGGATATTTAAAACTTTCCTGGGAAACAGCTCCCAGCGGGAGGAGTGGACCATCATCTTTGTGTGTGTGTGTGTGTGTGTGTGTGTGTGTGTGTGTAACTTAGCCATTTCATCTTTTGGCTTTGGAGAGGCCCAAGCCTACCTAGGGTGAAAGTGGTAAATTTTGCTATGAAAAACTGTCCAGACTGCTTTTTTACATGGGTCGCTGATTGTGTTCCTGGGTGGATCCTCCCAACCAGGGTCTCCAGCTACGTCCACTGGTGTTCTCTGGCTGAAAGAGGTTTTAGACCTCCCAGGGATGGAGCTCCCGGGAGTAAGTGTGTGCCGCTATCTTTTCTGTTTGGGCAATTTAGCCATTTCAGCCCTTAGGCTTCAGAATGTTTAAGGTGACCAGGGACTGATGTGAACACACAACACAGCTGCTCTATGAAAACATAAGCAGACTACTTTTTAAATCAACTCTCTGATCTCATTCTTCCTGACTGGGCAAGACCTCCCAACAGAAGTCTTTAGCTGCCTCCTACAGTTGCGTTCAGGCTGGCAACAGGCCCGTACTTCCTTGGGATGAAGCTCCCAAAGGGAGGGGCAGGCTGCTATCTTTGCTGTTTTGAAGTCTTCACTGGTGATACTTCCAGTTATTGGAAAGCCTGAGACAATGAGGGACTGGAATGGACCCTCCACATATACAGCATCCATATGGAGAAATGGTCAGATTGCTACATGAGTGCCCATTCCTATGTCTCCTCACCAGTCAAGTCCTCCAGACCTGGGCTTCCAGCCACTCCCTGCCAGAGCCTCTCTGGACAGAGCCTCCAGGGGCAACTGAAGGCCTTTCCATCACTACCTTTGCAGTAGAACTCTCCTTGTTACCCTTGAACTAACAAAGGAGCAAAGACCCTAAGTGCCTCAGCCATACCTTTAACAACTGGTTGTTGACCCAAGGAGAGGAGGCTTGTCTATCCCCATGGATTCCACATACCCTACACTGCTCATCACTAGACAGGGAATCCCTGGCTTGGGCCCACAGCGCAGATCCTCCATCCTGTGCTGATTGCACTGAGTGACTGCTGACCCACATCTCTCTGGGATGGAGGCTACAGAAGAAAAGCAAATGGTGGAGCAGCAAGCCAGATGATGTGGAGCTGAGGGGAGTTAATGTAAGAGCATCTCTAGTGAAGCACGGCCAGAGACAGTCATCCCTCTAGTCTCAACTTGCTCCCACAGGAGGCTTTAGCCCTAGGGAAACTGTTGGACTGATCTCTGCAGGGTGGTCTTGCACATCCCTAGTTCTACCTAAGCACTCCTTGGTCTGCTGGCCTCATGGGACCCCAGCCTGGTGATGCCTGCTTACAGGGCAGTCTCAGGGGCCCTGGGATCCCACACCACAGCTTCTGTACCAGTGGATCAGGGCCTCTCCCATGGGAAGCTCCAGCAAGGTGGCCCCTACAGCTGTGCACCAGCCTGCACATTTCCTTGCCATACTGCACCTTTCCGTGAGCCCATGGCAAATCCCTAGATCACTTTTCTGGTGCATGCCTGCTTGGGTAGGTTTTGCTTTACTTGCCCATTCAGCATGTGGGGAGTGCAGTACTTCCCCCACCCCAGCCAACTGCCATTGCAGACTAAGCCTTGGCAGGCATAGGGCCAGCAAGCCCTGCCTCTGTCAGTGCTTTCTTTTTTTTTTTTTTGTTCTCTTTTTTTTTTTCTTTTTCTTTTTTTTTTGTTGTTGTTCTTAATGCTGCACAGAGAATGGGGGATTCTTCTACACCCTGGGCAATCATGCATGCTTGCAGGGCCCAGAAAAGGCACTCAGACCCACACTGGCCAACACTCCACCACAAACCAAAACCATCTCCAATGCAACAGCTAACACAGTCTCCAGCAGAGAATCCCCTACTCCCCCACCCCTGGCTGCCTTGCCTTCACCACTGTGGTGAATGCCCACAGGGAGTCAGGTACCCCTGCATTCACTAGCACTTTGCTGCAGCTGCCACACATCTGTTCTCCCAGTGCAGACTCCAAACCTCAAGGAGCCAGGGAACAAAGTCAGGGCCCAATACAAGTCCTGCAGATTTAGAACACACATCCCAGTTCAGAGATGAACCTTGGCCCCCTAAAATCTCCCAGAAACAAAATCAATTGGCAGAATCCACTTTATATCACAATCAAACACTCAAGGTCATCAAATAGAATAAAAGAAAAAAATCTAAATGTCAGCAACATCAAAGATCAAAGGTAGATAAGCCCACAAAAATAAGAATCAGTGCACGAATACTAAAAACTCAAAAAGTCCAAATACCTTCTCTCCTCCAAATGACTGCATAAACTCTTCAGTAAATGTTCAGAATGGGGCTGAAGCCAAGATGGCTGAATGACAGAAGTAGAATTCAAAATATGCATAGGAACAAAGTTCACTGAGTTATAGGGGGAACCCAATGCAAGGAATCGAAATTTATGATAATAAATTACAGAAGCTGACAAAATAGGCAGAATAGAGAAAAACATAACCAATGTGATAGAACTGAAAAACACACTATAATCATTTTCACAGTGCAATCACAAGTATTAACAACAGAATAGATCAAGTGGAGAAAAGAAAATCTTAAAGCATGAAGACTAGCTTGCTGAAATAAAGCAGGCAAACAAGAATAGAGAAAAAAAGAATAAAAAAGAATGAATACCATGGAATATTACACAGCCATCAAAAACGATGAGTTTGCGTCCTTTGTAGGGACATGGATGAACCTGGAAACCATCATTCTCAGCAAACTGACACAAGAGCAGAAAATCAAACACCACATGTTCTCACTCATAGGCGGGTGTTGAACAATGAGAACATATGGACACAGGGAGGGGAGCACTACACACTGGGGTCCATTGGGGGGAAATGGGGGAGGGACGGGGGGTGGGGAGGTGGGAAGAGGTAGCATGGGGAGAAATGACAGATACAGGTGAGGGGAAGGAAGGCAGCAAACCACACTGCCATGTGTGTACCTATACAACAATCTTGCATGTTCTTCACATGTACCCCCAAACCTAAAATGCAATTAAAAAAAAAGAAAAGAAAAAAGAAAAAGAAGAAGAAGAAAAAAAAGAATGAATAAAACCTCAAAGAAATATGGGGTGATGTAAAGAGACCAAATCTATGACTAATTTGTGTACCTGAATGAGATAAGGAGAATGGAACCAACTTGGAAGACATATTTCAGAATATCATCCAGGAGAACTTCCCTAACCCAGCTAGAGAGGATAACATTCAAATTCAGGAAATACAGAGAACCTCAGTAAGATGCTTCACAGAAAGACCATCCTCAAGACACGTAATTGCTAGGTTCTCCACGGTTGAAATGAATAAAAGATGTTAAAGGCAACTAGAGAGAAGGACCTGGTAACCTACAAAGAGAAGCCCCTCAGTGTAACTGTGGACCTCTCAGTGGAAACCCTAAAAACAAAAGATTGGGTGTCAATTTTCAACATTCTTAAAGAAAAGAAATTCCAACAAATAATTTCATATCTAGCCAAACTAAACTTCATACGTGAAAAAAAAAAAAAAGATTCTTTTCATACAAGCAAATTCTGAGAGTATTTGTTACCACAAGACCTTCCTTAGAAGGGGAAGCACTAAATATGAAAAAAACAAGACCATTATCTACCACTACAAAAACACACTGAAGTACACAAACCAGTGAAATTATAAATAACCACACAAACAAGTCTGCAAAATAACCAGTGAACAGCATGACAATAGGATCAAATCCACACATATCCATACTGACTTCGAATGTAAATGGGCTAAATGACCCAATTAAAAGACACAGTGTGACAAGCTAAATAAAGAGCCAAGACCCATCAGTATGCTGTCTTCAAGAGACCTATATCATATGTAATGTCACACACAGGCTCAAATAATAGGAAGAAAAATCTATCAAGACAATGGAAAGCAGATAAAGCAGGGATTCCAATCTTAGTTCTTGACAAAATAGAACTGACAAACATAAAAAAAAAAAAAAAAAAAAAAAAAAGAGCATCACATAATGGTAAAGGGCTCAATTCAACACGAAGATGTAACTATTCTAAATATACATGCACCCAACACAGGAGCACCCGGATTTATAAGGCAAATTCATAAAGACCTTCAATGAGTCTTAGACTACCACACAATAATAGGGGGAGGCTTTAGCACCCCACTGATACTATTAGACATATAATTGAAGCAGAAAATTGACAAAGATATTAATGAACTGAACTCGGCACTGGACACATGGGCCTGATAGATATCTACAGAACTCTCCACTAAAAAATAACAGAATATACATTTTTCTCACCACAGCATGCCACATATTCTAAAACCAATAGCATAATTAGATATAAACCTCTCCTAAGCAAATGCAAGAGAACTGAAATCATAACTAACTGTCTCTAGGACTATGGCACAATGACACTAGAAGTAATCAATACTAAGTAATTCACTCAAAATCATACAATTATATGGATATTAGATAATCTGCTCCTGAAAGACTTTGGGTAAAAAATGAAATTAAGGGAAAAATCAATAAGTTATTTGAAACTAGTAAGAACAAAAATACAATACACTAGAATCTCTGAAACATAGCTAAGGAAGTGTTAAGAGGGAAATTTATAGCACTAAATGCTCACAGAAAAAAGTTGGAAGGATCTCAAGTTAACAACCTAATTTTGCAATTAAAAGAGTCAGAGAGCCAAGAGCAAATGAATCCCAAATCTAGTAGAAAACAAGAAATAACCAAAATCAGAGCTGAACTGAAGAAAAGACACACACACACACACACACACACACACACACACACACACACACACAAACACACACACAACATTCATTCATAAGGTCAACAAATCCAGGAGCTGCTTAATAAAATAGACTTCTAGATAGACTAATGAAAAAGAAAAGAGAGAATATTTAAATAAAAATAATCAGAAACTACAAGGTGACATTACCACTGACCCCACAGAAATACAAACAACCATCAAAAAATATTATAAACACTTCTATGCACAACTAGAAAATATAGAAGAAATGATAAATTCCTGGACACATACACCCTCCCAAGTCTGATCCAGGAAGAAATTGAATTCCTGAACAGACCAATAATAAGCTTTGAAATGGAGGCAGTAATAAATTGCCTACCAACCAATAAAAGCCCAAGACCAGATGGATTCACAGCTGAATTGTACCCAATGTGTAAAGAACAACTGATGTCATTCCTACTGAAACTATTTCAAAATATTGAGGAGAATGGACTTCTCCTTAACTCATTCTATGAGACCAGCATCATGATACCAAAACCTGTCAGCAATACAACAAAAAAAGAAAACTTCAGGCCAATATTCTGGATGAACATTGATGTAAAAATCCTCATTAAAATATCAGCAAACTGAATTCAACTGCACATTGAAAAGCTTATTTATCACAATCAAGTATAATTTATCACTGGGATGCAAGTTTGATTCAACATATGCAAATCAACAAATATCATTCATCACATAAACAGAACTAAAGACAAAAACCACATAATTATCTCAATAGATGGAGAAAAGGCTTTCAATACAATTCAAAATTCCTTCTTGTTAAAAGTTCTCAACAAACAAGATTTTGAAGGTATATACTTCAAAATGAGAGTCATGTATGACATACTCACAGGCAGCATCATACTGAATGGGCAAAAGCTGGAAGATTCCCCATGAGAATTGGCACAAGAAAATGATTTCTCCTTTCACCACTCCTACTTTACATAGTATTGGGAGTGCTAGCCAGGGCAATCAGGCAAGGGAATAAAATAAAAGCATCCAAATCGAAAGCAAGGAAGTCAATCTCTGTCTGTTCTTAGATAAGATGATTCTATATCTAAAAAAAACCATAGTCTCAGCCCAAAAGCTTTTTCAGGTGATAAACAACTTCAGTGAAGTCTTAGCATACAAAATAAATGTGCAAAAATCCTTAGCATTTCTATGCACTAGCAACAGTCAAACCAAGAGCCAAATCAGGAACTAACTCCCGTTCACAATATCCACAAAAAGAAGAAAACTCTTAGAAATACAGCTAACTAGGGAGGTGTAAGGTCTTTACAAGGGGAACAACAAACTACTGTCCAGATGAATCAGAGATGACACAAACAAATGGAAAATCATTTCATGCTCACAAACAGGAAGAATTATATCAATAAAACAGCCACACTGGCCAAAGTAATTTATATATTCAATGCTATTGCTATTAAACTATTATTGATATTCTTCACAAAACTAGAAAAGTATTTTAAAATTTATATAAAACCAAAAGGGAGCCTGAATAGTCAAGGGAATCCTAACAAAAAGAACAAAGCTAACCACATTACACTACCCAACTTCAAACTACACTACAAGGCTACAGTATCCAAAACATCATGGTACTGTCAGAAGAATAGACACATAGACCAAGAGAACGGTATAAAGAACCCAGAATTAAAACCACACACCTACAACCATCTTATCTTTAACAAACCTGACAACAGTAAGCAATGTGGTAAAGCTTCCCTATTCAATAAATGGTTCTGGGATAACTTGTGCAATACACAGAAGATTAAACCTGGACTCCTTCCTTACACATATATAAAAATTAACTCAAGATGTATTAAAGACTTAAATGTAAAACCCAAAACTATAAAAATCTTAGAAGACAACCTAGGTAATCCCATTCAGAATATAGGCAAGGGCAAAGATTTCATGACAATGGTATAAAAAGCAATTGCAACAAAAGCAAAAATTGACAAGTGAGACCTAATTAAACTAAGGAGCTTCTGCACAGCAAAAGAAACTCTCAACTAAGTAAACAAACAACCTACAGAACGGGAGAAAAATTTTGCACATTATGTGTTCAACCAAAGTCTAATATCCATCTTCTATAAGAAAATTAAATTTGCAAGAAAAAAATTAAAAAGTAGGCAAAGGACATGAACAGGCACTTTCCAAAAGAAGGCATACATGAATTCAATAGTCATATAAAATAATGCTCAACATCACTGATCATTAGAGAAATGAAAATCAAAACCACAATGAGATATCATCTTACACCAGTCACAATGGCTATTATTAATAAGTCAAAAAATAACTGTAAGGAAAATGCCTGTGCTTCAGTAAGGAGTAAGCTGAGGCAAACATCCAGTACAGTATGACATAGCAGGCTTGGAGCACACGTGCACAATCTTGTGCACAGTGTAACATTTCTGCAGCCATTTGACATAACCCGTTTGTGTGAGCTCATACGAGGCTTTGAGCCACTGTTGCCTGTGAGAAATATAACTTGGAGACAGAGAGAAAAAAGTAAGACATATGCCACCTGTCAACAGTCCCTTGAGTGTTCTTTCAGTTACCTGCCACCCATCCATCAACTTCCTGCAGACCCCAGCTCAGGTTGGAACCTGATAGTTGGCATAGTTGGCAGGATCCCGAGGATGGGCACAGTCAAAACATTTGCGGTGGTGGACAGATCCCCAGTGAGCATGGAGAAGGTGCTGCAGCAGCTGGAAGCACAGAGCACCGAGAAAGAGCGGATCTTTGCCAGCAGAGTTGGATGGGCATTTTTGACTGCACTACAGAAAGTGCATGCTCAAGTCCTGCCACAACCTTGATCGGTTACTTTTCCCATAAATACTGCTTGTCAGGTGGGCATACAGAGATAACTGAGACTATTAAATAGTTAGAGGAGGTGCAGATAGTTCGTGGCACCCACAGTCCCTACAATTCTCTGATATGGGTAGTCAGGGGGGCTGATAGAACTTAACAGATGATGGTGGATATACATATGTATTGTCTGTGTGGCCTATTATAAGCTCCCCGTGACTTTGACATGGATACAGGACTCAAAGAAACCATGAGGAGCTGAGAAGTTGTGGTACCATTGTCAGGGCAGAAGCCCTTGGTGGCTGCATTATAATCTAGAGATGAATTGTTGGGTTGTATCTTGCCTGAGGGTCATGATTTACCCTTGTTTGTACCTGTGCCTATTTTGTCGTTTTGACCATAGGTGGATATGCTGCAACAGAATTGTGGAATGGGCCTACACCTATGCTGAGGTGACCAGTGTTTTCAACTGTTGGATCTGTACCACCCTTCCAGCAGCTGCTGCAGATGTATGTACACCCGGCTTCTGTGGAATACTGGATGTGCTTAGAGACTTGAGATCCCATGGTCGACATTTGGAATGTGACATGGCAGGCTTGGAATAGAGGATGCCACAAAACCCATGGCATGCCTGCCCCCTGGCTAACCAATAGCATCTATGATGAATGGGGCTGGTTAGTGGGAGTACATGTGGTTCCCCTATTACAGGTACCATGATGTATAGAGCAGCTTTTGGGTAATGTCACCATAGGGTGGTTGCCTTCCATAGCTTGCACAAATATAACATACGGCACCACACCAAATTTGTGGTGGAATAGCTCTTATCAAGACTGGGCCCCAATGGACTTTGTGCACCCTGGAATTTACGGGACTGTGGAGACATAGGTTGGTCATTTTTGCCAGCAAACTGGACTGGCCGCTGTACCGGGGGATGGCCTTATGTGCCTTCCACTGATATTCCCACATGGCCTAGATGCCCACATAACTAGGAGGCACTACGTTTCCCTTTTTTGAAAGTGTGATGAGCCCCCTGGTGGCTCTACTCTTTAGCATTAACTATCCCTGGAGCAGGTATCCTAACTGTAGAAAGTCAAGTTATGGCCCTCGCAGAGCACACCACTTAAGCCTTGAATTATACACTATTTGACCTCCTTCTGTTGACAGATGAGGTTGATCAAACCAGGAAAGTGGTACTGCAGAACCAGATGGCTCTAGACATCTTAACTTCTCCCAAAGGTGGCACCTGTGTCCTTTTGGGAACAAATGTACCTTCATCCCTGACAATCAACAAAACATAACAGCAGCTTTGCAAGGAGTTCCCCAGGAAATCAAAGAAGTTGAGAGCCTTACTGATGACCCCCTACACACATGGTGGGTGTCTCTGTGCTCTGGCCTATGCTGGACCCTAATAATTATGGACAACATAGTAGGAATATTAGTAATGAGTTGTTGCTCCCTGTATTGCTACTGTGGACTCTGGGCCCAGGGTTCCACTCTGTGGGCATGTTTCCCCACTATGAGAATGCCCTCGGCCTAGGGGATGAAGTGTATGGAAAATGGCTGTGCTTCAGTCTAGAGTAGGCCAAGGCAGACATCCAGTACAGCATGACACAGTGGGTTTGGAGTGCAGGTACACAATCCAGTGCACTATGTAATTACATTTATGCAGCCATTTGATGTAACTTGTTTGTGTGCTCTTGATTTGAGCCACTGTTGTCTGTGAGAAATATAACTGCACTGCTGACTCTGCAGAGAGAGAAGAATAAAGCCATGCCCTACCTGTCTACACTGCTGTTGAGTGTTCTTTCAGCTATCCATCACCCATCCACCAACACTCCTTGAACCCTGGCTCGGGTTGGAACCTGATAATAACTGATGCTGGTGAGGTTGTTGGAAAAATGGAATGCTTATGCACTGTTGGTGGGAGCATAAATTAGTTCAAGAATTGTGGAAGAAAGTTTGGTGATTTTTTTAAAGACCTAGAGGCAGAAATACCATTCAATCCAGCAATCCCATTACTGGGTATAAACTCAAATAAATATAAATTATTCTATTATAAAGACTGATGCAGCTGACTGTTGCACAATAGCTAAGACATGGAATCGACCTAAGTGCTTATCAATGATATTCTGTATAAAGAAAGTGAGGGACATATATACCATGAAAGGCTTTGCAGCTATAAATAAGAAGACTGTCTGGCCATGATGGCTGATGCCTGTAATCCCAGCACTTTGTGAGGCTGAGATGGGCAGACCGTCTGAGATCAGTAGTTCAAGACCAGTCTTGCCAACCTGGTGAAAACACGTCTCTACAAAAATACAAAAATTAGCAGGGCACGGTGGTGGATGCCTGTAATCCCAACTACTTGGGAGGCTGAGGCGGGAGAATCATTTGAACCCGGGAGGTGGAGGTTATAGTGAACCAAGATTGTGCCACTGCACTCCAGCCTGGGTGACAGAGAAAGACACCATCAAAAATAAAATTAAAAAAAGTAATAAAATCATGTCTTTTGCAGAAACATGGATAGAACTGGAGGTCATTATCCTTAGCATACTAATGCAGGAACACAAAACCAAATATTATATGTCCTCACTTATAGATCGTAGCTAAATGATGAGAACTCATGGACACATAGAGGGGAAAAACACACACTGGGGCCTATCAGAGGGAGAAGAGTGGGAGGAGGGAGAAAATCAGATAAAAATAACTAATGGGTACTAGGCTTAATACCTGGTTGATGAAATAATCTGTACAATAAACCTTCATGACACAAGTTTACCCATATAACAAACCTGTACATGTACCCCTGAACTTAAAATAAAAGTTAAATAAAAAGAAATGCTCATGGATAAAGTTAACAAAATTTGTATAAGACATTTACAGTGCAATCTATAAAATATTGCTGAAAGAAACTAAGACAGCCGAATAGTTGAGGGTTTATGTGTGCATGTGAATATGAATATATCATATTCATAATTGGAAAACACCAGTTTGAAAAAAAAGTCAGCTCTCCCCAAATTGGTCTATAGATTCAATGGAATCCTAATAAAAATCTAAGCAGTTCTTTTTTTCTGTAATCTGCTTAAAACATTTACATGGATATGCTAACAATCTAAAATATCAAAAAACAGTCTTTTTTTGGAGGGGGAGATACAGAGTCTTGCTCTGTTGCCAGGCTGGAGTGCAGTGGCTCAATCTTGGCTCACTGAAACCTCCACCTCCTAGGTTCAAGCAATTCTCCTCCCTCAGCCTCACAAGTAGCTGGGACTACAGGCGTGCACCACCATGCCCAGCTAATTTTTGAAATTTTTTTTTGGTAGAGATGGGGTTTCACCGTGTTCGCCAGGATGGTCTCGATCTCTTGACCTCGTGATCCGCCAGCCTCGGCCTCCCAAAGTGCTGGGATTACAGGCGTGAGCCACCGTGCCAGGCCACAAAAAACAGTCTTTAATAGAAGAAACAAAATGACTGGGCTTTCACTTTTTTTACCTTTTGATTTTAATTAAGAAAACTTACAATCAAGCAAAAAAATCCAAATAGAAAATGAACAGAAGACATGAATAAATTTTTCACCAAAATGAATATATTGATGTCATATATGCTTATGAAACTATTAGCCACTAAGGAAATGCAAATTTAAACTATGATGAGCTATCACTCCATACCTATCAGAATGGCTAAAATAAAATAAAAAAAAATATATATATATAGTGACAGTAAGAAATGCTGCTGAGCACGCAGAGGAACTGGATGACATATATTGCTGGTGGCATAAAATGGCATAGCCACTTTAAAAGACCATTTCTTTTGTAAAGTATCTGTTCATATCCTTCGCCCATTTTTGAATGGGCTTGTTTGTTTTTTTCTTGCAGATCTGTTTTCGTTCTTTGTAAATTCTGGATATCAGCCCCTTGTCAGATGGGTAGACTGCAAAAATTTTTTCCCATTCTGTTGGTTGCCAATTCACTCTACTGACTGTTTCTTTTGCCGTGCAGAAGCTGTGAAGTTTCATTAGGTCCCATTTGTCTATTTTGGCTTTTGTTGCCATTGCTTTTGGCGTTTTGGTCATGAAGTCCTTGCCTACACCTATGTCCTGAATGGTTTTGCCTAGATTTTCTTCTATGGTTTTTATGGTGTTAGGTCTGATGTTTAAGTCTTTAATCCATCTGGAGTTAATTTTGGTGTAAGGTGTCAGGAAGGGGTCCTGTTTCTGCTTTCTGCACATGGCTAGCCAGTTTTCCCAACACCATTTATTAAACAGGGAGTCCTTTCCCCATTGCTTGTTTTTGTCAGGTTTGTCAAAGATCAGATGGTTGTGGGTATGTTGTATTTCCTCTGAGGCCTCTGTTCTGTTCCATTGGTCTACATCTCTGTTTTGGTACCAGTACCATGCTGTTTTCATTACTGTAGCCTTGTAGTATAGTTTGAAGTCCGGTAGTGTGATGCCTCCTCCTTTGTTCTTTTTGCTTAGAATTGACTTGGCTATGTGGGCTCTCTTTTGGTTCCATATGAAGTTGAAGGTGTTTTTTTCCAGTTCTGTGAAGAAGGTCATTGGTAGCTTGATGGGAATAGCATTGAATCTGTAAATTACTTTGGGCAGTATGGCCATTTTCATGATGCTGATTCTTCCTAACCATGAACATGGAATGTTTCTCCATCTGTTTGTATCCTCTCTTATTTCGTTGAGCAATGGCTTGTAGTTCTCCTTGAAGAGGTCCTTTACGTTCCTTGTTAGTTGTATTCCTAGGTATTTTATTCTCTTTGTAGCAATTGTGAATGGCAGTTCATTCTTGATTTGGCTCTCTTTAAGTGTGTTACTGGTGTATAGGAATGCTTGTGATTTTTGCATGTTGATTTTGTATCCTGAGACTTTGCTGAAGTTGTTTATCAGTTTCAGGAGATTTTGGGCTGAGACGATGGGGTCTTCTAGATATACAATCATGTCATCTGCAAATAGAGACAACTTGATTTCCTCCTTTCCAATTTGGAAGAGATAGCATGGGGAGAAATGACAGATACAGGTGAGGGGACGGAAGGCAGCAAACCACACTGCCATGTGTGTACCTATGCAACAATCTTACATGTTCTTCACATGTACCGCAAAACCTAAAATGCAATTAAAAAAAAAAAGAAAATGTAAATGACAAAAACAAACAAACAAACAAAAGACCATTTCAAAACTTCAAAACAAACAAACAAACCCAAAAAACCTAAAAATGCACCTACCATATGACCAAGCAATTGCACTCTTAGGTATTTATCTTAGAGAAATTAATACTTATGTTCAGATAAAAAATTATACAGGAATGTTTACAGCAGCTTTATTCCTAATAGCCAAAAGATGTAAAAGAATAAAAACCTTACAGATATCCTTCAATAGTGGAAAGGTGAATCAAACTATGGCACATCTGTGTAATGGAATACTAGCTAACAATGAAAAATAAATTATTATTGATACACATACAACCCGGATGAATCTCCAGTGATTGTGCAGAGTGAAATAAACAAATCCCAACTGGATACAATACTGCATGATTTGTTTTATATGACATTCCTAAGAAGAAATCATAGAAATGGAGAACAGATTGGTGGTAGGCATGGGATATCTAGGGGATGGAACATGGGTGTGGTTATAACAGGACAACATGAGAGATTCTTTTTGTAAAGAAAATGTTCTGTATTAACTCCAGTATTCTCATTATGACATTGTACTAATTTGGAGGATGTTACCATTGGGGAAAAATGAGTAAAGGGCAACTAGAATGTCTGTATTATTTCTTACAGCTTCATGTAAATCTACAGTTATCTCAAAATAAAAAAAGTTTAATTAAAAGTAACATGCAAAATAAGTTTATTATCATTTATTAATTCACCTATTTTGTTACTTTTATTAAAACACACCCACTTTTGCCTACTTTAACCACAAGTTTATAGTTATTAAGATGTACATTTGTTTTTGTATTAGTTAATATTTAGGAAAGGGTAACAAGAAGAAATTTGTTTTACATAGTTGTATATGTGCATGTGTGGGTCCTCAGGTAAAAGTTAATATTTTTGTTATGAGTATATTTATTTTTATGTGTTTTTAAACTTTTATTTTAGGTTCAGTGGTACATGTGTAGGTTTGATATATGGGTAAATTGCATGTCACGAGGTTTGGTGTGCAGATTATTTTGCCATCCAGGTAATATGAATGGAAAAAGTCAGCAAATTTTTTGTCCTCAGTCTCCTCTCTCCCTCCACCTTTAAGTAGGCTGTGGTGCCTGTGTACCATATTTACCTTCTTTGTAACCATATGTCCTCATTGTTTAGCTCCTGCTCATAAGTGAGAACATACAGTATTTGATTTTCTGTTCCTGTGGTAGTTTACTTAAGATAAGGGCCTCTAGCTCCATCCATGTTTCTGCAAAGGACATTATCTCATTCCTGTTTATGGCTGTGTCATATTCCATTGTGTATATGTACCACATTTTTGTTATCCAGTCTACCAGTGATGGACATTTCAGTTGATTACATGTCTTCGCTATTGTGAATAGGGTTGTAAAGAACATACACATGCATGTGTCTTTATGGTAGAACAATTTATATTCCTTTGGGTGTATACCCAATAATGGGATTGCCTGGTCTAATGATAATTCTTCTTTCTGACTTTGAGAAATTGACAAAACGCCTTCCACAATGGTTGAACTAATTTATACTGCCAATAGCAGTGTATAAGCTTTCCCTTTTCTCTACAACCTCACTGGCATGTGTTATTTTTTGACATTTTAATAATAGCCATTCTGACTACATGAGGTGGTATCTCATCATGGTTTTGATTTACATTTATCTGATGATTAGTGATGATGAGCATGTTTTCTTATTTTTTTAAATTTTTTTTAATTTATTGCATTTTAGGTTTTGGGGTACATGTGAAGAACATGCAAGATTGTTGCATAGGTACACACATGCTGCCTTCCTCCCCTTCACCTATATATGGCATTTCTCCCCAAGTTTTCTTATTTTTTGGCCACTTGTATGTCTTCTTTTGAGAAGTGTCTGTTTAGGTCTCTTGCTAACTTTTTGATGGGGTTATTTGTTTATTGCTTATTGATTTAAGTTCCTTATAGATTGTGGATATTAGATCTTTGTTGGATGTTAGTGAATATTTTCTCCCATTCTGTACGTTGCCTGTTTACTCTGTTGGTGGTTTCATTCTTCTGTGTGGGTTAATGTTCCTTCAACTGTGGTATAATTTGAATATAGTCATGTCCACACACGACTCTTCTCTCTCAATACAGCTGCACACTAGCTGCTTCTAGTCAGCCATCTTGGTCCCCTTCTAGGTATGTTTATTGATATGGGGGTGTATTTTCATATGCATGTGTATTTGTGTGTATCTGTGTGGGTTGCAGTAGGTTGAGTACTTTGCACATCTGTGTGAGAGGACATAAACTGTCAGGAGTTACCAAACAAATTATTATGGCTCTATTCATTCATCTATGAATTAAATCAACATTATTTGAGCATCTACTCTGTTCTAGGCTCTGGTGGCATAGAGAATACTAAGAAAGAGTCCTTTTCTTAAGAAATTTTCATACTTTTGGGGAGGGGAATATTTAACTACAGTGCAGTGTATTGAGTATGATGATAGGGTCAACTATGTTGTGGTGTAGAAAATATAAAGAAAATGTATCTAATCAGACTAGGGTTCCTGTAGTCAGAAAAAGCTTCCTAAAAGTTGATGTCTGAGTCAAATCTTTAGATTAGAATAGATGGGTTTATTTCAGAAAGGCAGAAACAGGGAAGCTGAAAGTGAAACCAGATATAGGACTGCTATACAGTATATGCAGTTTAGTGCAGGGTCTTCAAGGTATAGAGAATGTGCAAGCACCTCTGGGAGTAGACAGGTGATACACTGGAGTGAGAAAAATACTAGAACTTTAAATTCTATCCTTCAATTTATTTATTTCTTTGTGTTCTACAACATACATTTTATATGAACCTAGTAGCATAATCTTAATATTTGTGTTAGCACAGTACAATATAGTGAAAAATTAGTAAATAAAAATAAAAAGCAGCTGCAATTTGGAGACCACTGTTTTAGGAAATTTTGAGTAGTTTGATATAGTCAGAACAAGGTTGTGTGTGTGTGTGTGTGTGTGTGTGTGTGTGTGTGTGTGTGTGTATGAAGAAATGGCAGGAGGTAAATCCAAGAGAACCAGCAGTCATCATGCCTTCAATCACCAGGGCTCCAGGCTAGAATCTATCTGCACAGCAGAAAAACTTCTGGAAAATAAAATCACAAAAGAGGGACAATATAGGTGTCTTTGTTCAAACATAACTTTTAACGATATAAAATCAACATATAAGGCATATACTAACAATGTTAAAACCCTTCCTATATTAAAAACTCAAAAAAATTAGCTTTAAAGAAGATAAAAACTCCAAAAATATGTAAACTAGTATGAGTTAATAAAAATAGAAATTTTAACAAGCCTTAGAAGCTCAAAAGTCAATTGAAAAATGTGTGGTAGACATGAATAGGCAATATACAATTAAAACAGATATAAATGGCCTGTAAGCATATCAAAAATTGTTCATTATTACTCTAAATCAAATAAATATAAAAACAATGAGGATCACTTTTTTACCTATGAAACTGGTAAAGAGGATAAAACCTAGTTTCATGAGGGTATGAAAGACAGGCCAAATACATACAACATGAATAGAAGCATAAATTACTTTACCAGAAAAAAATAAAATTGAATTTTAGTGAATGATTTTGAAAGAGGGCAGATTGAAGGCAGCATAGTACCAGTTTGGCAAGTAGTACATAATAATAGCAGTGAAAATGATAACAGTAGCAATGATAACGGAGAGTAGAAAACAGGCTGCAGACATAGTAGGGATATAAGTTCTATAGTGTTAACTGAGGTTTAGGAAGAAGTCAAGGATAACTCCTGAGAATCCACCTTTTTTTTTTTTTTGAGATGCAGTCTCACTCTATCAGCCAGGCTGGAGTGCAGTGGCACGATCTCGGCTCACTGTAACCTCTGCCACCTGGGTTCAAGCAATTCTCCTGCCTCAGCCTCCTGAATAGCTGGAATTACAGGCACCTGCCATTGTGCCTGGTTAATTTTTGTATTTTTGTAGAGATGGGGTTTCATGATCTTGGCCAGGCTGGTATTGAACTTCTGACCACGTAATCCACCTGCCTCAGCCTCCCAAAGTGCTGGAATTACAGGCATGAGCCACCGCACCCAGCCTACCTTTGATTTTTAAATAGTTGATGATTTACATAAATGCTCCCTGACTTTAATAGGGATATTGTGTGTGCACACACACACAAGGGTTATCACATAATATTTCACTTTTGTTTTTTTTCCCTTTTGGGACAAAAGGTGATCTCTCTTGTGTCTTTCCTTTATACTCAGGAAAATGGACAGTGTCTATTTCCTTGCCCAGTGCAAATGAATATAAAGCATTATGATGTACTAGAAAGGCACTGTCAAAAGCTTTTCACACATACTTTGGTAATGGCATAAAGGCAGACAATTACACAAATGGAACAGAATGCAGCACAGATAAAAACTCTTGCATACATCGTCAAATGAAGAGTTATTTTTACACCATTTATTGTAGCATTATTTGCAAAAGCCAATAGGTGAAAGCAACCCAAATTTCCCTCACCAAATGAATGAATAAATGTAATTTGGAATATAAAAATAATAGAATAAGGCTGGTGTAATCACCTGTAATCGCAGCACTTTGGGAGGCCAGGGCATGAGGATTACCTGAGGTCAGGAGCTCAAGACCAGCCTGGCCAACATGGCAAAACCCCATATCTATTAAAAATACAATAATTAGCTGGGCATGGCAGTGGGTGCCTATAATTCCAGCTACTCAGAAGGCTGAGGCAGAAGAATTGCTTGAACCTGGGAAGCAAAGGTTGCAGTGAGCCAAGATGGTTCCATTGCACTCTAGCCTGGGAAACAGAATGAGACTCCATCTCAAAACAAAACAAAACAAAAAACAAAAACAAAAAATACCACCACCAACAAAAATGGAATATTACTCAGCAATTAAAAAGCAGGAAATTTAACATCTATTTTAAAGATAAATCTTAATGGTCTTATGATACGTGTAGTAAGTCCATCACAAAAAGTATGAATCCACTTATATGAGTTATCTAAAGTAGTTACACTTTTAAAAAGATAAAATAGAATGGTATTTGTAAAGGGCCAGTCAATGGTGAAAACAGGTAGTTGATTCATGCATAGTGTGTATTCATTTTGCAAGATAAAATTTTTTTAGTGATATATTGCCAACAATGTTAATATAATTAACATGATCTATTAGTATATAATTAAAATATTTATGATTAAAAAACCCTGAAAATTTACATGCATATGTGATTTAATTTTCAGAACACCACATGGAAACTGTTATTCTACTTTACAGATGAGAAAATCCAGCCAGGGACATTAAGTGATTTGTACAAGGTCAAAAACATAATGAGTGCTGGATCTAGGATTTGGATTCACATCTGTCTGGTCAGTGCCCAATCAGTGACCATTATTTGCACCTCAGATTCACATATTGGTCATTTACAACTTAGATAAAGTAAAGTTAGACAGAAGAAAGATTTTCATTTTGACAAAACTTTTTTTGGTAAAGAAGGTTCACTCAGCTACAGATTTTGCTCAGAACTGTAATGGAGCGTAGATTATGACAACCTACTTAATCAGCTTCATTTACTGGATCTGCTAGATGTGCCTGTCATGATTAACCTGCTTTCTGCCAGGTGCTTGAATTAGGCCAGAAGTGTTGTGATGACACATTCAGTATCCACCTAAGTTTTGCAGGTGAGAAAACAGTGCCCTGGATGACTTTGCCATTTTATCTACCCAAGGCCTTAAATGCTAAGGTCAAATCCCTATCTTCAACATTCGTTATTTCATAATCTCATATCTTTAACCTGCAAACCTGTTGACTTCACATCAAGCCCTATGTTAGGCTCTGGCAATACAAAGAGGAATTAGAATGGTCCTGTTCTTCAATGAATTCATATCTAGATGGGGCATAGATACAAAAACCTAGCACATAATAGAGGGTTGTAAGTGCTATGATTTTGTTAATCTGTTGAGTGCAAGGTTACAAAAGAGTGGCATCACACCCAGTTGGAAGTTCAGGGAAGACTTGCTGGAGAAGGTGACACTTGTCCTGAACTAGATGGAGAGGCTGGGAAAGCAGATGCAAGAATACAGAGGGAAGAGAAAACTTTCAGATAGTTATTTGTCAGGAGCTTAGCATATGAGGGATGGAAGGTGTTAGGGATGAAACAGAGTTTTTTAGACACCAGTCATGAGACTTGAATGCCAGACAAAGTAGATGGGTCTCGAACCTGAAGAAAATCGAGGATTATTGCAGAGTTATTGGCAGGGGAGTAACATTGTCGGATTTGTATATTACAAAGAACACTCTGTAAACAAAGGCAGGGTGATCAGCTAGATTATTTGTAGAAGTTCACGTAAACATCAGTGAGATTCGAGCCAGACTGAGTTGAGAGGGAAAGGCATTAGCTGGATTTGGTGATTATTCATGAGAATGAAACAAATGTAAGAATCTGAGATGATTCTAGATTTTTGGCATGGCTGACTGGGTGGATGAAAATGCCATTTGTAAACCTGTGGGAGCAGCAGACTGTTGAGAAAAGGATGAGTTTTGGGCATGTTGAGTTTGAAAGATCTGTAAGACATTCACACGAAGATGTCAAAAAGGCATATCAAGTGTCCAGTTTAGGAGAGAGATGGGCTGGAGATTTGATATTCATCAGTACTACCTGTTAGTGATCTTATAAGCATTAAAGAATATCCATATGTAAAAAAAAATTTATGCTTGCCATTTAGTTGTTTGTTAAGCATACTGAATATTTGCATCCAAAGGTATATGTACAACATTTTTTTCACAGGTACAGCTGAAATATAGCAACTACCACTTATAGTACTATAACAACTACCACTTATACTATTTACCATAAATTGTGTTAAATGTTTTTATTTATTATATAGTGTTTATGGTAACCCTTTAATGTAGGAGTAATTATTCCCATTTTTTCATACGAGTAAACTAACTGTGAGACATAGCGTAAATTGGCCAGGGCTACACAGTAGCAGAACTGGGAAATTCCAAGAACAGTGGTTTGTTTTTTTGTTTTTCTTTATGACTCACTTTCTGTCTTGGGTTACACCAGCACTAACAACAGGTAGTATTGCACACAGGCAGCTGCTGGGAAGTCTCCGCCCCCATCTCTGGCTAGAAGCCCTGCAGGTGATGATAAACAAGCTCCTGTGGAATTGTGGGTAGATACTGGACTTGTAAACTAAAGGCTTCACAAGCACCTCTTTGCTTAGTCTTTTTCTCCTCCTTTCCCCAGGGTGCACGGAACCCTCAAGCACTAGGACCGTGTGGAATCCAGGCTGCAATGGCACCTTCATTCACTGTCCGCATTCAGTGGTTTCTCTTGCGTGCGCTAGGCTTTCTCATAGGCCTAGTAGGCCGAGCAGCTTTAGTCTTAACGGGCCCCAAGTTTGCCTCAAAGACCCCCCGGCCGGTGACTGAACCATTGCTTCTGCTTTCGGGAATGCAGCTGGCCAAGCTGATCCGACAGAGAAAGGTGAGAGTGCAATTCAGAAGAGGTTGGAGGAACAGGTCTTTTAGCTGGATCCAGGAAGCTTTTGGTGGCTGTGGTTGTGGTTTCCTTTTCATCCTCCACTAAGGCGACTTGACTTAGGAGAGGGAGAGGTATTTACTGGGGATAAAGGGAGACTTCTGGGTGTTGCAGTACGTTTATTTTTATCAAGGACATACTGTGGGCATGGGTTGGACTGTTTTGGCACCCTCATAGTCCTTCCTATCCATTTGTCCTATTTGTGCATAATTATTGTGTGTGGGGTAAATCAGGTGTGAGTTTCAAACTGATTCTCAGCCATCTCAGTAGGTCTCTCTCTTTCTCTCTCTCTCCCTTTCTCTCTCTTTCTTCCTCCCTCTCTCACAGGCCCCAAATCTGCCTGCTGCTTACCATTTAACCAATTCTTTTAAAAATTTACTTAAAATAAAAGTAGTACTTGGTCTAGGATAGTAAAAGCTGTGTCTACCATATATTTAGAGCATAGCATATGTGAAATGCTATACCTGGGTACTTAAACATATTCTATTTCACAGATGCAGTTATATAGGTAATATTCATATTTTATGCATAAGGAAACTGAAGTAAAATGAAACTGAAGCAAAACATATACACAAAAATTGTTGAAAATTCTTAATTAAAAAATTTAAGCAGCTCATTCGTTCTTTCTAGAGTTGTGCAGGCAGGACTATTCATCTCTGTCACATGAATGATTGGTTAACTAGAGATCTTGGGCCACAGTTTAGTATTCTTTATTTATACTCTGCTTGTTTTTATCTCTCTGCTGTTTCATTTGTTTTTGTCAGCTTTATTTCCAGAATCTACAATACTACTTAACAAAGAATAGGCATGCAGTATATACTTTATGAGTGTCTCAATATGTGTTCCTGAATGCATGAATTAATAATGTTTGCATTACATTCTGGTTATCTTTCAAAGACATATCCTGTCTTCTTTCTGTTCCCCCTCCCCAGCCTCTACTCACTCATGCATGCTTTTCTAACAGTTAGGGAGGCAATGGGATGTATTCAGTTGGTGTAAAAGTAATTGTGATTTTTTTTAAATTGTGATTTTTGCCATTACTTTTAATGGCAAAAATCACAATTGGTTTTGCACCAACTTAATAGTAGAAAGATAATAGATTTCAAATTTTGGACTGTCTGTCCATGGTTGTGTGACCTTGTGCCACGGCAATTGCAGATAATAAACAGCAAGCACCTGGCACATAGGACACTGTGTATCATAATAATTAGAAGAATGGATTCTAGAGCCAGACTGCCTGGGTTCAGAAATCCTAGGTCTCCTACAGTCTAGCTCTGTGATCTTAGAAACATTGCTTAACTTTTTGTGCCTCTGATTTCCTTTAAGAAAACTTGATTTGATAATAGAATCTACCTTTTAGAGTTGAGATGAATTAAATGAATTCATATACATAAAACTTATAGAACATTGCCTAGCATACTAGTCCTGCATAAATCTTTACTAGTACTATTATCAGGATTTTGGTAATTAGCCATTTTCATTCATGTTTGCCCATGAGAAGAGATAATCTAGATACAGTTTATCTAGATTTATAAAAATATTCTGAAGGGAAGAAGTGGAGTGGATACAAAGTCTTATTTATCATTTAGTTTCTGTCTTTTATATACACAGAAATATTGTTACTGCAAAACAACTAAATTTAACAAAGACCTACTATGTGCCACTTGATAAGGCAAATATTTTACTTAGATTTTTGTGAATGGAATCTTCATAATGACATTTTGATGTGTCTATAATTATTATCATCTTACAGAATAGGAAAGTAAAGTTTAGAGCTTTCTAATAGCTTGTCCAATGACACACAGCTACAAAGTTGTAGAGCCAGGTGAATCTTAACTCAACTTTGTTGGCACTTTAAAGACCTGGGCCTTTAAAGTGTAATGCTTCTTGATAATGAGCTCTGATTGAACAGTCAGTTTCCTATGAATTAGTGTCTACTATCTTTATGCTTGCTTTTGTGTCCCTATATGAGTACTCTTCTACTGTTCAGAATTCAGGCTACATTTACCTTTATGTCATCTGAACTGTCACAGCCTCAGTTGGTATCCGAGATTGGGCCTTTACAAAAAAACATCAACTTACATCCACTGCCATACGTAGCCTGGTCATTGTTTTTGCACATTTGGATATTTGATTTTGTCAATG
Source organism: Saimiri boliviensis (assembly GCF_048565385.1). Classification (NCBI taxonomy): domain Eukaryota; kingdom Metazoa; phylum Chordata; class Mammalia; order Primates; family Cebidae; genus Saimiri; species Saimiri boliviensis. Next base: position 52,035,791 of record NC_133470.1, read on the forward strand.
ATTCCAAAGTTGATGAGGTCTTGAAACCGTCCCACTCACAAATCATCTAATGACATATATATGAGGATATCCTCATATATAAAAGTGCTAGTAAAGGCAAATCAGAGTCCTGATTAAATATGCTACTATATGTCTATGTATTTGATAGTATGCATCAAGCAAAAGAATGAAGTGGCTCTTTTTGTACAAGATATGGAATGAGTTCCAAGACATATTTTAAATGAATAAAACAAAATACAGAATACTTTGTATGATATGCTACATCTGTATGAAATAATAATGTCTTTTGTTTCTGTGTTTCTATACCTATCTAGTATATTTTTATATATCATTTACTTATCTGTATGTCTCTGGGTAGGGTCCAGCCCTACAGGATCCTGTGAGCCCCTCTCTACTGGTATGGAGATGAGAAACTGTGGAAATAAAAGACACAAGACACTGAGAAAGAGAAAATAGAGTTTGGGCCCAGGGGTCCACTGCCAACCAAAGCGCGGAGTCCGGAAGTGGCCCCGAGTGCCTGGACACTCTGACTTTTATTTAGTACAAAGCATGGGACCGGGTAGGTAGGGTGAGGCAATGGTAGTCAGTGATGGGGTCAGATAAATCACGTGTCTTGGAGATAGGGGCCCAGGTCTTTCAAGTAGCCGAGGTGAGGAGAAAACCTAATGCATCAGCACTTTCCTCATACTTGTCAAGAAAGAACAGTGACATTAAGATTTATGTTACATTACTGATTTTATCTTTTAAGAAAGGGAGGGACCAGGTGCAGAAGTGGAATATGAAAGTAGGCATAGAACTTGACCACTGAAGCACAGCATCACATAGAGACAGTTAAGCCCCCGCATGTCTGTAGGTGTACTTGACAGCCGTCAGGCCTACCACAAGAGCTTGGAGAAGCGGAGTTTTCTCCTAACACTCCCGGGGAAAGGAGACATCTTGGCCAGTTTGGACATCTCCTTCTGTAGCTGGATAAACAGCAGGCACTTTCCCAGCGCTGGGACTGCCGCATAGCTGAGGTGCCCTCCAGCAGGCACCCTTATGCGGGTGTGACAGAGAGCTTAGAGCATCTTGCCTTAGGATCACTTTGTTCACAATGTCACCTCAGTTCCATGCTTCCTAACTGGATAATCATTAGTAAACTTAAAAGGTTATATTGAGTATATATATTATATGTGAATAACTATGTGATTATATATGGTTTTATATATGTACATATGTATATATATATGAATAACTATGTAATTATCTCTAATTTTTTCTAGTTCTGTATTCATTTGGGAACAGGCTGAGGCTTCAGACCCTTGCCTCGGCACTTGTGGGGTCTCCCACGGGGTCTCCCAACCACATCTCTGGAAAGATGTACAAAAACTAATAACAGTAGTTTACTTTGGGGAGGGGAATGTGGGGGAAATGTTAGGAGACGAGTAGAAAGAGACTTCATTGCATTACCTTTTTTACTTTCAGACTTTTGAAACGTGTGCTCAGGTTGTCTATTTATAATAAATATAATCAATACTTTAGAAAATTAGAAAAATATATTTTTAGTTTTTAGACCAGTAATAAAAAATCACTAGTTCTTCCTTTAGTCCATCCATGCAGAGGAATATGATGCAGTGGTAGAAATATAAGATACTGAACAATGAGTATAATATGATTCCTTTTGTGTGAAGGAGGAAGAGAGAGAGAGCTGAAGAGAGGGGAAAAGGGAGTAAAGGAGTGAGGGAGGGAAAGAGAGTGAGAAGCTTTCACTTTTCTTTTTTTAAAATTGCATTTTAGGACTGGGGTACATGTGAAGAACATGCAAGATTGTTGCATAGGTACACACACGGCAGTGTGATTTGCTGCCTTCCTCCCCTTCACCTATATCTGGCATTTCTCCCCATGCTATCTCTCCCCAACTCTCCACCCCCGCACTGTCCCTCCCCTATTTCCCCCCCGACAGATCCCAGTGTGTGATGCTCCCCTCCCTGTGTCCATGTGCTCTCATTGTTCAACACCCACCTATGAGTGAGAACATGTGGTGTTTGATTATTTTCTGTTTTTGAGAACATGTGGTGTTTGATTTTCTGTTCTTGTGTCAGTTTGCATTTGTACTTTTCTGTAGTGAGTGGAATTTCTAATCATGTACCTGGTCTTCATTTCTCTTATGACAGCAAAGTTCATTTGGAAAAAGCAAACACAAATATCCAGGCTCAGCTATATGACCTTGGTTAAGTCACTTAACTTCCCTGAGTGAGCCTCAGTGACTTCATCTGTAAAATGGGGATAATATTACATGTGTTGCGAGGAGGATTCGATGACATAACAGGTATAAAGTTCTTGGCATGTATTTAGCAAATGGCCATTATGGTCATTTCTACTTCTAATGCCTGTTTATTTTATTTTTGTCAAATTCTACATGCTGCAAACTCAATTAAGGTAGCAGTGACAGTTAAAGATATTTGGGGTTGTATACGTTGATGGAGTGGCCAGGCACTAGACATCCACTTGACAATCCAGGCTCTTAATTCTAGAGCTGTGTGTACACTAGACTATTGAGTTATGGTGCCTGAAATCTATATCTGAGCATGTATTTAAAATTTACTGAAAACCTACTAGATGCATAATTCTAAAGGACAATTAGAGTTAACTCAAAAGAAAAAGTACATATAGCTTTCTTTTTAATTCTATAAATCTCCCCTGTATCTATGCTTATCTCTCTTTTTTCATTCTTAATACTAACCAATTTTCTGCGCACACTCTTCCTCCATCTTGCTTGTTGCAGTTGATCTGTTCGATAAGTATTTAAAAGTTAGTTTATTCTTTTATACTTGTTTTGTTGTTACTGTTCCTATTTTATTTCTGAGCCATTAAATTTTATCTTGATTTGTTATTCTTTAAAACAATTGCTTTTATTTTTCTATTATTGTAAATTGAATACCTTATATGTTGTCTTACTTTTATTTTTATAAGCAAAAGCATATTATGACAGTTTTACTCATATTCAATACATTTGATAAGAAATGTTTCTTTTTTGTGAATTTCTGGATAATTTACCATTTTAGTTTTTTTTACCTCTTAGACCCATTGGTTATATGGAAGAATGTTTTTGAGATAGTTAAGCCTTCCAAATATCATCTTTAAATTTTGGTTTTCTAGTACTCCTAGAATGTGATAATTTGTCAAACTGACCAAGAAATTCTCTAAAACCTTTTGGGCTTTAAAATTTTATTTGTGTGACATGATTATTTTTTGTTCATGATTAATGAATAAAGAGTATATTCCTGATGGAGTAAAAATTCTACCTCACTATGTATTTGAGCATGTTGGTTGTATTATTACATTCTTGAATATATCATCACTTTTTACTCCTTGATCTGTAAGTCCCTGAGAGAGCTATATTTTCTGCTACTATACTTATACATCTGGCTTACTTCTCTTTGTATTTGTAGTATATGCCTCATATATTTGCCTGCCTTAATAATACAGAAATGAGTATGACTGTCATGGCATTCTCATGTATCATTACATTTTATGTTTTAGTTTTAAAATTTGCTTTATCTGATATTAATAATACCACCTCTGCTTTCCTGTTGTTTGTTTTCCCCTGGTATATCTTTGCCTAACTCTTTGTTTTCAATCTTTCATTGTCTTTTTGTTCCAGATAAATTTCTTAGCTTTTTTTTTAAAACCAAATTTAATGTCTTTGCCCTCTGACAGGGGAATTCAGTACTTCACATTTATAATGCAATTGGTTTAATCCTTTTCACTTGATGTAATGTTTATGATTTATCATACTTGCATTCTCTTTTCCTTTCCTTCCCTTTTCTGTCTTGATATGATTTCTTTTTAATTATTTTTCTCTCCTCTTTACTTGGGGATTCTGTTTTGCTTTGCAATTTTCATTTTTTAAAATTGTACTTTAAGTTCTGGCGTACATGTGCAGATCTTGCAAGATTTTTGCATAGGTACACACATGCCATAGTGGTTTGCTGCCTAGGCAATACCATTCAGGAAATAGGCATAGGTAAGGACTTCATGACTAAAACACCAAAACCAATGGCAACAAAAGCCAAAATAGACAAGTGAGATTTAATTAAACTCCAGAGATTCTGTACAGCAAAAGAAACAAGCATTAGAGTGAACTGGCAACCAACAGAATGGGAAAAAATTTTGCAATTTACCCATCTGACAAAGGACTAATATCCAGAATCTACAGAGAACTAAAACAGATTTACAAGAAAAAAACCAAAAAAGTGGGCAAAGGACATGAAAAAGTGGGCAAAGGACATGAACAGACACTTTTCCAAAGAAGACAATTATGCGACCATAAACATGAAAAAATGCTCATCATTACTGGTCATTAGAAAAATACAAATCAAAACTACCCTGAGATACCATCTCATGCCAGTTAGAATGGCGATCATTAAAAAATCTGGGGAAAACAGATGCTGGAGAGGATGTGGAGAAATAAGAACACTTTTATACTGTTGGTGGGAGTGTAAATTAGTTCAATCATTGTCAAAGACAGTGTGGTGATTCCTCAAGGATCTAGAAATAGGAATTTTATTTGACCCAGCAATCTCATTAATGGGTATATACCCAAAGGATTAGAAATTGTTCTATTATAAAGACACATGCACACCTATGTTCATTGTGGCACTGTTTACAATAGCAAAGACCTACTTTGCAATTTTCTAATGTTTACTATCTCATGTGTAAGAATTATAATTAAAACTACAATTGTGACCTAGAAATAAAAATTCCATTTGACTCATCATTCCCATTACTGAGAATATATCCAAAGGATTATAAATCGTTCTACTATAAGGACACATGCACATGAATGTTCACTGCAGCACTGTTTACAATAGCAAAGACCTGGAACCAACCCAAATGCCCATCGATGATAGACTGGACAGGGAAAATGTGGAACATATACACCATGGAATACTATGCAGCCATAAAAAATGATGAGTTTGTGTCCTTTGTAGGGACATGGATGAACCTGGAAACCATCATTCTCAGCAAACTGACACAAGAACAGAAAATCAACCACCACAAGTTCTTACTCATAGGCGGATGTTGAACAGTGAGAACACATGGACACAGGGAGGGGAGCATCACACACTGGGGTCTTTGTGGGTAACTAGGGAGGGACAGCGGGGGTTGGGGAGTTAGGGAGGGATAACATGGGGAGAAATGCCAGATACAGGTGATGAGGAGGAAGGCAGCAAATCACACTGCCATGTGTGTAACTATGCAACAATCTTACATGTTCTTCACATGTACCCTCAAACCTAAAATGCAATTTTATATATATATATATATGTATATATATATATATAAACTAAAATTATACATAATAATTAAATAAGAATATTTTAGCACCAACCAGGGATGTTTTACTTGTCTTATGTCTCCTCACACGCTTAAGACCTTTGGTTTAGAGTTGGCAAATTTAGCAAACAAAAATACAATGTGCTTAGCTAAATTTAAATTTAAGATAAATAACATATAGGTTTCAGTATAATCATCCCCATGCAATAATTGGGACATTCTTATACTAAACTTATTCTCTATTCATTTGAAATTCAAATTACCTTGATTTTTTGTATTTTATCTGGGAACCCTATCTTTATGTCCTTTTATGTCTCTACTCCTTAACTCTTGGTTTTGCAGAGATGGTGTATACTGTTAAGTTTCAGGGTATTACTGAAATAATATCTGTTTTTTATTGATTATTTACTGGAACAAATATTTGCCAGTTTAGTATATATACATAATATCTCTGACTCCAATTTATATTTAATTTCAGCAGAGTTTATTCCTTTTATCCCTACTCATTGTTTGGAACTTTCTTATGCTGGTATATTTCTGACTTCTTAACTTCAACATAGACTTCTTATACTTATTAGGCCTCATATTTTGCCTCACAGGGGACTATGCTCAGTAATTCACTGACAGTGTCTCGAAAATGATTAATGTACACTGCAGTCTTTTACAAAATACTTGTTGAATGAATTGTTTAGCCAATAAATGCCTGCTAAAGTATTGTATTTTGCAGGTGAAATGCATAGATGTTGTCCAGGCTTATATCAACAGAATCAGGGATGTGAACCCAATGATCAATGGAATTGTCAAGTACAGGTGAGCATTTTCACTCTTTCAAGGAGTCATTTTATGGTGGTTTTTGTTCTACTTCTGTGGTCATGGCAGCCTTAGCATATTTCCTAGATTTTTTTTTTCTGTGTGTCCTTCACTTGTTTTCACTGGGAACTTCTCTGACATATAATTTTAGTATTTTGTCTTTTGTTGAGTGTTTATGATTATTTGTCTGCCAGGCTACTCCTATTAACTGTAAGATCCTTGATGGCAAGGACTAAATTGTTTTATTGTTTTTGCATATTCAACATCCAGAACAAGGCCTAAAGTTTGGTAGGCATCATCAAACATTTAGTGAATGCATTAATATTTGGTAGTGACTCTAATAGTAGAACCCGACCTACCATGGACACATTTTCGAATGTGTATTTAGCATAGTTGACAGTATTTCATATAGATATCATATATGTTACTAACATGTCTCTGCTAAGTAAACACTCCTCAGCAACTCTGAGGTATTAGAGGGCCAAAAGCTTGGATTACTCTTTCTGTAATATTCTGTTTAACGGGTAGCACAGTTATTCTTAGCACACCATGACATAGGGTGCCATTGTGTAGATCTTAGCCATTCATGTACCATCTTCAGGATTTTTGTCTTGTTTGCATATCAGCTCTGTTGTTGTCAATATACTTACTAAAATTGAGTCACTTATCCTAATTTAATCATTTAAAAATGAAACTTTGTATCACTAATATTAAAAACTTACCATTTAACATGGATAGTTAATGTAAATTAAATGAAAACTAGCCAATATTATGAAATTATAAACACAAAATATTTTAATGAAATATAACTACTGCATCAGGTGGATTTGTATCAAGGTAGATACTTTATTTTTATTTTATTTTTTCCTTTTTTTAAAATTGTATTTTAGGTTTGGGGGTACATGTGAAGAACATGCAAGATTGTTGTATAGGTACACACATGGCAGTGTGATTTGCTGCCTTCCTCCCCATCATCTATATTTGGCATTTTTTCCCATGCTATCTCTCCCCAACTCCCCACCCGCCACTGTTCCTCCCCTATTTCCCCCCAACAGATCCCAGTGTGTGATGCTCCCCTACCTGTGCCCATGTGTTCTCATTGTTCAACACCCACCTGAGTGAGAACATGTGGTGTTTGATTTTCTGTTCTTCTGACAGTTTGCTGAGAATGATGGTTTCTAGGTTCAACCATATCCCTATAAAGGACACGAACTCATCATTTTTTATGGCTGCATAGTATTCCAGGATGTATATGTGCCGCATTTTCCCTGTCCAGTCTATCATTGATGAGCATTCGGGTTAGTTCCAGGTCTTTGCTATTGTAAACTGTGCTGCATAGAACATTCGTGTGCATGTGTCCTTATAGTAGAATAATTTATAATCCTTTGGATATATACCCAGTAATGGGATTGCTGGATCATATGGAATTTCTATTTCTAGGTCCTTGAGGAATCGCAACACTGTCTTCCACAATGGTTGAACCAATTTACACTCCCACCAACAGTGTAAAAGTGTACCTATTTCTCCACATCCTCTCCAGCATCTGTTGTCTCCAGATTTTTTATTTTTTAAAAATTTTCTTAACTTTTCATTATTTTATTTTTTTAATTTCATTTTTATTTTTTATTGCATTTTAGGTTTTGGGGTACATGTGAAGAACATGCAAGATTTTTGCATAGCTATACATGTGGCAGTGTGATTTGCTGCCTTCCTCCCCCTCACCTACATCTGGCATTTCTCCCCATGCCATCCCCCCCACCAACTCCCCACCCCTTGCTGTCCCTCCCCTATTTTCCCCCAACAGACCCCAGTGTGTAGCACTCCCCTCTCTGTGTCCATGTGTTCTCATTGTTCAACACCCGCCTATGAGTGACAACATGCGGTGTTTGATTTTCTGCTCCTGTGTCAGTTTGCTGAGAATGATGGCTTCCAGGTTCATCCATGTTCCTACAAAGGACACAAACTCATCGTTTTTGATGGCTGCGTAATATTCCATGGTGTATATGTTCCACATTTTCCCTGTCCAGTCTATCATCGATGGGCATTTGGGTTGGATCCAGGTCTTTGCTATTGTAAACTGTGCTGCAATGAACATTTGTGTGCATGTGTCCTTATAGTAGAACGATTTATAATCCTTTGGATATATACCCAGGAATGGGATTGCTGGGTCATATGGAATTTCTATTTCTAGGTCCTTGAGGAATCACCACACTGTATTCCACAATGGTTGAACCAATTTACACTCCCACCAACAGTGTAAAAGTGTTCCTATTTCTCCACATCCTCTCCAGCATCTGTTGTCTCCAGATTTTTTAATGATTGCCATTTTAACTGTCATGAGATGGTATCTCAATGTAGTTTTGATTTGCATTTCTTTAATGACCAGTGATGATGAGCATTTTTTTCATATGTTTGTTGGCCTCATGTATGTCTTCTTTCATAAAGTGTCTGTTCATATCCTTTGCCCACTTTTGAATGAGATTGTTTTTTTCTTGTAAATCTGTTTTAGTTCTTTGTAGATTCTGGATATCAGCCCTTTGTCAGATGGTTAAACTGCAAAACTTTTTTCCCATTCTGTTGGTTGCCGATTCACTCTAATGACTGTGCCTCTTGCTCTGCAGAAGCTGTGGAGTTTGATTAGGTCCCATTTGTCTATTTTGGCTTTTGTTGCCAATGCTTTTGGTGTTTTGGTCATGAAGTCCTCACCTATGCCTATGTCCTGAATGGTTTTGTCTATCTTTTGTTCTAGGGTTTTTATGGTGTTAGGTCTTAAGTTTACATCTTTAATCCATCAGGAGTTAATTTTAGTGTAAGGTGTCAGGAAGGGGTCCAGTTTGCTTTCTGCACGTGGCTAGCCAGTTTTCCCAACACCATTTATTGAACAGGGACTCCTTTCCCCATTGCTTGCTTTTGTCAGGTTTGTCAAAGATCGGATGGTTGTAGATGAATGGTGTTACCTCCGAGGCCTTGTTCTGTTCCATTGGTCTATATCTCTGTTTTGGTACCAGTACCATGCTGTTTTGATTACTGTAGCCTTGTAGTATAGTTTGAAATTCGATACTGTGATGCCTCCCACTTTGTTCATTTTACTTAGAATTGACTTGGCTTTGTGGGCTCTCTTTTGGTTCCATATGAAGTTTAAGGTATTTTTTTTTCAGTTCTGTGAAGAAGGTCATTGGTAGCTTGAGGGGGATAACATTGAAACTGTAAATTACTTTGGGCAGTATGGTCATTTTCACAATATTGATTCTTCCAAACCATGAACACAGAATGTCTCTCCATCTGTTTGTGTCCTCTCTTATTTTGTTGAGCAGCGGTTTGTAGTTCTTCTTGAAGAGGTCCTTTACGTTCCTTGTTAGTTGTATTCCTAGGTATTTTATTCTCTTTGTAGCAATTTTGAATGGCAGTTCATTCTTTATTTGGCTCTCTTTAAGTCTGTTATTGGTGTATAACAGGTGTCCCCAAACTACGGCCGTGGGCTGCATGCTGCCCCCTGAGGCCACTGATCCGGCCCCCTGCCACACTTCAGGAAGGGGCACCTGTTTCATTGGTGGTCAGTGAGAGGAGCACAGTATGTGGCGGCCCTCCAATGGTTTGAGGGACAGTGAACTGGCCCCCTGTGTGAAAAGCGTGGGGAGGCCTGGTGTATAGAAATGCTTGTGATTTTTGCACATTTTTTTTTGTAACCTGAGACTTTGCTGAAGTTGCTTATCAGTTTCAGGAGATTTTGGGCTGAGATGTGGGGTCTTCTAGATATACAATCATGTGGTCTGCAAATAGAGACAATTTGACTTCCTCCTTTCCTATTTGAATACCCTTTATTTCTTTTTCTTGCCTGATTGCTCTGGCTGGAACTTCCAGTACTATACTGAATAGGAGTGGTGAGAGAGGGCATCCTTGTCTAGTGCGCATTTCAAAGGGAATGCTTCCAGTTTTTGCCCATTCAGTATGATATTGGCTGTTGGTTTGTCGTAAATAGCTTTTATTATTTTGCGATACGTTCCATAAATACCTAGTTTATTGAGGGTTTTTAGCATAAAGGGCTGTTGAATTTTGTCAATGACCTTCTCTGTATCAACTGAGATAATCATGTGGTTTTTGTCTTTGGTTCTGTTTATGTGGTGAATTACGTTCGTAGAGTTGAGTATGGTGAACCAGACTTGCATCCCCGGGATGAATCCTACTTAATCATGGTGGATAAGGTTTTTGATGTGCTGTTGCAATCGGCTTGCCAGTATTTTATTGAAGACTTTTGCATCTATGTTCATCACGGATATTGGTCTGAAGCTTTCTTTTCTTCTTGTGTCTCTGCCGGGTTTTGGTATCAGGATGATGTTGGTCTCATAAAACGATTTGGGAAGGATTCGCTTCTTTTGGATTGTTTGGAATAGTTTCAGGAGGAGCGGTACCAGCTCCTGTTTGTATGTCTGGTAGAATTCGGCTGTGAACTCATCTAGACATGAGCTTTTTCAGGATGGTATGCTCTTAATTGCTGCCTCAACTTCAGACCTTGTTATTGGTCTATTCAGGTTTTCCCATTCTTCCTCCTTTAGTCTTGGGAGAATACAAGTGTCCAGGAATTTATCCATTTCTTCCAGGTTTACTAGTTTATTTGCATAAAGTTGTTTGTAATAATCTCTGATGATGGTTTGTATTTCTGTGGAATCTGTGGTGATATCCCCTTTATCGCTTTTTATTGCAGCTCTTTGATTATTCTCTGTTTTCTTTTGTATTAATCTGGCTAGTGGTCTATTTTGTTGATCTTTTCGAAAGACCAGCTCCTGGATTTATTGGTTTTTTGAAGGGTTTTTTGTGTCTCTATCTCCTTCAGTTCTGCTCTGATCTTAGTTATTTCTTGTCTTCTGTTAGATTATGAGTTTTTTTTTTTTATCTTGCTCCTCTACCTCTTTCAATTTTGATGATAGGATGTTGATTTTAGATCTTTCCTTGCTTCTCATGTGGGCATTCATTGCTGTATATTTTCCTTTAGAGACTGTTTTAAATATGTCCCAGAGATTGTGGTATGTTGTGTCTTTCTTGTTGGTTTCTAAGAACATCTTTATTTCTGCCTTCATTTCATTGTTTATCCAGTTAGCATTCAAGAGCCAGTTGTTCAGTTTCCATGAAGCTGTGTGGTTCTGAGTTAGTTTCTGAATTCTGAGTTCTACGTTGATTGCACTGTCATCTGAGACACTGTTTGTTGTGATTTCCATTCTTTTGCATTTGCTGAGGAGTGATTTACTTCCAATTATGTGGTCAATTTTAGAATAGATGTGATGTGGTGCTGAGAAGTATGTATATTCTGTGGATTTGGGGTGGAGAGTTTTGTAAATGTCTATTAGGTTTTCTTGTTCCAGGTCTGAGTTCAAGTCCTGGATATCCTTGTTAATTTTCTGTCTCATTGATCTGTCTACTATTGACAATGGGGTGTTAAAGCCTCCCACTCTTATTATGTGGGAGTCCAAGTCTCTGTGTAAGTCATTGAGAACTTGCTTTATGTATTTGGGTGCTCCTGTATTTGGTGCATATATATTTAGGATCGTTAGCTCTTCTTGTTGCATTGATCCTTTTACCATTATGTAATGTCCTTCTTTGTGTCTTTTGATCTTTGTTGGTTTAAATTTTAAAATATCAGAGATGAGAATTACAGCTCCTGCTTTTTTTTGCTCTCCATTTGCTTGTTAAATCTTCCTCCATCCCTTTATTTTGAGCCTTTGTGTATCCTTCCATGTGAGATGGGTTTCCTGGATACAGTTCACTGATGGGTTTTGGCTTTTTATCCAATTTGCCAGTCTGTGTCTTTTGATTGGAACATTTAGCCCATTTACATTTGGGGTTAATATTGTTATGTGGGGATTTGATACTGCCATTTTGATGCTAGCTGGCTGTTTTGTCTATTAGTCGATGCAGTTTCTTCATTGTGTTGATGCTCTTTACCCTTTGGTATGTTTTTGGAATGGTTTGTACTGGTAACTCCTTTCGTTTAGTGCCTCTTTCAGGAGTTCTTGTAAAGCAGGCCTGGTGGTTATGAAATCTCTGAGTACTTGCTTGTTCAGAAAGGATTTTATTTTTTCTTCACTTATGAAGTTTAATTTGACTTGATATGAAATTCTGGGATGAACGTTCTTGTCTTTAAGGATGTTGAATATTGGCCCCCAATCTCTTCCAGCTTGTAGGGTTTGTGTTGAGAGATCTGCTGTGAGTCTGATGGGCTTCCCTATGTGGGTATTGACCTTTCTCTCTGGCTATGCTTAGCATTTTCTTCTTCATTTCAACCCTGGTGTATCTGATTATTATGTGTTTTGGGGTTGCTGTTCTTGAGGAATATCTTTGTGGTGTTCTCTTTATTTCCTGGACTTGAATATTGGCCTGCCTTGCTTGGTTGGGAAATTTTTCCTGGATAATATTCTGAAGAGTATTTTCCAGCTTGGATTCATTCTCCCCGTCACATTCCGGTACACCTATCAAACGTAGATTAGGTCTTTTCACATAGTTACATATTTCTTGGCGACTTTGTTCATTCCTTTTTATCCTTTTTTCTCTAATCTTGCCTTCTCCTTTTATTTCATTGAGTTAATATTTGACCTCTGATATCCTTTCTTCTGCTTGGTCAATTCAGCTGTTGCTCCTTGTGCATGCTTTGTGACATTCTCGTGCTGTTTTTCAGCTCCGTCAATTCACTTATATTCCTCTCTAAGTTGTTTATTCTCTTTAATATTTCATCAAATCTTTTTTCGAGGTTTTTAGTTTCTTTGCATTGGGTTAGAACAGCTCTTTTAGCTCACAGAAGTTTCTTTTACCCACCTTCTGAAGTCTGATTCTGTCAATTCATCACACTCATTCTCCATCCACCCTTATTCCCTTCCTTGTGATGAGCTGTGATCCCTTGTAGGAGGAGAGGCATTCTGGTTTCAGGTGTTTTTATCCTTCTTGCACTGGTTTCTTCCCATGTTTGTGGAATTATCCACCTGTCATCTTTGTAGTTATTGACTTTCAGATGGTGTCTCTGAGTGGATGTACAATTTGTTCATGATGAAGTTATTTCTTTCTGTTTCTTAGTTTTCCTTCTACCAGTCAGGCCCCTCTTCTGTAAAACTGCTAAGGTCCACTCCAGGCCCTGCTTGCCTGGGGATCACCTGCAGCAGCTTCAGAACAGTATGGGTTGCTGCCAGTTTCTTCTTCTGCTATCTTTGTGCCAGAAGGATACCCGTCAGATGTCAGTCTGAGCTCTCCTTTATGAGGCGACTCTTTGGATATACAGGGGTCAGGGAGCTGCTTGAGGAAACAGTCTGTCCTTTATAGGAGCTCATATGCTGAGCTGTGAGCTCTTTTGTTCATTCAGAGCTTTGGGGCAGGTATGTTTAAGTCTGCTGCAGCAGAACTCATAAACCCCATTTTTTTCCCTAGGTGCTCTCTCCCAGGGAGTTAGGGCTTTAATTACGAGTTTCTGTTGTGCTGCTGCCTATTTTCAGGGATGTCATTTCCAGCAAGGAGGCATCCCTGAAATGCCCACTGCGCCTGCGGTGGCTGAAACAGCCACGCTGAGATTCGTAGCACTTTTTTGCCCAGGAATCTCTTGACCTGGCTCCCTGTTTCAGTCCCATTTTTTATCAGTTGAATGGGCAACTGTCTGCCAGGAGCTCAATCGCCAGCTAAAAGCATGCCTGGACCCGTGTATTTTGTATGGAGAACCACCCCCCTCGGGTGCTGTCTAAAACAGCCTCACTGGCCAAAACAGCCACACTGGCCAAGACAGCCACACTGGCCACAACAGCTGTGCCGGCCACAACAGCTGAAGCTGGCCCCAACAGGCATGCTAGTGACCCATGGGGCTCCTCTGCCTGTGAATCTCCTGGTCTGTGGGCAATCAAAATCCATCTGGAAATGTGGCATCCACTCACCCTCCACATCTTCACTGGGAGCTGCAATTCTGAGCTGCTCCTAATCGGCTGTCTTGGATCCATCTCCCATGGTAGATACTTTATACATGTCTTCTCATTTAATCATCTCAACAGCTTTTCGAAAGAAATACTAACATCCCTTTGTTATAGATGTGAACTATGTGATCCAGAGAGGTTAAGTTACCTGCCTAGGATCATACAACTAGTCTGTGACAGAGTCATGATTCAAATATATAGATATGTAGTGCTAAGCTTACATAACAGCACTATGGGGTGGTTTTATGTTTCAGGGAGTCCTGACTTGTCTCTCTCTTCTATAAACCAACTTTTACCTGAAATGTAATTTGGGGGCACTTTTGTTGGGCAGAATGTATCTTTAAACATTTGAGAGAGATTCTGTTATTTATAGTTTTTGGTGCCTTTTAGAAAGTGGTTTGAATCGCAAGGAAGGGGGTCAGCTGTCGCAGAGCCTTTCTTTGTGTATGAGGGTATAGATAAAGATCTGAGAGAAAATCAAATTGTTGACCTTGTTGAAAATAATGAACGTGGGCTACTGATAGGAGACTGGAGAGGGTGCTTGTCGGTAAATGTGGGGAGCATGGCAGGGCAGTGCTGTCCTGGATATTGGAGATTTGAGCAGAGAGGAAACATGACTGCTTCTAAGACCTTAGGTAAAATATAAAGATGTTGACAAATAATTTTATGAAATTTATGCATGCTATGTGTGACATCTGTGCTTTTTTTCCTCCCTCACTTAAAGGGCCTGCAAATGGCCTTACTGTCCTGATAACAGTGTTCTTACTTTACTTGAAATTTAAAACATTGGCATTAAGATGAAAAATATGTGTAAAATACCTAGTATGGAACCTAATATCCATCTCTCAATGTTAGGGCTTTTATTGTTATGGTTTTTATTGCAACATGAGCTCAATAAATGGAGCTGTCCTTATGATTATACACAGTTCTATTGCATTGTTATTCTTGTTTGCTTGGCACTAAAACAGGCTTTCAAGGCAGTTCAATGATTAAAATCACATGGTCATGAAATAGTAGAAAGATATATTAACTTTAATTATGCTGGCTTCTAGCTTTGTCTTTCTTTGGCTTCCAGCTTTGTCTTTGTGACTGACTGATGAGAAAATATTCACTGCTTTTTTACCTTCTTCTCAAACCTGTTCTTCCATCCAGTCATACAAGCACGATACCTAGGTGTACCCTTAGACTCTACCTTCTTCCTTCCTTTTCCAAATCTATCTGCTAATACTAATAGTCAACAAGTTTTACTGGCTCTTCTTTTTTTATTATGATGTCAACCTTGTTTTCTTTCATATCCTATCCTTCTAATCATACTAAACTACTCTTATTTCCCCTGATTAATTTATGCTATAATCTGTATAACTTTGCATATCTTATTCCTTTTGCCTGGAACACTCTCCTTTTCCTCACCTCTACTTTATTTGGCTCGGTTAAATTTTTAGGACTCAGTCCAGTTCTCAATTTTACATTGTCTGTTCATCTCAGCCTCTGCAAGAGCTCTACCTCTGAGCTCCCACTGTGATATTGTGCTCATGTCACTTTTGTATCAGGCAGGGCCCAGAAACCACACTATTTTAACAAATAATTTAATACAGAGAATTAGTGGAATAGATGTTTAAGGACTGAAAAAACAAAAAAAAAATGTAACACTTAAGTAACACCAAGATGATGACTACAGAAAACCATAAACTGAGGGAGCACCCTAGGTATGAAGAAACAAAGGGAAGAAATTGGGGGAGTGTAATGACACTGATTCTAGAGTGTGGAAAGAAATAGGAAACTGGAATCAACTACTGTGGCCTGGATGAAAGGCTATTGTTGAAGCAATGGTGCCAGGAACAGTAAGCAAACTGGAAAAAACAAATCCCTTCACCTCTTTTCTTTTCTTCTAGTCTTTCTCTAGCACCCGTATTTGAAGGATCCAAGAAGGCACAGATTATCAAAGGAAAATTTAGTTTTCTGAGTCCCATCCTAAAGTGGGATATAGAGTACTTGTTTCAGGGCTGGGAGATAATAGTATAAAAACTGGTTCAACATTGCATAGTCATTGCGATCTTGATTGTCTCACTCACCAGACTGTGAGTTCCTCAATGGCAGGGACCATATCTTTTTACATCTTATTGTCTTCAGTGTCTAGAACATGATCTGATATGTAGCATATTTTTTAGTAAGTAACAAATTAATGTACTTGTGTTTAGACAACATCTGTTTTGGAGCCCCTGAATGCAGTTTTGTCTCACACTCTGCAACCTGCTGTCTTCCTATATCCTCCTGGATTATGACTTATTGTTCACTGTTTTTCTTGCTTGCCTGGAAAAGTACAAATTTGTTACTAGTTTTAGACTTTGCTCCCTGGAGGATCTACTATTATTCATTTCATCCAATAGGTATATTCTTTCCAATCTTTGAATGACATAGGCAATGGTCAAGGCAAACTTTCTGGGAGCCCCAGAGTCCAGAGATTTCAAGATTCAAAATAAACACTTACAGAATCACACAGACGTGGGACAAAATTCTTACTCTGTTAGTTATATGAGCATAGGCATGTTTTTGAATCTCTTTGAATCTTTGTTTTGTTTTTTCTAAAGTGGGAAAATAACGTGGACACTCAAAGTTTATAGTTTTACAAATTTAAATGCTTGAAAACGCTTTCATTTATTTATCTCACAAATGGTTATTGAATGCTTACTATATGCCTGGTAGTGTGCTAGGTGTTGAAGATGTAAGATGAGCAAAACAGTCCCCGACTTCTTTCAGCTCCCAGTCTAGTGGTTGAAGCACACAAGTAACCATTATTTACAGCACAGTGAAATTAGTGCTCTGATAGGGGAAGAAAAGAGTACTGTGGGAGCATAGAGAAGGTCACTAATCAAACACTGGAGAGGTGTTAAGAAAGGCTTTCTGGAGAAAGTAATACAATATGTTGCTTTCCACTAAAAAGCTATTCAAGAGGGAAGATCCTTTTTGGATTTTGCTCCCCTACTACTGGCTGTACTCGAATCACTTAGCAAGTGCAGAATTTCAGGATATGTAGATTTTTAAAAAGCCCTCTCAGACCTCAATAAAGTATTTCACTCAACCTGCACTGGCCAGCCTATGTATCATCTGGTGCCACATCCACCCTTAGGCCCCATACTGTTTTTGTCTCCATAGAAGCAATGGTAAAGATTTTTGGCTGACATGCCTTGTTTTAGCTTGTTTGAAACTATGGGGATTTCCTTGGTCTCAGGAGTCCAGTGCTGCCCTGTGGCACTGAGGCCACATATAAGGGTATCCAAATTGCTTTATGCCTTTATCAGCCTTCCCTTGGAAGTTATCTGCTTGTGTCTGAAGTTTGGGCAATGCTAATTAAGGGGATTTCAAGACCTTAGGAAAGTGCACATAGTTAAGGCATGTTTTCTGCGTCCTTGTGTCCTTGGAAAAAATAGGACTGTGGAGGCTGACTGCCCTGCCTCATCTTGTTAGGAAACTCCTGGAAGCCAAGTGTTGCAGAAATAATGTCTTGCATAAACAAATACTATGCCAATAAATGGTGCTGATAACATCAGTATTAGTAGGACTTGTTGAAGAAATAGCTACTACAATTCTTCCCATTGTTTTTCTGATATTGTTGTAACCCAGCGAGTTAGAAGGAATGCACTATGCTCTAAGTTCGAAATTAAGAGTCCTTTATTGATTTGCTGGTGACTGAGAGATGGCTAATGTTCAAAATTCTCTCGGCCCCCAGGAAGGGGCCTGATTATCATTTATACTTTGATTTAGGTAGGGGAGGGGAGCACTTAACTGAAGCAGAATTTTACAGAAGCAGAAAAGCAGGTTTGAGGAAGGAGCTGCAGGCAGAGATGGTTTCCATACAATTACCAAGAAGGGGAGCAATCAGGCCTCCTTCTACACAATGATCAAAGGTAAACTTTTTTCTAACAATAGCAAGGGGGAGGTATGCCAAGCAGGATGCGGTACAATGGTTCCAAGTGTTAAGAACAGTACGCTTCAATGCTTCGAAGTGCAGCATGACCCAGTTATGCACCCAAAGGGGCTGTGGTAAGGAGGGAGAAGCCAGTTTGGAGTTTACAGATAAAATGGAGCCAGTTATGCTAGCCCAGGGTAGATTATTACAATATAAAGACTTGTAACCCATTTCCTAAATTTTTTGTTGCCACTTCTCTAAGCTCTGTGGTTTGGGTGATATGGTTTTGGCTTAATCTGTAATTCTAATCTTTTGATTTTCCTGACAGGTATTTTTGTTGACTGGCAGGAAAACCTGATGATATTAGTAATGATGGTAGTGATAGCGACCGTTTACTGAGGGGCTCTTCTGTGCTAAGATCTGTGTTTATGCATTGTCACACTTAAGTAACAAAGCATGTAGATGCTATTGTTATCACTATTTTATAGCTGTGGAAACAGTTTAGTAAATTGTCACCTGTAAGGTTGTATAAACACTCCAGATCAGTCTTTCTCAAAAGCCTACCATTTGACCATTCTGCTACACTGCCTTTTGGATGGCCAGGTTCTTTGCATTTGTAAAAGGCCAGATTGCAACAGTTTCAGATTAATATTTTGCTCTGCCTAATTCTCTATTATAACTGTCTCATTTTTTAAACATAAGTAAGCTTTTAAAAAATGTAGTCAATACTTATTTCTTCTGAATCCTTACCTCTTGTTTACACCTACACTCATGGAATTCTAGCTTCTGTTCCTACCACTCAATTAAAAATAGTTTCTAACTCTCTCAGTTTGGATTATTTTCACTGCAAATGACAGAAAACCCAATTCAAAATGACTGGAAATAATAGGGAAAACATAATATCCAACAAACCAGTAAGTCTTTTGGTAGGTTAGCTCCAGAATTGACTCAGGAGATGAAAAATGTCATCATTAGCCTGTTTTCAGTCTTTTGCCTTGGATATCCTAGTTTGTCAGCAGTATTAGACTATATCTTTCCATTGTCATAAGATGACTGCCATGCCTTATATCTCAAGAGCCAAAATTGTGACCAGATGCCACTGGTAAACTGATTTCTAGCAAGGTGAATGACATCACTGTGATTTCACTCAACAAATAAGAAATCACACACTTAAGGTTAGAGGTTGGGCCTATTTCCCCGAAGGCATATGGCAATATAATAAAGAGAGTTGTCCAAAAAATTGAAGTTTTGTTTATAAAGGGAAAAAGTGGGACTTGGATAGGCAACCAACAATGTCTGCAACTCTTCACAATATGACTTTGGGTGAGTCCTTAAATTCTCTTTATCTCAGTTTCCTCGTAAACATAATGAAGCAGTTGTTATTTATGCATCTAATGGGATCATTGTGAGGAGTGAGTAACTTGATGAATTTAAAACACAATGATTGGCACATAAAATGGACTTGGTATATCATACTTGTTGGTATTATTATCAAAATGATAAGTTAATGCTGCCTTTGGCTTCTAGACAGTGCCCTTCTATTATTTTATTATTTATCTTTTACACATTTAAATACACTTTATTCTTCTTTAAGTTATGATTCTGTACTTTTGGATGTGTGTGTGTATGTGTATATTTTATGTATACAGTTGTAAATATACTTAGCCTTGGTCTTCTATGACTTCATATGTAATTTGAACATTGGTTACTCCCAGAACTTTATCTGCAGCCCAGACATTTCCTGTAAGCTCCATTCCCATATGTGTATATCTACCTACTTGACACCTCTACCAGGATGTCCCATGGGTACCAAAAGTCAAAAATAATTAAAATCAAACTCATGAAGTGTCAATTTCAGTGAATGACACTACCATCTACTATAATCCAGAAAAACTAAAAAAAAAAAAACCATCATCCCTCACATTCTAATCTTCTAATGTTTTATATAAGTTCTACCTTCTAAATATCTCTCTCAAGATCTCATCTCTAAATACGTCTACTTTTCTTCATCTCAACTGCTGTCACTTTAGTCTCAATCACCATCATCTTTGCCTACTGCAGTAATCTTTATTTTTCTAGTTTTGCCTTCCTTCCCCATACTTTTTATTTTGCAAAAGCCAAAGGATATCTCTAAATCACTAAAGAGATCATGCCCTTTTCCTGCTTTAAACACTTCAATATGCAGACTCCTTAGAATGTCATGTAAGGACCCTTGGTAATCTGGCACACCTTGGTTTTTCAGTTTTATCTTACGCCATTCTCCCACATATAAATTCCTTTTTACCCCAGTAGGGTATTTTTGCTATTCATCCGAAGGGTCCCTTCTAGTTCAATCTAGCGTTTGAAGTTATTTTCACCTTCTAATCCCAGACTTTCTTCTTCAGCTGCTATCCCACCTGATATCTATCACTCTGAGTACTCTTTTCCCCAAACTGGTTGCAGACTGGGACACTGTGCCTCAAGGTTTTCTTTCCTGACTTTTCCTAAACACAGGGGTACAGGCTTTTTTTTTTTTTTTTTTGCCTTGGATGAGGCTTATATCCAAAGAAGCATTCAGTAACTAGGAGTCATTTTAGGCATGTGAGTATTTTACTGACTTTTCAAGTTCGTGCCTATAGAAATATTGGTCTTAGGTTTCCAACCCCTTCTAAATTGGCAACTGAAAGCTTTGTTTTATTTCCAGAAAGTGGGTAACTTAAGCTTCACATCCTTCTGCTTCTTCTTGTGCAACCAAAGTGTGAGGGATGGATATAAGCAAAACAAAAAGTGTCCTTTTCCGCAAGTAGACCGTGTGTACCTTCAAGGCCCCCAGATTGTGTAATACCTAGAGTATTGGCCTTTGCTCCACAAATGGTAATGACACTACCTTGTAACTAGCTATAGACATGCAGAAATGTCTATAGTTTCTGAATGGCTGTGCTTACAATGTTTCTTTTCATTTCAACAGAATTGTACTTTTACTCGCTTATGGGTGTAAAAAGGTAGCAGTGCGGCCAGTAATCATAGAGATTCTCACACTTTTACAATTTATGAGACATTTGAACAATTAGACCCTGGGAGGTTCAAGGACTGATGCAGCTCTGGACTTTCAAAAGTAGATTTGTGGGCCTTCATTTTAGAGACAATTTTATTTGTTTCACTTGGCTCAGGTGTCCAAATATCTATCTATCTATCTATATATGTATCCTTTGTTATCTGAGTACTGTTGACCCACCAATAGGGGTATATGCATGACAGCCAAGTTTTTCTGACACAGTTTTTACCCCTATCAGTGGGCCAGTAGTACTCAGAGAACAAAGGCTATACAAATACCTGAATACGATTTCATTAAAATGGGCCATGTTTTCTCATCCCTTCATCTTCTTATTCTCTCTTCCTGGGGTTCTTTTTCTCTATAGTAAGAAGTGTTAGTAATATCAGTGATAGTTAACACTTGTGTGCTTACAATGTTCCAGGTACCATTGTAGTGCTTTACAAATTAAGTAACTAATTGAATCATATCAACAATTCTATGAGGTAACTCCATTACACGTATGTGGAAACTGAAATACAGAAAGGTTAAGTAAGTTTCCAAAGAAGACACAGTAAATAGGGGAGCTGAGATGTAAAACTATGCATTCTCTCTCTAGATTAATATTGCTCAATAGAAATACATTATAAGGCAAATATGCAATTTTACATATTCTAGCAACTGTATTTTAGAAAGTGAAAAGAAACAGGTGGAATTAATTTTAATAGCATATATTATTTAACTAAATACGTCAAAAATTGCTGTCAACATTTTGTATTAGCCACATTTAAAAATACAATTTTGACATTTATTTTAGATTCAAGGGGCACATGTGCAGGTTTGTTATATGAATATATTGTGTGATACTGAGGTTTGAGACACAAATGATCCCATCAACCAGATAGTAGCATGTTATCCAACAGTTTTTCAAGACTTTCCATCCATCACATCCTTCCTCCTCTATGAGTCTCCAGTGTCTATTGTTGTGATCTTTATGGTCATGTGTATCCAGTATTTAGTTCCCACTGAGAAATGAGAACACTTTGATATCTGGTTTTGCTTCTTTCTTGATTAGCTTAGGATAATGACCTTCGGGCCATCCATGTTGCTGCAAAGAACATGATTTTGTTCTTTCTATGGCTGTGTAATATTCTATGATGCATGTATTCCAAGTTGTCTTTATCTAATGCACCATTGATGGGCATCTAGATTGATTCCATGTCTTTGGTATTGTGATAGCATAGTGATGAACATACAAATGCATGTGTCTTTTGGTAACGCTATTTTCCTTTGGATATATACCCAGTAACGGGATTGCTAGGTCAAATGGTAGCTCTGTTTTGAGTTATTTGAGAAATCTCCAAACTGTTTTCCACTCTGGCTGAACTAATATACATTTCCATCAACAGTGTAGAAGCATTCCCTTTTCTTTGCAGACTCGCCAATATCTGTTGTTTCTTTACTTTTTTAATAGTAGCCATTCTGACTGGTGTGAGAGGGTATTTAATAGGGGTTTTTATTTGCATTTATTTGACGATTAGTGATGATGAGCATTTTTTTCCATACATTTCTTGGCCTCTTGTCTATATTCTTTAGAGAATTGTCTCTTCATGTCTTTTGCCCACGTTTAAACGGGGTTATTTGGTTTTTGCTTGTTTAATTGTTTAAGTTCCTTATAGATTCTGGATATTAGATCTCTGTTGAATGAATAGTTTGTGAATATTTTCTCCCATTCTGTAGGTTGTTTATTATTACATCATGTGAGTGTCAGGATTAAGTGACTGTACAATATTTAAAATACTACTCAGTACCTGGCATATATCATTAATTGTTAGGAATCATCATCATCATCATCCTGGCACACTCTATAATTCACATCTCCTCCAATTCTAGCATATTGTCATATACACATGACAGTGATAAATCCTCCTTCTTAGGAACTTCCAACAGTTCTTTACATCCATTTTCCTAAGGCATCCTAACAACCGCCATGCTAGGTAGATATTATTGTCCCCAATTTACAATTGAAGCAACTAAAATCCAGTAAAATAAAAGAGCTTGCATAGTTCACAAAACTACAAAATGAGAGTTCCTTAATTTTTATTCTTCTTGAAGGCATAGACATTATCATATTCATTTTTATATGGTTTTAATATTTGTTGAAGTAATCAATAAACATCATTACTATTTCCAGTGAGCCCAAAGATACTTTATTAAAGTTATTTTAAGTCACACAAAAGGTTATGTAGTGGATTTTATGTTCCATTTTCAATAATTAATATTTGAGATACTGAGAAATTATACTGGAATTGCATAGTTAATTATTGTATTACCACATACATTTAAACTGTGTTCTTTTGGGCATATTGACTATTGTATTTTATTCTGGGAATTGCTGTAATCATGCCTATTATAGAACATTTGCAAAAAACAACAAAAAATTACCTATAATCCTAGCACCAAAAGAGTAGTTATTCACTGTTAATGTTTTGTTTACAATTTTCACGATTGAGGTTATACTAGGAATATACTGCTTTAATCTTCTCTTCATTTACATTAAATTGTTACATCATTGGAATTTCCAAAGGGCAGTAGAACTTCTAGGAAACACCACTTTTATTTTAAGTTTGGGGGTACATGTGCAGGATGTGCAGGTTTGTTACATAGGTATACATGTGCCATGGTGGTTTGCTGCACCTATCAACCCATCACCTAAGTGTTAAGCCCAGCATATATTAGCTGTTTTTCCTGAAACTCTTCCCACTGCTGACAGGCCCCAGTGTGTGTTGTTCCCCTCCCTGTGTCCTTGTGTCCTCATTTTCAGCTCCCACTATGTGTCAGAATAAATAGTGTTTGGTTTTCCATTTCTGTGTAAGTTTGCTCAGGATAATGGCTTCCAATTACATCCATGGCCTTGCAAAGAATATGGTCTCATTCATTTTTATGGTGACATAGTATTCCATGGTGTATATGTAACATTGTTTTTAATTGAGTCTACCGTTGTTGGAAATTTGGGTTGATTCCATGTCTTTGCTATTGTGAACAGTGCTGCAATAAACATGTGTGCATGCATTTTTATAATAGAATGACATACTCCTTTGGGTATTTAACCAGTAATGGGATTGCTGGATCAAATGGAATTTCTGGTTCTAGGTCTTTGAGGAATTGCCACATTGTCTTTCACAATGGTTGAACTAATTTACATTCTCACCAACAGCATAAAAACATTCCTTTACCTCTGCAGTCCCAGCAGTATCTGTTGTTTCTTGACTTTTTAATAATTGCCATTCTGACTGGTGTGAGATGGTATCTCATTTTGGTTTTGATTTGCATTTCTCTAATGATCAGTGATGTTGAGCGTTTTTTCACGTGTTTGTTGGCAGTATAAATGTCTTCTTTTGAGAATTGACTGTTTATGGCCCTTAGCCAACACCACTTTTAATGGCAATACAGTTGTCTCTTGTAGATATCTATGATTATTTATTTGGTGACAAGGAAATTTTATTTTATTTTATTTATTATTATTATTATTTTTTAATTGCATTTTAGGTTTTGGGGTACATGTGATGAACATGCAAGATTGTTGCATAGGTACACACTTGGCAGTGTGGTTTGCTGCCTTCCGTCCCCTCACCTGTATCTGTCATTTCTCCCCATGCTATCTCTTCCCACCTCCCCACCCCCCCGCCCCTCCCCCATTTCCCCCCAACGGACCCCAGGGTGTAGTGCTCCCCTCCCTGTGTCCATGTGTTCTCATTGTTCAACACCCACCTATGAGTGAGAATATACGGTGTTTGATTTTCTGCTCTTGTGTCAGTTTGCTGAGAATGATGGTTTCCAGGTTCATCCATGTCCCTACAAAGGACGTGAACTCATCGTTTTTGATGGCTGCGTAATATTCCATGGTGTATATGTACCACATTTTCCCTATCCAGTCTATCATCGTTGGGCATTTGGGTTGGTTCCAGGTCTTTGCTATTGTAAACAGTGCTGCAATGAACATTCGTGTGCACGTGTCCTTGTAGTAGAATGATTTATAATCCTTTGGATATATACACAGTAATGGGATTGCTGGGTCAAATGGGATTTCTATTTTTAGGTCCTTGAGGAATCGCCACACTGTCTTCCACAATGGTTGAATTAATTTACATTCCCACCAACAGTGTAAAAGTGTTCCTATTTCTCCACATCCTCTCCAGCATCTGCTGTTTCCCGATTTTTTAACGATTGCCATTCTAATTGGTGTGAGATGCTATCTCAATGTGGTTTTGATTTGCATTTCTCTGATGATCAGTGATGATGAGCATTTTTTCATATGTTTGTTGGCCTCCTGTATGTCTTCTTTTGTAAAGTATCTGTTCATATCCTTCGCCCATTTTTGAATGGGCTTGTTTGTTTTTTTCTTGTAGATCTGCTTTAGTTCTTTGTAAATTCTGGATATCAGCCCCTTGTCAGATGGGTAGGCTGCAAAAATTTTTTCCCATTCTGTTGGTTGCCAATTCACTCTACCGACTGTTTTTCTTTTGCTGTGCAGAAGCTGTGGAGTCTGATTAGGTCCCATTTGTCTATTTTGGCTTTTGTTGCCAATGCTTTTGGCGTTTTGGTCATGAAGTCCTTGCCTACACCTGTGTCCTGAATGGTTTTGCCTAGATTTTCTTCTAAGGTTTTTATGGTGTTAGGTCTGATGTTTAAGTCTTTAATCCATCTGGAGTTAATTTTGGTGTAAGGTGTCAGGAAGGGGTCCTGTTTCTGCTTTCTGCACGTGGCTAGCCAGTTTTCCCAACACCATTTATTAAACAGGGAGTCCTTTCCCCATTGCTTGTTTTTGTCAGGTTTGTCAAAGATCAGATGGTTGTGGGTATGTCGTATTTCCTCTGAGACCTCTGTTCTGTTCCATTGGTCTATATCTCTGTTTTGGTACCAGTACCATGCTGTTTTCATTACTGTAGCCTTGTAGTATAGTTTGAAGTCCGGTAGTGTGATGCCTCCTGCTTTGTTCTTTTTGCTTAGAATTGACTTGGCTATACGGGCTCTCTTTTGGTTCCATATGAAGTTGAAGGTGTTTTTTTCCAGTTCTGTGAAGAAGGTCATTGGTAGCTTGATGGGAATAGCATTGAATCTGTAAATTACTTTGGGCAGTATGGCCATTTTCACGATGTTGATTCTTCCTAACCATGAACATGGAATGTTTCTCCATCTGTTTGTGTCCTCTCTTATTTCGTTGAGCAATGGCTTGTAGTTCTCCTTGAAGAGGTCCTTTACGTTCCTTGTTAGTTGTATTCCTAGGTACTTTATTCTCTTTGTAGCAATTGTGAATGGCAGTTCGTTCTTGATTTGGCTCTCTTTAAGTCTATTACTGGTGTATAGGAATGCTTGTGATTTTTGCACGTTGATTTTGTATCCTGAGACTTTGCTGAAGTTGTTTATCAGTTTCAGGAGATTTTGGGCTGAGATGATGGGGTCTTCCAGATATACAATCATGTCATCTGCAAATAGAGACAATTTGATTTCCTCGTTTCCAATTTGGATACCCTTTATTTCTTTTTCGTGCCTGATTGCTCTGGCTAGAACTTCCAGTACTATATTGAATAGGAGTGGTGAGAGAGGGCACCCTTGTCTAGTGCCAGATTTCAAAGGGAATGCTTCCAGTTTTTGCCCATTCAGTATGATATTGGCTGTTGGTTTGTCGTAAATAGCTTTTATTGTTTTGAGATAGGTTCCGTCAATACCTAGTTTATTGAGGGTTTTTAGCATAAAGCGTTGTTGAAATTTGTCAAAAGCCTTCTCTGCATCAATTGAGATAATCATGTGGTTTTTGTCTTTGGTTCTGTTTATGTGGTGAATTACGTTTATGGACTTGCATATGTTGAACCAGCCTTGCATCCCCGGGATGAATCCTACTTGATCATGGTGGATGAGCTTTTGGATATGCTGTTGCAATCGGTTTGCCCGTATTTTATTGAAGATTTTTGCATCTATGTTCATCATGGATATTGGCCTGAAATTTTCTTTTCTTGTTGAGTCTCTGCCGGGTTTTGGTATCAGGATGATGTTTGTCTCGTAAAATGATTTGGGAAGAATTCCCTCTTTTTGGATTGTCTGGAATAGTTTCAGAAGGAATGGTATCAGCTCCTCTTTGTATGTCTGGTAGAATTCAGCTGTGAACCCATCTGGACCTGCGCTTTTTTTGGGTGGTAGGCTCTTTATTGCTGCCTCGACTTCAGACCATGTTATTGGTCTATTCAGGGTTTCGGCTTCTTCCAGGTTTAGGCTTGGGAGGATGCAGGTGTCCAGTAATTTATCCATTTCTTCCAGGTTTACTAGTTTATGTGCATAGAGTTGTTTGTAATAATCTCTGATGATGGTTTGGATTTCTGTGGAATCTGTGGTGATATCCCCTTTATCGTTTTTTATTGCATCAATTTGGTTATTCTCTCTTTTCTTTTTTATTAATCTGGCTAGTGGTCTGTCTATTTTGTTGATCTTTTCAAAGAACCAGCTCCTGGATTTATTGATATTCTGAAGAGTTTTTTGTGTCTCTATTTCTTTCAGTTCTGCTCTGATCTTAGTTATTTCCTGACTTCTGCTAGGTTTTGAGTTTTTTTGATCTTGCTCCTCTAGCTCTTTCAATTTTGATGATAGGGTGTCAATTTTAGATCTTTCCTTTCTTCTCATGTGGGCACTCATTGCTATATATTTTCCTCTAGAGACTGCTTTAAATGTGTCCCAGAGATTCTGGTATGTTGTGTCTTCGTTCTCATTGGTTTCGAAGAACATCTTTATTTCTGCCTTCATTTCATTGTTTATCCAGTCAACATTCAAGAGCAAGTTGTTCAGTTTCCATGAAGCTGTGCGGTTCTGGGTCAGTTTCTGCATTCTGAGTTCTAACTCGATTGCACTGTGGTCTGAGAGACTGTTATGATTTCTGTTCTTTTGCATTTGCTGAGGAGTGATTTATTGCCAAATATGTGGTCAATTTTAGAGTAGGTGTGATGTGGTGCTGAGAAGAATGTATATTCTGTGGATTTGGGGTGGAGAGTTCTGTAAATGTCTATTAGGTTTGCTTGTTCCAGGTCTGTATTCAGGTCCTGGATATTCTTGTTGATTTTCTGTCCGGATGATCTGTCTAATATTGACAATGGGGTGTTAAAGTCTCCCACTATTATTGTGTGGGAGTCTAAGTCTCTTTGTAAGTCATTAAGAACTTGCCTTATGTATCTGGGTGCTCCTGTATTGGGTGCGTATATATTTAGGATCGTTAGCTCTTCTTGTTGCAGTGATCCTTTTACCATTATGTAATGTCCTTCTTTGTCTCTTTTGATCTATGTTGCTTTAAAGTCTATTTTATCAGAGATGAGAATTGCCACTCCTGCGTTTTTTTGCTCTCCATTTGCTTGGTAGATCTTCCTCCATGCATTTATTTTGAGCCTTTGTGTGTCCTTGCATGTTAGATGGGTTTCCTGGCTACAGCACACTGATGGGTTTTGGCTTTTTATCGAATTTGCCAGTCTGTGTCTTTTGATTGGGGCATTTAGTCCATTGACATTTAGGGATAGTATTGTTATGTGTGAATTTGATACTGTCATTTTGATGCTACCTGGCTGTTTTGTTGGTTAGTTGATGCAGATTCCTGATTGTGTTGATGCTCTTTTACCATTTGGTGTGTTTTTGGAGTGGCTGGTACTGGTTGTTCCTTTATATGTGTAGAGCCTCTTTCAGGAGTTCTTGTAGAGCAGGTTTGGTGGTGATGAAATCTCTGAGTGCTTGCTTGTTCACAAAGGATTTTATTTTTCCTTCACTTATGAAGCTTAGTTTGGCTGGATAGGAGATTCTGGGTTGAAAGTTCTTTTCTTTAAGGATGTTGAATATTGGCCCCCAGTTTCTTCTGGCTTGTAGGGTTTCTGCTGAGAGATCTGCTGTGAGTCTAATGGGCTTCCCTTTGTGGGTAACTCGACCTTTCTCTCTGGCTGCCCTTAGCATTTTCTCTTTCATTTCAACCCTGGTGAATCTGACGATTATGTGCCTTGGGGTTGCTCTTCTTGAGGAATATCTTTGTGGTGTTCTCTGTATTTCCTGGATTTGAATATTGGTCTGCCTTGCTAGGTTGGGGAAGTTTTCCTGGATAATATCCTGAAGAGTGTTTTCCAGCTTGGATTCATTCTCTTCATCACATTCAGGTACACCTATCAGACGTAGATTAGGTCTTTTCACATAGTCCCACATTTCTTGAAGATTTTGTTCATTCCTTTTTGTGCTTTTTTCTCTGTTCTTGCCTTCTCTTTTTATTTCATTGAGTTGATCTTTGACCTCTGATATCCTTTCTTCTGCTTGGTCAATTCGGCTGTTGAAGCTTGTGCATGCTTCACGAAGTTCTCGTGTTGCGTTTTTCAGCTCCATCAATTCATTTATACTCCTCTCTATGCTGTCCATTCTCATCAGCAGTTCGTCCAATCTTTTTTCAAGGTTCCTATTTTCTTTGCGTTGGGTTAGAACATGTTCTTTTAGCTCATTGTAGTTTCTTACTACCCACCTTCTGAAGTCTGATTCTGTCATTTCATCACCCTCCTTCTCCATCCGGTCTGGTTCCCTTGCTGGTGAGGAGTTGTGATCCCTTTTAGGAGGAGAGGTGTTCTGGTTTCGGGAGTTTTCATCCTTTTTGCGCTGGTTTCTACCCATTTTTGTGGGTTTATCAACCTGTTGTCTGTCTCTGTCCCAGGGAGTTGGAGCTTTATGAGTTTCCATTGCACTACTGCCTTTTTTGATTTTTCTTTCAGGTCTGACCCGCCCAGCTAGCAGCAGGCCTAGCCACTGCCTGCCCGCAGGGGCTTTGCTGAGCTGCTGTGGGCTCCGCCCAGCTGCCCTGAGCTCTTCCCTGCAGTCCTGTTTATATGGAGGTAGTTAGAACTGTCTAGGCAAAGGTGGCCCCGCCTCTGTTATGGCGGACTCTCTCTGTTGTGGCAGGTTGCCTCAGCAACGGCGGGTTGCCTCGGCAACAGCAGCCTGCCTCCCTGGCGGTGGAGAGTCTCAGTAATGGCGGAAGCCCCTCCCCCACGGAGCTGGACCGTTTGGTTCAGCTGTGCTTGGTTTGGAGGGCTCAACCCAGAGGGTTTCCAATTACTGTTTTTGTTTTCGTTGTTGTTGGGGGTGGAGGGGTGGGACCAACCGAGCCTGATCACCTGGCTCCCTGACTCAGAGTCTTTTCTTTTAAGTTGAACGACCCCGCGTTCCGGTCGCTTGCTGAAAAGGCGCCAGGATCTCCCGTGCTGCGACTCACGGAGTCGGCTCGAACTGCGGCGCCGGCTCCTGGCGGATTTTTTGCCTAGGAATCTCCTGGCCTGACTCGCTATTTCAGATGAATGGGCAACTCTGCCGTCTCAGGGCTCCGATCGCCAGCTAAGAGGGCTCCCAGACCAGTGGCTTTTGTACGGAGAACCGCAGCAACAGGGCAAGGTCACAGCAGCCGCGCGGGCGGAATCAGCCCCACAGGGGCCAAAACAGCCGCACCGGCTGGGACTGCGATGCTGGCGACCCCTCTGCCTGGGTATCTCCTGGTCTGTGGGCAATAAGAGTTCATCTGGAAATGCGGCGTCCACTCACCCTCTGCACCTTCACTGGGAGCTGAAGTCCTGAGCTGTTCTTAGGCGGCCATCTTCCCAGCATTCTCCAGGAAATTTTATTTTTATTTTTACTAATATAAATAATGAGGCACTGAACAGATTTCTGTATGGATATTTCTCACTACATTGGATTACTGTTCTTTTTAAAAAAATTTATTTATTTTACTTTAGGTGATTCCTATATCTGACATTTTCCCCCATGTTATCCCTACCCACCCTCTCTTCACTCCCCACCACCTGTTGTCTCACCCCTACCCCCAAACTGCCCCCAGTGTGTGAGGCTCCTCTCCCTGAGTTCACATGTTCTTGTTGTTCAACACCACCTATGAGTGAGAACATACGGTGTTTGGCTTTCTGTTCTTGTGTCAGTTTGCTGAGAATGATAGTTTTCAGATTCATCCATCCAAGTTCCTATAGAAGACACAAACTCATCATTTTTTTTTTTTTTTTTTTTTTTTTTGAGACGGAGTTTCGCTCTTGTTACCCAGGCTGGAGTGCAATGGCGCGATCTCTGCTCACCGCAACTTCTGCCTCCTGGGTTCAGGCAATTCTCCTGCCTCAGCCTCCTGAGTAGCTGGGATTACAGGCACATGCCACCATGCCCAGCTAATTTTTTGTATTTTTTAGTAGAGACGGGGTTTCACCATGTTGACCAGGATGGTCTCCATCTCTCGACCTTGTGATCCACCCACCTCGGCCTCCCAACGTGCTGGGATTACAGGCGTGAGCCACCGTGCCCGACACAATCTCATCATTTTTACAGCTGCATGGTATTCCGTGGTGTATATGTGCAATATTTTCTTTGTCCAGTCTATCATTGATGGGCATTTGGGTTGGTTCCAGGTCTTTGCTATTGTATACAGGGCTGCAATGAACATACCTTGCATGTGTCTTTATAGTAGAATGATTTATAGTTCTTTGGGTATATACCCAGTAATGGGATTGCTGGGTCAAATGGAATTTCTATTTCTAGATCATTGAGATATCGCCACAATGTCTTCCACAATGGTTGAACTAATTTACACTCCCACCAACTATGTAAGAGTGTTGCTATTTCTCCACATTCTCTCCAATATCCGTTGTATCCAGATTTCTTTTTTTTAAAATTTTTATTTATTTATTTATTTATTGCATTTTAGGTTTGGGGGCACATGTGAAGAATATGCAAGATTTTTGCCTAGGTACACACATGGAAGTGTGATTTGCTGCCTTCCTCCCCATCACCTATATCTGGCATTTCTCTCCATGCTATCTCTCCCCAGCTCCCCATCCTCAGCTGTCTCTCCCGCATATCTCCCCAACAGACTCCAGTGTGTGATGTTCCCCTCCCTGTGTCCATGTGTTCTCATTGCTCAACACCCTCCTATAAGTGAGAACATGCAGTGTTTGATTTTCTGTTCTTGTGACAGTTTGCTAAGAATGATGTTTTCCAGATTCATCCATGTCCCTACAAAAAACACAAACTCATCATTTTTTATGGCTGCATAGTATTCCAAGGTGTATATCTGCCACATTTTCCTTGTCCATTCTATCGTCGATGGGCATTTGGGTTGTTTCCAGATCTTTGCTATTGTTTACACTCCCACCAACTGTGTAAGAGTTTCCTATTTCTCCACATCATCTCCAGCATCTGTTGTCTCCAAATTTTTTAGTGATCATCATTCTAACTGGCATGAGATGATACCTCAGTGTGGTTTTGATTTGCATTTCTCTAATGACCAGTGATGATGAGCATTTTTCATATGTTTGTTGGCCTCATATATTTATTCTTTTGAAAAGTGTCTGTTCATATTCTTTTGAATGGGGTTGTTTGTTTTTTCCTCGTATATCTGTTTTAATTCTTTGTAGATTCTGGATATTAGCCCTTTGTCAGATGGGTACCCTTTGTCAGATGGGTAGATTGCAAAAAATTTTTCCCATTTTGTTGGTTGCTGATTCACTCTAATGATGGTTTCTTTTGCTGTACAGAAGCTATGGAGTTTAATTAGATCCCATTTGCCTATCTTGGCTTTTATTGCCATTGCTTTTGGTGTTAAGTCATGAAGTCCTTGCCTATGCCTATGTCCTAGATGGTTTTGCCCAGGTTTTCTTCTAGTGTTTTAATGGTGTTAGGTTTTATGTTTAAGTCTTTGATCCATCTGGAGTTAATTTTAGTGTAAGGTGACAGGTAGGGATCCAGTTTCTGCTTTCTGCACATTGCTAACGAGTTTTCCCAACACCATTTATTAAACATGGAGTCCTTTCTCCATTGCTTGTTTTTGCCGGGTTTGTCAAAGATCAGATGGTTGTAGATGTGTGGTGTTTCTTCTGGTGTCTCTGTTCTGTTCCATTGGTCTATGTCTCTGTTTTTGCACCAGTGCCATGCTGTT
The DNA here is from genome assembly GCF_048565385.1 of Saimiri boliviensis. NCBI lineage: Eukaryota > Metazoa > Chordata > Mammalia > Primates > Cebidae > Saimiri > Saimiri boliviensis. Next base: position 52,068,760 of record NC_133470.1, read on the forward strand.
TTGATTACTGTAGCCTTGTAGTATAGTTTGAAGTCTGGTGGTGTGATGCCTCTAGCTTTGTTCTTTTTGCTTAGGATTGTCTTGGCTATGCTGGGTCTTTTGTGATTCCACATGAAGTTTAAAGTGTTTTTTTCCAATTCTGTGAAGAAGGTCATTGGTAGCTTGATGGAGATAGCGTTGAATCTATAGATTACTTTGGGTAGTATGACCATTTTCACGATATTGATTCTTCCTAACCATGAGCATGGAATGTTTCTATATCTGTTTGTGTCCTCTCTTATTTCGTTGAGCAGTGGTTTGTAGTTCTCCTTGAAGATGTCCTTTACGTTCTTTGTCAGTTGTATTCCTAGGTATTTTATTCTGTTTGTAGCAATTGTGAGTGGGAGTATACTCTTGATTTGGCTCTCTGTGAGTAGAGCTGTTTGTAGTAATCTCTGATGGTAGTTTGTGTTTCTGTGGGATCAGTGGTGATATCTTTATCATTTCTTATTGCATCTATTGCTTTTCTTTTTTATTAATCTGGCTGGCAGTCTCTCTATTTTGTTGATATTTTCAAAATCACCAGCTCCTGTATTTATTGATTTTTGAAGAGATTTTTGTGTCTCTATCTCCTTCAGTTCTTCTCTGATCTTAGTTATTTCTTGTCTTCTGCTAGCTTTTGAGTTTTTTTTTTTTTTTTTGATCTTCCTTCTCTAACTCATTCAATTTTGATGATAGGATTAGATTTTAGATCTTTCCTCTCTTCTCATGTCTGCATTTATTGCTATAAAATTTCCCTCTCAACACTGCTTTAAAGATGTCCCAGAGATTCTGGTAAGTTGTGTGTTCATCCTGGTTGGTTTTTAAGAACATCTTTATTTCTGCCTTCATTTCATAGTTTATCCAGTCAGCATTCAGAAGTGTGTTGTTCAGTTTCCAAGTGGTTTTTCAGGTTTGAGTGTGTTTCTTGATCCTGAGTTCTAATCTGATTGCACTGTGGTCTGATAGACTGTTTGTTATGATTTCTGTTCTTTTGCATTTGCTGAGTAGTGGTTTGCTTCCAATGATGTGGTCAATTTTAGAGTAAGTGCAATGTGGTGCTGAGAAAAATGTATATTCTGTGGATTTGTGGTGGAGCATTCTGTGTATGTCTATTAGGTCTGCTTGGTCCAGCTCTGTATTGAAGTCCTGGATATCCTTGTTAATATTTTGTCTTGTTGATCTGTCTAATATTGACAGTGGAGTATTGAAGTCTCCCACTTTTATTGTGTGGGAGTCTAAATTTCATTTCAGATTTTTAAGAACTTGCTTTATGTATCTGGGTGCTTCTGTTTTGGGGGATGTATATATTTAGGATAGTTAGCTCTTCCTGTTAGATTGATTCTTTTGCCATTATGTAGTGTCTGTCTTTGTCTCTTTTGATTTTTGTTGGTTTGGAGCCTATTTTATCAGAGACTAGGATTGCAACCCTTATTTTTTTTTTTTCTCCGTTTGCTTGGTAAATCTTCTTCCATTCCTTTATTTTGAGTCTATGTGTGTCTTTGTATGTGAGATGGGTTTCCTGAATGCAGCACACTGATGAGTTCTGACTTTTTATCGAGTTTGCCAGTCTGTATCTTTTGGTTGAGGCATTTAGACCATTTACATTCAATGTTAATATTGTTATGTGTGAATTTGTTCCTACCATTTTGTTACTGGCTGGTTTTCTTTCCCATTTGTTGACTCATTTTCTTCATTGCATTTTTGGTCTTTGCCAACTTGTTTGCTTATGTAGTGACTGGTACTTGTTCCTTTCCATTCTTGGTGTTTCTTTTAGGAGCTCTTGTAAAGCAGGTCAGCTACTGACAGAATCTCTCAGTAATTACTTTTTTGTACAGGATTTTATTTCTCCTTCACTTACGAAGCTTAGTTTGGCTTGATATGAGATTCTGGGTTGAAAGTTCTTTCCTTTAAGGATGATGAATATTGGCCCCCACTCTCTTCTGGCTTGCAGGGTTTCTGCCAAGAGATCTGATGTGAATCTGATTGGCTTCCCTCTGTGGGTGACCACATCTTTCTCTGTGGCTGCCCTCAGCATTTTTTTCTTCATTTTGACCCTAGTGAATCTGACGATTATGTTAACTTGGGATTGCTCTTCTGGAGGAATATCTTTGTGGAGTTCTCTGTATTTATTGAATCTGAAATTTGGACTGCCTTGCTAGGCTTGGGAAGTTCTCCTGGATAATATCCTGGAGTGTGTTTTCTAGCTGGGATTCATTCTCCCCATCATATTCAGATACACCAATCAAGCGTAGATTAGGTATTGTCACGTAATCCCATATTTCTTGGAGGCTTTGTTCATTTCCTGTCACTCTTTTATCTCTTGTCTTGCCTTCTCTTTTTATTTCAGTGAGTTGATCTTCAATCTCTGATATCCTTTCTTCTGCTTGATCGACTCTGCTATTAAAACTTGTTATTGCTTCACATAGTTCTCATGCTGTGTTTTTCAACTGCATCAATTCGTTTATGTTCTTCTATAAGCTGGTTATTCCAGTTAGCATTTCATCTAACCGGTTTTCAAGGTTTTTGGTTTCTTTGCATTGAGTTAGAACGTGTTCCTTTAGCTCAGAAAAGTTGTTTATTATCCACCTTCTGAAGCCTGTTTCTGTCAATTTGTTGCACTCCTCGGTCAAGTTGAGATCCTGTGTTGTCGAGGATTTGTGATCTCTTGAAGGAGAAGAGGTGTCTGGTCTTTGATGGTTTCATCTTTTTTGTGCTGTTTTTTCCCCATCTTTGTGGATTTACCTGGCTGTGTTGCCAGGGGGCTGCTTGATTGCTTGCCTGCCTGTGAAGGTGCTACTGAGTTTCTAGAGACCCCTTCAGGTTACTAGGGAAGTTTCCTGTGTCTTTTTTGTTTATGCTGGGAGATTAGACCAGCCTCTTCTGCTGACCTGTAGGCACTGCTGGGTTTTCAAGAACGCTGTCCCGTTGCTTTGTAGACTTCCTGTGTTTTTTGTTAAAATGTGTAGCCCAGTCCCACCCCTCTAGTGGTGGGTTGTGCCCTTCCTCCACTGGGCTGGATCATTCAGTGTTCATTTCAGACTGTGGCACTGGCTGTGCAATCCACTAGAGTCAGAGCTTCAGCCCTCTGGGGTTTGTGGGAGAGGGTAGGGACCTGCTCTGCTACACCAGGCCATTTCCCCCTTTTGGCTTCCCCTCTCTCTGGTAATTGGATAGGGACCCACCCAGCTGCTCTTGCTTACAGCTCCTTCTCTCTCTGGGGTGGGAGAGGGGGTGATAGCTCAGTCTGCAGGCTCTTATTCACCTCTGCACTTGTAATTCACAGAGGTTGACTAGCAAAGATCCCCTGTTCTATGTATTGCTGCGGCTTTGGGGGAAGTGCTGTATCTGGACTGGTATGCCAGAGGGGGAGACTCCAACTCACTGGTCAGATGCGCTTTCTGGGTGAAGCAGTGCCTCTCTGTGCCTCAGTCTGCTCTGAGTGGATTTTGCTTACCATAAAACGAGACCCATTGAAATGGACCTGGTACCTCAGTTGGAGCTAGATCTCTGGATTTCTGCGTCTCTCTTGCTTGGTGTTGTGCACTGGAGTTGTGTCTAATCCACCATCTTTGATCTTCTCTGCATTACTGTTCTTGTAATGGATTCCTAAAAGGAGAATCACTGGCTCAAATGGTCAGCTTTATAAGGCTCTTGACAAGTACATTGACTTTAATATGTTGATGACATATTAACATACTAATATGGGTATTCTTTTAATAAAGTTGGTCAGGTGACTTGTTTATGTAAAGTTTGTGTTGTTTTATTTCCTCTCAGATTTGAGGAGGCGATGAAGGAGGCTCATGCTGTAGATCAAAAGCTTGCAGAGAAGCAGGAAGATGAAGCCAGCCTGGAAAAGAAATGGCCCTTCCTTGGAGTTCCTTTCACAGTCAAAGAAGCTTTCCAGCTACAAGGTACTATTCTCTTATTTTTGGCCACATGAGTTTAACTCAGAAGTGGCTACATTTTCTAAAATTATAAACTAAAAAGGGTGTTATAAAGGTGAAGGACTAACTCATGCTGCTTCTTCAGTTTTAAAATGAGAGAAACTATTCAGCAAGTTCCATTGGAAGAAGAAATAATAATGGCAATTCTCTGTTAGCTCTGTATGGCATATGGGGGCACTATGATTAGTACCTATTAATCCTCACAGCCAACTTATAAGAATAGTATTATTGATCTTATATTTCAAGTAAGAAAATTGAGGCTTATGTCTTTAAAGTAGTTTGGCTAAAGCCAAACTTGGATTCTGATAAACACCTGTGCTTTCTCTTTGAAACAGTTCTTATTTTGTAACATCTTACTAGCATCAACAGTAAATGAAAATCTGAAATATTTGGAAAGTAAATTACATATTTTAAAATAACTCGTGGGTCAAAGAAATAAATCACAAACTTTTGAACGGAAAGAAAAAATATGATAATGTAACAAAACTTATGGGATGTAGATATATTAGCACATAAAGGGAAATGTATGGCTTTCAGCAAGTATATTTGAAAAGAAAGATGTAAAATCAATAACTGAAGCCTGGCCTTATATGGCTCCTGGGAAAGGGGTTAGTGAGGGAACCGTGGCCTCATGTTCATCAGGAACCTCTGGGATCCTAGCTATAGGGAAACCCTTGTCCCCTCTGAGCGTATGAGTTGGCAAGAAGATCTGGCAGAGAGCAGGCAGAGACAGACCTTCAGAGAGTTTGGAGCATGGACGCTTTTGGTTCTCTGGGTAGCTTTAGCTGAGAGCACTCATAGGCACCAATCCCCAGGTCTTCCCATTCCTCCAAGGATGTGCTGGCTGGAGTGACCTCTGAGCCAGGAGAGAGCAGGACCAGTTTCCCCATGGGACTGAGGTGCATTGGCCCTGCAAGCTTTCCTGCCTGCCAGCCCCTCCCAGCATCCGTGCCTAGCTGCTTTGTAGGAGCAGTTTCACATAACAGCCCCTGTCAACCAACCTCAGTGTATTGATGCACCTAAGAACTTTCCTGGCTAGCCTGGAGCATATTGGATTGCCTAGCATAGCCAGAAGTGAACCCCAGCTAAAGGACAGCCAAGTGCACCCACGGCTGCAGTATGCTACTAGAGAGCAAGGAACAGAGATCTGTGGACAGTACTGAAACAGGGGAGGAGCTCCCACTCCCAGAACACTGAGAGGGAGAGATGCATGGGTTCCTGGGCCAGGTGAGATGGGCATGCCTCCCTCCACAGGGTGGGTCCATAGAGTGTGGCATATCTCTCTGCTTCAGCCTCTTCCTGAGAGGGCGGGTGGTACAGAACAGCTAACAAAAGAAATGCCAGTGCAGCACCACTGTTCAGAGGGGCTCTTCCAAATCTCAGGAGCAGATCTGGTGAGGGGAGTGCTGTCTCTTTGTGTTCTCCCAACTCAAGGGCATGCCCACATACTAAAGGACATACAAAAGAACTGCACAACTTGGTATTAACCTAGCCACCAGCCATTACTCTTATGCTTCATCTACTGGATTGCAGCCCAAACTACAACACTAATCAATCATCCTACTAATATATACAGCTGTGAAACCAAGTGCAAGAATTCAAACGCACATAACGATTCTATACAGAACACTGGTCTTCTGAAAGAATCCACAAACATAGCCAACTAACTACACTAAACTTACACCACAGTTACAGAAATACCAATCTTCAAAGATTAGAACAAATTAATGCAAGTACTCTAGAAATATAAAAAGCCGGAGTGTCCCTGTTGACCTCAAAACAAATCCAATAGCTCCCCAGAAATGGTTTTTAACAAGTCTGAAATGACTGAGATGACATTGACTTCAGGATCTGGGTGTCGATGAAACTTATTGAGATTCAGGAGAAAGTTGTAATCCAAGGAATCCAAAGAATTCAGAAAAATGACCCAAAAGATGAGAGATGAAATGGGCCTTTTAGGAAACAACCAAACAGAGCTTCTAGAATTTAGAAACTCACTATGAGAATTTCATAATACAATTGGAAGTATTAGCAGCAGAATAGACCAAATTGAGTAAAGAATCTTAGCACTTGAATACTGTTTTTTTCAAATCACCTCAATCACACAAAAAATAAAGAAAAAAGGAATTAGAAAAATGGCCTGAAGTTTTCTTTTTTTGTTGAGTCTCTGCCGGGTTTTGGTATCAGGATGATGTTGGTCTCATAAAATGATTTGGGAAGGATTCCCTCTTTTTGGATTATTTGGAATAGTTTCAGAAGGAATGGTACCAGCTCGTGTTTGTATGTCTGGTAGAATCTGACGGTGAACCCATCTGGACCTGGGCTTTTTTTAGGGTGGTAGGCTCTTAATTGCTGCTTCAACTTCAGACCTTGTTATTAGTCTATTCAGGGTTTTCACTTCTTCCTGGTTTAGGTTTGGGAGGAGGCAAATGTCCAGGAATTTATCCATTTCTTCCAGGTTTACTAGTTTACGTGCATAGAGTTGTTTGTAATAATCTCTGACGATGGTTTGAATTTCTGTGGAATCTGTGGTGATATCTCCTTTATCATTTTTTATTGCAGCTATTTGATTATTCTGTTTTCTTTTTTATTAATCTGGGTAGTGGTCTATTTTGTGATCTTTTCGAAAAACCAGCTCCTGGATTTATTGATTTTTTGAAGGTTATTTTGTGTCTCTATCTCCTTCAGTTCTGCTTTGATCTTAGTGATTTCTCGTGTTCTGCTAGGTTTTGAGTATTTTTGACCTTGCTCCTCTTGCTCTTTCAATTTTGATGATAGGGTGTCATTTTTAGATCTCTCCTTGCTTCTCATGTGGGCATTTATTGCTATATATTTTCCTCTAGAGACTGCTTTAAATGTGTCCCACAGATTCTGGTATGTTGTGTCTTTGTTCTCATTGGTTTCAAAGAACATCTTTATTTCTGCCTTCATTTCATTGTTTATCCAGTCAACATTCAAGAGCCATTTGTTCAGTTTCCATGAAGCTGTGCAGTTCTGAGTTAGTTTCTCAATTCTTAGTTCTAAGTTAATTGCACTGTGGTCTGAGAGACTACTTGTTATGATTTCCGTTCTTTTGCATTTTCTGAGGAGTGATTTACTTCCATTTATGTGGTCAATTTTAGAGTAGGTGCGATGTGGTGCTGAGAAGAATGTATATTCTGTGGATTTGGGGTGGACAGTTCTGTAAATGTCTATTAGGTTTTCTTGTTCCAGGTCTGAGTTCAAGTCCTGGATACCCTTGTTAATTTTCTGTCTGGTTGATCTGTCTAATATTGACAATGGGGTGTTAAAGTCTCCCACTATTCTAAGTCTCTTTGTAAGTCATTAAGAACTTGCCTTATGTATCTGGGTGCTCCTGTATTGGTTGTGTATATATTTAGAATCATTAGCCCTTCTTGTTGCATTGATCCTTTTACCTTTATGTAATGTCCTTGTCTTTTTTGATCTCTGTTGCTTTAAAGTCTATTTTATGAGAGAAGATAATTGCCACTTCTGCTTTTTCCTGTTCTCCATTTGCTTGGTCAGTCTTCCTCCATCCCTTTATTTTGAGCCTTTGTGTATCCTTCCATGTAAGATGGGTTTCCTGGATACAGCACACTGATGGGTTTTGGCTTTTTATCCAATTTGCCAGTCTGTGTCTTTTGATTGGGGCCTTTAGCCCATTTACATTTGGGGTTAATATTGTTATGTGGAGATTTGATCCTGCCATTTTTGATGCTAGCTGGCTGTTTTGCCTGTTAGTCAATGCAGTTTCTTCATTGTGTTGATACTCTTTACCCTTTGGTATGTTCTTGGAATGGTTTGTACTGGTAACTCCTTTCTAAGTTTAATGCCTCTTTCAGGAGTTCTTGTAAAGCAGGCCTGGTGGTGACGAAATCTCTGAGTACTTGCTTGTTCGCAGAGGATTTTACTTTTCCTTCACTTATGAAGCTTAGTTTGTCTGGATATGAAATTCTAGTTGAAAGTTCTTTTCTTTAGGAGTGTCGAATATTGGCCCTCACTCTCTTCTGGCTTATAGGGTTTGTTCTGAGAGACCTGCTGTGAGTCTGATGGGTTTCCCTTTGTGAATAACCTGACCTTTCTCTCTGGCTTCCCTTAGCATTTTCTCCTTCATTTCAACTCTGGTGAATCTGATTATCATGTGTCTTGGGGTTGCTCTTCTTGAGGAATATCTTTGTGATGTTCTATTTCCTGGATTTGAATATTGGCCTGCCCTGCTAGGTTGGGAAAGTTTTCCTAGAAAATATCCTGAAGAGTATTTTCCAGATTGGTTTCACTCTCTCCATCACACTCAGGTACAACTATCAAACGTAGATTAGGTCTTTTCACATAGTACCATATTTCTTGGAGACTTTGTTCATTCCTTTTTACCCTTTTTTCTCTAATCTTACCTTCTTGTTTTATTTCATTGAGTGGATTTTCTACCTGTGATAACCTTTCTTCTGCTTGATCAGTTCAGCTGTTGAAACTTGTGTAAGCTTTGCAAAGTTTTTGTGTTGTGTTTTTCAGCTCCATACATTCACTTATATTCCTCTCTAAGTTGTCTATTCTCGTTAGCATTTCATCAAAACTTTTTTTCAGGTTCTTAGTTTCTTTGAATTAGGTTAGAGCATGTTCTTTTAGCTCACAGAAGTTTCTTATTACCCACCTTCTGAAGCCTGATTCTGTCAATTCATCGCACTCATTCTCCATCCAGCCTTGTGTGTTTGCTGGTGAGGAGTTGTGATCTCTTGCAGGAGAAGAGACATTCTGGTTTTGGGTATTATCATCCTTTTTGCACTGATTTCTTCCCATCTTTGTGAATTTATCCACTTGTCATATTTGTAGTTGTTGACTTTCAGATTGGGTCTCTGAGTGAACATCCTGTTTGTTCATGATGAAGTTATTTCTTTTTGTTTCCTAGTTTTTCTTCTACCAGTCAGGCCCCTCAGCTGTAGGACTTCTGAGGTCCACTCCAGGCCCTGCTTGTCTGGGGATCACCTGCAGTGTCTTCAGAACAGTAAGGGTTGCTGCCAGTTTCTTCTGCTATCTTTGTCCCAGAAGGATACCAGCCAAATGTCAATCTGAGCTCTTTTTTATGGGATGACTCTTTGGATACACAGGGGTCAGGGAGCTGCCAGAGGAGACAGTCTGTCCTTTATTGGAGTTCAAGCGCTGAGGTGTGAGCTCCATTGTTCATTTAGAGCTGCTGGGCAGGTACATTTTAGTCTGCTGCAGCAGAACTCACAACCTCCTTTTTTTCCCAGGTGCTCTGTCCTGGGGAGTTAGGGCTTTATTTATCAGTTACCATTGTGTTGTGCCTTTTTTTCAGGGCTGCCCTGCCCAGCAAGGAAACATCCTAGTCACTGTCTGCCTGCTGTCTTTGCTGAGCTGCTGTGGGCTCTGCCCAGCTGCCATGTGAACTTCCTGGCAGTCCTATTTATACAGATGTAGTTAGAACTGCCTTGGTAATGGTGGCCCACCTGTAATGGCGGACTCTTTCTGTAATGGCAGGTTGCCTTGGCAATGGCGGGCTGGTCAGCATTGGCGCACTACCTCCATAGTGGTGAAGTGCCTCGGTAATGGCAGATATCCCTCCTCCACAGAGCTGGACCTTCCCAGGTTCAGCTGTGCTTGTGAAACTCTGAGCCCAGAGCATATCCAATTGCTGTTTTTTGTGGGGGTGGGACCATCCGAGCCTGATCACCTGGCTCCCTGTCTCAGAGCCTTTCTTTTAGTTGAACAGTTGACTCCCTTCCAGGTGATCCAGTTGCCTTTTGAAAAGGCACCGGGATCTGTGTGATTTCCAGTGTGGTGACCCACTGCACTGGCTGAAACAGTGGTGCTGAGATTTTTGGCATTTCTTTTGCCCAGGAATCTCCTGGCCTGGCTCCCTGTTTCAGTCCCCTTTTTAATCAGATGAATGGGTGACTCTGCCTTCCTGGAGCTCCAGTCACCAGCTAAAATGGTACCCAGACCCCTGTATTTTGTATAGAGAACCACCACACCTCAGCACCAGCAAAATAGCTGCATCAGATAAAACAGCGGCACTGGCCAAACCAGTCACGCTGGCGACCTATGGGGCTCCTCCGCCTGGGAATGTCCTGGTGTGTGGGCAATAAAAATCTGTCTGGAAATGCGATGTCCACTCACCCTCTGCGTTTTCACTGGGATCTGCAATACTGAGCTGCTTCTAATCGGCCATCTTGGATCCCTCACTCAGAAACCTTTTATGAGACCAACATCATCCTGATACCAAATCCTGGCAGAGATTCAACAAGAAAAGAAAACTTCAGACCAATATACATGATGAACATAGATGCAAAAATTTTCAATAAAATACTGGCAAGCCAATTGCAACAGCACATCAAAAAGCTTATCTGTCACAATCAAGTAGGCTTCATCCTGGGGACGCAAGGCTATTTGAACATATGGGAGTCTATAAACGTAATCCATCACATAAACAGAACCGAAGACAAAAACCACATGATTATCTCAATTGATTCAGAGAAGGCCTTTGGCAAAATTCAACAGCCCTTTATGCTAAAAACTCAGAATAAATTAGGTATTGGAAGAATGTATCTCAAAATAATAAAAGCTATTTATTACAAACCCACAGCCAACATCATAATGAATGGGCAAAAACTGGAAGCATTCCCTTTGAAAATTGGCATGAGACAAGGATGCCCTCTCTCACCACTCCTATTCAATATAGTACTAGACGTTCTAACCAGAGCAATCAGGCAAGAAAAATTAATAAAGGGTATTCAATTAGGAAAGGAGGAAGTCAAATTGTCTCTATTTGTGGATGACATGATTGTATATCTAGAAGACCCCATCGTCTCAGCCCAAAATCTCCTGAAACTGATAAGCAACTTCAGCAAAGTCTCAGGATATAACATAAATGTCCAAAAATCACAAGCTTTTCTATATACCAATAACAGGCTTAAAGAGAGCCAAATCAAGAATGAACTGCTATACACAATTGCTACAAAGAGAATAAAATACCTAACTAACAAATAATGTAAAGGACCTCTTCAAGGAGAACTACAAACCACTTTTCAATGAATTAAGAGAGGATACAAACAGATGGAGAAACGTTCCATTCTCATGGTTAGGAAGAATCAATATCATGAAATTGGTCATACTGCCCAAAGTAATTTAGAGATTCAACACTATTCTCATCAAGCTACCAATGACTTTCTTCATAGAACTGGGGAAAAAAAAACTGCTTAATCTTCATATGGAACCAAAAGAGAGCCTGCATAGCCAAGTCAATTCTAAGCAAAAAGAACAAAGCCAGTGGCATCACACTACCTGTCTTCAAAGTATACTGCAAGGCTACAGTAATCAAAACAGCATGGTACTGGAACCAAAACAGAGATATAGAGCAATGGAATAGAACAGAGGCCTTAGAGGCAATGCCACACATCTATAACCATCTGATCTTTGACAAACCTCACAAAAACAAGCAATGGGGAAAGGATTCCCTGTTTAATAAATGGCGTTGGCAAAACTGGCTCTCAGTTTGCAGAAAGCAGAAACTGTATCCCTCTGACATTTTAAACTAAAATTAACTACAAATGGATTCAAGACTTAAACGTAAGACATATCACCATAAAAACCCTAGAATATAATCTAAGCAAAACCATTCAAGACATAGGCATAGACAAATGCTTCATAACTAAAACACCAAAAGCATTGGCAACAAAAGCCAAAATAGGCAAACAGGACCTAATTAAACTCCAGAGCTTCTGCACAGCAAAAGAAACAATCATTAGAGTGAACCAGCAACTAACTGAATGGGAAAAATTTTTTGCAATCTACCCATCTGACAAAGGGCTAATATCCAGAATCTACAAAGAACTAAAACAGATTTACAAGGAAAAAACAAACAAACCCATCCAAAAGTGGGCAAAGGATTTGAACAGACACTTTTCAAAAGAAGAAATATATGAGACCAACAAACATATGAAAAAATGCTAGTCATCACTGGTCATTAGAGAAATGCAAATCAAAACCTCATTGTGATACCACTTCATGCCAGTTAGAATGGTGATCATTCAAAAATCTGGAGACAACAGCTGCTGGAGAGGATGTGGAAATATAGGAACACTTTTACACTGTTGGTTGGAGTGTAAATTAGTTCAACCATTGTGGAAGACAGTGTGGCAATTACTCAAGGTCCTAGAAATAAAAATTCCATTTGATCCAGCAATCTCATTACCGAGTATATACCCAAAGGATTATAAATCATTCTATTATTAAGAAACATGCACATGTATGTTCATTGTGGCCCTGTTTACAACAGCAAAGACCTGGAACCAACCCCAATGCCCTGTGATGATAGACTGGACAAAGGAAATGTGGCACATATACCCCATGGAATACTATGCAGCCATAATAATTGAGGATTTTGTATCCTTTTTAGTTACATCAATGGATGTGGAAGCCATCATTCTCAGCAAACTGACACAAGAACAGAAATCAAAACCTCACTTGTTCTCACTCATAGGCTGTTTTAAACAATGAGAACACATGGAAACAGGGAGGGTAGTATCACACTCTGGGTTCTATTGGAGTGTCAGGGAGCTAGGGTAGGGATAGCACAGGGTGGGGGATTTGGGGAGGGATAAGATTAGGAGAAATGCCTAATGTAGATGGCAGAGGTATGGATGTAGGAAACCACCGTGTCATGTGTATACCTATGTATCAATCCTGTGCAGTCTACCCATGTACCTCATAACTTGAAGTATATAAAAAAAGCAATACATCTAGGAGGTGGTTTCCTGAAAATATTAACAAAATGAATAGATCGCTAGCCAGAAAAATAAAGAAGAAAAGAGATAATAGTCAAATCGTTAGAAAAATAAATTTAAAGAGGATATCAGCATTGATCCCACAGAAATAAAAACTACTATCAGATAATACTGTAAACACCTCTATGCAAATAAACCGGAGAATCTAGAAGAAATGAATAAATTCCTGGTCACATACACTCTTCCAAGGCTAAACCAGGAAGAAGTCTAATCTTTGAATAGATCAAACAATTTCTGAAATTGAGGAAGTAATTAATAGCCTGTCGACCAAATAAAGCAGAAGACCAGACGGATTCAGAGCTGAATTCTACCAGAAGTACAAAAAGGAGCTGGTACCATTCCTTCTACAACTATTCCAGACAATAGAAGAAAAGGGACTCTACCCTTACTCATTTTATGATGCTAGCATTATCCAGGTACAAAACCTGGCAGAGAAACACACAAAAGCACATTTTAGGTCAATATCCCTGATGAACATTGATGTGAAAATCTTCGATTGAACACTAGCAAACTGAATTCAGCAGCACATCAAAAAGCTTATCTGCCATAATTAAATCAGCTTCATCCCTGAAATGCACGACTTGTTCAATATATGCAAACATATAAACGGAACCAATGACAAAAGCCACATGTTTATCTTAATAGTGGAGAAAAGTCCTTTGATAATATTCAACCCAGCTTCATGCTAAAAACTCTCTATAAACTAAGTATTGATGAAATGTAAATCAAAATAATAAGAGCTATATATGCAAACCCATAGCCATTATCATTCTGAATGGGAAAATCCTGGAAACATTCCTTTGAAAACTGGCACAAGACAAGAATGCCCTCTCTCACCACTTCTACTCAACATAGTATTGGAACTTCTGGCCAGGGCAATCAGGCAAGAGAAAGAAATAAAGGGTATTCACATTGGAAAAGAGGAAGTCAAATTGTCTCTGTTTGCAGGTGACATGATTGTGTATTTAAAAAACCCCATTGTCTCAGCTCAAAATATCCTTAAGCTGATAAGCAACTTCAGCAATGTTTTAGGATAGAAAATCAATGTGCAAAAATCACAAGCATTTCTATACACCAAGAATCGACAGAGAGCCAAATCATGAGCAAACTCCCATTCACAATTGCCACAAAGAGAATAAAATACCTAGGAATACAACTAATAAGGGATGTGAAGGACGTCTTCAAGCAGAATTGCAAACCACTGCTCAAGAAAATAAGAGGAAACAACAAAATGGAAAAGCATTCCATGCTTATGGATAAGAAAAATCTATATTGTGAAAATGGTCAGAATGCCCAAAGTAATTTATAGATTCAGTGCAATTCCCATCAAGTTACCATTGACTTTCTTCACAGAATTAGAAAAAAAAAAAAAAACTACTTTAAATTTTATATGCACCAGAAAAGATTCTGAATAGCATAGACAATCCTAAGGGGGGGGGAAAAATGCTGGAAGCATCATGCTACTTAACTTCAAACTATACTACAAGGTTACAGTAACCAAAACAGCATGGTACTGGTACTAAAACAGAGATATAGACCAATGGAACAGAACAGAGGCCTCAGAAAGAATGTCCCACATCTGCAACCATATGATTTTTGATGAATCTGACAAAAACAAGCAATGGGGAGAAGATTCCTTATTTAATAAATGGTTTTGAGAAAACGGGCTAGCCATATGCAGAAAACTGAAACTGGACCTTTTCCTTACACCTCATAAAAAAATTAACTCAAGATGGATTAAATATTTAAATGTAAGACCCAAGGCTATAAAAACCCCTGAAGAAAACCTAGGCAATACCATTTAGGACATAGGCATGGGGAAAGCCTTCATGACTAAAACACCAAAAGCAATGACAACAAAAGCCAAAACTGACAAATGGAATCTAATTAATACAAGGAGCTTCTGTGCATCAAAAGAAACTATCATCAGAGTGTACAGGCAAGCTACTGAATGGGAGAAAATTTTTGCAATCTGTCCATCTGACAAAAGGCTGATGTGCAGAATCTATAAAGAACTTTAAATATTTACATAAAAAAACAACTCTATCACAAAGTGGGTGAAGGATATGAACAGACATTTCTCAAAAGAAAATATTTATATGGACAGGAGGCATATGAAAAAAAGCTTATCATCACGTGGTTATTAGAGAAATGCAAATCAAATCCACAATGAGATATCAGTTCATGCCAGTTAGAATGGCAATCATTAAAATGTCAGGAAACAACATGGGCTGGAGAGGATGTCGAGAAATATGAATGGTTATACACAGCTGGTGGGAGTGTAATTTAATTCAACCATTGTGAAAGTCAGTGTGTTGATTCCTCAAGGATCTAGAACCACAATACAATTTGACACAGCAATCCCACCACTGGGTATATGCCCAAAGGATTATAAACCATTCACTGTAAAGACACATGCACACGTATGTTTATTGCAGCACTATTCATAATAGCAAAGACTTGGAATCGACCCAAATGTCCATCAATGATAGGCTGAATAAAGAAAATGTGGCACATATACACCATTGAATATTATGCAGCCACAAAAAATGAATTCATGTCCTTCACATGGACATGGTTGAAGCTGGAAGCCATCATTCTCAGCAAACTAACACAAGGACAGGTAAAGAAACACCACATATTCTCACTCATAAGTGGAAGTTGAGCACTGAGAACATATTTACATGGGGGGGTGCAGGGGAACATCACACATCAGGGCCTGTTGGGGGGTGGGGAGCTGGGAAGGAATAGCATTAGGAGAAATACCTAATATAGATGATGGGTTGATGTGTGCAGCAAACTGCCATGGATCATGCATACCTATGTAACAAACCTTGACCTTCTGTATATGTATCTCAGAACTTAAAGTATAATTGCAACCTCTGCTTATTTTCTGGTTTCCATTTGCTTGGTAGATTTTTCTCCCAGTTTAAAATTTTGAGCCTATGGGTGTCATTGCATGTGATGATGGTCTGTTGAAGACCACATACCAATGAGTCTTTCTTCTTTTTTTTTTTTTTTTTTTTTTTTTTAATTGCATTTTAGGTTTTGGGGTACATGTGATGAACATGCAAGATTGTTGCATAGGTACACACATGGCAGTGTGCTTTGCTTCCTTCCGTCCCCTCACCTGTATCTGTCATTTCTCCCCATGCTATCTTTTCCCACCTCCCCACCCCCTCGCCCCTCCCCCATTTCCCCCCAACGGACCCCAGTGTGTAGTGCTCCCCTCCCTGTGTCCATGTGTTCTCATTGTTCAACACCCGCCTATGAGCGAGAATATACGGTGTTTGATTTTCTGCTCTTGTGTCAGTTTGCTGAGAATAATGGTTTCCAGGTTCATCCATATCCCTATAAAGGACGTGAACTCATCGTTTTTGATGGCTGCATAATATTTTATGGTGTATATGTACCACAGTTTCCCTATCCAGTCTATCATCGTTGGGCATTTGGGTTTACAATAGCAAAGACCTGGAACCAACCCAAATGCCCAACGAGTCTTTCTTCTTTATCTGGCTTGCCACTGTGCTTTTTAATTGGGCATTTAGCCTGTTTACATTCAGTGTTAGTACTGATATGTGTGGATTTGCTGCTGTTATCGTTTTGTTACTTGGTTATTATGCAGAATGGTTTGCTTTATGGCTTTTTAGTATAACTTGTCTGTGTAGCTAAGTGTGTTTTTGTAGTGGTCTGTAATTATCTCTTATTTCTGTATTTAGTGCTTCTTCCAGGAGCTCTTCTAAGGCACATCTAGTGGCAACAAATTTTCTTAGAATTTGCTTTCCTGAAAAAAGAGTTTATTTCTCTTTTGTTTATGAAGCTTAGTTTGGCTGGATGTAAAACTTTGGGTTACACATTTTTGTTTTTCAGGATTGTTAGATATAGGTTCCTAATCTCTTCTGGCATGTAGGATTTGTGCTGAGAGGTCTGTTGTTAGTTTGTTGGGTCTTTTCTCAGTGACCTGCCATTTCTCTCTAGCCTTTAACACTTTTTTCTTTCATTTCAACTGCAGAAAATCTGATAATTATGTGCTGTGAATATGACCTCACAAAACATTTTGTGTGGGTCCTCAGCATTTTCTGAATTTGAATATTGGCCTCTCTAGTTAGGTTGGGTAACTTTCTCATTGGTGATATCTTTAAATAGGTTTTCTAATTTGTCTTCTTTCTTCCTATCTTTTTTGGAATGTCAACAAGTCCTAGATTTGGTACATTTATGTTAGCCCAGAATTTATGGAGGTTTTGTTTATTTTTTAAAGTCTTTTTTATTTTTGTTTGAAATTTTTTATTTTAGAAAGCCATTCTTCAAGCTTCAGTATGTATTTCTCAGCTTGGGTGTTCTGTTGCTAATGCTTGTGATTTCATTTTGTGGTGTGTTTTTCTGCTCTATCAAGTTAGTTGTATTCTTTTCTATACTGACTATTTTGCCTTTTAGCTCTTGTATATTTTATTTTATTTTATTTTATTTTTTTTTCTTTTTTTTACTGCATTTTAGGTTTTGGGGTACATGTGATGAACATGCAAGATTGTTGCATAGGTACACACATGGCAGTGTGGTTTGCTGCCTTCCGTCCCCTCACCTGTATCTGTCATTTCTCCCCATGCTATCTCTTCCCACCTCCCCACCCCCCGCCCCTCCCCCATTTCCCCCCAACAGACCCCAGTGTGTAGTGCTCCCCTCCCTGTGTCCATGTGTTCTCATTGTTCAACACCCGCCTATGAGCGAGAATATACGGTGTTTGATTTTCTGCTCTTGTGTCAGTTTGCTGAGAATGATGGTTTCCAGGTTCATCCATATCCCTATAAAGGACGTGAACTCATCGTTTTTGATGGCTGCATAATATTCCATGGTGTATATGTACCACATTTTCCCTATCCAGTCTATCATCGTTGGGCATTTGGGTTGGTTCCAGGTCTTTGCTATTGTAAACAGTGCTGCAATGAACATTCGTGTGCACGTGTCCTTGTAGTAGAATGATTTATAATCCTTTGGATATATACCCAGTAATGGGATTGCTGGGTCAAATGGGATTTCTATTTTTAGGTCCTTGAGGAATCGCCACACTGTCTTCCACAATGGTTGAATTAATTTACATTCCCACCAACAGTGTAAAAGTGTTCCTATTTCTCCACATCCTCTCCAGCATCTGCTGTTTCCCGATTTTTTAACGATTGCCATTCTAATTGGTGTGAGATGGTATCTCAATGTGGTTTTGATTTGCATTTCTCTGATGATCAGTGATGATGAGCATTTTTTCATATGTTTGTTGGCCTCCTGTATGTCTTCTTTTGTAAAGTATCTGTTCATATCCTTCGCCCATTTTTGAATGGGCTTGTTTGTTTTTTTCTTGTAGATCTGCTTTAGTTCTTTGTAAATTCTGGATATCAGCCCCTTGTCAGATGGGTAGACTGCAAAAATTTTTTCCCATTCTGTTGGTTGCCGATTCACTCTACTGACTGTTTCTTTTGCCGTGCAGAAGCTGTGGAGTTTGATTAGGTCCCATTTGTCTATTTTGGCTTTTGTTGCCATTGCTTTTGGCGTTTTGGTCATGAAGTCCTTGCCTACACCTATGTCCTGAATGGTTTTGCCTAGATTTTCTTCTAAGGTTTTTATGGTATTAGGTCTGATGTTTAAGTCTTTAATCCATCTGGAGTTAATTTTGGTGTAAGGTGTCAGGAAGGGGTCCTGTTTCTGCTTTCTGCACATGGCTAGCCAGTTTTCCCAACACCATTTATTAAACAGGGAGTCCTTTCCCCGTTGCTTGTTTTTGTCAGGTTTGTCGAAGATCAGATGGTTGTGGGTATGTTGTATTTCCTGTGAGGCCTCTGTTCTGTTCCATTGGTCTATATCTCTGTTTTGGTACCAGTACCATGCTGTTTTGATTACTGTAGCCTTGTAGTATAGTTTGAAGTCCGGTAGTGTGATGCCTCCCGCTTTGTTCTTTTTGCTTAGAATTGACTTGGCTATGCGGGCTCTCTTTTGGTTCCATATGAAGTTTAAGGTGTTTTTTTCCAGTTCTGTGAAGAAGGTCATTGGTAGCTTGATGGGAATAGCATTGAATCTGTAAATTACTTTGGGCAGTATGGCCATTTTCACGATGTTGATTCTTCCTAACCATGAACATGGAATGTTTCTCCATCTGTTTGTATCCTCTCTTATTTCGTTGAGCAATGGCTTGTAGTTCTCCTTGAAGAGGTCCTTTACGTTCCTTGTTAGTTGTATTCCTAGGTACTTTATTCTCTTTGTAGCAATTGTAAATGGCAGTTCGTTCTTGATTTGGCTCTCTTGAAGTCTATTACTGGTGTATAGGAATGCTTGTGATTTTTGCACGTTGATTTTGTATCCTGAGACTTTGCTGAAGTTGTTTATCAGTTTCAGGAGATTTTGGGCTGAGATGATGGGGTCTTCCAGATATACAATCATGTCATCTGCAAATAGAGACAATTTGATTTCCTCCTTTCCAATTTGGATACCCTTTATTTCTTTTTCTTGCCTGATTGCTCTGGCTAGAACTTCCAGTACTATATTGAATAGGAGTGGTGAGAGAGGGCATCCTTGTCTAGTGCCAGATTTCAAAGGGAATGCTTCCAGTTTTTGCCCATTCAGTATGATATTGGCTGTTGGTTTGTCGTAAATAGCTTTTATTGTTTTGAGATACGTTCTGTCAATACCTAGTTTATTGAGGGTTTTTAGCATAAAGGGTTGTTGAATTTTGTCAAAAGCCTTCTCTGCATCAATCGAGATAATCATGTGGTTTTTGTCTTTGGTTCTGTTTATGTGGTGAATTACATTTATGGACTTGCATATGTTGAACCAGCCTTGCATCCCTGGGATGAATCCTACTTGATCATGGTGGATGAGCTTTTGGATATGCTGTTGCAATCGGTTTGCCAGTATTTTATTGAAGATTTTTGCATCTATGTTCATCATGGATATTGGCCTGAAATTTTCTTTTCTTGTTGAGTCTCTGCTGGGTTTTGGTATCAGTATGATGTTTGTCTCGTAAAATGATTTGGGAAGGATTCCCTCTTTTTGGATTGTCTGGAATAGTTTCAGAAGGAATGGTATCAGCTCCTCTTTGTATGTCTGGTAGAATTCAGCTGTGAACCCATCTGGACCTGGGCTTTTTTTGGGTGGTAGGCTCTTTATTGCTGCCTCGACTTCAGACCATGTTATTGGTCTATTCAGGGTTTCGGCTTCTTCCAGGTTTAGGCTTGGGAGGTTGCAGGTGTCCAGGAATTTATCCATTTCTTCCAGGTTTACTAGTTTATGTGCATAGAGTTGTTTGTAATAATCTCTGATGATGGTTTGGATTTCTGTGGAATCTGTGGTGATATCCCCTTTATCGTTTTTTATTGCATCAATTTGGTTATTCTCTCATTTCTTTTTTATTAATCTGGCTAGTGGTCTGTCTATTTTGTTGATCTTTTCAAAAAACCAGCTCCTGGATTTATTGATTTTTTGAAGAGTTTTTTGTGTCTCTATTTCCTTCAGTTCTGCTCTGATATTAGTTATTTCCTGTCTTCTGCTAGGTTTTGAGTTTTTTTCATCTTGCTCCTCTAGCTCTTTCAATTTTGATGATAGGGTGTCAATTTTAGATCTCTCCTTTCTTCTCATGTGGGCACTCATTGCTATATATTTTCCTCTAGAGACTGCTTTAAATGTGTCCCAGAGATTCTGGTATGTTGTGTCTTCGTTCTCATTGGTTTCGAAGAACATCTTTATTTCTGCCTTCATTTCATTGTTTATCCAGTCAACATTCAAGAGCAAGTTGTTCAGTTTCCATGAAGCTGTGCGGTTCTGAGTTAGTTTCTGCATTCTGAGTTCTAACTCGATTGCACTGTGGTCTGAGAGACTGTTTGTTATGATTTCTGTTCTTTTGCATTTGCTGAGGAGTGATTTATTGCCAATTATGTGGTCAATTTTAGAGTAGGTGTGATGTGGTGCTGAGAAGAATGTATATTCTGTGGATTTGGGGTGGAGAGTTCTGTAAATGTCTATTAGGTTTGCTCGTTCCAGGTCTGTGTTCAGGTCCTGGATATCCTTGTTGATTTTCTGTCTGGTTGATCTGTCTAATATTGACAATGGGGTGTTAAAGTCTCCCACTATTATTGTGTGGGAGTCTAAGTCTCTTTGTAAGTCATTAAGAACTTGCCTTATGTATCTGGGTGCTCCTGTATTGGGTGCATATATATTTAGGATCGTTAGCTCTTCTTGTTGCAGTGATCCTTTTACCATTATGTAATGTCCTTCTTTGTCTCTTTTGATCTTTGTTGCTTTAAAGTCTATTTTATCAGAGATGAGAATTGCAACTCCTGCCTTTTTTTGCTCTCCATTTGCTTGGTAGATCTTCCTCCATCCCTTTATTTTGAGCCTTTGTGTATCCTTGCATGTAAGATGGGTTTCCTGGATACAGCACACTGATGGGTTTTGGCTTTTTATCCAATTTGCCAGTCTGTGTCTTTTGATTGGGGCATTTAGTCCATTGACATTTAGGGATAGTATTGTTATGTGTGAATTTGATGCTGTCATTTTGATGCTACCTGGCTGTTTTGTTGGTTAGTTGATGCAGATTCTTGATTGTGTTGCTGCTTTTTTACCATTTGGTGTGTTTTTGGAGTGGCTGGTACTGGTTTTTCCTTTATGTGTGTAGAGCCTCTTTCAGGAGTTCTTGTAGAGCAGGTTTGGTGGTGATGAAATCTCTGAGTGCTTGCTTGTTCACAAAGGATTTTATTTTTCCTTCACTTATGAAGCTGAGTTTGGCTGGATAGGAGATTCTGGGTTGAAAGTTCTTTTCTTTAAGGATGTTGAATATTGGCCCCCAGTCTCTTCTGGCTTGTAGGGTTTCTGCTGAGAGATCTGCTGTGAGTCTAATGGGCTTCCCTTTGTGGGTAACCCGACCTTTCTCTCTGGCTGCCCTTAGCATTTTCTCTTTCATTTCAACCCTGGTGAATCTGACGATTATGTGCCTTGGGGTTGCTCTTCTTGAGGAATATCTTTGTGGTGTTCTCTGTATTTCCTGGATTTGAATATTGGTCTGCCTTGCTAGGTTGGGGAAGTTTTCCTGGATAATATCCTGAAGAGTATTTTCCAGCTTGGATTCATTCTCTTCATCACATTCAGGTACACCTATCAGACGTAGATTAGGTCTTTTCACATAGTCCCACATTTCTTGAAGATTTTGTTCATTCCTTTTTGCGCTTTTTTCTCTGTTCTTGCCTTCTCTTTTTATTTCATTGAGTTGGTCTTCGACCTCTGATATCCTTTCTTCTGCTTGGTCAATTCGGCTGTTGAAGCTTGTGCATGCTTCACGAAGTTCTCGTGTTGCGTTTTTCAGCTCCATCAATTCACTTATTCTCCTCTCTATGCTGTCCATTCTCGTCAGCAGTTCGTCCAATCTTTTTTCAAAGTTCCTCTTTTCTTTGCGATGGGTTAGAACATGTTCTTTTAGCTCATTGTAGTTTCTTACTACCCATCTTCTGAAGTCTGATTCTGTCATTTCATCACCCTCCTTCTCCATCCGGTCTGGTTCCCTTGCTGGTGAGGAGTTGTGATCACTTTTAGGAGGAGAGGTGTTCTGGTTTCGGGAGTTTTCATCCTTTTTACGCTGGTTTCTACCCATTTTTGTGGGTTTATCCACCTGTTGTCTGTCTCTGTCCCAGGGAGTTGGAGCTTTATGAGTTTCCGTTGCACTACTGCCTTTTTTGATTTTTTTTTTTTTTTTTCAGGTCGGACCCGCCCAGCTAGCAGCACGCCTAGCCTCTGCCTGCCCGCAGGGGCTTTGCTGAGCTGCTGTGGGCTCCGCCCAGCTGCCCTGAGCTCTTCCCTGTAGTCCTTTTTATATGGGCGTAGTTAGAACTGTCTGGGCAATGGTGGCCCCGCCTCTGTTATGGCGGACTCTCTCTGTTGTGGCAGGTTGCCTCGGCAATGGCGGGTTGCCTCGGCAACGGCAGCCTGCCTCCGTAGCGGTGGAGAGTCTCAGTAATGGCGGAAGCCCCTCCCCCACGGAGCCGGACTGTCCCGGTTCAGCTGTGCTTGGTTTGAAGGGCTCAACCCAGAGGGTTTCCAATTACTGTTTTTGTTTTCGTTGTTGTTGGGGGTGGAGGGGTGGGACCAACCGAGCCTGATCACCTGGCTCCCTGACTCAGAGTCTTTTCTTTTAAGTTGAATGACCCCGCGTTCCGGTCGCTTGTTGAAAAGGCGCCGGGATCTCCCGTGCTGCGACTCACGGAGTCGGCTCGAACCGCGGCGCCGGCTCCTGGCGGATTTTTTGCCTAGGAATCTCCTGGCCTGACTCGCTATTTCAGATGAATGGGCTATTCTGCCGTCTCAGGGCTCTGCTCGCCAGCTAAGAGGGCTCCCAGACCAGTGGCTTTTGTACGGAGAACCGCAGCAACAGGGAGTGGTCACAGCAGCCGCGTGGGCGGAATCAGCCCCGCGGGGGCCAAAACAGCCGCACCTGCTGGGACTGCGACGCTGGCGACCCCTCTGCCTGGGTATCTCCTGGTCTGTGGGCAATAAGAGTTCGTCTGGAAATGCGGCGTCCACTCACCCTCTGCACTTTCACTGGGAGCTGAAGTCCTGAGCTGTTCTTAGGCGGCCATCTTGAAAGTCCTAGCTCTTGTATATTTTAAATGTTACTCCTAGCTTCCTTAGATTGGATTTTAACATTTTTCTGGATCTCAGTGATCTTCCTATCTATATTTTGAATTATATTTTTGTAATTTCAGCCATCTCTGCCTGGTTAAGAACCCTTGCTTGAGAAGTAGTGTGGTTGTTTGGAGAAAAGAAGACATTCTGGCTTTTTGAATTGTCAGAGTTCTTGTGCTGATTGTTTCTTATTTTTGTGAGACTGTTGTTTCTTTAATATTTAAGGTTACTGTTTTGTGGATGAGTTTTTTTTTTCCTTTTATTCTATTTGGTAACCTTGGGTGATTTGACTGTGGCATAACGTGGGTTCAGTTGACTGGCTACATTTCTGGAATATTTAAGGTGGCTAAGGCTCAGCTCAGTACTCCTGGATTACAATGCTCTAATTCTGGGGGACTGGTATCAGGTCTTTCTTTATTCCCTGGCTTCTAAAGTTTAGGAGCCTTCTGGAAAGGCTGAGGTGATCCTGGACCACTAGAAAGACCAAGGTACTGGCAGACCACGGGTCACAATAATTCAATGGATGGTGCCAGTCAAAGCACTTCATAGGTAAGTGGCAGCAGTATCTGCCCTTATTGTTATGTGCCAGTTGCAACTACCACTGCAGTATACATGCGTTTATGCTAGTCAGCTGCAGCAGGGTGCTAGGAGGTGCCAGGGCACTGGCCTTTGTGTGGGCATTCACAGCAATTGCCAGTATTGACAGCATTGTCTTTTGTGGTTATTCACAGCAGTGGCTGGCCATCATGCAGGTGTTTGCAGCAACTGGTTGCATTAACAGCACGACTCGGGGGATAGGGTTTCCTGGCAGCAACTGTGCATACATTCACACTAGTGGTGGTGTTATCATGAGGGTGGGGTGCTCTGATTGGCACAGGTTTGTGTAGGCCCTCTGTGCATGTTCCTGCAGATGGCAGTGGCTGCTTGAGGTGTGAGTTGGTCCACTTTTTCCATGCCTAGTTTCTGCTAGCAGTTGTTTCAGCCCGGAAAGGGGGCACTGGTGGGGACAGCACTGGCGTGCTTTCTGCTTCCAATGATATGACATGTTGGTTGCACAGCAGGGGGAAGGAGTAGCATACATAATTGTCGTGGCATGGAAGGGTTCACACAATTATGTGTGCTGGTAGAGAAGGAAAGATAAGGTCCACCCACACAAACTGGCACCAGTAAAGCAATGTTGGAGATCATTGTGGGTGAGTGCATGTTGGCAAAGTGGCACAGGGGAGGCTGCCGTAGTGGAAAGATATAAACTAGCTGGGATTGTCTGCTGGGACAGCTCTGTTCCAGAACTCTGCAGGTCATATCTTGTCTACCAGCACAGGAACTATGATGCAGGTCTCCAGGAGGTACCTAGGGCTGCACTGCAAGCAGGCATGGCCAGGCTGGGACCCTGGGAGAAGCCAGCAGAATGTGGGGTACTCAGATTGGACTGATCCTGTCTCATGGGCAAAACGGCCCTGCAGAGTTCAGGTCTGACACTTCTCCTAGGCCTATAGTATCCTGTGGGAGACAGTCTAGCCTAGGGGCATGAGCAACCTTTGCTGTGTTCATTCAGATATTCTGGCATCAAGTCTTCCAGACTCTGCTCCAGCTTAAGTTCTGTCCCTACCACGTCTCTGAGCAGCTCTCTCTGCTAATCCAAGTGTCCATGGTGGTCAAGGGTATTTTTCCTGCTATGATTCTAGAGGCCCATGCTGAAAATGGGTTGCTTCTTGACTGTTCGATTTACCTTTTCCCCAGATGTTTTTGGGAGTGAGGAGCAAGTCCCAGTGAACAGTAGCCCTGTGCATTGTTCCTAACTTCCTCCCCATTCAGCCCAGCATCTGTGTCTTCCCTCCATCCACCCTCATTGCCTTCTCTCTGAAGATCTTCTAGGAGTGTGCTAGTCTTTCCAATGCCCCAACTTTTTGTGAGAAATGTTCCTTCTGGCTACATCTAGAGAAAAAATATTATTTTTATTTAATAATTTTTAAACATTCTTTTCTGTGATCTTTTTAGGAATGCCCAATTCTTCTGGACTCATGAACCGTCGTGATGCCATTTCCAAAACAGATGCCACTGTGGTAGCATTACTGAAGGAAGCTGGTGCCATTCCCCTTGGCATAACTAACTGTAGTGAGTTGTGTATGTGGTATGAATCCAGCAACAAGATCTATGGCCGATCCAACAACCCATATGATTTACAGCATACTGTAGGTGGAAGTTCTGGTGAGTTGGACATTTTAGTAGGACATCAACCTCTGTGCTAACAATAGTAATTATCAATTGTATTAATTAACATGATATCGTATAGCATCTATAACCTATAAAAATGGACACAAAATCCCAGTGTATGTGTGTGTTGATGGAGAAGAAATGGGGATCATGTAAGAGCCTTGGTCAACTCTGATATTTTGAAGATGGATACAGGAGAAGTAGCTAGCAAAGGGAATTGAGAATAAGCCACAAGTGACATAGATGGGAAACATAATAAACTGTATAGAGGCTAGAGAAAAAGCGTATAGAGACTAGAATTATCAAAGCTTTTATTAAACCTGAATGAATGCTTATGTGGGTTAGCAAAATATGTTTAAGCTTCTGGGTGCTAAAGCTACATAGACATTTGATACTTCTTTTACTATGTGACCTTGATCGCATGAAGTAGGTGCTCAGGAGGTCAGTTTCCTTTGCTTATAAAATGGCCACATTAAAGAAATTAGACTTGTAAGGTTATTGTGATGATAAAAAATTTGTGTGACTTCAGGTTTCTGGTCTAGCATATACGGAGTTTAGAAGTTTTTACTCCAATTCACACAATAAGAACAAAGATGGAACAAACTGAAAATTAACAACCACTTTTAGATTTATCAATATGATGAGGTAATGGGAAAACGATGGTTTTCCACAAAACTGAATGAAGAGACAGGCAGATACAAAGAATCAAAACTTGGTGGAACAGAAGCCTAGGAGCAGAAAATTTTAGAGAAACCAGCACAGAGATAAAATCCTAAATTATAATTGATGAATTGCTGGAGGTTCAGTATGAAAAAGTTTGAGAACCAAAATTTATGATGGTGGGTGAGTTTTAGGGGCCCCACACAATTTTAAAAGTTTTATCCTCAGGAGCCCTATTGTGTTTCCAAGTGAAGATTGGAGAGAAATATTCTCTTGCTTCTTACACTGGGAGGGAAAGAAAAAGTAGCCATTTTGAAACACGACTTTCAAAGCATACTATTCTTCTAACAAGGAATGTCCCCAGAGAAACTATTTTATCAGAACCTAACTGAGTGAAGTTTTACAAAAAATTAATGGACTTGATCTAGAGGAAAGGAAATATACAACTCCAGTCCTCTCTAGGCTTTCTGTCCTACTGAAGGCATCAAAGCAGAATAAAATTGGGATGTACATGTTAGGCTCACAGAGCATGGGAACACGCTAACTAAATGACTGAGACCTAATCATATGAGTATAAAATACTTCCTCTCCTTGCCTTCATACCAATCCACTACACAAATAGCGATTTTGTATAATGGGGATTCTAAATAAACTAGAAGAACTGTACATCATAGATGTTATTTAAGAAGCCTCTAGGGAAACCCAAAGACAACAAGGGAGGTGAAAACAATGGCACCAGTTGAAAATATTACACCTGACATCTATGGCTACAGGAGACAGTAAACACATACTAATCCCTAGCCAGGTAAACATAAAACCTCACCTTAAAAGCCAAACACCTCAAGTTCTTTTATCTCAGTACAACATATTTAGCTTTCAACAAAACAATTATAAGGCATACTAAAAGACAAAAATCACAGTTTGAAAAGACAAAGCAAGCATCAAGATTAGATTCAAATATAGCAGAGATATTGAGATTATCAGACTGATAATTGAAACCATTTGTCGTTACTATGGTAAGAGCTATAATGGAAAAAATGTTAAACATGCAAGCAAAGATCTGTAATGTAAGAAGACAGATGAGAACTTCAAGAATCAAAAAGAAATGCTAGAAATAAAAAAATAAAATAAAAGAACATCTTTGATGTGCTCATCAATATATTGTACACAAAATAGGAAAACTTCAGTGATGTGGAAGATCTGTCAACAGGAACTTCGGAAACCGAAATGTAAAAAGGAAGAAAAATAATGAAAAAGACAGAACAGACTATCTAATAACTGTGGGAGCACAAATTCATGGAATACACATATATAATTGGAACAGCAGGAAGAGAAGACAGATATTTTAAATATTTGAAAAAAAATCTACACCTAGCATACTATTTCATCCATAGAAGACTAAAAAGAAAGAAAAAAATAAAGAAGAAAAAACACTCACTATCTATACAAGAACAAAGGTAGAATTATATTGGTCATTTCTTCAGAAACCATGCAAATAATAAGAGATGGGGCTCCACTCTGGGGGGCCAAGGTAGGTGGATCACTTGTGGTTAGGAGCTTGAGACCAGTCTGGCCAACATGGTGAAACCCCATCTCTACTAAAAATACAAAAATTAGCCAGTAGTGGCAGCAGGCGCCTGTAATACCAAGCTACCTGGGAGGCTGGTGCAGGAGAATCACTTGAATTCAAGAGGCAGAGGTTGCAGTGAACTGAGATCACACCACTGCACTCCAGTCTGGGTGACAGAGGGAAATTCTGTCTCAAACAAAACAAAACAAAAACAATGGAAGTCAAATATTTAAACCATTGATGTAATCATTAACTTAAAACTATCTAGCAGAACTATTCTTCTAAAGTGAAAAAGAAATAAAGATGCTCTGAGACAAAGAAATATTGAAGGAATTTGTTGCCAGTACAGCAATAGAGTAAGAAATGTTAAAATATGTTTTTCAGAGAGAAGAAAAATAATACAGACCAAAAACTTGTATTCATGTAAAAAAAAGTTGAAATGAATGACAATGTTAGATGGGATGGAATAAAGGAATTGGGAATGTTCTTTTATAAGGTAATCACACTACTTGGGAGGTGGCAGAATGTCATTTGAAGGAGATGAGTTAGTTCTAAAGGTATATTGTAAACTCAAGGGCGAAAATTAAAGTAAAAAAAGTATTTAAGTGACAACAGAGGAGAATAAATGAAAACATACAATATAGTCAGTTAAAACCAGAGACTTAGCCTCCCCCACAAAAATAGTGGGAGAACTTAACACCCCACTGAAAATATTAGACAAATAATTGAGACAGAATATTAACAAAGATATTCACATCTTGAACTTAGCTCTGCATCAAGTGGACCTGATAGATATCTTCAGAACTTTCCACCCCAAACAATAGAAAACACATTCTTCTCATCATCGCATGACACATTCTCTAAAATTTATCACATAATTTGAAGGAAAACGTCCCTTGGCTGGGCATGATGACTCATGCCTGTAATCTTAGCACTTTGGGAGGACAAGATGAGCAGATCATGAGGTCAAGAGATCTAGACCATCTTGGCCAACATGGTGAAACCCCATCTCTATGAAAAATACAAAAATTAGCTGGGCATTGTGGCACATGCCTGTAATCTCAGCTAGTTGAGAAGCTGAGACAGAAGGGCTTGAACCCAGGAGGCGGTGGTTGAAGTGATCCGAGATTATGCCACCGCACTCCAGTCAGGCAACAGAGCACAAGTGTCAAAAAAAAAAAAAAAATCCTCATTAAATGCAAAGAAACTTCAATCATATATAAAAAAACAATCTCTCGGATCACAGCACCATCAAATTAGAACTCAAGATAAAGAAAGTCACCCCACACCACACAACTACATGGAAATCGAACAACCTGCTTCTGAATGACTTCTGGATAAATAAATAAGTTAACACAGAAATCAAGAAGCTCTTTGAAACTAATGAGAACAAAGACACAATATACCATGAATCTCTGGGCCTCAGCACTGTTGAGGAGGAAATTTATGGCACTAAATGCCCACATCGAAAAGCTAAAAAGATCTCTAAACTCGACAATCTAACATCACTACTAAAAGTAGTATAGATGTAAGAGCAAACAAACCCCAAAGCTAGGAGAAAACAAGAAATAACCAACATTAGAGCAGAACTGAAGGAGATAGAGACACGAAAAATTCTTCAAAAAATTAATGAATCCAGGAACTGCTTTTCTGAGAAAAAAAAAAAAAAGGAAAAGAAGAAGTAAAAGACTGCTAGATAGACTAAAAAAGAAGAAAAGAGAGAATGAAATAGACAAAATCAGAAATGATAAAGGAGTTATTACCACTGACCCCACAGAAATACAAACAGCTATCAGAGATCACTTCATATACCTGTATGGACAAAACTAGAAAATTTAGAAGAAATGGAAAATATTTCTGGATTTGTACACCCTCATAAGACTGAACCAAGAAATAATTGAATCTCTAAAGAGAACAACAATGAATTCTAAAATTGAGGCAGCAGTAAATAGCCTACAAAAAAAAAAAAAAAAGCCTAAGCCTAGGACCAGATGGATTTACAGCTGAATTCTACCTCAGGTACAACAAGGAGTTGGTTCCATTTCTTCTGAAGTTATTCCAGAAAATTGAAAAGGAGGGACTTTTTTTTCTGACTCATTTTATGAGGCCAGCATCATCCAGATAAGAAAACCTGGCAGAGAAATAATAAAAATAGAAAACTTTAGACCAATATTTTTGATGAACTTCAATGCAAAAATCTTCAATAAAATACCAGCAAATAGAATTTAGCAGCACATCAAATAGCTTATCCACCACAAACAATTTGATTTCATCCCTAGCATACAAGTTTGTTTCAACATATGCAAATCAATAAACGTCATTTGTTGCACGAACAGAACTAAAGATAATAAAACACATGATTATTTTAATACATGCAGAAAAGGCCTTTACTGAAATTCAACATCTCTTTATATTAAAAACTTTCAATAAACTACTTATTGAAGGATATACCTCTAAATAATAAGATCTATATATGACAAACTCACAGTCAATATCACTGAATAAGCAAAAGCTGGAATGGGCAAAAGCATTCCCCTTGAAAACCAGCAGAAGACAAGGATGCCCTCTCTCACCACTCCTATGCAATATAGTATTTGATGTTCTGGCTGGGCAATTAGGCAAGCAAAAGAAATAAAGAGTATTTAAATAGGAAGAGAGAAAGTCAAATTACCTTTGCTTGCAGATTACACAGTCATATATCTACAAAACCCCATCATCACAGCCCAAAAGCGATTTAAGCTGATAGACAACTTCAGCAATTTCTCAGAATACAAAATCAATGTGAAAAAATTGCTACAATTTCTATGCACCAGCAACACACAAGTGGAGACAAATCATAAATGAACTCCTAATCACAATTACTACAAAGAGAATACAACACCTAAGAATAGAGCTAACAAGGAAAGTGAAGAAATTCTTCAAGGAGAACTACAAACTAATGCTCAAATAAATCAGATAGGACACAAACAAATGGAAAAAAATTCCATGCTCATGGATAGAAAGAACCATTATCATGCAAATGGCCATACTGCCCAGAGTAATTTATAGATTCAATGCTATTCTGATTAAGCTACTATTGACATTCTACAGACAGTTAGAAAAACAAAACAAAACAAAACAAACAAACAACAACAACAACAAAAAACAACTATTTCAAAATTTATACAGAAACAAAAAAGAGCCCCAAATGGCCAAGAAAATCCTAAGCAAAAACAACAAAACTGGTGACATCATGGTACCCAACCTCAAACTATACTACAAGGCTACAGTAACCAAAACAGCATAGTACTGGTACCAAAAGAGACACATAGACCAATGGAGCAGAATAGACGACTCAGAAATAAAACTGCACAACTATAACCATCTGATCTTCTACAAACCTAACAAAAACAAGCAGTAGGGAACGTGTTCTCCATTTAGTAAATGGTGCTGGGAGAACTAGCTAGCCATATGCAGAAAATGGTAACTGGGCCCTTTCTTTACACCTTGTACAAAAATTGACTGAAGATGGATTAATGACTTAAATATAAAACAAAAAACTATAAAAACTTTAGAAGAAAGTCTAGGTAACACCATTCAAGACATAGGCATGGGTAAGGATTTCATGATGGAAACACCAAAAGAATTTCAACAAAAGCAGATTGACCACCAGAATCTAGTTAACTAACGAGGCTCTGCACAGCAAAAGAACCTATCATCAGAGTGAACAGACAACCTACACAATGGGAGATAATTTTTGCAATCTATTCATCTAAGGTCTAATATCCAGTCTACAAGGAACTTAAACAAATTTACAAGAAAAAAAAAACCAGCAACAAAAACAAACATTAAAAAATGGGCAAAGGACACGACCAGAGACTTCTTAAAATAAAGCACTCATTTAAAATAAAGCAGACAACAAACATATTTTAAAAAACATCATTGATCATTAGAGAAATGCATGTCAAAACAACAATGAGATGCCATCTCACACCAGTCAGAATGGCAACTATTAAAAAATCAAGGAGCAACAGATTCTAGCTAGCTTGCAGAGAAAAAGGAATGCTTTTACACAATTGGTGGGAATGTAAATTAGTTCAACCTTCGAGAAAGACAGTAGCAATTGATCAAAAATCTAGGAGCGGAAATACCATTTTACCCAGCAATCCTATCACTGGATGTATTAGTCAGGGTTCTCTAGAGGAACAGAACTAATAAGATAGATTTATACATCAAGGGAGTTTATTAAAGAGTGTTGGCTCACAGAATCATGACGTGAAGTCCCACAGTAGGCCGTCTGCAAGCTGAGGAGCAAGGAAGCCAGTCTGAGTCCCAAAACCTCAAAAGTAGGAAAGCTGACAACACAGCCTTCAGTCTGTGGCCAAAGGCTCGAGAGCTCCTGGCCAGCTACTTATGTGAGTCCAAGCATCCAAAAGCTGAAGAACTTGGAGTTTGATGTTTGAGGACAGGGAGTATGCAGTATGGAAGAAAGATGAATGCTGGAAGACGCAGAAAGTTTGCTTTTTTCAATTTCTACCTGCTTTATTCTAGCTATGCTGATTAGATGGTGTCTGTCGTGATTGGGGATGGGTCTACCTCTCCAGTCCCCTGACTCAAGTGTTAATCTGCTTTGCAACACTGTCACAGACACACTCAGGAACAACACATTGCATTCTTCAATTTAATCAAGTTGACACTCAATATTAACCATTAAACTGGGTATATACCCAAAGGAATATAAAACATTTTATTATAAAGATACATGCACACATGTGTTTATTGCAACACTATTCACAATAGAAAAGACTTGGAATCAACCTAAATGCCCATCAATGATAGACTGAATAAAGAAAATGTGGTACATATATACCATGGAATACTAAACAGCCATGAAAAGGAAAGAGATCAGGTCCTTTGCAGGGACATGGATGGAGCTGGAAGCCGTTATACTCAGTAAACTAATGCAGGTATAGAATACCAAGCACAGCATGTTCTCACTTATAAGTGGGAGCCGAATAATTAGAACACATAGACACATTGTGGGGAACAACACACACTTGGGCCTATTGGGGGATGTTAGGGAAAGGAGAGCATCAGGAATAATCGCTAATGGTTGCTGGGCTTAATATCTAGGTGATGTGTTGATCTGTGCTGCCAACCACTACGGCACACCTATGCCAATGTAGCAAACCTGCACATCCTGCACATGTACCCCAAAACTTAAAAGTTGATGAAAAAATAATAAGAGCTCTCTTCTATGTAGGAGAATTAAGAGAAAGCAGACACACACACACACAGATCCAAGTAAGAAATATCCTCAGAGCAAAACTTATCAGTAATTGCTTTAAAATGTAAATGGCTTAGTAGTCTCAAATAATATAGATAAGTAGAATGGATTAAAATTATTATCTAAATGTATGCTGTGAACGAAAGACTCACTTTGGATCTAGAGACACAACAAGTTTGAAAGTGAAATGATGGAAAAAGAAATTCTATGCAAATAGTATATTAGATAATTTATTTGCAAGTATTTTGTGTTTTCTGTAGGTGGTGAGGGCTGCACATTGGCAGCTGCCTGCTCAGTGATTGGTGTGGGCTCTGATATTGGTGGTAGCATTCGAATGCCTGCTTTCTTCAATGGTATATTTGGACACAAGCCTTCTCCAGGTAATGTTCATATAAAATTATGAAAGAAGAAGGATATATACCCAAAGGAATATAAAGAGTGGCGCTGAGATTCATGGCGCTTTTTTTTTGCCCAGGAACCTCCAGGCCTGGCTCCCTGTTCAGTCCCGTCTTTAATCTGATGAATAGGCGACTTCCGGGGGCTCCAATTGCCAGCCAAAAGGGCACCCAGACCAGTGTATTTTGTAGGGAGAACTGTCGGCTGGTGCACTAACAAAGCAGTTGTGCGGGGCAAAGCAGTTGTGCCCACCAAAAGAACTGTACTGGGCAAAACAGCCACGCTGGTGACCCATGGGGCTCCTCCACCTGGGAATCTCCTGGTCCACAAGTAATAAAAATGCGGCGTCCACTCACCCTCTGTGCTTTCACTGGAAGCTGCAAATCTTAGCTGTTCCTAAATGGCCATCTTCTGTAGTGCTCCGAGTTATTATTTTTGTTTTATCTTGCTCCTCTAGCTCTTTCAATTTTTTGACAATAGGATGTTGATTTTAGATCTTTTCTCGCTTCTCATGTGGGAATTTATTGCCATAAATTTCCCTTTAGACATTGATTTAAATGTGTCCGAGAAATTCTGGTACGTTGTGTCTTCATTCTCATTGGTTTCAAAGAACATCTTTATTTCTGCCTTCATTTCACTGTTTATCCAGTTGACATTCAGTAGCCAGTTTTTCAGTTTCCATGAAGTGTGGTTTTGAGTTAGTTTCTTAATACTGAGTTCTAATTTTATTGTACTGTGTTCTGGGAGACTGTTAGTTATGATTTTCATTCTTTTGTATTTGCTGAGGAGTGATTTACTTGCAATTATGTGGTCAATGTTAGAATAGGTGCAATGTGGTGCTGAGAAATATGTATATTCTGTGGATTCAGGATGGAGAGTTCTGTAGATGTCTATTAGGTCTGCTTGGTCCAGATCCAAGTTCCAGTCCTAAATAACCTTGTTAATTTTTTGTCTCCTTGATCTATCTAGTATTTACAGTGGAGTGTTAATGTCTCCCACTAATTGTGTGGGAGTCTAAATCTCTTTGTAGATCATTAAGAACTCGCTTTATGTATCTGGGTGCTCCTGTATTGAGTGCATATACATTTAGGATCATTAACTCTTCTTGTTGCATTGGTTCTTTTACCATTGTGCAATGTTCTTCTTTGTCTGTTTTGATCTTTGTTAGTTTAATGTCTATTTCGTCAGAGAGTAGGATTGAAACTCCTTTTTTTTTTGCTCTCCACTTTCTTGATAATTCTTCCTCCATCCCTTTATTTTTATCCTATGTGTGTCCTTGCATGTGAGATGGGTTTCCTGGATACAGCACACTGATGGATCTTGCTTTCTTATCCAATTTGCCAGTCTGTGTCTTTTGATTGGGTTATTTAGACCGTTAACTGTTAATACTGTTTTTTTTTGTGTGTGTGAATTTGATCCTGCCATTTTGATGCCAGCTGGATGTTTTGGCCATTAGTTGATGCATTTTCTTCATTGTATCATTGCTCTTTGCCATTTGGTACATTTTTGGAGTGACTGGTACTGGTTGTTCCTTTCCTTCTTCATTTCTTCTTTCAGGAGCTCTTGTAAGGCTGATCTGGTGGTGACAAAATCTCTCAGCAATTGTTTGTCTATAAAGGATTTTATTTCTTCTTTGCTTATGAAACTTAGTTAAGCTGAATATGAAATTTCAGGTTGAAAGTTCTTTTCTTTAATGATGTTGAATATTGGCCCCCACTCTCTTCTGGCTTGTAGGTTTTCTGCTAAGTGATCTGCCGTGAGTGTGAAGGGCTTCCCTTTTTGGTAACCCAATCTTTCTTTCTAGCTGCCCTTAGCATTTTTTCCTTCATTTCAACCCTGGTGTATCTGATGATTATGTGCCTTGGGGTTGCTCTTCTTGAGGAATATCTTTGTGGTGTTCTCTGTATTTCCTGGACTTGAATGGTGATCTGCCTTTCTAGGTTGGGGAAATTCTCCTGGAAATACCCCGAAGAGTGTTTTCTAGCTTGGATTCATTCTCTTCATCACATTCAGGTACACATATCAAATGTAGATTAGGTCTTTTCACATAATCTTATATTTCTTGGAGGCTTTGCTCATTTCTTTTCACTCTTTTTTCTCTAATTTTGCCTTCTCATTTTATTTCATTGAATTTATCTTCAATCTCTTATACCAATTTTTCTGCTTGGTCTATTCAGGTATTGAAACTTGTGTATGCTTCGTGAAGTTCTCGTGCTGTGTTTTTCAGCTCCATCAAGTTTTTTACATTCTTCTCTAAGCTGTTTCTTCTAGGTAGCATTTCATATAACCTTTTCTCAATGTTCTTAACTTATTTTCATTGGGTTAGCACATGTTCTTTTATCTCAGAGAAGTTTGTTACTACCCACTTCTGAAGCCTGTTTCTGTCAATTCATCAGTCTCATTCTCCACCCAGCTTTATTTCTTTGCTGGTGAGGAGTCGTGATCCCTTGGAGGAGGACAGGCATTCAGGTGTTTGGTGTTTTCATCCTTTTTCCACTGGTTTATTTCTATCTTCATGGCTTTATCTACCTTCGGTCTTTGTAGTTGTTGAGTTTCAGATGGGGTCTTTGAGTGGATGTTCTTTCTGTTGATGTTGAAGCTGTGACTTTCTGTTTCTTAGTTATTCTTCTAACAGTCAAGCCTCTCTGCTGCAGGACTGCTGGAGGTCCATTCCAGATCCTGCTTGCCTGGGAATCCCCTGCATGGACTGTAGAACAGTAAGGATTGCTGCCAGTTTTTTTCTGTTATTTCCATCTTGGAAGGGTACCCACCAGATGTCAGCCTGAGCTCCCCTTTATGAGGTGCCTCTTTGGATATACAGGGTTCAGGGAGCTGCTTGAGGATAGAGTCTGTTTCTTGTAGGAGCTCAAGTTGTGTGTTGCGAGTTCCATTGTTCTGTGCAGAACTGCTGGCAGGTACGTTTATGTCTCCTGCAGCAGAACTCATAAACCACTCTTTTCCCAGGTTCTCTATCCTAGGATGGTTGAGCTTTATTTAAAAGTTCCTGATTTGCTGCTGCCTTTTTTCATAGATGCCCTGCCCAGCAGGGAGATAGTCTAGTCACAGTCTGCCAGCAGAGGCATTTCTGAGCTGCCATGGGCTCTGCCCAGCTGCTGTGTGAACTTTCTTCTGGTAGTGGCAGACGCCCTTACCCACACTGAGCTGGACAGTCCTGGGTACAGCTGGGCTTGCTGCAAAACTCTCAGTCCAGTGCGTTTCAGATTTCTTGTTTTGTGGGGGTGGGACCCTTTGAGCCAGATTACCTTGCTCCCTGTCTCAGCCCACTCTCTTGCAGTTGAATGGGAGGCTCTGTCTCCCAGATCTTCCAGGCATCAGCTGAAATGGCTGCCCAGATTTGTTTGAGTTTTTGTATGCCAACCCATGGCACCAGCTGAAACAGCTGTGCTGGGAACTCATGGCCCTTTTCCTCCCTGGTCTGTGGGCAGTGAAATCTCATTTGGAAATGTGATCACTCACCCTCTGCATTGTTCTTGCTGGGAACTGTGCTCCAGAGCTGTTCCTATTAAGCCATCTTGGATCATCCTTTTGAATCTCTCAATGTTATTAAATAAAACTTGCTACTGTTTATTGAGTACCAACTTTGGGATTGGTACGCATAATTGTGTAAGGTGTCTCCTATAACTAATTTTGTTTAATACCTAAAGTAGTTTTTTTCCAGAAAGATATCCCCAGTTTACAAATGACAAATTGAAAGCTCAGAAAGATTAAATATACTTGCCCCAAATTAAATAGTTAAGTAAATTATAGTGCTAGGATTCAAACCTAGTTAGATTACAGTAGGCTGTACTAAAATGACTTATCAGTTGCATTTGATTTTTCGTCATTTAAAAGGTTATAAAATACCATTTCAGAAACATTGGAAAGAAAAAGTTAAATTCTGTCAGCTTAAAACTCCAGTTATTAGCATTTGTTATTTTTTCAATTAATGCAAAGTGTATTTGTTTTCTATTACTTATGGTGGTAAGTATGCCAAAGCAGAGTCTCTTCATTCAAGGAACTTAAAGTCTTCTAGACTTTTGGAAAACTGATTTAAAGGTAATATAACTTAGTATAATACATAGAATGGTCGTATGGTAATTCAGAATATTTTGAAGTTTAGATTAATCATAAAAATATGCTGAGGATACTCATTTTATCATGGTTTTTATGAATCAGTATTATAATAATGGTCCATGTACACCATGGAAAACTGTGTCACCATGAAAAAGAACAAGATAATTTCCTTTGAAGGGGCATAGATGGAGCTGAAGACCATGATCCTTAGCAAACTAATGCAGGAACAGAAAGCCAAATGCAACGTGTTTTTGCTTGTAAGTGGGAGCTAAGTGATG
Source organism: Saimiri boliviensis (assembly GCF_048565385.1). Taxonomy (NCBI): domain Eukaryota; kingdom Metazoa; phylum Chordata; class Mammalia; order Primates; family Cebidae; genus Saimiri; species Saimiri boliviensis. Next base: position 52,106,631 of record NC_133470.1, read on the forward strand.
AGAACACGTGAACGCATAGAGGGGAACAACAAACACTCAAGGTTTTGTTTCCACTTACAAGTGAGAAAACAAGTGAGTACTTTGTTTTCTGTTCCTGTGTTAATTAGTTTAGCATAGTGGCCTCCAAATGAATCCATATTGTTGCAAAAAATAAATTTATTCTTTTTTATGGCTGCATGGTATTTCCTGGTGTAAATGTACTATGTTTTCTTTATTGAGTCAACTGTTGATGGGCAGCTAGATTGATTCCATGTCTCTGCTATTGTAATACTCTGTGATAAACATATGAGTTCATGTGTCTTTTTGGTAGAACAATTGATTTTTCTTGGGGTATATATCTAGTAATGGGATTACTGGGTTCTAAGTTTTTTGAGGTAACTCTAAACTCCTTTCCAAAAGACAGAACTAAATTACAAGCTTAACAACAGTATACAAGCATTCTCTTTTCTCTGCAGCCTCATCAGCATCAGTTATTTTTGGATTTTTAAATGATTGCCATTCTGACTTGTGTGAGATAGTATTTCATTGTGGTCTTCATATGCATTTCTCTGATCATTAGTAATATTGAGCATTTTTTACCTCTTCTTTTGAGAAGTACCTGTTCATGTCACTCACTTTTTAATTGATTATTTACTTTTTGTATATCTTCTTTTGAGAAGTGCCTGTTCATGCCATTTACTCATTTTTTAATTGATTACTCTTTGCTTAATGATTTCTTTAAGTGCCTTAGAGAAATGACAGATACAGGCAAGGGGACGGAAGGCAGAAAACCACACTGCCATGTGTGTACCTATGCAACAATCTTGCATGTTCTTCACATGTACCCTAAAACCTAAAATGCAATAAGAAAGAAAAAAAAAAGATTCTACATATTAGACTTATGTTGGATGCACGGTTTCCAAATATTTTCTCCCATTCTGTAGAATGTATCTTTACTCTTTTGATGATTTATTTCACTATACAGTAGCTCTTTAGCTTAATTAGGTCCCACTTGTCAAATTTGCTTTGAAATTGTTTTTGGAGACTTAGCCATAAATTCTTAGCCAAGCCAGTGTTGAGAAGGGTATCTCCTAGGCTTTCCTATTGAGTTTTTACAGGTTATCTTACACTTAAATCTTTAATTTATATTCAGTTAATTTTTGCATATGGTGAAAGATAGGAATCCAGCTGTGTTTTTCCGCATACGGCTAGTCAGTTATCCGAGCACCATTTATTGAATAGGAAGTCCTGTTCCTGCTTTTGTAAAATTTGTCTAAGATCAGATGGGTTGTGGGTTTGCAGCTTTGTTTCTAGGATCTTGATTCTGTTCCACTGGCCATGCTGTTTTGTTTACATTAGCCGTATAATATAGTTTCAAGTGGGGTAAAGTGATTTATTTGGCTTTGTCTTTTTTCCCTTAAGATTCCATTGGCTATTCAGAAGTTTTATTGGACCCATATGAATTTTAGATGGTAATTCTAAAATATAAATATATCTAGTTGGATATGTCTTGTGTTCACATTTTAAAACATATACACAGCAAGAGGACTGAACAGAGTGTATGAAAATGTTAATCTGGCTAGCACTGGAAGTCAGGATTTTGCATTCATTTTATTTCTTTTTTTATCATTTTATTTTATTATTTATTATATGTTATTTATTTATTTATTTTGAGATGGAGTCCTGCTCTGCTGCCCAGGCTGGAGTTCAGTGGTGTGATCTTGGCTCACTGCAACCTACGCCTCCTGGGTTCAAGCAATTCTCTTGCCTCAGCCTCCTGAGTAGCTGGGATAACAGGCACACACCACCATGCCTTGCTAATTTTATTGTAGTTTTAGTAGAGATGGGGTTTCACCATGTTGGCCAGGCTGGTCTCGAACTCCTGGCCTCAGGTGATCCACCCATCTCAGCCTCCCAAAGTGCTGGGATTACAGACGTCAGCCACTGTGCCCAGTTGTTGTTATTTTAAAGTGTATTGCATTCATTTTATTTCTTATTATTTTTGTCTCAAATATTCTCTACTAAGCAGGTATTACATTTTTTAATGAAATATTTAAAAAAATTCAAAATGTAGCTGTGCCTCTTACTAAATATGCACTTTTGTTATTTTAAATAACCTCCAGATTGTCTTTCCACATCTTTGAAAATGAGATAATACTTACTGCTTAGGTTAGTATGAATAGGAAAACAAGTTGGTTTATCAAGTGCCAAAATTGTTTCTGTTCCTAAAATTTAAAATTGGCTGCTTTGTCTTTTTTTTTTTTTTACTTTACGTTCTGGGGTACATACGCAGATCATGCAGGATTGCTACACAGGTACACATAGGCCATGGTAGTTTGCTGCCTCCATCCCCCTGTCACCTTCATTAGGCATTTCTCCAAATGTTATCCCTCTCCAATTCTTCCATCCACTGCTATTCTTCCCTTAGCACCCCCACTCCCCAACTGGCCCCAGTGTGTGACATTCCCCTCCCTTTGTCCATGTGTTCCCATTGTTCAACACTCACTTATGAGTGAGTATATGCGGTATTTGGTTTTCTTGTGTCAGTTTGCTGAGAATGATGGTTTCCATCTTCATCCATGTCCCTGTAAAGGACATGAACTCATACTTTTTTTATGGCTGCATAGTATTCCATGGTGTATATGTGCCACATTTTCTTTATCCAGTCTATCCTTGATGGGCATTTGGGTTGGTTACAAGTCTTTGCTATTGTAAACAGTGCTGCAATGGATATACACATGCGTGTGTCTTTGTAATAGAATGATGTATAATTCTTTGGGTATATACCCAGTAATGAGATTGCTGGGTCAAATGGTATTTCTGTTTCTAGGTTTCTGTTGGGAAATACGGTGGGGTGGTAGTCTTTTCCTTTTCTTTCTTTCTTTTTTCTTTTTCTTTCTTTCTTTCTTTTTTTTTTTTTTTTTTTTTTTTTTTTTTTTTTTTTTGTGGAGTCTCACTCTGTCACCAGGCTGGAGTGCAGTGGTGCTCACTGCAAGGTCCACCTCCTGGGTTCAGGCGATTCTCCTGCCTCAGTCTACACATAGCTGGAACTACAGGCACCCACCAGAATGCCCAGGTAATTTTTTGTATTTTAGTAAAGATTGGGTTTCCCATGTTGTCCAGGATGTTCTTGATCCCTGACCTCATGATCTGCCTGCTGTGGTCTCCCAAAGTGCTGGGATTACAGGTGTGAGCCATTGCGCCTGGCCTGGTGATAGTCTTATGGAAACTCCCTTCTGCACAGTGAGTAGCTTTTCTCCTGCTACCTATAAGAGTCTTTATTTACCCGTGATTTTTGACTCTTTGATGATAATTTGTCTTGGTGTGAGTCTTCTTGGGTTTATCTTAGTTGGAGTTTTGTTTTTTTAGCTTTTTTCAATTTTATGTCAGTTTCCTCAAAATTGAAAAGTTTTAGCCTTCTTTCTTCAAATAATTCCTCTGACCTTTTAATTTTTGTGGGTATTTTGTATGCATACATTTGTCCAATTGATTGTGTCACATAAGTCTCTTACACACTCTTAACATTCCTTCATTATGTTTTATTTTTGCTCATCTGAGTTGAAAATTTTAAATGATATATTTTAATGTTTGCTAATTATGTCTTTCCATTTGGTTTAGTCTGCTTTTGAACTCCTCTCTCAAAATTTGCAATTCTGTTATTCTATTCTTCAGCCCCAGAGCTTTGTGTCAGTTTGCTGAGAATGATGGTTTCTATCTTCATCCTTGTCCCTGCAAAGGACATTACCTCATTATTTTTTACAGCTGTATAGTATTCCAAGATATATATGTGCCACATTTTCTTTATCCAGTCTATCATTGATGGGCATTTGGGTTGGTTCCAAGTCTTTGGTATTGTAAACAGTGCTGCAATAAACATACGTGTGCATGTGTCTTTCTAATAGAACAATTCATAATCCTTTGGATATATACCCCATAATGGGATTGCTGGATGAAATGGTATTTCTGTTTCTAGATTCTTGAGGAATCACCACACTGTCTTCCACAATCTTTAAACTAATTTACTCTCCAGTCCCACCAACAGTGTAAACACGTTTCAATTTCTCCACATCCTCTCCAGCATCTGTTGTCTCCAGATTTTTTAATATTCGCCATTCTAACTGGTGTAAGATGGTATCTCACTGTGGTTTTCATTTGCATTTCTCTAATGACCAGTGATTATGAGCTTTTACATGTTTGTTGGCTGCATAAATGTCTCCTTTTGAGAAGTAACATGCTGTTTTGATTACTGTAGCCTTCTGGTATAGTTTGAAGACATGTAATGTGATGCTTCCACCTTTTTTGTTTTATTAGAATTGCCTTGGCTATGTGGGCTCTCCCTTTAGATTCCATATGAAGTTTAAGCTGGTTCTATCCAATTCTTTGAAGAAAGTCAATGTTAGCTTGATGGGGACAGCATTGAATTTATAAATAACTTTGAGCAGTGTTGCCATTTTTACGATATTAATTCTCCCTAACCATAAGCATGAAATGTTTTTTCATTTTTTTTTCTCTTTTATTTCCTCGAACAGTGGTTTGTAGTTTTTATTGAAGGGGTCCTTCACATCCCTTGTTAGTTGTATTCCTAGTATTTTATTCTCTTTGTAGCAATTATGAATGGCAGTTCACTCATGATTTGGCTCTCTGCTTGTCTATTGTTCGTGCATAGTAATGGTTGTGATTTTTTCACATTGATTTTGTATCCTGAGAATCTGCTGAAGTTACTTATTAGCTTACGGAGATTTTGTGCTGAGACAGTGGGGTCATCTAAATATTCAATCATGTCATTTGCAAATAGGGACAATTTGACTTCCTATTTTCCTAATCGAATACCCTTTATTTCTTTTTCTTGCCTGATTGCCATGGACAGAACTTACAATACTATGTTGAATAGGAGTGGTGAGAGAAGTCATCCTTGTCTTTTTCCAGTTTACAAAGGGAATGCCTCCAGTTTTTGCCTATCCAGTATGATATTGGCTATGGGTTTGTCATAAATAGCTCTAATTATTTTGAAATATTTTCCATCAGTACCTAGTTTATTGAGAGACTTTAGCATGAAAGCCTGTTGAATTTTGTCAAAGGCTTTCTCTGCATCTATTGAGATAAATCATGTTTTTTTTTTCTTCCTTTCGTTTTGTTTATGTGATGGATTAGTTTGTTAGTTTGCATATGTAGAACCAGCCTTACATTCCAGAGATGAAGCCAATTTGATCATAATGGGTAAGATTTTTGATGTGCTGTTCGCATTGATTTTCCAGTATTTTACTGAAGATTTTCACATTGGTGTTCATCAGCAATATTAGCCTCAAATTTTCTTTTTCTTTTTTCTTTTTCTTTCTTTATTTCTTTCTTTCTTTCTTTTTTTTTTTTTTTTTTTTGTGCCTGTCAAGTTTGCTATCAGGATGATATTGGCTCATAAAATGAGTTAGGGAGGATTCTCTCTTTTTGTATTGTTTGGCATGGTTTTAGAAGGAATGGTACCAGCTTCTCTTTGTACCTCTGGTAGAATTTGTCTGTCAACCATTCTGTTCCTGGTCTTTTTTTAGTCAGTAGGCTATTAATTGCTGCTCTAGGTACAGATCTTGTTATTGGTCTATTCATGGATTCTACTTCCTTCTGGTTTCTTCTTGGGAGAGTGTAGGTGTCCAGGAATTTATCCATTTCTTCTACATTTTCTGGTTTATTTGCATAGGGGTGTTTATCATATTCTCTGGTGGTAGTTTGTATTTCTGTGGGATCAATGGGGAGATACCCTTTATCATTTTTATTGCATCTGTTTTATTCTTCTCCCGTTTTTTTTCTTTATTAGTCTGGCTAGCTGTCTACCTATTTTGTTGATTTTTTCAAAAACCCAGCTCCTGGATTTATTGATTTTTTAATGTGGTGTGTGTGTGTGTGTGTGTGTGTGTGTGTGTGTGTGTGCTTCTATCTTCTTTTTGCTCTGATCTTATTTCTTGTCTTCTGCTAGCTCCTGAATTTGTCCATTCTTGCTCCTCCAGTTCTTTTAATTGTGATGCTAGTGTGTTGATGTTTTATCTTTCTTGTTTTCTCTTGTGGGCTATAAATTTCCCTCTACACATTACACACACACACACACACACACACACACACATATATATATATATATATATATATATATATATACACACAATAGAAGAATGTGTCCCAGATATTTTGCTATATTGTGCCTGTTCTCATTGTTTCAAAGAACATCTTTATTTCTGCCTTCATTTTTTTAATCCTGTAGTCATTCAGGAGCAGTTTGTTCAGTTTCCATGTACTTGTGCAGTTTTTAGTGAGTTTCTTAATCCTGAGTTCTAATTTGTTTGCACTATGGTCTGAAAGACTGTTGTTATAATTTCCATTCTTTTGCATTTGCTGAGGAGTGTTTTACGTCCAATTGTGTGGTCAATTTTTCAATAAGTGCAATGTGGTGCTGAGAAGAATGTAAATACAAACATACCCATTTTTTTGAGATGGAATTTGGCTCTGTCACCCAGGTTAGAATTCATTGGTGCAATCTCGTATCACCACAAACTCCACCTCCCAGGTTCAAGTGATTCTTCTGCCTCAGCCTCCCAAGTAGCTGAGATTGCAGGTGCCCACCACCATGCCCAGCTATTTCTTGTAATTTTAGTTGAAATGGGGGTTTCACTGAGTTAGCCAGCCTAGTCTTGAACTCCTGGCCTCATGATTCGCCCACCTCGGCCTTCCAAAGTGCTGCTAAACAAGTGTGTGCCACTGCACCCATCCTTTAAGAATGTATATTCTTTTGATTTGGGTTGGAGAGTTCTGTAGATGTCTATTAGGTCTGCTTGGTCCAGAGCTCAGTTCAAGTTCTGGATATCCTTGTTAATTTTCTGTCTCTTTGATCTGTCTAATATTGACAGTGAGGTGTTAAAATCTCCTACTATTATTGTCTGGGAGTCTAAGTCTCTTTGTAGGTCTCTATGAACTTCCTTTATGAATCTGGGTGCTCCTGTATTGGGTGCATATACATTTAGAATAGTTCTTATTGTTGCATCCATCTCTTTACCATTAGGTAATGCCCTTCTTTGTCTCTTTTGTATTTTGTTGGCTTAAGGTCTGTTGTATCATAGGCTAGGATTGCAACCCCTGGTTTTTGCTTTCCATTTTCTTGGTAAATACTTCTGCATCTCTTTATACTGAGTCTACATGTGTCTTTGCACGTGAGATGAGTCTCCCGAATACAGTACACCAATAGGTCTTGACTCTTTATCTAATTTGTTAGTCTATGTATTTTATTTGGAGCATTCAGTTCATTTACATTTAAGGTTAATATTGTTATGTGTGAATTTGATCCTGCCATTATGAAGCTAACTGGTTATTTTGCCCATTAGTTGATACAGTTTTTTCCTAGTGTCGATTGTCTTTACAATTTGGTATGTTTATGCAGTGGCTGGTACCGATTTTTCCTTTCCATGTTTAGTGCTTCCTTCAAGAGCTCTTGTAAGACAGGCCTTGTGTTAACAAAATATCACAGCAGTTACTTCTATATAAAGGATTTTATTTCTTGTTCGCTTATGAACCTTAGTTTGGCTGGATATGAAAATCTGGTTTGAAAATTATTTTCTTTTTTCTTTTTTTTTTTTAAATTGCATTTTAGGTTTTGGGGTACATGTGAAGAACATGCAAGATTGTTGCATAGGTACACACATGGCAGTGTGGATTGCTGCCTTCCTTCCCCTCGCCTGTATCTGTCATTTCTCCCCATGCTATCTCTTCCCACCTCCCCACCCCCCATCCCTCCCCCATTTTCTTTAAGAATATTGAATACTGGCCCCCACTCACTTCTAGCTTACAGGGTTTATGCCACGAAATATGCTGTTTATCTGATAGACTTCCCTTTGTGGGTACCCCAACTTTTTCTCTGGCTGCTCTTAGCATTTTTTCTCTGTTTCAACCCTGGTAATCTTACAATGATGTTTTTTGAGGTTGCTCTTCTGGAAGAGTATCTGTGTGGTGTTCTCTGTATTTCCTGAAATTTAATGTTGCCCTACCTTACTAGGTTGGGGAAGTTCTGGATAATATCCAGAAGAGTGTTTTCCAACTAAGTTTTATTGTCCCTGTCACTTTCAGGTATATCAATCATATGTAGATTTGATCTTTTCATGCATTCCCATATTTCTTGTAGGCTTTGTTCATTTCTTTTCACTTTTTTCCCTTATCTTTTCTTCTTACTTTTTTCATCATGTTGATCTTCAGTCTCTGATATCTTCTTGATTCTGCTTGATGGATTTGGCTATTAAAACTTGTGAATGCTTCACAAAGTTCTTGTGCTGTGTTTTTCAGCTCCATCAGGTCATTTATATTCTTCTCTGAACTGGTTCTTCTAGTTAGCATTTTGTCTAACTTTTTTTGAGTGTTCTTAGCTTTATTGCATTGGGTTAGATCATGCTCCTTCAGCGCGGAGAAGTTTTCTTGTACCCACCTTTCTTTTTTTTTTAATTTTTAATTTAATTTAATTTTAATTTATTTTACTTTTAGTGCATACTATATCTGGCATTTCTCCCTATGTTATCCCTCCCCACCCTCCCCTCCCTCCTCACCCCCCTTTGTCTCTCATTTACCCCCCCAACTGTCCCCTGTGTGTGATGCTCCTTTCCCTGAGTCCACATGTTCTTGTTGTTCAACACCCACCTATGAGTGAGAACATATGGTTCTTGGCTTTCTATTCTTTGGTCACTTTGCTGAGAATGATGGTTTCCAGATTCATCCAAGTCTCTACGAAGGACACAAACTCATCGTTTTTTTATGGCTGCATAGTATTCCATGGTGTATATGTATCACATTTTCTTTGTCCAATCTATTATTGATGGGCATTTCAGTTGGTTCCAGGTCTTTGCTATTGTAAACAGGGCTGCAATGAACATACATGTGCATGTGTCTTTAATCTAGAACTATTTATAGTTCTTTGGGTGTATACCCAACAGTGGGATTGCTGGGTCAAATGGAATTTCTATTCCTAGATCCTTGAGAAATCGCCACACTGTCTTCCACAATGGTTGAACTAATTTACACTCCTACCAACTGTGTAAGAATGTTCCTAATTTTCCCCATCCTCTCCAGCATCTGTTGTCTCCAGATTTTTTAATGATCACCATTCTAACTGGTGTGAGATGATATCTCAGTGTGGTTATGATTTGCATTTCTCTAATGACCAGTGATGGGCATTTTTTCATATGTTTGTTGGCCTCATATATGTCCTCTATTCAAAAGTGTGTGTTCATATCCTTTGCCCACTTTTGAATGGGGTTGTTTGTTTTTTCCTTGCATATCTGTTTTAGTTCTTTGTAGATTCTGGATATTAGCCCTTTGTCAGATGGGTAGATTGCAAAAATTTTTTCTATTCTGTTGTTTGCTGATTCACTCTAATGTTGGTTTCTTTTGCTGTACAGAGCTCTGGAGTTTAGTTAGATCCCATTTGTGTATCCTGGCTTTTATTGCCATTGCTTTTGGTGTTTTAGTCATGAAGTCCTTTCCTATGCCTATATCCTGGATGATTTTGCCTAGGTTTTCTTCTAGTGTTTTAATGGTGTTAGCTTTTATGTTTAAATCTTTGATCCATCTGGAGTTAATTTTAGTGTAAGGTGACAGGTAGGAGTGCAGTTTCTGCTTTCTGCACATTACTAGCCAATTTTCCCAACACCATTTATTAAACATGGAGTTCTTTCCCCATTGCCTGTTTTTGCCAGGTTTGTCAAAGTTCACATGGTTGCAGATGTGTGGTGTTTCTTCTGGGGTCTCTGTTCTGTTCCATTGGTCTATGTCTCTGTTTTGGTACTGGTACCATACTGTTTTGATTACTGTAGCCTTGTAGTACAGTTTGAAGTCTTGCAGTGCAGTGCCTCTGGCTTTGTTCTTTTTGCTTAGGATTGTCTTGGCTATGCCAGGTCTTTTGTGATTCCATATGAAGTTTAAAGTGTTTTTTTTCCAGTTCTGTGAAGAAGGTCATTGGGAGCCTGATGGGGATAGCATTGAATCTGTAAATTACTTTGGGCAGTATGGCCATTTTCATGATATTGATTCTTCCTAACCATGAGCATGGAATGTTTCTCCATCTGTTTTTTCCTCTTTATTTCATTGAAAAGTTGTTTGTAGTTCTCCTTGAAGAGGTTCTTTACATCCTTTGTTAGTTATATTCTCAGGTATTTTATTCTCTTTGTAGCAATTGTGAATGGGAGTTCGCTCTTGATTTGGCTCTCTGTTTGTTTGTTATTGGTATATAGGAATAATTGTGATTTTTGCACATTGATTTTGTATCCTGAGACTTTGCTGAAGTTGCTTATCAGTTTGAGAAGATTTTGGATTGAGACGATGGGGTCTTCTAGATAAACAATCATGTCATCTGCAAATAGAGACTGTTTGACTTCCTCCTTTCCTAATCAAATACCCTTTATTTCTTTTTCTTGCCTGATTGCTCTGGCTAGAACTTCCAATACTATGCTGAATAGGAGTGGTGAGAGGGCATCCTTGTCTAGTGCCTGATTTCAAAGGGAGTTCTTCCAGCTGTTACCCATTCGGTATGATATTGGCTGTTGGTTTGTCATATATAGCTTTTATCATTTTATGATATGTTCCATCAATACCTAATTTATTGAGTTTTTAGCATGAAGTGCAGTTGAATAATTTCGAAGGCCTTCTCTGCATCTATTTAGATAATCATGTGGTTTTTGTCTTTGCTTTAGTTTATGTGATGGATTACATTTATGGATTTGCATATGTTCAACTAGCCAGGTATCCCCGGGATGAAGTCCACTTAGTCATGATGGATAAGCTTCTTGATGTGCTGTTGCAATCGGCTTGCCAGTATTTTATTGAAGATTTTTGCATCAATGTTCGTCATGGATATTGACCTGAAGTTTTCTTTTTTAGTTGAGTCTCTGCCTGGTTTTGGTATCAGGATGATGTTGGTCTCAAAAAATGAGTTAGGGAGGATTCCCTCCTTTTGTATTGTTTGATAGAGTTTCAGAAGGAATGGAACCAGCACCTCTTTGTATGTCTCATAGAATTTGGCTGTGAACCCGTCTGAACTTGGACTTTTTTTGGTTGGTAGACTATTGATTCCTGCCTCTACTTCAGCCCTTGTTATTGGCCTATTCAGGGTTTCAGTTTCCTCCTGGTTTAGTTTTGGTAGAGTGCAAGTGTCTAGGAATTTATCCATTTCTTCCTGGTTTACTGGTTTATGTGAGTAGAGCTCTTTGTAGTAATCTCTGATGGTAGTTTGTATTTCTGTGGGATCAGTGATGATATTCCCTTTATCATTTTTTTAATTGCATCTATTTTATTCTTCTTTTCTTTTTTATTGTTCTGGCTAGTGGTCTATTTTGTTCATCTTTTCAAAAAAACAGCTTCTGGTTTTATTGATTTTTCAAGGGTTTTTTGTGTCTCTATGTCCTTCAGTTCTGCTCTGATCTTAGTTATCTCTTGTCTTCTGCTAGCTTTTGAGTGTTTTTGATCTTGTTCTCTACTTCCTTCAATTTTGATGATAGGGTGTCAATTTTAGATCTTTCCTCTCTTGTCTGGTGGGCATTTATTGCTATAAATTTCTCTCTATATACTGGTTTAAAGGTGTTCCAGAGATTCTGGTATGTTGTGTCTTCATTACAGTTGGTTTCGAAGAACATCTTTATTTCTGCCTTCATTTCATTGTTTATCCAGTCAACATTCAGAAGCAAGTTGTTCAGTTTCCAAGTGGTCGTGCGGGTTTGAGCATGTTTCTTGATCCTGAGTTCTAATCTGATTGCGCTGTGATCTGATAGACTGTTATGATTTCTGTTCTTTCGCATTTGCTGAGGAGTGATTTGTTTCCAATGATGTGGTCAATTTTAGAATAAGTGCAGTGTGGTGCTGAGAAAAATGTATGTTCTGTGGATTTGGGATGGAGTGTTCGTATATATCTATTAGATCTGCTTGGTCCAGCTCTGCATTCAAGTCCTGGATATCCTTGTTAATTTTCTGTCTCATTGATCTGCCTAATATTGACAGTGGAGTATTGAAGCTTCCCACTATTACTGTGTGGGAGTCTAAATCTCATTTTAGGTCGTTAAGAACTTGCTTTATGTATCTTGGTGCTCCTGTGTTGGGGGCGTATATATTTAAGATAGTTAGCTTTTCCTGTTGAATTGATCCTTTTACATTATGTAATGTCCTTCTTTGTCTCTTTTTATCTTTGTTGGTTTGAAGTCCGTTTTATAATAGACTACGATTGCAACCCCTGCTTTTTTTTGTTCTCCATTTGCTTGGTAAATCGTCTTCCATTCCTTTATTTTGTGTCTATGTGTGTCTTTGTATGTGAGATGGGTTTCATGAATACAGCACAGCGATGGCTTCTGACTTTTTATTCAGTTTGCCAGTCTGGTCTTTTGAATGGGGCGTTTAGGCCATTTACATTCAATGTTAATATTGTTATCTGTGAATTTGATCCTTCAATTTTGTTACTGACTGGTTTTCCTTCTCATTAGTTTACTCATTTTTTTCATTGCATTTTTGGTCTTTGCCAACTGGTTTGCTTTTGCAGTGACTGGTACTTGTTCCTTTCCATGCTTAGTGTTTCTTTCAGCAGCTCTTGTAGGGCAGGTCTGGTGGTGACATAATCTTTCAGTAATTCCTTGTCCATAAAGGATTTATTTCTCCTTCATGTATGAAGCTTAGTTTGGCTGGATATGAGATTCTGGGTTGAAAGTTCTTTTCTTTTAGGATGTTGAATATTGGCCCCCACTCTCTTCTGGCTTGAAGGATTTTTGCTGAGAGATCAGCTGTGATTCTGATTGGCTTTTCTCTGTGGGTGACCCAACCTTTCTCTCTGGCTTCCCTTAGCATTTTTTTCTTCATTTCCACCCTAGTGAATCTGATGATTATGTGCCTAGGGGTTGCTCTTCTTGAGGAATATCTTTGTGTAGTTCTCTGTATTTTTTGAATTTGAAATTTGGAATGCCTTGCTAGGTTTGGGAAGGTCTCCTGAATAATGTCCTGGAGTGTGTTTTCCAGCTTGGATTTATTCTCCCCATCATATTCAGGTACACCAATCAAGTATAGATTAGGTTTTTTTTTTTTTTTTTTTTTTTTCACATAATCCCATATTTCTTGGAGGCTTTGATCTGTCTAATATTGACAGTGGAGTATTGAAGCGTCCCACTATTATCGTGTGAGAGTCTTTTCACTCTTTTTTCTTTATTTCTTTTCACTCTTTTTTCTCTTGTATTGCCTTCTCTTTTTATTTCATTTAGTTGTTATTCAATCTCTGATATCCTTTCTTCTGCTTAATCGATTTAGCTATTAAAAGTTGTGTTTGCTTCATGTAGTTCTCATGCTGTGTTTTTCAGCTCCATCAAGTCGTTCATATTCTTCTCAAACCTGGTTATTCTAGTTAGCATTTCATCTAATCTTTTTTCGAGGTGTTTGGTTTCTTTGCATTTATAACGTGTTCCTTTAGCTCTGAAAGTTTGTTATTATCCTCCTTCTGAATCCTGTTTCTGTCAATTCTTCGCACTCCTTCTCAGTCAAGTTGTGATCCTGTGTTGTTGAGGAGTTGTGATCCCTTGAAGGAGAAGAGGTGTTCTGGTCTTTGATGGTTTCACCTTTTTTGTGCTGTTTTTTCCCCATATTTGTGGATTTACCTGGCTGTGGTGTCAGAGAGCTGATGGATGAGGTCACTTGTCTGCCTGTGGGGGCGCTACTGGGTTTCTAGGGACTCCTTCAGGTTACAAGGGAAGCTTCCTGTGTCTTTTTTGTTTATACTGGGAGATTAGGCTGGCCTCTTCTGCTGACCTGTAGAGGCTGTTGGGTTGTCAAGAACACCGTCTTGTTGCTACATAGGTTTCCTTAGATTTTTGTTAAATTTGTAGCCCAGTCCCACCCCACTAGTGGTGAGTTGTGCCCTTCCTCCACTGGGCTGGATTATTCAGGGTTCATCTCAGACAGTGGCACTGGGTCAGAGCTTCAGCCCTCTGTGGTTTGTGGGGGAGGTTAGGGATCTGCCGAGCCACACCGAGCAGTCTCTGCCTTTCAGCTTTCTCTCTCTCTTGTCATGGGGCAGGGGCTCTTCAGCTGCTCCTGCTTACAGCTTCCTCTCTCTCCATGCAGGGTGAAGGGACAATAGCTCAGTTTGCAGACTCTTATTAAACTCTGCACTTGTAATTCCCAGCGTTTGACTGGCAACGATCCCCTGTTTTGCGTATTGCTGAGGCTTTGGGGGAAGTGTTGTATCTGGACAGGAGCACCAGAGGTGGAGCCTCTGACTCGCAGGTCAGAGGCACTTTCTGGGTGAAGCAGCACCCCTCCACACCTTGGTCCGCCCTGAGTGGGCTTTACTCACCCTGGGACCAGAACTGTCCGTTCAAATGCACCTTGTATGTTGGATTGAGCTGGGAGATCTCTGGGTTTCTGGGTCTCTCTCACTGAGTGTTGTGTGCTGGAGTTGTGTCTAATCTGCCATCTTGAATCCTCCCCTACATTTACCCACCTTCTTAAGCCTGCTTCTGTCAACTTATCAAACTCATTCTCTATCCAGTTTTGTTTCCTAGCTTGCAAGTATGATACCTTGGAGAAGAGGCATTTTTGGTTTTGAATTTTTTAGTTTTTTTTTTTTTTTTCCCACGCTATTTTTTTCCCATCTTCACAGATTTATCTACCTTTGTTCTTTGAAGTCAGTGACCTTTGGAGGGGTATCTGAGTGGACGTTCTTTTTGTTGATGTTGAAACTATTTCTTTCTGTTTGTTTGTGTTCCAACAGTCAGGACCCTCTGCAGAGAGTCTGCAGAAGTTTGCTGGAGTTCCACTCCAGACTCTGCTTGCCTGGGAATCACCCGCTGATGCTGTAAAACAGCAAAGATTGCTGCCTGTTTCTTTCTTTGGTAGTTTCATCCTAGAAGGCTACCTGCCAGATGCCAGCCAGAGCTCTCCTGTATGAGATGTCCATTGGTCCCTACTGGGATATCTCCCAGTCATCATACATGGGTGTCAGGGAGCCACTTGAAGAGGCACTCTGTCCCTTATCAGAGCTTGAATGCTGTGCTCGAGATCCACTTTTCTCTTCAGAGCTGCCAAGCAGGGACGTTTAAGACTGCTGAAGCTCTACCCACAATTGCTTTTTTGTTTTTCACATGCTCTGTCCCAGAAAGGTGGGGTCTTTGTTTAAGTCTCTCATCGGTTGCTTCCTGATTTCAGAGATGGCCTGCCCAGCGAAGAGAAAATCTAATGACACACTCTGCCTGCAGAGGCCTTGCTGAGCTGCCATGGGCTCCATCCAGTTTGAAATTTTTGGCTGCTTTGTTTACATGGTGATGTGAAAACTGCCTACTTGAGCCTCAGCAATGGCAGACACACCTCCCCACACCTTGCTCAAGCACCCCAGGTTGAAGTCAGACTGCTGTGCTTGCTGTAAGAATTTCAATCCAGTGGATCATAGCTTGCTGGTTGTCATGGTCCTGGGACCCATTGAGTCAGATCACTTGGCTCCCTGACTTCAGCTCCCTTTTCCAACAGTTCCATCTTGCTGGCCTTCCAGACATCAATGTAGTATGGGAAACAAACAAACAAACAAACAAACAAAAAACACCTGGTTGTCTTTTGTAGTATCTTGCAGGGGTTCTCTGCATTTTCTCTACTTGCATGTTAATATCTCTAGTGACATTGGGGAAGTTTTTATGGAAAATATCCTCCCGTATGTTTTCCACATTTCTTGCCCTCTCTCTCTTTCAGGAATGCCATTGAATCTGAGGTTCTGTCTTTATAGAATCTTGCATTTCTCAGAGATTTTGTTCATTTTTTCTCTATTCTTTACCATTGTCTTCCTATGTTGACTCAAAGGAGAAGTTTCTGAATGCTGACTTTTTTTTCTCAACTTAGTCTGTTCTGTTATTAATGCTTCCAATTGCACTCTGAATTTCCTGTAATTTTTTATTTTCAGAAGATCAGTTTGGTTTTTTTTTCTTAAAGTAACTGTCATCTTTCAACTCTTGGACTATTTTATTGTCTCCCTTGGATGTTTTTCAACCTTCTCTTGTATGTTGATGAGCTTCCTTGCCATTCAAATTCTAAATTCTATGTGTGTAATTTCAACCATTTCAGTCTGGTTAAAAACCACTGGTGTCGTTGTTTTGAAGTAAGAAGACTATCTTCTAATGTTGCTAGAGTTATTGCACTTTCTTTCTTTCTTTCTTTCTTTCTTTCTTTCTTTCTTTCTTTCTTTCTTTCTTTCTTTCTTTTTCTTTCTTCTCCTTTCTTCTTTCCTTCCTTCCTTCCTTGCTTCTTTCTTTCTTTCTTTCTTTCTTTCTTTCTTTCTTTCTTTCTTTCTTTCTTTCTTTTCTTTCTTTCTCTTTCTCTGTGTGGGCTGATGTTTCTTTAATCTTTGGAGTTACTGCCTTTTTTTTTTTTTTTTTTTTGCTGAGAGTTTTAATCATGAAAGGATGCTGAATTTTGTCTAATGCTTTTCCGTATCCATTATCATGTGACTTTGTTTTAAATTCTGTTTATGTGGTGTAATACATTTAATGACTTGTGTCTGTTAAATGATCTCTGCATCCCTGGTATGAAACCCACTTGATCATGATGGATTATGTCTTTGTTATCCTGTTGACCCACTTATCTAGTATTTAGTTGTGGATTTTTGCATCCATGTTCATCAGGGATATTGGTATGTAGGTTTTTTTTTGTTGTTGTTGCTGTTATCGTTGTTACGTTCTTTTCTGCTTTTAGTATTAGGTGATAGTGGCTTCATAGAATAATGTAGAGAGGATTTCATCTTTATCTTCTAGAATAGCATCAATATAATTGGTACCAATTATTTGATGTCTGGTAGAATTCAGTTGTGAATCCATCTGGTACTACATGTTTTTTGGTTAATATTTTACTGTGATTTCAATCTCTGTTCTTGTTATTGGTCTCTTTGGTGTTTCAAATTCTTCCTCATTTAAGCTGGGAGGGTTGTAACTTTCCAGGAATTTTTTCACCTCCCCTCTGTTTTCTAGTTCATGCTCATAAAGGTGTTCATATTAGCCTTATGTGATATTTTTTATTTCTCTGGTGTTTCTTGTAATGTCTTCTGTTTAATTTCCTATTGAGCTTCTTTGGATCTTTCTCTATTTTTCTTGGTTAATCCAGTATATGATTCATGGGTATTTGGGTTGGGTCCAAGTCTTTGCTATTGTGCTGCAATAAATGTACATGTGCATGTGTCTTTATAATAGAACAATTTATAACCCTTTGGGTATATATCCAGTAATGGGATTGCTGGGTCAAATCATATATCTAGTTCTAGATCTTTGAGGAATAGCCACACTATCTTCCACAATGACTGAACTAATTTACACTCCCACCAACAGTCCTATTTCTCCACATCCTCTCCAGCATCTGTTGTTTCCTGACTTTTTAATGATTGCCATTCTAACTGGTGTGCAATGATATCTCATTGTGATTTCGATTTGCATTACTCTAATGAACAGTGATTATGAGTTTCTTTTCATGTTTGTTGACTGCATAAATGTTTTTTCTTGAGAATTGTCTGTTCATATTCTTCACCCACTTTTTGATGGGGTTGTTTGTATTTTCTTGTAAATTTGTTTAAGTTCCTAGTAGATTATGGACATGATCCCTTTGCCAGATGGATATACTGCAAAAAATTTCTCCCATTCTGTAGGTTGCCTGTTCACTCGGGCCCATGCCTATGACCCTAATAGTATTGCCTAGGTTTTCTTCTAGAATTTGTATGTTTTTTAGGTCTTACATTTAGGTCTTTGATTCATCTTGAGTTATTTTTTGTTTAAGGTGTAAAAAAGAGGTTCAGTTTCAGTTTTCTTCCTATGGCTAGCCAGTTTTCCTGACACCATTTATTAAATAGAGAATCTTTTCTGCATTGCTTGTTTCACAAATATCAGATGATTGTACACATGTGGCATTATTTCTGAGGCCTCTGTTCTCTTCCATTGGTTTATATATCTGTTGTGGTACAAATACCATGCTGTTTTGGTTACTGTATCCTTCTAGTATAGTTTGCAGTCAGGTAGTATGATGCCTCCAGCTTTGTTCTTTTTGCTTAGGATTGTCTTGGCTATTTGGGCTCTTTTTTGGTTCTCTATGAAATTTACAGTAGTTTTTTTTTTTTTTCTTTTTTTCTAATTCTGTGAAGAAAGTTCTTGTCTTGATGGGGACAGCATTAAATCTATAAATTACTTTGGGCAGTATGGCCATTTTTATGGTATTGAGTCTTTCCATCCATGAGCATGGAATGCTTTTCCATTTGTTTGTGTCCTCTTACTTTATTGAGCAGTTGTTTGTAGTTCTCCTTAAAGATGTCCTTCATATCCCTTGCAAGTTTATCCCTAGGTATTTTATTCTCTTTGTAGGAATTGTCAATGGGAATTCTCTCATGACTTGGCTCTCTGACTATTATTGGTGTATAGGAATGCTTGTGATTTTTACACATTGATTTGGTATCCCGAGACTTTGCTGAAGTTGCTCGTAGCTTAAGAAAGTATTGGGCTGAGGGATTGTTGGTGGTCAAGAAAGGCCTTATAGTTTCAAATAAGTCTTGAAATCTTGTTATCCATCTGGCATATTAAATCATGAACTGTATTATAGGCAGTGGAAATGACATATGCAAAGCCATAAATGAACATCAGAATAACCTGTTATTTGTGGAAAATTGCAAACATTTTTTCATGGCTTCTGTTTAGGCATCAAGTTGCAGAGAACTTTGTATACAAGCTAATGGAATGTTGACTTTATCCTCTAGGGCAATAGATTTCTATCTGCATTCTAACTAGTCCTTATCCATATAGGTTCTGCAGGCCCTTAGAATCATCTACAGAAAGAGAGAGTAATCTAATCAGTAGGGACCCTGTTTCCATTAGAGTGGATTTGGTGGTTTTGCGTGTTTTATCTTGGAATTTTTCGTTGGACTTTATTAGGGATAAAAAAATTCACTGCTTTAAAAAAAGCTAGTAAAATTGGGATATATAAAATAAAAAGCTAGTAAAATTGTGAAACTACTGCAATGAAAAATAAGAAGGCTTGGAAAAGTTTTAACCAGGAGAAAAAGTATTTGAGATAGATTAAACACCATAATGAAGTAGAACATCCAGGGATTATTTCTTATTTTGAGCAGCAACCTGAGTGTCTAACCTTTCAGGTGTGGTTCCCAACAAAGGGCAGTTTCCCTTGGCTGTGGGAGTACAGGCATTGTTTCAGTGCACCGGTCCAATGTGCCGCTATGCTGAAGACCTGACCCCCATGTTAAAAGTCATGGCAGGACCTGGGATCAAAAGGTATGTTTATTTATTTTTATTTCCTTCAACTGTTATCCTGACATTCATTCTCTCTTTGTTTATTAGTGTCATAGAGGTAGATTTTCTGTCCTAAAGCAAAATATTACTGTGGATTTTTGAGAGAGTTTTTATATACTTACATAAGTGGATATCATGCTTTACAGATTGGGAAGATGCTGTGTAAAAATATTTTATGGGGAAAATAAAAAGAGATATCTTATTTTCGGATGGAAATGGGGAATCTTTTTGTTGTTCATTTGTGAATTTGAGTATAAAGATTAAGCTCATTTTAAGCTCAGCCTTTCTGATTCTTCTGTTATCTGTCACCACATGCATAGTTTCAAATCTCACCTGGACCACCAATGCTGCTTGAGAATCTGTTTCCATAGACAACTTTTTAAAATATATAACATTTTCTATAGCACTGATTTTAAAGTATTTTCTTTTTAAGTGAACCTGTGATCTCCTCCTGTCATTTACACTCAGGTAAATAATCCCACATTTTATTTCATTAAAAAAATGCCATCTATATGGAACTTACTTCAGTTTCTTACCATCAATTTTTTTTTTTTGATCTCCAGCCATTTATTCTCTTCTCCTCATTTTTATTTATTTTTTTTTGCATTTTATGTTTTGGGGTACATGTGAAGAACATGTAAGATTTTTGCATAGGTACACACATGGCAGTGTGATTTGCTGTCTTCCACCCCTTCACCTATATCTGATATTTCTCCCCATGCTATGTCTCCCCACCTCCCCACTTACCGTCCCTCCCCCATTTCCCCCCAACAGACCCCACTGTGTATTGCTCCACTCCCTGTGTCCATGTGTTCTCATTGTTCAACACCTGCCTATGAGTGAGAATATGCGGTGTTTGAATTTCTGCTCTTGTGTCAGTTTGCTGAGAATGATGGTTTCCAAGTTCATCCATGTCCCTACAAAGGACACGAATTCATCATTTTTGATGGCTGCATAATATTCCATGGTGTATATGTACCACATTTTCCCTGTCCAGTCTATCATCGATGGGCATTTGGGTTGGATCCAGGTCTTTGCTATTGAAAACAGTGCTGCAATGAACATTCATGTGCATGTGTCCTTATAGTAGAATGATTTATAATTCTTTGGATATATACCCAGTAAGAGGATTGCTGGGTCAAATGGAATTTCTATTTCTAAGTACTTGAGGAATCGCCACACTGTCTTCCGCAATGGTTGAATTAATTTACACTCCCACCAACAGTGTAAAAGTGTTCCTATTTATCCACATCCTATCCAGCATCTATTGTCTCCAGATTTTTTAATGGTCACCATTCGAACTGGCATGAGATAATATCACAAGGTAATTTTGATTTGCATTTCTCTAATGACCAGTGATGATGAGCATTTTTTCATGTGTTTGTTGGCCTCCTGTATGTCTACTTTTGTAAAGTGTCTGTTCATATCCTTCACCCACTTTTGAATGGGCTTGTTTGTTTTTTTTCTTGTAGATCTGTTTTAGTTCTTTGTAAATTCTGGATATCAGCCCCTTGTCAGATGGGTAGACTGCAAAAATTTTTTCCCATTCTGTTGGTTGCCGATTCACTCTAATGACTGTTTCTTTTGTTGTGCAGAAGCTGTGGAGTTTGATTAGGTCCCATTTGTCTATTTTGGCTTTTGTTGCCAATGCTTTTGGTGTTTTGGTCATGAAGTCCTTGCCTACACCTATGTCCTGAATGGTTTTGCCTAGATTTTCTTCTAGGGTTTTTATGATGTTAGGTCTTATGTTTAAGTCTTTAATCTATCTGGAGTTAATTTTAGTGTAAGATGTCAAGAAGGGGTCCATTTTCTGCTTTCTGCACATGGCTAGCCAGTTTCCCCAACACCATTTATTAAACAGGGAATCCTTTCTCCATTGCTTGTTTTGTCAGTTTTGTCAAAAATCGGATGGTTGTAGATATGTTGTGTTGCCTCCAAGGCGTCTGTTCTGTTCCATTGGTCTATATCTCTGTTTTGGTACCACTACCATACTGTTTTCATTACTGTAGCCTTGTAGTATAGTTTGAAGTCTGGTAGTGTGATGCCTCCTGCTTTGTTCTTTTTGCTTAGAATTGACTTGGCTAAGTGGGCTCTCTTTTGGTTGCATATAAAGTTGAAGGTGTTTTTTTTTTTTCAGTTCTGTGAAGAAGGTCATTGTTAGTTTGATGGGAATCACATTGAATCTGTAAATTACTTTGGGCAGTATGGCCATCTTCATGATATTCATTCTTCCTAGCCATGAACATGAAATGTTTCTCCACCTGTTTGTGTCCTCTCTTGTTACGTTGAGCAGTGGCTTGTAGTTCTCCTTGAGGAGGTCCTTTATGTTCCTTGTTAGTTGTATTCCTAGGTATTTTATTCTCTTTGTAGCAATTGTGAATGGCAGTTCGTTCTTGATTTTGATCTCTTTAAGTCTGTTACTGGTGTATAGGAATGCTTGTGATTTTTGCACACTGATTTTGTATCCTGAGACTTTACTGAAGTTGTTTATCAGTTTCAGGAGATTTTGGGCTGAGACGATGGGTTCTTCTAGATATACAATCATGTCATCTGCAAATAGAGACAATTTGACTTCCTCCCTTCCTATTTGAATACCCTGTATTAATTTTTCTTGCCTGATTGCTTTGGCTAGAACGTCTAGTACTATATTGAATAAGAGTGGTGAGAGAGGGCATCCTTGTCTACTGCCAGATTTCAAATGGAATGCTTCCAGTTTTTGTCCATTGAGTATGATATTGGCTGTTGGTTTGTCATAAATAGTTTTTATTATTTTGAGATATGTTCTGTCAATACCTAGTTTATTGAGGGTTTTTAGCATAAAGGGTTGTTGAATTTTGTCAGTGGCCTTCTCTGCATCAATTGAGATAATCATGTGTTTTTTGTCTTTTGTTCTGTTTATGTGGCGAATTACATTTATAGACTTGTGTATGTTGAACCAGTCTTGCATCCCGGGGATGAATTCTACTTGACCATGGTGGATAAGCTTTTTGATGTGCTGTTGCAATCGGTTTGCCAGTATTTTATTGAAGATTTTTGCATCTGTGTTCATCATTGATATTAGCCTGAAGTTTTCTTTTCTTGCTGGGTCTCTGCCAGGTTTTGGTATCAGGATGATGTTGGTGTCATAAAATCATTTGGGAAGGGTTCCCTCTTTTTTTTTGAGAAGGGTTGCTCTTTTTGTAATGTTTGAAATAGTTTCAGAAGGAATGGTAGCAGCTCCTGTTTGTATGTCCGGTAGAATTCGACTTTGAACTCATCTGGACCTGGCCTTTTTTTTGGGTGGTATGCTCTTAATTGCTACCCGAACTTTAGACCTTGTTATTTTTGTATTGAGGGTTTCTACTTCTTTCTGGTTTATCCTTCGGAGGATGCAAGTGTCCAGGAATTTATCCATTTCCTCCAGGTTTACTAGCTTATGTGCATAGAGTTCTTTGGAATAATATCTGTCGACGGTTTGAATTTCTGTGGAATCTGTTGTGATATTTCCTTTATCATCTTTTATTGCATCAATTTGATTATTCTCTTTTTTCTTTTTTATTAATCTGGTTAGTGGTCTGTCTCTTTTGTTGATCTTTTTCAAAAGGTTTTAGTGTCTCTATCTCCTTCAGTTCTGCTCTGATCTTAGTCCTTTCTTGTGTTCTGGTAGGTTTTGAGTTTTTTTTTTACCTTGCTCCTCTCGCTCTTTCAATTTTGATGATAGTATGTCAATTTTAGATCTCTCCTTGCTTCTCATGTGGGCATTTATTGCTATATATTTTCCTCTAGAGACTGCTTTAAATGTGTCCCGGAGATTCTGGTATGTTGTGTCTTTATTCTCATTGGTTTCAAAGAACATCTTTATTTCTGCCTTCATTGCATTGTTTATCCAATCAACATTCAAGAGCCAGTTGTTCAGTTTCCATGAAGCTGTGCGATTCTGAGTTAGTATCTCAATTTTGAGTTCTAACTTGATTGCACTGTGGTCTGAGAGACTGTTTGTTATAATTTCCATTCTTTTATATTTGCTGAAGATTGATTTACTTACAATCATGTGGTCAATTTTATAGAGTAGGTGTGATGTGGTGCTGAGAAGAATGTATACTCTATTGGTTTGGAGTGGAGAGTTCTGTAAATGTCTTATTAGGTTTGCTTGGTCCCAGTCTGAGTTCAAGTCCTGGATATCCTTGTTAATTTTCTGCCTTATTGATCTGTCTAATATTGACAATGGAGTGTTAAAGTCTCCCACTATTATTGGTGTGGGAGTCTAAGTCTCTTTACAGGTCATTAAGAATTTACCTTATGTATCTGGGTGCTCCTGTATTCGGTGCATATATATTTAGGATCATATCCTCTTCTTGTTGCATTGATCCTTTTAACACATTGTCCTCTTTTGTCTCTTTTGATCTTTGTTGGTTTAAAGTCTCTTTTATCAGAGATGAGAATTGCAACTCCTGCTTTTTTTTTTTTTTCTCTCCATTTGCTTGGTAAATCTTCCTCCATCCCTTTATTTTGAGCCTTTGTGTATCCTTGCATGCCTTGCATGTGAGATGGGTTTCCTGGATACAGCGCAGCTATGGGTTTTGGCTTTTTATCTAATTTGCCAGACTGTGTCTTTTGATTCGGGCATTTAACCCATTTACATTTAGGGTTAATATTGTTATATGTGAATTCCATCCTGCTATTTTGATGCTGGCTGGCTGTTTTGCCCGTTAGCTGATGCAATTTCTTCATTGTTTTGATGCTCTTTACCATTTGGTATGCTTTTGGAGTGGCTGGTACTGATTGTTTCTTTCTATGTTTAGTGCCTCTTTCAGGAGCTCTTGTAAAGCAGGCCTGGTGGTGACGAAATCTCTGAGTACTTGCTTGTTCACAAAAAATTGTATTTTCCCTTCACTTATGAAGCTTAGTTTGGCTCTATATGACTTAGCATTTGCTCCTTTATTTCAACCTTGGTGTATCCTACGATTATGTGCCTTGGGGTTACCCTTCTTGAGGAATATCTTTGTGGTGTTCGCTGTATTTCCTGGACTTGAATATTGGCTTCCCTTGCCAGGTTGGGGACGTTTTTCTGGATAATATCTTGAAGAGTATTTTCCAGCTTGGATTCATTCTCTCCATCACATTCTGGTACACCTATCAAACGTAGATTAGGTCTTTTCACATAGTCCCATACTTCCCGGTGAGTTTGTTCATTCCTTTTTACCCTTTTTTCTCTAATCTTACTTTCTCATTTTATTTCATTGAGTTGATCTTCGACCTGTGATATCTTTTCTTCTTCTTGATCAATTCAGCTGTCGAAACTTGCATATGGTGTGCAATGTTCTCGTATTGTGTTTTTCAGCTCCATCAGTTCACTTGTATTCCTCTCTTAAGTTCTTTATTCTTGTTAGCATTTAATCAAATCTTTTTTCAAGGTTCTTAGTTTCTTTGCATTGGGTTAGAAAATGTTCTTTTAGCTCACAGAAGTTTCTTATTACCCATCTTCTGAAACCTGATTCTGTCAATTCATCCCACTCATTCATCCAGCTTTGTTCCCTTGCTGGTGAGGAGTTGTGATCCCTTGTAGGAGAAGAAGCATTCCGGTTTTGGGTGTTTTCATCTTTTTGTGCTGTTTTTTCTCATCTTTGTGGATTTATCCACCTGTCATCTTTGTAGTTGTTGACTTTCAGATTGGGTCTCTGAGTGGACGTCCAGTTTGTTGATGATGAAATTATTTCTTTCTGTTTCTTTATTTTTCTTCTAGTAGTCTGGCCCATCTGCTGTAGGACTTCTGAGGTCCACTCCAGGCCCTGCTTTCCTGGGGATCACCTAAAGTGGCTGCAGAACATTAGGGTTGCTGCCAGTTTCTTCTTCTGCTATCTTTGTTGCAGAAGGTTACCCACCAGATTTCAGTCTGAGCTCTCCTTTATGAGGTGACTCTTTGGATATACAAGGGTCAGGGAGCTGCTTGAGGAGAGTCTGTCCTTTATAGGAACTCAAGTGCTGACCTGTGAGCTCCATTGTTCATTCTGACCTGCTGGACAGGTACATTTAAGTCTGCTGCAGTAGGTCTCAGAAACCCACCCTCCCTCCCCCCTTTTTTTCCCCAGGTGCTCTGTCCCGGGGAGTTAGGGCTTTATGAGTTTCTGTTGTGCTGTTGCCTTTTTTCAGGGCTGCCCTGCTCAGTGGGGAGGCTGCCTAGTCACTGTCTTCCTGCAGAGGCTTTGGCTTTGCTGAGCTGCTGTGGGCTCTGCCTTTTGAACCTCCCTGCAGTCCTGTTTATATGGGTGTTGTTAGAACTGCCTTGTCCATGGTGGTCCACCTCTAGAATGGCAGACTCTCTCTGTAATGGTTGGCTGCCTCGGCCATGGCAGACTGCCTAAGCAATGACAAACTACCTCTGCAGTGGTGGACTGCCTAGGTAATGGTGGATGCCCCTCCTCCACAGAGGTGGACCGTTCTGGGTTCAGCTGTGGTTGCTGTGGAACTCTCAATCTAGAGCATTTCAGATTGCTGTTTTTTTGTGGGGTTGGGACCAGCTGAGCCTGGTCACCTGGCTCACTGCCTCAGAGCCTTTTTTTTTTTTTTTTTTTTTTTTTTTGCTTGTTTTGTTTTCTATGTGTTTTAGTCCCCTGTTTAAAAGGTGCTGGGATCTGTGTGATTTCCCATGGGGCAATCCAATGCACCTCCTGAAACAGTGGCGCTGAGATTACTGGCGCCTTTTTGCCCAGTAATCTCCTGGCCTGGCTCCCTTTTTCAGTCCCCTTTTTAATCAGATGAATGGGTGACTCTGCCTTCCTGGAACTCCAATCACCAGCTAGAGCTGTGCCCTGATCTGTGTATTTTGTATGGAAAACCACTGCACCAGGTGCTGGCAAAACAGCTGCCCCAGCCAAACAGCCACACAGGCCAATCCAGACCTGTGGGGCTCCTCCACCTGGGAATCTCCTGGTCTCTGTGAAATAAAAATCCGTCTGGAAATGCGGCGTCCACTCACCCTCTGTGCTTTTACTGGGAGCTGCAATCCTGAGCTGCTCCTAATCTGCCACCTTGGATCCCTCTCCCCCTCTTTTCTCATAGTGAAGAAAATATCATTCCATTTTGTTTTTATATATAAGTAGTTTCAGCTATGCTCTTGATCTTATTTTCTCATATTCTCTCAGATTTTTTTTGTTACTTACCTTACCTTAGTATGACTTTAATCGCTCTCACCCCCCCACATCCTTTTCATTGTTATTGAACATGCTGAAGTCTCTTTCATCTTAAAAACAGACAAAATTTTGGTAGCCCAATATTCCCATTAAGCCACTACTCTATGTCCCATTTTACTCCATTTCCAGACTCTCTGTGTGAATTATTTATTCTTACTGGTTCTAAAATCTAATATTGCCATCTCATAGATGAATCCACTACATACTGGTTTTTAACCACCAAAATTGATTTTCCCAAGGTCCATTAATTTTTTTTGCATTTTTTGCTAAGAATAATGATTTCTCAATACTTACCATTTATTACCTTGTTATAACTGGTGGCAATATTTGTGGTACACTGTCATTTTTGAAACACATTCTGCCCTTGGTTTTTGTGATTCCATCTTTTTAAAAATCATTTTTGGATGGCTGAATAGGAAGAGTTCTGGATTGCAGTTTCCAGCAAAAATGCAGGGGGTGAGTGATCATTGCATTTCCAAATGAAGTTTTACTGCCCAGTGACCAGGAGATTCCTGGGAGGAAATGAACAGTGAGTCTCCCGTGAGGTTGTTGCAGCCAGTGGAGCCTGTGCCACACAAAAACTTACACAAATCCAGTCACCATTTCAACTGGTGACTGGAATGCTTGGGAGACAGATTTGTGCATTCAACTGAAGAAAAGGGGGCTGAAACAGGGAGCCAGGTGATCTGGCTTGGCTGGTCTCATGTCCACAAAGACCAGCAATCTGAAACACTCTGGACTGAGAGTTTCACAAAAGCACAGCTGGACCTAGGATGGACCAGCTCTGTGGGGGGAAGGGAATATGCCGTTACAGAGGCAGTCCACCACTACCAAGGCAGTCTGCCATTAATGAGGCAGTCCACCATTACTGAGGCAGTCTGTCATTACTGAGGCAGTTCACCATTAAGGAGGCAGACCACTATTACTGAGGCAGTTCTAACTGTAACCCTATAAACAAAACTGCAAGGAAGTTCACACAGCAGCTGGGCAGAGCAAATGGAACCTCAGCAACACCTCTGCTGGCAGACTGTGACTGGGCTACCTTCTCGTTGGGGAGGGCATCTCTGAAAAAAGGCAGCAGAGTGACAGGAACTTATAAATGAAGCCCTACCTTCCTGGGACAGAGCACCTGGGGAAAAAATGGTGGTTATGAGTTCTGCTGTAGCAGAATTAAACATATCTGTCCAGCAGCTCTGAACAGAACAACGAAGCTCACAGCTCAGTACTTGAGCTCCTATAAGGAACAGACTGTCTCCTCAAGCAGCTCCCCAACCCCCATATAACCAAAGAGACACCTCATAAAGGAGAGCTCATGCTGACATCTGACAGGTATCCTTCTGTGACAAAGATAACAGAAGAAACCAGCAGCAACGCTTACTGTTCTGCAGCCACTGCAGGTGATCACCCGGCAAGCAGGGCCTTGAGTGGACCTCCCGCAGTCCTACAGCAGGGGGGCCTGACTGTTAAAAGGAAAACTAAGAAGCAGAAAGAAATAATATCATCAGCAACAAAAAGGACGTCCACTCAGAGACCCCATCTGAAAGTCACCAACCACAAAGACCACAGTTACATAAATTCACAAAAATGGGAAAAACCAGCGTGAAAAGGATGAAAAGACCCAAAACCAAAATGCCTGTCTTCCTCCAAGGGATCAAAACTCCTCACAAGCAAGGGAACAAAGCTGGATGGAGAATGAATCTGATGAACTGATAGAAACAGGCTTCAGAAGGTGGGTAATAACAAACTTCTCTGAGCTAAAGTATCATATTCTAACCCAATGCAAAGAAACCAAGAACCTTGAAAAAAGGTTTTACAAAATGTTGATGGGAATAAACAGCTTAGGGAAGAATATAAATGAATTGATTGAGCTGTAAAACACAGCATGAGAACGTTGCAAAGCATACACAAGTCTCAAACTGAATCGAACAAGCAGAAGAAAGGATATCAGAGATTGAAGATCGACTCAATGAAATAAAATGAGAAGTCAAGATTAGAGAAAAAAGAATAAAATGAAATGAACAAAGCCTCAATAAATATGGGATTATGTAAAAAGACCTAATTTACTTTTAATAGGTGTACCAGAATGTGATGGAGAGAATGAATCCAAGCTGAAAAACAGTCTTTAGTATATTATCCAAGAGAACTTCCCCAACCTAGTAAGGCAGGCCACCATTCAAGTCCAGGAAATACAAAGAACACCACAAAGATATTCCTCAAGAAGAGCAACTCCAAGGCACATAATCATAAGATTCACCATGGTTGAAATGAAGGAGAAAATGCTAAGGGCAGCCAGAGAGAAAGATTGGGTTACCCACAAGTGGAAACCCATCAGACTCACAGCAGATTTCTTAGCAGAAACCCTAGAAGCCAGAAGAGAGTGGGGGCCAATATTCAACATCCTTAAAGAAAAGAACTTTCAACCTAGAATTTCATATCCAGTCAAACCAATCTTCATAAGTGAAGGAGAAATAAAATCCTTTATGAACAAGAAATTGCTCAGAGATTTCATCACAACCAGGCCTACTTTACCAGAGCTCCTGAAAGAAGCAGTAAACATAGAAAAGAAAAACCACCAGCCACTCCAAAAACGTATAAAAGGGTAAAGAGCATCGATACAATTAAGAAACTGTGTAAACTAATGGATAAAACAGCCACCTTGCATCAAAATGGCAGGATCAAATTCACACATAACAATATTAAACTTAAATGTAAATGGGTTAAATGCCTCAATCAAAAGATGCAGACTGCAAAATTTGATAAAAAGCTAGAACCCATCAGTGTGCTATATCCAGGAAAACCATCTCACATGCAAGGATACACATAGGCTCAAAATAAAGAGATGGAGGAGGATCTACCAAGAAAATGGAGAATAAAAAAACAAACAGGAGTTGTAATTCTAGTCTCTGACAAAATAGACTTTAAAACAACAAAGATCAAAAGAGATTAAGAAGGACATTATGTAATCGTAAAAGAATCAAAACAACAAGAAAAGTTAATGATCCTAAATATATATGTGCCCAATACAGGAGCACCCAGATACATAAAGCAAGTTCTTAGTGACCTACAAAGAGACATAGACTCCCACACAATAATAGTGGGAGACTTTAACACTCCACTGTCAATATTAGAAAGATCAATGAGACAGAAAATTAACAAAGATATCTAGGACTTGTACTCAGACCTGTACCAAGCAAACCTAAGAGACATTTACAGAATTCTCCACACTAAATCCACAGAATATACATATTTTTCAGCACCAGATCAAACCTACTCTAAAATTAAGAACGTAATTGAAAGTAAATCACTCCTCAGCAAGTGTGAAAGAATGGAAATCAAAACAAACAGTCTCTCAGACCACAGTGCAATCAAATTACAACTCAGAATTTAGAAACTAACTCAGAACCACACAGCTTGATGGAAACTGAACAACTGGCTCTTGAATGCTGACTGGATAAACAATGAAATGAAGGCAGAAATAAAGATGTTCTTTGAAACCAATGAGAATGAGTACACACTGTACCCGACTCTCTGGGACACATTTAATGCAGTGTCTAGAGGAAAATTTATAGCAATAAATGCCCACATGAGAAGCAAGGTATGATCTAAAATTGACACCCTGTAATCAAAATTGAAAGCTAGAGGAACAAGATGGAAAAAACTCAAAAACTAGCAGAAGATAAGAAATAACTAAGATCAGAGCAGAACTGAAGGAGATAGAGAAACAAAACACCCTTCAAAAAATCAATAAATCCAGGAGCTGGTTTTTGGAAAGATCAATAAAATAGACCACTCACGAGATTAATAAAAACAAAAGAAAGAATAATTAAATAAATGCAATAAAAATGATAAAGGGGATATCACCACAGATTCCACAAAAAAACAAACCACCATTAGCGGTTACTACAAACAATTCTATGCACATAAATCAGTAAACCTGGAAGAAAAAGAAAAATTCCTGGACACTTACATGCTCCTGTGACTAAACCAGGAAGAAGTCGAAACCCTGAATAGACCAATAACAAGGGCTAAAGTTGACACAGCAATTAATAGCTCACCAACCAAAAAAGCCCAGTTCCAGAAGGGTTCACAGCCGAATTCTACCAGATATACAAAGAGGAGCTGATACCACTCCTTCTGAAACTATTCCAAACAATCCAAAAGGAGGGAATACACCCCAGATCATTTTATGAGACCAACATCATCCTGATACCAAAACCCAGCAGAGAATGAACAAGAAAAGAAAACTTGAGGCCAATATCCATGATGAACATAGATGCAAAAATTTTCAATAAAATGCTGGCAAACCGATAGCAACAGCACATCAAAAAGCTTATCCATCACGATCAAGTAGGCTTCATCCTGGGGATGCAAGCCTGGTTCAACATACATAAGTCTATAAACGTAATTCCCCACATAAACAGAGCCAAAGACAAAAACCACATGATTATCTCCATAGATGTACAGAAGGCCTTTGACAAAATTCAACAGCCCTTTATGCTAAAAACTCTCAATAAACTATGCATTGATGGAACGTGTCTCAAAATAATAAAAGCTATGTACGACAAACCCAAAGCCAATATCATACTGAATGGGCAAAAACTGGAAGTATGACCTTTGAAATCTGGCACCAGACAAGGATGCCACCTCTCACCTCTACTATTCAGTATAGTATTGGAATTTCTAGCCAGAGCAATTAGGCAAGAAAAAGACATAAAGAGTATTCAATTAGGAAAGAAGGAAGTCAAAGTGTCTCTATTTGCAGATGAAGTGATTGTATATTTAGAAGACCCTATCGTCTCGGCCCAAAATTTCCTGTAACTGATAAGCAACTTCAGCAAATTCTCCAGATACAAAATCCACGTGCAAAAATCACACGCATTCCTATACACCAACAACCAACTTAAAGAGTGCCAAATCAAGAACGAACTGCCATTCACAATTGCTAAAAAGAGAATAAAATACCTATGAATACATTTAATAAAGGATGTAATGGACATCTTCAAGGAGAACTACAAACCACTGCTCAACCAAAAAAGAGAGGACATAAATGGATAGAGAAATATTCCACTCTCACGTCTATGAAGAATTGATATAGTGAAAATGACCATACTGCTCAATGTAATTTATAGATTCAAAGCTATCCCCATCAAGCTAACAATGACCTTCTTCACAGACCTGGAAAAAACCACCTTAAACTTCACATGGAACCAAAAGAGAGCCCTCATAGCCACATCAATTCTAAGCAAAAAGAACAAAGCCAGAGGCATCACGCTACCTGACTTCAAACTATACTATAAGGCTACAGTAGTCAAAACAGCATGATACTGGTACCAAAACAGAGATATGGAACAATGGAACAGATCAGAGGCCTTTGGGGCAACACCACATATCTACAACCATCTGATCTTTGACAAACCTGACAAAAACAGGCAATGGGGAAAGGATTCCCTGTTTAAAAAATGGTGTTGGGAAAACTGGCTAGCCATGTGCAAACAGTAGAAACTGGACACCTTCCTGACACCTTACACCAAAATGAACTCCAGATGGATTAAAGACTTAAACATATAACTTAACACCATAGTAACCTTATAAGAAAACCTCGACAAAACCACTCAGGACATCAGCATAGGTAAGTACTTCATGTGTAAAACACCAAAAGCATTGGCAACAAAAGCCAAAATATACAAATGGGACCTAATCAAACTCCAAAGCTTCTGCACAGCAAAAGAAACAATCATTAGAGTGAACTGGCAACCAATAGAATGAGAAAAAATTTTTGCAATCTACCCATCTAACCAAGGGCTAAGATCCAGAATTTACAAAGAACTAAAACAGATTTACAAGGAAAAACAAACACACCCATCCCAAAGTGGGCAAAGGATATGAACAGACACTTTTCAAAAGAAGAAATATATGAGGCCAACAAACATATGAAAAAATGCTCATCATCACTGGTTATTAGAGAAATGCAAATCAAAAATACATTGAGATACCATCTCACATCCATTAGCATATCCATGATTAAAAAATCAGGAGACAACACTTACTGGAGAGAATGTGGAGAAATAGGAACACTTTTACACTATTGGTGGGAGTGTAAGTTAGTTCAACCATTGTGGAAGAGAGTGTGGCAATACCTTAAGGACCTAGAAATAGAAATTCCATTTTACCCTGCAATCTCATTACTGGGTATACATCCAAAGGATTATAAATCATTCTATTAGAGGGACATATGCACATGTTCATTGCAGCACTGTTTACAATAGCAAAGACTTCAAACCAACCCAAATGCCCATCGATGATAGACTGCACAGGGAAAATGTGGCACATATACACCTTGGAATACTATGCAGTCATAAAAAACGATGAGTTTGTGTCCTTTATAGGGAAATGTATGAACCTGGAAACCATCATTCTCAGCAAACTGACACAAGAACAAAAAATCAAACATCCCATGTTCTCACTCATAGGTGGGTGTTGAACAATGAGAACACATGGATGCAGGGAAGGGAGCATCACACACTGAGGTCTGTTGGGGGAGACTCAGGGAGGAACAGTGGGGGGTAGGGATTTGGGGAAGGATAACATGGGGAGAAATGCTAGATATAGTTGATGGGAATGGAGGCAGCAAACCAGATTACCATGTATGTACCTATGTACCAATCCCGCATGTTCTTTACATGTACCGCAGAACCTAAAATGCAATAAAATATATGTATCATTTTTACCTTTTGTTGGTACATAGCAATTATATATGTATTTATCGGCTATGTGAGATACTTTGAATTCGTCATGTAATGCATAATAATTACTCAGGGAAAATGGTGTAGGTATTCATCCCCTTAAGCATTTATCTTTTGTGTTATAAACAATCCACCCTTTTGATATTGCCCCCTTTCCTTTTCATCTGCATTGCTGGCTTTTCTTTTTTGTTTATCTCTTATACATTTGTATTTTAGAAGGACCTGGTTTACTTCTCTCTCTTTTCTCTTCTTACCCTCTCGGTGTGACTCCATCTACACTTGACACTTCAACCATTTTCTGTAAACAGACGATGCTCAAATATGTCTCATCTGCTCACTGTTTTCACTTAGACTAGAGGACAGTCTATTTACTACTACAGGAAGACTGGCCATTTCAGATAACTGAAACTCAACGTAACTAAAACCGATCTTATTTTTCTTTCAAGCTCTTGAAACCTGATCCACTACTTCAGTTCTTGTCCAATTCCAGTGACCAGGTGACCAAAACAAACTCAGTTGCTAAAGCCTCATTTCAAAATTTTCTCAGTCATTACATCTAAGCAATGTCAAGTCATATTGAAACTACCTACTAATGATTTCTTACATCTCTCTCCATCCCCGTAGTTACAGTTCTAGTTCATGTTACAATCATTTCTCACATGAACTACTGCCAAAGCCTTTTGACTTGTCACTACATCTACAATTTTGATGCATTTCAAATCCTTCTCTCACCTGCAACCCAAGTAAAAATTTTAAACGCAAATCTAAATTCTAAAGGTATAAAACTGTTTCTGGCACACAGCACTTAACAGAAAAACACATTAGAGCTGAATCTCAGATGTTAGGATTGAACTATTAAGGATATCTACATAATTTGTTAATGTCAGTTTCTTTTTAACACTGCACAGGTTAAAACTCGATGCAAAGGTACATTTAAAAGACTTAAAATTTTACTGGATGGAACATGATGGAGGCTCATTTTTAATTTCCAAAGTGGATCAAGATCTCATTTTGGCTCAGAAAAAGGTAATTTTAAATAAAATTTATTTAATAGAATTATTTTTATTCTAAGAGGTGCCATTCTGAACTCTTTGTTTCACTTTATGCCAAATATTTCTGCTTCGGCTTACAAAATTAAGGTTATCAAAACAATTATACTAAGCAATCTTGGGTGTGATTTTTCATGGTTATTTTAGATATTGTATGTTTTTAGCAATGGCACTAGTATCTTGTATATAAAATATGATGTATCAAATAAATTGCTCAGAGGTAACTTAAAAGTTTGGTGTGTACATATATACACACACACATATATATATATACACACACATATATATGTATATATATATATACACACACATATAAATGCATATATATGTATCTATCTATCTATCTATCATCTATCTATCTATCTATATATCTCCAGTGGTTCTATGCCAATGTATAGGTGTAAATTTTAGGTAATTAAGATAATATCATATATGTAATCATTTTAGCCTGAGTTTCCTTTTAAATACTTTTATAATCAGATGAAATAATAATAAGCAAAAGCTTATTTGGGAAAGAAGAATAATAATGAGAATGGTCCTATCAAATTTTGAAAGTAATTTTTAAACTAATAATTTAATAATAATAGAGATCATCACTTGGAAACAATATAATTGTATATCTCAGTCCTCAAGAGAATCAGTGTAGTAACTCACAATAAGAGTTAGGAAAGTATCTTAGTGAAAGTCAAGTAATCTCCAAGTTAGAATCATCCAAACAGATGGAAAATTACTAGTAGAAAATTGGTTTTTCATACTTATGAATTATGAAACATATGTGTATAAACTAGATGAAACTTGATTGCTGTAAAAGATGGGTTTTGGCCGAGTGCTGTGGCTCACATTTGTAATCCCAGCACTTTGAGAGGCTGAGGCAGGTGGATCATGATGTCTGGAGATCGAGACCATCTGTCTAACACGGTAAAACCCAATCTCTACTGAAAATACAAAAAATTAGCCAGGCATGGTGGCACGTGACTGTAATACCAGCTACTATTGAGGCGGAGGCAGGAGAATCACTTGAACTCAGGAGGTAGAGGTTGCAGTGAGCCAAGATTGTGCCACTGGACTCCAGCCTGGGTGACAGGTGACAGAGTGAGATCCTGTCTCCAACAACAACAACAACAACAACAAAGGCTTTTATATTATTTGTTTTGTGCCACCATGAAAAAATGCCTGTGACTCCACAACTTATAAAAAACAAAAATTTACTTCCCCCAGATCTGGAGGCAGGAAAGCCCAAGATCAAGGTGCTAGCAGGTTCAGTGTCTGGTGAGGGCCAACTTGCTGCATTCTCCAGAGTGGAGAAACATGGCAGAAGGTTGGGAGAGACATCTGCTAAGGCTGCATGAAGCCTTTTAAAAAGTGGCTGTAATCGCTTTAATTGGGGGCAGCCCTCATGGCCTAATCACCTCTTAAGGGCCCCACCTCTTAACACTAATGCATTGGCAACACCTG
This sequence comes from Saimiri boliviensis, assembly GCF_048565385.1. NCBI lineage: Eukaryota > Metazoa > Chordata > Mammalia > Primates > Cebidae > Saimiri > Saimiri boliviensis. The sequence continues at coordinate 52,142,327 of NC_133470.1, forward strand.
AATTTGGAGTTGATGCATTCAAGCCATAGCATATGTAGATACATCACTGTGTTGCTAGAGTTGAAGATCATGCTATAAAATTATGCATCATTTTTGAATCTATAGGTAAAATATAATTCATAGTGGATTATAAAATTTCTTTTAGCAATGTTTAATGATGAAAAGAGAAAAGTAAGATCTTTATAATAAGCTCTAAACATAGAAACAGATTTTCTTTCTAAATTAGCTTTGTTTTCTTGTTTTTAATTTTTATTTTACTTTACATTTTGTGGTACATGTGCAGATCTTGCAGGATTGTTATATAGGTATACACATGCCATGGTGATTTGCTGCCTCCATCCCCCCATCACCTACATTAGGTATTTCTCCTGTTATCCCTCCCCATCCTCCCCACCTCCTGCTATTCCTCCACTAATCCCCCATCCTCCAACAGACCCCAATATGTGCTGTTCCCCTCCCTGTGTCCATGTGTTCTTATTGTTCAATATCCACTTATGGGTGAGAACATGTGGTGTTTGGTGTTCTGTTCTTGTGTCAGTTTGCTGAGAATCATGGTTTCCAGATTCATCCATGTTCCTTCAAGGACATGAACTCATCATTTTTTATGGCTGCATACTATTCCATGGTATATATGTGGCACATTTTCTTTATCCTGTCTATCATTATTGGGCATTTGGGTTGGTTTCAATTCTTTGCTATCGTAAACTGTGCCATAATGAGCATACGTGTGCATGCAGAGATGGCTGTTGACTATATTAACGTTATACATGTATTATGATAGCTTCACAGATCTGAATTAATAATGTCTAAAAGGAAGTAATTACGGAAAATATTGTCAATAAAATCATAGAGGGTTATTAACCTTGTATAGGCTATAACCCATTATAAGAGAAATACCACCATGGACATAGGAAAATGAGAAAGATAAATTATAAAAGAATATATATAAATGAATAATAAAAATGTAAGAAGTGTTAAGACTTACAAGTAACTATAGAAAAATTGAGATACTATTCCCTGTTTGCTTGGGTCAATAAATCATAGAATGCTAGTGGCAAAGCAAATTGGTACTTTTCTGGGGAGTTGAAGTATAAATACAAAATTAGGAAGCCAGGAGTAGGAGAAAAAAAGGAAAAAAAAATGAATGTAAGTAAATTATTCACACTGAATCCTTAGCCCATATAAGTTACTCTCACAGCAGATTTACCTCTTCCTGTTCGGTAACTTAAGCAAAAATTTAATAATGTATAGACTCAATCTTCATTACCAAATTATCTAGCCCATTTAATATTATGACCCAAAGCCCTTCTCTTCATGATATTAAAACCATATTTTTGCTGGACTGCAATTCATGTGTATGAAGAGCCAATTGTTCTAAGTGGTTTTTTAGTGAAACACACACACACACACACACACACACACACACACACACACACTATACAAGGTTCTCACTGTTATTGAAACTTGCTTTGCAGTGTCAGATGTGACAATGTTACAGACCTCATCATCTGCTGGCATCAGCTAGCAGGTAGAGCTATCATGGAATAGTTTAGCTTGAAATAGCAGTTTAAAATAGTCACATGTTATAAAACAGCCAGATCAAAATACATGTGAATTAACTTAGGAGTTTCATTTCATATTGGATAATTTTAGAACAGGCTCTAGTGAAGATCGATATATGGAATACAAGGATCTATAATGCTTTCATATGCTTTACCAGTTGGGTCAATAAGATAAATTTTATAACATCAATATTTTTCAAGAAAGCAGTTTATAAAATTCAATGTCTATTTCTAATTAAAAATTCAGTTTTGCCATATTATGTTCTTTTTTATTGTATGTACATAAAATCCAGGGGCAATGTCTTTAAAATATAAAATAACATGAGCGTGCTAACTATCACCATTATTATTCATAGAAAGTATCTCAAAGAGAAATTAGAAATAAGAGGTGTGGCAAGAAAGACAAATCTATAATTATTTATAGATTAATATATGAGTATATTCCTGTAAAATTCGAGTAGTGCTATTTAAAAACTCTTAGAATAAATGAGTTCAACCTAAAATAAGATGTACAATGAATATAAAAAGAACATAGCTAACATATCTATCAGAAATAACCAGTTAAAAAGTAGAATGGGGAAAACAGAGAAGACAAACAGAAAATCCTATTAAATTCCTAGAGACTCTAAAAGTAAGTATGTAGGACCTATGAGAGAAAAATTACAGAACTTTAGTAAGAGTCCTAAGATGAGTTCTGAATAAAAAGAGAAACTTAATTTTATAGCTTGGGTTGTCTGTGGATAGATCACATAGCCTACATAATCAGTGTCAATGGGTTTACAATTATCATCCTGTATTGTAAAGTATCTAGGCACACTACAAAATTTCATCACAGTGATAAAGGTATTTCTAAAACACAAACAGCCCTGCTGTTCTATAATCTGTCATTGCATGAATTAGTTTATGTCTCTTTCTTTCTGTATATTTTCTGAAAAGTAGGAAACAGAGGAACATAAGAATGAATGGCATGTGTATCTGAGGAGGAAGGAGATAAATAGAGAAAAAAAATTCTTATATCATTCAGGGTGGGGTAAGGATGTGTGCCACCTCCACCATTCCTAAGCTATTGTCAGAAAAATACCATGTTTTAGGACAGGAAGGCCATATTATATAGCAACTTAAAGCAAATTAGCAATTTTTATTATGGAAGTTGAGAAAATGATGTTAATCTTCTCCTGCCAGAACAGATAGCCAAGAAAAAATGAAAACTTTTGATTTAAGATAATCAAAAATGTTAAGGATTTTATATTCCAGAATTTTAATATGGCATAATTTATCTAAATATTTCTCTAAAGTTAATACATGTATATAGCAATTTGTACTTTATCCACTACCAGGTTCAATGTAAAGAGTGAGCTTTTTTGATTTTCTAGCAGAAAGTGAATGGGTGCTAACTGATGTAGGTCTGTAATTCTTTCTAAGTCAGAAAAAAAAAAAAAGGAGTTAGGGCATCAAACGTTGTTGAGGATATTGTTCTATCCAGGTCTTTTTATCATTTCTGTATTTCCTAGCAACAACTTACTTTTACCCATTTTGTAGGAAAAGATGCCAAGCTTTTGTGTGCTGTTGGATTTATTTTTTATTCATAGATTTCATTTTTAGAACAGTTATAGATTTACCAAAAATTGAGCAGATGGTACAGAGTGTCCATGGGTAGCCCCTCTTTCTTGTACATGTTTTATGACTGATGAACCAATATTGACATATTATTAACTTAAGTCCATAGTTTAGTGTTCATATTGTACAGTTCTACAGCATTTGACACGTGCATAATTGTCTGTAACTATCATTACAATATCATACAGAATAGCTTTTACCACTCTAAAAACTTCTGTGCATCACCTATTTCTACATTCTCCCCACTCCTACTGGAAACCACAGATTTTTTTACTATTTGTATATTTTTGGCTTTTTTCTAATATCATATGTCTAGAATCTAGATTATGTAGCCTTATTATACTTGTTTCTTTCACATTGAAATAAGCATTTAAGTTTTTTCCATGTCATTTTGTGGCTTGGTAACTCATTTTTTAAAAATCTCTGAATAATATTTTATGGTAAGTATGCATCATCATGATTTATTTATTTACCTAGTAAAGAACATCTTGGTTGTTTCCAAATATTGTTATATTTGAACAAAAGCTGTTATAATCATTTTTGTGCACCATTTCAATAGGCACAGGTTTTCTATTTAATTAGGTAGTACCAAGGAACACAATATACTTTGCATTGTTAAAAACCTTGAGATTGTCTTCCAAAGTGGCTTTATTAGGGTACTCCAGAAAAGGAGAAGGAATTTCTTCTGCTTCTCTGGAGTACCCTAATATTAGTAATCTTACATACACACACACACAGACACACACACAGATGTGCGCACACACACACACAAACATACACATATAAAATGTATAATGATTAATATAAATGAAAGTTTGTACCCACTGACCAACATAGCTTTATTTCATCCCCTCACCCCACCCACAATTGCTGGCAACTACCTTCCTACTTTCTACTTTGGTACTTCTTAGAGATTCTGATTTGAATTACTTCTAATATATTACTAGAAGTGGATCATATGGTAGCTGTATTTTTATTGTTTTCAACGGCTGTACAAATTTACATTACTACCACAGTGCACAAGGGTTTCCTTTTCTCTTCGTCCTCAACAACACTTACCTTAAGGAAAAAAAAAAATAGCCAAAGTAGACAAACAGTATCTAATTAAACTCAGGAGCTTCTTCACAGCAATGAACCGGCACCCAACAGAATGGGAAGCAATTTTTGCAATCTACCTATTTGACAAAGGGCTGATTTACAGAATCTACAAAGAACTTAAACAAATTTACATTAAAAAAACAGTCAAACCATCAAAAAATGGGCAAAGGATATGAACAGACACTTCTGAAAAGAAGATATTTATGCAGCCAACAAACATATAAAAAGAGCCTCATCATCACCGGTCATTAGAGAAATGCAAATCAAACCACATTGAGATACCATCTCATGACAGTTAGAGTGGCGATCATTGAAAAATCTGGAGACAACAGATGCTGGAGAGGATGTGAAGAAATAGCAATGCTTTTACACTGTTGGTGGGAGCGTAAATTAGTTCAACCACTGTGGAATACAGTGTGGCGATTCCTCAAGGATCTAGAAATAGAAATACCATCTGACCCAGCAATCCCGTTGCTGGTTATACACCCAAAGGATTATAAATTGTTTTGTTATAAAGAAACATGCACAAGTATGTTCTTTGTGGCACTGTTTACAATAGCAAAGACCTGGAACCAACCCAAATGCCCATCAACGATAGACTGGACAAAGAAAGTGTGGCACATATACACCATGAAATAGTATGCAGCCATAAAACGGATGAGTTTATGTCCTTTGCAGGATACAGATGAATCTGGAAACTATCATTCTCAGCAAACTGACACAAGAACAGAAAACCAAACACAACATGGTCTCACTCATAAGTGGTTGTTGAACAATGAGAACACATGGAAACAGGGAAGGGAACATCAAACACTGGGGTCTGTTGGGGAGTGGGGGGCTAGGGGAGGAATAGGAGGGTGTGGAGGGATTGGGGAGGGATAACATTTGGAGAAATCTCTAATGTAGATGATGAGGGGATGGAGGCAGCAAACAACCATGGCATGTGTATACCTGTATAACAATCCTGCATGATCTGTACATGTACCCCAGAACTTAAAGTATAATAATAATAAAAAAATAGCTATGCTATTGGGTGAGAGGTGATAGATCATCATGATTTTGATGTGCATTTAACTGATGATTAGGGTTGTTGCTGTTTTTCATATACCTAGGAGTCAGTTGTTTGTCTTCATTTCAAAAAATGTCTATTCAGGTTGGTTACCCATTTAAAAATTATTTATTAGTGATAATTCTACAAATGCCTTGTATATTTTGAATATTAACTCTATTTCAAATATGTTTTATAAATATTATTTTATCCCATTCAGTAGTTTGCCTTTTTATTTTATATTGTTTTCTTTCCTTTGAAAATGATTTTTAGTTTGATATAAATCAATTTGTTTATTTTTGCTTCCTTAGCCTGTGTTTTCAGAGATATATGCCAAAAAAAATTGTCAAAACCAATGTCACAAGGGTTTTCTATTTCCTCTAGGAATTTCAGTCAAGTCTTATATTTATTTTGTTTTATTTTTCATCATTTTAGATTCAAAAGGTATGTGTGCATGTTGTTGCATGAATATATTGTGTAATGGTGAGATTTGGGCTTCTAGTGTACCCATTACACAAACAGTAAACCTTTAATCTAATAGATAATGTCTCAGCCCTCATCTACCTCCCATCCTTCCCCATTTGGGAATTGCCAGGTTCAATTATTTCCATCTACTTGTCCATGTATGTCCATTGTTTATTTCACACTTATAAGTGAGAAATAGACTTTCTGTTTAATTATTTCACTTAGGATAATGGCCTCAAGCTAAATCCATGTGGCTGCAAAATACATGATTTTATTTATTTTTTTGGTCTGTATGGTATTCTGTGGTGTTTATATATCACATTTTTAAAATTCAGTCAACCAATAATAAAAATTTAGGTTCATTCTATGACTGTTATTTTAAATAGTGTTACACTAAACACAACAAACAAGTTTAGGTGTCTTTTTGAAATAATGATTTCTTTTCTTTTGGTTAGTCAGGAATGGAAATGCTATGTCGAATGGTAGTTTTATTTTGGTTCCTTGAGAAAACTTCATACTGTTTTCCATAGAAATTGTATTACTTTACAATATACCAACACTGTATAAGCATTCCTTTTTTTTTTTTTTTTTTTGGATTCTTACCAACACTGTTACTTTTTTGCTTTAAAAAATAGCAATTCTGACTGGTGTATCTCATTTGTGCTTTTAATTTACATTTCTCGGATTACTAGTGATGTTGAACACCTTTTCATAAATTTCTTAGTCATTTGCATGTCTTCTTTTTAGAAATGGCTGCTCATGTTTTATACTCACATTTTAATAATGTTGGGGTTTCTTCTGGTTGATTTGAGTTTTTATTTTTTATTTTTTTTATTTTTTTTTAATTGGATTTTAGGTTTGGGGGTACATGTGATGAACATGCAAGATTGTTGCATAGGTACACACATGGCAGTGTGGTTTGCTGCCTTCCATCCCCTCACCTGTAACTGTCATTTATCCCCATGCTATCTCTTCCCATCTCCCCACCTCCATGCCCCTCCCCCATTTCCCCCCAACGGACCCCAGTGTGTAGTGCTCCCCTCCCTGTGTCCATGTGTTCTCATTGTTCAACACCCGCCTATGAGTGAGAATACACGGTGTTTGATTTTCTTCTCTTGTGTCAGTTTGCTGAGAATGATGGTTTCCAGGTTCATCCATGTCCCTACAAAGGACGTGAACTCATCGTTTTTGATGGCTGCGTAATATTCCATGGTGTATATGTACCACATTTTCCCTATCCAGTCCTCATCGTTGGGCATTTGGGTTAGTTCCAGGTCTTTGCTATTGTAAACAGTGCTGCAATGAACATTCGTGTGCATGTGTCCTTGTAGTAGAATGATTTATAATCCTTTGGATATATACCCAGTAATGGGATTGCTGGGTCAAATGGGATTTCTATTTTTAGGTCCTTGTGAAATCGCCACACTGTCTTCCACAATGGTTGAATTAATTTACATTCCCACCAACAGTGTAAAAGTGTTCCTATTTCTCTAGATCCTCTCCAGCATTTGTTGTTTCCTGATTTTTTAATAATCGCCATTCTAACTGGTGTGAGATGGTATCTCAGTGTGGTTTTGATTTGCATTTCTCTGATGACCAGTGATGATGAGCATTTTTTCATATGTTTGTTGGCCTCCTGCATGTCTTCTTTTGTAAAGTATCTGTTCATATCCTTCGCCCATTTTTGAATGGGCTTGTTTGTTTTTTTCTTGTAGATCTGCTTTAGTTCTTTGTAAATTCTGGATATCAGCCCCTTGTCAGACGGGTAGGCTGCAAAAAATTTTTCCCATTCTGTTGGTTGCCGATTCACTCTACTGACTGTTTCTTTTGCCGTGCAGAAGCTGTGGAGTTTGATTAGGTCCCATTTGTCTATTTTGGCTTTTGTTGCCATTGCTTTTGGCGTTTTGGTCATGAAGTCCTTGCCTACACCTATGTCCTGAATGGTTTTGCCTAGATTTTTTTCTAGCGTTTTTATGGTGTTAGGTCTGATGTTTAAGTCTTTAATCCATCTGGAGTTAATTTTGGTGTAAGGTGTCAGGAAGGGGTCCTGTTTCTGCTTTCTGCACATGGCTAGCCAGTTTTCCCAACACCATTTATTAAACAGGGAGTCCTTTCCCCGTTGCTTGTTTTTGTCAGGTTTGTCGAAGATCAGATGGTTGTGGGTATGTTGTATTTCCTGTGAGGCCTCTGTTCTGTTCCATTGGTCTATATCTCTGTTTTGGTACCAGTACCATGCTGTTTGGATTACTGTAGCCTTGTAGTATAGTTTGAAGTCCGGTAGTGTGATGCCTCCTGCTTTGTTCTTTTTGCTTAGAATTGACTTGGCTATGTGGGCTCTCTTTTGGTTCCATATGAAGTTTAAGGTGTTTTTTTCCAGTTCTGTGAAGAAGGTCATTGGTAGCTTGATGGGAATAGCATTGAATCTGTAAATTGCTTTGGGCAGTATGGCCATTTTCACGATGTTGATTCTTCCTAACCATGAACATGGAATGTTTCTCCATCTGTTTGTATCCTCTCTTATTTCGTTGAGCAATGGCTTGTAGTTCTCCTTGAAGAGGTCCTTTACGTTCCTTGTTAGTTGTATTCCTAGGTATTTTATTCTCTTTGTAGCAATTGTGAATGGCAGTTCGTTCTTGATTTGGCTCTCTTTAAGTCTATTACTGGTGTATAGGAATGCTTCTGATTTTTGCACGTTGATTTTGTATCCTGAGACTTTGCTGAAGTTGTTTATCAGTTTCAGGAGATTTTGGGCTGAGATGATGGGGTCTTCCAGATATACAATCATGTCATCTGCAAATAGAGACAATTTGATTTTCTCCTTTCCAATTTGGATACCCTTTATTTCTTTTTCTTGCCTGATTGCTCTGGCTAGAACTTCCAATACTAGATTGAATAGGAGTGGTGAGAGAGGGCATCCTTGTCTAGTGCCAGATTTCAAAGGGAATGCTTCCAGTTTTTGCCCATTCAATATGATATTGGCTGTTGGTTTGTCGTAAATAGCTTTTATTGTTTTGAGATACGTTCTGTCAATACCTAGTTTATTGAGGGTCTTTAGCATAAAGGGTTGTTGAATTTTGTCAAAAGCCTTCTCTGCATCAATTGAGATAATCATGTGGTTTTTGTCTTTGGTTCTGTTTATGTGGTGAATTACGTTTATGGACTTGCATATGTTGAATCAGCCTTGCATCCCCGGGATGAATCCTACTTGATCATGGTGGATGAGCTTTTGGATATGCTGTTGCAATCGGTTTGCCAGTATTTTATTGAAGATTTTTGCATCTATGTTCATCATGGATATTGGCCTGAAATTTTCTTTTCTTGTTGAGTCTCTGCTGGGTTTTGGTATCAGGATGATGTTTGTCTCATAAAATGATTTGGGAAGGATTCCCTCTTTTTGGATTGTCTGGAATAGTTTCAGAAGGAATGGTATCAGCTCCTCTTTGTATGTCTGGTAGAATTCAGCTGTGAACCCATCTGGACCTGGGCTTTTTTTGGGTGGTAGGCTCTTTATTGCTGCCTCGACTTCAGACCATATTATTGGTCTATTCAGGGTTTCGGCTTCTTCCAGGTTTAGGCTTGGGTGGATGCAGGTGTCTAGGAATTTATCCATTTCTTCCAGGTTTACTAGTTTATGTGCGTAGAGTTGTTTGTAATAATCTCTGATGATGGTTTGGATTTCTGTGGAATCTGTGGTGATATCCCCTTTATCGTTTTTTATTGCATCAATTTGGTTATTCTCTCTTTTCTTTTTTATTAATTTGGCTAGTGGTCTGTCTATTTTGTTGATCTTTTAAAAAAAACAGCTCCTGGATTTATTGATTTTTTGAAGAGTTTTTTCTGTCTCTATTTCCTTCAGTTCTGCTCTGATCTTAGTTATTTCCGGTCTTCTGCTAGGTTTTGAGTTTTTTTGATCTTGCTCCTCTAGCTCTTTCAATTTTGATGATAGGATGTCAATTTTAGATCTCTCCTTTCTTCTCATGTGGGCACTCATTGCTATATATTTTCCTCTAGAGACTGCTTTAAATGTGTCCCAGAGATTCTGGTATGTTGTGTCTTCATTCTCATTGGTTTCGAAGAACATCTTTATTTCTGCCTTCATTTCATTGTTTATCCAGTCAACATTCAAGAACAGGTTGTTCAGTTTCCATGAAGCTCTGCGGTTCTGAGTTAGTTTCTGCATTCTGAGTTCTAACTCGATTGCACTGTGGTCTGAGAGACTTTTTGTTATGATTTCTGTTCTTTTGCATTTGCTGAGGAGTGATTTATTGCCAATTATGTGGTCAATTTTAGAGTAGGTGTGATGTGGTGCTGAGAAGAATGTATATTCTGTGGATTTGGGGTGGAGACTTCTGTAAATGTCTATTAGGTTTGCTTGTTCCAGGTCTGTATTCAGGTCCTGGATATCCTTGTTGATTTTCTGTGCAGATGATCTGTCTAATATTGACAATGGGGTGTTAAAGTCTCCCACTATTATTGTGTGGGAGTCTAAGTCTCTTTGTAAGTCATTAAGAACTTGCCTTATGTATCTGGGTGCTCCTGTATTGGGTGCATATATATTTAGGATCGTTAGCTTTTCTTGTTGCAGTGATCCTTTTACCATTATGTAATGTCCTTCTTTGTCTCTTTTGATCTATGTTGCTTTAAAGTCTATTTTATCAGAGATGAGAATTGCAACTCCTGCTTTTTTTTGCTCTCCATTTGCTTGGTAGATCTTCCTCCATCTCTTTATTTTGAGCCTTTGTGTATCCTTGCATGTAAGATGGGTTTCCTGGATACAGCACACTGATGGGTTTTGGCTTTTTATCCAATTTGCCAGTCTGTGTCTTTTGATTGGGGCATTTAGTCCATTGACATTTAGGGATAGTATTGTTATGTGTGAATTTGATACTGTCATTTTGATGCTACCTGGCTGTTTTGTTGGTTAGTTGATGCAGCTTCTTGATTGTGTTGATGCTCTTTTACCATTTGGTGTGTTGTTGGAGTGGCTGGTACTGGTTGTTCCTTTATATGTGTAGAGCCTCTTTCAGGAGTTCTTGTAGAGCAGGTTTGGTGGCAATGAAATCTCTGAGTGCTTGCTTGTTCACAAAGGATTTTATTTTTCCTTCACTTATGAAGCTTAGTTTGGCTGGATAGGAGATTCTGGGTTGAAAGTTCTTTTCTTTAAGGATGTTGAATATTGGCCCCCAATCTCTTCTGGCTTGTAGGGTTTCTGCTGAGAGATCTGCTGTGAGTCTAATGGGCTTCCCTTTGTGGGTAACCCGACCTTTCTCTCTGGCTGCTCTTAGCATTTTCTCTTTCATTTCAACCCTGGTGAATCTGACGATTATGTGCCTTGGGGTTGCTCTTCTTGAGGAATATCTTTGTGGTGTTCTCTGTATTTCCTGGATTTGAATATTGGTCTGCCTTGCTAGGTTGGGGAAGTTTTCCTGGATAATATCCTGAAGAGTATTTTCCAGCTTGGATTCATTCTCTTCATCACATTCAGGTACACCTATCAGACATAGATTGGGCCTTTTTACATAGTCCCACATTTCTTGAAGATTTTGTTCATTCCTTTTTCCGCTTTTTTCTCTGTTCTTGCCTTCTCTTTTTATTTCATTTAGTTGATCTTCGACCTCTGATATCCTTTGTTCTGCTTGGTCAATTCGGCTGTTGAAGCTTGTGCATGCTTCACGAAGTTCTCGTGTTGCGTTTTTCAGCTCCATCAATTCACTTATACTCCTCTCTGTGCTGTCCATTCTCGTCAGCAGTTCGTCCAGTCTTTTTTCAAGGGTCCTATATTCTTTGCATTCGGTTAGAATATGTTCTTTTAGCTCACTGTAGTTTCTTACTACCCACCTTCTGAAGTTTGATTCTGTCATTTCATCACCCTCCTTCTCCATCCGGTCTGGTTCCCTTGCTGGTGAGGAGTTGTGATCCCTTTTAGGAGGAGAGGTGTTCTGGTTTCGGGAGTTTTCATCCTTTTTGCGCTGGTTTCTTCCCATTTTTGTGGGTTTATCCACCTGTTGTCTGTCTCTGTCCCAGGGAGTTGAAGCTTTATGAGTTTCCGTTGCACTACTGTCTTTTTTGATTTTTCTTTCAGGTCTGACCCACCCAGCTAGCAGCACGCCTAGCCACTGCCTGCCCGCAGGGGCTTTGCTGAGCTGCTGTGGGCTCCGCCCAGCTGCCCTGAGCTCTTCCCTGCAGTCCTGTTTATATGGAGGTAGTTAGAACTGTCTCGGCAAAGGTGGCCCCGCCTCTGTTATGGGGGACTCTCTCTGTTGTGGCAGGTTGCCTCGGCAACGGTGGGTTGCCTCGGCAACAGCAGCCTGCCTCCGTAGGGGTGGAGAGTCTCAGTAATGGTGGAAGCCCCTCCCCCACGGAGCCGGACCATCCGGGTTCAGCTGTGCTTGTTTTGAAGGGCTCAACCCAGAGGGTTTCCAATTACTGTTTTTGTTTTCGTTGTTGTTGGGGGTGGAGGGGTGGGACCAACCGAGCCTGACCACCTGGCTCCCTGACTCAGAGTCTTTTCTTTTAAGTTGAATGACCCCGCGTTCCGTTCTGGTCGCTTGTTGAAAAGGCACCGGGATCTCCCGTGCTGCGACTCACGGAGTCGGCTCGGAACTGCGGCGCCGGCTCCTGGCGGATTTTTTGCCTAGGAATCTCCTGGCTTGGCTCGCTATTTCAGATGAATGGGCAACTCTGCTGTCTCAGGGCTCTGCTCGCCAGCTAAGAGGGCTCCCAGACCAGTGGCTTTTGTATGGAGAACCGCAGCAACAGGGCGTGGTCACAGCAGCTGCGCGGGTGGAATCAGCCCTGCGGGGTCCAAAACAGCCTCACTGGCTGGGACTGCGATGCTGGCGACCCCTCTGCCTGGGTATCTCCTGGTCTGTGGGCAATAGGAGTTCGTCTGGAAATGCGGCGTCCACTCACCCTCTGCACTTTCACTGGGAGCTGAAGTCCTGAGCTGTTCTTAGGCGGCCATCTTCCCCTGTTTGAGTTTTTTGTAGACTGGATATTAGACCATTTTCAGAGGCATAATTTGCAAATATTTTTTTCTGTCCTATAGTTCGTTTTCTGCTCTGTTGATTATTTTCTTTGTTGTACAAAAGCTTTTTAGTTTAATTAAGTCCCATTTGTCTACTTTTGTTTTTGTTGCATTTGCTTTTGAGATCTTGGTCATAAATTCTTTTCCAAGAGCAATGTCAGAAGAGGTTTTTGTTTTTGTTTTTGTTTTTGTTTTTTTCTATTTTTTTGCTTAGATTTTGTTGTTGTTGTTGTTTGAGGTCTTACATTTAAGTCATAAATAAAACTTGACCTCATTTTTGTATATGGTGAGAGGAATCCAGTTTTCTTATTCTAAATATTGGTGGGCAATTTTCCCAGAATTCTTTATTGCTATTCAATAAAATAGTATTTTGCATCCTTTCCTCATTGTTTACTTTTGTCAATATTGTGAAAGTTCAATTTGTTATAGGGTGGCTTTACTTCTTGGTTCTCTATTTGGTTACATTCTATGTCTCCATTTTTGCATCATTACCATGCTGTTTTTATTACTATAGTATTTTAGTATATTTTGAAATTGATAATATGATGCTTCTGGCTTTTGTCTTTCCACTAAAAATTTATTTGGCTATTCAGGCTCCTTTTTGGTTCCATATGTATTCTAGAAATTTTTTCTAATTCTGTGAAAAATTATGTTTGTAACAATAGAAATTATGTTTAATCTGTAGAATGCTTTTGGCAGTATGGTTATTTTAACTAATAATACATCTAGTCCATGAGCATAAAATCTTATTTCTGTTTTTCTCATCTATGATTTATTTCATCAGTGCTTTGTATTTCTCCTTATAGTGATCTTTGACTTTCTTGGTTAAACAAATTTTTAGTATTTTATTTTTGCAAATGGCTTGTTGCAAATGAAATGTAATCTTTGTTTCTTAGCTTGGATATTATTAGTGTACAGAAATGCTACTGATTTTATTTACATTGATTCTGTATCCTGAAACTTTACTAAAATTGTTTACCAAGCATAAGAATTTTATAGAATGTCTAGGTTTTTCTAGATATGTCATTAACAAGCAGAGATAACCTGGTTACTTCTTTTTAAATTCGTTTCCCTTTCTTCTGGCTAGAAATTCCAGTACTATGTTGAATAGGAGTGGTGAGAGTGGAGATCCTTGTGTTTGTTCAGTTCTTAGGAGGAATACTTTAACCTTTTCTTCATTCAGTATAATGTTGGCTATGGTTTTGTCATAGACGGCTTTCTTTCTCTCTTTCAGGCTTCTTTTTTTATTTATTTTATTGTACTTTACGTTCGGAGGTATATGTGCAGATCATGCAGGATTGTTTCATAGGTACATACATGGCGAGGTGGTTTGTTGCCTCCATCCTACCATACTCTATATACGGCATTTCTCCCCATGTTATTCCTCCCTTAGCCCCCACCAACAGACCCCAGTGTGTGATGCTTCACTTCTTGTGTTCATGTGTTCTCATCATTCAACACACGCCTATGAGTGAAAACATGCTGTATTTGGTCTTCTATTCCTGCATCAGTTTGCTGAGAATGATGGTTTTCAGATTTATTCATGTCCGTACAAAGAAGATGAACTCATCCTTTTTATGGGTGTTGATGGACATTTGGGTTGGTTCCAGGTCTTTACTATTATAAACAGTGCCACAATGAACATACATGTGCATGTATCTGTATAATAGAACAATTTATAATATTTTGGCTATATACCCAGTAATGGGATTGCCAGGTCAAATGGAATTTCTGTTTCTAGATTAATTTTAGGTATTTATTTTCAATGCCTAGTTGGTTGTGAAGAAATATTGGATTTTATCATCATTTTTTATACATCAATTGAAATGATCATTTAGTGTTTGTTTTTAATTCTGTTTATGTGGTGAATTACATTATTGATTTGCATATGTTGAATCATCCTCGAATCTCTGGGATTAAACTCACATGTCTTTATTTGCTTTTTGTTTAAATTTGCTAGTATTTTATTGTGGATTTATGAATCAATATGCACCAGGCATATTAGCTTGTAGTCTTATTTCTTTATTTTTTCTTGCATGATATTTGTATCAGGTGATACTACATTCATTGAATGAGTTAGAGAGGTTTTGTTCTTCCTTAATGTTTTGGCGTAGTTTAAATAAGATAGGAACAAATTCTTTTTTGTATGTCTGGTAAAATCCATCTGTAAATCAGTGTGGTCCTGTGCCATATTTGTTGGAATATTTTATATTACTGATTCAAATTCATTACTTGTTATCGATCTGTTTAGGATTTCCATTTTTTTGGTTTAATCTTGGGAGACTGTGTGTTCCAGGAAGCATCCATGTTTTCTAGGATTTCTAGTTTGTGTTTCTGTGATATCAATTGTAATGTGAACTCTATCATTTCTGATTTTGTTTATTTGAGTCTACTGTCTTCTCAGTTAATCTAGCTGTTGGTCTGTCAATTTTGTTCGTCTTTTCAAAGAAGAAACTTTTCATTTTAGTGATTGTAAAATTATTTTAATTTTATTTAGTGCTGCTCCAATGTTCGTTATTTCTTCTATTCTGCTAGCTTTAGTTTTAATCGCTTTTCTTGTTTTTCTAGTTCCTTGAAGTGGAACATTAGGTTGTTATTTTGAGATTTTTACACCATTTTGATGAAGACATTTAATTCCACAATCTTTCCTGTTAATACTGCTATTGTTGCATCCCAGTAGTTTTGGCATACTGTGTCTCTATTTTCATTTGTTTCAAAAATATTTTATTTCTGCCTTAATTTCATTGTTTACCCAAAAGTCATTAAGGAGCAAGTTGTTGAATTCTCATATATCTATGTTGTTTTAAGAGTTCATCTTCATACCAATTTCAACATTTACCCCACTGTAGTCCAATAAGATATTTGATATAATTTTTATTTTTTAAGTATATTGAGCCTTGATACATGGTCAAGCATGTGATTAATTTGGAAGAATTTTCCATATGCAGATAAGAAAAATGTACATCCTGTCATTGTTGGGTTACATGTTATGTAAATATCTATTTGGTTTATTTGGTCTGGGTCCAATTTAAGTATAGAGTTTATTAATTTCCTGACTTGGTAATCTGTCCAGTATTTTCAGTGAGTTATTTAAGTTTCTCACTATTTTTGTATTGCTTTCTATCGATTTTCTTAGATCTAGTAATATTTGTTTCATGAATTTGGTTCTCCAGTGTTGAGTGCACATATATTAAGTAGGGTTCCCTTTATCATTATAGAATACCCCTCTTGTTTTTTTTGTGTGTGTACTGTTGTTTGCTTAATATCTGTTTTATCTGATATAAGAACAGCTTAGTTTTCAGTTCCATTTGTGTGCTACATTCCTTTTACTTTTTGTCTATAACCAGTAGGTGGATGTATTTGGCCGTAGTTAGTTGGGTCTTGGTTTTTCATCCAATACGCAGCCTATATCTTTTAAGTGGAGTTTTTAGGCCATTTACATTCAATTTTAGTACTAATATATGAGGTTTTGTTCCTGTCACATTGATATTAGCTATGTACTTTGTAGTCTCAATTATGTAATTGCCAGATAAAATCTGTGAGTTTTGCACTTATATGTGCTTTTATGCTGTCAGAATCATCCTTTTGTTTTCAAATTTAGTACTCCTTTGAGCATTTCTTATAGGGCTGGTTCAATGATGATGAATTCCCTTAGCATTTGCTTATCTGGGAAATACTTTTCTTTTTTTTTTTTTATTTTTAAAGCTTAATTGGCAGCATGTAAATTCTTTACTGGCTTTTTTTTTTTTTTTTTTTCCTTTTCACAGAAGCAAAAAATAGGCTCTCAATCTCTACTGGCTTTTTAGGTTTTTGCAGAGAAGTCCACTATTAGTGGGATTTCCATTATAGGTGATTTGATGCTTTTCAGTAGCTGCTTTTCAGATTTTTTTTTTTTCACATTGGACTTGGATAATATTGATGATATTCACCTTCTGTAGTATCTCACAGGTGTTCTCCGAATTTCTGGTATCTGGATGTCTACAACTCTAATAAAATCAGAAAAATTTTCCTGAATTATGTTTCCTCAAATATGTTTTCCAAATTCTTCACTTTTTTTCTTCTCCCTCAGGAATGTCTATGCATTGTGGTTTTGGTTGCTTTACATAATGTTATATTTCTTGAAGATGTTGTTTATTTTTTAAATTGTTTTTTAAAAATTTTTGTCTGACAGTGTTAATTAAAAAGAGTAGTCTTCAAGCTCTGAAATTCTTTCTTCTGCTTCATCTAGTATGTTGTTAGTTTTCAACTGTGTTTTAAATCATTTAGTAAATTTTTAATATTCAGAAGTTCTGGTTTTTAAATATATTTATCTCATTTTTTATATCCTGAATTTAAAAAATTATTTGTGCTGGTTTTCAACTTTTTTGAATCTAATTGAATTACCTTACAATCTATGTTTTCAATTCTCTATCTGTCATTTCCAAATGCTAATTTTTTTTAATGTTCATTTTTTTAGCATTCATTACTATAGAGATGCTGATGTCCTTTGGGGGTGTCAAAACAATATCTCTTATTGTACTGCCCGAGTTCTTGCAGTGGTTTCTTCTCATTTGAAGAAGATGTCACTTCTTGGTTTTAAAATTGCTATTGTATAGGTAAAAATTCCTCAATGGAATTACTGTAATATATGTCACGTATAATCTTTTGGATCCATATCTGATGCTTTCAAGGAGCCAGGGTTCTGTATGAGTTCTTTGGCTATACATAACTTTTGTGCAGTGACTTTCTCAAGTGCTACTTATTGTAGTGATTTATTGGCCATATGTCCTGGCACACTATCTTCTGTGAGCTGGGGGTGCAGAGGTCTCAAAAGGTTTATCTAGCACATTAGCACTATGCTGTGTCAACAGGTTTTTATTTGGTGGGAAGTTGATCTACAGTACAGTAGGGGAGGCCTAAGAGCCAGCTTACCCTGGGGTGCTGTAATTATGAGTGAAACACCCACCCTGATGGGAACGGTGGAGGGAGTTTTTAGTTTGATATGCTGAGCTCTTAGGGGAGGGGGCTGCACTAGCAACTTGTCCCGGGCAGGAAGAAACATAATCTGCTTTCCAATAATGCCCCTGACATAGGGATCTTAACCACCAGTTCAGAGCAATGATGTCCTTTATAGCTAGGATACAATGTGACTGATATCTGCAGGAAATGCTCATTTGCCAGCTACTGCCAAAATGGCCTTTGGGCAGACATTTCCCTGCAGCCAAAAGCATACAGCTCTGTGGCTGGTCTGCACTCTGTGGCAGGAATGCTACCACACTTTGTAGACAGAGGGAGATGAACTCCAACCATTGTGTGAGCCCAGAAAGTGGGCACACATTCATTGTGGATGGAGCCACTATTAAAATGAGAATGAAGACACAATGTGCCAGAATCTCTGGGACACATTTAAAGCAGTGTCTAGAGGGAAATTTATAGCACAAAATGCCCACCAGAGAATCGAGGAAAGATCTAAAATTGACACACTAGCATCACAATTAAAAGAAACTAGAGGAGCAAAATCAAACAAATTCAAAAGCTAGCAGAAGACAATAAATAACTAAGATCAGAGCAGAACTGAAGGAGATAAAGACAGAAGAAATCCTTCAAAAAGTCAATAAATTCTGGAGTTGCTTTTTGGAAAAAATCAAGAAAATAGATATACTTCTATCCAGACTAATAAAAAAGAAAGGGGAGAAGACTCAAATAGTTACAATAAAGATGATAAAGGAGATATTACCATGGATCCTACAGAAAGAAAAACTACCATCAGAGATTACTACAAACACCTCTATGCAAATAAACCAGTAAATCCAGAAGAAATGGATATATTTATGGACACTTGCCCCCTCCAAAGACTAAACCAAAAGGATATTGAATACCTGAATAGACCAAAAACAAGGTCTGAAGTTGAGGCAGCAATTAATAGACTACCCACCAAAAAAAGTCCAGGTCCAGAAGCGTTCACAGCTGAATTCTACCAGACATACAAAGAGGAGCTAGAACCATTCCTTCTGAAACTATTCCAAACAATCCAAAAAGAGGGAATCCTTCCAAATCATTTTATGGATCAACATCATCCTGATACCAAAATCCGGCAGAGACTCAACAAGAAAAAAAAAAACTTCAGGCCAATATCCATGTTGAACATAGATACAAAAATCTTCAATAAAATATTGGCAAACTGATTGCAATAGCATATCAAAAAGCTTATCCATCACAATCAAGTAGGCTTCATCCTGGAAATGCATGGCTGGTTCAACACATGCAAGTCTGTACATGTAATCCACCGCATAAACAGAACCAAAGACAAAAACCACATGATTATCTAAATAGATGCAGAGAAGGCCTTCAACATTCAACAGTGCTTTATGCTAAAAACTCTCAATAAACTAGATATCAAAGGAATGTATCTCAAAATAATAAAAGCTATTTATGACAAACCCACAGCCACTATCACACTGAATGTGCAAAACCAGGAAGCATTCCCATTGAAATCTGGCACTAGACAAGGATACCCTCTGTCACCACTCCTATTGAATGTAGTATTGGAAGTTCTAGCCAGGACAATCAGGCAAAGATAATAAATAAAGCCTATTCAATTAGGAAAGGAGAAAACCAAATTTTCTCTATTTGCAGACAACATGATTGTATATTTAGAGGACTTCATTGTCTCAGCCAAAAATCTCCTGAAACTAATAAGCAACTTCAGCGAAGTCTTAGGATACAAGATCAATGTGCAGACATCACAAGCATTCCTATATACTAATAACAGGCTAACAGAGAGCCAAATTAATAGTGAACTTCTATTCACAATTGCTGCAAAGAGAATAAAATACCTAGAAATACAACTAACAAAGGATGTAAAGGACCTCTTTAAGGAGAATTACAAACTACTGCTCGAGGAAATAAGAGAGGACACAAAGAGATGGAAAAACATCCCATCCTGATGGTTAGGAAGAATCAATATTGTGAATATGGTCATACTGTCCAAAGTAATGGGTAGATTCAACACTATCCCCATCAAACTACCAATGAATTTCTTCATAGAACTGGAAATAAAACATCTTAAACTTCATATGAAATCAAAAGAGAGCCTGCATAGAAAGACAATCCTAAGTGAAAAGAATAAGGCTGGAAGCATCACGCTACCTGAATTTAAACTATACTACAGTGCTACAGTAATCAAAACAGCATGGTACTGGTACCAACAAAGAGATATAGACAAATGGAACAGAACAGAGGCCTTAGAAGCAATGCCACACATCTACAATCATCTGATCTTTGACAAACCTGACAAAACAAGCAATGTGGAAAGGATTACCTGTTCAATAAATGGTGTTGGGAAAACTGGCTAGCCATGTGCAGAAAGCAGAAACTACCCTTTCCTGATACCTTACAGTAAGGTTAACTCCAGATGGATTAAAGAGTTAGTCATAAGACCAATCACCATAAAAACCCTAGAAGAAAACCTAAGCAGAACCATTCAGGACATAGCATAAGGAAGGGCTTCATGACTAAAACACCAAAAGCCAAAATAGATGAATGGGACCTAATTAAACTCCAGAGCTTCTGTACAGCAACAGAAACAATCATTAGAGTGAACCAGCAACCAACAGAATGGGGAAAAAATTTTGCAATCTACCCATTTGACAAAGTTATATCCAGAATCTACAAAGAACTAAAACAGATTTACAAGAAAACAAATAAAAAAACCCATTCTAAAGTGGGCAAAGGATATGAACAGAATCCTTTCAAAAGAAGACATATGTGAGGCCAAGAAATGTATGAAAAACATGCTCATTAGAGAAATGCAAATCAAAACCACAATAAGATACCATCTCACTCCAGTTAGAATGTCCATCATTAAAAAATCTGGAGACAACAGATGCTAGAGAAGCTGTGAAGAAATAGGAACACTTTTACACTGTTGGTGGGAGTGTAAATTAGTTCAACCATTGTGGAAGACAGTGTGGTGATTCCTCAAGGACCTAGAAATAAAAATTCCATTTGACCCAGCAATCCCATTACTGGATGTATACCCGAAGGATTATAAATTGTTCTATTATAAAGACACTTGCATACGTATGTTTATTGTGGCACTGTTTACAATAGCAAAGTCTTGGAAAGAATGGAAATGCGCATTGATGATAGACTGGACAGGAAAAATGTGACACATGTACACTATGGAATACTATGCAGTAATAAAAAACGACGAGTTCTCGTCCTTTGTAAGGACATGGTTGAATCTGGAGACCATCATTCTCAGCAACCTACCACAGGAATTGAAAATCAAACACTGCATGTTCTTACTCATAGGAAGGTGTTTAACAATGAGAACAAGTGGACACAGGGTTTGAACCATCACACACTGGAGTCTATTGGGGAGTTAAGGGAGGGACAGTGGGGTTTAGGGAGTGTGTGGAGGAATAACTTGGGGAGAAATGCCAGATATAGATGATGGGGGGATGGAGTCAGCAAATCACCTTGCCCTGTATGTACCTGTGCAACAACCCTGCATGATCTTCACATGTCTCTGGAACCTAAAGTACAATAACAAAATTTTTTTAAAGGAATAAAAGCTACCACCAAGTGTGTTTGCACCAGCCTCCAGTGGAAAAAGCCTTGTCTGTTTCTGTGGCAATCGTGGTAGCAGTAGGTGATCTTCTCTTCACATTTGGTCCAGGTTACTACTGTTGCCCATTCAGGGAGACAGAATCGTACTCTTTCTTCCCTTGTAGATTAGCATAGTACCTGTGTTTTATTACTGAAGAGGTGTGCTTTGGAGGGCGTTGCACCCTATTTTCATAGTGGTGGTTCATGCCAAAGTCTAGATCTCTAGGGATCCTGCAGCTCCCTAGGGGTCCAGTGGTCCTCTCTGGTTGTTGAAGCCAGAGCAGATTCTGGGATTTGTTTCCAGTGTGGCTGTTAATGTAGTGAAATAAGAGCTGAGATTCCATGGACAGGATGGTGGCTTACAATGGGTGCAAAACTTTAATGGCACTTTCCACCTGAATTTGGATTGAGGAATAATGTAAGTACAACTGCAGGAGCTTTGTCACACAGTGTTCTGTCCCCTGGAAATTCCCAAATAACCACTGACAGTGTTACTCACTTTCTTGAGGGCAGAGAAACTCTCTGATAATTTGGTGGCTAGCAATCTATAGCAGAGGTGAGGGGAGCAACACAATATCCTACCTAATCTGTCCATGGGGCTCCATGGTTTTGGGGGACCGATATCTGACAAAAATTTGCTGCCTTTTCTTTCTATAACACAGCTTATTCCACAGGTTCTCTGACAGTTTTTGGCACTCTTCCCTCAGCTTTCCACTCTGTCTGACTGCTCACCCATACCTTTGATCTCTTTTATATGAGGAGAACTGGCATCTGACATCACTAATCAATCATATAATGTGAAGCCTGGAAGGGGCTGACATTGCAGAAGCTGATCTAAAGTCGAATCAGGATGATGTTGACTTCTTGTCTCAGAACTGGCAAGTCTTATGTTTAAATCTTCAATGCATTTTGAGATGATTTTTGTGTATGGCTTAAGACAAGGGCTTAATTTCATTCTTTTGCACATGAATATCTAGGTTTCATAAAACAATTTATTAAAGAGATTGTTCTTTCTTGATTATGTATTCTTGTCACTTTTGTCAAAAGTTTTTTGATCTTGTATGCATGAGTTTATTTTTATTTACTTTCCATTCTATTCAATTGGGCAATGTGTCTGTTTTCATGCCAATATCATACTGTTTTGATTACTACAGCTTTGTAATATAAATTTAATTAGGAAGTATGATGCTTCCACATTTTTCTTATTTTTTTTTGATAAATATTGCTTTGGCTATTCATGATTTTTTGTAGTTCCATACTAATTTTAGGGTTATCTTTCTTTTCTATGTATGTAAGAAAATGTCATTTGATTTTTGATAGGAATTGCATTGAGTCTGTAGATCTGGTCGTGTCATATGAATGTTTTAACAATATTAATTTTTTCAGTCTGTGAACATGAGATCTCTTTCCATTCTTCTGCATATATTTTAATTTTTTCATCAATATTTTATAATTATCAGTGCAGAGACTTTCTTCTCTTGGTTGAACTTATGCCTGAATATTTTAATCATTTTAATGCTTTTGTAAATTAGATTATTTTCTGATTTATTCTTAACATTTTCTGTGAAATATTGGGATTTTTATGTATGAGAGCATGCCATTTGCAAACAGACAATTTCACGTTTTTCTTTCCAATTTGCATGCTTTTATTTATTTATTTATTTATTTATCTTTTGCCTAATTGCACTAGCTAAGACTTTCAGTAACATGTTGAATAGAAATAACCAGAGTGAACACCTTTACTTATTTCTTATGAGGAAAAGCTCTCAGCTTTTTACCATTAAGCCTGATGTTAGCTATTGGCTTGGGATATAAGATTTTTATTGTGTTGAGGCACATTTCTTCTATACTCAACTTGTTGAGTACTTTTATCATAAAAATATGTTGACTTTTGTCAAGTGTGTATTTTTTACATCTAATGAAATGATACTGTGATTTTTTAAAAATTTATTTATTTTTTTATTTTATTGAATTTTAGGTTTGGGGGTACATGTGAAGAACATGTAAGATTGTTGCATAGGTACACACGTGGCAGTGTGATTTGCTGCCTTCCCCCTCATCACCTATATCTGGCATTTCTCCTCATGCTATCTCTCCCCACCTGCCGCTATCCCTCCCCTAGTTACCCACAAAGACCCCAGTGTGTGATGCTCCCCTCCCTGTGTCCATGTGTTCTCGTTGTTCAACACCCGCCTATGAGTAAGAACTTGTGGTGTTTGATTTTTTGTTCTTATGTCAGTTTGCTGAGAACGATGTTTTCCAGGTTCATCCATGTCCCTACAAAGGACACAAACTCATCTTTTTTTATGGCTGCATAGAATTCCATGGTGTATATGTTCCACATTTTCCCTGTCCAGTCTATCATCGATGGACATTTGGGTTGGTTCCAGGTCTTTGCTATTGTAAACAGTGCTGCAGTGAACATTTGTGTGCACGTGTCTTATAGTAGAATGATTTATAATCTTTTGGGTATATACCCAGTAATGGGATTGCTGGGTCAAATGGAATTTCTATTTCTAGGTCCTTGAGGAATTGCAACACTGTCTTCCACAATGGTTGAACTAATTTACACTCCAACCAACAGTGTAAAAGTGTTCCTATTTCTCCACATCCTCTCCAGCATCTGTTTCTGGATTTTTTAATGATAGCCATTCTGACTGATGTGAGATGGTATCTCAATGTAGTTTTGATTTGCATTTATCTAATGACCAGTGATGATGAGGATTTTTCATATGTTTGTTGGCCTCATGTATGTCTTCTTTTGTAAAGTGTCTGTTCCTATCCTTTGCCCACTTTTGAATGGGTTTGTTTTTTTCTTGTAAATCTGTATTAGTTCTTTGTAAATTCTGGATATCAGCCCTTTGTCAGACGGGTAAACTCTTTTGGTTGCCGATTCACACTAATGACTGTTTCTTTTGCCGTGCAAAAGCTGTGGCGTTTGATTAGGTCCCATTTGTCTATTTTGGCTTTCATTGCCAATGCTTTTGGTGTTTTGGTCATGAAGTCCTTGCCTATGCCTATGTCCTGAATAGTTTTGCCTAGATTTTCTTCTAGGGTTTTTATGGTGTTAGGTCTGATGTTTAAGTCTCTAATCCATCTGGAGTTAATTTTAGTGTGAGGTGTCAGGAAGGGGTCCAGTTTCTGCTTTCTGCACATGGCTAGCCAGTTTTCCCAACACCATTTATTAAGCAGGGAATCCTTTCCCCATTGCTTGTTTTTGTCAGGTTTGTCAAAGATCAGATGGTTGTGGGTATGTTGTATTTCCTCTGAGGCCTGTGTTCTGTTCCATTGGTCTATATCTCTGTTTTGGTACCAGTACCATGCTGTTTTGATTACTGTATCCTTGTAGTATAGTTTGAAGTCTGGTAGTGTGATGCCTCCTGCTTTGTTCATTTTGCTTAGAATTGACTTGGCTAAGCAGGCTCTCTTTTGGTTCCATATGAAGTTTAAGATGATTTTTTCCAGTTCTGTGAAGAAAGTCATTGGTAGTTTGATGGGGATAGCATTGAATCTGTAAATTTCTTTGGGCAGTATGTCTATTTTCATGATATGAATTCTTTCCAACCATGAACATGGAATGTTTCTTCATCTGTTTGTGTCCTCTCTTATTTCGTTGAGCAGTGGTTTGTAGTTCTCCTTGAAGAGGTCCTTTACATTCCTTGTTAGTTGTATTCCTATGTATTTTATTATCTTTTTAGCAATTGTGAATGGCAGTTCATTCTTTATTTGGCTCTCTTTAAGTCTGTTACTGGTGTATAGGAATGCTTGTGATTTTTGCACATTGATTTTTTATCTTGACACTTTGCTGAAGTTGCTTATCAGTTTCAGGAGACTTTGGGCTGAGATGATGGGATCTTTTAGATACACAATCATGTCATCTGCAAATAGAGACAATTTGACTTCCTCCTTTACTATTTGAATACCCTTTATTTCTTTTTCTTGCCTGATTGCTCTGGCTAGAACTTCTAGTGCTGTATTGAATAAGAGTGGTCAGAGAGGGCATCCTTGTCTAGTGCCCGATTTCAAAGGGAATGCTTCCAGTTTTTGCCCATTCAGTATGATATTGGCTGTTGGTTTGTCATAAATAGCTTTTATTATTTTTAGATACATTCCATCAACACCTATTTTATTGAGGGTTTTTAGCATAAAGGGCTGTTGAATTTTGTCAAAGGCCTTCTCTGCATCAATTGAGATAATCAGGTGTTTTTTGTCTTTGGTTCTTTTTATGTGATTATTTACGTTTATAGACTTGCGTATGTTGAACCAGCCTTGCATCCCCTGGATGAAGCCTACTTGATCATGGTAGATAAGCTTTTTGATGTGCTGATGCAATCGGTTTCCCAGTATTTTATTGAAGATTTTTGCATCTATGTTCATCATGGATACTGGTCTGAAGTTTTCTTTTCTTGCTGAGTTTCTGCCAGGTTTTGGTATCAGGATGATGTTAGTCTCCAAAAATGATTTCGGAAGCATTCTGTCTTTTTGTATTGCTTGAAATACTTTCAGTAGGAATGCTACGAGTTCCTCTTTGTATGTCTGGTGGAACTTGGCTGTGAATCCTGGACCTGGGCATTTTTTGGGTGGTAGTCTCTTAATTGCTGTCTCAACCTCAGACCTTGTTATTGGTCTATTCAGGGTTTTGGCTTCTTCCTGGTTCAGGCTTGGGAAGACACAAGTGTCCAGGAATTTATCCATTTCCTCCAGATTTACTAGTTTATGTGCATAGACATGTTTGTAATAATCTCTGACGATGGTTTTCATTTCTGTGGAATCTTTGGTGATATCCCCCTTATCATATTTTATTGCATCTAATTGATCATTGTGTCTTTCATTTTTTATGAATCTGGCTAGTGATCTATTTTTTTGATGTTTTCGAAAAACCAGCTCCTGGATTTATTGATTTTTTGAAGGGAATTTTGTGTCTCTATCTTCTTCAGTTCTGCTCTGATCTTAGTTATTTCTTGTCTTCTGCTAGGCTTTGATTATTTTTGGTCTTGCTCCTCTATCTCCTTCAATTTTAACAATAAGGTGTCGATTTTAGATCTTTCCTTGCTTCTCATGTGGGCATTGATTGCTGTATATTTTCCTCTAGACACTGCTTTAGATGTGTCCCAGAGATTCTGTTATGTTGTGTCTTCGTTCTCATTGATTTAGAAGAAAATCTTTATTTCTGACTTCATTTCATTGTTTATCCAGTCATCATTCAAGAGCCAGTTGTTCAGTTTCCATGAAGCTGTGTGATTCTGAGTTAGTTTCTCAATTCTGTGTTCCAGCTTGATTGTACTGTTGTCTGAGAGACTTTTTGTTATGATTTCTGTTTTTTTTTTTTTTTTTTTTTTTTTTTTTTTTTTTTTTTTTGCATTTGCTGAGTAGTGATTTACTTCCAACTATGTGGTCAACTTTAAAATAGGTGTGATGTGATGCTGAGAAGAATGTATATTCTGTGGATTTGCAATTTTCATTTTCATTTTCAGCTCCATCAGTTCACTTATATTTCTCTCTAAGTTGTTTATTCTCATTAGCATTTCATCAAATCTTTTTTCAATGTTCTTAGTTTCTTTGCATTGGGTTAGAACATCTTTTAGCTCACAGAAGTTTCTTATTACCCACCTTCCAAAGCCTGATTCTGTCAATTCATCACAATCATTCTCCATCCAGCCTTGTTCCCTTGCTGGTGAGAAGTTGTGATCCCTTGAGGGAGGAGAGCCATTCCAGTTTCAGGTGTTTTCATCCTTTTTGTGCTGGTTTCTTCCCATCTTTGTGGATTTATCCACCTGTCGTCTTTGTAGTTGTTGATTTTCAGATTGGGTCTCTGAGTGGATGTCCAGTTTGTTGATGATGAAGTTATTTCTTTCTGTGTCTTAGTTTTCCTTCTACCAGTCAGGCCCCTCTGCTGTAGGACTGCTGAGGTCCACTCCAGGCCCTGCTTGCCTGGATCACCTGCAAGGGCTGCAGAACAGTAAGGGTTGCTGCCAGTTTCTTCTTCTGCTATCTTTGTCCCAGAAGGATGCCCACCTGATGTCAGTTTGAGCTCTCTTTTATGAGGTGACTCTTCAAATATACAGGGTTCAGGGAGTTGCTTGAGGAAACTGTCCTTTATAGGAGCTCAAGTGGTGAGCTCTGAGCTCCATTGTTCATTCAGAACTGCTTGTCAGGTATGTTTAAGTCTGCTGTAACAGAACTCATAAACCCTTTTTTTTTTCCCCAGGTGCTCTGTCCCAGGGAGTTAGGGCTTTATTTATGAGTTTCTGTTGTGCTGCTGCCTTCTGTCACAGCTGCCCTGCCCAACGAGGAGGCAGTCTAGTCACTGCCTGCCTGCAGAGGCTTTGCTGAGCTGCTGTGGGCTCCACACAGCTGCTGCGTGAATTTCCCTACAGTCCTGTTTATACCGGTATAGTTAGAACTGCCTTGGCAATGGCAGCCCACCTCTGTAATGGCGGAGTCTCTCTGTCATGATGGGCTGCCTCAGCAATGGTGAACTACCTCCATAGTGGTCGAGTGTCTCGGTAATGGTGGACACCTCTCCTCCACAGAGCTGCACCATCCCAGGTTTAGCTGTGCTTGCTGTGAAGCTCTCAATCCAGAGTGTTTCAGATTACTGTTTTTTTTGTGGGGGTGAGCCAGCCAAGCCTGATCACCTGGCTTCCTGCCTTATAGCCTTTTTTTGTTTTTAGTTGAACAGTCGACAGTCTTCCAGGTGTTCTAGTCACCTGTTGAAAAGGTACCAGGATCTGTGTTATTTCCCGTGGGGCGACCCACTGTGCCTGCACGGGCTGAGACAGCTGTGCTGAGATTCCTGGTGTTTTTTTGCCTGGGAATCTTCCCTCCCTGGTTCCCTGTTTCAGTTCCCTTTTCTATAAGTTGAATGGGCGATTTTGTCTTCCTAGAACTCAAATCACCAGCTTAAACAGTGCCCAGACCCATGTATTTTGTATGGAGTATTGCCACACTGGGGTGCCATCCAAGGCAGCCATGCTGGGTGAAACAGCCGTGCTGGCCAAAACAACCATGCTGGCCCAAACAGCTGTGCCAGCCAAAACAGCTGCACTGGTGACTTGTGGCGCTCCTCTGCCTGGGAATATCCTGGTCTGTGTGCAATAAAAATCTGTCTGGAAATGCGATGTCCACTCACCCTATGTGCTTTCGCTGGTAGCTGCAATCCAGGGCTGCTCCTAATTGGCCATCTTGGATCTATCCCCCTTATGTGTCTATTTTTGTACCAATACCATGCTGCTGTAATTTCTGTAGCTTTGTAGTATAATTTGAAGTAGGTAATATGATGCAGCCACCCTAGTTCCTTTTGCTTAGGATTGCTTTGGCTACACAAGCTTTTTTGTGATTTCGTATGAATTTTATCATTTTTTTTCTAACTCTGAAAAATTGCGTTGGTATTTTGATGAGAATTGCATTGAATCTGTAGATTGCTTTTGACAATATGGACATTTTAATGATATTCTTTCTTCTGATTCATGAGCATATGATGTTTTTCAATTTATTTGTGTCATCTCCAGTTCCTTTGATCAGTGTTTGATAGTTTTCTTTGTAGATATTTTTCACCTCTTTGGTTAAATGCATTCCTAGGTATTTTATTTTTGTAGCTATTGTAAGTGGTAAAAAACTGACTCCTTTATTTGGTTCTAAGCTTGATTATTTTTAGTTAATAGAAATGCTACTCATTTTTTTACATTGATTTTGTGTCCTGAGATTTTACTGAATTCATTAATCAAATGTAAGAGTCCTTTGGGTGGTCTTTAGAATTTTCTATATATAAGGTCATATAATCAGCAAACAGACATAATTTGAGTTCTTTTTCAATTCACATGTTTTTTATTTATTTCTCTTGCCTGATTGCCCTGGCTACAACTACCAATAGTACATTAAAAAGGAGTAGTTAAAGTGGGCTTTTTTATCTTCTTTCAGTTTTTAGAAGGAATACTTTCAACCTTTCCCCATTCAGTATAAGGTTGGCTATGGGCTTGTTATATATGGTTTTTATAACTTTGAGGTATGTTTCCTCTATGACTCGTTTTTAAAGGGTTTTTATAATGAAGTCATGCTAAATTCTATTAATGATTTTCTGTACCTATGACCATGATCATGTGGATTTTGCTTTTAATTTTGTTTATGTGGCAAATTACTTTTATTGATTTGTGTATGTTGAACCATTCTTTCATCTCTGGGATAAAAGCAACTTGATCATGATGTATTATCTTTTCGATGTGGTGTTGGATTCAGTTAGTTAAAATTTTGTTGAGACTTTTCACATCTATATTTATCCGTAATATTGCTTTGTAGATTTCTTTGTTTAATTTTCATATGTTTATAACTGGCTTTAATAATGTTTATAACTGTGTCAGAGAGGGATAAGACAAGGGCAAGCAGAAATGACATAAAATTTTCCTAGCATTTTGAGTGTAGTTTTTCTTTTTTAGACATTTCCTTTGTTGCTGCAGCTTCTCATCTTGTTCTAGAGTTCTCACGAAAACCACTTTTCTATATATATTGTGGGCTGTTTTGCTTTGTTTTTGTTTGTTTGTCTTTTAGTGTTTTCGTGGAGCAATGAGGGCCTGGATCTTCCTGGTCTGCCATCTTGCCGATGCCACTCTTCAGTAGTATCTCCTCTTCTCATCAATATTTGTCCGTTTTTGTATTTTTTTTATAAGGTTGTGGTTCACCTTGAAACTATTCTAGGAGCCTCAGTTCAGCATGTTAAACTGAAGAAAATGAAGTACTCTTTTCAGTTGTGGGCCACAATGATGTCAGCAAAGGGACAAGATGGAAAGGTATGTTTGCTTCTTTCTTTCCTTACATTTTCTTTGTGTAAATATTTATTGAGCTTCTATTGTGGGCCATATGTTAGAAGTGTAGAGAAAAGAAACTCATGAGAAAAATAAGTAAATAGTAAAATATTTAAAGAAAGCACAGTTTGGTGAATGCTTTGCTGGTATACGCATATATGGTGTGATCACAGAGAGTTTGCCCACTCCTATATGGAATTCAGTGAAGGCTTTTTTGGTGGAGGGATTGCTGTCTCTCAAATCATGAATGATTTGGAAGCCTTAACCAGTTAGAGAAGGGATAAAGATTATGCCAGGCAACAGGGAAACATGGCATGAACAAGGGCATAGGAGAATAAAGCTAATCTTAGTATGTTGTATGCTAGGTATTCAAAACATGTAGGTTTTAATAAAGCATAAAGTGACTAGGTAACTTCAGTTGTCAAGTGCCAGCTTTACCTTCCCCCTGAGATGTTTTAAAAATACCTGTACAGAGCTATCTGCCCATCTCCTGTTTATTTTTCCCTTCCTCTTCATATCTCTTATGATTAGAAGCTGATATAGGTACTTGTAAAAGAAGCTTCCCTTAGGCCAGGTTTTTTCAGGCATGCTGAAAACTTTAAATATGAACACTTTGAGAAATATGAGATAAATTCAAAATTCTGAAGAATTTAACTTTTGTGAATATAGGCATGTTTTGTGCCAATGGGAATGTTTGTGTTAGAGCATGACATATCCAAATTCAAAGTGCAGGCTACCTTCTGGTTTTATTATCTTGGGAAAGCTACTTAGCTAATCTGCAGTTTACTCATTTGTAAAATTAATTTATTGATACCCATGTTACAGTTTTATTTTGTGGATTAAGAATATTTTTAATAAAGTGTCTCACATACAGTAGCCCTTCCATAGGCAAAACTCACATGATCCACTCTACCTTAAAATAATCAGTCACCTTTTTATTTTTTTTAATAGCCAGTTTTCTTTGTAGAAACACTTTGGAAATGTCACAGAACAAAAAGTTCATAAAAATTCACAAAATGAGGATGTTTGGCTCTGACGTGAAAGTTTATAATCAGAACTTTAGATCAAAACTAAAGCAAAAATCAAAAACAAAACGTTTATTTTGAGTTTGCTTCCAGAAGACACGCTCTTATAATTTGGATAAACCATCAACATACATGCCAACTGTCAAAATTTTTCCTGTACTATCAAGTCTGAAAAAAAAGATAAAGAGGAGGGAAAAATATACTTTGAATTATGACTACTGATTTAGAGATGATGGTCATACCCACTTTACCATGTTGCTTATTAATAATCGCTTAAAATAGGTATACTGTATGATTAGTACTTGAAGCTTTTAAAGGGAAAAACGAATGTTGCCATTTTCTAAACCATACTTCTTATGTCATTGTTGATGCTTTTTTATTACAGACCTAATTTTAAATTTTTAGTTGTTGTGACTATATAACAGTTGTATGTGTTTATGGAATATATGAGATGTTTTGACACATACATACAATGTGTAATGATGAAATCAGTGTAATTGGGGCATACATCAGCTTAAACATTTTTTATTTTTTGTGTTGTAACATTCCAATTCCACTCTCTTAGCTGTATTATAAATACAATAATGTACTTTAAACTATAGTTACCCAATTGTGCTACCAAATACTAAATATTATTCCTCTTATTTTCTACTCAGTAATTATCCACACTTCTCTTGCAGTTTCTTGTGCATTTGCATGTTAACATATCCTCCTTTTTTCACCTTTATTTTAGATTCAGGAGTACATGTGCAGGTTTGTTATATAAAGAAATTGTGTGGTGCATGGGTTTTGTGTACGGATTATGTCATCACCCAGGTAATCAGCAGAGTACCTGACAGTTTGCAATCCTCACCGTCCTCCCATTCTTTGCCCTTAAATAGGCCCTGGTGTCTATTGCTCCCTTCTTTGTATCTATATGTACTCAATGTTTATTTGCCACTTATAAGTGAGAACATGTAGTATTTGGTTTTATGTCCTCGTGTTAGTTTGCTTTGGATAATGGCAACCAGCTCCATCCATGTTGCTGCAAAGGACTTGATCTCATTTGTTTTTATGGCTGCCTAGTATTTCTTTTTCTTTTTCCGGTATACCACTGATGGACATTGCAGTTGATTGCATGTCTTTGCTATTGTGAATAGTGCTACAATGAATGTACAAATGCATGTGTCTTTATGGTAGAATAATTTATATTTCTTTGGGTATACACCCAATAATGAGATTGATGAATTTAATGGTAATTCTGTTTTAAGTTATTTGGGAAATCACCAAACCACTTTGCACAAAGGCTGGCAAAACTTAACATTCCCAGCTGGGTATAAGCACATAAGCATTTCCTTTTCTCCACAACCTCACTACCATCTCTTACTGTTCTGACTTTAGTAATAGCCATTTTAACTGGTGTGAGATAATATCTCATTGTGGTTTTGATTTGCATGTCTCTAGTGATTAGTGGCATTGAGCATTTTTATATTCTTATTGACCATGTGTTGAACTCTGTCTGGAAAGTGTCTATTCAGGTAATTTGTTCACTTTTAATGGAGTTGTTTATTTTCTTGTGTGTTAATTTTTAAGTTCCTTATAGATTCTTCTATTAAATCTTTGTCGGATGCATAGTTTGCAAATATTTTCTCCCATTCTATAGGTTGTCTGTTTACTCTGTGGGTAGTTTCTTTTGCTTTTCAGTCAGTTTGTTACTTGGTCATTTGTCACATTTTTTTTTTCTTATAATTGCTTTTAGCCTCCTCATTCTAAAACCTGTTCCAGGTCTACACCCATAATGGCTTTTCTAGGTTATTTTTCAGGGATTTTATAGCTTTAAGTTTTACATTTAAATATTTAATCCATCTGGAGGGTGTGTGTGTGTGTGTGTGTGTGTGTGTGTGTGTGCATGGCATAAGGAAGTGGTCCAATTTTAACCTTCTGCATATATCTAGCAAGTTTTCCAAGCACCATGTATTGAATAGGGTTTCCTTTCTTTTTTGCTTGTTTTTTTTTTTTTTTTTTTTTTCCAAAGATACTTTGTTTTCCTAATACAAACTTAACTTTCATGCCACTTGGGAGTGATACAGTTTTTCATTCTTCTCAGAATGGATCATCGGATACAAGATATTTTACATATTGATTTGTTTGGATCTAGAATTTACATATAGGTGTATTTTTTTATTGCATTTTAGGTTTTGGGGTACATGTGAAGAACATGCAAGATTGTTGCATAGGTACACACATGGCAGTGTGGTTTTCTGCCTTCTGTCCTCTCGCCTGTATCTGTCATTTCTCCCCATGCTATCTCTTCCCACCTCCCCACCCCCCATCCCTCCCTCATTTCCACCCAACAGACCCCAGTGTGTAGTGCTCCCCTCCCCATGTCCATGTGTTCTCATTGTTCAACACCTGCCTATGAGTGAGAACATGTGGTGTTTGATTTTCTGCTCTTGTGTCAGTTTGCTGAGAATGATGGTTTCCAGGTTCATCCATGTCCCTACAAAGGATGTGAACTCATCGTTTTTGATGGCTGCGTAATATACCATGGTGTATATGTACCACATTTTCCCTATCCAGTCTATCATCATTGGGCATTTGGGTTGGTTCCAGGTCTTTGCTATTGTAAACAGCACTGCAATGAACATTCGTGTGCATGTGTCCTGATAGTAGAACGATTTATAATCCTTTGGATATATACCCAGTAATGGGATTGCTGGGTCAAATAGGATTTCTATTTTTAGGTCCTTGAGGAATCGCCACACTGTCTTCCACAATGGTTGAATTAATTTACATTCCCACCAACAGTGTAAAAGTGTTCCTATTTCTCCACATCCTCTCCAGCATCTGTTGTTTCCAGATTTTTTAATGATTGCCATTCTAACTGGTGTGATATGGTATCTCAATGTGGTTTTGATTTGCATTTCTCTAATGACCAATGATGATGAGCATTTTTGCATATGTTTATTGGCCTCCTGTATGTCTTCTTTTGTAAAGTATCTGTTCATATCCTTTGCCCATTTTTGAATGGGCTTGTTTGTTTTTTTCTTGTAGATCTGTTTTAGTTCTTTGTAAATTCTGGATATCAGCCCCTTGTCAGATGGGTAGACTGCAAAAATTTTTTCCCATTCTGTTGGTTGCCGATTCACTCTACTGACTTTTTCTTTTGCCGTGCAGAAGCTGTGGAGTTTGATTAGGTCCCATTTGTCTATTTTGGCTTTTGTTGCCATTGCTTTTGGCGTTTTGGTCATGAAGTCCTTGCCTACGCCTATGTCCTGAATGGTTTTGCCTAGATTTTCTTCTAGGATTTTTATGGTGTTAGGTCTGATGTTTAAGTCTTTAATCCATCTGGAGTTAATTTTGGTGTAAGGTGTCAGGAAGGGGTCCTGTTTCTGCTTTCTGAACATGGCTAGCCAGTTTTCCCAACACCATTTATTAAACAGAGAATCCTTTCCCCGTTGCTTGTTTTTGTCAGGTTTGTCAAAGATCAGATGGTTGTGGGTATGTTGTATTTCTTCTGAGGCCTCTGTTCTGTTCCATTGGTCTATATCTCCAGTACCATGCTGTTTTGATTACTGTAGCCTTGTAGTATAGTTTGAAGTCCTGTAGTGTGATGCCTCCTGCTTTGTTCTTTCTGCTTAGAATTGACTTGGCTATGCGGGCTCCCTTTTGGTTCCATATGAAGTTTAAGGTGTTTTTTTCCAGTTCTGTGAAGAAGGTTATTGGTAGCTTGATGGGAATAGCATTGAATTTGTAAATTACTTTGGGCAGTATGGCCATTTTCACGATGTTGATTCTTCCTAACCATGAACATGGAATGTTTCTCCATCTGTTTGTGTCCTCTCTTATTTCATTGAGCAGTGGCTTGTAGTTCTCCTTGAAGAGGTCCTTTACGTTCCTTGTTAGTTGTATTCCTAGGTATTTTATTCTCTTTGTAGCAATTGTGAATGGCAGTTTGTTCTTGATTTGGCTCTCTTTAAGTCTGTTACTGGTGTATAGGAATGCTTGTGATTTTTGCACATTGATTTTGTATCCTGAGACTTTGCTGAAGTTGTTTATCAGTTTCAGGAGATTTTGGGCTGAGATGATGGGGTCTTCTAGATATACAATCATGTCATCTGCAAATAGAGACAATTTGATTTCCTCCTTTCCAATTTGAATACCCTTTATTTCTTTTTCTTGCCTGATTGCTCTGGCTAGAACTTCCAGTACTATATTGAATAGGAGTGGTGAGAGAGGGCATCCTTGTCTAGTGCCAGATTTCAAAGTGAATGCTTCCAGTTTTTGCCCATTCAGTATGATATTGGCTGTTGGTTTGTCATAAATATCTTTTATTATTTTGAGATACGTTCCATCAATGCCTAGTTTATTGAGAGTTTTTAGCATAAAGGGCTGTTGAATTTTGTCAAAGGCCTCTCTGCATCTATGGAGATGATCATGTGGGTTTTGTGTTTGATTTTGTTTATGTGGTTTATTTCATTTAAAGGCTTGCATATGTTGAATGAGCCTTGCATCCCCAGGATGAAGCTTATTTGATTATGTTGGATAAGATTTTTGATGTGTTGTTGCAATTGGCTTACCAGTATTTTATTGAGGATTTTTGCACATATACTCATCAATGATATTGGCTGGATTTTTTTTTTTTTTTTGGTGGAATCTCTGTGGGGGTTTGGTATCAGGATGATGTCAGTGTCATGAAATGATTTTGGAAGGGTTCCCTCTTTTTACATTTATTGAAATAGTTTCAAAAGGAGTGGTAACAGCTCCTCTTTCTATATCTGGTAGAATTCAGCTGTGAACCCATCTGGACCTGGGTTTTTTTGTTGTTGGTGGTGGTGGTTGGCTATTAATTGCTGCCTCAAGTTTAGCCCTTGTTATTGGCCTATTCAGGGTTTTGACTTCTTCCTGGTTTAGGATATTGAGGGTCCAAGTGTCCAGGAATTTATCCATTTCTTCGAGGTTTACTGGTTTATGTGCATAGTGTTGTTTGTAATAACATCTGATGGGAGTTTGTATTTCTGTGGAATCAGTGGTGATATTCCGTTTATCATTTTTTTATTGCATCTATTTGATTCGTCTCTTTCCTTTTTTATTAATCTAGCTAATGCTCTGTCTATTTTCTTGGTCTTTTTAAAATACCAGCTGCTAGATTTATTGATGTTTTGAAGGGATTTTTATGTTTCTATCTTTTTCAGCTCTGCTCTGATATTAGTTATTTCTTCTCTTCTGCTAGCTTTTGAGATTTTTCATCTTGCTCCCCTAGCTCTGTGAATTTTGATGACAGGATGTTGATTTTAGATCTTTCCTTGCTTCTCATGTGGGCATTTAGTGCTATAAATGTCCCTCCAGACGCTGCTTTAAATGTGTCCCTGAGATTGTGGCACATGTCTTTGTTCTCATTGGTTTTGAAGAACGTCTTTATTTCTGCCTTCATTTCATTTTATTTATCGAGTAGTCCTTTAGGAGTTGTTTGATCAGTTTCCATGTAGTTGTGCAGTTTTAAGTGAGTTTCTTAATCCTGAGTTCTAATTTGATTGCACTGCTGTCTGAGAGACTGTTTGTTATGATTTCCATTCTTTTTCATTTGCTGAGGAGTGATTTACTTCCAATTACGTGGTCAATTTTAGAATAGGATTGATGTGGTGCTCAGAAAAGTGTATATTCTGTGGATTTAGGGTGAAGAGTTCTGTAGATATCTATTAGGTTTGCTTGGTCTAGATCTGAGTTCAAGTCCTGGATATCCTTGTTAATTTTCTGTCTCATTGATCTGCCTGTTACTGACAGTGGAGTGTAAAAGCCTTCCACTATTATTCTATGGGAATCTAAGTCTCTTTATAGGTCTTTAAGAACTTGCTTTTTGCATCTGGGTGCTACTGTATTGGGTGCATATATGTTTAGGATGGTTAGTTCTTCTTGTTGCATTGATCCTTTTACCATTATGTAATGCCCTCCTTTGTCCCTTTAGATTTTTCTTGGTTTAACGTCTATTTTATCAGAGACTAGAATTGCAACTCCTGCTTTTTTTCTCTCTCTCTCCATTTGCTTGGTAAATCTTCCATCCCTTTATTTTGAGCCTATGTGTGTCCTTGCATGTGAGGTGGTTTTTCTGGGTACAGCACACTGCTGGGTCTTGTCTTTTTTTTTTTTTTTTTTTTTTTTTTTTTTTTTTTTTTTGAGACGGAGTTTCACTCTTGTTACCCAGCCTGAAGTGCAATGGCGCGATCTCGGCTCACCGCAACCTCCGCCTCCTGGGTTCAGGCAATTCTCCTGCCTCAGCCTTTTTTGACTTTTTATCTGATTTGGCAGTCTGTGTATTTTGATTGTGGCATTTAGCCTATTTACATTTAAGGTTAACATTGTTATGTGTAAATTTGATCCTGCCATTTTGATGCTAGCTGGTTGTTTTGTTCATTAGTTGACATAGTTTCTACATTGTGTCAATGCTTTTTACCATTTGGTTCTTTTTTGGAGTGGCTGGTACTGGTTTTTCCATTCTATGTTTAGTGCTTCTTTTAGAAGCTCTTGTAAGACAGGCCTGGTGTTGTTGAAATCTCACAGCAATTGCTTGTTCATAAATGATTTTATTTCTCCCTCACTTATGAAGCTTAGTTTGGCTGGATATGAAATTCTAGGTTGAAAGATTTTTTCTTTAAGGATATTGAATACTGGCCCCCACTCTCTTCTGGCTTGTAGGGTTTCTGCTAATAGATCTGCCATGAGTCTGATGGGTTTCACTTTTTCAGTAACCTGATCTTTCTTTCTGGCTGCCCTTAGCATATTTTCCTTCATTTCCACCCTGGTGAATCTGATGATTATGTGCCTTGGGGTTGCTCTTTTTGAGGAATATCTTTGTGGTGTTCTCTGTATTTCCTAGACTTGAATATTGGCCTGCCTTCCTAGGTTGTGGTCGTTCTCTTGGATAATATCCTGAAAAGTGTTTTCCAGCTTTGATTTATTCTATCACATTCAGGTACAACTATTAAACGTAGATTATGTCTTTTCACATAATTCTATATTTCTTTGAGGCTTTGTTTGTTTCTTTTCCCTCTTTTTTTCTCTAATTTGTCTTTTCATTTTATTTCATTAAGTTGGTCTGCAATGTCTGATATCCTTTCTTCTCCTTAGTCGATTCACCTATTGAAACTTGAGTATGCTTGGAGTAGTTCTTGTGTTGTGGTTTTCAGCTCCATCAGATTATTTATATTCTTCTCTAAGCTGTTTATTCTTGTTAGCATTTCTTCAAACTTTTTTTCAAGGTTTTAATTTTTTTTTGCATTGGATTAGAACATCTTCCTTTAGCCCAGAGAATTTTGTTACTACCCACCTTCTGAAACCTATTTCTGTGAATTCAACAGACTCACTCTCCTTTCAGCTTTGTTCCCTTGCTGGTGAGGAGTTTTGATCCCTTGGAGGAGGAGAGCCATTCTGGTTTTGTGTGTTTTCATTCTTTTTGCACCAGTTTCTTTCCATCTTTGTGGATTTATCTACCTGTGTTCTTTGTAGTTGTTGACTTTTTGATGGGGTTTCTGAGTGGATATCCTTTTTGTTGATGATGAAGTTATTTCTTTATGTTTTTTAGTTTTCCTTCTAACAGTCAGGCCCATCTGCTGTAGGACTGCTGGAAGTCCACTCCAGATCCTGCTTGCCTGGGAATCACCTGCAGCAACTGCAGAACAGTAAGGGTTTCTGCCCATTTCTTCTTCTGTTATCTTAGTGCCAGAAGGATACCAGTCAGATTTCAGCCTGAGCTCTCCTTTATGAGGTGTCTCTTTGGATTTATGAGGGTCAGAAAGCTGCTTGAGGAGACAGTCTGACCCTTACAGGAACTCAAGTTCTGAGCAATTCTCTGTTGTTCTGTTCAGAGCTGCTGGCCAGGTATGTTTAAGTCTCCTGCAGTGGAATTCATAACTGCTTTTTTTTCCCTTGTGTTTGTCCTGGGAAGTTGTGGCTTTATTTTTAAGTTACTGACTTGCTTCTCCCTTTTTTCAGAGATGCCCTTCCCTGCTAGGAG
This sequence comes from Saimiri boliviensis, assembly GCF_048565385.1. Lineage (NCBI taxonomy): Eukaryota > Metazoa > Chordata > Mammalia > Primates > Cebidae > Saimiri > Saimiri boliviensis. The sequence continues at coordinate 52,181,549 of NC_133470.1, forward strand.
GTAGCCTAGTCACATTTTGCCAGCAGAGGTGTGGCTGAGCTGCCGTGGGCTCTGCCCAGCTGCTGTGTGTACTTTCTTGAGGTTTGCTGTGTGTATTTTCTAGAGGTATAGTTAGAACAGCTTAGTTAATGACAGTGTGCCTCAGTAATGTTGGACTGCCTCTGTAATGGCAGTGTGCCTCAGTAATGTAGGACTGCCTATGTAATGGCAGACTACCACAGTAATTGTGGACTGCCTTGTTAGTGGTGGACTGCCTCAGTAATGGTAGATGCTGTTCCCCCCTCAAAGCTGGACTGCCCCAGTTCCAGCTGCACTTGTGGTGAAACTCTCATTCCAGAGGTTTTCAGATTGCTGGTCTTTGTTAGGATGAGTCCTGCTGAGCCACATCACTAGGCTCGCTGTTTCAGCCCTCTTTTTTTTTTTTTCATTTGGATGGGCATCTCTGTCTCCCAGGTGTTCCAGGCACCAGTTGAAATGGCCACCCAGATTTGTGTTTTTGTGTGGAGACCGACTGTGCCACTGTGCTGGAAACTCGTGGTCCTTTTCAGCTGAAGAATCTCCTGGTCTGTGGGCAGTAATAACTCATTTGGAAATGCATTGGTAACTCACCCTCTGCATTTTTCCCACTGGGAATTGCACTCCATAACTATTTCTATTCAGCCATCTTGGATCCATTTCCCTGAATTTTTTTAACATTTTAAAAAATATTAATAATCTGAGACCATTATTAAATAAAACTGAGTATTACTTCCTTTGGGAACTTTGGAAACTATACAAATATGTGGAAATTAAACATGTTTCTTAATGATTATTGGGTCAATAAAGAAATTAAGATGGAATGAAGACACAAGAGCAGAAAATCAAACACTGCATGTTCTCACTCATAGGTGGGTGTTGAACAATGAGAACACATGGACACAGGGAGGGGAGCACTACTCACTGGGGTCCGTTGGGGGGAAATGAGGGAGGGATGGGGTGGGGAGGTGGGAAGAGATAGCATGGGGAGAAATGACAGATACAGATGAGGGGAAGGAAGGCAGCATACCACACTGCCATGTGTGTACCTATGCAACAATCTTTCATGTCCTTCACATGTACCCCAAAACTTAAAATGCAATAAAAAAAGAAATTAAGACGGAAATGACAGAAATCTTTGAAACAAATGAAAAGGAAAACACAACACATCAAATTCTGTGGGGCACAGAAAAAGGATTTCCAAGAGGGATGTTCATAGCATTAAATGCCTATACTAAAAAAGTAGGAATATTACAAATTAACAACCTACGGTGGATTACCAAGAACTAGAAATACAAGAAAAAACTAACCCAAAATTTGGCATAAGAAAATGAGAGGAAAAAAAAAATCCCAATAAAACTAAATAAAATAGAAACCAAAAAGAAAAGGTAAAGATACAAAGGATCAGTGAAACAAGAAGTGTTGGTTCTTTAAAAAGTTAAACAAAAATAATCCAGTGGCCAGATTAAGCACGAAAAAAAGAGATTACAACCAATTCAGAAATAAAAAAAAGAGAGATTACAACAAAATCAAATGCAAAAGAAGACATTATAAATAATATCAGAAATACAAAGATTCTTAAAAATTATTATTATCAACTCTACTTCCACACACAAGAAAATCTAGGGTGAATAAATACATTTCTGGAAACATGTAACCTCCCAAGTTTGAACCAGAAGGGAATAGAAAACCTGAGCAGACCTATAATAATAACAACATTGAATAAGTACTAAATAATTTTTAACAAAGGAATTTCAGAACTAAATGGATTTACAGATGTATTATTCCAGTTTTTTTGAAATTGTTTCAAAAGTTCAAAGAGGCCAGAATTCTTTGTAACTCATTCTATGACACCACTATCACCCTGATACCAAAACCATACAAGAACACAACAACCGCAGAAAAACTACAGGTCAATTATCTGGAAGAACATAGATTCAAAAATCCGACAGACTTCTGGGAAGATGGCCGCCTAAGAACAGCTCAGGACTTCAGCTCCCAGTGAAAGTGCAGAGGGTGAGTGGACCCCGCATTTCCAGATGAACTCTTATTGCCCACAGACCAGGAGATACCCAGGCCGAGGGGTCACCAGTGTCGCAGTCCCAGCCGGTGCGGCTGTTTTGGCCCCCAAGAGGCTGATTCCACCCGCGCAGCTGCTGTGACCACGCCCTGTTGCTGCGGTTCTCTGAACAAAAGCCACTGGTCTGGGAGCCCTCTTAGCTGGTGATCAGAGCCCTGAGAAGGCAGAGTTGCCCATTCATCTGAAATAGCGAGCCAGGCCAGGAGATTCCTAGGCAAAAAATCCGCCAGGAGCCGGCGCCACAGTTCCGAGCCGACTCAGTGAGTCGCAGCATGGGAGATCCTGGCACCTTTTCAATAAGCGACTGGAACGCTGAGTCGTTCAACTTAAAAGAAAAGACTCTGAGTCAGGGAGCCAGGTGATCAGGCTCCGTTGGTCCCACCCCTCCACCCCGAACAACAACGAAAACAAAAACAGTAATTGGAAACTCTCTGGGTTGAGCCCTTCAAATCAAGCACAGCTGAACACGGATGGTCCGGCTCGGTGGGGTGGGGGGGGGCTTCCGCCATTACTGAGACTCTCCACATCTACGGAGGCAGGCCGCCATTGCCGAGGCAACCCGCCGTTGCTGAGGCAACCTGCCACAACAGAGAGAGTCCGCCATAACAGCGGCGGGGCCACTGTTGCTGAGACAGTTCTAACTACGCCCATATAAACAGGACTGCAGGGAAGAGCTCAGGGCAGCTGGGTGGAGCCCACAGCAGCTCAGCAAAGCCCCTGCGTGCAGGCAGTGGCTAAGCGTGCTGCCAGCTGGGCGGGTCAGACCTGAAAGAAAAATCAAAAAAGGCAGTAGTGCAACGGAAACTCATAAAGCTCCAACTCCCTAGGATAGAGCACCTGGGAACAAAAAGTGCTTTATGAGTTCAGCTGCAGCAGACCTAAACATACCTGCCCAGCAGCTCTGAATGAACAACGGAGCTCACAACTCAGGACTTAAGCCCCAATAAAAGATAGACTGTCTTCTCAAGTAGCTCTCTGACCCCCATAGATCCAAAGACTCACCTCATAAAGGAGAGAACGGACTGACAGTAGGCGAGCATCCTTCTGGGACAAAGATAGCAGAAGAGGAAACTGGCAGCAACCCTTACTGTTCTGCAGCTGCTGCAAGTGACCCTCAGGCAAGCAGGACCTGGAGAGGGCCTCAGCAGTCCTACAGCAGAGGGGCCAGACTGTTAGAAGGAAAGCTTAAAAAAAAAAAAAAAAAAAGAAGCAACTTCAGCATCCACGACTAGAAGCTCACTCAGAGACCCAATCTGAAAGACAGTAATTACAAAGACAACAGGTGGATAAACCCACAAAAATGGGAAGAAACCAGCTCAAAAAGGATGAAAACTCCCGAAACCAGAACACCTCTCCTCCTAAAAGGGATCACAAGTCCTCACCAGCAAGGGAACCAGACCGGATGGAGAAGGAGGGTGATGAAATGACAGAATCAGACTTCAGAAGGTGGGTAGTAAGAAACTACAGTGAGCTAAAAGAACATGTTCTAACCGAACGCAAAGAAAAGAGGAACCTTGAAAAAAGATTGGACGAACTGCTGACGAGAATGGACAGCATAGAGAGGAGTATGAGTGAATTGATGGAGCTGAAAAACACAAAACGAGAAATTCGTGAAGCATGCACAAGCTTCAACAGCCGAATTGACCAAGCAGAAGAAAGGATATCAGAGGTCGAAGATCAACTCAATGAAATAAAAAGAGAAGGCAAGAACAGAGAAAAAAGCACAAAAAGGAATGAATAAAATCTTCAAGAAATGTGGGACTATGTGAAAAGACCCAATCTACGTCTGATAGGTGTACCTGAATGTGATGAAGAGAATGAATCCAAGCTGGAAAATACTCTTCAGGATATTATCCAGGAAAACTTCCCCAACCTAGCAAGGCAGACCAATATTCAAATCCAGGAAATACAGAGAACATCACAAAGATATTCCTCAAGAAGAGCAACCCCAAGGCATATAATCATCAGATTCACCAGGGTTGAAATGAAAGAGAAAATGCTAAGGGCAGCCAGAGAGAAAGGTCGGGTTACCCACAAAGGGAAGCCCATTAGACTCACAGCAGATCTTTCAGCAGAAACCCTACAAGCCAGAAGAGATTGGGGGCCAATATTCAACATCCTTAAAGAAAAGAACTTTCAACCCAGAATCTCCTATCCAGCCAAACTAAGCTTCATAACTGAAGGAAAAATAAAATCCTCTGTGAACAAGCAAGCACTCAGAGATTTCATCACCACCAAACCTGCTCTACAAGAACTCCTGAAAGAGGCTCTACACATATAATGGAACAACCAGTATCAGCCACTCCAAAAACACACCAAATGGTAAAAGAGCATCAACACAATCAAGAAGCTGCATCAACTAACCAACAAAACAGCCAGGTAGCATCAAAATGACAGTATCAAATTCACACATAACAATACTATCCCTAAATGTCAATGGACTAAATGCCCCAATCAAAAGACACAGACTGGCAAATTGGATAAAAAGCCAAAACCCATCAGTGTGCTGTATCCAGGAAACCCATCTTACATGCAAGGATACACAAAGGCTCAAAATAAAGGGATGGAGGAAGATCTACCAAGCAAATGGAGAGCAAAAAAAAGCAGGAGTTGCAATTCTCATCTCTGATAAAATAGACTTTAAAGCAACAAAGATCAAAAGAGACAAAGAAGGACATTACATAATGGTAAAAGGATCACTGCAACAAGAAGAGCTAATGATCCTAAATATATACGCACCCAATACAGGAGCACCCAGATACATAAGGCAAGTTCTTAATGACTTACAAAGAGACTTAGACTCCCACACAATAATAGTGGGAGACTTTAACACCCCATTGTCAATATTAGACAGATCAACCAGACAGAAAATCAACAAGGATATCCAGGACCTGAATACAGACCTGGAACAAGCAAACCTAATAGACATTTACAGAAGTCTCCACCCCAAATCCACAGAATATACATTCTTCTCAGCACCACATCACACCTACTCTAAAATTGACCACATAATTGGCAATAAATCACTCCTCAGCAAATGCAAAAGGACAGAAATCATAACAAACAGTCTCTCAGACCACAGTGCAATCGAGTTAGAACTCAGAATGCAGAAACTAACTTAGAACCGCACAGCTTCATGGAAACTGAATATCTTGCTCTTGAATGTTGACTGGATAAACAATGAAATGAAGGCAGAAATAAAGATGTTCTTCGAAACCAATGAGAACAAAGACACAACATACCAGAATCTCTGGGACACATTTAAAGCAGTCTCTAGAGGAAAATATATAGCAATGAGTGCCCACATGAGAAGAAAGAAGAGATCTAAAATTGACACCCTATCATCAAAATTGAAAGAGCTAGAGGAGCAAGATCAAAAAAACTCAAAACCTAGCAGAAGACAGGAAATAACTAAGATCAGAGCAGAACTGAAGGAAATAGAGACACAAAAAACTCTTCAAAAAATCAATAAATCCAGGAGCTGGTTTTTTGAAAAGATCAACAAAATAGACAGACCACTAGCCAGACTAATAAAAAGGAAAAGAGAGAATAACCAAATTGATGCAATAAAAAATGATGAAGAGGATATCACCACAGATTCCACAGAAATCCAAACCATCATCAGAGATTATTAAAAACAACTCTATGCATATAAACTAGTAAACCTGGAAGAAATGGATAAATTACTGGACACCTGCATCCTCCCAAGCCTAAACCTGGAAGAAGCCAAAACCCTGAGTAGACCAATAACATGGTCTGAAGTCGAGGCAGCAATAGAGCCTACCACCCAAAAAAAGCCCAGGTCCAGATGGGTTCACAGCTGAATTCTACCAGACATACAAAGAGGAGCTGATACCATTCCTTCTGAAACTATTCCAGACAATCCAAAAAGAGGGAATCCTTCCCAAATCATTTTACGAGACAAACATCATCCTGATACCAAAACCCGGCAGAGACTCAACAAGAAAAGAAAATTTCAGGCCAATATCCATGATGAACATAGATGCAAAAATCTTCAATAAAATACTGGCAAACCGATTGCAACAGCATATCCAAAAGCTCATCCACCATGATCAAGTAGGATTCATCCCGGGAATGCAAGGCTGGTTCAACATACGCAAGTCCATGAACGTAATTCACCACATAAACAGAACCACAGACAAAAACCACATGATTATCTCAATTGATGCAGAGAAGGCTTTTGACAAAATTCAACAACCCTTTATGCTAAAAACCCTAAATAAACTAGGTATTGACAGAACGTATCTCAAAACAATAAAAGCTATTTACGACAAATCAACAGCCAATATCATACTGAATGGGCAAAAACTGGAAGCATTCCCTTTGAAATCTGGCACTAGACAAGGATGCCCTCTCTCACCACTCCTATTCAATACAGTACTGGAAGTTCTAGCCAGAGCAATCAGGCAAGAAAAAGAAATAAAGGGTATCCAAATTGGAAAGGAAGAAATCAAATTGTCTCTATTTGCAGATGACATGATTGTATATCTGGAAGACCCCATCATCTCAGCCCAAAATCTCCTGAAACTGATAAACAACTTCAGCAAAGTCTCAGGATACAAAATCAATGTGCAAAAATCACAAGCATTCCTATACACCAGTAATAGACTTAAAGAGAGCCAAATCAAGAACGAACTGCCATTCACAATTGCTACAAAGAGAATAAAATACCTAGGAATACAACTAACAAGGAACGTAAAGGACCTCTTCAAGGAGAACTACAAGCCATTGCTCAACGAAATAAGAGAGGATACAAACAGATGGAGAAACATTCCATGTTCATGGTTAGGAAGAATCAACATCGTGAAAATGGCCATACTGCCCAAAGTAATTTACAGATTCAATGCTATTCCCATCAAGCTACCAATGACCTTCTTCACAGAACTGGAAAAAAACACCTTAAACTTCATATGGAACCAAAAGAGAGTCCACATAGCCAAGTCAATTCTAAGCAAAAAGAACAAAGCAGGAGGCATCACACTACCGGACTTCAAACTATACTACAAGGCTACAGTAATGAAAACAGCATGGTACTGGTACCAAAACAGAGATATAGACCAATGGAACAGAACAGAGGTCTCAGAGGAAATACAACATACCCGCAACCATCTGATCGTCGACAAACCAGACTAAAACAAGCAATGGGGAAAGGACTCCCTGTTTAATAAATGGTGTTGGGAAAACTGGCTAGCCATGTGCAGAAAGCAGAAACAGGACCCCTTCCTGACACCTTACACCAAAATTAACTCCAGATGGATTAAAGACTTAAACATCAGACCTAACACCATAAAAACCCTAGAAGAAAATCTAGGCAAAACCATTCAGGACATAGGTGTAGGCAAGGACTTCATGACCAAAACGCCAAAAGCAATGGCAACAAAAACCAAAATAGACAAATGGGACCTTATCAAACTCCACAGCTTCTGCACGGCAAAAGAAACAGTCAGTAGAGTGAATCAGCAATCAACAGAATGGGAAAAAATTTTTGCAGTCTACCCATCTGACAAGGGGCTGATATCCAGAATTTACAAAGAACTAAAGCAGATCTACAAGAAAAAAACAAACAAGCCCATTCAAAAATGGGCGAAGGATATGAACAGATACTTTACAAAAGAAGACATACAGGAGGCCAACAAACATATGAAAAAATGCTCATCATCACTGGTCATCAGAGAAATGCAAATCAAAACCACATTGAGATACCATCTCACACCAGTTAGAATGGTGATCATTAAAACATCTGGAAACAACAGATGCTGGAGAGGATGTGGAGAAATAGGAACACTTTTACACTGTTGGTGGGAATGTAAATTAATTCAACCATTGTGGAAGACAGTGTGGCGATTTCTCAAGGACCTAAAAATAGAAATCCCATTTGACCCAGCAATCCCATTACTGGGTATATATCCAAAGGATTATAAATCATTCTACTACAAGGACACATGCACACGAATGTTCATTGCAGCACTGTTTACAATAGCAAAGACCTGGAACCAACCCAAATGCCCAACGATGATAGACTGGATAGGGAAAATGTGGTACATATACACCATGGAATATTACGCAGCCATCAAAAACGATGAGTTCACGTCCTTTGTAGGGACATGGATGAACCTGGAAACCATCATTCTCAGCAAACTGACACAAGAGCAGAAAATCAAACACCGTATATTCTCGCTCATAGGCGGGTGTTGAACAATGAGAACACATGGACACAGGGAGGGGAGCACTACACACTGGGGTCCGTTGGGGGGAAATGGGGGAGGGGTGGGGGGTGGGGAGGTGGGAAGAGATAGCATGGGGAGAAATGACAGATACAGGTGAGGGGACGGAAGACAGCAAACCACACTGCCATGTGTGTACCTATGCAAAAATCTTGCATGTTCTTCACATGTACTCCAAAATCTAAAATGTAATTAAAAAAAAAAAAAAGAAATCAAAAATCCTCAGCAAAATACTAGAAAACAAAATTCAGCAGCACATCAAAATGATAATATACAGTAAACAAGTGGGTTTCATATTAGCAATATAAGGATGGTTTAACATGCACAAATCAATAAAGGTGATATATTGCATCAACAGAATTATAAACAAAACTGTATAATTATCTGAACAGATGCAGGAAAAGCATTTAATAAAATGTAGTGTTTTATTATACTTTAAGTTCTGTGATACATGTGTAGATCTCACTGGATTGTTACATATGGATACACATACCATGTTCATTTGCTGCCACCATCCCCCCATTCACCTACATTATGTGTTTCTCCTATGTTATCCCTCCACAATCTCCCCACACACTGCTGTCATTCCCCTAGTCCCCAAACCCCAAACTGACATAAGTGTGTGATGTTCCTCTCCCTGTGTTCATGTGTTCTCACTGTTCAATACCCACTTAAGGGTGAGAACATGTGGCGTTTGGTTTTCTGTTCTGGTGTTAGTTTGCTGAGAATGGTAGTTTCCAGTTTCATCCATGTCCCTGCAAATGACATGAACTCATCCTTTTTGATGGCTTCATAGTATTCCATGGTGTATAAGTGCCGCATTTTTTTAATCCAGTCTATCATTGATAGGCATTTGTGCTGATTCCAAGTCTTTGCTATTGTCAACCATGCCATAAGGAACATACATGTCCATGTGTCTTTATAATAGAACATTTTATAATCCATTGGGTATATATCCAGTAATGGAATTGCTGGGTCAAATGGTATTTTTATTTCAAGATCCTCGAGGAATTGCCACACTTTCTTTTATAATAGTTGCTCTAATTTACACTCCCACAAACAATATAAAAGCATTCCTATTTCTCCACATCTTCTCCAGCATCTGCTGTTTCCAGAATTTTTAATGATTGCCATTCTGGCATGATTTTGTTTCTCAGTGTGGTTTTGATTTGCATTTCTGTAATGACCAGTGATAATGAACATTTTTTCATATGTTTATTGGCTGCATAAATGTGTTGTTTTGAAAAGTGTCTGTTAATATCCTTCACCCACTTTTTGATGGGGTTGTTTTGTTCTTGTAAATTTGTTTTAGTTCTTGTATATTGTGGATATTAGCTTTTTGTCACATGGGTAGCTTGCAAATTTTTTTTTTCTATTCTGTTGGTTGCTGGTTCACTCTAATGATTTTTTCTTTGGCTGTGCAGAAGTTCTTAAGTTTAATTACATCCCATTGATCTATTTTGACTTTTGTTGCATTGCTTTTGGTGTTTTAGTTATGAAGTCCTTGCCTATACCTATGTCCTAAATGGTATTGCCTATGTTTTCTACTAGAGTTTTTATGGTGTTAGGTCTTATGTTTAAATCTTTAATCCATCTGGAGTTAATTTTTGTATAAGGTGTAACCAATGCATCCAGTTTCAGCTTTCTGCACAAGGTTAGCCAGTATTCCCAACACCATTTATTAAACAGGGAAGCCTTTCTTAATAAACTAGGTTTTGATGAAATATATCTCAAAATAATAAAAGCTATCTATGACAGAACCACAGCCAATATCATACTAAATGGGCAAAAACTGAAAGAATTCCCTTAGAAAACTGTCACTGGACAAGTGTGATCTCTCTCACTATTCCTATTCAATATAGTATTAGAAGTTCCAGCCAGAGTAATCAAGCAAGAAAAGGAAATAAAGATTATTTAATTAGAAAAAAAGGAAGTTAAATTGTCTCTATTTGCAGACAACATGATTATATAATTAGAGGACCCCATTGTCTCAGCCCAAAATCTCCTTAAGATCATAAGCAATTTCAGCAAAGTTTAAGGATATAAAATCAATTTGCAAAAATTGCAAGCATTCCTATACATCAATAACAGACAAATAGAGAGCCAAATCATGAGCCAACTCCCATTCACAATTGCTATAAAGACAATAAAATATCTAGGAATACAGGTAACAAAGAAAGTGAAGGACCTCTTCAAGTAAAACTACAAACCACTGCTCAAGGAAATGAGTGGACACGAACAGATGGAAAAACATTCCATGCTCATGGTTAGGAAGAATCAATATCATTAAAATGGCCATACTGCCCAAAGTAATTTATAAATTCAATGCTATCCCCATCAAGCTACCAATGACCTTCTTCACAAAACTAGGAAAAACTAACTTAAACTTTATATGGAACCAAAAAAGAACCCACATATCCAAGACAATCCAAAGAAAAAGAACAAAGCTGGAGGCATCACACTATCTGACTTCAAACTATATTATAAGGCTACAAAAACAGCATAGTACTGGTACCAAACCAGAGATATAGACCAATGGAACAGAACAGAGGCTTCTCAAGTCATGCCACACACCCACAACCATCTGATCTTTGACAAACCTGAAAAAATGTAGCATCGTTTTATGATAAACACTCTCAGCAACGTAGGCATACAATGAACATGTCTCAATGTAATAAAGTCCACATATAACAAACCCAAATCTAACATCACACTGAATGGAGAAAAGTTGAAAGCATTCCTTCTAAGATCTAGAACAAAACAAGGATGCCCGCTTTTACCACTCTTATTCACCATAGTACTGGAAGTCCTAGCCAGAGCAATCTGGCAAAATAAAGAAAGACATTAAAATTGGAAAAGAAGTCATTTTTTTCCTGTTATGTGATTATATAATCTTATATGTAGAAAATTCTAAATACTCCAGAAAAAAAATCTAGATTTGGTAAAAGAACTCAGTAACATTTTAGGATACAAAATCCATGTGTAAAAATAAGTAGTATTTTTATACCCCAATAACAGTGTTGTTCAGAATAAAATCAAGAAAGCAATTCCATTTACAATAGCTACAAAAAAATAAGTTAAGTAGAACTTGTAAATTGGAGAACAATGCCTGCAGAAAACAAGATAGGGATTTCCAAAAATAATAAAATAGAACTACAGCTCAATCCAGCAGTTTCATTACTGTATATCATTTTAAAGAAAAGTAAATCAATATGTCAAAAAGACAGTGCACTCTATGTTTACTGCAGGACTATTCACAATAGTCAAAATATGGAATCCACTGAAGTGTTCATCATCAGATAATTGTATAAAAAATGTGGTATTTGTGCACAAGAACATACATTCGGCCACAAAATGCTAATAATATCTTGTCATTTGCAACAACGTGGATGGAACTTGAGGCCATTATCTTACATTAAACAAGTCAGATACAGAAAGACGAAAAGATGTTTTAAATAATTGTGTACACATAGATGTAGCATGAACAATAATAGTCAATGCAGACTCAGAAGGGTGATGGGTTTGGGAGGAGACTATGCTAAATTATTTAATTGGTACAATATACTTCATTCAGGTGATAGATATCTTAAAAGCTCTGACTATACCATTACACAATTTACACATGTAACAAAATTACTCCTGTACCCCATAAGTTTATACAAATAAAAATTGTTGTTGTAGTTATTAATTTTGATTTACTTGTCTTGTAATCTTCCTATTAAACACATGTGTGGTTTACACATTGCAATTACAGTGTTAATGTATTTTATATTGGTTGGAATACAAAATATTACCAGTGAGTTTTAGATCTCTACATGATTTCCTGTGGTTTGTTAATTTCATTTTTTTTTTTTCAGATTGAAAAACTTTCTTTACCATTTTTTAAAGACAAGTCTGGTGGTTGTGAAATCCCACAGGTTTTGTCTATCTGAGAGTATCTTTATTTCTTCTTCATGGTTGATGGATAATTTTGCTCAGTATAATAATTTAGTTTGGAAGTTTATTTTTCTTCAGTACATTGAATATATCTTCTCACTTTCTCCTGGCCTCTAAGGTTTCTATTGGGAAATCTACTGCCAGATGTCTCAGAGCATCTTTATTTGTTACTTGCTACGTTTTTTGCTTATTTTAGCATCTTTTCTTTATCCATGACCTTTGAGAGTTTGACTAATATTTTCCTTGAGGTAGTCTTATTTGGGTTGAATCTTCCTGGTGTTCTATGACCTTCTTGTAGATGGATAGTTTTGCTTTTCTCTAGGTTTGAAAGTTCACAGTTATTATTTCCTTGAATAAATTTTTTACCCTCATCTCTTTCTCTACATCATCTTTAAGTCCATCATCTTAAGTTATCTTAGATTTGCCCTTTTGGGACTATTTTCTAGATACCGTAGGTGTGTTTAATTCTTTTTTATTCTTTTTTCTCTTCTCACTGATTCATTTTGTTTGTGTTATTTGTATAAATGTAAGGAGTATAGTTTTGTTATATGAATATATTCCTTAGTGGTGAAGTCTGGGCTTTCATTGTAACCATCGCCTGGATAATGTACATCATATCCATTATTTCTAATTTATCACCCCTCTTCAACCCTTCAACTCTTCCAAGTCTCAGATATCTATTATTTCACTAAGGATGCACATTATTGAGCTCCCACTCGTAATTGAGGACGTGCAGTATTTGACTTACTGTTTTTTGTTATTTCCCTCAAGATACTGGCCTGAATGCTATACATGTTGCTGCAAAATACACAATTTCTTTCTTTTTATGACTGAATTCTATTTCATTGAATAACTTTTTATACAAGCTGTCTTCAAGCTTACTAATTACTTTTTCTATTTGATTAATAATGCATTTGAGAGATTCTGATGAATTTTCAGTTTGTCAACTGAATTTTTCTTCAGAATTTCTGCTTAACTTTTTAAATTTTAATCTTTAAAAAATTTCTCTGACAGAATTTCAAATTCCTTCTCTGTGTTATCTTTAAGTTCATTAACTTTTCTCAAGACACCTATTTTCAATTCTCTGCCTGACAATTCACATATCTCTGCCACTCCAGAATTGGTCACTGGTGTCTTATTTAGTTCATTTGGTTAAGTTATATTTTCCCGGATGTTTTCGATACTTGTGGACATTTAATAATGTCTGAACATTAAAGAGTTAGGTTTTCTTTTTTAATATTCACAGTCAGGACTTGGTTTTACCTATCCTTATTGAAAAGGCTTTCCATGTATTCAAAGAGGATTGAGTGTTGTTTCGTAGGCATATGTTCACTGAATCCATAACAACACTAGGAAACGTCTTAAGCTCAGGAATGCTGCAACTCTTGCCAACTCCTAAAGGCACTGCTTTGGTGGGATTGAGTAATATAAGGGAAACCTTCCTGAGTCACCAGGTAAAGTACCTCACTCTCTTCTCTCTCTTTCCCCCAGTATGAAGGAGTCTGTTTTTGTGTTGAGTTGTCTAGAATTGAGAAAGGGGTAACATGAGTATGCCTGTGTCCACTACAGCTGGCAATGTGCTGGGTTAAAAATTAAGCTAGCACAGTACTGGGTCTCATCCAAGGCTCATGGCAACTAGTGCCCGACTAATGTTTGTAGGAGACTCAAGTGCTCTTGAGTCAGAAGGTGGGGAATCCTCCTGAAACTGAGTTCTTTCCTTCAGGACAATTAATTCCTTTCTGGCTAGAGTGGGTCTAGAAAGGCCATTCAGGAGCTTAGGTCTGTTATCGGGGCTTCAGAAATCTCCTTGTTGCTTCATTTTACTATAGCTGAACTGGTACCCAAGTTGCAAGGCCAAGTCCTCTGTACTCTTCCCACTCCTTTCCCAAAGCCACAGAAATCTCTTCACCAGCTAGACTGCCTGGAGTTAAAGGAAGGATGATGCATACACTGCATTGGTCACCACAGCTGGTGTTGCACTAGGTTGGATGCATCCCAAATCAACTGCCTACAAGGTAACAGTGCAACTCCAGGGTTTTTTTTTTGTTTTTTTTTTTTGTTTTGTTTTTTTTTTTTTTTTTTAAGGACTGTAGTCCTTGTGGCCTGATTGCTACTCAAATTTACTTCAGGCCTCAGGCCATGTTAGTCAGCTAGTGGTGGAGCCAGTCACAACTGACCTCTCACTAGAGCTGAGAATTTCCCTCTCATTAAGAACTGATCTAAATGTTCCCTGCTTTGGTGCCAGCATAATTTTTCTCTGTGTTGCATTGCACTGGGACAGGGCAGGACTGAGTTCCAATGCAAAGTAGCCCATTCACTTTACTCACTGTCCTATAAGCATATAAATTCTCTTACAATGAGGTGCCCGTGGACAATGGGCAGTGGGGAGTGGGGTTGTTGTAGGCAGTGAAAGACCGTTTTTCCTACTCTTTTCAATGCCTTTTTTATTGATATTATTTTAAAACCAGTTATTGTGATTACTCACTTTATTGGCTCTTATGAATGTGCTTTCTTGCATGCATAGTTGTTTAATTTGGGGTTTTTGCAGGGACGCTGATGGGTGAAGCATTCTATTCAGCAATCCTGCTCTGCCGTCACTTCCCTATAACAGGTTTATTGAGTTATAATTTACATACTACACAATGTGCCTATTTAATGCATACAATTTAATGGGTTTTAGTGCATTCAGAGTTGTCCAAAAATCATCACAATTTTAGAACACTTTTTTTTATTTTTTGAGACAGTCTCACTCTGTCACCAGGCACCAGGCTGGAGTGCAGTGGCATAACCTCGGCTCATTGCAACTTCCACCTCCCGGGTTCAAGCAATTCTTCTGCCTCAGCCTCCCGAGTAGCTGGGACTACAAGGGCGTGCCACTACTCCCGACTATATATATATATATTTTGTATTTTTAGTAGAGACGGAATTTCACCATGTTGGCCAGGATGGTCTTGATCTCTTGACCTCGTGATCCGCCCGCCTCAGCCTCCCAAAGTGCTGGGATTACAGACATGAGCCACTATGCCTGACCTAGAACACTTTCATCATTCCTAAAAGGACCTCATACTCATGATCAGTCACTCTACAATCCACTCGCACCTCCACACTCTTAAGCAACCAAGAATCTACTTTCTGTCTCAATAGATTTGATTATTCTGGATATTTCATGCAAAAAGACTCATACATGTGTGATGTCTTGTAACTGGCTTCTTTAACTAGGCACAATATTTCAAGTTTTATCTATATTGTATTATACATCAGTACTTAATTATTTTGTGTGGCTGAATAACATTTTATTGCATCAATGAATTTTATCTATGTACTTATCATTTGACTGGTATTTGGCTATTATGAATAATCCCACTATAAAACTTTTATAAATGTTTTTGTTCTAATGATAATATTTTGAGAAAATACTCTTGTATTTTGTTTCTTGTCTTTATCTCAGGAACCCTTGAAATTTGTGGATTTGCTTGGTGACCATGGAAAACATGTAACTCCCCTGTGGGAGTTGATCAAATGGTGTCTGGGTCTGTCAGTGCACACCATCCCTTCCATTGGTATGTAAATAATCTTCTACCTAGACCAGTTTTTTGTCTTGGAATATTTCTATATAAATTTTTGACTAAAAGCCCCATGCAAGTCCAAAATCCAGCAGGGCAGTGAAATCTTAAAGCTCCAAAATGATCTCCTTAGACTCCATGTCTCACATCCTGGTCACGCTGATGCAAGAAGGGGTTCCCATGGTCCTGAGCAGCTCTGCCCCTATGGCTTTGCAGGATATAGCCTTCCTTCCAGTTGCTTTCATGTGTTGGCATTGAGTGTCTGCAGCCCTTCCAGGTGTGCTGTGCAAGCTGCCAGTTGATCTACCCTTCTGGGGTCTGGAGGACATGGCCCTATTCTCACAGCTCCAGTAGGTAGTGCTCCATTGGAGACTCTGTGTGAGGGCTTCAACCCCACATTTCCCTTCCACACTGCGATATCAGAGGTTCTCTATGAAGGACTTGTCCCTGCAGCACGCCTCTGACTGGTCAGTCATGCATTTTCATACATCCTCTAAAATCTAGGCAGAGGCTCCCAAATCTCAATTCTTGATTTCTGCTCACCCACAGGCCCAACACCATGTGGAAGCCACCAAAGCATGGGGCTTGCATCTTTGGAAGCAATGACTTGAGCTCAATATTGGCCCATTTTAGCCATAGCTCTAGCCATGGCTAGAGGGGCTGGGATGCAGCACACCAAGTCCCTGGACTGCACACAGTAGTGGGACCCTAGGCCTGGCCCATGAAACCATTTTTTCCCTGTTAGGCAAGACCATCTTTCCTACACTTTTAGGCCTCTGACCCTTCACTGTTCTGTCAGAGGCCTCCGACCTTGTGATGGAAGGGGCTGCCACAAAAGTCTCTGACATGCCCTGGAAACATTTTCCCCATTGTCTTGGAGATTAACATTTGGCTCTTCATTACTTATGCAAATTTCTGTAGCTGGCTTGAATTTTTCCTTAGAAAATGCTTTCTTTTTTTCTTTTTCTATCCATCATCAGGCTGCAAATTTTCCAAACTTTTTTCTGTTTCCCTTTTCTAAGGGTATCGCTCTGATATCTAGGCTGGAGTGGAGTGGGGCAATCATGACTCGCTATAGCATCAACCTCCTGGGCTTAAGAAATCTGGGACTGTGGCAGTTCACCACCACACCTGGCTAATTTTTGTATTTTTAGTAGAAATGGGGTTTCATCTTATTTCAAAGCTGGTCTTAAACTCCTGGGTTCAAGTGATCTGCTGGTCTTTGTCTCACAAAGTGCTGGGATTACAGGCATGAGCTACTGTGCCCAGCTATAATGAGTTTTAAATGATGTGAACAATACTTATGATACACTATGCTGTAGCAGAGGCTAGAAATTTTATATATAGCATTACTGAAACAAATTAGAAGGAGTTAAATGATTGACAATGGGTGGTAAGATTATAAAGTATTTTTTATTGCTTTCTTACTTTCTCAGTGTTCTATAATGAATATGTATTACTTGAATAAGAAAAGATAAAGAACACTAGAAATTAAAATGAAGTTTATTACTTTAACTTGATATGTGTTATTATTCTGCAGGACTGGCTTTGTTGGAAGAAAAGCTCAAATATAACAATGAGAAATGCCAAAAGTTTAAGGCAGTGGAAGAAAGCCTGCGTAAAGAGCTGGTGGAGATGCTAGGTGATGATGGTGTGTTCTTATACCCCTCACATCCCACAGTGGCACCTAAGCATCATGTTCCTCTGACACGGCCTTTCAACTTTGCTTACACAGGTACCTAATTGTATTTCTTGCATTCTATAAATCTTAAAGAGATAGAGATGTATGTTTTGAAAAATACATAATTTTCTTTTGCAGTTGTACAAGTTTTAAACATGCAGGTATAAAAATGCTGTGTGACTGAAAATTCCAGAAAACAGTTGCTAATGTCATATGTGAAAGATACTTTGCCAATATCTGATCTGTCCACAAGAATCCTACAAGTGCATATGAGTATTTACATTTTACAGAACTCTGTCTCAGGGAGTTTCAGCCACTTGTCTTCTATCACACAGTGTTATCACACTATATCCAAATCTCCCATGGCTGCTCTGAATTAAACCAAGTTAAGTTTTTCTCAGGATTTGTGGCTTCCCAGAAGTTTCTCATAAAAAAACACAATTCTCCAAGGGATTATTTACTCACCTTAGCTATCATCCCCTTTGAATTCAATGTGTTCTTTTGTTGACCAAACTAGGTTTTTTTAGCTGCTTTTGAAACCATGGATGGATCATGATTATGTGCGGTTTAAAGGTCCCTGGATATGTACTAGATCAGTTTCTCTGGTTTCTCCAGAGTCTTGTGCCAGGGAACCACATTATTCTTTGAGATGAAGATAGAAAGATCTTCATCAAATACATGTTCACACTCAGTAAACCTGTGTTCCACTTAAACTTGGAATTCGGAATCCTTCAGTCCGCAATTTTCTATTTGTGCATCCTGGAGGAAGACACTGAATCTTTCTCAACTTATTTCTTATCTAGGAAATCAGAGTAATCTATGCCTTGCAGTGCTGCTGTTAAGATTAGTTGAAATAATACATATAAATTAACATAAGAGTTGTGGAGGATGAGGGAGAGGGTATAAAATAGTCCCTATCCATAATTTTCTCACTCTTACACTCTCCTGGGCTTCAGTCACTCACTCTTAACTTCTCTTCCCTTCCTTCCTTCCTTTCTTCTTTCTTTCTTTTCTTTTTCTTTCTTTCTTTCTTTCTTTTTTTAATCTTTCTTTCTTTTTCTTTCTTTCTTTCTTTCTTTCTTTCTTTTTTTCTCTTTCTTTTGACAGAGTTTCACACTTGTTACTTAGGCTGGAGTGTAATGGCACAATCTCATCTTACTGCAACCTCCAGGTTCAACTGATTCTGCTGCCTTCACCTCCTGAGTAGCTGGTGTTACAGGAATGTGTAATATTCCTGTAGTATTACACACCCAGCTAATTTTTGTATTTTTAGTGGAGACAGGGCTTCACCATGTTGGCCTGGCTGGTCTCGAAATCCTGACCTCAGGTGATTTGCCTGTCTTGGCTTCCCAAAGTGCTGGGATTACAGGCATGTGCCAGCATGCCTGGCCTTAATTTCTTAAGTCTTTGAAAAAAAGTTTCTGTCTAAGTTGCTCTGTTTATGTTTCCATCACCTAGTTACTCAGTTTCTGAAGACAGGGAAAACAGTTTAGTCAGTAGGATAGAACCCAAGGAGAAATATACTGGTTATGCCTTTTGGGGAGAATTTTCCTCAGCTTCAGGCTTCCCATGGTTTGCAACTTTTCCCTCTAGTTTAGCCCTTGAACACATTTAGAGTGTCCATTGCAAGCCGGATGATATTCTAGAATCTAGATCATATGGATACAAGACCCATGATAGATGATAGCTGCAATTTATCAAGTACCTAAAATATATGAGATACTAGGAGCTAGAAATTCTATACATTATCTCATTTATGTTTCCTCCAAATCCCTCACAGCAACTGAAGTTATATTTGTTTAAAACCTGAGGAAACTGAATGATTTATAAAGTGATTTAAGGGTCAGGGTCAAGACTGAAATTCAGTTGTATTCTATCTGACTTCAAATGCAATGTGATTTTCACTATACGCGTGCATTGATAATAGTCGTGCATTGTTTTTGTCGTCCTTACTAATGCTAAAAATATATGAGGTTTAAGAGATCTTGTGTCAAAGATGCAGAATTGTTGGTTGCCAAATAGATTAATGCTTTGTTCCTGGTTCTTTTTTTTTTTTTTTCTACTGAGAAATACACTTCTCAGTTTCTCAAGCTTGTGTAGGCTTCTTATGTTTATCTCCTACTTACAAGATATGTAAATCAAATCAGATATTTAGTTTTTGAGCCTTGACTTTCTTACAGCTAAGATGAGGATGCTACATTGACTTTGCAGGATGGTTGGAGGGATATAATGTAAGAATGTGGACAGTTCTTTAAAGGTATTAATAGTTATAATAGTATCATTTATTGAACACATGTATATGTTTATCTTGATATTAATGTAGACAATATCAATATCTCTGCTTTACTTCATGGTACCAGCTATATATATTTTCCTTGCTTTATCTGTTCCTAGAATTGTTCTGAGTTTTGCCTATCTCATCTCATTTTATCTTACAGCAACCCTGTAAGAGGGAGTAACTATTATTGTCCTAATTTTACAGATGAAGGAATTTATATAAAAAAAACTTTAGGAGGCATTTTCAAAATCACGTAGCTAAGATAGTATAGGAACTGGGAATTTAACCCATGATCACTGATTTCAGAGGAAGTGACAATATTTATTACACAGAAGAGGAAACAGGAGGCTGAATGGGGTCTGTCAGCTATGAGGTGAAGTGATGAGAATTCAAACCCAGCTCTGTCTGACTCCAAATCCTATTGCTCTTAATTAATTCTTTTCCCTTGATCTTCTGCCTTACTTGGTGATCAGTAAACCAAAGTGCCTCCTCCTACTTTGCTCCATTGACACTCTACAATGAGAATAAACTTTTAAAGTATGTGTTGTGAACTATATTTTGTGCACTGGTGTTAGATGAGTCAGATACATTCCATGTCCTCAGGGAGCTCTAAGTTAGGACAAGAGACAAACAAATGTTAACAGAGAATTACAATAAAAGGAAACAAAAGAAGGCTTTCTGGAATAGGTGACCCGTTACCTGGATCTTGAAGGAAAAGTAGAAATTACTTAGAGGAACGATGTTGGGTAAGTAATACAATGGTCCAGGCAGTAGAAACCCATGAGCAATGGAACAGAAAGACACATCAAGAACACAGTGGACAGAGGGTATAAGCACTACATTAACTGGAGAAAGTAAATTTTTAATGTAGGAGTGAGAGGAGCATCATGAGTTTGAAAAGGTAAGCATGTCATGGATAGCATTCACAGCCATGCTAAAAACTGCAACAAACATATATTACGTTGCTTGTCTTGGCAGCCTGCTTCATCCTTTTTTCTTTCCATACTGTCACTGGAATAACACCATAATGAAAGACTAGACTGCAGATTCTTAGAATATTTGATTAGCCGATGCTATTTCCTGATAACATACAATTAATAATGTTTTACATCATTGTATCTCAAAGAAGTTATTTACAGTTTTCTTCCACTTTGGTCCTACCACAATTATCACATAATACCTATATGTCATAATAATTGGGAGAGGTGATTACCAGGAGAGATTAAAGAAAACAGCTTACAAAAGTGGACTTCCACTGGCTTTCTCCTCTCTCTCTACTTTAGTTTAGGTGTTTGTTTGTACTGAAAGATCTCTTGGACCATTTATATCCTGAGATAAACAGCACTGGCCATACAGCATTTTAAGGATCTCATCCAAGAAACCCATTGATCTTGGTGCTAGGAATAATAAGCAGATTTTTTGTAACTTCTGCAGCAACGAGCATTAGCATTAAACTCAAAATTTACATGTCAAGTTTGGCAAGATCATAACATGTCATTCTCAAGGGTCCCTTTTGTACCTATGCCAGTCATTAAAAATTGATCACAGCATTCTTTTTCTCTGAGAACAAACTTGACTTTGTGATGTTTCAACAGAATGGGCTTGGTCACCTCACCAATTGATAAGATAGACACACAAAATAAAATATTCATGTAGTCTAAGCAAAAATTCTTCATAACAAAATACCATCCTATATTTTAAGCTCCAGAAAGGCTGTGGTCTGTATCTATCTTGTTCATTTATGTAATCTCCATTGACTAGGACATTGCATTTGCACAAAATGCGTAATTACGTTTTGTTAAACTAAGAAAAAAATAGACACGTAAATAAAAATATGAATAAGTAAGAATGAGCCTCCCAGAAGAGTTGAGTAAGAAGCTCAGCAGATTCTTTCTCAAACAAACCAGCAATAAAACTGGAAAAAGTTATGGAAACAACCATTTCAAGTGTGAAAATTGATCAAATGGTGTAAATCAAATTCAGGAGCATTTATTCAAGAAAAATTAGTGATTCCTAATAAGAAAAAGTTAGAGTCTATAATATTTAAGCTAGGATCTGTTTTCCTCCTCCACTCCTCAGATACAGCTTTGAATTACAAAAGTTCCACACTTGGTAGGGCAAGGCACACCTTAAAGTCTCACAACTTCCATTCTTTCTAGACCCATGTTACACAACATCAGCTGTGGGCAAGTAGAGTATACTGCTACATGCAACAGCTTCCATTACCTGTGGCACCTTATTGTGGAAGTTCTAAACAAGGTCATGGAAAGTTGTAAGTACTTGCAGCTCTGCAACACTGCCTGAGAGAGGCTGATTTTACATGGAGTAGAATATGGAAGGTCTCAGATGCAAAAAACTCAGTGAAAGCAATAATGTCAATGATACTAATGTGACACCTGTAGCAACATGCTCCAGAGGTAGAGAAAAATCAGAATCAAGAGCTGATAAAGTATATTAACAAAACATCTAGTTTTCAACAAAAATTTATGAGGCATAATAATGAGTCCCATATACACAAACAACAATGCCCACTCCTGTCACTTGTAGCCAGCAGACCATGTCTGCTAGAGCTTCCAGCCCAGTAGTTCCTCTTCTTTCTGAACTATTCCAGTGGACACAGTCTCCTGTTATCCAGGGAAACAGCCAAACTGAAGTACAGGTGATTCAACATGCCCCCTACCACTTGTAGCCAGTCAGCTAGAACTTTCAGCCCAGCACTTCCACTTTTGTCTGAACTCGAATTGCAGGAACACCCTCGAGAAAACAACCCAACATCAAGTCAGGCAACTCCACCTATACTCACCAGTCATAGCCAGGAAAACCATGCCTGCTAGAGCTTCCAGCCCTGCATTCCTACCCCTTCCTGTAGTCTGTCTGTGGCCACAACCCTATGAACCCCAGAAAAGCACTAGACAAGGGATCAAGTGACCTTACCCCCTCTCACAGCTCTTAGCTGAGCAAGACTTGGTAGTGGTCAAGCAAAAGGGAGCTCTCAGTCTCAGATCACTGAGAGAGGTAGAGATACCCAGGTTCACGAGCTGGTGGAAGATTGGGGGGTGTTTTGCTTTACGAGTCCAGCCTGGTAAGAATATGATCAGTCTACCAACTGTGGTCCCTGCCTGAGGGAGCCCATGGGCCAGAACACTTAACAAAAGAAATGCGGACATGGAACCAGTGAATGGAAGAGGCTTCTCCAAGGCCCAGGAATCATCTAGGTGAGCTAGTCACCTCTCTCACCAATACCAGAGAGGACTATGCTCATCTTCCACAAAAACACAAAAAAGCCCTGAAACATAGTAGGAGCCCATCTGCTTGCTATTGCTCTTAAGCGTCACCTACTGTATCTCAAGGCAAAATGCAAACCTAAAATATTTTGCAAGTATGTATCACCTGTGAAAATGAAAGAAAAGATCCAGCCAGAAATAAACATTCCGTACAAAGTCATGACTCTTTGAAAATACCAGAAACAAAGCCAGCTGACTATATTCAACTTATCTCACAGTTAAAGAAACATCAATCCTTACACATGAGAAAGAATAAATGCAAGAATTGGCAACTCAAAAAGCCAGTGTTTGCCCTTACCAATAAATGTACACACTATCCTCCCAGAAATGGCTCTTAACCAGAGAGGTGATTGTGGACATAGAATTCAGAAGCTGGATGACAATGAAGCTTAGTGAGAATGAAGGAGAATGTTGAAACATAATCTAAGGAATCCAGTAAAACAGTTTAGTGGCTGAAAGATGAAATATCCATTTTAAGAAAGAACCAAATTGAATTTCTGGAACTAAAAAATTTACTTCAAGACTCCACAATACAATCTGAAGCATCAGCAGTAGAATAGATCAAGCTGAGGAAAGAATCTCAGAACTGAAAGATCAGTTTATGCAATCAACTCAGTCAGACATAAATAATAAAAAAAAGAATTTTAAAAAATGAAAAAAATACTTTGAGAAACATGGGATTATGTAAAGAGACTAAATGTATGACTCATGGTGTTTTCAAAAGAGAAGGAGAGAGAGTAACTTGTAAAACATATTTGAGGATATGGTTCATGAAAATTTCCTCAGATGTCCTAGGGTGAAGAACATATGAATTCAATAAATACACAACCCCCCTGCAGATACTATAGAATATGATCAACCAGAAGATAGATAGTCATCAGATTCACCAAGACCAATTCAAAACAAAAAAATCTTAAAAGCAGCCCAAGAGAAAAGTCAGGTGACCTATGAAGGAAACCCCATCAGACTAGTGGCAGAACTCTCAGCAAAAGCCCTACAAGTCAAAAGAGATTGAGGCCTACTTTCAACATTCTCACAGTAAAGAATTTTCAACCAAGAATATCATATTCCATGAAACTAAACTCATAAGCAAATGAGAAATAAAATCCTTCCCAGGTAAACAAGCACTAAAGGAATTCATTATTAGCAGACAACCT
This sequence comes from Saimiri boliviensis, assembly GCF_048565385.1. NCBI lineage: Eukaryota > Metazoa > Chordata > Mammalia > Primates > Cebidae > Saimiri > Saimiri boliviensis. The sequence goes on from NC_133470.1 coordinate 52,205,788, forward strand.
TTCTAAGAGGTTTTAAGGGAGTGCTAAATATGAAAATACAAGACAAAAAAATGCTACCTCAAAAATTCACTCAAGCACATGGCCCACAAGCAACATAGGGCAACTGTTCAATCAAATCTAAAAAAACAAGTAGTCAACAACACGATGACAAAATCAAAATCTCATATATCAATAATAACCCTGAATGTAAATGGTCTAAATATACCACTTAAAATGGATAAAGTGGAAAGCTAGATAAAAAGATAAGACCCAACAATCTACTGTCTTCAAGGGACCCATTTCAACGGCAATGACACCCACAGGCTCAATGTAAAAGGATAGAGAAAGATCTAACAAGCAAATAGAAAACAATTTAAAAAAAGAGCAGAAGTCACTTTTCTCACATTAGATAAACAGATTTTAAACCATCAACAGTCAGGAAGGAAAAACAAGGGTAATATAGTGGGAGAGATCCAAGATGGCCAAATAGGAACAGCTCTGGAGTGCAGTTCCTAGCGAGAACAGTGCGGAGGGTGAGTGCTCACTGCATTTCCAAACAAGTTTTCACTGTCCACAGACCACGAGATTCCTGGGCCAAAAAGTGATATGAGTTTTCAGCACAGTGGTTTCAGCCAGTGCCGTGTCAGTGCACAGAAACTCACACAAGTCTTGGTGGCAGTTTCAACTGGTGCCTGGAATGCCTGGAAGACAGAGCCAACCATTCAACTGAAAGGGAGGGGGCTGAGACAGGGAGCCAGGAGATCTGGCTCGACGGACACCACCACCACAAAACAAGCTAGCTGAAACATTCTGGATTGAGAGTTATACAGCAAGCACAGCTGGACCCAGGATGGTCAAGCTCAGTGGGAGAAAGGGTATACCCCACTGCCGAGGCAGTCAGCCACTACCAAGGCAGTTCACTTAGCAGCTGGGCAGAGCCTGCAGCAGCTCAGCAATACCTCTACTGGCAGACAGTGACTAGACTACTCCGTGTGGGGCAGGGCATCTATGAAAAAAGGCAGCAGTATTAGAGGAACTTATAAATAAAGCCAAACTGCCTAGGACAGAGCATCTGGGAAAAGAGGCAGTTATAAGTTCAGCTGCAGCAGACTTAAAGGTACCTGGCAAGCAGCTCTGTATGGAAGAGTGGAGCTCCCAGCATAGCACTTGAGCTCTTATAAGGGACAGACTGTCTCCTCAAGCAACTCCCCAACCCCTGTATATGCAAAGAGTCACCTCATAAAGGAGAGCTCAGGCTGACATCTGGTAGTTACCCTTCTGGGACAATAATAGCTGAGGAAGAAACCGGTGGCAACCCTTACTCTTCTGCTGCACCTGTGGGTGATGCCCAGGTTTACAAGGTCTGGAGTGGACCTCCAGTGGTGCTGCAGCAGAGGGTCCTGGCTCTTAGAAGAAGAACTAAGAAACAGAAAGAAATAACTTCAATATCAAAAAAAGGACTTGCACTCAGAGACCTCATCAGAGAGTCACCAACTACAAAGAACACAGGTAGATAAAACCACCAAGATGGGAAGAAACTAGTGTAAAAAGGATGAAAACACCAAAAGCCAGAGGACCTCTCCTTATCCAAGGGATCAAAACTCCTCACAAGCTAGGGATCACAGATGGATGGAGAATGAATCTGATGAATTGACAGAAAGAAGCTTTAGAAGCTGGGTAATAACAAACTTCTCTGAGCTAAAAGAATATGTGCTAACCCAATGCAAAGAAACTAAGAACCTAGAAAAAAGTTAGATGAGATGCTCACTGGAATAAACAGCTTAGAGAAGAATACAAATGACCTGATGGAGATGAAAAACACAGCACCAGAACTTTGTGAAGCATACACAAGTTTCAGTAGCTGAGGAAAGGATATTATAGATTGAATATCAGCTCAATGGAATAAAAGGATAAGGCAAGATAAGAGAAAAAAGAGTGAAAAGAAATTAACAAAGCCTCCAAGAAATATGGGATTATGTGAAAAGACCTAATCTATGTTTGATAGGTGTATCTGAATGTGATGGAGAGAATGGATCCAAGCTGGAAAACACTTTTCAGGATTTTATCCAAGAGAACTTCCCATACATGGCAAGGTAGGCCAACATTCAAGTCCAGGAAATAAAAAGAACACCACAATGTTATTCCTCAAGAAGAGCAACCTCAAGGTACACAATCATCAGCTTCACTATGGTTGAAATGAAGGAAAAAATGCTATGGACAGAAAGAAAGAAAGGTCAGCTTACCCACAAAGGGAAGCCCATCAGACTCACAGCAGTAACCCTACAAGCCAGAAGAGAGTGGGGGCCAATATTCAACATTTTTTTTTAAATTTTCAACACAGAATTTCATATCCAGCCAAACTAAACTTCATAAACAAAGGAAAAATAAAATTCTTTGTGAACAAGCAACTACTAGGGATTTCTTCACCACCAGGCCTGCTTTACAAGAGCTCCTGAAAGAGGCACTAAACGTAGAAAGGAACACCAGTACCAGCCATTCCAAAAACATACCAAATGGTAAAGAGCATAAACACAATGAAGAAATTGCACCAACTAACAGGCAAAATAGCCAGCTAGCATCAAAATGGCACGATCAAATTCACACAACAATATTAAACTTAAATGTAAATGGGCTAAATGCCCCAATCAAAAGACACAGACTGGCAAATTGGATAAAAAGCTAAAACCCATCTGTGTGCTGTATCCAGGAAACCCATCTCACATGCAAGGATACACAAAGGCTCAAAATAAAGGGATGGAGGAAGATTTACCAAGCAAATGGAGAGCAAAAAGAAGCAGGAGTTGCAATTCTCGTCTCAGATGAAATAGACTTTAAACCAACAAAGATCAAAAGAGACAAAGGAGGACATCACTTAATGGTAAAAGCATCAATGCAACAAGAAGAGCTAATGATCCTAAGTATACACACACCCAATACACGAGCACCCAGAAACATAAGGCAAGTTCTTAAGGAGTTACAAAGAGCCTTAGACGTCCACACAATAATAGTGGGAGACTTTAACACCCCATTGTCAATATTAGACAGATTGATGAGACAGAAAATTATCAAGGATATCCAGGACTTGAACTCAAACCTGGAACAACCAAACCTAATATACATTTACAGAACTCTCCACCCCAAATCCACAGAATATACATTCTTCTCAGAACCAAATCACACCTACTTTAAAATTGACCACATAATTGGAAGCAAATCACTCCTCAGCAAATGCAAAAGTACAAAATCATAACAAACAGTCTCTCAGACCACAGTGCAATCAAGTTAGAACTGAGAATTCAGAAAGTAACTCAGAACCACACAGCTTCATGGAAACTGAACAACAGGCTCTTGAATGTCGACTGGATAAACAATGAAATGAAAAAAGAAGTAAAGATGTTCTTCAAAACCAACTAGAACGAAGACATAACATACCAGAATCTCTGGGACACATTTAAAACAGTCTCTAGAGGAAAATATACAGCAATGAATGCCCACATGAGAAGAAAGGAAAGATCTAAAATCGAAATCCTATCATCAGTCTCTAAAGGAAAATATATAGCAATAAATGCCCACATGAGAAGCAAGGAGAGATCTAAAGTTGACACCCTGTCATCAAAATTGAAAGAGCTAGAGGAGCAAGATAAATAAATAAATAAATAAATAAATAAAAAATAAAATAAAAAAACCCTCAAAACCTAGCAGAAGACAAGAAATAACTAAGATCAGAGCAGAACTGAAGGAGATAGAGATGCAAAAATCCCTTCAAAAAATCAATAAATCCAGGAGCTGGTTTTTTGAAAAGATCAACAAAATAGACACACAACTAGTCAGATTAATAAAAAAGAAAAAAGAGAATAATCAAACAGATGCAATAAAAACGATAAAGGGGATATCACCACAGATTCCACAGAAATTCAAATAATCATCAGAGATTACTACAAAGAACTCTATGCACATAAACTAGTAAACCTGGAAGAAATGGATAAATTCCTGGACACCTGCATCCTCTCAAGCCTAAACCCAGAAGAAGCTGAAACCCTGAATAGACCAATAACAAGGTCTGAAGTCGAGGCAGCAATAAAGAGCCTACCACCCAAAAAAAGCACAGGTCCAGATGGGTTCACAGCCGAATTCTACCAGACATGCAAACAGGAGCTGGTACTATTCCTTCTGAACCTATTCGAAATAATCCAAAAAGAAGGAATCCTGCCCTATTGATTTTATGAGACTAACTTCATCCTGATACCAAAACCAAGCAGAGAGTCAGCAAGAAAAGAAAACTTTAGGCCTATATTTGTTATGAACATAGATGAAAAAATCTTCAATAAAACACTGGCAAGCTGATTGCAACAGCACATCAAAAAGTTTAGCCACCACGATCAATTAGGATTCATCCCAGGGATGCAAGGCTGGTTGAACATACACAAGTCTATAAACGTAATTCACACATAAACAGGACCAAAGACAAAAACTGCATGATTATCTCAATTGACACAGAGAAGGCATTTGACAAAATTCAACAGCCCTTTATGCTAAAAACCCTCAATAAACTAGGTATTAACGGAACATATCTCAAAATAATAACAGCTATTTATGACAAGCCAACAGCCAATATCATACCGAATGGGCAAAAACTGGAAGCATTCCCTTTGAAATCTGGCACTAGACAAGGATGCCCTCTCTCACCACTCCTATTCAATCTAGTATTGGAAGTTCTAGCCAGAGCAATCAGGCAAGAAAAAGAAATAAAGGGTATTCCAATAAGAAGGGAGGAAGTCAAATTGCCTCTATTTGCAGACGACATGATTGTATGTGTAGAAGACCCCATCATCTCAGCCCAAAATTTTCTCAAACTGATAAGCAACTTCAGCAAAGTCTCAGGATACAAAATCAATGTGCAAAAATCACAAGCATTCCTATATACCAATAACAGACTTAAAGAGAGCGAAATGAAGAACTGTCATTCACAATTGCTGCAAAGAGAATAAAATATCTAGGAATACAACTAATGAGGAACACAAAGGATTTCTTCAAGAAGAACTACAAGCCACTGCTCAATGAAATAAGAGAGGACACAAACAGATAAAGAAACATTCCATGTTCATGGTTAGGAAGAATCAATATCGTGAAAATGGTGATACTGCCCAAAGTAGTTTACAGATTCAATGGTAACCCCATGAAGCTACCATTAACCTTCTTCACAGAACTGGAAAAAACCACCTTAAACTTCATATGGAACCAAAAGGGAACCTGCATAGCCAAGTCAATTCTAAGCAAAAAGAACAAAGCAAAAGGCATCACACTACCAGACTTCAAACTATACTACAAGGCTACAGTAATCAAAACAGCATGGTTCTGGTACCAAAACAGAGATATAGATCAATGGAACAGAACAGGGGCCTCATAGGCGACACAACATATCTACAACCATCGGATCTTTGACAAATCTGACAAAAGCAATGGGGAAAGGATTCCCTGTTTAGTAAACGGTGTTCAGAAAACTGGCTAGCCACGTGCAGAAAGCAGAAACTGGACCCCTTCCTGACACCTTACACTAAAATTAACTCCAGATGGATTAAAGCCTTAAACATAAGACCTAAAACCATAAAAACCCTAGAAGAAACTCTAGACAAAACCTTTCAGGACATAGGCATAGGCAAGAACTTCATGACCAAAATGCCAAGAGCATTGGCAACAAAAGCCAAAATAGACAAATGGGGCCTAATCAAACTCCACAGCTTCTGCATGGCAAGAGAAACCATCATTAGAGTGAATCGGCCACCAACAGAAAGGGAAAAATATTGCAATCTACTCATCTGACGAAGGGCTAATATCCAGGATCTGTAAAGAACTAAAACAGATTTACAAGAAATAAACAAACAAATCCATTCAAAAGTGGGTGAAGGATATGAACAGACACTTTTCTTTTCTTTTTTTTTTTATTGCATTTTAGGTTTTGGGGTACATGTGATGACCATGCAAGATTGTTGCATAGGTACACACATGGCAGTGTGCTTTGCTGCCTTCCATCCCCTCACCTGTATCTGTCATTTCTCCCCATGCTATCTCTTCCCACCTCCCCACCCCCCCGCCCCTCCCCCATTTCCCCCCAACGGACCCCAGTGTGTAGTGCTCCCCTCCCTGTGTCCATGTGTTCTCATTTGAACAGACACTTTTCTAAAGAAGACATATATGAGGTCAACAAACATATAAAAAAGTGCTCATCATCACAGGTCATTAGAGAAATGCAAATCAAAACCAAATTGAGATACCATCTCACATCAGTTAGAATGGCAATCATTTAAAAATCTGGAGACAACAGATGCTGGAGAGAATGTGGAGAAATAGAAACACTTTTGCAGTGTTGGTGGGAGTGTAAATTAGTTCAGCCATTGTGGAAGACAGTGTGGAGACTCCTCAAGGACCTAGAAATAGAAATTCCATTTGACCCAGCAATCCCATTACTGGGTATATGCCCAAAGGATTGTAAATCATTCTATTATAAAGATATATGCACACATATGTTCATTACAGCATAGTTTACAATAACAAAGATCTGGAACCAACCTAATATCCATCAATGATAGAGTGGAAAAAGAAAATGTGGCACATATACACCATGGAATACTATGCAACCATAACAAATGATGAGTTCGTGTCATTTGTAGGGATATGAATGAATCTGGAAACCATCATTCTCAGCAACCTGACACAAGAACAGAAAATCAAACACAGCATGTTCTCACTCATAGGCAGGTGTTGAAAAATGAGAACACATGAACACAGGGAGGGGAGAATCATACACTGGGTTCTGTTGCAGGGTCTAGTGGAAGGACAGTGGGAGGTGAGGAAGTTGGGGAGCGATAACATGGGGAGAAATGCCAGATATAGGTGACATGGTGATGGAAGCAGCAAAGCACCTTGCCATGTATGTACCTATGCAACAATCCTTTATGATCTGCACACGTATCCCAGAACCTAAAGTACTTTTTAAAAAAAATTTTTTTAAAAGGATGAGTTCATGTCTTTTGCAGGGACATGGATGAAGCTGGAAACCATCATTCTCATCAAACTAACACAAGAACAGAAAACCAAAAAACACATGTACTCACTCATAAGTGGAAGTTGAACAATGAGAACACATGGACACAGGGTGGGAAAATTCATGCACCTGGGTCTGTCTGGCATTGCGGGGCTAGGGGATGGATAGCACTAGGAGAAATACTTAATGTAGATGACGAGGTGATGGATGAAGCAAACCATCATGACACATGTATACCTATGTAACAAACCTGCTTGATGTGCACATGTATCCCAGAACTTAAATTATAATAAAATAAATAAATAAATAAATAAAATAAGAATATATTACATAGCAATGAAAATAATATGAACACTTGGCAAAACAAAGCACTGAGAAAAAGAATAATAAATTTTTAAAAATTATTTAAGGAAAGTTAAAGTCATCAAAGAAAGTATAAGAAAAAAATAATGAAGGTCTGAGAATTATGGGACACTATCAAAATAGCCACCTTTTAAATAACAGAAGTTACACCATCCCTCTTTCGCCTGTGCTAGGGAGGAAATGGGAAAGCTAGGCACTTCTGCAGCCTTCAGCACAGATACCACAGAAGAGATACAAAGGAGCAGGAGGTAGACTGCAATGCACACAATTCTGCACTTCTACTGCTTCCCACCAAATAATCTTGCATGCTCCAGGTCACCAGTGCCCCTTCCCCTGCCCCTGCTTGAACACGGTGGCCATGGCTTGACATTTCTTTGACAGCCTAACTCCCTGAGGTTGCTGCCAAACACTTTGCAGCCACCACTGACACTCATGGAGTGAGACAAGTGTGAGCATCCTGTAAAGCACCTCACAATGGTGAGAAAGCTGGATATTTGTTTACAACTCTCTTTTCCCCTGCAGAAACATGTGCCCAAGGAAATCCTCTGTGGCACTGTTACATGAGAGAGGGTGATACAAAGTGAAACTATTCCTCTGACCCTTTGAATACAGCTGTTATCAGTTCTATGGCTGGAAGGGCTATCTCCAAAATTTAGGGATATGGATGAAAATATTCTTATCTGGGGATATTTGGTAGTTGGATTTCTGTGGTGGGAACTGGATCTTGAGAACTCTATTCCGTTATCTTGCTGATATCACTCTCTTTACTTTCCCCTCAGTTTATTTTTAGTAAAGGTTTCAAGACAATTCAATGAAGAATTAGTAGTCTTTTCATCAAATGGTTCCAGGACAACTAGATATCTACATGCAAAAGCATAAAGTTGGAGCCCTTCCACATATACAACGTATACAAAAACCAATGTAAAATTAATCCAAGACCTAAATGTAAAAGCTAAAACTGTAGTATTTTTATAAGTAAATCTGAGTGCATCTTCATGACCTTGGGACACTAAAAGTTTTCCTAGATACAGCTTCAAAAGCACAGGCAATAAAAGAAAACATGATGAATTAGAATTTGTCAACATTTACCAAAAATTCTATTCCAAAACACAGCTTCAATAAAGTTAAAAGGAAAGACACAGACCAGGGGAAAATATTTGCAAATTATATAACCACTAGAGATTTATATTCCAAACATATGAAGAACTCTTACAACTTCATAATAAGACTATAACCCAACTTATAATGCACAATGGATTTCAATAGACATTTTCCTAAAGAAAACATACTAATTGCCCATAAGTGCATGAGAGAATGTTTAACATAATTACTCATTAGGGAAATGAACATCAAAATCACAGAAGTTATCAATGAACATTTACTAAAATAGTTATAAACAAAATGGATGAGGGTTAATGAACATGTGAAGAAATTAAACTCTCATACATTGCTGGTAAGGCTGTTGTGAAACTGGTCCAGACTCTTTGGAAAACAGTATGGCATTTTCTTAAAATATTAAATATAAGTTTGTCATAAGACTCAACTATTTCATTCATCTACATATCTATATATATGCTCAAGAAATGAAAACAAATATTCATACAAAGACTTATAAACAAATGTGTAATTATATTGCTGATTTTTCCAGCATAATTAGTAATAGCCAAGACTGTTAGTCCAACTGTTCAGTAACTAGTGAATAGATAATCAAAATTGTGTATATTTATTTAATGGAATACTCTTTATCCATAAAAAAGAACCACTTATATAAACCTTGAAAACGTGCAGAGTGGACCAAATCAGACACAAAATATTACATATTATATGATTCAATTTCTAGAAAGTGTTCAGAATATAAATCTATATAGCTAAAAATTAAATTAGTGGATACTAGGGATGGGGGAATACAGAAATTAAGAGTAATTGCTAAATGGTATGTGGTTTTTAAAGTGGGTGATAAAAATGTTCTTTACCTAGATTGTGGTGATGGTTGCACAATTATGTAAATTTATTTGCAATCATTAAACTGTACATTTGATATGGAGAATCTTATTTTATATAAATTATGCTGCAATAAAGTTTTATAACACAAATGAAGTAAATAATGACAAATTACTGCTCTAGGTTAGTGTGAAGTAATATTACAAAAATGTTTATAAGTTAAAAGAAAATCCACATATTTATGAATATATTATTCTACTCTACAATTCACTTTGGTTTTTCTGAAAGTGCTACAGAAGACAAGTTAGAAACAGCATCATGGGAAAGCACTTTAGGCTCTCATTCACACTTTCTGCATTCAGATCTCAATTACAGCTTTTGCTAGCCAAGCATGTTATTTAACTTTGCTTTTCTTCAGTTATTTCTTCAGTAAAATCGAGATAATGAATAGCTTCTACATCATGAGCTTGTTGTGATGTCAAATATTTAATACAGGTAAAGTTCTTAAATGTTATTAAGTCCTAAGTAGACAGTAAATTGTAATTATATGTTTTCATCTCTTATCTTCATTATTGACAAAATAAATGAAGAAGTAAGTTTTCAGGAACAGGTCTTGATTTCTCACTTTTTGTTTGTTTCCTTTAGGTGTCTTCAGTGCCCTGGGTTTTCCTGTGACCCAATGCCCACTGGGACTGAATGCCAAAGGACTTCCACTAGGCATCCAGGTTGTGGCTGCACCCTTTAATGATCACCTGACCCTGGCTGTGGCCCAGTACTTGGAGAAAACTTTTGGGGGATGGGTCTGTCCAGGAAAGTTTTAGGAGAACCTTCTCCAAGATTAATGTTAATATATGAGTGTGTGTGTGTGTGTGTATGTGTCTGTGTGTGTGTGTGTGTGTGTGGTGGTATTCTATTAATTGGGTTAGATCAAGCACCAGCAGGCAACTGAAGAAACAACTGGGGAATTTATGTACTCATTTAGTTATTCTTTCTACTTTTATTTTCTTCGCTAACTGTGGCATTACTAAAATGGTAATATTTGCTTCCTGCCTTTATGTTACTGGAAAATGAGGACATGCAAATGGATAAGTGTAATAAAGTTTCTTAAATGCTGGAATCCTGTCTGCTTTGGGTATAGTAGAGAGATCAAAGAAGGAAATGTCCAATGCTAAGGAGAGGATCTTAAGAAAAAGAAGATATGATGCTGAAACTGACAAATGGAGAGTTATGTGTTTTCCACGCAGGCCATTAAGTAAGGGAATTCCAGTTAGAAGAAGCTACAATGAAAAAGGAAAGGAGATGCTGCTGTAAGTTTATATTGCTGATAGGGAACTGGAAGTGGGTATATAAGTAATGAGACCATAGTAAGAAAAGCTCTTCCAATATCCCCTTAAAGTATTTCATAATTTTGTTCACTAAGAGATCCTAGAAGCAACAGGCCCTAGAACAACATTTTATATATGGATTTAGAAAGTCACTGTTTTGTAACCATCAAAATAATACTTAATTCATACATAGTTCATCAATGGAATGTAAAACCACTGGATAAAAGTTTGAGAAACTGAATACTTATAGTCACAAAATATCTTTTTACCTATCACTTATTAATTTCAAGGGTGGGGAATATTACCTTTAGAGTGCAGATATATGGTAAACACTGCCATAATAAAGTGATCAACATTAATCTGAACAACAAATAATAGGACAAATTGATGCCAAATGTATTCTGTTGATTATACCAAGAAGGATAGATCATATTTCTGTGATGTCCCTGACAAGGATTTAATTATAAGAAATAATCAGAAAAAACAAAATTTATAAACATCTTACAGAATTAAGGGCCTTTACTATTCAAAAATGTCAAAGAATTATTGCCTGTGACAGGCTAAGGAACTGCTTCAGATTAAAGATGACTAAAGACATATGACAACTAAACTCAAATGTGTGATGTCAAATTGGAAATATAAGGTTTTTGTTTGTTTGTTTGTTTGTTTGTTTGTTTTTAAAATAGTGTTAAGACCTTCGGGAGGCTGAGGCAGGCAGATCACGAGGTCAAGAGATCAAGACCATCCTGGCCAACATGGTGAAACCCCGTCTCTACGGAAAACACAAAAAAATTAGCTGGGCATGGTGGCACACACCTGTAGTCTTAGCTACTTAGGAGGCTGAGGCAGGAGAATTGCTTGAACCCAGGAGGCGGAGCTTGCAGTGAGCCGAGGTCATAACACTGCACTCCAGCCTGGCGTCTGGTGATGGAGTGAGACTCTGTCTCAAAAAAAAAAAAAAAAAAAGAAAAAAAAAAAAGATAGTGTTAAGACAATTGGACAAATATGAATATGAGATGTTTTGTAGGTAATAATGTACTGTGGCAATTTCTGAATTTTATAATTGCACTGGAAGTACGTAAAAATGAAGAGAATATCTTTATTTTGAAAAAGAGAAAAGAGAGCCAGGTGAGGGAATTTGCTGCATTGGTGTGACAATATGGCAGATTAAACAATAGGATATAGATGACAACACAAATACATAACGGACTTTTTTTCATATTCTGTCCCCAAGATATCTTTAACTATAGTAATGAGAATTAAGCTTCCTGAAATACATTTAATATGCATTACCTCATTTTCAAGCTCACAAGAGCAACTCTGTAAGATAAGCATGTTTATTATTATCACTTTTTAGATGAAGAAATTGAGGCAAAGCTAAAAATTCTTTGTCCAAGATAACAAACTTTGTAAATGGCATAATGTAACTCGTATTGTCAGGCCTGTGACACAGAGACTACCTTCATCAGAAAATCTATATTTTTACATTGTTAAGATTATTTGGTCTTTAATCAACATAAATCCTTAAATCAAGTTCCTTTATAATCTCACATAACAGATAGTCCAGCAGTTGGGTGGGTTTCAGTAGAAGTGGTTTTTAGTGTATTAAATATCGTATAATATGAAAGACCCAGGCCCTTCCATATCTCTTCTCTGCCACCTTCAGTGTTGGCTTCCTCCACAGGCTGGTTCCTAATTGGATGTCTCAATTACAGCCCTCAAATCCAGTTAGGGTAATATCCAGGAACAGAAATAATTGTCTCTTCTTGAGTCTCTTCTTCATTTTTGTTTTTTTATTTTATTTGAGATGGAGTCTCACTCTGTCACACAGGCTGGAGAGCAGTCATGTGATTTCGTCTCACTGCAACCTCTGCCTCCTGGCTTCAGGAGATTCTCCTGCTTCAGACTCCTGAGTAGCTGGGACTATAAGGGAGTGCCACCATACCTAGCTAATTTTTTTGTATTTCAATAGAGACAGGGTTTCACCATATTAGCCAGGATGGTCCCTACTTCCTGATCTCGTGATCCACCTGACTCAGCCTTTCAAAGCACTGGGATTACAGGCGTCAGACACCGCACCTTGCCAAGTCTCTTCTTTATGGGAAAAGAAACCTTTCCCGACCCAAACTCATCCAGCAGACATTCCCTGACAACACATTTTGCAACACTGGATCGTACACCTATTTCTAAGCCAGTCACTGACAACAGGAATGGCAGTGTGTTGACTGGCTTCAATTAAGAACTTTGGGCTACAATGAACTTAGGGATGTTAACCCCAATGATCACTGCACAAACCAAGTGCACTAATATTAGAAAGTGTACTGTGGACTGTATGTGTATGTACATAAAGTAAGGCTAATTTCCGGGGCAAGGTTGGCATTGTGAAAATGTACTGCCATATGTGCTAACACAAAAATCAAAGACTGAGAGTGTGGGGAAACTAGTATCTTGTTTCCATGTAATTTAATGCTTAATGGCAGCAGATTGTGATGTACTTACTTAACCAGTAAGTACAGAAACTCAACATTTTTAGGCCTGTATTTTCTACTCTATTGAAAGTGCTTTAGTTGAACATTACCCAGCTATAATTCTAAGGGTAATCAACTATTCTCCTTCAGACTGACAAATTCTTTCTATAGCTTTTATAACATCTTTAATAAAGATTAGGTCTTTCCCAGATGGAGGAAACAATCTGCTTCTTAAAATGATTTTAAATATTTTTGGACAGAAATTATTAGTATAATATTACAGGGCAACCCGATTTTTCTTATTTCTGAGTCCCCTTGGGGTGCTTTCATAATTGCCTCCCCCTTTTCCTATTATGAAAACAACATACCTACTTCTTGGTCATTTTTCTGGCTAGCACCACTTAGAGATGCTAGTGATAGAAGTTTCTCTCCCTGAAATTATACTGACATCAGATCTCAAATGTCAGGGCAGGATAAGCTGATGGACATTTGAAGGAAAGATATCAGAGATCTTGGGAATATTGTAACACTGTGGGGGTATTACTACAGAAGAGAGATTTTGCTGCCTGACAATTAGTATTCAAAGATAGTTGATTTCTTAAAAGACAAGTAAACTGTGAATAAAAGAGCCCAAAATACTTGCTTAACTCTTACTTTTGGGTAGTGTTGAAACTAGTTTTAAATTCTAGATCTGTCGGGCTCTGAAAAGTCATCGTGTATTTTGTACTTTTTATTTTATTGGTGCCTCCTAGCTGGAGAACCCTAAAAATAAAAGTTCTACCCAGTTGTAAGTTTTCCAAGGCTTGGAAGCAAAACCTTTATGTGTCTTTTCCCAGGTATCAGCTGTTTTAGGGGAGCTGCCAACAATGAAAATTTAACCTCATAAAAGGCAAGACGAATGTTATGTTTCTTGCACTTAAAACTAATTTATGCATTTCTCTTCACTAAGAAGGGCCTGAGAAGTTGATTCTGCTTTCTAAGAAGTCTGCAACTTCTTTGTTAAAAATATAAATAATTATAGTGAATCTTAGACCTGATGTTTTAGCACATTTCTGATATTTTAAATTAATAAATAATATTTACATATATTTATGGGTTACATGTGATATTTTGTCATATTCATATCACTCAAGTGAGGATGTTTGAGGTATTGAGCATCTGGACTATATTAATCATTTCTATGTTTTGGAAATATTTCAAGCCCTTTCTTATAGCTATTTTAGTATATACAATACATTGTTAACTATAATCACACTGCTCTGCTATCCAACATTAGAATTTATTCCTTCTAAGTGCATATGTGTACCTAGTTAATAACTCTCTCTGTTTCTCATGTCTCCCCACACCCACACACCCTTTCCAGATTCTGATTTCTGTCATTCTTTTTTTTTTTTTTTTTTCTTGAGACGGAGTTTCGCCCTTGTTACCCAGGCTGGAGTGCAATGGCGCGATCTCGGCTCACCGCAACCTCCGCCTCCTGGGCTCAGGCAATTCTCCTGCCTCAGCCTCCTAAGTAGCTGGGATTACAGGCACGTGCCACCATGCCCAGCCAATTTTTTTTTTTTTTGCACTTTTAGTAGAGACGGGGTTTCACCATGCCGACCAGGATGGTCTCGATCTCTCAACCTTGTGATCCACCCGCCTCGGCCTCCCAAAGTGCTGGGATTACAGGCTTGAGCCACCGCGCCCGGCCTGATTTCTGTCATTCTAATTTCTACCTCCAAGAGAGCAAATTCTTTAGTTCTTACACCTGAGTAGGCACAATTTTTTTTTTTTTTTTTTTTTTTTTTTTTTTTTTTTTTTTTTTTTTTGAGACGGAGTTTCACTCTTGTTACCCAGGCTGGAGTGCAATGGCGCGATCTCGGCTCACCGCAACCTCTGCCTCCTGGGTTCAAGCAATTCTCCTGCCTCAGTAGCTGTGATTACAGGCACGTTCCACCATGCCCAGCTAATTTTTTTGTATCTTTAGTAGAGACGGGGTTTCACCATGTTGACCAGGATGGTTTCGATCTCTTGACCTCGTGATCCACCCGCCTCAGCCTCCCAAAGTGCTGGGATTACAGGCTTGAGCCACCGTGCCCGGCCGAGTAGGCACAATATTTATCTTTTTCTGTGCCTGGTTTATTTTGCTTAACATAATCACCTCTAGTTCTAATCATTTTGCTACAAATAACAGAATTTTATTCTTTATTGTGGTCAAGTAGTATTCCATTGTGCATATGTACCACCATTTCAAAAATCACTTAATTCACTGATGGACACTTAAGTCAATTCTATATCTTTGCTCTTGTGGATAGTGCTGCATAAACATGGAAGTGCAGCAATCCCTTTGAAATATGAATTGCTTTCTCTGTGGACAAATACTCAGTAGAGGGTTTCTGGAGCATATGGTGGTTGCATTTTTAGTTTATAGAGATATGGCTATACTGATTTCCATAGTGTCTGTACTAATTTATATTTCAACCAAGAGTATATTTATCCACATCCTTACTGGCGTCTATTACTTTTTCTTGTTATAATAGTAGCCATTCTAACTTGGATAATTCAATATCTTATTGAGATTTTGATTTGCATTTCCCTTGTGATTAGTGATGTTGGTCATTATGTTATATATCTCTTAGCCATTTTCAAATATATTTTTGAGAAATGACTATTCATGCCCTTTGCCTATTTTTAAATTTTATATTTTACTATAACTTGTTTGAGTTCCTTGTGAATTCTAGATATGAGTCTCTTGCCAGATGTGTATGTTGTAAATATTTTCTTTTCTTTTTTTCATTCTTAAAAATTTATTTATTTTATTTTAGGTGCATACTGTATCTGGTATTTCTCTCCATGTTATCCCTCCCCACACTCCCCTCCCTCCCCACACCCCATTGTCTCTCCCCTATCCCATCCAACTTTGCCCTGTGTGTGATGCTCCTCTTGCTCCTCTCCCTCAGTCCACTTGCTCTCATTGTTCAACACTCACCTATGAGTGAGAACATGTGGTGCTTGGATTTCTATTCTTGGGTCAGTTTGCTGAGAATAATGGTTTCCAGGTTCAGCCAAGTCCCTACAAAGGACATCATTGTTTTTTATGGCTGCGTAGTATTCCATGGTGTATATATACCACGTTTTATTTGTCCAGTCTATCACTGATGGGCATTTGGGTTGGTTCCAGGTCTTTGCTATTGTACACAGGGCTGCAATGAACATGCGTGTGCATGTGTCTTTATAGTAGAATGATTTATAGTTCTTTGGGTATATACCTAATAGTGGGATTGCTGGGTCAAATGGAATTTCTATTTCTAGGTCCTTGAGGAATTGCCACACTGTCTTCCACAATGGGTGAACTAATTCACATTCCCACCAACTGTGTAAGAGTGTTCCTATTTCTCCACATCCTCTCCAGCATCTGTTGTCTCCCAATTTTTTAATGATCACCATTCTAACTGGTGTGAGATGATGTCTCAGTGTGGTTTTGATTTGCATTTCTCTAATGACCAGTGATGACGAGCATTTTTTCATATGTTTGTTGTCCTCATATATGTCCTCTTTTGAAAAGTGTCTGTTCATCTTCTTCACCCACTTTTGAATAGGTTTTTTTGTCTTTTTCTTGTATATCTGTTTTAGTTCTTTGTAGATTCTGGATATTAGCCCTTTGTCAGATGTGTAGATTGCAAAATTTTTTCCCCATTCTGTTGGTTGCCAATCCATTCTAATGATGGTTTCTTTTGCTGTACAGAAGCTGTGGAGTTTTATTAGGTCCCATTTGTCTGTTTTGGCTTTTGTTGCCAATGCTTTTGGTGTTTTAGTCAAGAAGTCCTTGCCTACTCCTATGTCCTGAATGGTTTTGCCTAGATTTTCTTCTAGGGTTTTTATGGTGTTAGGTCTGATGTTTAAGTCTTTAATCCATCTGGAGTTAATTTTAATGTAAGGTATCAGGAAGGGGTCCAGTTTCTGCTTTCTGCACATGGCTAGCCAGTTTTCCCAACACCATTTATTAAACAGAAAATCCTTTCACCATTGCTTGTTTTTGTCAGGTTTGTCAAAGATCGGACAGTTATAGATGTGTGGTGTTGCCTCCGAGGCCTCTGTTCTGTTCCATTGGTCTATATCTCTGTTTTGGTACTAGTAACATGCTGTTTTGATTACTGTAGATTTGTAGTATAGTTTGAAGTCCAGTAGTATGATGCCTCCTGCTTCGTTCTTTTTTTAAGAATTGACATGCCTATGTGGGCTCTCTTTTGGTTCCATATGAAGTTTAAGGTGCTTTTTTCCAGTTCTGTGAAGAAGGTCATTGGTAGCTTGATGGGAATAGTGTTGAATCTGTAAATTACTTTGGGCACTATGGCCATTTTCATAATATTGATTCTTCCTAACCATGAACATGGAATGTTTCTCCATCTGTTTGTGTCATCTCTTATTTCGTTGAGCAGTGGTTTGTAGTTCTCCTTGAAGAGGTCCTTTACGTTCCTTTGTAGTTGTATTTATAGGTATTTTATTCTCTTTGTAGCAATTGTGAATGACAGTTCGTTCTTGATTTGGCTCTCTTTAAGTCTGTTATTGTTGTACAGGAATGCTTGTGATTTTTGCACATTGATTTTGTATCCTGAGACTTTGCTGAAGTTGCTTATCAGTTTCAGGAGATTTTGGACTGAGATGATGGGGTCTTCTAGATATACAATGATGTTTTCTGCAAATAGAAACAATTTGACTTCCTCCTTTCCTATTTGAATACGTTTTATTCCTTTTTCTTGCCCATACAGTGATAGTGGGAGACTTTACCACCCCATTGTCAATATTAGATAGATCAATGACACAGAAAATTAACAAGGATATTGAGGACGTGAACTCAGACCTGCACCAAGCAAACCTAATAGCATTTACAGAACTCTCCACCCCAAATCCACAGAATATACATTCTTCTCAGCATCACATCACACCTACTCTAAAATTGACCACACATTTGGAAGTAAATCACTCCTCAGCAAATGCAAAAGAATGGAAATCATAACAAACAGTCTCTCAGACTACAGTGCAATCAAGTTAGAACTCAGAATTTGGAAACTAACTCAGAACTGTACAGCTTCATGGAAACTGAACCTCTGGCTCTTGAATATTGACGGGATAAACAATGAAATGAAGGCAGAAATAAAGATGTTCTTCGAAACCAACGAGAATGAAGACGCAACATACCAGAATCTCTGGGACACATTTAACGCAGTCTCTAGAGGAAAATATATACCAATAAATGCCCACATGAGAAGCAAGGAGAGATATAAAATCAACACCCTATCATCAAAATTGAAAGAGCTGGAGGAGCAAAATAAAAGAACTCAAAACATAGCATAAGACAAGAAATAACTAAGATCAGAGCAGAACTGAAAGAGATAGAGACACAAAAAGCCCTTCAAAAAATCGATAAATCCAGGAGCTGGTTTTTTGAAAAGATCAACAGAATAGACAGACCACTAGCCAGATTAACAAAAAAGAAAAGAGAGAATAACAAACTGATGCAGTAAAAAATGATAACAAGGATATCACCACAGATTCCACAGAAATTTAAACCATCATCAGAGATTATTACAAACAACTTTATGCACATAAACTAGCAAACCTGGAAGAAATGGATAAATTCCTGAACACTTGCCTCCTCCCAAGCCTAAACCAGGAAGAAGTCAAAACCTTGAATAGACCAATAACATGGTCTGAAGTTGAGGCAGCAATTAAGAGCCTACCACCCCCAAAAAGCTCAGGTCCAGATGGGTTCACAGCCGAATTCTACCAGACATACAAACAGGAGCTGGTACCATTCCTTCTGAAACTATTCCAAATAATCCAAAAGAAGGGAATCCTTCCCAAATCATTTTATGGGACCAACATCATCCTGATACCAAAACCCATCAGAGACTCAACAAGAAAAGAAAACTTCAGGCCAATATCCATGATGAACATAGATGCAAAAATCTTCAATAAAATAGTGGCAAGCCAATTTCAATAGCATATGGAAAAGCTTATCCACCGTAATCAAGTAGGATTCATCACAGGGATACAAGACTGGTTCAACATACGCAAGTCTATAAATGTAATTCACCACATAAATAGAACCAAAGACAAAAACCACTTGATTATCTCAATTGATGCAGAGAAGGCCTTTGACAAAATTCAACAGCCCTTTATGCTAAAAACCCTCAATAAACTAGGTATTGGCAGAACGTATCTCAAAATAATAAAAGCTATTTATGGCAAACCAACAGCCAATATCCTTCTGAATGGGCAAAAACTGGAAGCATTCCCTTTGAAATCTGGCACTAGACAAGGATGCCCTCTCTCACCACTCCTATTCAATATAGTACTGGAAGTTCTAGCCAGAGCAATCAGGCAAGAAAAAGAAATAAAGGGTATTCAAATAGTAAAGGAGGAAGTCAAATTGTCTCTATTTGCAGATGACATGATTGTATATCTGGAAGACCCCATCATCTCAGCCCAACGTCCCCTGAAACTGATAAGCAACTTCAGCAAATCTCAGGATACAAAATGAATGTGCAAAAATCACAAGCATTCCTATACACCAATAACAGACTTAAAGAGAGCCAAATCAAAAACGAACTGCCATTCACAATTGCTACAAAGAGAATAAAATACCTAGGAATACAACTAACAAGGAAAGTAAAGGGACTCTTCATGGTTGTGTATTTTTTGCTTGTTTGTTTGGTAGGCTATTAATTGCTTTCTCAATTTCAGAATTTGTTATTGGTTTATTCAGGGATTCAACTTCTTCCTGGTTTGATGTTGGGTCAGTCTATATCTCCAGGAATTTACCAATTTCTTACAGGTTTTCTAGTTCATTTGCATCGAGTTTTTTTTTTTTTTTTTTTTTTTTTAGTATTCTCTGATGGTAGTTTGTATTTCTGTGGGATCAGTGGTGATATGCCTGTATAATAATTTATTGCATCTATTTGATTCTTCTCTCTTTTCCTCTATATTTTTCTGGCCAGTGGTCTATCTGTTTTTTTTTAAATCTTTTCAATAAACCAGCTTATGGGTTTATTAATTTTTTAAAGAATGTTTTGTGTCTCTCCTTCAGTACTGATCTGACCTTAGTTATTTTTTGTCTTCTGCTAGCCTTTGAACTCGTTTGTTCTTGCTTCTCTAGTTCTTTTAATTTTGAAAATGGGATGCTGATTTTAGATCTTTCTAGCTTTCTGATGTGGCCTGTTATTGCTATAATTTTTTCTCTTAAAATTGCTTTAGCTGTGTCTCAGAGATTCAGGTACATTGTCTTTTTGTTTTCAGTTTTTTTTTTTTTTTTTTTTTTTTCCATTAATTTTGTGATTTACCCCATAGTCATTCAGAAGCAGGTTGATCAGTTTCCATGAGATTGTGTAGTATTAAGTTTCTTTTTTAAAAATTTCTTTTTATTTATTTATTTATTTATTTATTTATTTATTTTACTTTATTTTTTTTTATTGCATTTTAGGTTTTGGGGTACACGTGATGAACATGCAAGACTGTTGCATAGGTACACACTTGGCAGTGTGGTTTGCTGCCTTCCGTCCCCTCACCTGTATCTGTCATTTATCCCCATGCTATCTCTCCCCACCTACGAACCCCCCGCCCCTCCCCCATTTACCCCCAACGGACCCCAGTGTGTAGTGCTCCCCTCCCTGTGTCCATGTGTTCTCATTGTTCAACACCCGCCTATGAGTGAGACTATACGGTGTTTGATTTTCTGCTCTTGTGTCAGTTTGCTGAGAATGATGGTTTCCAGGTTCATCCATGTCCCTAAAAAGGACACGAACTCATCGTTTTTGATGGCTGCGTAATATTCCATGGTGTATATGTACCACATTTTCCCTATCCAGTCTATCATCGTTGGGCATTTGGGTTGGTTCCAGGTCTTTGCTATTGTAAACAGTGCTGCAATGAACATTCGTGTGCACGTGTCCTTGTAGTAGAATGATTTATAATCCTTTGGATATATACCCAGTAATGGGATTGCTGGGTCAAATGGGATTTCTATTTTTAGGTCCTTGAGGAATCGCCACACTGTCTTCCACAATGGTTGAATTAATTTACATTCCCATCAACAGTGTAAAAGTGTTCCTATTTCTCCACATCCTCTCCAGCATCTGTTGCTTCCTGATTTTTTAATGATCGCCATTCTAACTGGTGTGAGATGGTATCTCAATGTGGTTTTGATTTGCATTTCTCTGATGACCAGTGATGATGAGCATTTTTTCATATATTTGTTGGCCTCCTGTATGTCTTCTTTTGTAAAGTATCTGTTCATATCCTTCACCCATTTTTGAATGGGCTTGTTTGTTTTTTTCTTGTAGATCTGCTTTAGTTCTTTGTAAATTCTGGATATCAGCCCCTTGTCAGATGGGTAGGCTGCAAAAATTTTTTCCCATTCTGTTGGTTGCCGATTCACTCTACTGACTGTTTCTTTTGCTGTGCAGAAGCTGTGGAGTTTGATTAGGTCCCATTTGTCTATTTTGGCTTTTATTGCCATTACTTTTGGCGTTTTGGTCATGAAGTCCTTGCCTACACCTATGTCCTGAATGGTTTTGCCTAGATTTTCTTCTAAGGTTTTTATGGTATTAGGTCTGATGTTTAAGTCTTTAATCCATCTGGAGTTAATTTTGGTGTAAGGTGTCAGGAAGGGGTCCTGTTTCTGCTTTCTGCACATGGCTAGCCAGTTTTCCCAACACCATTTATTAAACAGGGAGTCCTTTCCCCATTGCTTGTTTTTGTCGGGTTTGTCGAAGATCAGATGGTTGTGGGTATGTTGTATTTCCTCTGAGACCTCTGTTCTGTTCCATTGGTCTATATCTCTGTTTTGGTACCAGTACCATGCTGTTTTCATTACTGTAGCCTTGTAGTATAGTTTGAAGTCCGGTAGTGTGATGCCTCCTGCTTTGTTCTTTTTGCTTAGAATTGACTTGGCTATGTGGGCTCTCTTTTGGTTCCATATGAAGTTTAAGGTGTTTTTTTCCAGTTCTGTGAAGAAGGTCATTGGTAGCTTGGTGGGAATAGTGTGGAATCTGTAAATTGCTTTGGGCAGTATGGCCATTTTCACGATGTTGATTCTTCCTAACCATGAACATGGAATGTTTCTGCATCTGTTTGTATCCTCTCTTATTTCGTTGAGCAATGGCTTGTAGTTCTCCTTGAAGAGGTTCTTTACGTTCCTTGTTAGTTGTATTCCTAGGTATTTTATTCTCTTTGTAGCAATTGTGAATGGCAGTTCGTTCTTGATTTGGCTCTCTTGAAGTCTATTAGTGGTGTATAGGAATGCTTGTGATTTTTGCACGTTGATTTTGTATCCTGAGACTTTGCTGAAGTTGTTTATCAGTTTCAGGAGATTTTGGGCTGAGATGATGGGGTCTTCCAGATATACAATCATGTCATCTGCAAATAGAGACAATTTGATTTCCTCCTTTCCAATTTGGATACCCTTTATTTCTTTTTCTTGCCTGATTGCTCTGGCTAGAACTTCCAGTACTATATTGAATAGGAGTGGTGAGAGAGAGCACCCTTGTCTAGTGCCAGATTTCAAAGGGAATGCTTCCAGTTTTTGCCCATTCAGTATGATATTGGCTGTTGGTTTGTCGTAAATAGCTTTTATTGTTTTGAGATACGTTCTGTCAATACCTAGTTTATTTAGGGTTTTTAGCATAAAGGGCTGTTGAATTTTGTCAAAAGCCTTCTCTGCATCAATTGAGATAATCATGTGGTTTTTGTCTTTGGTTCTGTTTATGTGGTGAATTACGTTTATGGACTTGAGTATGTTGAATCAGCCTTGCATCCCCGGGATGAATCCTACTTGATCATGGTGGATGAGCTTTTTGATATGCTGTTGCAATCGGTTTGCCAGTATTTTATTGAAGATTTTTGCATCTATGTTCATCATGGATATTGGCCTGAAATTTTCTTTTCTTGTTGAGTCTCTGCCGGGTTTTGGTATCAGGATGATGTTTGTCTCGTAAAATGATTTGGGAAGAATTCCCTCTTTTTGGATTGTCTGGAATCATTTCAGAAGGAATGATATCAGCTCCTCTTTGTATGTCTGGTAGAATTCAGCTGTGAACCCATCTGGACCTGGGCTTTTTTTGGGTGGTAGGCTCTTTATTGCTGCCTCGACTTCAGTCCATGTTATTGGTCTATTCAGGGTTTCGGCTTCTTCCAGGTTTAGGCTTGGGAGGATGCAGGTGTCCAGGAATTTATCCATTTCTTCCAGGTTTACTAGTTTATGTGCATAGAGTTGTTTGTAATAATCTCTGATGATGGTTTGGATTTCTGTGGAATCTGTGGTGATATCCCCTTTATCGTTTTTTATTGCATCAATTTGGTTATTCTCTCTTTTCTTTTTTATTAATCTGGCTAGTGGTCTGTCTATTTTGTTGATCTTTCCAAAAAACCAGCTCCTGGATTTATTGATTTTTTTGAAGAGCTTTTTGTGTCTCTATTTCCTTCAGTTCTGCTCTGATCTTAGTTATTTCCGGTCTTCTGCTAGGTTTTGAGTTTTTTTGATCTTGCTCCTCTACCTCTTTCAATGTTGATGATAGGGTGTCAATTTTAGATCTCTCCTTTCTTCTCATCTGGGCACTCATTGCTATATATTTTCCTCTAGAGACTGCTTTAAATGTGTCCCAGAGATTCTGGTATGTTGTGTCTTCGTTCTCATTGGTTTCGAAGAACATCTTTATTTCTGCCTTCATTTCGTTGTTTATCCAGTCAACATTCAAGAGCAAGTTGTTCCGTTTCCATGAAGCTGTGAGGTTCTGAGTTGGTTTCTGCATTCTGAGTTCTAACTCGATTGCACTGTGGTCTGAGAGACAGTTTGTTATGATTTCTGTTCTTTTGCATTTGCTGAGGAGTGATTTATTGCCAATTATGTGGTCAATTTTAGAGTAGGTGTGATGTGGTGCTGAGAAGAATGTATATTCTGTGGATTTGGGTTGGAGAGTTCTGTAAATGTCTATTAGGTTTGCTTGTTCCAGGTCTGTATTCAGGTCCTGGATATCCTTGTTGATTTTCTGTCTGGATGATCTAATATTGACAATGTGGTGTTAAGGTCTCCCACTATTATTGTGTGGGAGTCTAAGTCTCTTTGTAAGTCATTAAGAACTTGCCTTATGTATCTGGGTGCTCCTGTATTGGGTGCGTATATATTTAGGATCGTTAGCTCTTATTGTTGCAGTGATCCTTTTACCATTATGTAATGTCCTTCTTTGTCTCTTTTGATCTTTGTTGCTTTAAAGTCTATTTTATCAGAGATGAGAATTGCAACTCCTGGCTTTTTTTGCTCTCCATTTGCTTGGTAGATCTTCCTCCATCTCTTTATTTTGAGCCTTTGTGTATCCTTGCATGTAAGATGGGTTTCCTGGATACAGCACACTGATGGGTTTTGGCTTTTTATCCAATTTGCCAGTCTGTGTCTTTTGATTGGGGCATTTAGTCCATTGACATTTAGGGATAGTATTGTTATGTGTGAATTTGATACTGTCATTTTGAAGCTACCTGGCTGTTTTGCTGGGTAGTTGATGCAGATTCTTGATTGTGTTGATGTTCTTTTGCCATTTGGTGTGTTTTTGGTGTGGCTGTTACTGGTTGTTTCTTTATACGTGTAGAGCCTCTTTCAGGAGTTCTTGTAGAGCAGGTTTGGTGGTGATGAAATCTCTGAGTGCTTGCTTGTTCACAAAGGATTTTATTTTTCCTTCATTTATGAAGCTTAGTTTGACTGGATAGGAGATTCTGGGTTGAAAGTTCTTTTCTTTAAGGATGTTGAATATTGGCCCCCAATCTCTTCTGGCTTGTAGGGTTTCTGCTGAGAGATCTGCTGTGAGTCTAATGGGCTTCCCTTTGTGGGTAACCCGACCTTTCTCTCTGGCTGCCCTTAGCATTTTCTCTTTCATTTCAACCCTGGTGAATCTGACGATTATGTGCCTTGGGGTTGCTCTTCTTGAGGAATATCTTTGTGGTGTTCTCTGTATTTCCTGGATTTGAATATTGGTCTGCCTTGCTAGGTTGGGGAAGTTTTCCTGGATAATATCCTGAAGAGTATTTTCCAGCTTGGATTCATTCTCTTCATCGCATTCAGGTACACCTATCAGACGTAGATTAGGTCTTTTCACATAGTCCCACAATTCTTGAAGATTTTGTTCATTCCTTTTTGCGCTTTTTTCTCTGTTCTTGCCTTCTCTTTTTATTTCATTGAGTTGATCTTCGACCTCTGATATCCTTTCTTCTGCTTGGTCAATTCGGCTGTTGAAGCTTGTGCATGCTTCACGAATTTCTCTTGTTGTGTTTTTCAGCTCCATCAATTCACTCATACTCCTCTCTATGCTGTCCATTCTCGTCAGCAGTTCGTCCAATCTTTTTTCAAGGTTCCTCTTTTCTTTGCGTTTGGTTAGAACATGTTCTTTTAGCTCACTGTAGTTTCTTACTACCCACCTTCTGAAGTCTGATTCTGTCATTTCATCACCCTCCTTCTCCATCCGGTCTGGTTCCCTTGCTGGTGAGGAGTTGTGATCCCTTTTAGGAGGAGAGGTGTTCTGGTTTCGGGAGTTTTCATCCTTTTTGCACTGGTTTCTTCCCATTTTTGTGGGTTTATCCACCTGTTGTCTGCCTCTGTCCCAGGGAGTTGGAGCTTTATGAGTTTCCGTTGCACTACTGCCTTTTTTGATTTTTCTTTCAGGTCTGACCCGCCCAGCTAGCAGCAGGCCTAGCCACTGCCTGCCCGCAGGGGCTTTGCTGAGCTGCTGTGGGCTCCGCCCAGCTGCCCTGAGCTCTTCCCTGTAGTCCTTTTTATATGGGCGTAGTTAGAACTGTCTGGGCAATGGTGGCCCCGCCTCTGTTATGGGGGACTCTCTCTGTTGTGGCAGGTTGCCTCGGCAACAGCAGCCTGCCTCGGTAGGGGTGGAGAGTCTCAGTAATGGCGGAAGCCCCTCCCCCACGGAGCCGGACTGTCCGGGTTCAGCTGTGCTTGGTTTGGAGGGCTCAACCCAGAGGGTTTCCAATTACTGTGTTTGTTTTTGTTTGTTGTTGGGGGTGGAGGGGTGGGACTAACTGAGCCTGATCACCTGGCTTCCTGACTCAGAGTCTTTTCTTTTAAGTTGAAGGACCCCGCGTTCGGGTCGCCTGCTGAAAAGGTGCCGGGATCTCCCGTGCTGTGACTCACGGAGTCCCCTCGAACTGTGGCGCCGGCTTCTGGCAGATTTTTTGCCTAGGAATCTCCTGGCCTTACTCGCTATTTCAGATGAATGGGCAACTCTGCCATCTCAGGGCTCTGCTCGCCAGCTAAGAGGGCTCCCAGGCCAGTGGCTTTTGTATGGAGAACCGCAGCAACAGGGCGTGGTCACAGCAGCCGCGCGGGCGGAATCAGCCCCACAGGGGCCAAAACAGCCACACCGGCTGGGACTGCGACTCTGGTGACCCCTCTGCCTGGGTATCTCCCGGTCTGTGGGCAATAAGAGTTCGTCTGGAAATGCAGCGTCCTCTCACCCTCTGCACCTTCACTGGGAGCTGAAGTCCTGAGCTGTTCTTAGGCTGCCATCTTCCCAGCATTCCCTATTTATTTATTTTTTAAGATGGGGTTTCACCATGTTGGCCAGGCTGGTCTTGAATTCCTGACCTCTGGTGATCCACCCACCTCGGCCTCCCAAAGTGCTAGAATTACAGACGTGAAAGTAAGTTTCTTAATTCTGAGTTCTAATTTGATTCCATATGGTCTAAAAAACTGTTATGAATTCTGTTCTTTTGCATTTGCTGAGGAGTGTTTTACTTCGAATTTGTGGTCAATTATATAATATGTGCTATATGGTGCTGAGAAGAATGTATACTCTGTTTATTTGGGGTGAAGAATTTTGTTGATGTCTATTAAGTCCACTTGACCCAGAGCTAAGTTTAAGTCCTGAATATCCTTGTTAATTTTGTCTCATTGATCTGTCTAATATTGAAAGTGGGGTGTTAAAGTCTCCCACTATTAGTTTGTAGGAGTGTAAGTCTCTCTGTAGATCTCTAAGAACTTCTTTTATGAATCTAAGTACTCTTGTATTGAGTGTATATATATTTAAGTTAGTTAACTTTTTGTTGCATTGATCCTTTTACAATTACATAATGCCTTTCTTTGTCTTATTTGTTCTTTGTTATTTTAAAGACTGTTTTATCAGAGACTAGACTAGGATTGCAACCTCTGTTTTTTTTCTTTCCATTTGCGTGGTAAATATTCCTCCATTCCTTTATTTTGAGCCTGTGTGTCTTTGCACATGACCTGTGTCTCCTTAATACAGCACACCAATGGGTCTTGACTCTTTATCCAATTTGCTAGTCTCTGTCTTGTTATCGTGACACTTGCTGGTTATTGTGCACATTAGTTGATGCAGTTTCTTCCTAGTGTCATTGGTCTTTATAATTTGGTGTGTTTTCGAAGTGTCTGGTATTTGGCTTTTTCTTTCCAATATATAGTGATTTCTTCAGGAGCTCTTGTAAGGCAGTCCCAGTGGTGACAAAAATTCCTTAGCATTTGCTTGTCTGTAAAGTATTTCATTGCTTCACTTGAAGCTTATTTTGGCTTGATATGATATTCTGGGTTAATTCTTCTCTTTCAGAGTGAACTCCCATTCACAATTGCTACGAAAAGAATAAGATAGCTAGGAATACAACTAACAAGAATGTGAAGGTAAGACAGGACACAAACAGATGAAAAAAAATTCCATGCTCATTGTTAGAAAGAATCGATATCTTCAAAATGGCCATACTTCCCAAAGTCATTTATGAATTCAATGCCATCTTCATCAAGCTACCATTGACCTTCTTCATAGAACCGAAAAAAAAAAAAAAAACAAACCTTAAACTTTATATGGAACTGAAAACACCATAAACTTTGTATGGATATGCCAAGACAATTCTAAACAAGTAAACAAACAAAAAAGCTGGAGGCATCACGCTACCTCACTTCAAACTATACTACAAGGCTACAATAATCAAAGCAGCATGGTACTGGTACCAAAATAGAGATATAATGCCACACATCTACAACCATCTGATCTTTGACAAACCTGACAAAAATAAGCAAAGGGGAAAGGATTTCCTGTTTTATAAATGGTGTTGGGAAAACTGACTAGCTATGTGCAGAAAGCTGAAACTGGACCCTTTCCTTACACATTACACAAAAATTAACTCAAGATGTATTAAAGATTTAAACATAAGGCATAACACCATAAAAACCCTAAAAAAAAAATATAGACAATACCATTCAGGACATAGACATAGGCAAGGACTTCATGACTACAACAACCAAAGCAATGGCAACAAAAACCAAAATAGACAAATCGTATCTAATTAAACTTAAGAGCTTCTGCACAGCCAAAGAAACTATCATTAGGGTGAACCGACAACCAACAGAATGGGGAAAATAATTTGCAATCTACCCATGTGACAAAGGGCTAAATTCAGAATCTACAAAGAACTAACATAAATTTACACACACACAAAAAAAAAACAGCCCCATCAAAAAGTGGGCAGAGGATATGAACAGACACTTTCCAAAGAAGCCATTTATGTAGCCAATAAACACATGAAAACATGTTCATCATCATTGGTCCTTAGAGAAATGTAAATGAAAACCTTATTGAGATACCATCTCATGCCAATTAGAATGGTGATCATTAAAAAAATCTGGAGACAACAGATGCTGGAGAGTATGTGGAGAAATAGGGACACTTTTACACTGTTGGTTGGAGTGTAAATTAGTTCAACCATTATGGAAGATTGTGTGGCGATTCCTCAAGGATTTAGAAATAGAATTATCATTTGACCCAGCAATCCCATTACTGGATATCTACCCAAAGGATTAGAAATCATTGTATTATAAAGACACATGCACTTGTATGTTCATTGTGGAACTGTTTACAATAGGAAAAATTTGGATCCAACCCAAATGCCCACCAATGAATGAATGAATAAAGAAAATGTGACACATATACACCATGGAATGCTATGCAGCCATAAAAAAAGATGAGTTCATGTCCTTTGCAGGAACATGAATGAATCTGGAAACCATCATTCTCAGCAATCTGACACAAGAACAGAAAACCAAATACCACATGTTGTCACTCATAAGTGGGTGTTGAACAATGAGAACACACGGACCTAGGGAGGAGAACATCACACACTGGGGCCTGTTGGGGGATGGAGGGATTATGGAAGGGATAGGATGTGGTGGGGGTATTGGGGAGGGATAATATTAAGAGAAATACTTAACTTAGATGACTGGGGGTATGGATGCAGCAAACTACCATGGCATGTGTATACCTATGTAGCAATCCTGTATGATCTGCACATGTACCCCAAAACTTTAAGTATAAAAGTAAAAAAAGAATAAAGAAAGTATGATGTATATTCATGATGGAATATTATTCACCCATAAAAAATGCAATCCTGTCATTTTTGGCAACAAAGATGAACTTGGAGGTCATGATATTGAGTAAAATAAGCCAGGCACTGAAAGAAATATTATATGTTCTCACTCAAATGCAGAATCTAAAATATTTGCTCTCACAGAAGTAGTGAATAGAAGAGTGGTTATCAGGAACTGGGGATGGTGGGAGAAGGTGGGAATAGAAAGAAAATAGTTAATAGGTACAAAGTTACAATGAGAAAGGAAGAATACATCCTGTTATTCCATAGCACAGTAAGGTGACCAGAGTCAACAATATAGTATTGTATATCTCAAAATTGCTGGAAGAATTATGTTTGTTATAACCACAAATAAATGATAAATATTTGAAGTGATAGATATACTTATTGCTCTTATTGAATTATTATACATTATTTATACATATTGAAACACCATACCCCTAAGTCTATAAAATTAGCATATCAATTAAAAATAAAAATAAATGGAAAGGGGAGATAGTAATTTGATG
This sequence comes from Saimiri boliviensis, assembly GCF_048565385.1. Lineage (NCBI taxonomy): Eukaryota > Metazoa > Chordata > Mammalia > Primates > Cebidae > Saimiri > Saimiri boliviensis. The sequence continues at coordinate 52,235,825 of NC_133470.1, forward strand.
GTATCATCTGAACCCCTGGGTTTATTGTTGAAGATAGCTCCTCTCTCCCTTTTACTAAATCAATTCTCCTCTGGCTAAGGCCAGTTTGAGTTGTTCCCTGTTGTTAATAGAGTTATTTGTTTCCACAGTGATATTTACTAAAAATATGGTAGTTCTACAATCAGAAAACATGAGTAGTAATTCAAGGGGTAGTCTATAAGTCACTATGTAAAATTGTCATTTTAACCCAATGCAAGCATGATGTTCCTGATGATGGACTGATGGTGGCAGACAGAGTGGAAGCAATTGTTATTAGTTATATCCATTCCTATCTTAACCTTTGAGTTTCCAGTCTCCCTCCACTGACCATACCCTCCCCTGCTCTCATTAGAATTTCACTGGAAGGTCTAGATTCCCGCCTGTGAGTCTCCTTCCAGTGACTGGAGGCTTGAGACCCACAGATAGAATGACAAGTCTGCTTGCTCCTGTAGACTTGGGGCTTATTCCCAAAACCTTTCTGGACTTAATTCCTCAGCTCCACTCCATGCTGAGTCCTCCAGCCCCCTCAGACCAGCCTCCTAGTGCTAATCAAGTGTTACAGATTATACAGTCCCTGGTTGCCACAGCCACTCCCCACTCTGAGTCTGTCCCTCAAAGCCAGGGACAGATACCAGGCCCTGTCTCATTCTACTGCCAAACTCATTCCTGAAAATAGTACATTTTATTCCCCATCCCATCCACACATCCACTAAAAAAAAAAAAAAACTTCATGTAAATCAAAATTAAAACAATATTAACCATAAAATAATTATAGGACCACTTAAAATTTCAAAATAAGAGGCTTAATTCTCTCTATTAAAAATAAAAAACATGTCAGTTAAATAGGAAAAATCAGTTTAAGAAATTTATTGTGAAGCATGGTAACTATAGTTAAGAATATATTGTATGCTTGAAAATGCTAAGAAAAATAATGTAATGTTCTTACCAAAAATAAAACTATGTGAGGTAATGCACATGATAACTAGCAATAATTTAATCATTCCACAGTGTATATATACTTCAATACAACATGTCATACATGGTGAACACACACACACACAAATCTTTTTGAGAATGTTGAATAGAGGCCCACACTTCTTCTGGCTTGTAGGGTTTCTGCAGAGAAATCTGCTGTTAGTCTAATGGGCTTCCCTTTGTAGGTAACCTAACCTTTCTCTTTGGCTGCCCTTAACATTGTTTCCTTCATTTCAGCCTTGAAGAATCTAACAATTATGTGTTTTGGTGTTCCTCTTCTCAAGTAGTATCTTATTGGTATTCTCTGTATTTTCTGAATATAAATGTTGGCCTATCTTTTTGGATTGAGGAAGTTCTCTTGGGTAACATTCTGGAGTGTGTTTCCTAACTTGTTTTCATTCTCCCTGTTACGTTAGGTACACTGATCAAATGTAGGTTTGGTCTTTTCACATAGTCCCATATTTCTTGAAGGTTTCATTTGTTCCTTTTCATTCTTTTTTCTTTAATCTTGTCTTCACATTTTATTTTATTAAGTTGATCTTCAATCTCTGATATCCTTTCTTCTGCTTGATTGATTTTGCTATTGATACTTGTGTATGTTTCATGAAGTTCTCATGTTGTTATTTTTCAGCCCCACCACTCATGTCATTTATGTTCTACTCTAAACTGTTTATTCTAATTAGCAGTTCCTGTAACCTTTAATCTATGTTCTTGGCTTCCTTGTATTGGGTTAGAACATGCTCCTTTAGCTCAGAGGAGTGTGTTATTTCCCACCTTCTGGAGCCTACTTCTGTCAATTCATTAAACTCATTATCCATGCAGTTTTGTTCCCTTGTTGGAGAGAAGTTTTATTCATTTGGAGGAGAAGAGGCATTCCGGTTTTGGGAATTTTCACCTCTTTTGAGCTATTTTTTCCTCATCTTTGTGGATTTACCTACCTTTGATCTTTGAGACTAATAACCTATGGATAGGGTTTGTGTGGGAGTTCTTTCTGTTGATGTTGATGTTATTGCATTCTGTTTGTTCGTTTTTCTTCTAACAGTCCCCTTTTCTGCAGGTCTGCTGCAGTTTGCTGGAGGTCCACTCCAGGCTACCTTTGCCTGAGTGTCACCAGCAGAGGCATCAAAGATTTCTGGCTTCTCCTTCCTCTGGAAGTTTCATCCCAGAGGGCACTGGTATGATGCCAGCCAGAGCTCCCTTGTTTGAGGTGTCGGCCAATCCCTGCTGGGCTGTCTTTCCCAGTCAGGGGGCAGGGGTGTCAGGGATTCACTTGAGGAGGCAGTCTGTCTCTTAGCCAAGCTTGAACACTGTGCTGGAAGAATCCTTTTTGTCAGAATCCACTGCTCTCTTCAGAGCCAGCAGACAGGAATGTTTAAGTCTGCTGAAGCTGTGCCCACAAAAGCACCTTCTCCCAGGTGCTCTGTCCCAAGGAGATGAGAGTTTTATTTATGATCCCCTGACTAACGCTGCTGCATTTCTTTCAAAGATGCTCTGCCCAGTGAGGAGAAATCTAGAGAGACAGTTTTGTCACAACAGCTTTGCTGCACTGTGTTGCATTCCACCCAATCTGAACTTCCCAACCCCTTAGCACACTCAAGGAAAAACCACCTACTCAAGCCTGCTAATGGCTGATGCTTGTCTTCATACCAAACTCGATCATCCCAGGTCAACTACAGACTGCTATGCTGGCAGTGAGGATTTTAACCCAGTAATTCTTAGCTTGCTGGGCTCTGCGCGAGTAGAACCTGTTGAGCAAGACCACTTGGCTCCCTGACTTTAGCCCCCTTTCCAGGGGAGTAATGTCTCACTAGGGTTCCAGGCACCACTGGAATATGACAGAAAAAGAAAAGAAAAAAAAATCCTGCAGCCAGATCTGTGTCTGCTCAAATAGCCTCCCAGTTTTGAAACCCAAGGCCCTGGTGGTGTAGGCACATGAGGGAATCTCCTGGTCTGTGGATTGCAAAAACAATGGAAAAAGTGTAGTATCTTGGCTGGATAGCACAGTCCCTCACAGCTTCACGTGGCTGAGGGAAGGGATGTCCCTTCCTTGCACTTCTCCAGCGAGGTGACACTCCACCCTGCTTCTGCTCACCCTCCATGGGCTGCACCTGTTGCCTAACCAGTCCTGATGAAATGAACTGGGTACTTCAGTTGAAAATGAAAAAATTCACCCACCTTCTGCATTGGTCTTGCTGGAAGCTGCAGACTGAAGCTATTCCTATTTGGTCATCTCACCAGATCTCCCTAAAGTTGACTTAAAAAAAAATTTCTACTTTTATTTAGAGGTAGGTGTTACATGTTTAGGTTTTCTACATGAGTATGTGGCATAATGCTAAAGTTTGCAGCATAGATGATTCTGTCACAGGTAGTAAGCATAGTACCCCACAGGTAGTTTATCAGCCCACACTCCCCTCCCTCCCTTCCCACTCTAGTAGTCTCTAGTGTCTATTTTTTTCCATCTTAATGCTCATGTGTACTCACTGTTTAGCTCCCAATCATAAGTAAGAACATGTGGAATTTGGTGCCTGTGTTAATTTGCTTAGTATAATGTCCTCTAGCTACATTCATGTTGCTACAAAGGACATTGTTTCATTCTTTTAGTGGCTTCCTAGTATTTGATGTGTATATGTATTATATAATCTTTATCCAGTCTACCATTGATAGCACCAAGTTTGATTCCATGTCTTTCCTATTGTGAATAGTGCAGCATTGAACATACAAGTGCCTGTGTGTTTCTGGTAGAATGATTTATTTGCTTTTGGTTATTTATCAACAATGGGTTGAATTGTAGCTCCACTTTATATTCAAGAAATCTCCACGCTACTTTCCACAGTGGCTTAATTAATTTACCTTTACATCAAGAGTGTATAAGCATTGCCTTTCCTCCACAGCCTCATTAGCATCTGTCGTTTTTGACTTCTTAATAGCCATTCTGAGTGGTGTGAGATGTTACCTTATTGTGGTTTTGATTTGCATTTGCCTGATAATTAGTGATAAACTTTCTTTTGTATGTATGTTCGTTCCTTGCACATCTTCTTTTGAGAGGTGTCTGTTCGAGACTTTTGCCAAATTTTTAACAGAATTATTTGTTTTTTCTTGTTGATTTGTTTATGTTTCTTATGGATTATGGACACTACATGTCTGTCAGATGCATGATTTGTGAACATCGACTTCCATTCTGTAGGCTGTTTGTTTATTCTGTTGATAGTTTCTTTTGCTGTGCAGAACCTCTTTAGTTTAATTAGGTTTCACCTTTCAATTTTTGGTTTTGTTGCAATTGCTTTTGGGGACTTGATCAAGAATTCTTTGCCAACACCTAATGTTGAGAAGAACATTTCCTAAGTTTTCTCCTAGAATTTATCGTTTAAGGTCTTGCATTTAAATGTCTAATCCATCTTGAGTTTATTTTTGTATACGATGAAAGGTAGGAATCCAGTTTCATTTTTCTGCATATAGCTAACCGGTTAATTGAGCACCATTAACAAAACAGAGAGTCCTTTCCTCATTGTTTGTTTTCTTCAACATTGAAGGTGGTTTTAAGTGTGTGGCTTTATACCTGAGTTCTGTATTCTGTACCATTGGTCAATGTGTTTGTTTTCATACAGGTCCCATGTTGTGTTGGTTCCTGCAACCTTATGGTATAGTTTGAAGTCAGGTAATACAATGCCTCTGGCATTTTTTTTTTTTTTTCTGGTTAGAATTGCTTTGTCTACTCAGACTCTTCTTTAATTTCATGGAAATTTTGTGATTATATTTTTCTAATTCTGTAAAAAATGATGTTAGTAGTTTGATAAGACTAGTGCTGAATCTGTGAATTGCTTTGGGCATTATGGCCATTTTAACAATATTGATTTTCTTTTTCTGATTTGTGAGCATAGAATGTTTTCATTTGTTTATGTCATCTATGTTTTCTTTCAGCATCTTTTGCACTTCTCCTTGTAGAGATCTTTCATCTCCTTGGTAGGCTGTATGTCTAAATATTTATGGTTTTGGTAGCTATTTTCTTCTCTTTCTTTTCTTTTCTTTCTTTTTTCTTTCTTTCTCTTTCTTTTTTTCTTTCTCTCCCTCTCTTTTTCCTTCTTTCCTTCCTTCCTTCCTTCTTTCCTTCCTTCCTTCTTTCCTTTCTTTCCTCCTTCCTTCTTTTTTTTTTTCAGTTGGAGTCTCACTCTGTCACCCAGGCTGAAGTGCAGTGGCACGATCTTGGCTCACCACAATCTCCACATCCTGGGTTCAAGCAGTTTTCTTACCTCAGCCTTCTGAGTAGCTGGGATTACAGGCTTGTGCTACCACACCTAGCTAATTTTTGTATTTTTAGTGGAGACTGGGTTTCACTATGTTGCCATGGCTGGTCTCAAACTCTTGACCTCAGGTGGTCTGCCCACCTCTCAGCCATCCAATGTGCTGGAATTACAGGAATGAACCACAGTGCCTGGCATAAATTGTGGTAGCTATTTTTAACTGTGATTGTGTTCTTGAAGGGACTTGCACCTTCGATGTTATTGGTGTGTAGAAATTGTACATTAGTTTTTACAATTAATGTACAACATTAATTGTACATTAATGTTGTATCCTGAAACTTTACCGATGTCATTTATCTGTTTCTGGAGACCTTTGGTGGAGTCCTTAGGGGTTCCTAGGTCAATGACAATGGAATCATTTTGTCAGTGAAGCAAGCTAGTTTGACTTTTTTTCTGATTTGAATGCCTGTCACTTCTTTCTCTTGCCTTATTTCTCTGGCTAGGACTTCCATTACTACATTGAATAGGAGGGTTAAGGGGAGGCATTCTTGTCTTATAACGGTTGTCAAGATGAATGGTTTCAGCTTTTGCTCATTCAGTATAATGTTGGCTATGGGTTTGTCAGCGATGGCTCCTATAATTCTGAGGCAACTTCCTTCGATGCATAGTCTGTTGGGGGTTATCATGAAGTGATGTTGAATTTTACCAAAAGCCTTTTCGATATCTATTGAGATAATCATATGAGTTTTGCTTTTAATTCTGTTTATGTGGTGAGTCACATTTATTGATTTGTATATGTTTAATCAGCTTTGCAACATAGGAATAAAGCCTAGTCGATTATGGTTTAATAACTGATGTGCTGCTGGAAACACTTTGCCAGTATTTTGTTATTTGCAAAAATAGGGTATTTGTGTCTACGTTTATCAGGGATATTGGCCTGAAGTTTTCTTTCTCTTTGTGTCTCTGCCACATTCTGGTATCAGGCTGATGCGGGCTTTATAGAATGAGTTTGGGAGGAGCTCCTCTTCCTCACCTTTTTTGGTTTAGTTTCAGTAGAATCCATATCCATTCTTGTTTGTACATCTGGTAGAATTCAGCTGTGAATCCATCTGGCCCAAGACTTTTTTGGCTTGTGGTTTTTCTATTCCTGATTCAATTTCAGAATTTGTTATTGGTCAGTTTAGGTTTTAAGTTTCTTTCTGGTTCAATTTTGGGAGGCTGTGTCTCCAGGAATTATCAATATCCTCTATATATTTTTTTGAATTGATGTTCAATCAGGCAATCTTAATAGCCTTTGAGGATCTATGGTATTTAGGTGGAAAAAGTTGTAATGTTATTTTGCCATTTCTGATTGTACTTATTTGGATCTTCTCTTTTTTTATTTGTTAGTATGCCTAGTGGTCTATCAACGTTATTTATTCCTTTGAAAATCTAATTCTTGGCTTCATTGACATTTGTCTGAATTTTTGCAGCTCAATTTTGTTCAGTTATCTAATTTTACCGATTTATTTTATTCTGTTAGCTTTTGAGTTAGTTTGTTCTGTTTTTCTTCTAGGTTCTGTAGGTGCAATGTTAGATTGCTACTTTGAGATCTTTCTAACTCGTTGTAGATGTTTAGAGCTATAAACTTTTCTCTTAACAATACTTTAGCAGCATCCAATAGATTCATGTATGTTTTATTTTTTTATTCACTCAGTTCAAAAAATTTATTGATTTCTTCCTTGGTTTCATTGTTTACGCACAAATAATTCAGAATCAGGTTAATTTCCAAGTAGTCATATGGTTTTGGGAAATCTTTTTTCACATAGCATATGTGACACATGCAGATGAGAAGAATGTAGATCCTGTTGTTATGCAGAGTATTCTGCAGATGTCTGTTAGACATTTTGTCAAGTGTTCTGTCTCACTGATCTAACACTGTCAGTGTGGTATTGAAGTCTTTCAGTCTTATTGTGTGGTTATCTAAGTCTTTTGTAGGTCTCTAAAAGCTTGCATTGTGAATCTGGGTGCTCCAATGTTGAGTGCGTATATATTTGGATAGTTAAGCCTTTTGTCAAATTGAACTCTTTATCATTGTGTAATGCCCTTCTTTGCCCTTTTTGATCATTATTAGCTTAATGCCTGTTTTTTATTTCTGAAATAGGAATAGCAAATCACGTTGTTTTTTGTTTTCTGTTGCTTGATAGACCTTTATTTACTTTGAGCCTATGAGTGTCATTACATATAACATGAGTCTCTTGAAGACTGTGTACAGTTGGGTCTTGCTTTTTTATACAACTTTCCACTCTGTGTCTTTTAGGCATGCTGTTTAGCCTATTGCTGCTCAAAAGTAGTTTTGATATGTAAGGATTTGTTTTAATCATTCTTTTTGTAACTGGTTGTTTTGCGGATTTGATTGCATAGTTGCTTTACAGTGTCAGCTGGTTATGTCCTTAAGTGTGTTTTTGTGGTGGTAAGTAATAATCTTTTATTTCAATTTTCAGTACCCCCTAAGGACATCTTGTAAGCAAGTCTGATGGTAACGAATTTTCTTGGCATTTGCATGTCTGAAAAGAACTTTATTTCTACTTTGCTTCTGGAGCTTAGTTTGGCTGGATACAAAAATATCATTTGGAATTTCACTTAAGGATGCTGAATACAGTCCTCTAATCTCTTCTGGCTGGTAGAGTTTCTACTGAAAGTTCCACTGTTGGCCTGATGGGGTTCTCTTTGCATATGAATGGCCCCTTCTCTCTAGCTGACTCTAAGATTTTTTTTTTTTTTTTCCAGCCATTTCAACCTGGTTAAGATCAATTGCTGGGGAACTAGTGTGCTCATTCAGAGTTAAGACTCCTGGCTTTTAAAGCTACCAGAGTTTTTACACTGTTTCTTTCTCATTTGTATGGGCTGATGTTTCTCTAATCTGTGAAATTGCTGTCTTTTGGATGGGACTTTTTGCTTTTATATTATTAGGTGTCCTTAAGGATTTGACTGTGGCATAAGTTAGGTTTGGTCAATTGATTTTCTTTCTGGATGCTTTTAGGGGGCCAAGGTTCAGCTCAGCTCTCCTGGGCTACATGCTCTACTCGTAGTGGGCTGAAATCAGGCCTGTGTTTTTGTTCTCTGGGATTCAAAATTAAGCATCTGCTGCACTGGAGGGGCCGAGGTGTTGCTAGTTTGCTGAGAACAACACTCCAATGGTGGCTGCCACCAAAAATGCTCTGGTGGGGTAGTGGCCAGGCCACCACACTTTGGCAGGGGAAGGCTGTGGATGAGACTGTGCTGGCAGGAGTCCATCAGAAAAAGTACTCTGATGTGTAGGTAGGTTCTGTCAGTGGAAAAGCTATGGAAGTGGTCCCTGGCAAGCACTTTGGCTGGGCAGCTGAGGCAGCTACTTGATGGTCTGTTTTTTCTTGATGGGAGAAGCTCTTCCTGGCCATGTCTAGTCAGCCATCTTAACTCAAAAACTCTGAATATATGTATTTTTTAATTCTGAATTATGTGGATTCCTTTCTACTCCTTTAGTTAAATGTTCAACAGCAGACTGTAAAATGTTGGTAAGCCTGTTTTAGTGCTATATTGATGCATTATCAGACAGATATTCAGAAATATTTTTATATTGAAAAATATAAATCTCATATGTATATTGATATATATATATGTTTTTTTTTTCCAGTGTTGAACATGACAGACGACAGATGTTTATCTTATGGCCTGTTACCCAGCAGAGCAGAGCAAGCACATTTTACATATCTGTGCTCAGTCATTGAGTACACTGTAATTGATTTCCTCAGATTGGACGTCTCTGGAAAATATGTCTTATCACTTTGCCTGGGGCCCTGTTTAGAATCATAGTTTATGGCAAAGGCATGCAAGTGATCAGGCTGAAGTTGTTATAAGATTCCAAAGAAATATATTCTGATTGTGAAAGTGGAGGTTTACAGGAACAAGGAGAGGTTTTAACAAAATGAAAGGGAAATCTGAGAGTCTTATCAGACAATTAATTTATAGAAAATTGGAGAAGATCTTTGATGTACTAAAGCATGTTGAAAACATTCCTACCACTGGAAATTCTGCACAAAACTTTTAAAAATTGTCACATGCAAGAAACTATTACTAAAGTCATGTGATGCCTTCAGAAATATAAAGGGCACTGAAGAGTGTCTGTCCATGTGTAATGCTGGAATGGTATTTCCAAAGGGACTAGTCTACCATAACCTGTATAGTATTCACTCTTTGCTCTCCCATTTCCTCAACTACAGGTTCCACACAAAATAAGAAATTCATAAAATAACAGAAATATTCTCTACTTTTATTGTTACCCAGGAGCTGGGACACAAATCTTCTCCAGAATGAGCCTACAGAAATTCTGTCTGAGCCCCTCACTTTTCATATTTCTCAGAAATATTCATGAAACCTAAATTCCATATTGGCAGTTGTTTTCTGCACTCATGCCTTCTAGGTGATGTAGCTGCATCCCTGCAAGTTAGACTTCTTAGCTATTCTTCAGTTATCAGTAACAAAATGCTTTTCTCTTCTCCAAATACGCACCATACACTGCATGAATGATAAGTTTTGAGATTTGTATATATTATTCAGAGGACAGTTTGGCGTGATTTAACCTTTAAAGGTAATTACTACTGACAAGTTGATATTTAAACATCAGATTTCTTTGTGATAATTGTAAAATTTGAAAGTGTGAAGAGCGGAGTTGATCATATTTTTAGAACTAAAAGAAAAGTATATTTTGTAGGCATTTAAAGATTTCCATTTATTGTAAATGGAACTCATTACTGTAATCATCATAAGAGAATAATAATAAAAAAAAGACTATCAGATCTTCTATTTAGCTTTTGGTTGGTCCTGATGACATTATTTTAATTTTCCCAGAAAGATTTCAAAACCTGAAAAATAAATTTACCTTATGTTTTTCTAAAAACTTGAGTTAGATAGCAACATAATTGTGCATTTTCTCATATTTTTTTGTATAAATAGTTTAGAACAGAAACTTTGACTGCTCAATCTTTGACAAATTGAATATATACTGTGTTTCATGATTTACGCTTTCTAAATCAGTGCAATATGCATCATAAAAAATTCTAGGAAGAGAAAAATGAGGCACAGAAACATAGTGAAATGCATTTAGTAGAGGGGAGGAAGATTTGCAAAAATTTGCTCATATATATGGCATACCAAGGATATTTGAAAATAATTTATTTTGTGAGAAAAATAGTTCTTAACATGAGAAAAATTAAATTTCTTTTATCCCATAACTTTCCTTCTCCACTTAACAGCTTTACACAGCAAGTTCAATGCAGGGACATTAGGGACAGACTTCACAAAAATAATCCTCCAAGACCCTAAAACAAATAAACGAGCAGACAACAATAGAAAGTACCCTCAGGGGACAGTACTCAGAGTTGACATAATATCCAATTTCTAGCAATAAACTGCAAAGAGGGAAGCAAACAGGAAAATATGACTCACATCCTGGAATAAGAGCAGAAAACAGAAATTGCCTATGAGAAAAATCAGATGTTGCCTTTGAGTAAATTACTTTAAAGTAATTATTATAAATATGCTAAATTAAAACACGAATAAGGTAAATGATGTTATGATGACATTGTCATATCAAACAGATATCATTAAAGGAATATATGTGGGATAGAAAAAGAGAACTATATGGAAATTCAAGCATTAAAATTATGAATACATTTAAAAAATTACTAGAGGGACTCAATAGCACATTTGAGCTAGTAGAAGAAAGAATGAGTGAACATGAAGATCCAATAAACAGAAAGAAAATCTTTAAAAAATAAACAGAACTGCAGAGAAATATGGGACACCATTAAAGACACCAAATGTATATTATTGGAGAAACAGAGGAGAGAAGAGAAAGAAAACAGCACAAAAAAATTTGCAATAGAGACTGAGCACTTGACAAGTTTATTGAAAAATGATAAAAACAACATATTTAGAAGCTCAGCAAACTCAAAACAGGATAAACCCAAAGGGATCTGCAAACTAAAAATGCCTAAAGTCAAAGACAATTAAAAAAAATAAATCTTGAAAGGAGCAAGGTAAAAATGACTCATTGCTTACAAGAAAACTCATTGTTTCAGGAAACTCCAACAGACTAAAAGATAACTTGTCTGCCAAAACACCTGTGATCAGAAGACAGTAAGATAACATAGTAAAATGGCTAAAAGAAGACAAAAACTCTGAACCAATAGTCCAACTCCAAGCTACACTAACTTTCAAAAGTTTAGGTTCAATAAAACATTCACAAATCAAAAACAAAAAGCTAGCAAATTTGTTTCTGGCAGAACTGCCTCATACAAATATTAAAGAAATTCCTATGTGTGGTATTTTTACATACCAAACCCAGACATCATGAGGGAACCACAGATGAAAATGTCATCTAAATATAGGTACAAAATTTCTCAACAACATGCTTGCAAATCAAATCAAGCAACACATAAGATAAATTACACATTACGATACAATGAATTTACTCCAGAAATGCAAATTTGGCTTCATAACTAAAAATCTATTACTGTAATACATTATATCATTGCAAGAAAAAACAAAAGTCACAGAATTGTCTAAACAGATGTCAAAAAAGCATCTGACAAAATTCAATACCTTTTATATGATAAGGCACTCAGGAAATTAGGAATATAAACAAACATTCTGAAAAAGAACAGCTGGCATCTGCAAAATATTCACTGCTGATGTCATAGTTAATGGCAAAAGACCAGACACTGTTTCCTTAAAATCAGGCACAATACAAGTACCATGGCACTGGGACTTCTAGCCAGGTAAGCTAGGCGTGTTAAAAAGAAAAAAAGCATTCAAACTGGAAAGGAAGAAGTCAAATTATTTCTATTCACAGATGGCATAATCTTGTATATAGAAAAGCCTAAGGAATCCACTCAAATTATTAAAACTAGTTAATGAGTTAAGCATGGTTGTAGGACACAAGATCAATATCCAACAAAGTCAATATATTTGCATACACTTAGTATGAACCACCAAAATATTGAATTCAATTTACTAGTATCAAAATTGCATTTACTAGTATCAAAAGAATAACATAATAGCACAATTAACAAAAGAAGCATACTCTGAAAACTACAAAAATGCTGAAACAAATTAAATATCTTAATATACCTGAAAATACCCCATATTTGTGGACCAGAAGTTGTATTATTGTTAAGATCACAATACTCTCAAAGTTGATCTATATATTCAATGCCTTACTAATCAGAAGTCTAGGTGAAATTTCTGAAGAAATTGCCACATTGATTCCAAAATTTCTTTGGAAATGGAAGCGACCCAGAACTGACAAAACAATCTTAACAATAGAAAATAAAGTGAGAGGACTCACAAAGCCGTATTAATCAAGAAAGGGCAGCAGTAGAACAAGGATATACATTTATTTATATTGCCTAACTGAAACCTTTACCCTTTGATTAACATTTCTCCTCTTCTCATCCATCCACCTCTCCCAGCATCTGGTAACCATAATTCTGTTCTCTCCTTCTGTGAGTTCAATGTTTTAAGATTCCACATGTAAGTGCAATCATGTGATATTTGTCTTTCTGTGCCTGTCTTATTTCATTTAGCGTAATGTCCTCCAGATTCATCCATGTTGTCACAAATTACATAACTTTTCCCTGTTAAAAGGTTCAATACTATTCAACTGCATTTATATGCCACATTTTTTATCCATTCTCATGATGAACATCTAGGTTGCATCTATATCTTAGCTATTGCAAATAATGCTGCAAAGAACATAGGCGTGCAGATATATTTTAGCATACTGGTTTCAATTCCATTGGATATATACTCACAAATGGACATATGCAACTTTTGATACATATTCAGAAGCAGACATATTAAATTCTTTTAAATATATACCCAGTGGCTGGAACATATGGTAATTCTATTTTTCGTTTTCTGAATAACCTCCATACTGTTTTCCTAAATGCTTGTATTAATATATTTTCACCTAAAGGCACAAGAGTGTCTTTATCTCCACACCCTCGCCAATGCTTATCTTTAACCATTTTTAATAGTCATTTTAATAGGCATTAGGTAACATGTTATTGTGGTTTTGATTTACATTTTCTCTATGATCAGACTTGATGAGCTTTTTTAAAAATCTGTGTTGGCTTTTTCTCTGTCTTGATTTACTTTCCCTTTTTCTTTAATTGTTTAATTTTTGTGAGCAAATAACAGGTGTATGTATTTTGAGTTTCATGAGATATTTTAATTTGACAAATGTCTATGTAGACCCTTTGCCCATCTGAACTAGATTATTTCTTTTCTTTCTATTGAGTTGTTTGAGTTTCTTATATATTTTGGATATTTGCCCCTCATCAGATGAATGGTTTGCAAATATTTTCTTTCAATCTTTGGGCTGTCTCTTCATTCTATTAGTTGTTTCCTTTGCTGTGCAGTAGCTTTTTCACTGTTATCTAAGTTCATATGTTTATTTCTGCTTTTGTTTTCTGTGCTTCAGGGGTCATGTCTAAGAAATCTATACCTAGACCACTAACATGGAACATTTTTTTCTGTTTTTTTTTTTTTTCCTTTTCTTTCTCTCTCTCTCTCTCTCTCTCTCTCTGTAGCTTTACAATTTCGGGCTTTGCACTTAAGTCTTTAGCCAACTTTGACTTGATTTTTTTTTATATGTCAGAGATCTCATTCTTCTGCTTGTGAATATTCGGTTTTCCCAACACCATTTATTATCATAAGTGTTCTTTCTTTATCGTGTGTTCTCAGAACCTTCATCAAAAATCAATTGACCATAATTTTATAAATTTATTTTTGTGCTGTCTATTTTGTTCCACTGGTCAATGTTCTCATTTTTATGCCAGTACAATGCTGTTTTGATTACAATAGCTTTGTAATTGGTTTTAAGGTAAGGTAGTGTGATTCCTCCAACTTTGGTCTTTTTGCTGAAGATTTGGCTAATTGTTTTTTGTGTGTGTGTGATTCCATGTACATATTAAGACTTTCTTTTCTATTTTCATGATAAATGACATTGACATCAAATCTATAATTCTTTGGAGTTGGTTACTGAGTTTATTGTGTTTCTTTCATGGTGTCATTTTCCCCCTGATCCTTTGTGATCCACCTTGCATTGCAACAGTCTGTATAACAGTCTGTGTAACTGAATCAGTGGATACCTCTTCCAGAATTTATGAACTGACCTAGGTAAGTAATGACTTTCACCTGGGGCATGAGTACACTGGCACACACTATGGTGCAGGTTGTAGTGGCACAGGGCACCAAATATGAGCTCATACAGTGGCTCCAGATGTGGAGGAGTGGTGATCTTTTTACATGGTCATTGATGACAAGAGTTATTGAATTTCCATGACAGTAGAGACTACTATAAGTGTCTTCAGCAGTGCCTCTATGTCCTCAGCAGTGCCTCTATGCCATGTCTCTGACATGGGGTTGAGCCAGGCAGTGGTACTGTACAGAAATGTTAGTATGTGTGCACTAAGCTGGAGGAACCAGCTACAGGTGTGTCTGTGGTGGTTCGAACTAGCTGCAGGCTGTTAATAATGTTCCTGCTGGTTGCATGTGTCTGTGCTGCTGTGGTAAAAACTGGAGATTGCAAGTAGGTGTAGCTGCAGGGTCAAATTGGTATATGTGCTGCAGTGGGAGCTATAGCCTACAGTAGGTGGCCTGGGGATGTTTGAAAGAATGCCTGAAATGGCTACAGACACTGCAGTTATAGCAGGTGTAGTGATTTAACAGAGAATATAGAGAGAGGGATGGTGGTTCAGGCACGTGGAGCCAGTCTGTCCCTTATCAGAGTTCGAGCACTGTACAGGGAGATCCATTGCTTACTTCAGAGCTGTCAGGCAGGGATGTTCAAGTCTGCTGAAGCTGAACCCACACCCACAGTGACTTGGTTTACACAGGCAAAGTTAAAACCACTTACCCGAGCCTCAGCAATGGCAGACACCCCTTCCCATACTGAGCCTGAACATCTCTTGTTGGCTGCAAGAATTTGAAGTCAGTGGATCTTAGCTTGTTGGTCTTCATGGGGTGGGACCTGCTGAGCCAGAACACTTGGCTCCCTGGCTTCAACCCCCTTTTTTACAGGGGAATGAGCAGCTGTTTCACTGGCATTCCAGACATCACTGGGGTATGAAAAAAAATTTACTGCAGCTAGCTTGGTGTCTTTCCAAATGGCTGCCCAGTTTTGTTCTAAAAAACCAGGGTGCTGGTGTTGTAGGCACCAGAAGGAATCTCCTGGTCTGTGGGTTGTGAAGACCATGGGAAAAAGGCAGTATCTGAGCCAGGATCCCAGAGTGCTGGGAAAAGTCCCTAATGGCTTCCCTTGGCTAGGGAAAATGTTCTCTGGCCCCTTGTGCTTTCCATGTGAAGTGATACACCACCCTTCTTTGACTCCCCCTCCTTGGGCTGCATGTACTGTCAAAACAGTCCCAATGAGATGAACCAGGTACCTCAGTTGGAATTGTGGAGATCACCCTTCTTCTGCATTGCTCTTGCTGGGAGCTGTGCACCAGAGCTGTTCCTATTCAGCTGTCTTGTCAGAAACCACCATCAAGTAATGTAATAATCAAACTTCCAAAATCAAGCATGAAGAAAAGATCCTAAAAGCAGCAAGAGAAAAAGAAACAAATAGAGTACAAAGAAACTCCAAAATGCTTGGTAGCAGATTTCTCATTGAAAACCTTACAGGCCAGGAGAGAGAGAAACGACATATTTAAAGTGCTGAAGAAAAAAAAAAATACTTTCATCCTAAAATATTATATCCAGTGAAAATTTCCTTCAAACGCAAAGGAGAAATAAAGACGTTCTCAGACAAAATAAGATGCAAGGGATTTCATTAACATGAGACCTGCCTTACAAGAAATGCTAAAGGGAGTTCTTCATTCAGAAAGAAAAGGATGTTAGTGAGCAATAAAAAATCATCTTAAGGTACAAAACTCACTGGTAACAGTAACTACACAGGAAAACACAAAATATTATAACACTGTAATTGTGATATGCAAACTACTCTGAACTTAAGTAGAAAGACTAACAGATGAACCTATAAAAATAACTACCACAATTTTCAAGAGTTAGACAATATAAAATATATAAAGAGAAACAACATACATGTGCATCTGTCTTTATAATAGAATGATTTATAATCCTTTGGGTATATACCCAGTAATGAGATTGCTGGGTCAAAGGGTGTTTCTATTTCTAGATTCTTGAGGAATCGCCACACCGTCTTTCACAGTGATTGAACTAATTTACACTCCCACAGTGTAAAAGTGATCCTATTTCTCCACATCCTCTCCAGCATCTGTTGTCTCTAGATTTTTTAATGATCACCGTTCTAACTGGTGTGAGATGGTATCTCAATGCAGTTTTGATTTGCATTTCTCTAATGACCAGTGATGATTAGAACCAACTCAAATGCCCGTCAACAATAGACTGGATAAAGAAAATGTGACACATATACACCATGGAATACTATGATCCCATAAAAAAGATGAGTTCATGTCCTTTGCAGGGACATGGATAAATCTGGAAACCATCATTCTCAGCAAACTGACAAAAGAACAGAAAATCAAACACTGCATGTTGTCACTCATAAGCGGATGTTGAAGAATAAGAACACATGGACACAGGGAGGGGAACAATACACACTGGGATCTGTTGGGGTTGTGGGGCTAGGGGAGGGATAGCAGGGGGTGGGGAGATTGTTGAGGAAAAACATTAGGAGAAATACCTAATGTAGGTGATGGGGGTGTTGATACAGCCAACTGCCATGGCATGTATATGCCTATGTAACAATCTTGCAAGATCTGCACATGTACCCCAGAACTTAAAGTAAAATAAAAATAAAAAATAAAAAAAGAGAAACAACAAATGGTAAAATGTATGGAGATGAAGTTGAAGTATAGAATTTTTGTTAGTTTTATTTTTGTTTCACTAAATGGTGTTGCAAAAACTGGAGATCCATATGCAGAAGAATGAAACTACACTCCCATCTCTCACCATGTAAAAAATGAAATCAGGCCGGGCACGGTGGCTCAAGCCTGTAATCCCAGCACTTTGGGCGGCCGAGGCGGGTGGATCACGAGGTCAAGAGATCAAGACCATCCTGGTCAACATGGTGAAACCCCGCCTCTACTAAAAATACAAAAAATTAGCTGGGCATGGTGACATGTGCCTGTAATCCCAGCTACTCAGGAGGCTGAGGCAGGAGAATTGCCTGAACCCAGGAGGCGGAGGTTGCGGTGAGCCGAGATCATGCCATTGCACTCCAGCCTGGGTAACAAGAGCAAAACTCTGTCTCAAAAAAAAAAAAAAAAAAAAAAAGAAATCAAATTGGATTAATGACTAAAATCTAAAACACCAAACTTTGGAAATTCTAAATGTAAACATTGTGGAAACTCTTTTGGATAGCGTAGTGGCAAATATTCTGTGAGTACTACTGCACAAGCACAAGCAACCAAAGCAAAAATGAAAAAAAAATAATAATACCAAGTTTAAAAGCTTCTGCACAGCAAAAGAAACAATCAACATACTAAAGAGACAACCTACAAAATGGGAGAACATATTTGCAGACTACCTATCTGACAAGGGATTAATAACCAGAATATATAAGGTGCTCAAACAACTCTACAGAAAAAAATATATAATAATCTGATTTAAAAATGAGCAAAATATTTGAATAGACATTTCTCAAAACAACACACATAGATTACTAATTATCATAAAATGTAAATCAAAATTACAATGAGATATTATTTCACCCCAGTTAAAATGGCATAAATCCAAAACACAGGTAATAACAAATGCTGGTGAGGATGGGAAGAAAAGGAACACTTATACACTGTTAGTGGGAATGTAAATGAGTACAACCACTATGGAAAACAGTTTAAAGAAATCTCAAAGTACTAAAAACAGAGCTACCATACGATTGAGCAATCTGACTACTGAATATAAACCCAAAAGAAAGGAAATCAGTTTACTGAAGAGTTGTCTGCACTCTCATGTTTATTACAAAACTATTCACAACAGACAAGATTTGCAAGCAACCTAAATGCCTACCAACAGATCAATAGATTAAGAAAATTCCAAAAGTTTGTATCCAGCAAAACCAACCTCCATAAATAAAAGAATGAAAAATCTATTTCAGACAAATAAGTGCTAGAGAATTGGCCACTACTAAGCCAGCACTACAAGAAATGCTAAGAAGGAGTCCTAACGTTTTAAACAAAACCTCTAAATGCAACAAAATGGAAGATCCTCAAAGCACACATCTACCAGAATCTATAAAACAGTAACAAAAGGCAACAACTAGCTTAATGAATAGAACAATACCTCACATCTCAATACTAATGTTTCATATAAATGGCCTAAACACTTAAAAGATACACAATGGAAGAAAAGATAAAAATCCACCAACTAGGAGAATGCTGGGAAGATGGCCGCCTAAGGACAGCTCAGGACTTCAGCTCCCAGTGAAAGAGCAGAGGGTGAGTGGATGCTGCATTTCCAGACGAACTCTTATTGCCCACAGACCGGGAGATACCCAGGCAGAGGGGTCGCCAGTGTCGCAGTCCCAGCTGGTGCGGCTGTTTTGGCCCCTGCGGGGCTGATTCCACCCGCGCAGCTACTGTGACCACTCCCTGTTGCTGCGGTTCTCCATACAAAAGCCACTGGTCTGGGAGCCCTCTTAGCTGGCGAGCAGAGCCCTGAGACGGCAGAGTTGCCCATTCATCTGAAATAGCGAGTCAGGCCAGGAGATTCCTAGGCAAAAAATCCTCCAGGAGCCGGCGCCACAGTTCGAGCCGACTCCAGGAGTCGCAGCACAGCACGGGAGATCCCGGCGCCTTTTCAACAAGCGACCAGAACGCAGGGTCCTTCAACATAAAAGAAAAGACTCTGAGTCAGGGAGCCAGGTGATCAGGCTCGGTTGGTCCCACCCCCCCACCCCCAAAAACAATGAAAACAAAAACAGTAATTGGAAACCCTCTGGGTTGAGCCCTTCAAACCAAGCACAGCTGAACCCCGACAGTCCAGCTACGTGGGGGAGGGGCTTCCACCATTAATGAGACTCTCCGCCTCTACAGAGGCAGGCTGCCGTTGCCGAGGCAACCTGCCACAACAGAGAGAGTCCCCCATAACAGAGGCGGGGCCACCATTGCCCAGACAGTTCTAACTACGCCCATATAAAAAGGACTACAGGGAAGAGCTCAGGGCAGCTGGGCGGAGCCCACAGCAGCTCAGCAAAGCCCCTGGGGGCAGGCAGTGGCTAGTCCTGCTGCTAGCTGGGCGGGTCAGACCTGAAAGAAAAATCAAAAAAGGCAGTAGTGCAACGGAAACTCATAAAGCTCCAACTCCCAGGGACAGAGACAGACAACAGGTGGATAAACCCACAAAAATGGGAAGAAAGCAGTGCAAAAAGGATGAAAACTCCCGAAACCAGAACACCTCTCCTCCTAAAAGGGATCACAACTCCTCACCAGCAAGGGAACCAGACCGGATGGAGAAGGAGGGTGATGAAATGACAGAATCAGACTTCAGAAGGTGGGTAGTAAGAAACTACAGTGAGCTAAAAGAACATGTTCTAACCAAACGCAAAGAAAAGAGGAACCTTGAAAAAAGATTGGACGAACTGCTGACGAGAATGGACAGCATAGAGAGGAGTATGAGTGAATTGATGGAGCTGAAAAACACAACACGAGAAATTCGTGAAGCATGCACAAGCTTCAACAGCCGAATTGACCAAGCAGAACAAAGGATATCAGAGGTCGAAGATCAACTCAATGAAATAAAAAGAGAAGGCAAGAACAGAGAAAAAAGCGCAAAAAGGAATGAACAAAATCTTCAAGAATTGTGGGACTATGTGAAAAGACCTAATCTACGTCTGATAGGTGTACCTGAATGTGATGAAGAGAATGAATCCAAGCTGGAAAATACTCTTCAGGATATTATCCAGGAAAACTTCCCCAACCTAGCAAGGCAGACCAATATTCAAATCAGGAAATACAGAGAACACCACAAAGATATTCCTCAAGAAGAGCAACCCCAAGGCACATAATCGTCAGATTCACCAGGGTTGAAATGAAAGAGAAAATGCTAAGGGCAGCCAGAGAGAAAGGTCGGGTTACCCACAAAGGGAAGCCCATTAGACTCACAGCAGATCTCTCAGCAGAAACCCTACAAGCCAGAAGAGATTGGGGGCCAATATTCAACATCCTTAAAGAAAAGAACTTTCAACCCAGAATCTCCTATCCACCCAAACTAAGCTTCATAAGTGAAGGAAAAAGAAAATCCTTTGTAAACAAGCAAGCACTCAGAGATTTCATCACCACCAAACCTGCCCTACAAGAACTCCTGAAAGAGGCTCTACACATATAAAGGAACAACCAGTATCAGCCACACCAAAAACACACCAAATGGTAAAAGAGCATCAACACAATCAAAAATCTGCATCAACTAACCAACAAAACAGCCAGGTAGCATCAAAATGACAGTATCAAATTCACACATAACAATACTATCCCTAAATGTCAATGGACTAAATGCCCCAATCAAAAGACACAGACTGGCAAATTGGATAAAAAGCCAAAACCCATCAGTGTGCTGTATCCAGGAAACCCATCTTACATGCAAGGATACACAAAGGCTCAAAATAAAGGGATGGAGGAAGATCTACCAAGCAAATGGAGAGCAAAAAAAAGCAGGAGTTGCAATTCTCATCTCTGATAAAATAGACTTTAAATCAACAAAGATCAAAAGAGACAAAGAAGGACATTACATAATGGTAAAAGGAACACTGCAACAAGAAGAGCTAACGATCCTAAATATATACGCACCCAATACAGGAGCACCCAGATACATAAGGCAAGTTCTTAATGACTTACAAAGAGACTTAGACTCCCACACAATAATAGTGGGAGACTTTAACACCCCATTGTCAATATTAGACAGATCAACCAGACAGAAAATCAACAAGGATATCCAGGACCTGAATACAGACCTGGAACAAGCAAACCTAATAGACATTTACAGAACTCTCCAACCCAAATCCACAGAATATACATTCTTCTCAGCACCACATCACACCTACTCTAAAATTGACCACATAATTGGCAATAAATCACTCCTCAGCAAATGCAAAAGAACAGAAATCATAACAAACGGTCTCTCAGACCACAGTGCAATCGAGTTAGAACTCAGAATGCAGAAACCAACTCAGAACCTCACAGCTTCATGGAAACGGAACAACTTGCTCTTGAATGTTGACTGGATAAACAACGAAATGAAGGCAGAAATAAAGATGTTCTTCGAAACCAATGAGAATGAAGACACAACATACCAGAATCTCTGGGACACATTTAAAGCAGTCTCTAGAGGAAAATATATAGCAATGAGTGCCCAGATGAGAAGAAAGGAGAGATCTAAAATTGACACCCTATCATCAACATTGAAAGAGCTAGAGGAGCAAGATCAAAAAAACTCAAAACCTAGCAGAAGACCGGAAATAACTAAGATCAGAGCAGAACTGAAGGAAATAGAGACACAAAAAGCTCTTCAAAAAAATCAATAAATCCAGGAGCTGGTTTTTTGAAAAGATCAACAAAATAGACAGACCACTAGCCAGATTAATAAAAAAGAAAAGAGAGAATAACCAAATTGATGCAATAAAAAACGATAAAGGGGATATCACCACAGATTCCACAGAAATCCAAACCATCATCAGAGATTATTACAAACAACTCTATGCACATAAACTAGTAAACCTGGAAGAAATGGATAAATTACTGGACACCTGCATCCTCCCAAGCCTAAACCTGGAAGAAGCCGAAACCCTGAATAGACCAATAACATGGTCTGAAGTCGAGGCAGCAATAAAGAGCCTACCACCCAAAAAAAGCGCAGGTCCAGATGGGTTCACAGCTGAATTCTACCAGACATACAAAGAGGAGCTGATACCATTCCTTCTGAAACTATTCCAGACAATCCAAAAAGAGGGAATCCTTCCCAAATCATTTTACGAGACAAACATCATCCTGATACCAAAACCCGGCAGAGACTCAACAAGAAAAGAAAATTTCAGGCCAATATCCATGATGAACATAGATGCAAAAATCTTCAGTAAAATTCTGGCAAACCGATTGCAACAGCATATCAAAAAGCTCATCCACCATGATCAGGTAGGATTCATCCTGGGAATGCAAGGCTGGTTCAACATACGCAAGTCCATGAACGTAATTCACCACATAAACAGAACAAAAGACAAAAACCACATGATTATCTCAATTGATGCAGAGAAGGCTTTTGACAAAATTCAACAACGCTTTATGCTAAAAACCCTCAATAAACTAGGTATTGACGGAACGTATCTCAAAACAATAAAAGCTATTTACGACAAACCAACAGCCAATATCATACTGAATGGGCAAAAACTGGAAGCATTCCCTTTGAAATCTGGCACTAGACAAGGGTGCCCTCTCTCACCACTCCTATTCAATACAGTACTGGAAGTTCTAGCCAGAGCAATCAGGCAAGAAAAAGAAATAAAGGGTATCCAAATTGGAAAGGAGGAAATCAAATTGTCTCTATTTGCAGATGACATGATTGTATATCTGGAAGACCCCATCATCTCAGCCCAAAATCTCCTGAAACTGATAAAGAACTTCAGCAAAGTCTCAGGATACAAAATCAACGTGCAAAAATCACAAGCATTCCTATACACCAGTAATAGACTTCAAGAGAGCCAAATCAAGAACGAACTGCCATTCACAATTGCTACAAAGAGAATAAAGTACCTAGGAATACAACTAACAAGGAATGTAAAGGACCTCTTCAAGGAGAACTACAAGCCATTGCTCAACGAAATAAGAGAGGATACAAACAGATGGAGAAACATTCCATGTTCATGGTTAGGAAGAATCAACATCGTGAAAATGACCATATTGCTCAAAGTAATTTACAGATTCAATGCTATTCCCATCAAGCTACCAATGACCTTCTTCACAGAACTGGAAAAAAACACCTTAAACTTCATATGGAACCAAAAGAGAGCCCACATAGCCAAGTCAATTCTAAGCAAAAAGAACAAAGCAGGAGGCATCACACTACCGGACTTCAAACTATACTACAAGGCTACAGTAATCAAAACAGCATGGTACTGGTACCAAAACAGAGATATAGACAAATGGAAGAGAACCGAGGCCTCAGTGGAAATACAACATACCTACAACCATCTGATCTTCGACAAACCTGACAAAAACAAGCAATGGGGAAAGGACTCCCTGTTTAATAAATGGTGTTGGGAAAACTGGCTAGCCATGTGCAGAAAGCAGAAACAGGACCCCTTCCTGACACCTTACACCAAAATTAACTTCAGATGGATTAAAGACTTAAACATCAGACCTAATACCATAAAAACCTTAGAAGAAAATCTAGGCAAAACCATTCAGGACATAGGTGTAGGCAAGGACTTCATGACCAAAACGCCAAAAGCAATGGCAACAAAAACCAAAATAGACAAATGGGACCTAATCAAACTCCACAGCTTCTGCACGGCAAAAGAAACAGTCAGTAGAGTGAATCGGCAACCAACAGAATGGGAAAAAATTTTTGCAGTCTACCCATCTGACAAGGGGCTGGTATCCAGAATTTACAAAGAACTAAAGCAGATCTACAGGAAAAAAACAAACAAGCCCATTCAAAAATGGGTGAAGGATATGAACAGATACTTTACAAAAGAAGACATACAGGAGGCCAACAAACATATGAAAAAATGCTCATCATCACTGGTCATCAGAGAAATGCAAATCAAAACCACATTGAGATACCATCTCACACCAGTTAGAATGGCGATCATTAAAAAATCTGGAAACAACAGATGCTAGAGAGGATGTGGAGAAATAGGAACACTTTTACACTGTTGGTGGGAATGTAAATTAATTCAACCATTGTGGAAGACAGTGTGGCGATTCCTCAAGGACCTAAAAATAGAAATCCCATTTGACCCAGCAATCCCATTACTGGGTATATATCCAAAGGATTATAAATCATTCTACTACAAGGACACGTGCACACGAATGTTCATTGCAGCACTGTTTACAATAGCAAAGACCTGGAACCAACCCAAATGCCCAACGATGATAGACTGGATAGGGAAAATGTGGTACATATACACCATGGAATATTATGCAGCCATCAAAAATGATGAGTTCACATCCTTTGTAGGGACATGGATGAACCTGGAAACCATCATTCTCAGCAAACTGACACAAGAGCAGAAAATCAAACACCGTATATTCTCACTCATAGGTGGGTGTTGAACAATGAGAACACATGGACACAGGGAGGGGAGCACTACACACTGGGGTCCATTGGGGGGAAATGGGGGAGGGGCGGGGGGTGGGGAGGTGGGAAGAGATAGCATGGGGAAAAATGACAGATACAGGTGAGGGGACGAAAGGCAGCAAACCACACTGCTATGTGTGTACCTATGCAACAATCTTGCATGTCCATCATATGTACCCCAAAACCTTAAATGCAATAAAAAAAAAAAACTTAAAAATAAAAAAATAAAAAAAAAATCCACCAACTAAGTATCTGTTGTTTTCAAGAGACTCACCTAACACATATGGACTCACATAAACTTAAGTAATGGGGTGAAAAAAGGTATTACTCACAAATGGAAACTAAAAGCAAGAAGGAATAGCTAATTTTGTATCAGACAAAATAATGTTTAAAGCACAACAGTAAAGAAAGACAAAAAGGGTCATTATATAATGATAGAAAGACTTGTCCAACAGGAAAATACCACAATCCCAAGTTTATATGCAGCTTCCAATATAGTTCTTTAACACTGGAGCTTCCAAATTCATAAAACAATTACTGCTAGACTTAAGAAATGAAATTAATGACAATACAATAGTGGTAGGGTACTTCAATACGCCACTGACAGCAATAAACAAGGCATCAAGATACAAAGTCAACAAAGAATCAATAGACTTAAACTATACTCAAGAACAAAAGGGCTTAACAGATATTTACAGAACATTCTGCCCAACAACTGCAGAAAATACATTATTTTTATCAGCACATGGAACGTTCTCCAAGACAGATCATATAATAGGTCACATAACAAGCCCTAATGAATTTAAAACATCAAAATTCTATTATGTATTATCTCAGACTACAGTAAAATAAAACTGCAAATTATCTCCAAAAGGAACCTTCAAAACCAAAAATACATAAAAATTAAGTAATCTGCTTTTGAATGATCATTGAGTCAACAATGAAATCAAGATGGAAATTTAAAAATTATTTGAACTGAATGATTAACTTACCAAAATCTCCGGCATACAGCAAAAGCAGTAAGCAGTACTAACATGAAAGTTCTTAGCATTAAATAACTACATTAACAAAATTGTGAAAGAACAAAAATAGACAATTTAAGGTCACACCTCAAGGAACTAGAGAAAAAAGAACAAACAAAACCCTAACCCAGAAGAAGAAAAAATGTAACAAAGGCAAGACCAGAACAACAACAACAAAAAAGACAAAACAAGAAGCTGATTCTTCAAAAAGATTTTAGAAATGGATACACCATTAGCAAAATAAACCAAGAAAAGAAGAGAAATGATTCAAATATGCTCAATTAGAAACAAACCAGGAGATATTACAACTAATACCACAGAAATACAAAACATCATTCAAGGGTACTATGAACACCTTTATGCACACAAACTAGAAAATCTAGAGGAGATGGATAAATTTCTGGAAATATACAAGCCTTCTAGATTGAAACAGAAAGAAATAGAAACTCTGAACAGACCAATAATGAATAGTGAGATTGAAACAATATTTTTAAAAATTGTCAACAAAAAAGTTCAAGATCAAATGGATTCACAGCTGAATCCTATCAGACATTCAAAGAAGAATTGGTGCCAATCTTACTTAAACTATTACAAAAGATAGAGGGAATCCTCCATAAATCATGTAATGAAGCCAGTATCACCCTAATACCAAAACCTAGAAGGGATATAATTTAAAAAATTACAGACAAATATCCCTGATGAGGATAGATGCAAAAATTTTCAACAAAATACTAACTAAACGAATTCAAAAACATAAAAAAAAAAAATCCACCATAATCAAGTGAGTTTCATACCAGGGATGCAGGGATGATATAACAGATGCAAGTCAATAAATATGATACATCTTATAAACAGTATTAAAATAGAAAATTACATGATGCAGAGAAAGCATTCGACAAAATCCAACATCGCTTTATGATTAAAACCCTTACCAAAATTGGCACAAAAGAGGCATACCTCAAGGTAATAAAAGGAGTCTATGACAAACCCACAGCCAACAGTATGCTGAATAGGGAAATGTTAAAAGCAATCTTCCTGAGAAAAGGAACAAGACAAGGATGCCCACTTTCACCATTTCTGTTCAGCATAGTACTGGAATTCATAGCCAGAGCAATCAGACAAGAGAAAGAAATAAGGGACATCCAAATCAGTAAAGAGAAAGTCAAATATTTACAGTCCACCAGTGACAAGATTACATACCTAGAAAACCCTAAAGACTCATCCAAAAATATTCTAGATCTGATTAATGAATTCAGTAAAGCTCAGGATACAAAATCAATGTACACTAATCAGTAATCCTGCTATACACCAACAATCACCAAGACGATAATCAAATAAAAAAAACTCAATCTATTTTACAACCACTACAAAAAAAGTAAAATAATTAAAAATATACTTAACCAAGGAGGTGAAAGATATCTACATAGAAAACTAAAAAGCACTGCAGAAAGAAATCATTGATAACACAAACAAATGGAAAGACATTCAATGCCCATGGGTGGGTAAAATCAATATTGCAAAAATGACCCATGTTGCCAGTTGGGTGTAGTGGCTTATGCCTGTAATCTCAGCACTTTGGAAGACCAAGGCAGGTGAATCATGAGGTCAAGAGATTGAGACCATCCTGGCCAACATGGTGAAACCCCGTCTCTACTAAAAATACAAAAAATAGCTGGGTGCGGTGGTGCACACCTGTAGTTCCAGCTACTCAGGAGGTTGAGGCAGGAGAATCACTTGGACCCGGGAGACAGAGGTTGCAGTGAGCCAAGATCGTGCCACTGCACTCCAGCCTGGCAACAGAACTAGAGTCCGTCAAGAAGGAAAAAAAAAAAAAAAAAAAAAAAAATTGCCAAAAGGGATCTACAGATTCAATGCTATTTTCATCAAAATACCATCACCATTCTTCCCAAAACTAGAAACAGCAATCCTAAAATATATATGGAATGAAGAAATTGCCTGCATAGACAAAGCAAGACTAAGCAAAAGAAAAAAGAAAAAAAATCTGAAGGCATTACATTACTTCAAACTATACTACAAGGCCATAATACAGCATGGTATTGATATAAATGTATAGTCCAATGAAATAGAATAGAGAACCCATAAATAAAGCCAAATACTTACAACTAACTGATCTTTGACAAAGCAAAATAAAACATAGAGAACCGACACCCTATTTAACAAATGGTGCTAGGATAATCGGCAAGCCACATGTCAAAGAAGGAAATTGGATCTTCATCTCTCACCTTATACAAAAATCAACTCAAGATAGATCAAAGATTGAAATATAAGTTCTGAAACCATAACAATGTTAGAAGATAACAGAATAAAATATCTTCTAGACATTGGGTTAGGCAACAAATTTATGACCAAGAACTCAAAAGCAAATGCAAAAATAAATAAATAAATAAATAAATAAGACCTAATGAAACTAAAAAACTACAGCACAGTAAGAGAAATAATCAACAGAGTAAACAAACAACCTGCAGAGTGGGAGAAAATATTTACAAACTATGCATCCAAAAAAAGAGTTATATTTAGAATCTACAAGGAACTAAAACAATTGGCAAGAAAAAAAAAAAACAATGCTATCACAAAGTGGGTAAAGAACATAAATAGACAATTCTCAAAAGAAGATATATAAATGGCCAGCAAACATGAAAAAATGCTCAGCATCACTAATTATCAGGGAAATTCAAATTAAACCCACTATGAGATGCTAACTTACCCCTGCAAGAATGGCCATAATTTAAAAATCAAAAGAAGACATTTATGCAGCCAATAGACATAGGAAAAATGCTCATCATCACTGGTCATTAGAGAAATGCAAATTAAAACCACATTGAGATATCATCTCACACCAGTTAGAATGATGATCATTAAAAAATCAGAAGACAACAGATGCTGGAGAGGATGTGGAGAAATAGGAATGCTTTTACACTGTTGGTGGGAGTGTAAATTAGTTCAATCATTGTGGAAGGCAGTGTGTCAAATCTACAAGAATCTATAACTAGAAATATCATTTGACCCAGGAATCCCATTATTGGGTATATAACCAAATGATTATAAAACATGCTATTGTAAAGACACATTCGCACATAATGTTTATTGCGGCACTGTTTACAATAGCAAAGACATGGAACCAACCCAAATGCCAAACAATGATAGACTGGATAAGGAAAATGTGGCAATATACACCATAGAATACCATGCAGCCATATAAAAGGATGAGTTCACATCCTTTGCAGGGACATGGATGAAGCTGGAAACCATGATTCTCAGTAGACTGACACAGGCACAGAAAACCAAACACCTCATATTTTCACTCATACGTGGTTGCTGAACACTGAGAACACATGGACACCAAGAGGGGAACATCAAACACCAGGGCCAGTTGGGGGTAGGGGGGTTAGGGGAGGGATAGCAGGGAGTTGGGGGATTGGGGAGGGATTACATTAGGATAAATAAAAAAAAAATAGATGTTGGCATATATGTGGTGAAAAGGCTAAACTTTTAGCCTGCTGATGGGAATGTAAACTAGTACAACAACTATGAAAAACAGTATAGACTCCTTAAAGAACTAAAGGTAGAACTGCCATCTGACCCAGCAATCCCACTACTGGGTATCTACCCAGCAGCAAATAAGTCATTATACAAAAAAGACACTTACACAGGCACACATTTTTACATA
The DNA here is from genome assembly GCF_048565385.1 of Saimiri boliviensis. Classification (NCBI taxonomy): domain Eukaryota; kingdom Metazoa; phylum Chordata; class Mammalia; order Primates; family Cebidae; genus Saimiri; species Saimiri boliviensis. Next base: position 52,265,125 of record NC_133470.1, read on the forward strand.
GAAGCACAATTTGCAATTGCAGAAATATGGAACCAGCCTAAATGCCTATCAGCCAATGAGTGAATAAAGAAAATGTGGCATATATGTATAACCACACAAATAATACCATGGAATACTACTCAGCCATAAAAAGGACTGAAATAATGGCATTTGCAGCAACCTGAATAGAGTTGAAGACCGTTATTATAAGTGAAGTGACTCAGGAATAGAAAACCAAACATTGTATGGTCTCACTTATAAGTGGGAGCTAAGCTATGAGGACACAAAGGCATAAGAATGATATATTGAACTTTGGGGACTTGAGGGGGAAGGGTGTGAGGAGGATAAGATATGAAAGACTACACATTGGGTGCAGTGTACACTGTTCAGGTGACAGATGCACCAAAATCTTAGAAATCACCACTAAAGAGCTCCATGTAACCAAAAACCACCTCTTCCACAAAAACTATTAAAATAAAATACAAATTTTTCTACAAATTGAATATCAGCAAACTATGACCAAATGCGTACTGGGCCAAAGCAGCCCAGTAACCATTTTTATAAAGTTCTGTTGTAACATGGACACATACACACACACAAATGTGGTACCTATACACAATGTAGTACTACATTCTGTCATAAAAAAAAATGAGATTGAGTCATTTAAAAAAAAAAAAAAGAAAGGATAGAATGCAGTCATTATTTTATGTCAAATAAACCAGACACAGAAAAACAAATATTATTTGCATTATCTCTGAATCAAAATGATTGAACTCATGGACATAGAGATTGGAAGGATAGTTACCAGTGGCTGGGAAGTGTAGTGAGGCAGGAGGGGGAAGTAGGGTGGTTAGTGGGTACAAAAGCATCAGTTACAAAGAATGAATAAGACCTGGTATCCTGTGTACCTGGATTCTATGTTTATACTGTGAAGGAAAAAAAAAAAAGAAAGAAAAAAGAAAAAGAATAAGACCTAGTATTTGATAGCAAAACAGGTTGACTGTAGTCAAAATAATTTAATTGTATATCTTATCTTATCTTATCTTATCTTATTATTTCAGACAAACTCTTGCTCTGTCACCAGGCTGGAGTGCAGTGGCATAATCTCAGCTCACTGCAACCTTCACCTCTTGGGTGCAAGGAATTCTCATGCCCAGCCTCCTGAGTAACTGTAACTATAGACACATGTCACCGTGCCTGGCTAATTTTCACATTTTTATAGACAAGATTTTGCCATGTTGGCCAGGCTTGTCTTGAACTTCTTACCTCAAGGGGTCTGCCTTCCTTGGCCTCTGGAAAAAGTTCTGGGATTACCAGTGTAAGTCACCATGCCTGGCCTAATTGTACATTTTAATATAACTAAAATAGTATAATTGGATTATTTACAACTCAAAGGATAAATGCTTGAGATGATAAATACCCCATTTTCATGATGTGATTATTATGCATTACATACCTGCATTAAAGCATTGTGTGTAAATCATGAATGTGTGCACCCACTATGTACCCATAAAGATTAAAAAATTTAAAAGATGAAATTGATTTAACGGATTATTTACAACTCAAAGGATAAATGCTTGAGATGATAAATACCCCATTTTCATGATGTGATTATTATGCATTACATACCTGCATTAAAGCATTGTGTGTAAATCATGAATGTGTGCACCCACTATGTACCCATAAAGATTAAAAAATTTAAAAGATGAAATTGATTTAACTAGCCTAATAAATAATGGCAAAAATAGCAAGTTGAATAAAGAAACAAGATCCAACTCTGTTCTGTCTTCAAGAGAACCATCCAACATGCAATAACACCCAGAGGCTAAAGGTAAAGGGGTGAAGACCAATCTATTAAGCATATAAAAAATAAAATAAGCAGGGATTGCTATTCTTATTTCAGACAAAAACAAACCTTAAAACAATAATGATCAGAAAAGACAAGGAATGGCATTACATGCTTGTAAAGGATTCAATTCAACAAGAAGACTTGTACATATACTAAATATATGTACACCCAACACTGGAGCACCCACATTTATAAAACAAGTCATAAAATCTTTGAAGAGGCTTAGATAAACATGCAAATAAGACCAGAGAACTTCAAAACCCTACCAACAGTGTTAGATAGATCATTAAGGCAGAAAACAAACAAAGATATTCAAGTCCTATATTCAACACTTGACCAAATGGACCTAACAGATATCTGTAGAACATTCCATGCCAAACAACAGACTATACATTTTTTTATGTGCACATAGCACATACTCTAAAATCTACCACATTCTCAGCCATAAAACAGTTATCAAGAAATTCAAAGAAACTGAAATCATACCAACCACACTCTTAGACAACAACACAACAAAAATAGGAATCAATACGAAGAAAATTTGTGAAAACCATACAATTACATCGAAATTTAAAAACATGGTTATGAATGACTTTTGTGTAAACAATGAAATGTTTACACAAATGTAGTTAATACAATATATCAGAACCTCAGGCACACAGCTAAAGCAATATTAAGAGGGAAGATTACAGCCACATATACTCACAAGAAAAAGATAGAAAGATCTCAAATTAACAAGTAAACATCATATCTGCATTTAGAAAAACAAGATTACACTCAAATAAAAATTAGCAATAGAAAAGACATATGACAGAGAGAGATCCAAGATGGCTGATCACTAGCAGCTCGGGATTGTAGCTCCCAGTGAAAACGCAAAGAACGAGAGGACGCCACACCTTCACATGAATTCTTGTTGCTCACGCACCAGGAGATTCCCAGCGGAGGAGCCCCACGGGTCGCCAGCGCGACTCTTGTGACCGGCGAGGCGGTTTTGCCGGCGCCTCAGAGCGTCGGTTCTCGGTGCAGAGTCAGAAAAGCACCACCAATCTTAACGCCGCTGATTTAGTCGGTGCAGTGGGTTGCTCAGATTTCGGCGCTGAGAATCAATAAGTTGGACGTCCACTCAGAAACCCAATTACAAAGACGGTAATTATAAAGACCACAGATGGATAAATCTACAATGAAGGGAAGAAAACAGTCAAAAAAGGCTGAGAATACCCAAGATCAGAACGCCTCTTCCTCAGCAGGGGATCCCAGTTCCTCATCAGCAACGAAACAAGGCCTGATGGAGAACGAGTGTGTTCCAATTACAGAAGCAGGCTTCAAAACGTGGATAATAAGAAACTTCTGTGAATTAAAAGAACTTGTTCTAACCCAATCTAAAGAAACTAAGAACTTTGAAAAAAGGTTTGACAAAATGTCAACAAGAATACAAAATTCAGAGAGGAAAATAAGTGAATTGATGGAGCTGAAAAACACAATACGAGAACTACGTGAAGTATGCACAAGTTTTAACAGCCGAATTGATCAAGCAGAAGAAAGGATATCAGAGGTCGAAGACCAACTTAATGAAATAAAACTAGAAGACAAGATTAGAGAAAAAAGGATAAAAAGGAATGAGCAAAGTCTCCAAGAAATATGGGACTATGTGAAAAGACCTAATCTACGCTTGATAGGTGTACCTGAATGTGATGAAGAGAATGAATCCAAGCTGGAAAATATGCTTCAGGATATTATTCAGGAAAATTTTCCCAACTTAGTAAGGCAGGATAATATTCAACTCCAGGTAATACAGAGAACACCACAAAGATATTCCTCAAGAAGAGCAACTCCAAGGCACATAATCGTCAGATTCACCAGGGTTGAAATGAAGGAGAAAATACTAAGGGCAGCCAGAGAGAAAGGTCAGGTTACCCACAAAGGGAAGCCTATCAGAATTACCGCAGATCTCTCAGCAGAAACCCTACAAGCCAGAAGAGAGTGGGGACCAATATTCAACATCCTTAAAGAAAAGAACTTTCAACCAAGAATTTCACATCCAGCCAAACTAAGCTTCATAAGTGAAGGAAAAGTAAAGTTTCTTGTGAACAAGCAAGCACTCAGAGAATTCATCACCACCAGGCCTGCTTTACAAGAGCTTCTGAAAGAACCACTACACATAGAAAGGAACAAACAGTATCAGCCTTTCTAAAAAATACCAAAAAGTAAAGAACATCAATATAATGAAGAATTTACATCAACTAATGGGCAAATGGCAGTATTAAACTCACATATATCATTATTAATTCTAAATTTAAATTGACTAAATTCCCCAATTCAAAGACAGACAGCCAATTTGGACAAAAAACTAAAACTGTATGCTGCATCCAGACCCATCTCACATTCAAGGATACACAAAGACTCAAAACAAAGTATGGAGAGAGACTTATCAACTAACCAGAGAGCAAAAATAAATAAATAAAAAGCAGAAGTTACAATTTTTGCCTCTGATAAAATAGTATTTAAAGCAACAAAGATCAAAAGAAGCAAAGAAGGACATTATATAATGATAAAAGAATCAATGCAACAACAAGAAGAGTTAAAGGTCCTAAATATATACGCACCCAATACAGGAATACCCAGACATACAAGACTTATAAAGAGACTTAGACTTCCACACAATAATAGTGGGAGACTTCAACATTAGTATTAGACAGATCAATGAGACAGAAAATTAACAACGATATCCAGGACTTGAACTCAGATCTGGAACAAGTAAACGTAATTAACATTTATAGAACTCTCCACTTTACACAAAATATACACTCTTATCAGTATCACATCATATCAACTTAGAAGTTTAAACGAAATGTTGGTTGGCTCCTTGTTTGTTACTCTCTTCCCTCATTTTCTTTCATGTCTCCATTATTAAGGACAATTATAGGCATACCCATATTTAGACTGCATTCTAGCCCGGGCAACAAAGCAATACCCCCATTCTCTCTCCCTCTTCCTCTTTCTCCCTCTTCCTCTTCTTTATTCTTTTTCTTATTACTCTTTTTCTCTAAAAAAAAAATAAAATAAATACCTTTGGAAAAAAAAATAAGCACAAGATTTTGGTTCTTTGCATGAATTGCATTTGAATTATGCAGTTTTGGAGGGTTTTCTTTGTGGTTTTTTTTTTTAGAGAGGGTCTTGCTCTGTCACCCAGGCCATAGTGTAGTGCAGTCATGGTTCACTGCAGCCTTGACCACCCAGGCTCAGATGATCCTCCCATCACAACCTCTTAAGTAACTTGAACCATAGGCGTGTGCCACCACACCCAGTAGATTTTTTTTTTCTTTTTTTTGTAAAGATGATTCTTGCCATGCTGCCTAAGCTGTTCTCAAACTTTTGGACTCTCAAACTCCCACCTTGGCCTCCCACAGTGCTGAAATTACAAATGTGAGTTAAAAAAAAAAAAAAAAGAAAAGACATATGACAAATTAGAGCTGAACATAATAGAATTGAGAAACACACACAAACTCACAGAAAATATACACCAAACAGTCTGAAGAAATGGATAAATACAAGAATACATACAACCTCTCAGCCTTGAACCAAGAAGAAATTAAATCCCTGACATACCAATAATGACTTTCAAAATTCAATCAGTAATTAAAACAAAAGAAAAAACTTAACCAGAAAAAGCCCTGTACAAGACAGAGTCACAGCCAAATTTTACCAGATGTACAAAGAAGACATCTTACCGATCCTTGCCAAACTTTAACAAAAAATATAGAAGGAGGAATTCCTCGCTAACTAATTCTGTGAAGCCAGCATTACTCTGTTACCAAAACCTGATAGAGACAAAATGAAAAAAAAAAAAAAGAAATCTTCAGGACAATATACCTGATGAACGTAGATGTAAAAATCCTCAAAAATAAAATACTGGCAAACCAAAGCTAGCAGCACATGAAAAATCTAATCCACCAAATGAAGGAGGATTTATTCATGGGATGCAGATACTTTCAACATTCAAAAATGAATAAATGTGATTTATTAAAAAATATAATCAAAAAATTACATGATCATGTCAATAGTTGCAAAAAAGCCTTTTAATAAAAATTTAATATCTCTTCATGTGAAAAACCATCTACAAACTAGGCATTGAAAGAACATACCTCACCAAAATAAGAACCATCAATGACAAACCCAGAGCCAACATAATACTAAATGGACAAAAGCTGGAAGCATTCCCCTTGAGAACTGCTATAAGACAAGGATGTCCACTCTTACTGTTCCTATGTAACATAGTACTGAAAGCGCTAGCCAGAGAAGTGATGCAGAAGAAAAAAAAAAAAAAGGCATCCAAGTAGAAAAAGAGGAAGTAAAACTACCTATCTTCCCAAACAATATAATTCTATACCTAGATAACTTTATAGCCTTTGCTTAAAACCCCTAAATCTGCTAAACAACTTCAGCAAAGTGTCAGGAGGCAAAAGTAGTATACAAAAATCGGTAGCATATCTATACAGCAATAACTTTCAAGCTGAGAGCCAAATGAAGAACACAATCCCATTCACAATAGCCACAAACAACTGGCTACCAATATTCAGAAGATGGATATTTTCTTATTTTATTTACCAAAACAAAACAAAACAAACTAGGAATACAGCTAATCAGGAAGGTGAAAGATTTCTACAATGAAAATTATAAAATACCACTGAAAGAAATCAGAGATGACATAAATGCCCAGGAAAACATTCCATGCTAGTGCGAGGCTAAATCACCAGGTAACCAATAAAGGGAAACCTATCAGATTAAGAGCAGATTTCTTAGCAGAAACCCTACAAGCTAGAAGAGATTGGGGTCCTATTTTTAGCCTCCTTAAACATAACAATTATCAGCCAAGAATTTTGTATTCAGCAAAACTAAGCTTCATTAATGAAGAAAAGATACTGTCTTTTTCTGACAAACAAATGCTGAGAGAATTCAACAGTACCAAGCCAGCACTACAAGATCTGGTAAAAAGAGCTCTAACTCTTATAACAAATCCTGTAAACACATCAAAACAGAAACTCTTTAAAGCATAAATCTTACAGGATCTATGAAATAAAAATACAATTAAAGAACAAAAAGTATACAGGAAACAAATAGCATAATGAATGAAATAGTACCTCAAATCTTTAAAGAAAAAAAGGTTAAATGTAAATGTAATGTTAAATGTAAATGTCCTAAATGCTCCACTTAAACAATACAAAATTGCAGAATGGTAAAGAGTTCTCCAAACAACAACCTGCTGCCTTCAAGAGACTCACCATGCATAATGACACACCTATACTTAAAGAGGTGGAAAAAGACATTCTATGCAAATGGACACCAAAAGAGACCAGAAGTAGCTATGCTTATATTAGACAAGACAATCTTTAAAGCAACAGTAGTTAAAAAAAAGACAAAGAGGGACATTATATAGTAATGAAAGGCCTTGTCTAACAGGAAATTATCACAATCCTAAATATATATGCACCTAACACTGGAGCTACCAAATTTATAAAACAATTACTACTAGACCTAAGAAATGATATAAACAGCAACAAAATAGTAGTGAGGGAATTTAATATTCCATTGGCAGCACTAGAAAAGTCATTAAGACAGAGTGTCAACAAAGAAACAATGGATTTAAACCACATTTTGGAAGAAAAGTACTTAAATATTTACCAAACATTCTACACAACAACTGCACAATATACATTGTATTCATCAGCATATGGAACATTCTTCAAGGTAGACCATATTAAAGGCCATAAAAGAAGTCTCGATAAAACTAAGAAAATTGAAATTTTGTCAAATACTCTCTTAGACCACAGTGGAATTAAACTGGAAATAACTCCAAAGGAACCTTGAAAACCATGCAAATACATAGAAATTAAATAACCTGCTCCTGAATAATAACTGAGTCAACTATGAAACCAAAATGGAAATTAAAAAATTATTTAGCCGGGTGCAGTGGTTCACACCTGTAATCTCAGCACTTTGGGAGGCCAAGACAGGTGAATCACAAGGTCAGGAGCTTGAGACCAGCCTGGCCAACATAGTGATACCCCATCTCTACTAAAAATACAAAAATTAGCTGTGCATGGTGGCGGGAACCTATAATCCCAGCTACTCAGGAGACTGAGGTAGGAGAATCGCTTGAACCCAAGCGATGGAGGTTTCAGTGACCTGAGATTGTGGCATTGCATTCCAGCTTGGGCAACAGTGCAAGACTCTGCCTCAAAAAATTATTTAAAGTAAACAATAACAGTGATACAAGCTATCAAAACCTCTGTAATGCAGAGCAGACCTGGGTCTTGGACTTATCCAGACACCAGGGGTCAGCAGGCACAACTAGGGTGCAGTGTATACTGGCTGGGTGATGGGTGCCCCGAACTCACATAAATCACCACTAAAGATCTTACTCATGTAACCAAATACCACCTGTACCCTAATAACTTATGGAAAAATAAAAATAAAGAACTAAATAGAACTTCTGGAATTAAAAATTTTACTACAGAAATTAAAAAATACAGTTAGAAGCTTTAAGACCAGACTGTGCCAAGCAGAAGAAAGCACATCAAAGCTTGAAGAACAGTTTCTAGTCAGACTAAAACAATGAAATAGGGATTTAAATAATAAACAAAGCCTTCAAAAATATGGGATTATGTAAATTACCAAACCTAAAACATACTGGTATTTCTGAGTGAGAAGAAGACAAAGTAAGAAACTTTGAAAGCATACTTGATGATTTAATTCGGAAAATTTTCTCCAATCTTGATAGAGTTGACACGTAGAAGCAAGAAATACAGAGAACTCCTGTGGGACACTATACAGGATGACCATCATCAAGGCATATATCAGAGTATCCAAGGTCACCATAAAAGAAAAATCTTAAAGGTAGCGAGAGAATAGAGCTCAATTACCTATAAATGGAATCCCATCAGACTAACAGTGATCTTCTAAGCAGGAACTTTTGCCAGAATAGATTGACGACCCATTTTGAGAATTATTAAAGAAAAGAATTTTAATTTGTGGCAAGATGGTCAACTAGACACAACCAGGAGAAACATCTGCCACCAAGGGAGTGGGACATCAAGAAGACTGGTGCACTCCTAGCACGTCTTCAGAGGGAAGGCATTGAGAATAGATGGAGGGAAAACACAAATGCCTGGCTGAAGGGAGAGTCAGCTGGGAATCCTACTAGGGACTACTGTTCACCATGCACCAGGATGCATTCCTGGCCTCCAATAATTCTTGGGGAAAGGGCAAATTGAACAGGCAAGAACAATGCACTCTTGCCACAGAACACTGTAAACCCAGCAGGAGAAGAGCCCACAAACACCATGGACACTTCAGTTGTCAGGGAGAGCTGCTTAGAGAAGTAGTAGGGGCATAACTACAGCCAGTGCAGAGGACAGAGTGTTTGGGAACATCTGTAGTGGAGCAGAATCAGGGACACCCAACCCCCTAGGCTTGACTTGTTCCCAAAGGAGACTTTAGCCCTAAGGGAACTGAACAGTGCCAGGTGGTCTTGCCTATAAGATAGGGATAGTCCAACCTGAGCACCCCTCAGTCTGCCATCCTCTTCTGGGGTCCCAGACTGTTTGGTCCTGCTTGCAGTACAGCATTGAATGTCCAGGGGAGGTACCTCCTAGGGGTCCACATCATAGATGCTGCACTGGTGACCCGTGCCTGACCAGCAGAGAACTCCAGCAGAGTGCCTCTTGCAGAAATGCATGAGCCTGCATGTGCCCTGGCCCTATTGAAGCCTCCTCCATCCCACTTTGCCTGCATGAACTTGCCTATGGCCACATACCACATTGCTTGTTTCAGTCTTGTGTGAGCTAGTGGACCTTGCCTCCCCTTCCCCACAAGTGTGCAGTGCACATGCACCCTATCACACCACTGTTGCATGCACAAATTAGAAAACATGTGTCAGCTTTTGCCAGGAGTCACAGATCTGGCATGCAGCAGGAGATTCTGCATTAGATATACAGAGTCAGATTCAATCATCCCCTTGATTTCAGTTAGTCTCATCAGATGATGAGCCCTTGTCATAGATCTATATATGATGAATCTGGCAGTTCAATCAGCAGTCTAGATTTGTTTCCAAATTTTGTAATCCCAAAGAAGAGTCTTTAATCTGCCAGACTAGATTTCCAAGTGGCATACTAAAGACTGGACATTGACAGTGTCCCAAGAATTGTGTTCCGATTATTGAGCAGAGCAAGCATGTCCTCTTTTTTTTTTTTTTCTCTGTATGGGTAGTTCAGAGGCTAAATAGCCACAGCAGTTAGTGAACAACATCAATTTTCAGCTTAGCCAATCCTTCACTGAACCAAGCCCAGATACGTAAGGAAATCTCTGTAAACAGAGGGTATGATTGAGCTAGTGGTATTGTTTTAAGCAGGAGAGTTAAAGGTTAAGTTTCTCCCAGAGAGATAGTTGCCACTTTTACATATAAAGTGGAGATGCAGAAGAAATTCGAGTTGGAGCCATTGCTCCCCGTCCTCGCATTACTGCCCAAGGGCTCAGGTCCCCGAGCCGGGAGCCCCCGCCCCTGACATTGGTCCCAGGAGCAGTGATTCCGAAGGTGCACTGGAGACGAAGTGGAATCCAGGGGTTACTTGAAAGCTTGGGGCAGGAGCCATGCGTCCACTGTCTGCTGTGACTGCACGTGGAGCAGCCTACTTTGCCTGGGAACAGCTGGAGAGAACAGTGAGCGACTGGCTAGACGCCGGCGTGCCCCAGGGGTACCTTCCAAAGGTGCCCGCCTTCCCAGACTGGACTCCCAGCCTTGAAGCCTGCAATCCAGTTCCCCCTGATCCCTGGAGTCTGGGCAAGTCCAAGACCCAGGTCTGCTCCAGGTCTGAGAGCCCAAACGACTCAGAGGGTGAAGAAACTCCCAGAATATATTGCAGCTGGTACACACACAATAAGGCCTTGCAATCTCGGAAACCCTGAAACGCAGCTCTTCCTCTTCCCTGACTCATGAGGATGCTGTGTCTTCATTGTTGCTGGTGGATGGAGGTGTGGAAGTGTTTCATGCAGGGGTTTGGATGGTCAGCTCACACCATGATGGTGATCGTTTTCTGTATACCTAGTCTACCTCTTCTCTGTGCAACAGGTGGTGTATGTTGTTGGGCGCTCCAGCCTGCATGAAATCTCACATTCACCTGAGAGAGATAGTTGCCACTTTTACATATAAAAGTCTAGGAAAGAATGTTCCCTGGTATCTCTGGGGTGATGAAAGGACAGATGGGCCTGGACAACACTCTCCCTGTGGCTTTTTGTTTTTCCAGGAGACACACAAGCTGTCTTGAGTGAAGACAAACTTGAAGACTTGATCAACGTGAATCATTACTTCACCATCAGAATTTTATAGGAGCTGAGGTGTTGGAAACCTTTAACGTATATATTGTGATATTAGCTGACACCCCTCCTCCCACTCTCAATGCTGAGACTTTGAGAACATTTAAAGATCTTGCCCTCCAGGTTCTTTGTCTCAGAGCTCTCTGGGCCTTCTCCTCTGAGAGAGGGACCTTTCTATCCTCACAAGAGACTTTTGTTTCATTTTGCCTCTGTTGTGCAATGGGCTTTACAGCATCCTTTCCCACAGGTCAGAAATATTTCCCCAAGTCACACAGAAGTGGAGATCCTAGCCTGGGGCCTGGGGAAAGCTTGGAGTCCTGGCTCCTGAACTTGTTCCCTGCCCAGGTGTTTTCCGAGGGGAACTTGAGGCCACCCATCTTATAATCTCTTCTCAGGGCAGGTGTAAGGTACCTCAGAAGGGAGAACTGTACCACTTCCTCTTCCCCTCGAGCCTCTCATCTCAATCTTTGACTGATGAGTTTGAAGTTCTATGGGAACCATGCAAACATGTCCAGCTTGTTCATCTCCAAGGAAGTTGTGGGTTCTGCAGGCACCCTTGGGCCCCCACCAGCCTGCCATGAGTCATATTTCTTTTCTAGAAGGTGGACTTGATTACTGGTAGGTTTTAAAGGAATTTTCAGGAGCTCTGCTTTACCAACCATGATGGATTTTTGCCCCAGCTGAACTCTGCATATGCAAGTAGAATCTAGGTGCAGCCTCCAATCTGGGAAAGTCATCCAGCCCAGCATGTGGGTAACCTCAGGAATTCCTAATCCTGTCCTGGAAGAAGGAACAGTCTCTCCAGAACTCTGCCCAAAATAGCAGGTGCTTGATCGTTCTGGATTTGGAAAGGGGTGGGGGATGGTAAGTACTGTCTGTAGCTCTGGAAAACCAGCAACTACTTTCAAATCTATTGTCCATAATGGTTTGTTTTTGATGTTGCTTCTTGGCCTCAGAGAATCCCAGGGGATGTTTAGAAATAGCCTCTTTACCCTTCAGAAACATGGTGGTTTACAGGAATCAGCTGACTTCTGGAATTGTCTATAGAAGGAGGACAGGCCAGGTGTAGGTTACTGATGTCTTACATGAATAGCTTGGTTTTATAAACTTCTGTTGTGTATTATGTTGGGGCAGCCTTTTTTGATATATTGTATTTTTGTATGCATTTTGCAAAGCGGAGTTAACTGTTTCGTACAAGACAAAAAAATAAAATAAAAACAACTCTCGGCGCTTCTCCTGTTGCAAGAGTCTGATTTACTTTGAAAGGCAGGTTTATCTGAAATGTTGTATTATTGATTGCCCAATTTTAAAAGGTTGCCTTCTGAAACATCTTGAAATAAAATAGTTCTCAAACATAAATAAATTAAATTTAATTAAAAAAAGAAATGTCTGTGGAATCACATTACTGTTCTTGATTTTACCATTTCCATTTGATAAACCAAGCTTATTGACCCCTTCCCACCTAGCTAGTCATTGAGTCTGAGTTGACCAACTCAAAGATGGAAATATCAAGCCAGATGCTCACAAGTCCTCCATGAATCAGTTCAATTTTGACAGAAACCCAATTGTAAGCCATTAGCTGCTTTTCAAAATGGATGTACTGTGTAGCCATATCAGGGAGACGACAAGTCCAATTCCCCAAGAGATGTCTCTGGGTCTTGACAGCTTCCCTTTGCCAGCTGTCCTCATCAGTCACAGAGATTGTCCTGTATGTAATATCCAAGGAGTTGGTTAAGGTTCTGAGCCTCTTTCTTGGTGGCAGGTTGTATGAAGAGACGTCAACATTTTCTTAACTGTCAGAGGGTTCATATGTTGTGAATTTGCTCACTTAGTCCCAAGATATCACTTGGCAAGCAGGTCCCTGTATTTGGGAGCATAAATTTGCCACTCTTGGTGACAGATATGTAAGAACACTGCATTGAGGACTCTTGAGACTGGGAATTCTAACCAGTCAACTGACAGAATTATCATTTATATAGTGAAAATGTTGAACATTAGAGGGTAGAGGCACTAATACTAAATTTTGAGCCAACCACTGGTGACAAATATCATTGGAGTTTGTTCCATGAACACTTCCCTCTATCTCTGTCTCTCCACGATGGGGAGGACTTCATCTAAGATCTGTAGAATGAGAAATTACAAGCATACGCTACATCAAATCTTGCCATTTAGATGTAGAAGCAACAAGAACAATTTATTGAACTGTCCCAAAGGTGCCCCCAAACAAAGTCATACTGGCTCCAAACCCCATTGTGAACCAGGCCTAAACCCCAACAATTGCCTTGGTGGACTTTTTTTCCCTCAAAAGAACTCAGGCCTAGAGTTCACCACCGGCATTTCAGGGGGTTACAGCAAGAACTGTTAGGGGATTCCCCTATGTCCTCACCAGAATATAGGGATTGTGGGGGAGTTTCAGAATGAGGCAGGGTTGGGGGGAGAATTATAAACCTTTTCTGTAATCCCTCTGGCTCTTTGCTCCAGGTCATATGCTAAACCCTCTTCTGTGTACCTCCATTTGTGTAGAAGTGTAAGGGCTCAAGGATTCTTCCATTCTGTCTTTGATTGCCCCAGCAGCTCTGCTCCACAGTCTTGGTGCTTTCATCTATCCCATAGCTAGTACCCCCTCCCCCACCCTCCAGAAACTCAGGTAAGATAGTATCCTGGGAGCTTATATCTAACAGCTCTGTGAACATGTGAGCCCCTCCATTTCCTGAAGTACTCTACCATGCATATATGCTTTTTAGTCTCTTTTGAGGACAGAGAGACCTCAGGCTCACCACTAATCATCTTTTCCTTACAGCAGCTGAAGTGAGAAAAAGGAAGAAAACCGGGAGTTAGGAAATGCAGAGAACAAGAGACAGAGAGAAGACTCTGTCTCTACTAGTAAGCAAGGCGTGTTTGCATTTGGTTTCCAGTGGCCAGAAGCGTGGTTCAACTAAACAAACTTTGGATGGTTTTGTTCCAATGAAAACTCTATAACCTCACTGCGGACAGTATTTATTCAGGTTTGGCAAGTAATTGACTCAGCAGCATGACACCATCCCTTCTTCCTCCCACCCAGAGAAGAGGGAACAATAACCAAACCATGATTCAAGCAGCTTGCTTTAATTCTGCATTCTGCCCCTCAACTTCATTAAAAGGTAGGAGAGTGAGGGGGCAAGAGGCCTTACTCAACTTAGTGCCAATCAGCTTGGGAAAAAGCATTTGTTCTCCATTCCCAAGGAGTCTTCTCATATTCCCTAATCTGGTCAGTAAAATACCCTTTCCAGAAGGCTATGTTTCATCCGCATTACCAAAACTGAAAAGAAATGTGAAGAGTTTGAGACTGTATGCTACTTGCAAGCTCATGAATTGGCATACCATAGTTTCATAGATGTTAGCAGAATATATAATTCTTGAGTCAGAGTTTGTTTTGGTTCATGTTTACATTAGTTTCCTTTGTCCCCTGCCCCAAATCTCAAAGGATACATGAGGAGCAGCCATTCAAATGTTGACATACCAATATTCTTCAAACTAAATTTAGAGACAAAAGCTGTTACAATAAATGTAGAAAGTCCATGGAGAATTACCTCAAGAATATAAGATCATTGTTCCTCCACTATCTTTGCTTCTGACACTTTTTTTTCTGAAATCTGACTTTTGTTTTTTAGTAATAGAGTGTTAGTATCATTGATAAGTAGTGGTATCTATTTATTTATTTAGAGGTAACTAGACTTATCTCAGTCAAGTAGACACATAAAATTAATCACCACAGTAGGTAACTAGTTTAGTAGGGATAGCTAGAGATAACCAGGAAATCTATTTGAAATCAGAGGTTGAAAAACGGTTAATCACACCTCTAATTCTTATCTCATATAGGAATACGTATTTAGTACTATGGCTTGCTACTGGTCACAAGATTCCTTGTTAAGTACAGAGAATTAGTCGGAGCCAGAAGTAGAAAACCACAATCCTCACAACTAGAAATCCCTTTTTACTTCTTTTTCAGAGTTAAAAAATGTGTTTATTTAGAAAGGTTTTTCCTTCATTTGATGTTTAAATTTCACAATAACATTTGTCCTATAACAATCATGGTAAATTAATCAGATATTCATTTATTATCAAGAAAATATTTCGATTATAAATATATTTATTTCAATTTATTTTGAATGATTTTATAACTGATAGCACTTACATTCATATGATTTTACTGATACAGTGTTCTTTAAAAATTATACTTAAGTTCCGGGATACATGTGCAGAACGTGCAGGTTTGTTACATATGTATACATGTGCCATGGTGGTTTGCTACACCCATCAACCCTCATCAACATTAGGTATTTTTCTTAATGCTATCACACCCCTAGCTCTCCACCACCTGACAGGCCCTGGTGTATAATATTCCCCTCCCTCTGTTTATGGGTTCTCATAGTTCAATTACCACTTATGAGTGAGAACATGTGGTGTTTGGTTTTCTATTCCTTTGCTAGTTCGCTGAGAATGATGCTTTCCAGCTTCATCCATGCAAAGGAGTTGAACTCATCCTTTTAGATGGCTGCATAGTCTTTATAGTAGAATAATTTATTATCCTTTGGGTTTACACCCAGCCATGGGATTGCTGGGTCAAATGGAATTTCTGATTCTAGATCCTTGAGGAATCGCTACACTGTCTTCCACAATGGTTGAACTAATTTACACTCCCACCAACAGTGTAAAAGTGGTCCTATTTCTCCATATACTCTCTAGCATCTGTTGTTTCCTGACTTTTTAATGATTATCATTCTAACTGATATGAAATAGTATCTCACTGTGGTTTTGGTTTATATTTCTCTAATGACCAATGATGACAATCTTTTTTCATGTGTTTGTTGGCTGAACAAATGTCTTTTTTTTTTAAGAAGTGTCTATTCATATCCTTCACCCACATTTTGATGGGGTTGTTTGCTTTTTTCCTGTAAATTTGTTTATGTTCCTTATAGATTCTAGATATTAGCCCTTTGTCAGATGGATAGATTGCAAAACTTTTCTCCCATTCTGTAGGTTGCCTGTTCATTCTGACGATAGTTTCTTTTGCTGTGCAGAAGCTCTTTAGTTTAATTAGGTCCCATTTGTCAATTTTGCCTTTGTTGCCATTGCTTTTGTTGTTTTAGTCACGAAGTATTTGCCAATGCCTATGTCCTGAATGCAACTGCCTGGGTTTTCTTCTATAGTTTTCATGGCTTTGAGTCTTATGTTTAAGTCTTTAGTCTATCTTGAGTTAATTTTTGTGTAAGAAATAAGGAAGGGATCCAGTTTCAGTTTTCTGTATATGGCTAGCCAGTTTTCCCAACGCCATTTATTAAATAGGGAATCCTTTCCCCATTGTTTGATGTTGTCAAGTTTGCCAAAGATCAGATGGTTGTAGATGTGTGACATCATTTCTGAGACCTCTGTTCTGTTCCATTGGTCTATATATCTGTTTTGGTACCAGTATCATGCTGTTTTGTTTACAGTAGCCTTGTAGTGTAGTTTGAAATTAAGTAGCATGATGCCTCCAGCTTGTGTACCGAAAATGATGGTGAGAATGGAAACAAGTTGGAAAATGTTCTTCAAGATATTATTCAGAAGAACTTCCTCAACCTAGCATGACAGGCCAACATTCAAATTCTTGAAATATACAGAATACCACAAAGATCCTCCCAGAAAATACCTACCACAAGACACATACTCGTCAGATTCGCCAGGGTTGAAATGAATGAGAAAATGTTAAGGGAAGCCAGAAAGAAAGGTCAGGTTACTCACAAAGGGAAGCCCATCAGATTAATAGTGGATCTCTCTTCAGAAACCCTACAGCCAGAAGAGACTGGTGGCCAATATTCAACATTTTTAAAGAAGAGAATTTTCAACCCAGAATTTCATATCAAGCCAAACTAAGCTTTGTAAGCAAAGGAGAAATAAATTTATTTTTAATAGACAAGCAAATGCTGAGAGATTTTGGCACCACCAGGCCTGCCTTACAAGAGCTCCTGAAGGAAGCACTAAATTTGGAAATAAAAAACTAATAGCAGCCACTGCAAAAAACATACCAAATTGTAAAGACCATCAACACTATAAAGAAACTGCATCAACTATCACGCAAAATAACCAGCTAGCATCACAACGTCAGGATTCAATTCACACATAACAATATTAACCTTAAATGTAAATGGGCTAAATGCCCCAACTAAAAGACACAGACTGGCAAATTGAATAAAGAGTCAAGACTCATTGGTGTGCTGTACTCAGGAGACCCATCTCATGTGCAAAGACAAACATAGGCTCAAAATAAAGGGTTAGAGTGATGTTTTCCAAGCAAATTAAACCAGCAAAGATCAAAAAAGACAAAAAAGGACATCACATAATGGTAAAGTGATCAATGCAACAGGAAGAGCTAACTATCCTAGATATATATGCACCCAATACAGGAGCAACCAGATTCATAAAGCAAGTTCTTACAGACGTACAGGAGACTTAGACTTTCACACAGTTTTAATAGTGGGACATTAACACCCCACTGTCAGTATTACACAGATCAATGAGACAGAAAATTATCAAGGATATTCAGGACTTGAACTCAGCTCTGGACCAAGTGAACCTAAGAAACATCTACAGAACTCTCCACACCAAATCAACAAAATATACTTACTTCTCAGCACCACATTGCACTTATTGTAAAATTGACCACATAATTGGAAGTAAAACATTCTTCAGCAAATGAAAAAGGGTGAAAATTATAACAGTCTTCTGGACCACAATGCAATCAAATTAGAACTCAGGATTATGATACTCACTCAAAACTGCACAAATACATAGAAACTGAACAACCTGCTTCTGAGTGCTTACTGGGTAAATGACAAAATTAAGGCAGAGATAAATAAGTTCTTTGAAACCAATTAGAACAAAGACACAATGTACTAGAATCTCTGGGACACAGGGAAAGTAGCGTTAAGAGGAAAACTTATACCATTAAATACCCACAGAAGAAAGTGGAAAAGATCTAAAACCAACAACCTAACATTGCAATTAAAAGAACTAGAGAAGCAAGAGCAAACAAATTCAAAAGCTAGCAGAAGACAAGAAATAATAAGATCAAAGCAGAACTGAAGGGGATAGAGATGCAAAAAAATCCTTCAAAAAATCAGTTAATCTAGGAGCTGGTTTTTGGAAAAGATTAACAAAATGGATAGAATGCTAGCCAGACTAATAAAGAAGAAAAGAGAAGAATTAAATAGGCACAATAAAATATGATAAAGAGGATATCACCATTGATTTGCAGAAAAACAAACTACCATCAGAGAATACTATAAACACCTCTACACAAATAAGTTAGAAAATTTAAAAGAAATAAATAAATTCCTGTACACATACACCCTCCCAAGACTAAACCAGGAAAAAGTTGAATCACTGAATAGACCAATAGCAATTCTAAAATTGAGGCAGTGATTAATAACCTGCCAACCAAAAAAAGCCCAGGACCAGATGGATTCAGAGCCAAATTCTACCACAGGCACAAAGAGGAGCTGGTACCATTCCTTCTGAAACTATTCCGAGCAATAGAAAAAAGGGGACTCCTACCTAACTCATTTTATGAAGCCAACATCATCGTGAAACCAAAACTTGGCAGAGTCACAACAACAACGAAAAGAAAATTTCAAACCAATATCCCTGATGAATATTGATGACAAAATCCTCAAAAAAGTACTGGCAAACAAAATCCAGCAGCACATCTAAAAGCTTATCTGCCGGCCGGGCGCGGTGGCTCAAGCCTGTAATCCTAGCACTTTGGGAGGCCGTGGCGGGTGAATCACAAGGTCAAGAGATCGAGACCATCCTGGTCAACATGGTGAAACCCCGTCTCTACTAAAAATACAAAAAAAAAAAAAAAAATTAGCCAGGCATGGTGGCACGTGCCTGTAATCCCAGCTACTCAGGAGGCTGAGGCAGGAGAATTGCCTGAACCCAAGAGGCAGAGGTTGCGGTGAGCCGAGATCGCACTATTGCACTCCAGCCTGGGTAACAAGAGCAAAACTTCGTCTCAAAAATAAATAAACAAATAAATAAAATAAAAAAATAAATAAAATAAAAGCTTATCTGCCACAATCAAGTCGGCTTCATCCCTGGGATTCAAACCTAGTCCAACGTACGCAAATCAACAAATGTAATCCATCACATAAACAGAACCAATGACAAAAATCACATGATTATCTAACTCAATAGATGCAGAAAGGACCTTTGATACAATTCAACACCACTTCATGCTAAAAACTCTGAATAAACTAGGTACTGATGGACCGTATCTCTGAATAATGAGTTGTTATGACAAACCCGCAGCAATATCATACAGAATGGGCAAAAGCAGGAAGAATTCCCTTAGAAAACCAATACAAGACAAGGATGCCCTCTCTCACCACTCCTATTCAACATAGTATTGGAAGTTCTGGTCAGGGCAATCAGGCAAGAGAAAGAAATAAAACATATTCAGATAGGAAGAGAGGAAGGCAAATTGACTCTGTTTGCAGATGACATGATTGTATATTTAGAAAACTCCACTCTCTCAGCCCCAAATCTCTGTAGGCTGATAAGCAACTTCAGCAAAGTCCCAGGATACAAAATCAATGTGCAAAACTCAGAAACATTCCTATACATCAATAATAGATAGAGAGCCAAATAATGAGTGAACTCCTATTGACCATTTCTACAAAGGGAATAAAATACCTAGGAATGAAACTTACAAGTGATGTGAAGGACTTCTTCAAGGACAACTACAAATCACTGCTCAAGGAAATAAGAGAGGACACACACAAATGGAAAAACATTCCATGCTCACGTTTAGGAAGAATCAATATTGTTAAAATGGCAATACTGCCTAAAGTAATTTATAGATTCAGTGCTATCTCCATAAAGCTACCATTGACTTTCTTCACAGAATTAGGAAAAAACTACTTTAAATTTCATATGAAAGCAAAAAAGAGCGTGTATAACCAAAACAATCCAAAGCAAAAAGAACAAGGCTTCTGACAAATTTTGCCATGAAGTGTGTGTGGTGATTTTCTGGATGTCAGGGCTGAGCAAAGAAACTGTCATGACCACGAGATGGCAGTAGCACACAACGTGCTTTATTTGGGCAGTCCTTTGAAAGGTTTCAGGAAAGGGGAACTTCCCTCACAGCAGGAGACCTTCCAGAGGCAGCAGCAAGAGGCTACTACCCAGAAGAGGAAGAGTGCAAGGCAACTTCCAAGGGCGAGAAGAACCAGACAGGAGACTTACGTGTCTATGCGATGTTACTCAGGAGCCAGGTGTAGAGTTTCTGGGCCAGAGAGCTCCCATGGGCATCAGAGGCTTGGGGCTTTTTTCCAGCCCGAGTATGTTCTATCTAGGGATAGCACATATTGTGTCTAGTTTTACTGAGGGTGCAATGTGGGTGGTTTCTAAATAGGTAAGAATGTGCTTAGTGGGGGCCATATTTAAAGCAATTGGATGTGTAAACATTTGATTTTGGTTCCAATGAGCTTTGAGCTGATGGTCTTAGCCTCTGAATATAGGAGACAAAATACATGACACCATCTAAAGATATTTACCCACTTATATCACAGTCCATGTCTTGGCCCCTTGTGGTTCTGCAATCTAAGTTGTATGTTATTTCACAGAGTTCGAGTTGGGAGCCAGCGATGAAGCATCCTCAAGACCCAGAAAGCTATAAAACTACAAAGTAAGATTTTAAAGCTAGTTCTCAGTCAGTCTGTGCACTTCCTCAGCCAGCAGAATAGATTAGAAAAGGAGAGAATTTTGATTTGTCCAATCCGTTTAGTTAATAGAGTGGCATTTATAACCCCTTTGGTACATGGTCCCAGCTATCTGTAAAACTTGATGTTATCTCACACATGGAGCAAGATAATTTTAGCAAGCACACAGCCCCCGTGCCCTTCGCCCCCTCCAGCAGCCAATACCTGACCTAGGGCTATGCAGTTATCTCACACCATGGCCCCATGGTACTTTCGTACAGTGAGATTCAGCCAAGTGTTTCAGTCCTTGGGCTGTGTCAGGCTGTTTCAGTCCTTCAGGTGGCTTGTGCCTATAGTCCCAGCTACTCAGGAGGCTGAGGCAGAAGAATTTTTTGAACTCAAGAGGTGGAGATTGCAGTGAGCCGAGATCGTACCACTGCACTCCAGCCTGGGTGACAGAGAGAGACTCTGTCTAAAAAAAAAAAAAAGAAAAAAGAAATATCAATTGTATCATGACATTTGTCCCATTTATGTTCCTTTGTATTGCAACATTGTGGTGTTTCAGTGCGGGACCAAATGCTCCACAGACTCCATTTTAGAAGAAACATTTATAAGGAAGTGGTTTGTATACCTTTAATAACCTCAGGAGTGGCCCCTTGGGAGGTGGCAGTGTGACTACACCAATAAATTTCCTCCCAGGTACTCAGGGACATAAGGTGTCTATTGAGACACTGGAGACTACTAGAGGGAGCAGGGGAAGGGGACAAGGGTTGAAAAACAAACTGTTAGGTACTATGCTCAATACCTGGGTGATGGGGTCATTTGTACCCCAAACCTCAGCATCATGCAATATACCCAGGTAACAAACCTGTGCATGTGCCGACTGAATCTTAAATAAAAGTTGAAATGACAAGGCATAAAAATGTTTTAATAAAGATTTAAAAAATTCCTCCCAAGTTAGTTTCACTACAGGTCTTCTCATGATTGTTTCTATCCTCTGTAGGTTTGGAGTGTGTATGGATTTTTAAGGAGCCCCTAGGAAAGTAACATGGGGCAACAACTTCCCTCAGATATTTTCTAAGTTTTTAAAAATTGTGGTTTTGGTAGGCCTGACAAATTTCGTAATAGCCACAGCAGATAGTTGTCAATGTGGCTGGAGAAACTCCCATGCAAAGAGTAGTTAAATTTCCCCATGGGATCAAATATGTTTTTTGTAGGAATTGTCTTTGCTGTGACACCCATGAGCTATGATTTGTTCCCTGTGGGCAGCCGGCATTGCAACTGCTGTAGAGTCCACTTCCCCTGAGCGTTAAGTAAAACTTGCAGTTAGTATACTGAGATTACGTTAGGAAAGAATTGCCAAGCTGGTTGTACTGTGTGTATGTGCGTCTGTGTGTGCATGTCCGTGTGTGTGTTTAAGAAATGCCTTGGCCAGGTAATGTCGTGTGGTATGCATTGCCTCCCTTGTATACATTGATTAGCAACCAGGGAGGAGGTCCATGGTAAGGTTCACTTGGCTGCTTGGCTAATACAATTTCTTTCCATCTCCATAGCGGGGCTTCTAATGGAGTGAGAGAAAGACTATTATAATTAATAAAAAAATAAGCCAACAATTGTAAAGGTACACACTGTGGGTGGTGACTGCATTTATCATTCCAGGCATCAGAAAAAGCTATCATTTTATCTCTGCAATCCCATAGGACTTGTGGGTATTGGATCTGGATTACAGTATTTTAATGCAGTAAAACATCAGCATTAATAACATTAGCACCAATCACAAGCATCCTGGTTGTAATATTTGGTGCATACTATCGCTGGACATTCATTAAATGAGGCTCCACAGATAGCGGCCCATTACTCCATTTGTTTAATGGCACATGAGTTAATAATAGTGGGTTTCATCTGTTGTGAAGGAAAAGGTGACCCACAGACCTTAGAAGGCATCTATGAGTCACAAGTGAAATTGTAGAATCTGACTTAGCTGGAAGGATGGTACTAAGTGGTAGCAGAGAGAGGAGGAGAAGTGCTAGCCTCGGTGCTGATGTCTGTGGACTGACCCAGTGAAACAGGAGCATGGTTCCCTTTGTCCTCAGTCTGACCTATGTTGGGTCTCCCTGCGGTGTATATGTGGCATGCTGTTTCCATACATACTTTGCCCGCAGTAGGGTGTGGATCTCCAGGACTAGGGCGATCCACCAATCAAGGCAAAATTGACATTGATGAGGGTAGGAACTTTCTCAGGTAAGGAAAGGGCAGAGCAACAGCATAGGTTAAGGATTGCTCCACAGTGCCCTTAGTGGAGCAAAATACATGGGCAGAAAATGAGGATGCTTCCCTCTCTAGGTAGTGGTAGGTGGTTTGCTAGGTTTATGCTGGAAGATGAACAGACTAAGACTGAGAATAGACCCATAGTCAGTGGTTCATTCCAGGTCCTTGTCAGGATTGAGGGGAAAAGAATGCGCAGTCTCTGGATTTTCTATGACGGAGAAGGAAGAGGTGAAAGAGGCAAGTTTCTTTGCTGGGAGTGGTCACGTCAGGGCCCACCATGTTCGTGAATCCTGGTAAATCATATTGTGTCCAGTGGGTACATATATCAGCAGAGGTTGCAGCATCTCTGTTGGTGGTTTTCTGATTTGCTGTGAATTAAAATATGGTGCGGTTATGCCAGAAGGGTATGAATTTAATGTAAGCATGACTATGGGCGGTATCTTTGGCTGCTGGGAATGCTATTGTCTGGCATGTTCTTTCAATATCCCTTGTTTTAAAAAGCCCATTGTGTCATTCTCTGATACCTGTTACTGTAGGACTAGAGAATAAATGAGAAATCCAATCAGTGTTGTTTGGTAATGCCTATGGTTGAATCTTCTTTGCACATAAGTGAGAGTCTTGCTCTCACTGAGTAACTCTGTATAACTTTTGTACACCCAAAGGCCATACAAACTATTTTATCAACTCTTCAATCACATTAACAGAGGTTGGTGCCTTTCGTGGGTGAGCCAAGAGTAAGCCTGTGTAGGATTACTACATTGTTGTGGCATATGTAATAGTTCCTGCTGCTTCAGAGAGAGGCCCAATGAAATTGACTGGATTTGCCAGTTCTGATATGAACCTTCTCCTGCCGTGCAGTAGGTCCAAGTCTCTAGATTTGTGGTCTGTGGTATAGTCCCTAATAGTTTCATGTAAATGTCTCTTTGCTGGGTCTATTTCTCTTTGTGAGTTGATTTTCATATTCTCATGATGCCCAAATGCTCTGAACTCTCCTGTGTAGGGTGTAGGGTAGCTCTTACCAAAGTTCTGGTGTCTCCCCTCCCTTCAAGAGCATTGGCTGCTCTGGTAGTTTAGCTAGTTTGTCAGCTTCCACGTTGTATTGCACCTTCTCCATGTCTATTTGGTGTGAGCTGAGGTATAGTGTACAAAGATGTGCAGAGTGGAGGCCAACGTGCTGATATTTTTCCCACATCTTGTTACCCCAAATGTCTCAGCCTCGTATGTTCCAGTCCTGATTTTGCCCAAGTCTGAACAAAATAGCCCATTAGCCACTGACCAGGAGTTGCCAACAATGGGAAGCTTAGTAAAATGTTTGTCAAATGCCTTCTCTGTTTCTAGCAGTGTTGCACACAGCCAGGCCCATTGGGCACTTTGGCCCATCCCCAAATGGAAATTGGGGTATCTGAATAAAGGTGATAGGCTATGGCTGTCCTTCATCTGGCTCTCTTATACCCTCTGCTCATTCCGTTGATAAAGAAAAGCATTAATTTTCTTGTTTTGAGAGTGCTGGCCATCTTCCCTCCATTCCCCAGTGAGCAAGAGCCAGGTGTATTTCCAGGGTTTTTGGCAAGTTAACCTCACTGACAGAGTGTGTGGCTCTTTCCTCACACAGTAGTGACACTCCAGGAGGGCCAGGTTTAGTTTGATCCTGTAGATATCAGTTTCATTTTAATAAAGAAGCTTCTGTTGCTGATCCAGTTTTCCAGGCAGCTCTGTCTATTATTCAGGGCAAAACAGGAATCTCGGTTCATAGGGTATTGTCTATGCTCCGTGAGGGCTTCAGTTTTGATAAGTGCCCGATATGCTGCCATGGGTGTCTTTCTAGTGAATACTTTAGGCTGAGTCTGAGAGCTACTTACACCAAAAGCCCATGGGTAGGCATTTACTTGTCCATTTGGTCCAGAGGCTCCAGGAAGTAAATTTGAGGGCAGTGGAAACTTGTCATTGCAAATCTTGCCCTTGGGAGCACTAGAGGGAGAGCCAAAGTATTAGCCTCCTTTAGGTCACCCAGTGCCTGTTGCTGCTCAGGTCCTCGCTGCAAAAGGGAAGCTTTACAGGTGTCTCGATAGACATTCAGCAAAGATCAGCAAATATTGGAGGTGAGGAATGGGTTGGGCTCTCATTCCTTTGAATGTTGGGGCTTCTTTACTGATGTGGGTGGTTTAAGCATGAGGAGCTTGTCTTTTATCAGATTGGAAATGGTTCACCCTTCCGAGTTCTTAGCGTAGTCCCCAAATTTTACAGACGAATACCTTACATGGTGTAATTGCCCATCCACTCTCAATGAGAGGTTGTTTACTCAGGCTTGTGATGAACTGTGAAACAGAGTCTTGGTCAGGTTCTGCCAGGAGGATGTCACCGATATAATGCCAAAGCTTAGTTTCTGATGAAATTGTGGGGCAGCTGTCTATGTCCTGTTGGCAAAGACTGTGCAATCAGAGGGTCATTTAAGGACCCCCAATCAAGCTAGCATCACAATGAAGATGAGGGGAAACAAAATAAATACCCCAAAAGCAAGTGGGTAAAAGTGTACTATTGACTCTCAAAGGTGGAAGTGAAATGTATTTGACTTCGCTGTGAAATTTGTACAGAATAGAACATGTTAGCCAAATTTATAACTCAAAATTCAGATTCAGTGGGTGTTAGATGCCCTGGATTAGTAGACACTTACCACTGATGTTTTGAATGACACCGATTATGGCAACAATGTCTGATAGAGGTGCTCTAATAAAGGGAACAGCCCTGTTGAACTCTCTATGGTCTATAGTTAGCTTCCACTCCTTGCTAGTGTCTCTTATTGCGGGTCATATGGGGAACTGAAAGGGGAGGTAGTAGGAATCAGTGCTCATTTATCTATGTCACCTGTGACAGGCCATAATCCTTTAGTGTCTTGCCTGAGCTTCTGCTGTGGTGTATGAACCAGTAGGGGAAGGTTAACTGGTTCCCACCAGGAAGCGCCACCAGTAGCATAAAACTTTAGTCTTGTGTCATCAGTTTATCTGCTGCCTCGATAAGTCTGTTCCAATAATGGGGCAACGGATAATCTTGTGGTGGGGGGAAGAGGGGGCGGCTAGCAGGACAGAAGCATATATTTAGCAAAACTGGGTCAATTTTAGTAGTTAAGAAGAGAATTATTCCTTTAATTAACCCCCTCCCAAACAGGTAATCTACTGGAGGGGGAGGGGATTCCTTCTGAAGCATGAGTGTTTCTTGGCATTAGGGAGATTTGTTCACCCCTCACTGACAGAGTTAACCAGTGTTGTTTGTAGGAACCCAAGCCACAGTTAATATGGTAAAAGGGCAACTGTCTGTCAGAAGTGACCTTCCCACACTGCAGGATCCCTGTGTGGAAGAGGATTCTTAGGCACTTGGCAGCGATCAGAGACAGGTATGAAGGACAAGGTTGCCTCCGAAGGGAAAGCCAGCTGGGGGATAGTAATCTAATCCTAGTAAGTATTGCAATTGCTCCAAGATGATCTCACCAGAGATCATCAAACGTGGGACCTTCTTGCGCCTTAGGGTCTAAGATAGCCTCTTTTGTTCACCTCAGGGTTGATGCATACATGGAGGCCTGGCCATAGGTGGTTTGTTTGGCCCAGGAGTGGGCAGCTTCAGTGTTGACAGTAACTTTGATTTAGGCCAGGTAAGATATTGTAGTGTTAGTAGGCAACATCTGACTCTGAGTTTGTCTTTCAAGAGTTTCTATTAAATCCAGTGCAGCTATGGCCTCCTGAATCATTTTAGCACTAACCACCACGCCCAGTAAAGATTTTCTCAAGAGCTCCGCCCCCTGAGAAATAATCGAGTAGACTCAGGACTAGATTCAGACTCATCCAGTCTTGTCAAGTCATCCTGCCCCACCTCATTTGTTGTCTTCACTCCAACATGTCTAACGGGTGGAGGAGATCTTTGGCCTTGGCTAAACTTTTCCATCGACAGACCTCCCAGGCCATTATGAGGTCTAATGTAGGGTGGGCAGCCTTCTAAGCCACAAAAATACACATCAGCAATACAAATGTGAACAGAGGTCCAATGCCTCTGTGTGGCCTCTTCCCAAATTCTGCGCTAATTATACAGGATCCTAATTGGGGGCCGAATTTTTCCATCATGTACTATCACTCCTAATTGGTTTCATTCCCCGTTAGGTGGAATTCATTCCCTGCCGGGCACATTCAGTGAGCCAAGCAGCCCTTGGTTTGGTTCCTGTCTCAAAGAGACGCTGGGCCTCGGGTAAGAGAGAGGGTGGGACTCCGTCTCAGAGCAAGAACTGACCCTTTCTTCTTGGCTCTCCCTTTTGGTTTTTTCCATTTGTATTACTTTCTGGGTGGCTGCAAACAAAGCAGAGGGTAAATTATCCCAGTCCCTACCATGGTGACACTGTGCTGCCTTTTCTTCTGGAGACCACCTATCCTCCTCTCCAGAGACTTCTCATCCACACTGTCTCTCCCAGGAGTTTGGGCTCTTACCTCCTGTTTGGGTGGAACCTGGTGATAAGCTACTGCCAGCAAGGCCAGCACAGGCCTCATGGTTAGGAATGCCTGGTCTACCTGACGGCAACCTCCTGCAGAGTCCCGGGATGGGCACGGATATAAACGTTTTTGTCTTCAGTCACTATAAGTAACACTCTAGCTGGCTCAGCCCAAAGGTTGGGATATTAATATCTCTCTGGGCAAGGGATAGCATGATGACAACTGCCACATCATAATTGAGTGTCACCACAGCAGACACATGCTATACCTGCTTGCAAAGACCTCTCCACCAGCTGCCCTTAAGAGACAAGCCTTGGCCTGATGTCTCTGCCTTATTGGCTCATTTACTTGCCTAGCCGTCTCCGGGGAGGAAGACATCCTCACATCTCAGACTACCTGAAATCGTCAAGCCAGCCACAGGGAACTCTTGCCACTATAGCCCGGCCTGTTACGCAGTCCAGACTGGCTCACTCTGATTCCAGAGGCATGTACTCCCTCTCTTTTTCTACCCAGGTGTACAATGTCCAATGTCTACTGAGGGGCGGGGGAGGACCCAGGCCAGTGGGCTGACCTCCTTCCCCGGTATTTTGGCATCTCAGACCTCAAAAGTCAGTTCTAACGGCGTGGGTTCACTCAACTACTGGTGCTACCTCTAGGCCAGGTCAATGAGGCATAGGACGAGACTGCAAAAAGTATATTGTTGCAGTACAGCAATGTGCGACGCTACGCCAAACTGCTACAGAGACATTCTAAATGTAGACTCTGAGAACTTAAGGCTGCCTAGGACTGACTTTCCGATTGATTGTCCTACTACTGACTGGGTAGACTGCGTGCTAATTTCTTGTTCACCAAAATCCCATCCTTATCACCACTTGTGGTGAGTTCCAAGATTTCTGGGCTGATCAAGAAAAACGACATAACCAAGAGATGGCAGTAGCGCACAAGAACGTTTTTGATTTTTGTTTTTGTTTTTGAGAGGAGTCCCAACTCTGTTGCCCAGGCTGGAATGCAGTGGTGAGATCTCGTCTCAACTCAACCTCCGCCTCCCGGGTTCAAGCGATTCTCTTGCCTCAGATCCGGGGTAGCTGGATTTACAGAAGCCCGCCATCACGCCCAGCTAATTTTCGTATTTTTCAGTAGAGACGAGGTTTCACCATGTTGGCCAGCCTGGTCTCGAACTCCTGACCTCAGGTGATCCACCTGCTTGGGCCTCCCAAAGGCACGCCTGCTGGGAATACAGGCGTGAGCCACCGTGCCCAGTCCAGAAGCTTTTGATTTCGGCGGTGCTTTGACGGGTTGCCTGAGAAGGGAAGTCTGTCACATCAGGAGACCTTCCGAGGCAGCAGCAGAGGGCCACTGCCCAGAAGGGGAAAAGGGCAAGGCAAATCCTGGGGTAGAGGAGAATAGGAGACAACCTTATGTACCTGGGAGATATGACTCAGCAGCAAAAGAGGGAGTCTCTGGGCCAGAGAGTTCTGGAGGCAAGCAGTGGCATGGGGTCTTGTATAGCCCCTGGGTTTGCCTTAACTGTGGCTAGCAAATGCCGCTGCACTTTTGTGGGGCATGCAAAGCAGGCAAGCCCTAAATGGCTACACATATGCTTACTTGAGCTATATTTAAAGCAATTGCATGTGTAAAAAATTGAGCTTGGCACTGACAGCCTTTGAGCCCACTGTGAGGACATATAATGGCAACACAGAGGCCAATATATGGAGGCCATCTTTAACCCACTGATATAGCAATATGCCACTTCCTCAGCCACTCTGATTGATCTGTCTGGTGTGGTCTGAGATCAGATCCACTCAATTTGTATTATCAACAGGACTCTAAGCAGCAAGGTAAGATCAATCTGCAGCATCATTAACCCGAAGTTAAAACGTTAAGAGCAGAGATACAATACTGTTATTGAGTTTCTATCTAAGAGAAGAGAAAGCATAGGTCCACATAAAGTCTGGCAGGTGAATGTTTATAGCAACTTCATTTGTACTAGGGAAAAACTGGAAACAACCAAAATAACCGTATAGTGACATACTATACTATGACAAACAGTAATAAACTATTGATAGAATTAAGAGCATGGGTGAATCTGAAAATAACTATGCTGATTTGAAGAAGACAAGAAAGAGTATATAGTATATAATTCTCTTTATATAAAATTCTATAAAGCAAAAACTAAAGTGAGAGTAAGCAGATCAGTAGTTGCCTAAGGACAGGGATGGGGATGGGTAGGGAGGGAAGCAACATGAAGGGACATGAGAAAAGCTTTGGAGGTGATGGAAATGATCGTCTTTTTGACTGTGGTAAGGGCTTATGCTTATAAAACTATAATGTATGTTATAAATTATATAAATTACATATAACTGCATTTAGTTTTAAATTTAAGGAGTGGCAACATGTCTTGCGTCAAAGAACCCTCAAAACAACACCTTAACATGACTTATTCACCAGTTAACTTTTCTTTAAACATCAATAATAAATAAAAGTTGTGAACACCTGTTTGTTTCTATTTGTTTATTTTAGTGTGCTATTGCTTTTTCACATTCCGGGTCATATTTTCAAAGTATTGTTTCACATTCTGTACACGTATGGGATTTTTTTTTTTTTCACTATTAGTAAAGAGCATCTCAAGCAAGGTCCTGCTTTCTACTTTAATGGTATAGAAGCATATTTGACTCACACTTGAACCACTCGTGGCTTATGGGTGGGAAGTCTGATACATAAGGAACACTCTGGATTAGTTTTCCACTGGTAAGAAAATGAAAAAGTGATGAGCACTTTATCTAAATACCACGTGATGAGTCAAGTACTCAGACATACTACCTGGGTTTAGACCACTCTATTATCAAAATATTCCAATCAATTCCTGTGGACACTTTGTAAACTCTCATTCCTAATGCCTCCTCATCCTACAAGGTCCCACTCAAAGGTCTGATAGCTTGTCAGACCTTTGGGGAAGTGCTTTTATTTTTTAATTGAAAGGTAAGTCATGTGCAGAGCGGAATGAGGCAAAATGCAGCCAGCAGTCAGGACTTAAAGACCTCTCCTCCTCCCGGGCCTTGAGAGTTCGGTAGAAGCTCAGGAAGAAAAGCCAACCATCTGAGTCCACTGGGCTTTGAAGCAGGGGTCTTGCATCTGTACATGTGGGATAAATGATGTGAAAACCACTAACTCTGCTGCCGAACCAGCTGCAGGGAAAGGCTTTTCTTCTGATCAAGGTGACCATCTGGCTGTTGAACCTCATTTTGCACCAGGCCCTGATCCCTGAGCTGAGCCTGAGTCCACAGATCACCTGATGGAGAAGCCAGAGTCAGAGCCCAGGCCCAAGTGAGGCTGTCTGATTGCTGTCTGAGGTCCTAGGGACCACACTCCTGGAATCAGGAGGGCAGAGGTGAGGATGACAGTGAAATGACCAGAAGGTTAAGATACATGTGGATATTCTATCTTCACTAGGTCACATGGATGACAGACAACAGAAGCCGATAGGACACAAAGATGGCTGATTGTTCCACAGACATGGAAGGCAGGGGGTCAGGTCTTGTCAAGTCCCCCACTGTGCAAATAACGGAGACAGTTCTTACCAGTGATGTGCTCTACTGGCAGACAGTGTGGAATTTTCCTGGAGAAGGCTCAGACCATCAGTCCCTGGTCCCTCTTCTGGCCCCACAAAGAAGCTGATCAGAACATCCTCCACTGCGAGAGCATTGCACAAATGATTCCCTTTTTAGAAATTCTGCTAAGCCAGTCAGAAGATGACAAGTTTGCAGATGGAAGGGAATCAGAACCTGGGCAAAGTCTTGGAGTGGCCGAATGATCCCTGAATGTGGTTCAGAGTGTTTTCACTAAGATGAAACAGAGGGAGAAAGAAAACTCTGCACCCCTACAAACTTAGAGGGAAAACTGCAGCTTAATGTAACAGAGACCAGTCATGCTAGGAAATTTTATTACATTCTCGGAAGGGGTCACAGAGTTCTGTGTTTGGGCTGGTTTCCGTGTTGCAGTAATTGTCAAGCTCCCCAAATTCCGACAGAATCACTGAATTACCCTTGGCAGAAACGCGGAATTAGCCCTAACCCCTACCCTCATCCTCCACCTGGACCAGAGAGAGAAACAACTACTGAAATTTTCAGAAATTCCCAAACCTTGGCTCTAGCTCCGCACCCTCGGCCACAGAAAGGAAAGTTAGAGTGAGGAACAGGGTGAACAAGAACCGCATCCTCGCACTGCTAGCACTTCCTCTTTCCCCCTTTTGCTCTTGTGTGTGGGGTCAGAGGTTACTAGGCAGGGGTCACTAAGATTGTCAGTGGGAGGATGCGACCGCTGGTTGGTCCCTCCCAGACAGTTCAACATGGGAGGCTCCCAATTCGCCTTTCCCGTTTCCTGCAAGGAAAGACACCACAGCTGTGCATCCCTCCTTTAGAAACTGCAGATTGGAGGTCTGTTTTTCCACAGAACCCAGTTCTGAGCCATTTCTAGCAAGTGAGAGTGACTGATTGGAAGCCTAATGGTGACAGCTACCCAGGGGTCCGGCTTAAGTAGTGGATTCTCCTGGTAGTGAATGAATTTCAGATTTTACATTTGCATTGCAGCATTGCCAGAGTGACAGTTAAGAGAGTTGGACCTGGCAGCAGGCAGGACCAGCACTTAAAAGATAAACTCCCAGTTCATATACACGTCCTTGTGTTCAAGGTCGTGCAGCAATATGTGGGAAGCCAGCACAGTCCTGCATGTGAGTAGAAGGCTGTGGGTTAATTTGTCATCTGTGCCTTCTGAACACAAGAGGTGAATATGCTCTGTACAGCCCCAGGAAGAGAGTATTCAAGGGTGAGTACTATTTTAGTATTTTTTCTCATGATTTAATGGTATCTCATTATATCTCTTGATTATAGACACACCAAAAGAAAAGGGAATTTTTGTTTGTTTTCTTTCTGTTGTTGTTATTTTGGTTTGTTGATTTCTTCTTCTTTTTTTGGTTACTAAAATGTCTCTCTTTCTCAATACCAGTTGCCAATTCAATCACTAAATAATGGATTATTTGCCACGTTAAGAAGGGCAAAAACATGGGCTATTTTCTCCCATGAATTTTTGCCTATTTGAGACCCTAAACCAAACTGAGAAAAGCATGATTAGAACACTCAAAATGCCAATACAGTAAGATGGATACACTTTGGAAGACTAACTCGAGAATCTCCTGCCCTGCTTCTCCATGGATAGGGCTCCGTAAGGCAGGACTTTAAATGAAATCCAAAGACCTTTTCTCCATCTGTTTAGCTCTAGTGCAGGAGAACAGATCAGCATTTAAGGTATAAATGAAATTAGTCTATTCCTGAAGAGAACATTTGCTAGTCACATTTGTGGTGGAAGAAGCAATCTCACAACACAATAAAGCTCTCCTTGTGAGTGGAGCAGGCAAGTCCTGGGTGGGGCTAGACTACAGGGCTCACAGGCTCTATGCCCTGAGCCAGTGATGCTCCTTTGTGCCAGAGGCTGGGTTTTGTAGCAAACTCAGTCCAGGCCAGGGAGCACTGGGCCTACCAAGAAACCTAAATAGTCAACTAACCCCCCCGAAATAGACAGACCTATTTCTTTAATCATTAGTATTATCTGTATACCTTTAGGGGGTACAAGTGCAGTTTTGTTACATGGACATATTACCCAGTGGTGAAGTCTAGGCTTACCAGAGCAACAACAGGGTGGTAGATCATCTCCCTTGTGCAGCCAACAGCTGCAACCCTGGCAGGTAGGGTGCCTACTGTTCATACCGACTACAGAGAGCAGGTACTTCTCGAACCTGATGAAAGATATGAAGCTGGTTATCAGTTTGTTGCCTCCCACCTCCAAATTCGCCCTTCAATATATATTCTCTGATAATAGAGAGATTTTTAATGTATCTCTCCTTTAAAGTAACAGTGAAGAGCAGGATGTTACACTTACGTAATAGAGGGCTCTGGAGGGACAGACATTGAAAACGGAAGTGGTACTTCTATGATTTCTGACTCTCAGAGGTGCAGAGGTGAGGACATTGAGGATGCTTTGTCCCAGGCCTAGGCCCAGAACAACTGTCCCTCAGCAAACCTTCAGTCCTGGTGTGGCCTGATGATCAGCTTTCCGTGGCCCTCTTGATAGGGACACCCTGTACTCCAAGTCATTTGTCCACTGCTTCCCTCTGCTGACTTGCTGCATAGCCCCACCCCCCAGCACACACACACTCACACACACACACACACACACACACACACACACACACACCCGACCAGGTTCCTGTAATCCTTTCAGTACTGCAACCCTCTCAACACTGAGCCCCCCACCTTGATCCTGTGCATGGGTCATTGTTTACTTCAGGCCTCCAACCGAGCCAGGACCCCCAACCCCTACCTCACAGCCACATACTAGACACGAGCTATGGCTCGTCCATACTACCGTGCTCCAAAGGGTGCCTTCTTGCTTCCTCTCTGACTGTAGACCAGTTTTGGCTTTGCAGAGCAGCTCAGGTACTGGCAAACCTGTGGAACTTCTCTGCCATCCAGTGGGTTCTTCTCCAATGTGGTGTAAAATCCAGCCTTTGGGAGAAGTTTTCATTCTAAATTTGTCTTTCCTTGGGTACTTGCCCCCAGCCCCAGAAAACCCCAGATAGAGTTGTCTTATATCCTATATAACAGGCGTCCCCAAACTTTTTACACAGGGGGCCAGTTCACTGTCCCTCAGACCGTTGGAGGGCCGCCACATACTGTGCTCCTCTCACTGACCACCAATGAAAGAGGTGCCCCTTCCTGAAGTGTGGTGGGGGGGCCGGATAAATGGCCTCAGGGGGCCGCATGCAGCCCGCGGGCCATGGTTTGGGGACGCCTGCTATACAAGATCTTTTTTCATAGTTTAATGATTCTTTATATTAAACTTTCTCCTTCTAGATCACTGTGTGCTTTCTATCTCCTGACTGGATCCATACTGCTACAGAACTCAGTATCTCCAGCAAGCATTATTCTTAGTAGAGAATCACTGAAAGCTTTCTCTTTAAGAGCTGCATCAAGTAAGGATGTCCACTACTGCCACTTCTATTCAATGGTATGCTGGGGGTGGGGGTGGGGTTCCGAACCGAGCAGTGGTGCAAGAAAAAGGAATAAGATATTTGGAAAGGAAGAAGAAAGACTGGCACTGTTTGCAGATGATATGACAGTGTACATAAAATTCTACAGAGTATTACAGACCAATTATTAGAATCAATAGAAGAGTTTATACACCCGTAGGATAAAATGTTAATGAACAAAAACCAATTGCATCCTATTTACCAGCTACAAATTTAGACAATGAAAATTTCCAACACAGGATTTACAAGCTATGACGTGGCTAGGATAAAAAAAAAATTACCTTCTGGGAAATATATAAAATGTTATTTGGGCACATCAAAGGAGAGCTTATTAAAAGGAGATACAGACCACAACCATGGATCAAACATTCAATACTGAGAGGTCAAACCTACAATTTCAGCACAACCTGAATTAGAACTCCAAACTAGCTGTTGGTTGAAGTTTTCATGATGAGTTTACAATTTAAGTGGAACTGAAATGGGCCAAAGTTAGCCAAGACACTTTTGAAGAACAAGGTAGACCTGACTTGCCCTATCCAAATATCAAACTTGACTATCGGTCTTTAGTAATTAAGACAGTGGTATTTAAAACAGACAAATGGGGCCGAGCACTTAATAGAGAGTGTAGAAACTGGCCCATATGTGTATAGATACTTCATTTATGGCACTGTACATCACTTGGCAAAAGGCAGAATTTTCAATAAGTGGTTCCTGAGAAAACTGGATATTCACATAAATAAATAAATGAATAAATAAATAAATAAATAAATAAACTCTACTCAACACCATACACAAACAGACATCAATTGTTGTTGGATTAAGACCTGCCTGTGAAGGGCAATAGCATACATATTTTAGAAGAAAATATAGAGATTGCTTTCATGGCCCACGGTTTCTTAGAAAAGAAAAGATTTATTAAAACAGATTTCTTAAAAAAGCACTAACCATCAGGAAAAATGATGAATTTGACTATATTATAGTTAAGATCTTCTGCTCACCAAACACAACACAATGCAAGGGAAAACACAAACAGAGCCGGGGAATATTTTGGCCACAGGTGTGGACTCGTATTTAGAATATTTAACAGACTCATCAAGTCAGAAAGTACCAGGTGAAAAATAGAATGGGTTAGAAGAGGTAAATTTGAATAGGCCTTCCTCAGACTAGAAACTCCAAAAGGCTCATAAACACGAAAATGTGCAAAAGCTTAATAGTAATTTGGGTATTGCCCACGAGTAGACTGGCAACATTTAAATTCTGGCAATACGTGGTGTAGGTGAAGATGTGGAGCAGTAGGGACTCTCTGTGCTGCTGGTGGGATTGACAACTGGCCCAACCACTACAGAGAACAATTTGGCATCATCTAGTAAAGCAGAGGATATCCATACCCTATGGCCCTGTGATTCTATTCTTGGATATACACCCTAGAGAGATTTTTACACATGTGTCCCATGAGAAATGTGCAAGAATGTTCATGATAATCCTTGAAAATTAGAAGCAATCCTAATGTCCATCCGCTGTAGAATGGAGTGGCGTAATCGTACCACAATCACTCTGCTATAAGCGTATGCTGGAACGACAGTCAACGATGGAGACAAAGGATGTGCTTACTTACAGCTATTATGAACACCATGGACGAGTCTCTCAGGTATAATACAGAGTGACGGAAGCAAGCTATAAAAGGGAGCATGCCTTACGATTTCATTTAGACAACTGCATATCAACTCTATTGTTTAGGGATGCGTACAAAAGTGATAAAGCTATAAAGTAAAGCAGTGAAATGATTATTACAAAGTCAGGGCAATGACTATACCCGTATAGGAGAATGTGGGTTGTGATTGGGAGGAGTATGGTGGTTGTATTCCGGAAGGCTGGCAGTGGCCTATTGCTTGACCTTGGTTCTGGTTACACAGGTGTCTACTTTTGTGAAATAATCTAAACCATACAGATACAGTTTATGCACTCTTCTACAGCTCAGATGTGACAAACGCTTCCTCCAGGAAAAGTACCAGAAAGAAAAGTATGTGGAGTAGAAATTTTGAAGAGGTTTGAATAGTTATGGATGAAAAACTTGATCTTCCAGTCAAGAGACCAAGTGTCCGCTGTCATTAAAAGAGGGCGAGAGAGCTGGGAGTATTTAAACAACGGGTTACTCGCCCCCACCCCACCACCACCACCACCACCACCGCCAATCTAGTCATCTCTCTGTAAGTCTTCTCATCTCAGATATTTCACCCTATATCTGTGTCAATTCCCAACTCATTCCTGACATACAAATTGGAGGAATGTCGTCACCGTTAATAGGATCATTAGGCACCGCAGGCCCAGCAGGACTGGGCCACCACACTCAAATGCGAGCAGGTACACCAGGGCGATTGGACATGATCGTCTGTGCCTTTTACTTGGCAGAGTCTGTGGGGAACATTCATTCCCGTGTGAGACCCCCAAAAGGTGTGGGTCTCACTGTACGGTGAGCTTGATCCCAAACACAGTTTCCTACTGGAGGCAGTTGAGCTATCAGAAAGAAGGGACTGAAAGATGACTGATCAGTTTCTAATATCAACCACGATATCGTTTGGGCCTAAAACTCTGCGGTGCTGCTAGACTGAGTGTCTCCCTACCAGCAACCAGTTTCTGCTTTTAATCTTTATGACTGTTTCTTTAAGAACCGCTTTCAGAGACTCCTGAATGGGGGAGTTGAGATAAGTTGAGTCAGGAGCAGACAAAGGAGAATCTGGTTAAAAGATATTCTGATGAGCAAAACCAGAAAACCTTTTCACATCTCAGTCCTAAAACAAGATCAAACCAGAAATACCTGCAGCCATGAGGAATAATGTCTGGATGTAAACAAGCTTTGTGATCACAGGAAATTCCGTTACTTTTTACAACCACTGATTGTGTATCTGACTTCTCTATTGTATAGGCCATGTAAGGTATAGATTTGCATTTCCTCTTGCAACCACTGATTGTGTATCTGACTTCTCTATTGTATGGGCCATGTAAGGTATAGATTTGCATTTCCTCTTGCAACCACTGATTGCGTATCTGACTTCTCTATTGTACAGGCCACGTAAGGTGTAGATTTGCATTTCCTCTTGCAATGCCATAAACCAGAGCAAAGAAAGTGTATTTATTCCCGGCCTTTGAAAAATAAAATTCGCTGTTTAGGCACGGCTTACCCAGTCCTCCAGACCCCGGTACTTTCTGTCTTTATTTCTTCAAGCGCACGCTCTCTTCCAGGTATTGGGACCCTCTTGCAGGTCGAGAGACCCCCGGCAGACGTGCCGTCCCGGACCGGTCCCCGACAGAGTCCATTGCGGTGACTGAGGGTTTAACCTCAACACATTTAACCGGAACTCCTGCCCAGAGGCCTCCATGTGCTAGAGCATGCGGAGTCAACTGAGGAAGGCCCTCATTGTGCTTTGAGCCTGGACATGAAATTTATCACGGTACAACCGATGGTGGAAGGGCGAAGAGTTGGTTTGGGTTGTGCACTGTATCAGGAGAAGCCTGGAGTGGGCTGGTTTTTTTTCCAGATTTCGGTATAAATTGTTTCATCCTCCAGGCTTTGCATTTCTAGACTGAACCGTGCTAAGGTGTTTTGGCCACATTGCTCACTCGTTGTAATCTCTGTATCAGCAAGACAAAAATTGAACTATGTGGCAAATTTTACCGAGGACTCTGCTCAAGACAATCGTGAGTATGGCAGTTGTCCCGCGGGGAGGTGGGAAAGGGAAGGACACTTTCAGCAGAAATGCCAACACTATGGTGGTCTAATGCTGACACAGAGACAGTTTATTCTCTCAGGAAGTATCTTTCATCCATCGGTCCAGCCAGCCAGCCAGCCAGCTGGGCAGTCCGTAATCATTTTTTTTTTTTCTTATTTATTTAATTTTTTTAAATTTATTTTTTAAATTGCATTTTAGGTTTTGGGGTACATGTGAAGAACATGCAAGAACGTAATCAAATTTTCACACACAAAAAGTACGAAGCAACACGTCTAACACTGGGAGGGGCCGGGGTGTGTTTATTTGGGTATATACAATGAGTCACGGATTAAAATTGCTTTTAGCGGATAGCTACTTAGGTGTTCCACAGCGTTAATGAACAAGCTGTCGTCATTTCCCCATTACCTCAGAAGACCTCCTTAGTTGCTTAGTTATATTAATGGTAGAACGTATTTAGGCATACCAGGCTCGACCTCTGGGCTTTCTGTTCTGTTCCAGAGACCCAGTAACAGAATATTTAAATCACCGTGGCGTTAAATACGTTTTAATATCTGATAGGGCCAGTTTCTGCGCATTGCACATTTTTTTTTTCCCTTTCAGGAACGTGTTCGGGCCCGCGGCAGGGGGCGGGGTCGCGCCTCCGCCGCGGCTCCGGTTCCAGCCGAGCCTCACGGACGCAGAGATGGAAATCCCGAAGCTGCTCCCGGCTCGCGGGACCCTACAGGGCGGCGGCAGCGGCGGTATCCCCGCGGGCGGCGGCCGGGTCCACCGAGGCCCTGACCCGCTGGCGGGCCAGGTCCCCACGCGCCGCCTCCTGCTGCTCCGAGGCCCCCAAGATGGCGGGCCCGGGCGGCGGCGCGAGCAGGCCCGCACGGCTTCACGGGGCCCGGGCCCGAGCCTGTTGGCGCCGAGGCCGGATCAACCTAGCGGCGGCGGCAGCGGCGGCGACGACTTCTTCCTGGTGCTGCTTGACCCGGTGGGTGGCGACGTGGAGACCGCGGGCTCGGGTCAGGCCGCAGGGCCTGTGTTGAGGGAGGAGGCCGAGGCGGGCCCGGGGCTCCAGGGGAGCAAGAGCGGCGCGAACCCCGGGGGCCGCCCTGCGCTGGGCCCTCGCTGCCTGTCCGCGGTTTCCACTCCGGCCCCCATCTCCGCCCCCGGCCCCGCCGCGGCCTTCGCGGGCACAGTCACTATCCACAACCAGGACCTGCTGTTGCGCTTTGAGAACGGCGTCCTCACCCTGGCCACGCCCCCACCACACGCTTGGGACCCGGGGGCCGCGCCTGCCCAGCAGCCCGGGTGCCTGATCGCCCCGCAGGCCGGGCTCCCGCAGGCTGCGCTCCCGCAGGCCGCGCAGTCCGGTGACTGCCCTGAGCTGCCGCCGGACCTCCTGCTGGCCGAGTCGGCCGAACCCGCGCCTGCCCCGGCGCCCGAGGAGGAGGCGGAGGGCCCGGCCGCCGCCCTGGGCCCCCGCGGACCGCTGGGCTCGGCCCCAGGCGTGGTGCTGTACCTGTGCCCCGAGGCGCAGTGCGGGCAAACCTTCGCCAAGAAGCACCAGCTGAAGGTGCACCTACTGACGCACAGCAGCAGCCAGGGCCAGAGGCCCTTCAAATGCCCCCTGGGTGGCTGCGGCTGGACCTTCACCACCTCTTACAAGCTCAAGAGGCACCTGCAGTCGCACGACAAACTGCGGCCCTTCGGCTGCCCGGCGGAGGGCTGCGGCAAGAGCTTCACCACCGTGTACAACCTCAAGGCGCACATGAAGGGCCACGAGCAGGAGAACTCGTTCAAATGCGAAGTGTGCGACGAGAGTTTCCCCACGCAGGCCAAACTCAGCGCCCACCAGCGCAGCCACTTCGAGCCCGAGAGGCCTTACCAGTGCGCGTTTTCCGGCTGCAAGAAGACGTTTATCACAGTGAGTGCTCTGTTTTCCCATAACCGCGCCCATTTCAGGGAACAGGAACTCTTCTCCTGCTCTTTTCCTGGCTGCAGCAAACAGTATGACAAGGCCTGCCGGCTGAAAATTCACCTGCGGAGTCACACCGGCGAGAGACCTTTCCTTTGTGACTTTGATGGCTGTGGCTGGAACTTCACCAGCATGTCCAAACTCTTAAGGCACAAAAGGAAGCACGACGATGACCGGAGGTTCACCTGCCCCGTGGAAGGCTGTGGGAAGTCTTTCACGAGGGCCGAACATCTGAAAGGCCACAGCATAACCCACCTGGGCACGAAGCCTTTCGTGTGCCCTGTGGAAGGCTGCTGTGCCAGGTTCTCCGCTCGCAGTAGCCTCTATATTCACTCCAAGAAACACCTGCAGGATGTGGACACTTGGAAAAGCCGTTGCCCGATCTCCACTTGTAACAAACTCTTCACATCCAAGCACAGCATGAAGACGCACATGGCCAAAAGGCACAAGGTGGGCCAGGATCTCTTAGCTCAGCTGGAAGCGGCAAATTCTCTTACACCCAGCAGTGAACTTACCAGCCAGGGACAGAATGATCTCAGCGATGCAGAGATAGTGTCTCTCTTCTCCGATGTGCCTGACGGCACTTCTGCTGCAGTGCTGGACACGGCATTGGTGAACTCGGGAATCTTGACTATTGACGTGGCTTCCGTGAGCTCCACTCTGGCGGGGAACCTCCCCGCTAATAATAATAATAATAATAATAATTCCTTAGGGCAGGCTGTGGACCCTCCGGCCTTGATGGCCACCAGCGACCCTCCTCAAAGTCTGGATACCTCTCTCTTTTTTGGAACGGCCGCCACGGGTTTTCAGCAGAGCCCCTTAGATATGGATGAGGTCTCAAGTGTAACTGTGGGGCCGTTGGGATCTCTGGGCTCTTTGGCCGTGAAAAACTCCAGTCCAGAGCCCCAGGCTTTGACACCCAGCAGTAAGCTCACGGTGGACACAGACGCTCTGACTCCTTCGAGCACCCTTTGTGAAAACAGTGTCTCAGAACTACTGACGCCAACCAAAGCGGAGTGGAACGTACATCCTGACTCTGACTTCTTTGGACGGGAGGGAGAGGCCCAGTTCGGATTCCCCAATGCGGCAGGAAACCATGGTTCTCAGAAAGAAACAGATCTTATCACTGTGACTGGCAGCTGCTCATTTTTGGTATGAACCGACTCTATATTCATTCCTCGCCATGTGGCTTACTTTTATTACAGTCCATTTTGAGGATATTCTGGACTAAATGTTTAAGTGCAGTCATTTATTTGTGGTTTGCAAAAAGAGCACAGCCCTGGACTACAAGTTTGGAGATCTAAATTCTGACCTTGAGTCTGGAACTGACAAGTTGTGTGACCCTGAGCAAGTCACTTAACCTATCTGAGCCTTAATTTCCTTATTTATAAATCGAGGTGGTTTGAGTAGATTGCTTATAAGGTCTTGCTGCTCTGTGATCCCTTGATAATACTTTCCTTACCTTGAAAAATATGAGAACGCTTTTCAGTGATGTGGCATGTCTTTTTTTTTTAACTGCTCCCCACCCCTGGCATGTTCTTTTATTGGCAAACATGCATAATGTTGCATCACATTATGATGAACATCCATGTACTTTTCACCCTACTTCAGCAATTATGAATCCATGAACAATCTGTTTAACTTAGCCCTACCCAATCTCCCGTTCTAGCATTATTTTGTAACAAATAGAAAATATCTGATCATTTTATCCATATATAATATATATATGTAGTATATATTATATATATATATATAAGCTGTCAGCTGATACGGAAAAATTGATAATTCCATTATCATAAGTGATATTTACAGTAATTCTTTAATAACTGTAAATATCCAGTGAGGGTTGAAACTTCCAATTGCCTCATAAATGCTATTTGTTTTATTATTTTTAATTAGTAGAATCTCATTAATCTCCTAAGTGTCTTTTTAATCCTTATGTTTCCCCTTCATCTTTATTTTTTTCCTTGCCATTTTGTTTATCAAATGAGGTTGTTTCACATGTAGCATTTGCCACAATTTAAGTTTTGCTGATTACATCCCTATGGTAATGTGTGCTGTCCTCTGTTCTCTGTTTCTTTAATTTGCTGCTTATGTCTAGAGACTTGATGAGATTGAAACATGGGTTTTGGCATAAATGTTTCATAGGTTATGTTGTGTTCTTTTATTAGGTGGCGCATAATCTGGTTTTCTCTCTTTGTGGTATTAGCAGCCGCTTCAGATAAATGCATTAATTCATGATGCTTCTGATATGATGAATCATCCTGGTAGAGTTACTAGTCGTTAGGAGAGGAGGAAATGCTATGTAATAGAAATATTATTCAATGCCAAAATATTTTCTTAAATAGTCATAGAACTAACAAGAAAAAAATAGATAGCAAAGAATGTGTTGGCTGTTCTCCTTGTATGTCTTCCTGACTTCTTTTGATGATGGAAGGCTGTTTTGTGGAAATTACCAGCCAAGACTTTGACATGAAACAGACCTACGGTTAAATTTGGGCTCTGTGGTGTTGGATAAGTGGCCTTGAATAAATTAGTTACTAAGCCTCAGTTTTCTAGCTTTTAACTAATCATAGCAATGCACACACATACCTGACACACTGTTAAATTTTCTTCTCTTTCTGTTTCTTATGTTAAGGAAAAATACTATATGTTTTGGCATATTTTGGTAAACTTGTACCATTTTTACTCTCTCAGTGCTTCCTTCTATAAGATAATAATTAGAGTTTTTATCTTATTCATGTGCAGGCAAAAGATCTTTATGAGTAGGAAAGGGAATCTGTTTATTCCCTCTTACCTCTACTGAATAATTTTCTCTCCAAGAATTGTTCTGGGAAATACCAGGAGTGGAGACATTGCCACATGCATAACAGCGTATCTCTCCATTCGATCAATTTCTCACCATCTTTGCTCTGTTTTGAAAGTCAGGCTTCTCTATAACTGTAATGCCTGCTGTTCCCTGAAAATCTAATAATGGAGCAGTGGAGGTTTCTTTCTTTCTGTGTTCTGTAGATCTCATTGTTAGCACTTGGAGTTTCTCAGAGTTAAAAGGAAAGATTAAATTGACATAATTGTGTAAACTGTCTGTCTTATGTTAGTGTAGCATTTTGCAATTTGGGGAGCATCTTTACAACTTATGTCTCGTTGTTCAGAACGACCCTGGGAAGTAGTTTTGGCAAGTCTATGTTGTTTCATGTGATTTAACCAACTCCCATTCCAACTTGGCTTTGGCTAAATCTGACAATTATATAGCTTAAAACAAAGAAGATACATTCTTTTCACCCATCCTAGTCTACCTATCCAGCCTTCATGATTCATTCTTGTGTCAACATTAGTTGTTGTTTTCCATTTCAATTGGTTTCTCTTATGGTCATTTTACTTACTTTCTTCTCCACTCCCTTTCCTGCACATTCACGTCCTTGCCATGCCTTTCTGTCCTTTTTTAAAATGGATATATCTTTTTCCTGCCATTATCCCTCAGACATTCTCCTCATGGCACATTTTCTTCAAATGCTAACATTTACTAAGAGTGTACATTGGAGTTCTGTGCATACAGGAAGAAGTTATTTTCTGAGCTTAGATAATACTGTGTGTATATGTGATTCAAATGATGAAGATTATTTTCTATACCCTTCAAATGAGAAGTGGATTTCTGTTTCATTACTTCCATTTTTAAGTTTTTGCCAGAGAGTTTTGTTAATACTCTCTTACTTGCTCTAGTGTACTAGTCCAGTAGTGTTTGCATGTGGATGTCTGTGGATGACAGTTATTGTAGCACTTTGGCAGTGCACTAAAAATTTGCCGCTATGAAGTGTTTCTGTATTGTGTGTGTGTTGAAATGCACACACAGCTATACTCACATATATATTAAAAGTGGTTGTATTCATTTAGTAAAAAACAAAAAGTAGACATACTTTTGTAAATCAGATAAATGCTTGGAATTTGATTGTGTCTACCCATTCAACAGTTTTCCCTCTTTGCTCTGGAAATATTTGTACTCATATAGCATATTTCAAAAAATGTCATTCATTAAGGCCTCTTAAATAGACCACTGTTTTTTGTGTCTGGCAGATAAGTATGTCAAGGATTGAGATGAACACATAAGTCATGGAAATTAAATAAATGTATAAACATAAAGATAATTTAATGCTGTGACTTCATTTTTTAAATTCTTTAAACCAACTTTCTCCCAATAAAAAATTGTAAACTGTATATTTTCCTACTTATTCCTGGAATTGTCAAAGGACAAATGTTACATTCTCAAAGGGAACAGCTTTTATTTGTCCATGGCCTCACAGTTTCACTGAACAAATTTGTTCAAATGATTTCTCTTTCAACATCATTTTCTAGCAAAATCGTGGAGAACAGCTTTACACTTTCAAGGTAATAAGTTTAATTCTGTTGGTGGTGACAATTTGCACATGACTTGTCTGAAAAAAGTTGCCATCCCTCTTTTTAAGTAATGGTACTGTTTTAATTTTATTCTGTTTCCTTT
Organism: Saimiri boliviensis; assembly: GCF_048565385.1. Lineage (NCBI taxonomy): Eukaryota > Metazoa > Chordata > Mammalia > Primates > Cebidae > Saimiri > Saimiri boliviensis. Next base: position 52,310,045 of record NC_133470.1, read on the forward strand.
CTGCTTCGCCTCTGGCATTGACTTATTAAAACTTCTCATCAATTGAAAATACAGTAACATAATGGATTAAAAAATTGTTTTTAGGGGCTCCATTTATCATGTTTGTCATAAGCTAAAAATATACTGATATTGGTGGGGTTTTTTTTTTAACCAGTTAGTATAATTAATACAACAAAATGCTTGAGTAGTAGTTGAGAAACATGGATAGCCTATGAAGTTTGTCTCTGCGACTTACATTTTTCATGTTCATATCCAGGAAACATATGAGAAAGTAATTTGTAAGCTGGAGATTACACTGTATATATTTCAAATTAACAAATATTTACTGAACATCGTTGTGCAGATTATACGATAACATACTGAGGGGTCTATGATAGGAGTAGTATATGACCCTGACCTTTAAGGAGATTGCTGTTGATGGGAGGAGAGAGAAAAATAATATATCTAAAAATTGGAGAACAAAAACAGAAAAATGTTTACTTGGGTACCAAAATGAAGATGATTAAGAGGTTAAAAAAAAAAAAAGTAAGAATAATGAGATGTTTATTCTGGACACAGAGATGAGCCAGCAAATATATTTTCACAGAAGATTCAGATCATGAAAATGATATTTTAGAAAAATTAATGTCATGGAAGTGTACGATGTGGATTATATGGGAAAGACTGGAATAAAAAAATTAGCGAGAAAGCTTTTGCAGCTATCAAGGTATGATAGGAAGGATGAAGCCAGGACTAGGATAGAGTCAGTGGAAATCAAAAGGAAGAAAGAAATATTGGAAATATTTTCAAATATTTCCAGTATTTGAAGACAGATTTCAAATATCAGATAATTTCAAATATCTCTTCAAATACTGAAGAGAGGAGAGAGTATTACTTAGTGCCTCATTAGAGTGGGAAGAAGGAAGGGAGAGAGACAGATTATCATAGAAACCAAGAATGGTAACTCAAGTTTTCTTGGGGAGTATAATAATCATGTTTTTGCTAACAGAATGAGGGAAGTCAGGGAGAGTTCTTTTTGAGAATCAGTGTAGAAAGATTGTGTACTTAAACAATAATTGTTAAAGTGTTGTTATCCTGCATGAGCTATCCACATTGTGGTTTATCCACTTTCTAGAAGACAGCACAAGGCTACTTCTTTTTTCTTTTTTTTTTTGGCAGGGGTTTCCTTTAGACATGCTTAGAACTACCTACACAGTTGTGATCCTCTTACCTCCTTTTGTATTACCAGATACCTCCCCATCTTGTCTTGAATGATCCAGATCTGCACTGGTCAATATCATAGTTACTAGTCATATGTGTCTACTTAGCAGTTGAAATGTGTCTACTACAACAGAGGAACTGAATTCTTAATTTAACTTATTTAAATTTAAATTTTAAAACCAAAGCAGTATAAAATATTTTTCTATTAGACACAATTCTATTGTTTTGGCAGGACTAAATTTCACTTTAGCCACTGAAAATTTAGTATCTAAATTGAGGTGTGCTATGAATGTAAAATACCTTAATACAAAAAGTTTTCAGAGACTTAATGCAAAAAATTAAATATCTCATTAGTATTTTAATATTGATTACATGTTGAATAATGTTTTGAATAATCTTTTGAATAGATTTGAATAATGTTTTGAAAAATGTTTTGAAAATAAAATATTCAAATTAATTTTACCAGTTTCTCCTTACCTATTTAATATGGCTACTAAAACATCTAAAATAAAGGTGGGGCACAGTGGCTCATGCCCATAATCCCATCACATTAGGAGGCCAAGGCAGGAGGATGACTGTGACCAGGAATTGGAGGCTGCAGTAAGCTATGATTCCACTGCTGCGCTCCAGCCTGGGTGAGAGAGTGAGTCCCTATCTCTATAAAAAAGAAGAAAAGTAAAGAAAATTGAAAATTAAACATCTGACTGTTTTAAGAAATAAAATTATAGATAAGCTCTCATTATATTTCCATTGGACAGTACCAATCTGGACATTACATCACTTCCTGAGACTACTCTATGCCTTCTGTGCTGTATAATAACTTTTAAGATTCGCTGGCTATTCTATTTTATGTTTAGGGTATACTAATCTATGTATTATAAAGGACTGCACCACAGTTTCAGGAACAGTATTTTGTCATGAATTTCAGCAGTTCGCTATGAAAGTAGAAATGGGTTTTACCTGCATTCTTCTCAGTTGCAGCCAGGAAGAGTAGGCTTGTGAAAAGTCCAATATTCCTGGATCTGTGGGAGATTGCCTCATTGGGGCATCTTACGCATAATCTCTTCTGTCACTAAAGAGAATCATCAGCCAAGTGATAGCATGAGAACCCCTACAACAATCTTTCCATTTTGTAGTTTCCCTGTTCACTAAAAGAGATAACTCTAGAAGGAATGGAACAAAAATAAGGGGTAAGAAAGTAAAGAAGGAGTGTAAATAACTCTCCAGGAATTATATTGTATTTGATGGTAAATTTGACAGGAGTCCCACATTGTCACGTAGGATAATTTCTCACTCTAACAATTGTTGACATTTAAAGACATACAAAACTCTTTTAATTTTTATTTTTCTAAAGATAATATTCTAATTCAGTATCTTAAAACAAGCCATACAAAGATATCTAACAGCACCAACAATTTCTGAATTCTTTAAGACCATTCATTCTATTTGTTTACTAAGTTATCAATCACCACTTATGTATTGAGTACCTAACATATGAGGTATTGTGAATTATTGCACCTAAAGTATAACTCATTAATCCATTACAAAATATTTTTCAGTATCAAATGTGTAACAGTTATAGTCCTTACGTTTAAAGATATGATCTATATGGGAAACTATTAAAACCAATGTATAACAGCTTTAAAAGGTACATTATAGATTTACCAGATAAGAAGTACCATTTTCTGTAAGTGAGCATAAATTTTGGTGATGGGAAACCAATATACACAATATCATGAAATATCATATTTCATCAGAAACTAAAAGTTTGTTTAAAGTATAAATATTGGAACAAAATTATTCTAAACTAAAACTTTGATGGGTTTCTAAGAAGTAGATTTGATAACCTATAGCAAAATATGAAAATCAATTATGAAACAGATTTTATTTTTATTTATTTTTAGATTGCAACTTTTGGCTTGATGAGTCTTATAGCTATATGTGATCCTGGGGATTGTGTACTTACCTCCCTTATTTTAGGAATAAGAAAAGTATTAAGCCTACACTTTGTGTGTAAATTCATTTTCTTCTAATTATAAGACAATATTGCAAAATGTAATTCTTTGGAAAAATAAGGACATTATTTTGAAGATAAATGTATTATATAAACACACTGGGTATAAAGAATAAAATAGTAATTAATTTTACTATTTGGTAACATTTGGAGATGAAAGTTAGAGTTAAATCTGGAGGAACCTAAGAGTTCACCAGTGCTCTAGGGTGGGGGTTCTCTAAACAAGTTAAGTGTTTTGATTTCTGGTAAAAAAAAATACTAGCTTAACATTTTTGAAAATAGGAAAAAGTTTGTTTCAAAATAGCCAAATAAAACTTTATTTAATGCTAAGAAATTTTTATATTCAAGTTGTAAAACACTCACAAAGGATAAAAAAAAAATGAATTTCGAATCTCAGACGTTTTCCTTATAGCATAACAGAAAAAGAAAGCGATTTATTTTAAACAAGACTAACTTCTCTCTTCTGTTTACAGTACAGCATAGAAGCTAACTTCAGAATTATCTTCTCTCTTCAAATGACAGAAGGAAACTGTTCACTTGTCTGCTTAGAAATTTTGCAGAACAGAGAGCCATAGTGGAAATACTACTGAAGGAGCATCAGCAGTTCATCCCAAGCTAGTTCCAACTTGAGTGCTGGCTTAGTGAGTCCTTTCTTGTCCAAAGTGCCAACATTAGCTAGTTAACACAAATTATAGTCAAGTTTTAGCAGTTGTTATGTGTAAGAAAGTTTAGCATTTTCTTCTTCAATTCATCTATGATTGTGAGCTTCCTGGTGCTAATTATTAATTATTTCATTATAATTTTGCCAATCACTTGGCATGTCTTATGATAATAATTACATTTTAATATTTTATCTTCATTTAAAAATTGTTTTGACTAAATAAAATTTTGCTTGTCATAGGGGTACATTTTTCTACATTATCTGAGTATGTTTCAGTCATCTCTGTATTTTGGAAGCAATACAGTTTAGAGCTCTGTTAACATTTATTTAGATAAATGTTTAGAATTATAGCCTTAGAATGTTGGCTACTTTGAAAGTGGAAAAAGGAAGGCAGGCATTCCCCCACGTTCATAGATCAGTGATAAAGTCCCTGGAAACATTTGACGAGTGAGACATTAAGTAGATCTTAGAGTTAAGATTAAATTTACAAGAAAAAAGGCTATTTGATTCTGTCACTTAAAGTTGTTCATTATATTTATCAAGTTTGCTGCTGAGTATAATCATATATATCATACAAACCTATAGAAGCTAATTTTTAAAACTCCAGTTGAAGTATTATGTCATTAATTGGTACTTTAAGAAGTAGGCTAACTGGTATTATATTTTATTTTTACAAAGGGTATCTGATAGCATTTAGACTTTGAAATTTGAATACAAAATGTATACAGTCCTTAAATATAACATTTCATAATTTTTTGTAAGGTAATTTTGACTATGATTCATAATAGATTCTTTTGCAACAACAATAAAAATATTTTACAAAGGTAAAATATCACATGCATCCACAGCCAACATTGCATTTACTTTTCACTCATATATTCATAATAAAACAATAGTAAAAAGCATTGAGAATTCTTTTCAAAGATAGAAAACAAGATATACTACGGCTACAAAACATAAGAAGGATTTTACAATAGGGCCACATGCTTTTTACTTTCTTGAAAGCCTTTGATCAACAGCATCTGGAAAGAAAGTTGAGAGACACATGTTAAATGTTCTTCAGGATTTTCCGTTTATACGGAGCAGTATAAATACATGAAATAGACGTTATTGTAATATTTGATGATTGTCTAATACTAACTACATGAAGAATCATCCAGGCTACATAATACCCAGTGAAGATAGAAATTTCCTTAATTGACATCTTGCATATGAAATGTCAAAAGTTGTCAGATTAAATGTTATTTTACTTGACACTGAGAGTAGATGGTGCTTTCTACAAAGAAATACGCTTTAAAGGAGTTTTCCACTTATAGTGAATATTTGATTCAGATAATGAAAATTGTTAATTCACTCTCATAAAATTTCTGCCTGTCCTATTATTATTATTATTATTATTTGTTGGGAAAGGCAATCTCACATCTGCAGTATTTGGTTCCCACTCAGCGACTTATTTATGGACCTTGGGCCTGGAACACTCCCTAGCCAAGAGATAAAATGCCCACGTGACCTGTGCTGGACTTACCACCTATGCAAGAATATCTTTCCCTGGTGCAAGCTGAATGTGTGCCTATTTTTCTGCTTAAGCATGTGGATTACATGGCACCTAGCAAACCTCACTGTCATACCTGGCCTCCCTAGGAAAGGATCCTTTCTCTGCAGCAGGAGAGGGGTATGCCATAGGCAAATTTCCTTGTTGACTGCCAAGAGAGATCAACTAGTCACAGAGAAATCAATGCACACTATTGAAGCTTATCATGCTCTCTATGTAGTAAAGCTTGTTCCATCCAGTGCTTAACTGTGTTGTGGGTTTTTTGTTGTTGTTGTTGTTTGTTTTTTGGTGACTCCAATACCCAGATGCAGTGAGCAGAAGTGTTTGGAGTCCTCCTCTAGAACTGGTAACTGGTGCATGGTATTCTGCTTGATATTATTATCATTTGTAAATTTGCATCTGAACTCATATGCTCAACGTTGTGAGATTTATTCATGTTATTGAGTGTAGCAATTCATTCATTTGAATTTCTCTGTAGAATCACATGATATTCATTTACATGTCAGTGAGTATTTGCATTGTTTCTTGATGTTGACTGTAACAGAAAACAGTATTCTTCAATATATATTGCATTTTCATATGGATTTCTGTGGGTCAATACCTAGAAGAATTGAAAGGTTATGTAGTAGCATATGTAATGGTTCCAATTGCTCCATGTCTTTTCCAAAATTGGCATTTTCATCTTTGGAATTTAAACCATTCCTACTGGTTATCTAATAGTATTTCACTGTAGTTTTAAATGTACATTTCTGTGATTACTAATGGGCTTGAGAATCTTTTCATGTTTATTGGATATTTGGATATCTTATTTTGGACGTGTCTGTTCCAGTCTTGTGTTATTTAAGTGGGTGAGGGTTTTGTCTTTTTTCTCGATTGATTTTCAGCGGTTCCTTATTAATTCAAGGTAAAATCATTTATTCGATATATATGACAAAAATATTATCCTACTCCTTTTATTTTTTAAAATTTTAAGTTCACGTGCAGGATGTGCCAGTTTGTTACACAGGTAAACTTGTGCCATGGTGGTTTGCTGCACCTATCTACTCATCACCTAGGTATTAAGCCTGGAGTGCATTAGCTATTTCTCCTGATGCTCTCTACCCCCCACCGCTCTTCTCTGACAGGCCCCAGTGCGTGGTGTTCCTTTCCCTGTGTCCATGGGTTCTCATTGCTCAGCTCCCACTTAGAAGTGAGAACGTGGTGTTTCAATTTCTGTCTCTGCATTAGTTTGTTAAGGATAATGGCTTATAGTTTCATGCATGTCCCTGCAAAGGACATGATCTTGCTTCTTCTAATGGCTACATAGTATTCCATAGTGTATATGCCACACTTTTTTTTTAATCCAGTCTATCACTGATGGGCACTTGGGTTGATTCCATGTCTTTGCTTTTGTGAATACTGCTGCATTGAATATATGCATCCATATATCTTTATAATAGAATTATTTATATTCCCTTGGGTATATACCCAGTAATAGGATTGGTGGGTCAAATGGTATTTCCAGTTCTAAATCTTTGAGGAATCACCACACTGTCTTCTACAATGGTTGAATACAATGTATTGTTGTATATTATTATTAGATTCTGGATATGTTTCTTAGTATTTTGAGTTATGTTTTCAATACCCAGTTTACAGAGAGTTTTTAACATGAAGGGATGTTGAGTTTTATTGAAGATCTTTTCTGCATCTATTGAGATAATTATATGGTTATTGTCTTTAGTTCTGTTTATGTGATGAATTACATTTATTGGTTTGCATATGTTGAACCACCCTTGCATCTCAGGGATGAAGCTGACTTTATCATGTTGAATAAGCTTTTTGATGTGCTGCTGGATTCAGTTTGTCAGTATTTTATTGAGGATTTTTGCCTTGATGTTTATCCAGGATATTGGCCTGAAGTTTTCTTTTTTGTTGTATCTCTGCCAGGTTTAAGTATCAGGATGATGCAGGCCTCATAAAATGAGTTAGGGTGGAGTCTCTCCTTTTCAATCTTTTGGAATACGTTCAGAAGAAATGGTAACAACTTCTTTTTGTACCTCTGCTAGAATTCAAGTGTAAATTCTTCTGGACCTGGGTTTTGTTTTGTTTTTGGTTGGTAGGCTATTTATTACAGCCTCAGTTTCAGAACTCATTATTGGTCTGTTCAGGAATTCACCTTCTTCCTGGTTCAATCTTCCAAGGATATATGTGTCCAGGAATTTATCCTTTTCTTTTGAATTTTCTACTTTATTTGCATAGAGCCATTTATAGTATTCTCTAATGATTGTATTTTTGGGTGATCACTGGTGGTATGCCCCTTATTATTTCTGATTATGTTTATTTTAATATTTTCTCTTTTTTCTTTATTAATCTAACTAGTGCTCTATTTTAATTTTTTTTTCCCGAAAAGATAGCTCCAGGATTTGTTGATTTTCTTGAAGAGATTTTTGTGTGTGTCTGTCTCCTTCAGTTCCATTTGAGTTTGGTTATTTCTTGTCTTCTGCTAGCTTTGGGATTTGTTTGCTCATGATCCTCTAGTTCTTTTAGTTGTGATTTAGGGTCTCAATCTGAGATCTTTCTAGCTCTTTGATGTGCATATTTAGTCCTATAAATTTCTCTCTTAACAGTGCTTTAGCTGAGTCCCAGAGATTCTGGTTTGTTGTATCTCTGTTCTCATACATTTCAAATAATTTCTTGATTTCTGTCTTAATTTCATTACCTACCCAAAAGACATTCAGGAACAGGTTGTTCAATTTCCATATAGTTGAGTGGTTTTGAATGAGTTTCTTAATCTTGAATTCTAATTTGATTGCTTTGTGATTTGGGAGACTGTTTGTTTTGATTTCATTTCTTTTGCATTTGCTGAAAAGTGTTTTACTTTCAATTATGTTATCAATTTTAGAGTAAGTGCCCTGTGGCACCGAGAAAAATGTATATTCTTTTGTTTTTGGGTGGAAAGTTCTGTAGATATTTAGCAGGTTCACTTGATCCAGAGCTGAATTTAAGTCCTAAATATATTTGTTAATTTTCTGTCTCAATTATCTGTCTAATATTGACAGTGGGGTATTAATATCTCCCACTCTTACTGTATGGGGGTCTAAGTCTCTTTGTATGTCTTTAAGAACTTGTTTTATGAATCTGGGTGCTCCTGTATTGAATATATATATATATATATATATATGTATATATATATATATATATATATGTATATATATATATATATATATGTATATAATAGTTAGCTCTTCTTGTTTCATTGAACCTTTTACCATTATGTAATGCCCTTCTTTATCTTTTGTGAGACCTTTGTTGATTTGAAGTCTATTTTGTAGAAACCAGGATTGTAACCTCTACTTTTTTCTGCTTTCCATTTGCTTAATAAATTTTTCTTTATCCCTTTATTTTTAACCTATGTGTGTCTTTGCAGGTGACATTTTTTTTTTTCTTTTTGAATACAGCACATCGATGAGTCTTGTCTTTTTATCCGGCTTGCCATCCTGTGTTTTTAAATTGGGGCATTCAGCCCATTTACATTTAAGGTAAATATTGTTATATGCTAATTTGATCCTCTCATCGTGATCCTGGCTGGTTTATTTTGCAGACTTGTTAATGTAGTTGCTTCATAATATTGTTGGCCTGAGTACTTAAGTGTGTTTTTCTGGTGGCTGGTGATGGTTTTTCCTTTCCATGTTTAGTGCTTCCTTCAGTAGCTCTTGCAAGGCAGACCTGACGGTGATGAATTCCCTCAGCATTTGCTTGTCCAAAAAGGATTTTATTTCTCTTTCACTTAAGAAGCAAAAAGAGAAATATCACTTGGCCAGATATGAAATTCTGGGTTGACAATTATTTTATTTAAGAATCTTGAATATTGGCCCTCAATCTCCTGCATGTGGGGTTTCCACCAAGCTTCCTACTGTTAGTCTGATGGGCTTCCCTTTGTAGGTGACCTGGCCTTTCTTTCTAGCTGCCCTTAACATTTTTCCCTTCATTTTGACCTTGGAGAATCTGATGATTTTGTGTCCTGGGGTGATCTTCTCTTGGAGTATCTTTTTGGGGTTCTCTAGATTTCCTGAATTTGAATGTTGGCCTGTCTTGCTAGGTTGGAGATGTTATTCTGCATGATATCTTGAAGCATGTTTTCCTACTTGGTTTTATTCTCCCCATCTTTTTCAGGTACTCTAATCAGTCAGAGGTTCAGTCTTTTTATGTGGTCCCATAGTTCTCAGAGGTTTTGTTTGTTCTGTTTCATTCTTTTTTCTTTAATCATGTCTGCCTGCCTTCATTCAGTAAGACAGTCTTCAAGCTCTGATATTCTTTCTTCTGCTTGGTCAATTCAGCTCTTGATACTTGTGTTTGCATCATGAAATTCTCGTGGTGTGTTTTTCAGGTCCATCAGGTCATGTATACTCCTCTGTAAACTGGTTATTCTAGTTAACCAATCCTGTAATCTTTTATCATTGTTCTTAGCTTCTTTGTTTTGAGTTAGAATGTAATCCTTTAGCTCAGTGTAAGTTCATTATTACCCACTTTCTGAAGTCTACTTCTGTCCGTTCATCTGTCTCAGCTTCAGCCCAGTTCTGTGCCCTTGCTGTAGAGGTGTTGCAATCATTTGGAGGAGAAGCAGCATTCTGGCTTTCGGAATTTTCAATATTTTTCCATTTGTTTTTCCTCATATTTGTGGATTTATCTACATCTGACCTTTGAGGCTGTATACCTTTGGATGGAGTTCTGTGGGGTCTTTTTGTTGATGTTGTTGTTTTTGCTGATGTTGTTGTTTTTGCTTTGTTTTCCTGTTACCAGGCAGGTCCCTCTTCTCCAGGTCTGCTGCAGTTTGCTGGGGGTCAACTCTAGACCCTGTTGACCTGGGTATCACCAGTGGAGGCTGCAGAACTGCAAAGATTGCTGCCTGTTCCTTCCTCTGGAAGCTTCATCTTAGAAGGATACCAACCCGATGCCAACCAGAACTCTCCTTTATGAGGTGTCTGGTGACCCCTTTTGGGAGGTCTCACCAGTTGGGAGGCACAGGATTAGGGGCCCACTTAAGGAAGCAGTCTGACTGACCCTTAGTGGAGCTGGTGTACAGGAGTCTCCCTTGACCAGATCTCCCAGACTCTTCAAAGCTAGAAGGCAGGAAAGATTAAGTTCACTAAAACTAAGAGCACAGCCGCCTTTGCCCCCAAGTGCTCTGTCCTGGGGAGATTATAGTTCTGTCTATAAATCCCTGGCTGGAGTTGCTAAAATCCAGCTGGGAGGCCCTGCCCAGAAAGGAGGGATACATCTGGACCCCATCTAAAGAAGTAGTCTGGCCACTATCTGCCACAGCAGCTGTGCTGCACTGTGGAAAATTCTGCCCAGTCTTCCTAGCACTAGTAGGGAAAAACTGTTGACTGGAGCCACAGTCATGGTGGTTGCCCCTACCCTCAGGAACTTGGTCATCTTAGGCAGACTCCAGGCTGCTATGCTGGCCAGCGGGGATTCCAAGCTAGTGAATCTTCATTTGTGGGATTCTGTGTGATCGTGACCCACTGAGCCAGGCTGCTTAGCTCCCTGGCTTCAGCCCCCTTTCCACGGGAGTGGATCGATCTCCTGACTCAGTGGAGTTCCAGGAGCCACCCATGTATGCAAAAACTCCTTCAGCTCAATGCCTAACTGAGCAGCTGCCAGCCCCTGCAGCTGCCATGGATCTGCACAGCTCTGTGCTTGCAACCCAAGGCCATAGTGGTGTGGGCTCACAAGGGAATATCCTGATCTGCGGGTTGCAAAAATCTGTGGGAAAAGTGTTCCTCTGGCAGGTAGCACAATCCCTCCCCACCTCCCTTGGCTAGGGGAGGGAAATCTGTTTGCCCTATGCAGCTCCTGGGTGAACCATCACCCCACCCTGCTTTTCCTTGCTCTTTATGGGTTACACCAACCGACTAGTCAGTCCCAATGAGAGCATCTGCCTACCTCTGTTGGAAATGCAGAATTCATTCAATGTTTACGTTCATCTCGGTAGGAGCTGCAGACCAGAGCTGTTTCTACTCAGACATCTTGTTCCCTCCCTCTCTCCTACTCCTTTTACTCTTGTAAATGGTGGATTTTGATGAAAAGTTTTTATTTTAATGTACTCCAGTTTTACAGTGTTTTCCTTTTTGGTTTGTGCTTTTTATACCTTTAAAAACAATGTTGCTAATCCAAAGACTATACAGATATTTTCCTGTCACTGCTTTTTAGAAACTTGCTTTTCTTTTTTCGTTTCTATTCATAATCCACCTGGAATTAACTTTCATAAATGGCAGGAGGTAGGCTGCTATACTGTTTTTTCACCATTTAGATATCTGGCTTACCCATCCCCATTTATTAAAAAACACTACTCTGGGCCAGTAGTGGTGGCTCATGCCTGTAATCTCAGCACTTTGGGAGGTGAGGACAGGAGATCGAGACCATGCTGGACAACATGGTGAAACCCCGTCTCTACTAAAAATACAAAAATTAGCTGGGCATGGTGGTGCATGCCTGTAGTCTCAGCTACTCTGGAGGCTGAGGCAGGAGAATGGCTTGAACTCAGGAGGCAGAGGTTGCAGTGAGCCATCACACCACTGCACTCCAGCCTGGTGACAGAACAAGACTCTATCTCAACAAACAAACAAACAAACAAACAACAACAACAACAACAACAACACTACTCTGGCCTGATTGTTCTGCCATGATCATGATCATTCTATTATAAATCAAGTGTCAATATATGTTTAAGTCTGCTTCAGTACTCTCTGTTTTGTTCTCTATCTATCCTTGCACCAGTACCACACAGTCTTAAATACGTTAGTTTTATAATTTTGATATTTGGTAGTATAAATTCCCTAACTCTCTTCTATAAGATCTTCTTGACTATTATTGACCCTTTCTTTTTATTTATTTTCTTATATACAATTAGAATAAACTTGTTCATTTCAATGGCAAAACGACTTGGATTTTATTTGGGATTCAGTATTGAGTAGTCTAATCTATGAACATAGTATATTCCCTCCATTTAGGTATTTCTTCATTTACCTCAGCGTGTGTGTGTGCGTGTACTTTTATCTGTAGAGATTTGCACAAATTTGAATCTTTTTAAAACCTTTTTTCTCATACTACAGTATAATGTTTAGCCCTGACACTTATCACTATAGACGCCTTTCATTCTTTTTTTGTTGTTCTTTAATTCAAGTCCTTGATCTTCAAGACAGTTTGTGAAATGGTGCTTATTGGTGTTTTGGTTAACATTAGACTATTTCTAATGTTTTGGATAAATAGCAATAAACACTGCTTATTTTTCTGTATATGTCTTAACAGTTAATGTATTTCTGTATCCAAATCAGATATTTTGTGGAAATTATTTTGATATAATATTGATACTTTTAACAAACATTTCTAATGCTTATTTTTCTTTTTTATGGAACATAATGCTGGACAAACTAAGTTTTCTAAATTTGTAGATGATATTAAATGAGATGTTTTAATTCCTTTTGACTTGAAATTTTTATATGCTACATGAAGGAAAACATGATCTTTAAAGTATGAGCAAATATTTTGGCAAAATTATTCTCTTTGTCTCTCTAACAATGCAACAATTCCTTAAAATAAGAAGACTTGATTTTTATTATGATGTTTTTAATATCTAAATGTGTCAGTGCTTCTTATTGGGATGGAATGAGAACACTGCTTACAAATGTGTACCAAATAATAGACTCAAATAAAATTGTTATGTAAAACTTTATTAACTAAAACATGTTCAATAAAAAATATGGGGTTTTCTGTCTCACTCTATTTGATCTTGGTGCCTTTGGTCAGGAGAGCTTGCTCTTATACCTCTACATTAGTCTTTAAGAATATTTTAAGATGTTTGTTATAGAAATGAACAAAAGAAATATCACTGTTTTCCTGTTCTAAGGATTCAGATTAATAGTTATCTACTCCATTTGTGTTAGAAGATTTTAGCATTGTGGGCTTTCCCAGCTCCCAGAACCTAGTTAAAAATGAATAAAGTAGAAATGTTTTGTGTCTAAATTTTTAGCCATGAATAAATGTCTGCTGAATTAGATTCCAATTACATGAAAGCTCAGTATCTACTAAACTTACATTCATTGAATTATTATCCACTAATGTGCAATGCGTTCTTTTTTGTACATTCTTTTCATGGGTTAAAAATCTATTATGTTTTCCTCACATTTTCTACTTTTTAAACATTACCACTGTGACACACATTAATGCTTTAGAATAGGCCTAATTACTGTCACCTGTAATATAGAAATTTCAGAGGAGTAAATGAACTCAATAGTTTATGCTTTGTCCTGCAATGATACACAAATATGTTGATATGTACAAACATATAAAGAACAAAAGAACAAAAATGTATAGTCAACATTTATTTAGTTCTACTTTGTCATACTAACTGAAAAAGGTTTCTAGGCTCCTTTCAAATGAGCTTGAACAAGAAGCAATAATGAAATAAAGGAATTACTCCGTAAAATATATGAGGATATCTGTATGCAATTTTCCCAAATTTTTCTGTAATTCAAATCCCTTTTTTATCTACTTACATTTTTCTATAATAATAAGCTATTTGAAATTATAGTTTTTGTTTTGCCTTTTCAGTGTCAATTATCTAGGTTCATGTTCTTCACGGAAGATACCTCAAACTGAATATGGACAAAGTAAAGGTATTTTTATCTCATTTAATGCTATATTTATTATGTCTCTCCATTGATTAAGCCAAAACTCGACATCACCATTGCCTGACTCCCTCTCTGCATACCCTCACAATTAGTCATCACCATGTCTGTCACTTAAACATCATAACTATCCCTGGAAAGTGTCCACACTTCTCCATGTTTGTTATTAACTCAACAAATTAAGTTGATTAAGTCTTGGAGTAAAGCTTACATTTTTTATGTCACTAGCTTCTTCTCCCCTTACCCATGAATATATAACATTGAACTTATTTTATTTCTTGAAATGAACTTCTTTTATTTCTGGTGCTTCAGACAAATTGCTTCCCCTGCCTCCAATATTTGTTGGCCACCTTTTAGTCAGTTTTTTCATCACAGCTAAGAATGATCTTCATCCAGGAAAAACCTTTGCTGGCCAATGCTTAGCAAGTCTGTATTTGGTGTCTCCATTTGTGATAGCTGATTTTATCTAGATGAGATTAACATTTATAACATTGAACTCAGAATAAACAATTGCTCTCCATAAGGCAGATCAGCCTCATCTAGTAAGTTGAAGGTCTAGATAGAAGAAAAAGACCAATATCCCCAAGCAAGAAAAAATTATTCAGTAGGTGGCCTTCAGAGTTTCATCTACACCATCAGCTCTCCTGGGTCTCTGCTTGCCAGCCTTTGGACTGGAACTGCACTATCACCTTTACTGGGTCTCTGGGCTGCCAGCCTTCAGACTGGAACTGCACCACTGACTCTCCTGGGTTTTGAGCTTGCTTGCCCACAGTGCAGAAATTTGGGCTTCACAGCCTCCATGGTTGCGTAAGCCAATTCCTTACAATAAATCTCTTTTGATTTCTATTCTTTCTCTGTCTCTATTTCTGTCTCTATCCATATTTCTCTGTCTTTCTCTCTCTAGATATATTTATGTGTATAACAGTCATATGCCATGTAACATTTCAGTCAGTGATAGGCTACATACACGATGGTGATCCCATGAGATTATAATATTTTTTACGATGCTTTTTCTATATTTAGATATGGTGAGATTCACAAATACTTGCCATTGTGCTACAATTGCTTACAATATTCAGTACAGTAACATACTGCACAATTTTGTGGCCTAGGAGCAATAGGCTACACCACGTAGCCTATGTGTGTAGTAAGCTATAGCATCTAGGTTTGTGTAATTACACTCTACGATGTTTGCACAATGACAGTATTGCCTAATGACACATTTCCCAGAATGTATCCACATTGTTAAGTGACACATGACTCTGTGTGTGTATGTACTTTTGGTCTGTTTCTCTGGAGAACCCTAATATACCGCCATACCATAGCTCTTATCATGTTATATCTTATAATTATCTTTCTTTCCTACTAAAGCACAGGCTCTCTAAGAGGAAAGATTATCCTGTTCTTTTTCACAACTATAACCCAAGTAAATGACAGTTCCTGTCATTGAATGAATTTTACCTTCAGGTAACACATTACTACCATTCCTACTCTCTTGACAACTACTCTTTCTAAAACATAATTGATTATTTAATACTCCTACATTAATACAATTTTTATGTTGAACAGTTGCATTTCTTAAAATGTTATGTGAATACCAAATGTTCTGTAACATTTTAATAAAATATGTTAAATAGAAATATAAAAATTATAAAAAAGCAAGCTAATTCTTAAGTCCAGACTTAAAATGTAAAATAAAATATAGAGTTATAATGAGCCTTTGTCATCTATACTACACAATTCTTTTCTTGAAAAATTCCCAAAATTTCACTTTTATGAGAGGAGTAAGAAAGTAATAAATATATGAAACTGTGTGTATGTGTATATGTATGTGTATGTGTGTGTGTGTGTGTATGTGTGTGTGTGTGTTTTATGTGTATATGTGTGAATGAGTCATGCAGTACTTAAAATAGCACAGTTTGGGGGAAATTTCATAAGATATGTTGAGGAAAAGACAAGAAGTCTCAATATTTGAATTCCTTCAATTTCCTTTATTTGAAAGGCAAATGCATTTGTGTATCTAGGATAAATGTTTGATAATTGTTTATTCTCCCTTCTCATAAACCAGAAGTTAATAAGTTCACCAATTTCAAAAGAAAACCTTAGACTTTTAGTTTTAGGTCCAACATGCAAATAACTTGAAAGTCATTACCCCAACCAACCTTATAGCAAGAAAACATGAAGAAACTGAGTATTATTATCAATTATTTTTCTTGGATCCATCAGAGAATTGGGTTTACAGGGCAAACTTGCTTCCCTAAAATATAAAGAAAGATGTGAATACAGAAAATCACAGCCAAGCTCTGCCTACCTGAGACAGAAGCTATTGGAGCAAAACATGAATAGGAAGACTTAAATTGTAATTACAACAAATTGCTGGAGGCTGGGTGTAGACTAGTTTGAGAGTGAGAAATTCCTGATGGCTTCATTTTTAATGAGGCCCAACATTTTTATAGTTTTTACAGCCAGTATTCCCACCAGGTTCTCACAATGAAGAACTAAGTAAATTCCCCATACACCTATGGCAGAGAAAAGGGAAGAGTAACCATTTTGAAATATGCACAGGGCATTCTTCATAAAAAAGGCCTAACCTCCTAGGGAGAAGACTACCAGAAACAAATCCTACTTATAGGGGAGACATTAACTAATTCCAGTGCCTGTTAAGTGTTCTGTCTTACCTAAGGGTGGAGGATTCTAAGAAACACTTGAAAATGTCACAGTTCAGGGACACAGACCCACTAAAAGGCTGATATTTAATTATGAGATTATACAATACCCTTCTATACTTTGCCAACAATATCAATGGTCTCTAGTATAATAACAGAAAATTACAGCCAAAATAATGTATAATGTAGACTAAGGAGAAGTTATCAGAGAATCTCAAGTTTAACAGGAGAGACAAAAACAAGAGCAACTATTAGAGTATGAAACCTTTGGCACATAACAAAAGCAGACATTAAAGACACCTCAATTCCTGGCCAGATTTCTCACATTAAATATTGTTTTCATCAGTTCCTTTTACTTTACTTTTCCCCTAGCTTTATTGAAGTATAATTGACAAACAATAAGTGTGTATATATTACGTTGATTATTTGATATATGATACAATGTAAAATAATTACCACAATCAAACTAATTAACACATCCATGGCCACACATAGTCACCATTTTGTATAGGTGAAGACACTTAAGATTTACTTTTAGCAAATTTCAAATGTAAAATGCACTATTATTAATTTTAACCACCAAAATGTACATCAGATCACCAGAACTTACTCATTTGTGATTGAAATTTTGTACCCTTTGTCCAAACTTTTTCTATTCTCCCATGCCCTAGCCCCTGACAACCACTGTTCTACCTATGCTTCCATGAGTCTGATTTGTTAAGATTCCACATATAAGTAAGATCATACTGTTGAAGACTTTTCCTTAGTTCGGCTAAAGACAGGGTTCTTGCTCCACAGCCATGAAAATTTAGGCTTGAAGACTATTTGAAGAGTGAGTAGGACAGGGTTTTATTGGATGAAAAGGAAGAAAAGGGAGACTCTGCAAAGCCCGACCCCTGGTGGTATGCTTCCTGCCTTGCAGTTTGAAACCAAGGTTCCACACAGGAAGAGGAGGGGCCAGGCTCCTTCCCACTCAAACAGCATGAACTTCTACGGCTCCATTCCAGTCCACATTCCTCCCAATGTGCATGTTGGTTGCAGGCTCTGATGGGAAGCCCTTATCACCGGGTTATGTCATTCCCCACCTTAAGAAGTACATCTAACTGCTATTAGAATAAGGATAAAGATAAGGATGAAGACCCATCTTAAGTGCTTGTTGCTGACAGGGTGCACTGTTTGGGGGAAAATAGCAGTCAGAGCTTCCTCGAGGCCTATTGAAGGGCTCCCAGCAGAATGGGCTATCATCAGAGGTTCCGATTGCATCACCACTGGAAGTTTGGTGGCTTGAAGGCAAGAAGAGACAAACATAGTTTTTAGAAAACCTGTATTAAAATGAAACAAGAGGAGGGGTGAGGATAGCTCAAAACATTCTGAGACCTTTTTTCAGTTTGCACAGGGAGAGAGAGACCAAAAGCTTGACTGGTGAAAAAACTTTACCCTTTTGCCAGCATGTTGGGCTTCTGGATTCCCTTTCCATGAGTCGAACACTAAGTCAACCAGTTTAAGGTTTAGGAAATTAACTCTGTAGTTTGGAGGATGCATCTGAGGAAAGTGTCCCGTAATACAAAGACACAATTACCTACATTTGAAGAGAGAACTAAGGAGGAGAAAGGAAAAAAAAAAAAAAAAAGGCATTTTTTTAAAAAGAGTCCTAGAGGTTTAGGATGTATTTGAAAGGGGTGCAGACTGAAGATGAATGGCTACCCATCTAGAAAGAGGGGAGCTGGGGTCCCTGGTTTCCTTCTCTTCCTAGCAGATACCCAGGGTACATGAGGGAGAGAAGGACAAGCATCCTCTTTCCCTCTTCCATCCTCACATCCTTGAGTCCTGGGAACCTTGCCAGGTGCCATCATGAATGCCAAAGTGGCTTGTACCCATTAAGTGGAGAGAGGAGGGGGGAAAGAACAGGAATTATCTGCTCTCATCTATGACCCTTTTCCACCTACTGCCCATAGCCTTGGATTCCCTAGACCTCATTTATGCCATGGATACTAATGTGGGTGGCCTTGGCTTAATCAGCAGGATTCAGCCATACTCACCTGCACTGTACCTTTTGATTTCAGTTATCATCTTTCTCTGGATCCTTCAAATCCAGTTTTATTTCCTAGGGCTTTGATCCAAATCTTGGAATTGAGTTTGGGATGCTAAGGTGAAACTAGGGAACTGAGTCCTCCAACAATGAAAAGAAAAGGATGTCTTGTGACAAACCCAGATAACTGGTGGCTATAGTTAAGCTTGATTTGGAAGCATGGTGCTTGGCTTTGCTTGGTGCCCTTGGTCTTACTTTTTGAAAAAAAAAAAAAGAAAAAAAAGAAAAACCTATAAGTGATAGGCATCCTATTTTTTCCCATCACCTGGCAGGATTTGCAGGATAATTGCTCTGAACTAGAATATTCATCCAGATTTCTATAATACCCATCCCTTTTGTTCTTTCTGAACTGCAGCTGGACATTGCTGATTGGTTCACAGGAACAAGCAGGGTTAGTCTAAAAATGTAGGCAAAAATTTGAAAACAACTAATGAGTTTAGAATTTAATGACAATTGTATGATAAGTTTTTGGAACATAATTTCTCTCTCTCCATCCTCATTTTTGTTAAAAAAAAAAACAGACACACACACAAATTATCATAAGACAGTGTTTTACAAAATAAACTTTAGTTTTATACTTGACCTCATTATTTGCACAAAGTGCAGCAAGAATAACTACTTATACAGAGGCATTTTGGATTGGCTTTAATAGAACTCTGTTCCACAAGGAATCTCAAGGTAAGACCTTTTAAAGCCAAGCCCAACCATAGATTTGTTACCTCAAATACCTGTGAATTGGGTAATCCTTTCTGCTTAAGATCCCAAGATAAACTTGGAGCTTCTGGATCTGTTAGAAAGTGATATTCTTACTGACTACAGGTCAGAAAGCATGTACAGGGACTGTGTAGGCAAGGTTATAAGGCCAGTTTCTTCCACAGGGCTTTTATCAGCTCTGCAAATTGAGATTGACTCCTTAAAGAGAAGTATAACTTTCCAGTCAAAGCCTTGGTAAAATAACCAGTTTTTCCAATTGTGCCCTGGTTCAAAAGAAAAATGGATTTTTATTGCACTGATGAAAACACCTATACTGTCATAAGTTAAGAATACTCACAGATAGTGTTCAAATTCCAGAAGAACCATGCAGAGAAAAACAAACATTCTCCAAATCTTAATCACAGGAGTATACCTCACTCAATTATTAAAGTCCATAAATAGTTTAAAATAAGTTTCACTGACTCTGAAAAACAAAACGGGGATCAAGAATATTCAAAGCAAAAATAAAAAAGACGATCTCAGCTTTCTGAGTTCAATCTATTTAGTTCTTGTTTTGTTTGATATTCTTGAATACTTCAGCATTTTATGAGTTCTGTACATCTATTTATTTCAATGTTACAACTTCCAAAGTTATCAGAATCCTGTATTTGAAACCACCTGTTACAGTTCTATAGCTTATTATAAACTGTCTTTTTAAAAGCATTAAAACATGACAATAATTGTCTGTAAATAGCAAAATGTCCAGGGTAGTTACAGTCAGAAACATGATTCACAAAAAAGTTTGATTATTTCCACGGTTTATAATAACATAACAACCTTAATTATTATTGATAGCATACACTTAGACATTAGTATTTTATAAATCCCACAAAATTTTGAACATATATTAATATTTTTCACTAAAATATAACCTAAAGAAAATGGAACATCATTTTGGCAATCCCATGTACCTAAATATGTCAAATAATCATTTTTACCTCTGTTTTTGAATATTCCAGGGACCCTCTGGAGAATCTGAAAAACCATGTGTCAGGAGAGACAATTTTGAAATTGAAGTTTAATTTTGGGAAGCAAAATAGAATTCCAGATTACCACAAACTAATTATTTTGACAAAATAATGACTCAGAAATTTTAAAGAAGCAAAAACCTTTTATAAGTGTTTACAAATTTTGCCAAAGAGCAGATTGGTGCTTTAAAAAAAAACTTGTTATGTTTTTATTTCAAAGCTCAATTTACAGAAATATCATAGAATACCCTTTTTAAATTTAGTCAATTATGTTCACATAGATAACATATGGGGTTCCTTTGCAACATTAATGTCCACAATCTACCACTTGTTTGAACCTTCAGGTTTATCTTACCTAATTTAAAAAAAATCCCTTAATCCTGGGCCAGATTTACATGTTCATGCCTTCTTATAACATTTTACCAAAACACACACACACACACACACACACACACACACACACACACACATTTTACTATTCTTATACACCTTGCATGTAAATCTAGTTTCAGTAGTCTCAATTACATATTATAATGATTATAATGATAACTCATAGCAATATTTAACTTTAATTTAACACCTGCTTAGTTGCTGTAATTGTTTCCCAGGTGAATAATTAAGAATGTGGTTAGTGCCATATGTCCCCAGGCTTTACCAATTCTGAAGCCAGCAAGTTAAATCATTCTCAAAACCCAAAAGCAATTTGTAACCTCAAAACACTTAGCAACCCTTACATCTGACCTGCATAATTTAGTTCACCTATTTACATTTTAATTGCACTTGTATTTTACCAATAATCTTTAAAGCTGTTTTTATTTCACAAAGATTAAAGTCTCATGAACTGAAAGGTACCACAGTTTTTATCTTCCCTTTAAAAAATATTAGATCCAAGTGCTTGTCTTTCTTTAGGCCAAATTAATTAGAGCTCTTTTTACAGACATTATACACAATGCACACAGAGACAGGCAGAAGAAAACCCCTTCCCCACAAGATTCTTTATCACAACCAAAACTTTAGAGAATATAAACAGTGATAGTTGGGGGGGCCTAGCCTGGTAAAATGACTTCTAAAAAGAAAAAAAAAAAAAAAAAAAAAAAAAAAACTTGCTTAAAAGTTAACTGCTGACTGTTCAGAGAAGAGGAAAGAATAAAACTTTTTAAATGCTTGGGGGAAAACCTCTTATTCTTATGCAAGTGGCTCTTCCATCAGGAGAAAAGCTCAATTACTGTCCAATGGAGTTGGAGTCCTTGGCTGAGGAATGGAAAGGGAAGGCTCTGGTAGCACGTGATGGGGAATGGCAGCGCAGGGCCCTTGGGCCACGCGTGCCAGCATCAGCAGAGAGGGAAGACCAGCAAGTGGAGGGAGGGAGCTGATGCTGGTCTCCAGTAAAAAGAAAAAAAAAAGGCCATGGAGACTGAAGTTGATCTTATTGACCCCTAGGAGCAATGGGAGTGGTGGCACAGTTTCTCCTGACCTCAAAAGTCCAAAGATGAAAAAGCTTAGAAGCAAGAGAGAGAAAGAGTTCTTGGTTTGCATTTCACTCACCACTTCTCAAGCCCCTACATTGCGTGCCAAAAATATTGCAGGACTTTTTCTCAGTTCAGCTAAAGATGGGGTCCTCGTCTCAGAGCTGTGAAAATTTAGTCTCACAGACAATTTGAACAGTGAGTAGGGCAGGATTTCATTGGTTAAAAAGGAAGAAAAGTGGAAATGGGGACCCTCTGTACAGACTGAGTCCCCACTGGTATGCTTTCCAAATTGCAGGTTGAATTGCAGGTTCTATATTTGACGAGGAGGGGCCAGGCTCCTTCCCACTGCACATGGTGTGAACCTCTGTGACTCCACCCCAGATTACATTCCTTCCAGTGTATAGGTTGGTCAGAGGCTCTGCCAGGGAGCTTTTCTCACCTGGCTATTTCAATACAGCATTCATCTTTTTGTGGCTAGTAAATTTCATTTACCAAGATGTCTTCAAGTTTGATGCATGTTTTCGCAAATGACAGGATTTCCCTTTTGAGGGCTGAATTATATATAACTATATTTATATATAATGTTATAAATATATAATACTTTTATTTTTCATTCATTCCTTGACAGCCACTTAGGTTGCTTCTATATTTTGACTGTTGTAAATAATGCTGCAATGAACATGGGAGTGCAGATATCTCTTCAAGGTACTGATTTCATTTTAATATATCCAGAAGTGGAATTGCTGGGTCATGTGGTAGTTCTGTTTTTAATTTTTGGAGGAACCTTCATATTGTTTTCCATAATGCCTGTGTCAACTTACATTGCCATCTACAATATATAAGGGTTTCTTTTCCTTCATTCCTGTGTCAGCATCTGTCATCCCCTGTTTGATTTTTAAAAGTAATAGCCATTATAACAGATGTGACATGATACTATGGTTTTGATTTGCATTTCATTGTTGATTAGTTATATTATGTACATTTTTGTATATCAGTTGGCCATTTTTATGTCTTATTTTTCAATATCTTATTTAAAGAGTTCACTTGGGCCAAAGTGAAGATAGCTGCCTGGAAGACTTAGAAGCAAGTAACCTTGGATATGACCTCTGTTCGAACTTAAAAAAAAAAATACATAAAAAAGCAAGTTTTAAAAGGCAAAAAATTATCACAGGGCTGATACGAAGTTCTTTGTCAGGAATTCTAACTGATTTAGAGAAATAACGTTGATTGGTGATTGGTTGTATATTGTTAAGCTACACGATATGGGTTAATGTCTAGTGTGGCATTGTTAGGTAAATTTGTAGCCATTTGTTGCAATAGCAAGCAGTTTTGATATACAAATACATAGCTCAAGGGGGAAGGTGAAACATGATTTCTGTCTTATGTTTCTTATGTTTCTGTCTTATGTTTCTCTGGCTCTCTTAATTTAAAAGGACTCAATTGCTCAGAGAAAAGTTATTTTTATTCTCTCCTTTTTATCAAAAATATTTCTTCTTGAATGTACTGATGATCAGAACCTGAGTGCCAACCTGTCCATCATTGCCAAGAAGGCTAATTACCAGTAAGTGCTGCCAAAGTCATTGATATATAGCTGCTGTTGCTTGCTGGATTATCTCTAGTCTTCAGGGTACCATGAACCTTAGTCATTTCAGGAGAAGCAAAACAAGAGATAAGTAGTAGAAATACTATGCACATAATTATTATATTTAAAAAGAAAATATATATACCAGAATTAAAACAAAACATGTTTCATTTGGACGTCAACTGAAAAAATTATTTAAAAAGTTAAAATTTAGTCCTTTTTGAGAAACTTGTAGCCAGAAAATAATTTAGGATTTAATATAAATTGTATGCAAATAATAAAAATTTCAAACAAAAAAGACAAAGCTGGAATCTAATACAAGATGTACATACCTTTTTCCTTTTGCAGTTCTCCATTTCTACCAAAGATAAACCTTATCAGGACCAATTTATTTGTAAAATGAGTTTTATTATTATACTTGGCTTGATTATTTTTATAAAGTGCAAAAAGAACAGTGAATGGCCATGTAGGCTGTTTTAAAGTTGGCTTTGTTGGAAATTTTGTATAAGGAATCTCAGATTTGACCTTTCAAAAGCTTTGAGTATAAGAACCCAAGCCGAGTGTTCTGCCTGCTTCCGGACGAGCTATAAGACTTGTGCTCCGGTTCTCGGACTTCCGCAGCAGCATGGCCCCCAAACGCCAATCTCCACTCCCGCCTCAGAAGAAGAAACCAAGACCACCTCCTGCTCATGGACTGGAGGAGACATCAGCCTCTGCAGGCTTGCCCAAGAAGGGAGAAAAAGAACAGCAAGAAGTAATTGAACACATTGATGAAGTACAAAATGAAATAGACAGACTTAATGAACAAGCCAGTGAGGAGATTTTGAAAGTAGAACAGAAATATAACAAACTCCGCCAACCGGTTTTTCAGAAGAGGTCAGAATTGATCACCAAAATCCCAAATTTTTGGGTAACAACATTTGTCAACCATCCACAAGTGTCTGCACTGCTTGGGGAGGAGGATGAAGAGGCACTGCATTATTTGACCAGAGTTGAAGTGACATAATTTGAAGATATTAAATCAGGTTACAGAATATATTTTTATTTTGATGAAAATCCTTACTTTGAAAATAAAGTTCTCTTCAAAGAATTTCATCTGAATGAGAGTGGTGATCCATCTTCAAAGTCCACCGAAATCAAATGGAAATCTGGAAAGGATTTGACGAAACGTTCAAGTCAAACGCAGAATAAAGCCAGCAGGAAGAGGCAGCATGAGGAACCAGAGAGCTTCTTTACCTGGTTTACTGACCATTCTGATTCAGGTGCTGATGAATTAGGAGAGGTCATCAAAGATGATATTTGGCCAAACCCATTACAATACTACTTGGTTCCTGATATGGATGATGAAGAAGGAGAAGGAGAAGAAGATGATGATGATGATGAAGAGGAGGAAGGATTAGAAGATATTGATGAAGAAGGGGATGAGGATGAAGGTGAAGAAGATGAAGATGATGATGAAGGGGAGGAAGGAGAGGAGGATGAAGGAGAAGATGACTAATAGAACACTGATGGATTCCAACCTTCCTTTTTTAAAATTTTCTCCAGTCCCTGGGAGCAAGTTCCAGTCTTCTTTTTTTTTTTTCCTTCCCTCTTGTGCTCAGTCACCCTGTTTTTGAGGTCTCTTTTCTCTACACCATGGTTCTCAACTTATTTTGGGGGAAATATCTTGAGCAGGATACAATGGGAACACAGTCTCTACCCCTTTCTGTTTGAAATTCATTTTATCCCTTCCTGTCTTAACAAAAACTGTATGGAATCACCACCACCGAGCTCTGTGGGAAAAAAGAAAAACCTGCTCCCTTCGCTCTGCTGGAAGCTGGAGGGTGCTAGGCCCCTGTGTAGTAGTGCATAGAATTCTAGCTTTTTTCCTCCTTTCTCTGTATATTGGGCTCAGAGAGTACACTGTGTCTCTATGTGAATATGGATAGTTAGCATTTACCAACATGTATCTGTCTACTTTCTCTTGTTTTAAAAAAGAAAAAAAAAACTTAAAAAAAATGGGGTTATAGAAGGTCAGCAAAGGGTGGGTTTGAGATGTTTGGGTGGGGTAAGTGGGCATTTTGACAACATGGCTTCTCTTTTGGCATGTTTAATTGTGACATTTGACAGACATCCTTGCAGTTTAAGATGACACTTTTGAAATAAATTCTCTCTTAATGATGACTTGAGCCCTGCCACTCAATGGGAGAATCAGCAGAACCTGTAGGATCTTATTTGGAATTGACATTCTCTATTGTAATTTTGTTCCTGTTTATTTTTAAATTTTCTTTTTGTTTCACTGGAAAGGAAAGATGATGCTCAGTTTTAAACGTTAAAAGTGTATAAGTTGCTTTGTTACAATAAAACTAAACGTGTAAAAAAAAAAAAAAAAAAAAAAAAGAACCCAAGCCAAAGATCTGTCAACAGACTATAACACCTGCGTGAATTGGGTAAATTGCTCTCTTCCCAAGGTCACAAAATATCTTGCAATTTTAGGACTGTCAAAAAGGGACATTTTTTACTTAATACAAGGCCATAAACTTTGTAAGGGAACCATGTAGGCAAAGTATTATGCCAGTTTTTCCAAAGGACCTTTTGTCAGCTCTATAAAGTAAACCTCAATTCCTCAAAACAGTCTGGTCATATATTAAAAGATGCCTTTCCAGTCAAAGCCTTTGTAAAATAACTGGTGAAAAAGGAAAACAGATTCTTGTTGAACTTATACAAATTATAATTTTTCCAAATTACAAATAATTTTCAAATTTTGGAGAAATCAAATTAAGAGAAAAACAAAGGTTTCAATTTTTCTCACACATGTAAAAATATATAATAAATATAAAATAGAAAAATAGAAAAATAGCATTTTAGGGGGACTTCCACCAAGATGGCCAAATAAGAACAGCTCTGGGGCGCAGTTCCCAGCAAGAGCAACTCAGAAGGTGAGTGATCTCTACTTTCCCAACTGACGTACCATGTTCATCTCAATGGGACGGGTTGGACAGTGTGTGTGGCCCAAGGAGGGCAAACTGAGGCAGGGTGGGGGGCTGCCTCACCCAAAAGTGCAACAAGCAGAGGATCCCCGCTTCTACTCAACAAAGGCCATTGGGGACTTTTCTGGCCACTCTGGCATTCCGGTTTAGATACTGCACTTATCCCACAGTCTTTACAGCCCACAGACTAGGAGGTTACCACTAGTCTGACAGGTGTTGTGGGTTTCCAGCACAAATCTGAAAGGCTGTTTTAACTGGCGCCTGGAACATCAGCGACACAGAACCACCCATTTCCCTGGAAAAAAGGAGATTGAAGGCAGGGAACCAAGTGATCAGGCTTGGTGGGTCTCACCCCCACAAAGACCAACAAACTGAAACCAATTGGGTTGAGAGTATCACAGCCAACAGAACAGTTTGAGCTCAAGCCGGGACAGTTGAGCTCAGTGGGGAGAAGGGTGTCCACCATTACAGAGGCAGTTCCCCATTACTGAGGCAGTCGGCCATTACTGAGGTAGTCAATCATTACTGAGGCAGTCCACCATTACCAAGGCAGTTTGCCATTACCTAGGGACTTCTAACCTTACCTGTGTAAACAAAAGCACAAGGAAGTTTACACAGGAGCAAGGTGGAGCCCATGTTAGCTCAGCAATGACTCTGCAGGCAGACTGTAACTAAACTCCCTCCTTGCTGGGCAGGGCATCTCTGAAAAAAGGCAGCAACATGTCAGGGACTTATAAATAAAGTCCCATCTTCCCAGGACAGAGCACCTGGGAAAAGGGGCAGTTGTGAATTCTGCTGCAGCAGGCCTAAACGTCCAAGCCCAGCAGCTCTGGAGGGAGCAATGGAGCTCCCAGCACAGCACTAGAGCTCTGATAAGGTAAAGACTGCCTCCTCAAGTTTCTCCCTGACCCCTGTATATCCAAAGAAACACCTAATACAGGAGAGCTCTGGCTAACATCTGGCAGGTACCCTTCTGAGACAAAACTACCAGAGGAAGAAACAGGCTGCAATCCTTGCTGTTCTGCAGTCCCCACCAGTGATTCCCAGGTAAACAAGAGTCTGTAGTGGACCTCCAACAGTTCTGCAGGAGAGGGGCCTGACTGATAGAAGGAAAATGAAAAAACAGAAAGAAATAGCTTCAACATCAACAGAGAGAATGTCCACTCAGAAAACGCATCCAAAGGTCACCAACTTCAAATACCAAAGGTAGATAAATCCACAAAGATGAGAAGAAACCAGCACCAAAAAGGATAAAATGACCAAAAACTAGAACACCTCTCCTCCTCCAAAGGATCACAACTCCTCACCAGCAAGGGAACAAAACTGGATGGAGAATGAGTTTGATGAATTGACAGAAGCGGGATTCAGAAGGTGGGTAATAACAAACTTCTCTGAGGTAAAGGAACATGTTCTAACTCAATGCAGAGAATCTAAGAACCTTGAAAATAGGTTAGACAAAATGCTAACTAGAATAACCAGCTTACAGAAGAATATAAACAACTTGATGGAGCTGAAAAACACAGCACAAGAACTTTGTAAAGCATACAAAAGTTTCAATAGCCAAATCAATCAAGCAGAATAAAGGATATCAGAGATTGAAGATCATCTCAATGAAATAAAGTGAGAAAGCAAGATTAGAAAAAAAATAGTGAAAAGAAATGAACAAAGTCTCTAAGAAATATGGGATTATGTGGAACAATGTAATCTATGTTTTATCAATGTACCTGAATGTGATGGGGAGAATGAATCCAAGCTGGAAAATACTCTTCAGGATATTATCCAGGAGAACATCTCCAACCTAGCAAGACAGGACAACATTGAAAGAGAACATCACAAAGATATTCCTGAAGAAGAGCAACCCCAAGGCACATAATTATCAGATTCACCATGGTTGAAACGAAGGAAAAAATGCTAAGGGCAGCCAGAGAGAAAGGTTATTTCACCCACAAAGCAAAGCTCATCAGACTCATAGCATATCTCTCAGCAAAATTCCTAAAGCCAGAAGAGAGTGGGGGCCAATATTCAACATTCTTAAGGAAAAGAACTTTCAACTCAGAATTTCATATCCAGCCAAATTAAGCTTCATAAGTGAAGAGAAATAAAATCCTTTATGGAAAAGCAATTTTTGAGAGATTTCATCACCACCAGACCTGCCTTACAAAAACTCCTGAAGGAAGCACTAAACATGGAAGGGAAAAACAGTACCAGCCACTGCAGAAACATATCAAATGCTAAAGACCAATGACAC
Organism: Saimiri boliviensis; assembly: GCF_048565385.1. NCBI lineage: Eukaryota > Metazoa > Chordata > Mammalia > Primates > Cebidae > Saimiri > Saimiri boliviensis. The sequence goes on from NC_133470.1 coordinate 52,338,885, forward strand.
AATTAAGAAACTGGGTCAACTAAGGGGCAGAACAACCAGCGAGTAGAAAAGGGCAGAATCAAATTTACACATAACAACATTAACCTTAAACATAAATAGGATAAATGTCACAATCAAAAGATGCAGACTGGCAAATTGGATAAAAACTCAAGACCCATTGGTGTGCTGTATTCAAGAGACCCATCTGACTTGCAAAGACATACATACACTCAAAATATAGGGATGGAGAAAGATTTACCAAGTAAATGGAAAGAAAAAAAAAAAGACAGGGGTTGCAATCATAGTCTCTGATAAAACAGACTTTGAATCGACAAATATCAAAAGAGACAAAGAAGGGCATTACATGATGGGAAAAAGATCAATGCACCAGAAGAGTGAACTATCCTAAATATATATACACCCAATGCAGGAGCATTCAGATACATAAAGCAAGTTTTTAAAGACCTACAAAGACACTTAGACTCCCACACAATAATAGTGGGAGACATTAATACTTCACTGTCAATATTAGATCAATAAGACAGAAAATTGACAAGGATATTTAGGACTTGAACTCAGATCTGGACCAAGCAGACCAAATAGATATCTACAAAACTCTCTACCCCAAATCCATAAAATATACATTCTTTTCAGCACCACATAGCACTTAAGCTAAAATTGACCACATAATTGGAAGTAAATCACTTTTCAGCAAATGCAAAGAACAGAAATGATAACAACCAGTCTCTGAGACCACAGTGAAATCAAATTAGAACTCAGGATTAAGAAACTCACTTAAAACTGCACAACTACATAGAAACTGAACAACCTGCTCCTGAATTACTACTGGATAAATGATGAAACGAAGGCAGAAACAAAGATGTTCTTCAAAACCAATGACAATGAAGACATAAAATACCAGAATCTCTAGGACACACTTAAAGCAGTGTCTAGAGGGAAATTTCTAGCAATAAATGCCCACATAAGAAGTGAGTAAAGAACTCAATTGTACACCCTATTGTCACAATTAAAAGAGCTAGGGGAGCAAGATCAAACAAATTCAAAAGCTCACAGAAGACAAGAAATAACTAAGATCAGAGCAGAACTGGAGGAAATAGAGGCACAAAACAATCCTTCAAAAACTCAATAAATCTAGGAGCTGGTGTTTGAAAGGATCAAGAAAATAGATTGACCACTAGCCAGACTAACAAAAAAGAAAAGAGAAGAATTGAATTGATGCAATAAAAATGATAAGGAGGATATCACCACCAATTCCACAGAAATACAAACTACCATCAGAGAATACTGGAGACACCTCTATGCACATAAACCAGTAAACCTGGAAGAAATAGATAAATTCCTGGACACTTACAGTATTCCAAGACAAAACCAGGAAGAGGCTGAATCCCTGAATAGACCAATAACAGGGTCTGAAGTTGAGGCAGCAATTAATAATCTAACAACCAAAAAACTTCAGGTCCAGATGCATTCAAAGCCAAATTCTACCAGATGTACAAAGAGGAGCTGATACCATTCCTTCCAAAACTTTCTAAACAATATAAATAACTCATTTTATGAAACCAACATCATCCTGATACTAAAACCTGGCAGAGGCACAATGAAAAAAGAAAATTTCAGACCAAAATACATGATAAATATTGAGGCAAATATCTTCAATAAAATACAGCAAAGTAAACATGACAGCACATGAAAAAGTTTATCCATCATGATCAAGTAGGCTTCATCCTGGGGATGCAAGACTGGGTCAACAAGCAAATCTACAAAATAATCCATCACATAAATAGAACCAAAGACAAAAACCATGATTATCTCAATAGATTCAGAGAAGCCCTTCTACAAAATACAACAGCCTTTTAAACTAAAAAGTCTTAATAAACTAGGTATTGATTGACATTATCTCAAAATAAAAAAAAAACTATTTATGACAAATCCACACCCAATATCATATCAAATGAGCAAAAACTGGAAGCATTTTCTTTGAAAACTGGCACTGGACAAGGGTGCCCTCTCTCACCCTTCCTATTGCACTCCAGAACAATCAGGCAAGAAAAAGAAATAAAAGGTATTCAATTAGGTAAGAGGAAGTCAAATTGTCTCTATTTGCAGATGACATGTTGTATCTATTTGCAAATGACATGTTGTATCTATTTGCAAATGACTATATTTAGAAGGGCCATCATCTCAGCACAAAATATCCTTATGACGATAAGCAACTTCAGCAAAGTCTCTGGATATAATATCAACGTGCAAAAATCACAAGAATTCCTATACACAAATAACAGACAGAGAGCCAAATCATGAGTGAACTCCCATTCACAATTGTTATGAAGAGAATAAAATTCCTAGAAATGCAACTAACAAAGGACATGAAGGACCACTTCAAGGAGAACTACAAGCCACTACTCAAGGAAATATGAGAGGACACAAACAGATGGAAAAGCATTCCATGCTCATCATTAAAAAGAATCACTATCATGAAAATGGTCATATTGCCCAAAGTAATTTATACATTCAATGTTATTCCCATCAAGCTACCATTGACCTTCTTCACAGAACTGGAAAAAACCACATTAAACTTCATATGGAACCAAAAATGAGCCCAGATAACCAAGACAATCCTAAGCAAAAGAACAAAACTGGAGGTATCTTGCTACCTGAATTCAAACTATACTACATGGTTACTGTAATCAAAACAGCATGGTTCTGGTACCAAAACAGAAATATAGACGAATGGAAGAGAGCAGAGGCCTCAGAAGTAATGTCACATACCTACAACCATCTGATCTTTGACAAACCTGATAAAAACAAGTAATGGGAAAAGGATTCCCTCTTTAATAAATGGTGTTGGGAAAACTGGCTAGCAGTATGTAGGAAGCTGAAACTGGACACGTTCCTGACACCTTACACTAAAATTAACCAGATGAATTAAAGATTTAAACATAAGACCTAACACCATAAAAACCCCAGAAGAAAACCTAGGCAAAACTATTCAGGACACTGGCATAGGCAAGGACTTCATGACCAAAATACCAAAAGCATTGGCAACAAAGGCCAAAATAGACAAATGGGACCTAATCAAACTCCAAAGCTTCTGCACACCAAAAGAAACAATCTTCAGAGCAAACTGACAACCAACAGAGTGAGGAGAAAAATTTTGCAATCTACCCATCTGACAAAGGGCTAATATCCAGAATCTACAAAGAACTAAAGCAGAGTTACAAGAAACAAACAAACAAACCTATTCAAAAGTGGGCAGAAGATATGAACAGACACTTTTCAAAAGAAGACATATATGAGGCCAACAAACATATGAAAAAATGCTCATCATCACTGGTCATTAGAGAAATTCAAATCAAAACCACATTAAGATACCATCTCATGCCAGTTAGAATGGCAATCATTAAAAAATCTGTAGACAACAGATGCTGGAGAGGATGTGGAGAAATAGGAACACTTTTACACTATTGGTGGGAGTGTAAATCAGTTTAACCAATGTGAAAGACAGTGTGTCTATTCCTCAGGGATCTAGAAATAGAAATTCTATTTGACTCAGCAATCCCATTACTGGATATATACCCAAAGGATTATAAATTGTTTCATTATAAAGACACATGCACATGTATATTCATTGTGGTACTGTTCACAATAGCAAAGACCTGGAACCAACCCAAATGCCCATCAATGATATATTGGACAAAGAAAATGTGGCACATATACACCATGGAATACTATGCAGCCATCAAAATGGTTGAGTTCATGTCCTTTGTAGGGACATGGATGAATCTGGAAACCACTATTTTCTGCAATCTTACATAAGAACAGAAAACCAAACACCACATGTTCTCACTCATAGGCTGATGTTGAACAATGAGAGCACATGGGCACTGGGAGGGAAATGTCACACACTTTTGCACTGTTGTATGTTGGGGAGTGTGGGGCTAGGGGAGGGACAGCGCAATGTTGGGAGTTTGGAGAGGGATAACATTGGGAGAAATTTCTGATGTAGATTATGAAAACAGCAAAACACCATGGCATGTGTGTACCTATGCAACAATCGTTGAAGATCTGCACAGGTACCCCAGAACTTAAAGTACAGTAAAAATATAATAATTTTATATCTAGCCAAACTAAGCTTCCTAAATGAAAAAGAAAGAAAATTCTTTTCAGACAAGCAAATGCTGAAGGATATTGTTACCAGATCTGCTTCTCAAGAGCTCCTGCAAGAATCACTAAATATGGAAAAGAAAAGCAATCAGCAACTACTGCAAAGACACACCAAAATGTAAATATCAATGAAACAATAAAGAAACTGCATCAACTAGTGTGCAAAATAACCAAATAGCAGGATGATGACAGAATCAAATTCATACTTAACAATATTAACCTTAAATGTAAATGGACTAAATGCTCCAATGAGAATACACAGACTAGCAATTTGGATAAAGAGTCAAGACCAATTAGTGTGCTATATTCAGGAGACCCATATCATATACAAAGACACACATATGTTCAAAATAAAGGGATGAAGAAAAATTTACCAGGCAAATGGAAAGAAAAAAATAAGAGCAGGGGTTGCAATTCTAGTCTCTGACAAAACAGACTTTAAACAAAAAAGATATAAAAAGACAAAGAAGGGCATTACATAATAGTAAAGAGAACAATTCAACAAGAAAACCTACCTATTCTGAATACATATGCACACAATACAGGAAGACTCAGATTCATAAAACAAGTTTTTAGAGGTCTACAAATAGACATAGACTCCCACACAATAATAGCAAGGGACTTTAAGACTCCACTATCAGTATTAGATCTACAAGACAAAAAGTTAACAAGGATATTTAAGACTTGAACTCAGCTCTGGATCAAGTTGACCTAGTAGACGTCTATACAACTCTGTACTCCACAGAAACAGAATACAGATTTTTCTTAGCACTTATTCTAAAATTGACCACATAATTGGGGGAAAAACATTTCTCAGCAAATGCAAAAGTACTGAAAGAATAACAGTCTCTCAGATCACAGTGCAATCAAATTAAAAATCAGGATTAAGATACTCACTCAAAACCATGCAATTATGTGTAAATTGAACAACCTGCTCTGGAATGATTCCTGGGTAAATAATGAAATTAAGGGAGAAATGAAGAAGTTATTTGAAACCAAAGAAAACAAAACCACAACGTACCAGAATCCCTGAAACACAGATAAAGAAATATTGAGGGAAATTTATAGCACTAAATGCCCATATCAGAAAGTTTGAAAGACCTCAAATCAGCACCCTAATATCACAATAAAAAGAGCTAGAGAGGTAAGAACAAACTAATCCAAAAGCTAGCAGAAGACAAGAAATAACTAAGATCAGAGCAGAACTGAAAGAGAGACTTGAAAAATCCTGCAAAAAAATCAATGAATCCAGGAATTGGTGTTTTGAAAAAATTAACAAAATAAATAGACCACTAGCTAGACTATTAAAAAGAAAAGAGAGAAGAGTTTAATAGACACAGTAAAAAAAAAAATGACAAAGGAGATATCACCACTGACCCTACAACTATACAAACTACCATCAGGTAATACTATAGACACAATTAGCAAATAAAGTACAAAATCTAGAAGAAATGTATAAATTATTGAACATGTACACCCTCCCAAGACTAAACCAGGAAGAAGTTGAATCCCTGAAATGCCCAATAATAAGTTCTATAATTGAGCCAGTAATTAAGAGCCTATGAACCAAAAATATCCAGTATGAGAGATAGTGACAGCTTAATTCTTCCAGAAATACAAAGAGGAACTAGTACCATTTTTTTTTTTTTTCTGAAACAATTTCAAACAATTCAAGGGGAAGTACTCCTCTCTAACTCCTTTTATAAAGTCAGCATTATACTGATATCAAAACTGGGAAGAGACACAATAACAAAAGAAAACTTCAGGTCAATATCCCTGTTAAACATCAATGTGAACATCCTCAATCAAACACTAATAAACGGAATCCAGCAACACATCAAAAAACTTACCCACCATGATAAAGTTGGTTTTATTCCTGGGATGCATGGCTGCTTCAATATACACAAATCAACAAATGTAATCTATCACATAAAAAGAACCAAAGACATAAAAACCACATGATTACCTCAATTAATGCAGAAAAAGCCTTTGATAAATTTAAACATCCTTTCATGTGAAAAACTCAATAAATTACGTATTGATGGAACATATCTCAAAATAATAAGAGCTATCAATGACAAGCTCACAGGAATATAATACTGAAAGGATAAAAGCTGGATGCATTCCTTTTGAGAACTGGTACAAGACAAGGCTGTCCTCTCTCACCACTCCTATTCTACATAGTATTGGAAGTTCTTGCCAGAACAATCAGGCAAGAGAAAGAAATAAAGCGTATTCCAATAGGAAAAGAAAAAGTCAAATTTTCTGTTTGCAGTTGACTTGATTTTATGTTTAGAAAACCCCAACATATTAGTCCAAAACTCCTTAAACTGAGAACTCATTTCAGCAAAGTCTCAAGATACGAAATCAGTTGCAAAAATCACAAGCATTCCTTTACACCAATAATACACAAGCAGAGAGACAAATCATGAATGACTTCTCATTCAAAATCACTACATAGAGAATCAAATACTTAGGAATAGAGCTAACAAGGGATGTGAAGAACCTCTTCAAGAAGAACCACAAACCACTTTTCAAGGAAATTAGAGGATACAAACAAATAAAAAAATATTCCATGCTCATGGATAGAAATAATCAATATTGTAAAAATGGCCATACTGCCCAAAGTAATTTACAGATTCAATGCTAATCCCATCAAACTACCATTGACGTTCTTCACAGAATTAGAAAGAAAAAAAAACTTTGAAATTTTATATGGAGTCAAAGAAGACCTTGTATAGAAAATATAATTTTAAGTTAAAAAAAAAATAAGCTGGAGGCATCACACTCCCTGACTTTGAACTATACTAAAAGACTATAGTAACCAAAACAGCAGAGTACTGGTACCAAAACAGACATATAAACCAATGGAGCAGAATGGAGAACTCAGAAATAATGCCATGTATCGATAACCCTCTGATCTTTCACAAACCTCACAAAAAACAAGCAATGGGGAAAGGATCTCCTGTTCAGTAAATGGTGCTGGGAAAACTGCCTAGCCATGTGCAAAAAAATTGAAACTAGATCCCATCCTTACACCTTATACAGAAATTAACTCAAGATGGATTAAAGACTGAAATGTAAAACCCCAAATCATAAAAACCCCAGAAGAGCCGGGCGCGGTGGCTCAAGCTTGTAATCCCAGCACTTTGGGAGGCCGAGGTGGGTGGATCACAAGGTCAAGAGATCGAGACCATCCTGGTCAACATAGTGAAACCCCGTCTCTACTAAAAATACAAAAAATTAACTGGGCATGGTGGCACGTGCCTGTAATCCCAGCTACTCAGGAGGCTGAGGCAGGAGAATTGCTTGAACCCAGGAGGCAGAGGTTGTGGTGAGCCGAGATCGCGCCATTGCACTCCAGCCTGGGTAACAACAGCGAAAACTCCGTCTCAAAAAAAAAAAAAAAAAAAAAAAAAAAAAAAAAAAAAACCAAAAGAAAAATATAACGCAATACCATTCAGGACATAGGCATGTGCAACAACTTCAAGACATTAAACACCAAAAGCAATTGCAACAAAAGCCAAACTGACAAATGAGATTTAATTAAACTAAAGAGCTTCAGCACAACAGAAGAAACTGTCATCAGAGTGAAGAGGCAACTTACATAATGGGAGAAAATTTTTGCCACCTACCCATCTGGCAAAGGTCTAATATCCAGAATTTACAAGAACTTATAGAAATTTTTAAAAAAGGTGGGCAAAGGATATGAATAGACACTTCTCAAAATATGACATTTATGTGGCCAAAAAACATAAGAAAAAAAGTGAAACATCACTGACCATCAGATAAACTCAAATCAAAACCACAATGAGATACCATCTCACACCAGTCAGAATGGTAATTATTAAAAAGTCAGGAAAGAATACATGCTGGTGAAGCTATGGAGAAATAAGAATGCATTTACACTGTTGGTGTAATGTGTAGAAAGAAATAAAGGGTATTCTAATAGAAAAAGATAAAGTCAAATTTTCTCCGTTTGCAGACAACATGATGAAACTGCTGGTGGGCGACTGTTGGTGAAAATGCAAATTAGTTCAACCATTGTGGAGGACATTATGGTGATTCCTCAAGTATCTAGAACCAGAAATACCTTCTGATCCAGAAATCCCATTACTGGGTATATACTGAAAGGAATACGAATTATTCTACTATAAAGACACATCCCCATCTATTTTTATTGCAGCACTATTTACAATAGCAAGGACATAGAGCCATCCCAAATGACCATCAATAATAGACTGAATAATAAAAATGTGGTACATATATAACATGAAATATTATGAAGGCATAAAAAGGAATGATATCATGTCCCTTGCAGAAACATCAATGAAGCTGGCAGCCATTATCCTCAGCAAACCAACATAGGAACAGAAAAAGAAATACCACATGTTCTCACTCATAAGTAGGAGTCAAACAATGAGAACACACGAACACAGAGAGGGGAACAGCACACTTCAGGGCCTGTTGGGGCATGGGGGTGAAAGGAAGAAACTTAGAGGATGGGTCAATAGGTGCAGCAAATCACCATGGTACATGTATACATATGCAACAACCTGCACATTCTGCACATGTATCCCATTTTTTAGAAGAAATATATATGTGTATATATATATATATATATAATATAAAATAAATAATAAACATAAAATATAAAAATATATAAAATATTAAAAGTAGTTCTTTGGAGCTATTTGTTATAATTTTTTGATATTTTTATATATAATTTTTAACTATTTAAGTTATAAATAGTTCAAGAAACTTTTCTTGAGTCTGGAAAAGAAAACATAAAAAGAATTGACCATGTTCTAAACAACTATGTCATAAAAATTTAGTACTCTACTAGTTTAGTTCCCATGTAATTAACTTTTGTTTCACTTGTTGAATTAGCAATCTGCATGAATACATAAGCGTTTAGAGTTTTGGAAGTTTTTACTTAGTCCAACAATATGATTTTCAATGTTATCAGGAAAACCTGTATTCAAAAGTACTTGTAAAGTTTCTTTCAATGAATTTCCCTTGAAGAAGCAGCAAATTTTGGGCTGTAAGTGAGTATGAACCACTTTTTTTAAAGTACCAAGGTAAAAAAATAATCTGTGGATGACAAAAGGCTTAGAATAGCCATGATTAAAAATTCAGTTGACTAGGAAATTTGATTATTTCTGTGGCATACAGCAGTTTAACATAAAAATAGGGAGAATGAGATGAACAACAGAAGCCAAGATTGGAGTGTGCAGAGCCATGAGCCAAGGAATGCAGGCAGATCTAGAAGCTAAAAAAAATTTTTCTGAGGGGTCTGGTAAAATGGTAGAATAGGAATGGCTCCTGTCTGCAGCACCCAGCCAGTGATTTCTGCATTTCAACACAGAAGGTAAGTGATTTCTGCATTTCAAACTGAGTGGTGTCTGGAACCCTGGGAAAGGGGGCTAAAGCCATGGGGCCAAGGGGTCTTGCTCAGCAGGTCCCACTCCCATGAATCCAAGTAGGCTAAGAACCACTGAATTGAAATTCTCATTGCAGGCAAGAATTCGACCTGAGATGACTGAGCTTGGTCAGAAGAGGGGTGTCCATCATTACTGAGACTTGAGTAGATGGCTTTCCTGTGACAGGGTTAAAAAGTTCAGAGAGGGCAGAGCTCACCACAGTGTGGCAAAGCAGCTGTGGTCAGACTGACTCTCTAGATTTCTCCTCACTGGGCAGGGCATCTCTAAAAGAAAGGCAGCAGCCCCAGTCAGAGGCTTATAGATAAGACTCCCATCTCCCTGGGACAGAGCACCTGGGGGAAGGGGCAGCTGTGGTTTCAGCTTCAACAGACTTAAATGTTCCCACTAGCCAGCTCTAAAGAGAGCAGTGAATTCTGACAAGGAGAATTCTACCAGCACATCTCTCGAGCTCTGCTAAGGGACAGACTGCTTCCTCAAGTGTTTCCCTGACACCTGTGCCTCCTAACTGGGGGAAACCTTTCAGGAGGGGTTGACAGATACTTTATACAGGCGAGCTCCAGCTGGCATCAAGTGGGTGCTCCTTTGCAACAAAGCTTCCAGAAAAAGGAGCAGGCAGTAATCATTGTTGTTCTGCAGCCTCTGCTGATGATACTCAGGCAAACAGGGTCTGGAGTGGACCTCCAGCAAACTCCAGCAGAACAGCAGAAGAGGGACCTGACTGTTAGAAGAAAGACTAACAAACAGAAAGCAATAACGTCAACTTCAACAAAAAGTATTTCCACAAAAAAAACCCATCCAAAGGTCATCAACCTCAAAAATCAAAGGAAGATAAATGCAGGAATATGAGAGAGAAAAAACAAAACAAAACAAAAAACCAGTGTAAAATAGTTAAAAAAAATCCAAAAACTGGAATACTTTTTCTCCTCTAAATGATCACAACTGCTCTCCAGCAAGAGCATTAAACTGGATGGAGAATGAGTTTGATAAATTGACCAAAGTAGCCTTCATAAGGTAGGTAATAACAAACTCCTCTGAGCTAAAGAAGCATGATCTAACCCAATGCAAGGAAGTTCAGTACCTTGATTAAAGGTTACAGGAAGTGCTGCTGAAAAACACAGCATGAGAACTTCATGAGTCATATACAAGTATCAATAGCCAAATCAATCAAGCAGAAGAAAGGATATCAGAGATTGAAGATCAACTTACTGAAATAAAAAGTGAAGACACGCGTAAAGAAAAAAAAAAAAGAACAAAGAAAGCTTCCAAGAAATATGGGACTACATTAAAAATAAAACAAAACAAACCTATTATTGATTGCTGTACCTGAAAGTAATGGAGAGAATGGAACCAAGTTGAAAAGCACACTTCAGGATATTATGCAGGAGAACTTCACCAATTTAGCAAGAGACATCAACATTCAACTTCAGAAAATACAGAGAACACCACCAAGACACGCCTTGAGAAGAGTGGCAAAAAGATACATTATCATCAGATTCTCCTAGGTTGAAATGAAGGAACAATGTTAAGGGCAGCCAGAGAGAAAGGTCAGGGTACCAGCAAAGGCAAACACATCAGCCTAACCATGGATCTCTCTGCAGAAACCATACAAGCCAGAAGAGAGTAAGGACCAATATTCAACATTCCTAAAAAGAAATAAGATACAACCTAGAATTTCATATTCAACCAAACTAAGCTTCATAAGTGAAGGAAAAATAAAATCCTTTACAGAAAAACAAATGCTGAGGAATTTTGTCACCACCAGGCCTGCCTTGCAAGAGCATCTGAAAGAAGGACTAAATATGGAAATGGAAAACTCATACCAGCCACTGCAAAAACACACCAAAATAAAAAGATAAATGACACTAGATAAAAATTGCATAAACTAATGTGCAAAATGACGAGCTAGCATCATGAAAACAGAATCAAATTTACTCATAACATTATTAACCTTAAATGTAAATGGGCTAAATTCCCTATATTAACCTTAAATGTAATTGGGCTCACTGCCCTAATTAAAAGACACAGACTGGCAAATTGGATAATAGGCAAGATCCATCGGTGTTCTGTATTCAAGAGGCCCATCTCTCATGCAAAGACACACAAAGGTTCAAAATACAGGGAAGAGGGAATATTTACCAAGCAAATGTAAAGTATAGCAAAGCAAAGTTTGCAATCCTAGTCTCTGATAAGACAGACTTTAAACCAAGAAAGATCAAAAAGACAAAGCAGAGTATTACAGAATGGTAAAAGAATCAAGGCAACAAGAAGAGCTAACTATCCTAAACATATATACACTCAATACAGGAGCAGCCAGATTTATAAAGCAAGTTCTTAGAGAACTACAGAGAAACTTAAGCTCTGACACAATAATAGTGGGAGATTTTAACACACCACTGTCAATATTAGACAGATCAATAAGACAGAAAACAAACAAGGATATTTAGGACTTGATCTCAGCTCTGGACCAAGCAAACCTAAAATAAATCTACAGAACCCTCCACCCAAAATCAGGAGACTATACATATTTCTTACCACCGCATAACACTTATTCTAAAATTGACCACATAATTGGAAGTAAAACACTCCTTACGAAATGTCAGAGTGGGAACTATAACAAACAGTCTTTCAGACCACAGTGCAATCAAATTAGAACTCAGGATTAAGAGCCTCACTCAAACTGCACAACAAGATGGAAACTGAACAACCTGCTCCTGAATGTCTACTGGATAAATAATGAAATTAAGGCAGTAATAAAGACGTTTTTTTGAAATCAATGACAACAAACAGGAAACATACTAAAATCTCTTGGACACAAACATTGCAGTGTTAAGAGAGAAATTTTTAGCACTAAATGACCACATCAGAAAGCTGGAAATATCTAATGTCAACACCCTAACACCATAATTTACAAAAAAAGAGAAAAAAAGGTAGAGAAGCAAGAGGAAACAAATTCAAAAGCTAGCAGAAGACAAGAAATAATTAAGAACTTGTTTAATAAATGGTGCTGCGAAAACTGGCTAGAAGACTTAACACCATAAAAACCCTAGAAGAAAATCTAGGTAAAACCATTCAGGTCATAGGCATAGGCAAGGACTTCATGACCAAAACACCAAAAGCATTGGCAACAAAAGCCAAAATAGACAAATGAGACCTAATCAAACTCCACAGCTTCTGCAAGGCAAAAGAAACAGTCATTAGAGTGAATCAGCAATCAACAGAATGGGAAAAATTTTTTGCAATCTACCCATCTGACAATGGGCTGATATACAGAATCTACAAAGAACTAAAACAGATTTACAAGAAAAAAGCAAACAAACCCATTCAAAAGTGGGCAAAGGATATGAATAGACACTTTAAAAAAGAAGACATACATGAGGCCAACAAACATGAAAAAATGCTCATCATCATTCGTCATTAGAGAAATGCAAATAAAAACTACATTGAGATACCATCTCAGGCTAGTTAGAATAGCAATCACTAAAAAATCGGGACACAACAGATGCTGGAGATGATGTGGAGAAATAGAAACACTTTTTTTTTTTTTTTTTTTTTTTTTTTTTGAGACGGAGTTTTGCTCGTTACCCAGGCTGGAGTGCAATGGCGCGATCTCGGCTCACCGCAACCTCCGCCTCCTGGGTTCAGGCAATTCTCCTGCCTCAGCCTCCTGAGTAGCTGGGATTACAGGGACGCACCACCACGCCCAGCTAGTTTTTTGTATTTTTAGTAGAGACGGGGTTTCACCATGTTGACCAGGATGGTCTCGATCTCTCGACCTCGTGATCCACCTGCCTCGGCCTCCCAAAGTGCTGGGATTACAGGCTGGAGCCACCGCGCCCGGCCAGAAACACTTTTACACTGTTGGTGGGAGTATAAATTAGTTCAACCATTGTGGAAGACAGTGTGGCAATTCCTCAAGGACCTAGAAATAGGAATTTCATTTGACCCAGCGATCCCATTACTGGGTATATATCTAAAGAACTGTAAATCATTCTTCTATAAGGGCACATGCACACAAATGTTCATTGCAGCACTGTTTACAATAGCAAGGACTTGAAACCAACCCAAATGTCCATCGATGATTGACTGGATGGGGAAAATGTGGCACATATACACCATGGAAAACTATGCAGCCAACAAAAACAATGAGTTTGTGTCCTTTGTAGAGACATGGATGAAACTGGAAACCATCATTCTCAGCAAAGTGACACAAGAATAGAAAATTAAACACCACATGTTCTCATTCATAGGTGGGTGTTGAACAATGAGAACACATGGACACAGGGAGGGGAGCATCACACACTGGGGTCTGTCAGGGGGAAATAGGGGAGAGACAGCAGGGGGTGGGGAGTTGGGGAGAGATAGAATGGGAAGAAATGCCAGATATAGGTGATGGGGAGGAAGGTAGCAAATTACACTGTCATGTATTTACCTATGCAACAATTCTGCATGTTCTTCACATGTACCTCAAAACCTAAAATGCAAAAAAAAAAAAAAAAAAAAAAAAGGAAAAAGAAAAAAGTGAAAAAAGGAAAAGAAAGAAAAGAAAAGAAAAAGAAAGATCAGAGCATAACTGAAGAGAGAGAGAGATATGGAAAACCCTTCAAAAAATCAATGAATTGAGGAGCTGGTTTTTTGAAAATATTAACAAAATAGATCACTAGCCAGATTAATAAAAAAGAAAAGAGAGAAGTGTAAAATAGACAGAATAAAAAATGATAAAAGAGATATCACCACTGATCTCCCAAAAATACAAACTACCATCAGAGAATATTATAAACACCTCTATGCAAACAAATTAGAAAATCTAGAAGAAATGAATAAATTCCTGGACACATACACCATCCTAAGACTAATTCAAGAAGATGAATCACTGAATACACCAATAACAAGTTCTGAAATTGAGGCAGTAATTAATAGCCTACCAACCAATAAAAGGCCAGGACCAGATGGTTTCACAGCCCAATTTTACCAGAGGTATCAAGAGAAGCTGGTACTAATCCTTCTGACACTATTCCAAACACAAGGAGGGACTCCTTCTTTAAAAAAAAAAAAAAAAAAAAAAATATATATATATATATATATATATCAAAGACACAAGAAAACAACAAAATTTCAGTCTAATATCTCTAATGAACACCAATGCAAAAATGTTCAATAAATACCAGCAAACCAAATCTGGCAGCACATCAAAAAGTGTATCCACCATGATCAAGCTGGCTTCGAACCTGGGATGCAATGCTGGTTCAATATACACAAGTCAATATGCATAATCCATCACATAAGCAGAACCAATTACAAAAGCAACATGATTATCTCAGTAGATGTAGAAAAGGCCTTCAACAAAATTCAACACCCTTTCATGCTAAAAACTCTCAAAAAACTAGGTAGTAATTAAGCATATTTCAAAATAATAAGAAGTATTTATGCCAATCCCATAGCCAATATCATAATGAGTGGACAAAAGCTGGAAACGTTCCCATTGAAAACAGCACAAGAAAAGAATGCCCTCTCTCACCATTCCTATTTATCACAGTATTGGAAGTTCTGACCAGGCAATGAAACAAGAGAAAGAAATAAAGTATAGTCAAACAGGAAGAGGGGCAGTCAAATTGTCTCTGTTTGCAGACAATATAATTTATTTTATTGCATTTTGTGTTTTGGGGTACATGTGAAGAACATGCAACATTGTTGCATAGGTACACACATGGCAGTGTGATTTGCTGCCTTCCTCCCCTTCACCTATATCTGGCATTTCTCCCCATGCTATCTCTCCCCACCTCCCCACCCACCCTGCCCCTCCCCCATTTTCCCCCAACAGACCCCAGTGTGTAGTGTTCCCCTCCCTGAGTCCATGTGTTCTCATTGTTCAACACCCGCCTATGAGTGATAATTCAAATCTTTCAAAAACTAGAAGACTTTACCCCTTGATAGAGAGGAGACTTTTTTCCCGAACCAATCAAAAGACCCAATAAAGACAATGTAGACCAACAGCCTCTGTCTCTCTCTCATCTTTCTTATTTTAGTTTACTTAAAAGACAGACAAAAAGATTTTTATCTTACTGTTTCTTAATATTACTACAAAAAAACTCCTGTTCAAAAAAATAAAACAGAATTTTACTTTTATAGTAGTGTTTTATTGATATTAAAGCTAATGTCAATAAACCTAATAAAAACATCATTAAATCTGTTTTGACTACACAAGATAAGATTTTTATAAAATATTTATAACAGGTGTCCCCAAACTTTTTACACAGGGGGCCAGTTCACTGTCCCTCAGACCGCTGGAGGGCCACCACATACTGTGCTCCTCTCACTGACCACCAACGAAAGACGTGCCCCTTCCTGAAGTGCAGCGGGGGGCTGGATAAATGGCCTCAGGGGGCCGCATGCGGCCCGCGGGCCGTAGTTTGGGGACGCCTGATTTATAACCTCTTACAATTTTTAATTAAAGAAAAAATCAGTGCTCTGAGGAAATCCTATTGTTTTGACACAGAGTCCCAGAATCTGACCTCATGTCTGTGTGCTTTTGATAATAATTTTCTATATTTACTTATGAATAAGTCCCTTTTAACTTTATCCAGTTTGGTAACTCACATACAATTTTTATAAGATTAATCTTCCACAAACCTTGTACAATTTGCTTAAACCTTCTGTTTTGTCCTATATCTTATTTTTATATTGGAGTTCTACCATAGGACAAAAATTTTCTTCCTTTCTTATCATTTTGACAACACAAATTTCTCTCTTATGCAATATATATATATATATATGTATATATTACTCTCTTTTCAACTTTCTTCTCCAAAAGCAAAGCAAATTGGATGAATAGAAAGCTCCACTGGTCATGATCCTGCAAAAACACCATTCTAACTACTGTCTACACAAAGAAAATTCCTTCACAAGAACCAAAAATTACATGAGTACTTGTGGAAGCTTGTTTTAACTTTATATCATGAAAAGGGGCACTAAAGATGGTAGAAAAGAGTCTTGAATCACAGATGGCACCTCTTTTCCATCCCCTGGCAGTAGCTGCATGGCATGGAGAGAGAATCTCTGCACTTGGGTGGAGAGTGCAGTAATTATAAAACATTGCATTGAACTCAGTTCCGCCCTGTCACAGAAGGAAGCAAAACTAGTTTAACATCAGTTGAAACTTTCCCATGGAGGGTATATTTAAACCAGCTTTAGACAGAGAGGAAATGCTCATCCCAGCAGTAATAACTTGAGTTCCAACAAGCCTTACAAACCATAGGCTAAAGTGCTCTTGAGCCATAACTAAACATGAAAAGTGATCCAGGTCAAAAGGAATGCAACTCCTACATAATTCCTAGTGCTGAACTGGTCCCAGAGCCAGTGGACTTGGTGGATGCATAAACTACTAAGATACCTATCAGCAGCAGTAGCTAAAAGAGTGTTTTTGTTACTCCCTCCCCAACCCTAGCCTGCACAGCTTGTGTCTCCAAAACAGATTCCTCCCTTCCACTAGAGGAGATTGGAGGACAGAGTACAAATGACTGTGTTTTACATCTTGGATACCAATTCACCCACAGTAGACTAGGACACCAGTCAGAGTCATGAGGCCCCCTTTCCAGGCCCCAGCTCCTGAGTGACATTTCTAGACACAACCTGGACCATAAGGGAACCCACAGCCTTGAAGGGAAGGACTCAGTTCTGACAGAACCCATCATCTGCAGACTGAAGAACCCCAGGCCCTAAATAAACAGCACCAATACTGAGATAGTTCACCATGGGACTTGGGTGACACTGAGACTTTCTCGCTTCATGTGAGATTCAGCACAGTTCCAGTTGTGTAGTGGCTATGGAGAGGCATTCCTTATGCTTAAAAAAGTGGAAGAAAACATAAAGGAAACATTGTCTTACACCTTAGGTATTAGCTAGGCCACAGCAGGTTATAGGACAAAGTGAGCTCTGAGGTCCCTTATTCCAGGCCATGTAACTTAAATGGCATTTATGGATTTGCCTTTGGTAAGAGAGGATCCCATTATCCTGGGGGTTGAGTTTAAGGCTAGGCAGCATTCAACAGAAGCTGACTGAAGAGATCTTGAATCTTCTTCTTTTTTTTTTTTTTTTTTTTTTACTTTAGGCTCTGGGGGTACATGTGCGGGTCATGCAGGATTGTTGCATAGGTGTATACTATACTCAGCATTTCTCCCCATGATATCCCTCCCCACCCTCCTCACCCACTGCTGTCCCTTCCCTAGTCCCCCACAACTGCCCCCAGTGTGTGATGCTCCTCTCCCTAAGTCCACATGTTCTCGTTGTTCAACATCCACCTATGAGTGAGAACATGCAGTGTTTGGTTTTCTGTTCTTGTGTCAGTTTGCTGAAAATGATGGTTTCCAGATTCATCCAAGTCCCTACAAAGGACACTAACTCATCATTTTTTATGGCTGTGTAGTAGTATTCCATGGTGTATATGTGCCACATTTTCTCTGTCCAGTCTATCATTGATGGGCATTTTGGTTGGTTCCAGGTCTTTGCCATTGTACACAGGGCTGCAATGAACATACGTGTGCATGTGTCTTTATAGTAGAATGATTTATAGTTCTTTGGGTATATACCCAGTAATGGGATTGCTGGATCAAATGGAATTTCTATTTCTAGATCCTTGAGAAATCATCACACTGTCTTCCACAATGATTGGACTAATTTATATTCCCACCAGCTGTGTAAGAGTGTTCCTATTTCTCCACATTCTCTCCAGCATCTGTTGTCTCCAGATTTTTTAAGGATCGCTATTCTAACTGGTGTGAGATGATATCGCAATGTGGTTTTGATTTGCATTTCTCTAATGACCAGTGATGATGAGCATTTTTTCATATGTTTGTTGACCTCACATATGTCTTCTTTTGAAAGTGTCTTTTCTTATCCTTCACCCACTTTTGAATGAGATTGTTTGTTTTTTTCTCGTTTATCTGTTTTAAATCTTTGTAGAGTCTAGATATTAGCCCTTTGTCAGATGGGTAGACTGCAAAATTTTTTTCCCATTCTGTTGGTTGCCAGTTTGCTCTAATGATGGTTTCTTTTGCTGTACAGAAGCTCTGAAGTTTAATTAGATCCCATTTGTCTATCTTGGTTTTTGTTGCCATTGCTTTTGATATTTCAGTCATGAAGTCCTTGCCTATTCCTATGTCCTGGATGGTTTTGCCTACGTTTTCTTCTAGTGTTTTTATGGTGTTAGGTTTTATGTTTAAATCTTTAATCTATCTGGAGTTAATTTTAGTGTAAGGTGACAGGTAGGGATCCAGTTTCTGCTTTCTGCACATTGCTAGCCAGTTTTTCCAACACCATTTATTAAACATGGAGTCCTTTCCCCATTGCTTGTTTTTGTCAGGTTTGTCAAAGATCAAATGGTTGTAGATGTGTGGTGTTGCTTCTGAGGCCTCTGTTCTGTTCCATTGGTCTATGTCTCTGTTTTGAGATATTGAGTCTTAAAGGAACATTTTGATGGTAACCTGACAGTACTTCTCATGGGCCTGTGGTAGCAGTGGCCACAGAGAGGGAAGAGAAGAAAGGACTGTGACTTGTGGTTTAAGTGTCAGCTCAGACACAATACAATAGAACATGAGGTAGACATAGGGTTTTGGAGTTGAGTCCCTGGTTCCTGGGTGGCATCTTGGAACTTATTCAGATTCTGAAGAAAATTCCCACTCTGAAGTGGAGAACAGAAGCTGGGTTGATTTTACTGCTTGCTCATTTTAGAGTCCTAAAGCCTTAAACAAACATAGGTTGTAGCCAGGTAGTGGTTACAGTGGGCCTTAAATGAGACCAAGTGCTGTGCTGGTTTCATCTTGGATATCAGCTCAGCTACAGTAGGATAGCCTATTTATTTTGTAAATTGCTCAGTCTCAGGTATGTATTTAAGCACAGTACCAGTAATGATGACCACAGTACCAGTGGTGACGAGTAAGCACAGTACCTAAGTGGTGATGACCATGCACAGTATCTAAGTGGTGATGACCACAAAACTGCTTGTGCCACTTCATGCTCAGGTCAAGACAGCTCAGAACAGAGACAGAGGCTCTGCTTGAGAAAGAGTAGAAAAGAAAAAAAACCTAATATGGTTTGGCTCTGTGTCCTCACCCAAATATCATTTTGAATTGTACTCCCATAATTTTCATTTGTTGTGGGAGGGACCAAGTGAGAGATCATTGAATCATGGGGGTTGGGTCTTTTATACTTTTCTCATGGTAGTGAATAAGTCTCATGATATCTGATGGTTTTATCAGTGATTTCCACTTTTGCATCTTCCTCATTCTCTTTGCTTGCTGCCATCCATGTAAGATGGAACTTGTTCCTCCTTGCCTTCTGCCATGATCGTGAGTCTTCCTCAACTGCAACTGTAAGTCTAATTAAGTCTCTTTATTTTGTAAATTGATCAGTCTCAGGTATGTCTTTTAATAAGTGAGAAAATAGACTAATACTGTAAATTTGTACCAGTAGAATGGGGCATGGCTGAAAAGATACTAAAAAATGTGGAAGCAACTTTGGAATTGGATAACAGGTAGAGACTGCAATGGGTAGGAGGGCTCAGAAGATAGAAAAATTTGAAAAATTCTGGAACTTCCTAGAGACTGGTTGAATGGCTTGACCAAAATGCTGATAGCAATATGGACAACGAGGTCCAGGCTGAGGTAGTCTCACATAGAGATGAGGAGTTTTTAGGAACTAGAGCAAAGGTGGTTCTTGCTATATTTAAGCAAAGAGATTGGTGGGATTTTTGTCCCTGCTCAAGAGATTTTGGAACTTTGAACTTCAGAGAGATGATTTAAGGTATCTGGCAGAAGAAACTTCTAAGCAGCAAAGCATTCAAGGGGTAACTTGAGGTGCTGTTAAAAACAATCAGGTTTAAAAGGGAAACAGCATAAAAGTTTCTAAAGTTCCAACCTGACAATGTGATAGAAAAGAAAATTCCTTTTTTTGAGAAGAAATTCAAGCCAGCTGCAGAGATTTGCATAATTAACAAAGAGCCAAATTTTAATCCCCAAGACAATGGGAAAGATGTCTCCAGGGCATGTCAGAGGTCTTCACAGCAGCCTCCATTACAGGCCAGAATGCCTAGGAAGAAAAAGCAGTTTTATGACCTGAGCCCAGGGTCCCTGATCTGTGCACAGCCTAGGGACTTGGTGCCCTGCATTCCAGCGGCTCTAGCCATGGCTGAAAGGGGCCAATGTAGAGCTTGGGCCGTGGCTTCAGATGATGCAAGCCAAGTTTTGACAGCTTCCATGTAGTGTTTAGCCTATTAGTGAACAAAAGTCAAGAATTGAGGTTTGATAACCTTAGCCTAGATTCAGAAGATGTAAGAAAATGCCTGGTTTCCCAGGCAGAAGTTTGCTGCAGGGGCAGGGCTCTTATGGGGAACCTCTGCTAGGGCAGTGCAGAAAGAAAATATGGGGACACATACCCCACACAGAGTCCCTACTGTGTCACTTTCTAGTGTAGCTGTGAAGACAGGCCACCATCCTCCAGACCCCAGGATGGTAGATCCACCAACAATTTGCACTGTGTGCCTGGAAAAGCCATAAACACTCAACACCAGCCCATGAAAACAGCCAGGAGAGAGGCTGTAGCCTGTCAAGCCACAGAGATGGAGCTGCCCAAGACCATGGGAACCCACCTCTTGTAACCTGTATGTGACATCTGAAGTCAAAACAGATCATTTTGGAGCTTTAAGATTTGATTGCCTCATTGGACTTCAAACTTATATGGGCTCTGTAGCCCCTTTGGCCAATTTATTCCATTTTGAATGGTTTTATTTACTGAATGCCATTAACCCCACTGTATCCAGGAAACAACTTGTCTGCTTTTAATTTTGCAGACTCATAGGCAGAAGGGACATATGTTGACTCAGATGAGACTTTGGACTGTGGACTTTTGAGTTAATGCTGAAATTACTTAAGACTTTCCAGAACAGTTGGGAAGGTATTATTAGTTTTAAAATGTGAGGACATGAAATTTGGCAGGGGCCAGGGGTGAAATGATACCATTTGGCTCTGTGTCACCACCCAAATATCACTTTGAATTGTACTCCCATAATTACCATGTGTTGTGGGCGGGACACAATGGGAGGTAATTGAATAAAGGGGCAGTTTCCCCTATACTGTTTTTGTGGTAGTGAATAAGTCTCATGAGACCTGATGGTTTTAACAGGGGTTTTTGCTTTTGCATCTTCCTCATTCTCTCTTTGCCTGCTGCCATCTATGTAAGATGGGACTTGCTCCCCCTTGCCTTCTGCCATGATTGTGAGGCTTCTCCAGCCACATGGGACTGTAAGTCAAATTAAACCTCTTTCTTTGTCAGATTGCCCAGTCTCACGTATGTCTTTATCAGCACTTTGAAAATGGACTAATACAGAGTTATACCTGGTAATCCAGAGAATTTTTCCAGATCTTATTCAAGACCATCAGAGCAGTACCTGTATGAGTATGCAAAAAACAGATCAATACTGGGCTTCAGGTACTCTTTAATGAAGATACAATGTAGATTTAAAAAATTCAGGTCTTTTTGATTACCTGGAAACTCTTCCCAAGAAGGACATCTACAAACAAGCTCAGACTGCAAACACTATGATTCCCAAAAAGGACATCTATAAACAAGCTCAGACTGCAAACACTATGATAAATAACTAACTCTTCAATGCCCAAAGACAAACATCCAAAACCATTAAGACCATCTAAGAAAATATGATTTCTCAATTGAACTAAATAAGGCAACAGAAACCAATTATGGAGAAACAGATACATGTGATCTTTCAGACAGAGAACTCAAATTAGCTGTTTTGAGGGAACTCAAAGAAATTTACAATAACACAGAGAACAAATTCAGAACTCTATTAGATAAATTTAACAAAAATATTGAAATAATTAAACAGAATAAAAAAGTAATTCTAGAGCTGAAAAATGTGATTGACATGTTGAAGAATGCATCAGAGTCAATAGCAGAACTGATCAAGCAGAAAAAAGAATTGAGTTTGAATAAGGGCAATTTGAAAATACACTATCAAAGGAGACAGAAAAGGAATATAAAACCATGAAGCACACCTACAAAATCTAGAAAATATTCCCAAAAGAACAAATCTAAGACATATTGATCTTGAAGAGGAGGTAGAGAAAGGGATAGGGGTGAAAAGTTTTTTCAAAGTATTAATATCAGAGAACTCCTAAAGCTAGAGAAAGCTATAAAAGAATATATATCCAAAGGATTATAAATAATTCTATTAATAAGACACATGCACATGTATGTTCATTGCCACACTGTTTACAATAGCAAAGACCTGGAACCAACCCAAATGCCCATCGATGATAGACTGGGCAAGAAAAATGTGGCACATACACATCATGGAATACTATGCAGCCATAAAAAAACAATGAGTTTGTGTCCTTTGTAGAAACATGAATGAATTTGGAAACTATCATTCTCAGCAAACTGACACAAGAACAGAAAATCAAACACCACATGTTCTCACTCATAGGCAGGCGTTGAACAATGAAAACACATGGACACAGAGTGGGGAACATCACACACTAGGGTCTGTTGGAGGAGCTAGGGGAGGGTCAGTTCAGGGTAAGGTTGTGGGGAGGGATAACATGGAGGGAAATACCAGATATAGGTGATGGAGGGATGGAGGCAACAAACCACCTTGCCATGTATGTACCTATGCAACAATCCTGCATGATCTGCACATATACCCAAGAACCTAAGTACAATTAAAAAAAAAAAAAAAACTAAAAATCAATTATGAGAGAAATTTTCGAAACTGTGTGAACACAAAAAAATTAAACAAGGTGCTCCTGAATGACCAATAAGTCAATAAGAAAATTAAAAAGAAAACTGAAAAATTTTGTGAAATGAATAATAGAAACAAATCATACCCAAATCTATGTGACACACAGATAAAACTCAGTACTAAGAGGCACATTCATAGCTATATGTGCCTACAAAGGTGGGGGGGAAACAAAAAATATCTTCAAATAAACAACATAATGATGCATCTTTAAAAAGTAAAAACAGAATAAACCCAAATAAACCAAATTAGAGATGAAAAAGGAGACATTACATGTAATACCTCAAAGAATCATTAGTGGCTACTATAAGCAAGTATATGCCAACAAATTAGAAAATCTAGAAGAAATGTATAAACTTCCAGACACGTACAACCTACAAAGATTGAACTGTGAGAAAGTCCAAAACCTGAACAGACCAATAACAAGTAATAAGATTGAAGTCCTAATAAAAAGTTTCCAAGGGGAATAAAGAAATAGCTAGGAACTCAATGGCTTCACTGCTGAATTCTACCAAACATTTAAAAAATAACTAATACTAATTTTACTCAAATGATGTAAAAAAATAAGGCAGTAAGGAACATTCCAAGCTCAATGGGACAATACTGCAGAGCTATGGTAACTAATACAGCATGGTACTATCATAAAAACAAACACATAGATAATGGCATAGAATCGAGAATCCAGAAATAAATTCATACATTGGCAGAGAAATCATTTTTCACAATGGTGCCAAGAAAGTACATTATGGAAAGTACAGGTGATTCAATTGATAGTGTTGAGAAAACTGGATAGCCATATGCAAAAAAATAAAACTAGAGCCCTATCTCTAACCATATACAAAAATTAAATAAAAATGGGTTAAGGACTTAAATCCAGGACTTCAAACTATGAAAATACTAAAAGTAAACATTGGGGAAACTCTCCAGGACATTGAACTGAGGAAAGATTCCCTAAGTAATACCACACAAGTACAGGCAACCAAAGCAAACATGGACAAATAGATAACATCAAATTAAAAAGCCATTGCACAGTAAAGAAAACAATAAACAAAGTAAAGAGACAACCAACAGAATAAGAGAAAACCTTTGCACACTATCTATATGACAAGATATTAATAGCTCGAATGTATAAGATGGTCAAAGAACTGTATAGAAAAAAATATAATAATCTGAACAAAATGGACCAAACATTTGTACAGACATTTCTCAAAAAAAAAAGACATGCAAATGGCAAACGGATATGATTGACATCATTGATCATCAAAGAAATACATATAAAAATTATAATAAGGTCTCATCTCACACCAGTAAATATATCTTTTATTCAAAAATCAGACAATAATAAATGCTGGAAGAATGTGGAGAAAATAGAACCCTTGTACACTGTTGGTGGGAATGTACATTTGTACAACTACTATGGAGAACAATTTGGAGGTTCCTCAAAAAACTAAAACTAAAGCTGCGATATGATCTAGCTATTACTCTCCTAAACATATACCCAAATGAAAGAAATTTAGCATATTGAGGATATATCTGCACTTCATGTTTATTACAGCACTATACAATAGCCAAAATTTGGAATCAATCTAAATGTTCATCAACAGATGAATGGAGAAAGAAATTGTACACATACATATTGGAGGCTAGTCAGTCATAAAAAAAATAACATTGTTTCATTTGCAATTACATGGATGAAAGTGGAGGTGATTCTATTAAATGAAATAAATCAAGTATGGAAAGACAAATATCATATTCTCACTCATGGGAGCTAAGTTTGAAATAGTTTAACTCATGGAGATAGAGAGCAGAGGGCAGTTAATAGAGGCTGAAAAAGATATTGGAGGAATGAGGGGAAAATGGGATGGTTAATGAATATAAAAATAGAAAGAATGAATAAGACCTGGTATCTTCTTGCACAAAAAGATGTTTGTTAAAATGTATGCTCTGAATGAAGAGACCCCCTCCCCTCGCATCAGGCTTTGTGTGAGCAAACACCTGCTTATTTAACCGGGTGCGGGTGGTCTGAGGCCAAAAATAGAATCAGTGGAGGGCGGAGGGATAGGAGTTGGTTTTATATGTTTGGGGTAAACCTTGGAAAGTTACAGAAGTAACTTTAGGGCTGTTTTTTGCAAGCTGAAGGGGGTCATAGATTTGCAATCTGAGAGGAGGTCACAGGGTGTGGAGTCATGAGGTTAGCAAGGTAGGTTACAAAGTCCAATGACTTTGTCAATTAAGACAGGAATAAGAAACAATAGAGAATGTCTCAAAGTTAAGTAGGTGCCACAGGGGTTGATCATCTGTTTCTCTTTTCATGGATTTCCAGTTACTTTAGATTTTCCAGGAATGCATCTGGAGTGTTCCTGCAGGTTTCTGTGCAGGTCACAGAGGTTAGCATGGCATCCATGGGGCCATCAGTTCGCCTAAAAGACCTTACATTTCTGTCTTTTTATATTAGTTATATAAAAGATAAAGAAATAAAGAGTGGAGCACAGTAGACTATTAGAAAGGCTGGCACAGAGTGGTGATGAGGCAGTGTTTCTCAGGGTTTCTTCAAGTAGGATTGGGGGCAGGGCAGAAACCTAAAATGGGAAAGAATTTAGACTGCTGGGAGATCTTGGGGCAAGGGCTGATATTGTGTGGTTGTTAGAAGGAGCATTTGTTGTATTGACTAGTTGGTTATTGCTTGTATGTGAATTTTTAGGAATTGAGAGATTAATCAGAAAGTACAGGGTCTAAATAAGTGAAGAAGAAATATAGGTATCAGAGGACTAAGGTTTGGAAGAAGTCATGACACCCAGTCAGAGAGTGTCCAGCCAATCCAGCCAGGTCCAGAATAACCATATGCCTGATTAGCAAGCTTTTGGGCTCTGTCTTTTAATTTATTGATGGCATCATATAAGAGGCCAGGCTGGTTTACATAAAAACAACATTCTTCATTTAGAAAGAGGCAAAGACCTCCTTTTTCAGCAGTCAGTAAATCATGACCTCTGTGGTTTTGGAGGACAAATGCAGCTAGCGAATTTAGTTGAGCTTGAAGAAGAGATAGTGATTAAGTTAATTCTGCAATGCTAGCAGAGAAATCATTTGAGAGGCTACGGAAGTTGATGATTGAAGTGGTAAGGCCTGTTATGCCTGTGCCAAGTGCAGTAGTAATTCCCAACCCTACGAGTAAGGGGATCAATGGAATGACCCACTTGTGTCATGTTGGGACTACAAGGGGAACAAGGAGGCTTTCATTTCCATTGGTAATCTGAATTTTGAGAGTAAGGAAAACTAGGGTACAAGTGCCTGTCCAGTTGGTAGGATGGCAGATGTAAGACAAAGAACCACAGAAGAAAAAAAAGTCCTTGGCTAAGCCAGAACTGGAAGTGTAAACTGAAAAGGTGAGAAAGTGTTCTGAGAGGACAGGGGCTTTACACCTAATTGCCAAGGGAATCAGCCAGAACGGTTAAATGGGTTAAATGTCGTAGCGGGGTTTGGTAGGGTAACTGTGTGGAGGGAGAGCTTTTGTTTTCATGGGGTATGAGGAAGTGTGTGATATCTATAAGTAACCACTCACTTTCATTAACAAGATTGGGTATGAACAGACAGGAAGAGGGGTCTGGAGGAGAGTCTGAGGAGCAAGAGGAAGGTAGTCAAGGGTAAAGTGAGAGACAGGGTAAATGCCTGTCTAGGCAACACCTGCTATTGACGTTTTTAAGGCTGCTAGTAATAAGGGGGGACTTTTCTGTAATGCACAGTTCATATGCTCCTATTTTTTGGTTAATGTTGGTAGTAGGGCTCTTGAGGTGAAGTGTAAAGAAACACAAAGAGGGTGGGAGATTTCCTAGGGGGATTCCAGTGGGTGACTGTCAGGAAATGCATAAGGGAGCAGCAATAGGGATAGTTGTTTTTGTGGTTAGTGGTCCAAGGATGGTGGGTGTTGAGTTGACATAGGGAAAAAGATTATGTAGATAGGTGCGTAGAAGAGCAGCAGCCTATTGGAATGAGATATTTGGAGTGTCTCTGTTGACTCTGTTTAGGAGGTAGAGGAGTTCTTCTGAGGGGTACAGGTGGGGGCTGTTGAAGGAAGTCTGGAGGTGTAGAGAAATGGGAGAGTTCATCCAGTTGATCAGTAGGGCCAGAACGGCTACTGACCAACTCTACTTGGGGAGAGGGAAATGCATAGCCAGTAACTGCTGGCGATAAAAGGGTTCAAGTTGGCTAGGAAAGAGTGGGTTATGTTTATGGTATGTTGGAGGTAATTAAGGAGAGGTGGGGGTAGGAAGAGAATGGGAGTGAGATTAAGAGTGAGTGAAAGAAGACAACTTCATTGGGTGGAAGAACTGGAGAGTTTCTTGCCACATAAAATCATTTATTCACTCTAGGACAGAATTAAGGGGTGGCAGCCTGAGAGTAAAACCATGAAATATCAGCTGTAATTGCCTAGCAGAAAAGTGTAAACTGGCAACTTAAACAAAAGCAGGGCATGTCAAAGTAAATGAGTACAGTGAACTTGAGCATAGTTAGACAAAAAACAATAGAAACAGAGACCTTCTGAGGTGTGGTTTAAGTAGTAGGGGTGACTGCATAAATCTGGAGAAGGCAAGGGGCTGAAAGTAAGTGTGTGAGTTATGAAAAGGAAACTAAACTTTTGAAGTTGTGAGAGCTATAGCGATTAAGTGGGCCATAGCCTGTGATTTAAGGGATTCTAAGAATATCAGGGCGGCAGCTGCTATCGTGCATAGGCATGAGGGCCAACCCAGGACAGTGAGGTTAAGTTGTTTGGATAAAAAGGCTGCAGGCCATGGGTCTGGCTCCTGTGTAAGAATTCTGACAGCACCACCTCTTATTTCTGCTCTGTAGAGAGAGAAGGGTTGAGAGGAGTTGGGGAGCGCTAAAGTAGGAGCGGTCTCTAAGGCCTTTTTAAGAGAATGGAACAAAGAACAGGGGAAGTATTTTTGGTCTATGGGGTCTGCTAAGTTTCCTTTTGTAAGTTCATAAACTGGTTTGGTTAAGGGTCAAAATCCTGTATCCAGAGGTGAAAGTATACTACATGCCTAGGAAGGAGAGAAGCTGTTGTTTAGTGGATGCCGTTGGGGTTTGAAAAATTAACTGGATACATTTGGCAGGGAGAGTGCATGTATGCTGGCAAAGGATTATAACAGATGGGGAAGAAATTTAGGCTTTAGCAAAAAGCATTTTTGAGGTCAAGAACAAAATAGTGAGTTGTGGAAGGGGGTATAGAAGATAGCGGGGTATGGGGTTTGGTACAACCAGGTGGATGAGAAGTACAATCTGATTAATGAGGTGGAGGTCTTGGACTAGTCTATAGAATTTGTCTGGTTTTTTTTTGACAGGTAGGATAGGTGAATTGTAAGGAGAATTAGTAGGAATTAAAGGGCCATGTTGCAATAGATGGGTAATAACAGGTTTTAACCCCTTAAGCCTTAAGCCTTTTAAAGCCTGTTGTGGGATGGGGTAATGTTGCTGGGTGGGTAAGTGTGGTTAGGTTTTAAGGGAATGATGAGAGGTGAGTGACTTGTAGCAATGGATAGAGAGGTGGAGTCCCGCAACCTAGGGCTAAGGTAGGGGGACACAAGGGGAGCTATTGAGGAAGGTACATGTTCAGGAAAGATGGCAGCAATGAGGTGTAGCTGTAGTCCAGGAATAGTTAAGGAGTCAGAAAATTTTGCTAGGATTACTCTGCCTAACAAGAGAACTGCACAAGTGGGAATGATTAGGAAAGAATGTGGAAAGGAGTGCTGGCCTAATTGACACCAGACTTGGGAAGCTTTGAGAGACCTGGAGGCCTTGCCATCAATTCACACAACAGTTATGGAGGCCAAGGAGACAAGTCCTTGAAAAGAAGGCAGTGTGGAGGGGGTGGCCTCTGTGTTGATTAAGAAGAGGATGGACTTACCCTCCACCGTAAGAGTTACCTGAAACTCACCATCTGTCATGGTCCAGGGGGCCTCTGAGATGTTCAGGCAGCGTCATTCTTCAGCTGCCAAGCCCAGGAGATATGGGAAGGATTAGGTCTGGGAGCTTTGAGTTGGAGTCCCAGGAGCTCTGGGAGCAGTGACATGAGTCAGACAGTCCGAATTTCTATGGGGGACCAGCATAGACGGGGCAGGGCTTAGAAGGAATCTCAGCCTGTGGGCATTCCTTGGTCCAGTAGCCAGGTTTCTGAAACTTGAAGCAATGTCCGGGAGGGACGGCTGAATGCTGCAGTCGGGGTGCTTTGAAATCTTTGTAAGCCAGTGGTGTGGGTGGAGTTTGTCTTACAGCAGAGGCAACCATCTGGAATTCTAAAATTTTCTGCCAGTTGGCAGCTTCTTCCTGGTTATCAAACACGTTAAAGGCAAGGTTGGTTATTTCCCATTGTGGGGTTTGAGGGCCAGATTTTAATTTCTGTAGCTTTTTAATGTCTGGGCCTGATTGGGTGATAGAATGCATATTAAGCACTTTTTGCGGGTGAGAGTAGAAGTAAAAATGACATTTAAGTCACTCCAGGTTAGATCATAGGACTGGGTTAAGTATTGGAGGATCTGATAAAAAGGAGCCTAACCGTTGGCTGATTTGGAAAAGGTTGGATAAAGAGAAAGGAATGTGCTCCCTAACTATGCCTTCAGCTCCAGCTGCCTCTCAAAAAGGGAATTGTTGGGCAGGGGCAGAGGAGTTAGCCACAGGACTAAACTGTAAGCCACACCAGGTATAAGATGGGGAGATTACGGGAGGGGCATAAGGAGGTGGGTTGTGGGCAGAGAAAGAGTAGGGAGGCTCTAGGGGTGGGGGTTTGGGCCTGGATTGGGGCCTGGTTCAGACAGACAGGGAGGAGAAAGGCTGGAAGGGTCAATGAACAAAAAGGATTCTGTGTTACTGGTGGAGGCAGGAGGGGCAGATGGAAGGGAGAGAAGGAGAAGAGATTAGGGAGGGATTAGAGTATAAACAAAAAAAATGCCTGGACATCTGTCACCTTAGACCATTTGCCCATTTGTTGACAGAAATTCTTTAGGTCTCACAGAATAGGAAAATTTAAAGTGCCATTTTCTGGCCATTTGGAACAATTAATTTGTATTGAGTCCAGGCTGTATTACAGAAAAAAATGTGATGTTTAGGCTTCAGACTGGGCTACATACAGTTGAAGAAGTTGAGGTTGTTTAGGACTCAGGTTAGAGGCGAAGACAGAGGAATAGGGGGCGGAATATTGACCCTGGTGAAGGAAATAATTTTTAAGGAAAGGAGAAGAGTAGAGACTAGGAGGACTGAGCAGCTACCAGGGGTTTTAGTAGACATTCCTGACTGATTCCTAGGCTGTAATGTGGGTGAGTGATCAAGGCAGGCATCCCAATTGTCCAGACACTAAGAGAAGACTGTCTTATTGAGTCCATGACCGATGTCAGAGTTTTTGAGCAAGAGGGAGAGAATTGTCTCCTCTGACTCTACACAGATAAAGAATGTTTCTTTGTCTCTACTTGAAGGAGAAAGACTTAAACGAAAAGAGGGGGAAAAAAAGGGAGAGACTTGTCTTCTTAGAATTTAAAGGAAATGAGAGGAAGAGAATGCTTACCTTACCTGAAGGTGGTGAGAGCTGTTTGGCATGCTAAATATGAGCTGCTGGTCTGGTCTGATGTGTTGAGGTCTCAGGTGGATCTCTTCACAGAGGGAGAGTGGGGACAGGGCACTGGTCTCCCCAAAGGAGTACCCATGTCCTGGGTTTTGGCACCAAATGTTAAAATGTGTCATCTGAATGAAGAGACCCCCCAAAGAAGCTTTGTGTGAGTAGCATGGCTGTTTATTTACCTGGGTGTAGGTGGGCTGAGGTTGAAAATGGAGTCAGTGGAGGGCAGAAGGATGGGAGTTGGATTTACAGGTTGTGAGTAAACAGTAGAATGTTTCAGAAGTAATTTTAGAGTGGTTTTATGCAAGCTGGGAGTGGTTCATAGGTTTGCAAGCTGAGAGGGTATCATAGGGTGTGGAGTCACCAGGTTGGCCAAGCTGGGAGGGGGTCATAGGGTGTGGAGTCATGAAATTGGCCAAAATTGGTTACAAAGTGTAATGGCCTTGTCAATTGAGGACACAATAAGAAACAATAGAGAATGTCTCAAAGTTAAGTAGGCACCACAGGATTTGATAATTTCTTCTCCTTTTTCATGTTCTTCCAGTTACTTCAGATTTTCCAGGAACTCATCTGGAGTGTCCGTGCAGGTCACAGATGTTAACATGGCATCCATGGGGCCATCTGTCAGCCTAAAAGACTTTATAATGTTGACAGTCAAAAATAATTTAATTTTCCATTTCTAAAATATCTAAAACAATATAATTGGATTGTTTGTAACACAAAGGATAAATGCTTGAGTGGATGGATACCACATTTATTTTGATGTGATTAGTAAGAATTGCATGCATTGCCAAAATATTTTATGTGAACCATAAAAATCTATACTTACTATGTACCCACAACACTTTTTAAATTTTTTTTGGTAGTTTTAATTACATATTAATTAGAATTTTAACATATGTCGTTTAAAAGTTTAATAAACTTAGTTTTTGTTCAAACGTAGAATGTAAGTAGTATTTATTTATTTATTTACTTATTTATTTTACTTCATATTCTGGTGTATATGTGCAGATCATGCAGGAGTTTTGATAGATACATACATGGCAGTGTGGTTTGCTGCCTGTCACCCATACTTGGTATTTCTGCCCATGTTATCCCTCCCCTAACCCCTCCAACAAACCCTAGTGTGTGATGTTCCCTTCCCTGTGTCCATGTGTTCTCATTGTTCAACACCTGCCTATGAGTGAGCGCATGCAGTGTTTGATTTTCTGTTCTTGTGTCAGTTTGCTGAGAATGATGGTTTCCAGATTCATCCATGTCCCTACAAATGACACACACTCATCATTTTTTATGGCTGCATGGTATTCTACAGTGTATATGTGTCACATTTTCCTTGTCCACTCTATCATCAAAGGGCATTTGGGTAGGTTCCAGGTCTTTGCTATTGTAAACAGTGCCAAAATGAATATGTGTGCATGTGTCTTTATAAAAGAATTATTTATAGTCCTTTGGATATATACTCAGTAATGGGATTGCTGACTGAAATGGAATTTCCATTTCTAGGTCCTTGGGGAATCGCCACACTGTCTTCCACAATGGTTGAACCAATTTACACCCCCGCCAACAGTGTAAAAGTGTTTCTATTTCTCCACATCCTCTCCAGATCTGTTGTCTACAAATTTTTTAATAATTGTCATTCTAACTGGCATGAAATGATATCTCAATGTGGTTTTCATTTTCATTTCCCTAATGACCAGTGATGATGAGTATTTTTTATATGTTTGTTGGCCACATATATGTCTTCTTTTGAAAAGTGTCTGTTCATATCTTTCACGCACTTTTGAATGGGTTTGTTTGCTTTTTTCTTATGAATCTGTTTTAGTTCTTTGTAGATTCTGGATATTAGCCCTTTGTCATATGATATTTTAAACATTCATCACATACCAACATTTTATGTAACACTTATGCCTAATTTATTTTAATCAATCGTGTTTGAACTGTTCATAAAATTTTATAAGATATTGAACAAAGCTAGCCATCATCTTTATTTAGTTTCCTGCTAACCATTTACATTGTAAAAATGTTAGGCTGTAGCCACTTAAAGCAAGAAGTCAAGGGTACATAAGTGTTTTGCTGTTCATAGGTACAGCTGTTTTTATTAAACCAATAATATTAACTAGTCTTATCTAGTTAATTACTGAACTCATAAGAATGAGTGAAGATGAGATAACTTGCCCAGAGTATTGTCTGTGCATGCCCACAATAGACTGGGGATCCACCTGTGCACTGGGATAATGGGGTGGAGCCACAGAAATTTCTGCCTTGGCCAAGGGGTTGGAGCCTGTCTCCTTTAGCTCAAGTGTTGTGGCCTGGTATTCAATTAGTGAGGTGAAAGCTCATTAGGAGGACTTCCTCTTGCTTTATTGAATGTTTCTTTTTTTTATTTTCTCCCAATAAATTCTGCTTTCCTTACCCTTCGAGGTATCCATGTTTTCAATTTTTCCTGGTTGTGAAACAAGAACGTGTGTTTAGGTAAACTAAGGAGCAATAATTCTGCATCATTTTGGTGTCCCTTATGGGGACATGAGAAAGGGTAAGATATGAACAAAAAATTATTTTCCTTCTTGTTTTTGAGGCTTTTTGTCTTTAGATGTTTTCTGAGGATAGAGGAAACTGAAAACAACCCCATATAAACAGCCACAGGCATGTGTGTGGAATGGACAGAAAAAGGAAAGCTCCTCAAACCCCTTTTCTCCCAGCTGGGGCACAAGGCAATGTCTGCCTCCTGTGCATGTGGCCAGTGGCCATGAAGGGTGGGAATGAGTCATTGCCCTTGGCCCCATATAGCAGGCTGGCCAGAGTTAACCACATGAATCCAGGAAGTATTCCCCTCATCCAACCAGGGTGTCCATCTCCATCTGACAGCAATTACGTTTCTCTCCCTGTTGTAGGAAATCATTTGCGTAAGAATAAGGGGTTCTTCCCCCAGGCATTTTCCCAACCTTGCACTTTAAGCTTTCTGTCCCTTTTCTCTACCCTGCCAGCAGTTAGAATAGGTTTGCACTTTAAGTTTTCTTCTTTTCCCACCAGATCAAGAGTTAACTTATGAGCAATAGTTTTGTTTTACTTTTAGCAAATGTTTTACTAAGCCAGAACTCCAACTATCACTATTTATTTTCTATGTAAAGTTTTAATTGTATAAAAAATATATATTTGTAAGGTTTACCTTAAGCTGTAGCCAATCCAGTGTGCAGTGCTTTGTTTTAGCCTCCACTATTTTACAATGATGGCCCAGGTTTAATCCTGGCTTAGGGAATGAATTCTTTATGGCTTGAAATCTGTGTGACTTTTGCCATTTGTTGATTCTCTTCCCCTCCATGAACCTTAAATTTTCCTTTTTCTGAGCTTTTAGTAAAGCTTGAAAGACAGAAATATTGGCTACTTGGCACAGCTAAAGTAGAGTAACAAAAGATTTAAAAGGATTTTTTTAAAGAAGGCTCAGCTTAATTAAAAGTGAATATCCAAGTTATAGGCAAAATTAAAAGACCTTAATGGTTTTCTCTTTTTGGATCTTGTTTCTCTGGAAAAAGGTTCTTATTCAGTTGACTGGATCACTTTTCTCCATCTTGCCTTGCCATTCTTAATTCATGCCTGAGAGGAAAGAATCCTCTGTTTTTCTTATGGAGCCCGAGGAATTAAAAGCAGATGAATCCCTCTCAAAATCTGTTTTTGTCCTCCGAATATACCTGTTTTTTATATCCTAGAAACCATATGTTTTTCTATTCTTGCTATTAACGGGCCCCACCCAGAGACCAATAATCCAACTAAGAGTTTGGAAAATGAAAAAATATAATAGCTACTGGATTCATTTATCCCTTAATGTGTAGTTATACAAGTGTAGTGTGTGTAATGTCTATGAAAAAAGAGCTCTAATTAATTAAATTAAAACAAAATAAGCACTTGCATTAAATATTTTTAAAAGTGAAGACAAACGCTGTTGTACTTTTTAGTTTATGTGACTTTATTCTTTGATAAAGAAAAGCAGCCTTCGACTTCTTGCAAGATAGCCAAACAGAAACAGCGTAGATCTTCAGCTCCCAGTGAGACTGATGAAGAAGGTGGGTGATTTCTGCATTTCCAGCTGTGGTACCCGGTTCATTTAATTGGGAATGGTTGGACAGTCAGGGCAGCCCTCCAAAGGTGGGCCAAACAGGGTGGGGTATCACCTTACCCGAGAAGTGCAAGGGGTCAGGGAATTTCCACTCCTAGCCAAGGGAATCCATTAGATACTGTCTTCTGCACTGTGACCCAGATATTGTGTTTTTCCCATGGTCTTCAAAACCCGCACACCAGAAGATTCTCTGTGGTGCCTACAACACCAGAGCCTTGGGTTTCCAGCACAAAACTGGGTGGCCATTTGAGAAAACACCAAACTAGCCACAGTAGTTTTTGTTGTTGTTTTTTTTTCTCCCATATCCCAGAGGTGCCTGGATTTCCAGTGAGACAGAAGCATTCACTCCCCTGGAAAGGGGCCTGAAGCCAAGAAGCCAACTAATCTTTCTGGGAGGACCCCAACCCCACAAAAACCAGAAGCTAAGGTTCACTGGCTTGAAATTCTCCCAGCCAGCACAGGAGTCTGAGCTTGACCTGGGACTTTTGGGCTTGGTAGGGGGAGGGGCATCTGACATTGCGGAGTGTTGAGTAGGTGGTTTTAACATCACAGTCTAAACAAAGTCTCTGGCAAGTTAGAATTGCGCAGAGCTCATGGTAGCTCAACAAAGCTTTTACAGGCAGACTGTCACTAGACTCATTCCTCTGATAAAATGACAGCAGCACATCAGAGACTTATAGATAAAGCCCTCACCTTCCTGAGACAGAGCACATGGGAAAAGGGATGGTGTGGGTACAGCTTAAGCAGACTTAAACATCCCTGTCTGGCAGCTCTGAAGAGAGCAATTGATCTCCCAGTGCAGCGTGTGAGCTCCAATAAGGGATAGACTGCTTCCTCAAGTAGATCCCTGACACTGCATGTATCCTGACTGGGAGACACCTTCCAGTAGGGGCCAATAGACACCTCATAAAAAAGATATCTGGCAGGTACCCTTCTAGGCTGAAGCTACCAGAGAAAGAAAAAGGCAGCAATCATCACAGTTTACAATAGCAAAGACCTGGAACCAACCCAAATGCCCATCGATGATAGACTGGACGGGGAAAATGTGGTACATATACACCATGGAATATTACACAGCCATCAAAAACAATGAGTTCACGTCCTTTGTAGGGACATGGATGAACCTGGAAACCATCATTCTCAGCAAACTGACACAAGAGCAGACAATCAAACACCGCATATTCTCACTCATAGGTGGGTGTTGAACAATGAGAACACATGGACACAGGGAGGGGAGCACTACACACTGGGGTCTGTTGGGGGGAAATGGGGGAGGGGAGGTGGTGAGAGATAGCATGGGGAGAAATGTCAGATATAGGTGAAGGAGAGGAAGGCAGCAAATCACACTGCCATGTGTGTACCTATGCAACAATCTTGCATGTTCTTCACATGTACCCAAAACATAAAATGCAATAAAAAAAAGTGAGAATAAAAGCATCCTGTTAATATCCTTCCTTTCCATATGACCCAGGGTGGAGAACAACACAGTGGAACATTCTTCCATCTGTTTTTTCTCCCTGGTTCCTGGGCCCAGGTACCCTGTTAAATGTGCTGCCCATGATTGTAGGCATGGCCCTCGAAGCCATGAAACTGAATAAACTAAGTGATAGAATTAACTATGCTTTTCCCATGCAATGTTAGCTTCTCTGCCTCGTGTGATTCCCCTTTGATTTCCTAAACCTATGTCATCTGACTGGCTCCCCAAAAAATGGATCTCTGGAGAGACTGTGTCATCTTTGGCAAGGCTCCTTTAATGAAGGAAATATGCTAGACTGCCTGCTATTATGGCACATGCTAAAGCATTTGCTCTTAAAAAACAGTACTGGTTACCTTCTGCACTTAAAATCCCCTTATTAATTAAGTATCCTTCTAATAAAAAACAGACTAGGCATCTTAAAGGGATGTGAGGACATAATGGCAATTTTCCTGCTGATGGGGCAGTATCAGGACCAAAATTTGGCTGCAACAGACATTTTACTTCTAATAGTTGAAAGCAGAATTTCCCCATTCACAGAAGGGGCTTAGAGTCTGATTTCTAGTAGCGCAAAAAGAACCTGCAGCATTACTGTAAAAAAAAAAAAAAAAAAAGAAAAAAGAAAGCCTAATTAAAAGGAT
Organism: Saimiri boliviensis; assembly: GCF_048565385.1. NCBI lineage: Eukaryota > Metazoa > Chordata > Mammalia > Primates > Cebidae > Saimiri > Saimiri boliviensis. The sequence continues at coordinate 52,376,126 of NC_133470.1, forward strand.
TTCTATTTCCAGTAGGTAGAGCTGTTGGCTAAGAAATACCATGTACTACCAAAGAAATGGTAGAGACGCTTTTTGAGTTACCACTTGACACACTTGTCAATCTTTTCTAACATGTCTGTTTCCCTGAACTGTAAACATTTCCACACATTTGACACACAGAGAGATTAAGAGATCATGGATAAAAAAGAAAAAAAGTTTTGTGACAGGATAGCCAGGGTTTTTCTACAAACATGCAGAGTGGGCTGTCCGAGATTGGGTCTGGTTCAGAAACCTTTGAATATCACCAGAGTGTGCCCTGGCCAGAAATTCTCAGTTGCTTCAGTACTTTTCCCAGCCTCATGGCAGAGATTCCCCATGAAAGAAGATTGGTTTGGACAGAACCAACATTCCTAGCACCCCGTGGGGACTACGGTACTGACTGAATCCTCCTTAGCAAGTTTTACATCTGAGTTTTTAAGATAGTGGCTAGCCCTTGTGGCTCACTAATCAGCAGACAGACACCTTTTTAAAAATAGTTATTTGAGAGAATAAAAACTGGATGAGAAGCCTTGGAAATGAAAGTAGTATGTCTGCTCCCATACTCACCACTCTGATGAATGTTGTACTTCAGATTTCAAGCCAGTGCACCAAAATGATATGGCTCCAATGACTGGTAAAACACCAGGGTCCTTTGTCTTATGCCAATTAGATAAACAGCATGGACATCCGTGGAGTGGTTTTGAGGAGTGGAAAGTTTAATTAGGTAAGAAACAAGAAGAAAGACTCCCTCTGTACATAGGGAGGGGGGCCCAAATAGAGAAAAACTCCATGTGCAGTGGAAAAGCCATTGATTATATTGGGAGGATGAAGGAGGGTACTTCCTGATGTTCCACAGCTGTCGCACTAAAGTGTTATTGATCACAAATGCCAGGGAGAGGCAGCTTGACAAACAGATAAAAACACTTGAGACTGGTAATTAACTTTCAACAAAAATCTCAGTAATTGGATGAGTAAGCCCAGGCATGTGTATTAAGAGGAAAAAAAAAATGGCAGAGTATGACCTTCTGGGGCATTCCACCAGAAAGGGGAAGAAAGCCTCAGATGGACATGTGCACAACTTCCTAAACACACTGTGCATGCTCACTTCCCAACTTTAAGGAGGGCACTGTGCATGTAGGCAGCCCCACCTAAAGGGAAAAATCATGGAAAAGTTGTGCAAGAGGCCAGAAGTGGGCCAGCATACAAAGGTTAATAAGATTAAAAGCCACATTTGTCCTTCAAGTCACCCACTGGGTATCTTCCAAGTGTACTTTCCTTTCTTTCCTGTTCTAAAGCTTTTAAATAAAATTCCACTCCTGCTCTTAAACTTACCTTGGTCTCTTTTTCTGCTTTATGCCTGTCAGTCAAATTATCTCTTCTGAGGAGGCAAGAATTGAGATTGCTGCAGACCTGTAGAGATTTGCCACCAGTAACTTGGCTATCTTCTACACATGGTATCATTGGAAATAAAATCTGTCCCCTTCCTCAAAGTTTTTCTTCCCATTTTTTTTTTTCAGGGATACACATGAAACCAGGAGTCTTTTGAAAAGCAAAACAAAAATATCTAGGTGTGTCAGATTGGCTCTGTACAAGACGTTCTTTTTGTGTGTGTGACAGCTTTATCGAGATATAACAGATGTACAAAGAACTGCAGTTTTAGTGTGTACAATTTGATGAGTTTGGACACATGCAAACACTTATAGTGACATCAACACCCAAGGTAATAGACATATGCATCACCTCCCTTGTTTCTCTTTTTTTTTTTTTTTTTTTTTTTTGCTGTGGTAAGAACATTTGACATGATATCTACAGTCAACAACTTTGGAAATGCACAATACCATGTTATGCTGGACTACTTTTGAGTCCTACAAAATTAATGCATAGACAAAGGACTATGTGAGCAGATCCCACCAGAACTTCCCAGAGACATCAGTCCAGATATCCTGGAAACTAACTTAGATCTAGTCACATATGAGTACACAGAGGCCCAGTGATGTCATCCTTGGGGGTTACAAATGCTCACTAACTATGGATGATACATGTGAAGATTCATTTATGATTTAGAAAGTCATTTAAGTAAGATTAGAGTTAAGATGATCAGGCTAAAGATTATGCATATGACTGCAAAACGGTGTCATGTTAAATCTTGGAGATGATACTAGAGAGAAAGGAATTGGAAATAATTTTAGTGGAAAGAAGGTAATGAGCCTGCTAATATTATTAGACACATCTTGTAGAATAAAGATTGTTGGAAGCAAGCCAAAAGCCTTCTGTTTAAGTTTAATTAAGATCTTCTTTGGAGTTAGGTGAAAATAATGGTAATGGACTACTTGATTCCTCTTTGCTATAATGATCTATGAAAAGCTACTTGTGAGAAGAAATACTAACATTATTCACTTGGCAGTTAAATTTATGACAAGATGCCTAAAGTGTTCTGAAACACAAAGAGATATATGTTGTCAGGGAGAAACTACAAGTGTTGGCATCTCAGAAAAGACCTAAGAACCAGACTGACGGTCTAGGTTTTAATCTTACCTTAACCCTTGGTCAAGTGAAAATTAAGGTGACTACACCACAATACCTCTCAAGAGACCGAATTCATGTTAAAAACACAACTCAAAGGCTATAAATCTGTACAACTGGGAAGGTATTCTAAGTGATATTTAACCTTTAAAATTCTGTGACTTCTTTTATTACATTGTTGAAATTGGCAAAGTTGGAAATTTGTAGAATAAGTGCTTAAAAATATACAAACAAAATTATAATAAAGAGTGTCTTAAAATTGTGAGAAATTCAGATAATTTTTGTGTGTTGCCATAGGATAGAATAGGTCAATTTTATTTTTATGTTGTCTATTTATTTCTTTTTTAATTATACTTTAAGTTCTGGGGTACATGTGAAGATCCTGCAGAATTTTTACATAGGTACACACATGCCATGGTGGTTTGCTACATCAATCCCCCGGTCACCTACATTAGGTATTTCTCCTAATGATATTCCTCCCCAATCCTCCCACCCACTGCTATCCCTCCCCTAGTGCACCCATCCCCCAACATGCCCCAGTGTGTGATGTTCCCCTCCCTGTGTCCATGTGTTCTGATTGTTCAACACCCACTTATGAGTGACAACATACAGTGTTTGGTGTTTTGTTCTTGTGCCAGTTTGCTGAGAATGGTGGTTTGCAGATTCATCAATGTCCCTGCAAAGCACATGAACTCATCATTTTATGGCTGCATAGAATTTGATGGTGTATATGTGCTGAATTTTCTTTATTCAGTCTATTCTTGATGGGCATTTGGGTTGGTTCCAAGTCTTTGCTATTGTAAACAGTGCCACAATGAACATTAGTGTGCATGTGTCCTTATAATAGAATGATTTATAATCCTTTGGATATATACCCAGTAATGGGATTGCTGGGTCAAATGGAATTCCTATGTCTAGGTCCTTGAGGAATCACCACACTATCTTCTACAATGGTTGAACTAATTTACACTCCCATCAACAGTGTAAAAGCATTCCAATTTATCCACATCCTCTCCAGCATCTACTGTCTCCAGATATTTTAATGGTCGTCATTCTAACTGACATGAGATGGTATCTCAATGTGGTTTTGATTTGCATTTCTCTAATGACAAATGATGATGAGTTTTATTTCATGTGTTTGTTGGCTGCATAAATGTCTTCTATCGAAAAGTATCTGTTCATACCCTTCACCCACCTTTTGATGAAGTTTTTATTTTCTTTTAAATTTGTTTTAATTCTTTATAGATTCTGAATATTAGCCCCTTGTCAGATGGGTAGATTGCCAATATTTTTTCCATTCTTTGGTTGCCGGTTCACTCTAATGATGGTTTCTTTTGCTGTACAGAAGCTCTGGAGTTTAATTAGATCCCATTTGTCTATTTTGGCTTTTGTTGCCATTGCTTTTGGTGTTTTAGTCATTAAGTTCTTGCCTATGCCTATGTCCCAAATTGTTTTGCCTAGGTTTTCTTTTAGAGTTTTTATGGTGTTAGGTCTTATGTTTAAATCTTTAATCCATCTGGAGGTGGATTAAATTTTTGTATAAGGTGTAAGGAAGGGGTCCAGTTTAAGCTTTCTGCATGTGGTTAGCCAGTTTTCCCAACATCATTTATTAAACAAGGAACCCTTTCCCCATTGCTTGTTTTTGTCAGGTTTGTCAAAGGTCAAATGGTTGTAGATGTGCAGCATTACTTTTGAGGACTTTGTTCTGTTCCATTGGTCTATATCTCTGTTTTGGTACTGGTACCATGCTGTACTGATTACTGTCGTTTTGTAATGTAGTTTGAATTCAGGTAGCATGATACCTCCAGTTTTCTTCTTTTCCTTAGGATTATCTTGGCTATGCTGTCTCTTTTTTTGGTTCCATATGAAGTTTGAGGTAGTTTTTTTCCAGTTCTGTGAAGAACATCTATGGTAGCTTGAGGGGATAGCATTGAATCTGCAAATTACATTAGGCAGTATTGCCATTTTCATGATATTCTTTCTAGCCATGAGCATGGAATGTCTTTACATCTGCTTGTGTCCTCTGTTATTTCCTTGAGTAGTCCTTTGTAGTTCTCCTTGAAGAGGTCCTTCAAGTTCTTTGTTAGTTGTATTTGTAGGTATTTTATTCTCTTTGTTACAATTGTGATTGGGAGTTCACTCATGATTTGGCTCTCTGTCTGTCATTGGTGTATAGAAATGATTGTGATTTTTGCACGTTGATTTTGTATCCTGAGACTTTGATGAAGTTGCTTATCATCTTAAGGAGATTTTGGGCTGAGACAGTAGAGTCTTCTAAATATACAGTCATGTCATCTGCAAATAAAGACAATTTGACTTCCTCAATTTCAGACCTTGTTATTGGTCTATTCAGGTATTCAACATCCTCCTGGTTTAGTTTTTGGAGGGTTTAAGTGTCCAGGAATTTATCCATTTCTTCTAGATTTACTGTTGTATGTGCATATAGGTGTTTGTAGTAACCTCTGAGGGTAGTTTGTATTTCTATGGAATTGGTGATGATACCCCCCTTTATCATTTTTTATTGCATCTGTTTGATTATTCTCTCCTTTCTTTTTTATTAGTCTGGCTAGTGGTCTATCTATTTTGTTGATCTTTAAAAAAAAAATCAGCTCCTGGATTCATTGATTTTTTTGTAATGTTTTTGTGTCTCTATCTCCTGAAGTTTTGTGCTGATTTTAGTTATTTCTTGTCTTCTGCTAGCATTTGAATTTGTATTATCTTGCTCTTCTCGTTCTTTTAATTGTGATGATAAGGTGTTGATTTTAGATCTTTCTTCGCCACTCAGGTGGTCATTTAGTGCTGTAAATTTCCTTCTAGACACTTCTTTAATTGTGTCCAAGAAATTCTGATATTTTGTGTCTACATTCTTACTGGTTTTGAAGAACATCTTTATTTCTGCCTTCATTTCATTATTTATCCAGTAGTCATTCAGGAGCACCTTGTTCAGTTTTCATACAGTTGTGCAGTTTTGAGTGAGTTTCTTAATCCTGAGTTCTAATTTGATCGCAATATGGTCGGAGAGACTGGTTGTTTTGATTTTCATTCTTTTGCATTTGCTGAGGAGTGATTTACTTTGAATTGTGTGGTCAATTTTAGAGTAAGTGCAATGTGGTGCTGAGAAGAATGTACACTCTGTGGATTTGGGGTGGCGAGTTCTGTAAATGTCTATTAGTTCTGCTTGGTCCAGACCTAAATTCAAGTCCTGGATAGTTTTGTTAATTTTCTGTCTTGTTAATCTGTCTAATATTGACAGTGAATTGTTAAAGTCTCCCTCTATTATTGTGTGGGAGTCTAAGCCTCTTTCTAGGCCACTAAGAACTTGCTTTATGTAACTGGGTGCTCCTGTATTGGGTGAATATATATTTAGGATAGTTAGCTCTTCTTGTTGCATTGATCCCTTTACCATTATATAATGCCATTCTTTGTCTCTTTTGATCTTTGTTGTTTTAAAGTCTGTTTTATCAGAGACTAGGATTTCAATCTCTGCTTTTTTTTCTCCCCATTTGCTTGGTAAATCTACCTACATCCCTTTATTTTGAGTGTATGTCTGTCTTTGCATGTGAGATGAGTCACTGGAATACAGCACACCAATGGGTCTTGACTCTATCCGATTTGCCCATCTGTGTCTTTTGTTTTGGGCATTTAGCCCATTTACATTTAAGGTTAATATTGTTACATGTGAAGTTGATCCTACTATTTTGATACTAGCTGGTTGTTTTGCCCATTAGTTGACGCAGTTTCTTCATTGTGTTGATGATCTTTACCATTTGGTGTATTTTTTCAGTGGCTGGTAGTGGTTGTACCTTTCCATGTTTAGTGCTTCCTTCAGGAGCTCTTGTAAGGGTGGCATGTTGGTTACAAAATCTCACAGTACTTATTTGTCCATAAAGGCCTTAATTCTCCTTCACTTATGAAGCTTAGTTTGGATGGATATGAAACTCTTGGTTGAAAGTTCTTTTCTTTAAGAATGTTGAATATTGGGCCCCATTCTCTTCTGGCTTGTAGGATTTCTGCCAAGAGATTGTCTCTGAGTCTAATGGGCTTCCTTTTGTGAGTAACCTGACCTTTCTCTCTGGCTGTGCTTAGCATTTTTTCCTTCATTTCAACTCAGATAAATCTACGGTTATGTGCCTTGGGATTGCTCTTCTTGATAAATACTATTGTGGTGTTCTCTGTATTTCCTGGATTTAAATGTTGGCCTGCCTTGCTAGGTTGGGAAAGTTCTTCTGGATAATACCCTGAAGAGTGTTTTCCAGCTTGGATTCATTCTCCTTGTCACATTCAGGTACATCAATCAAACATAGATTAGGTCTTTTTACATAATCCCATATTTCTTGGAGACTATGTTAGTTTCTTTTCACTTTTTTTCTTATCTTATCTTCTCATTTTATTTCATTGAGTTGATCTTCAATATCTGATATCCTTTCTTCTGCTTGATCGATTTGGCTATTGACACTTGGGTATGCTTTGCGAAGTTCTCGTGCTGTGCTTTTAGCTGCATCAAGTCGTTTATGTTCTTCTCTAAGCTGGTTATTCTAGTTAGCATTTTGTCTAATCTTTTATCAAGGTTCTTAGTTTCTTTGCATTGGGTTAGAACATGCTCCTTTAGCTCAGAGAAGTTTATTATTACCCACCTTCTGAAGCCTGCTTTCATCAGTTCATCAAACTCATTCTCCATTCTGCTTTGTTCCCCTTGCTAGTGAGGCATTGTAATTCCTTGGAGGAGAAGAGGCATTCTGGTTTTTGGTAATTTTAGCCTTTATGCACTGTTTTTTTTTTACATATCCATAGATTTATCTACCTTTGGTGTTTGAAATTGGTGACCTTTGGATGTGTTCTCCAAGTGGGCATCCTTTCTCTTGATGTTGAAGCTATTTCTTACTGTTTTTTAGTTTTCCTTCTAATAGCCAGGCCCCTCTACTGCAATACTGCTGGAGGTTCACACCAGACCATGCTTGCCTGGGAATTACTGGCAAGTGCTGCAGAACAGCTAGGATTTCTTCCTGTTTCTTTTTCTGGTAGCTTTGTCCCAGAAGGGTACCCACCAGATGTCAGCCAGAGCTCTCCTCTATAAGGTGTTTTTTTGAATATATGGGGGCCAGGGAGCCACTTGAGGAGGCATTCTGTTCCTTATCAGAACTCAAGTGCTGTGCTGTGAGGACCATTTTTTTCCTTCAGAGTTGCTGGGCAGGGACGTTTAAGTCTTCTGAAGTGGAACTCACAACCACCCCTGTCCCAGGTGCTCTGTTCTGGGAAAGTGGGGCTTTACTTATAAATCACTGATGTGCTGCTGCCTTTTTTTCAGAGATGCTCTGCTATACAAAGAGGGATTCTAGTCACAGTCTGCCTGTAAAGGCCTTGCTTAGGTGCCGCAGTCTCCACCCAGCTTCTGTGTAAGCTTCCTTGAGGTTTTGTTTACATAGGCAAGGTTAGAACTGGCTTGGTAATGGTGGACGACCCTCCCACCACCAAACTCAACCATCCGAGGTTGAGCTCAGACTGCTGTGTTGGCTGTTAAAATCTCAAGCCAGTGGGTTTGAATTTGCTGGTTTTGTGAGGGCGAGACTGACTCACTAAGCCAGATCACTTGGCTCCCTGCCTTCTGTCCCCTTTTTTCAGGGGAATGAGTGATTCTGTCTTGCAGGGTGTCCAGGCACTGGCTAAAAAGACCATCCAATTTTGTACTGAAAACCCATGGCATTGGCTAAAATGGCCACCCATTTTTGTGCTGAAAAGCTGCAGTGCTGGTGTTGTTGGCACTAGTGGGAATCTCCTGGTCTGCGGTCTGTAAAGAATGTAGGAAAAGTGCAGTATCTGATCCAGAGGGCCAGAGTGTTGATAAAAGTCTCTGATGCCCTCCTTTGGGTAGGAGAGGAAGTCCTCTGGCCTTTTGCACTTCCCGAATAAGGTGATACCCCACCGTGCCTCGGTTTGCTTTTTTTGGGTTACACCCACTGTCCAACAAGTCCCATTGAGATGAACCTGGTACCTCAATTGGAAATGTGAATATCATTCACCTTCTGCATTGCTTTCACTGGGAACTGTGCCCCAGAGCTGTTTCTATTTAGCCATGTTGGTGGAAGTCCACAAGACACTCTTTCAACATTTAGTCAGGCTTGCACTAAGCCTAAAAACCAGCATAAGGTAAGAACACAAAGTCTTCTAATATCTATTTTGAAAATGAGTGATGCTGAGCATTAATGCCACTTTCAAAATTCATCTGTATATCTAGTGCTTTGGAACACTAACTTTCCAAATAAACTCTTCAAGCTTTTGTTCACAATCTTCAAGTGTTCTATTAAATGTTTCAATCACAACTTTTTGCCCTACAATTTATTGGTTTGTTAATTTATCTTACAGCACTTCCAAATGATGTACACAACCTTTTTGGCTTGAGCAATGAGTTAACCATAATGAAGGTCAGGGAAGGAGTAAGACTATGGCAAATCAAGTTGCCAAAAATGTTTCCAACTGGTTTGAAATCTCCCAATCCTGATTCGGCATTTTTTTGGTTGCTGTAAACCTTTTTTTCCCCTCACCATTTTCTAGAGTTCTGAAAAGGTTTAGCTCTAAAAGTTTCTGTTTGTTTCTTTGTTGTCATTGTGTGATGAGAGCTTGGAAGTGTAAAGACCAATGCACAATGATTTAATCAATTTACATTCCCACCAAAACTGTAAAAGTGTTCCTAACTCTCCACTGCCTCACCAGCATCTGTTGTTTTTTGAATTTTTAATAATCTCCATTCTGATTGGTGTGAGATGGCACCTCATTGTGATTTGCATTTCTCTAATAATCAGTGATGTTGAACTTTTTTTCGTGTTTTTTGGCTGCATGTATGTCTTTTGAGAAGTGTCTGTTCATGTCCTTTGCACACATTTTAATGAGTTTTTTTCTTGTAAATTTGCTTTAAGTTTCTCGTAGATTCTGAGTACTAGATCATTGTCAGATGGATGGATTGCAAATATTTTCTCCCATTCTGTAGGTTGTGTGTTCACCCTGATAATACTTTCTTTTGCTATGCAGAAGTTCTTGAGTTCAATTATATTCCATTTGTCAATTTTTACTTTTTTTGCAATTGCTTTTGATGTTTTCATAATAAAATATTTGTCCATCCCTATGTCATGAATAGTTTTGCCTAGATTTTCTTGCAGAGTTTTTTTTATTTTTTTTATTTTAGGGTTTTACATTTAAGTGCTTCATCCATCTTGAGATAATTTTTTGTATAAGGTGTAAGGAAAGGGTCTAGTTTCAATTTCATGCATATGGCTAACCAGTTTTCCCAGCATCATTTATTAAATATGGAATCCTTTCCCCATTGCTTGCTTTTGTCAGGATTATAAAATTTCAAATGGATGTAGATGTACAGTCTTACTTCTGAGTTCTCTTTCTGTTCCATTGGTCTATGTGTCTGGTTTTGTACCAGTACCATCCTGTTTTAATTACTGTAGCCTAGTCATATAGTTTGATGTTGGATTGAGTGATGCCTCCAGCTTTGTTTTTTTTTGTTTTGTTTTGTTTTGTTTTGTTTTTTTGTTTTTTTTTTTTTTTTTTGCTTAGGATTATCTTAGCTATACAGGCTCTATTTTGGTTCCATATGAATTTTAATGTATTTTTTCTTATTATGTGAAGAATGTCAATGGTAGTTTAATGATAGTGCATTGAATCTACAAATTACTTTGGTAAGTATGACCATTGTTATAATATTCAGCATGAATTTTTTTTCCATTTTTGTTGTGTGTCCTCTCTGGTTTCCTTAAGCAATGGTTTGTAGTTCTCCTTGAAGAGGTCTTTCACTTGCCTTGTTAGCTGTATTGAAAGGTATCTTATTCTCTTTGCAGCAATTGTGAATGCCAGTTCATTTATTACTTGTCTATTATTGCTGCATAGTAATGCTTATGATTTGTGCACATTGATTTTGTATCCTGAGACTTTGCTAGATTTTCTTATCTGTTTAAGAAGCTTTTGTTCTGAAATGTTGAGGTTGTCTAGATATAGGATCATGTTATCTGCAAAGAGAGACAGTTTGAATTCCTCTCTTCTTATTTGAATATCCTTTATTTCTTTCTCTTGCCTGATTGCCCTGGTCAGAACTTCCAATACTATGTTTAATAGGAGAGGTGAGAGAGGGCATTCTTTTTTTTTTTTTTTCCTGGTCAGTTTTCAAGGGGAATGATTCCAGCTTTTGCCCATTCAGTATGATATTGGCTCTGGGTTTGTCATAAATGGCTCTTATTATTTTGAGGTATGTTCCATCAATACCTAGTTTATTGAGAGTTTTTAACATGGACAGATATTGAATCATATCAAAGGTTTTTCTGTGTCTACTGAGATAATCATTTGGGTTTTTGTTGTTGTTGTTGTTGTTTTTCCTTTTTCTTTCTTTCTTTCTTTTTTTTTTTTTTTTATCCAAAATGGCCAATCATGTGATTTTTGTCTTTAGTTCTGTTTATGTGATGAATGACGTTTATTGATTTGCATATGTTTAAATAGCCTTACATCCTGAGTATAAAGCTGACTTCACTGTGGTTGATAAACTTTTTAATGTGCTGCTGGATTCAGTTTGTCAGCATTTTATTGAAAATTTTTCATCAATGTTCATCAGTGATATTGGCCTCAAGTTTTGTTTTTCCATTTTATCTCTGCTAAGTTTTGGTATCAGGATGATGTTGGCCTCGTGAGTTAGGAAGGAGTAACTCCTGTATAATTAAAAAAATATATATTTTCAGTAGAAATTGTACCAGCTGCTCTTTGTACCTCTGGTACAATTCAGCTGTAAATCCATCTTGTTCCAGGATTTTTTTTTCCTTTTAGTTGGTACGCTATTTATTAATGCCTCAATTTCATAACTTGTTATTGGTCTATTCAGGGATTTAATTTCTTCCTCATTCAGTCTTGGGAGGGTTTATTTGTCCACGAGTCTATTCATTTCTTGTACATTTTCTAGTTTACTTACACAGGGTTGTTTACAGTATTCTCTGGTGATTGTTTGTAATTCTGTGGGGTCAGTGGGGATATCACCATGATTTTTTTCTTATTGTGTCTCCTTGATTCTTCTTTATTTTCTTCTTTATTTGTCTAGCTAATGGTCTATCAATTTTATTTTATTTTTTGTTTTTCAAACAAAAGCTCCTGAATTTGTTGATTTGTTGAAGAGTTTTTTATGTCTCTATATCCTTCAGTTCCACTCTTATCTTAGTTATTTCTTGTCTTCTGCTAGCTTTGTGGTTTGTTTGCTCTTGGTTCTCTAGTTCTTTTACTTTCAATATTAGGCTGTCAATTTGAGGTCTTTCTAGCTTTTTGATGTGAGCATTTAGTGCCATAAATTTTCCTCTTAACACAGCTTTAGCTGCATCCCAAAGGTTCTGGTACATTGCCTCTTTGTTCTCATTAATTTCAAGGAACTTCTTAATTTCTTCCTTAATTTCATTATTTACCCTGGAGTCATTCAGGAACAGGTTGTCCAATTTCCATGTAGTTGTGTGGTTTTCAGTGAGTGTCTCTATTTTGAATTCTAATTTGATTGTGCTGTTCTCTGAGACTGTTTTTCCTATTTTTTTTTTGTTTTAGTGCTTTTGCATTTGCTGAGAAGTGTTTTCTTATATTTACAATTACGTGATTAGTTTTAGACTAAGTGCCATGTGACACCAAGAAGAATGCATATTCTGTTGTTTATGGGTGGAGAGTCCTATAGAAATCTATCAGGTCCACTTCATACAGAGCCCAATTCAAGTCCTGAATATCCTTGTTAATTTTCTGTCTCGATAATCTAATATTGACAGTGGAGTGTTAAAGTCTCCCATTATTATTGCGTGAGAGTTTATAAGTCTCTTTATAGATCTCTAAGAACTTGTTTTATGAATCTGGGTGCTCCTGTGTTGGATACATATATATTTAAGACAGTTAGCTCTTCATTTTGAATTTATCCTTTCACTATTATGTAATGCCCTACTTTGTCTTTTTTTAATCTTTGTGGTATTAAAGTCTGTTTTGTCAGAAGCTAGGATTGCAAACCCTGCTTTTTTTTCTGCTTTCCATTTGCTTAGTAAATTTTCCTTCATTCCTTTATTTTGAGCCTATGTATGTCTTTGAATGTGAGATGGGTTTTTTGAATACAGCACACTGATTGATCTTGACCCTATCCTGTTTGCCATTCTGTGTCTTTTAATTTGTGCCTCAGTCCTTTTTTATTTAAAGTTAATATTGTTATGTGTGAATTTGATTCTGATGTTATGATGCTACTTTGCAGACTTGCTGATTTAGTTGCTTCTTAGTATCATTGGACTTTGTACTTCAGTGTGTTTTTGCAGTGGCTGGTGAGGTTTATTTTCCCCCCCTTTCCATATTTAGTGCTTTCTTTAGGAGCTCTTGTGAGGCACACCTCATGGAAATGAATTCCCTCAGCATTTGCCTGTTTAAAAAATAACTTATTTCTCCTTCACTTATGAAACTGAGTTTGGCTGAATACAAAATTCTGGGTTTGGAATTCTTTTATTTAAGAATGTTAAATATTGTCCCCCAATCTCTTCTGTCTTGTAGAGTTTCTGCTGAGAGGTCTGTTGCTAGTCTGATGGTATTTCCTTTGTAGGTGACCTGGCCTTTCTCTCTGGCTGTATTTAACATTTTTTTTTTTCCATTTTCACCTTGGAGAATCTGATGATTATGTGTCTTGGGGTTGTTCTTCTGATGGAGTATTTAACTGGGTTTCTCTTGATTTCTTGAATTTAAATGTTAGCCTGTTTTGTTAGGTCAAGGTAGTTCTCATGGATGGTATCCTGTAGTATGTTTTCCAACTTTGCTTCATGTTCCCTGTCTCTTTCAGGTATCTGAATCAGTTGCAGATTCAGTCTTTTTACATAACCCCATAGGGCTCAGAGGTTGTTTTCATTCCTTTTTATTCTTTTTTCTTTAATCTTATCTGCCTGTTCTGTTTCAGCAAGATAGTATTCAAGCTCTCAAATTCTGTCCTCTGCTTGGTCTACTCAGTTACTGATATTTGTGCTTGCATTTTGCAGTTCTTCTTTTATGTTTTTAGATCCTTTGGGTCATTTATGTTCCTCTCTAAACCGGTAATTCTAGTTAAACACTCCTGTAATGTTTTCTCATGGTTCTTAGCTTCTTTGCATTGGTTTAGAACATGTTCCTTTAGCTTAGTGAAGTTCATTATTACACACCTTCTGAAGCTGACTTCTATCAATTTATCCATCTCAGCCTCCACCTAATTCTGTGCCCTTGGTGAAGAGGTGTAGCAATTATTTGGAGGAGAATAGGCACCCTGGCTTTTTGAGTTTTTAGCATTTGTTATTATTGTTGATTCTTTCTCAACAATAATATGATTTTATCTGGCTTTGTGATTTTATCTGGCTTTGATATTTGAGGCTGTTGACCTTTGGGTGGGTTTATTTGGGGGACATTTTTTGTGGATGCTGTTGTTGTTGCTTTTTGTTTTTCTTTTAACAGCCAGACCCCTCTTCTGTAGGCTTGCTGCAGTTTGTTGGGGTGTCCACTCCACACTCTATTTGCCTGGGTCCTTCCTGCAACTGATGGTGTCACCAGTGAAGGCTGCAGAACAGCAAAGATGGCTGCCACTTCTTCCTCTGGGCTCTCTGCTCCAGAATGGCACCAACCTGATGCCAGTGGGAATGCTCCTGTATATGGTGTCTGGCAACAACTTTAAGGGGATTCTCATCCAATCAGGAGGCATGGGATCTGAGACCTACTTAACAAAGCACTTTGGCTGCCCCTTGTCAGAGGGGGTGCACTGTGCTGGGGGAAATCCCACTTGTCCAGAATACGTGGATTTCCACAAGGATCTGCTAATCTGCAGAGGCAATGGCCACCCCTCACCCCAGGGTCTTAGTCCCAGGGAGATCAGAGTTCTGTCCATAAATTCCGGGCTGGAATTTCTGTAATTCCTGCAGGAATTCCCCACTCAGTGAGGAGGGATGGGTCAGGGTTTGTCCTAAAGAAGGAATCTGCCCACGATCTCCCACAACTGCTATGCTGTTGATAGTCCAAATCATCCAGACTCCCCAGCACCTGCAGGGGAACAGCAGACTAGGGTTGTGGTAATGGTGGCTGCTACCCCTTCCTGGGAGCTCAGTTGAATTTGGCAGCTGGCAGCCACACGTGATGGCTACCAACCCTTCCATGAAGAGTTAAGTCATTTTAGGCAGCAGACAGCCACAATGATAATGGCCAGCGATCCCTTCAAAGAACTCAATGGTGTTAGGCAATTTCAAGCCATGTGGCCATTGAAAATCTGTATAACTCTGCAGTTTGGACTCAAGGCCCTGGTGGTATGGGCTCATGAAGGGGAACTCCTGATTTATGGGTTGCACAGATTCATGGAAAAATCATGGTTTTCCCAGAAGGGTACCATGATCACTCATTGCCTCTCTTGGCTGGGAGTGGAAGCTCTCCTTGTCCTGTGTGGCTTTCAGGTGGCCATTGCACCACCCTGATTTTCCTTACTCTCTGAATGATGCCAACTGCATAGTCAGTTACAATAAGAGAACCTGGATACCTCAGTTGCCAGTGCAGGATTCACCCGCCATTATTATTCTTGGTGGGAGCCTCCAACTGCAGCTGTATCTAGTCAACTATCTTGACCTCAAAATAAAAAATTTTAAGAAACCAATAATTAATAATGAAATTGAAGCAGTAACACAACTGACCCATAAATAAAATGCCCAGGAATTGAGTAATTCACTGTTAAATTCTACCAAACATTTAAAGATAAACTAATACTAATTCTACTCAAATTATTTTAATAAATTGAAGAGGAAATATTTGTAAACTTTCTTTGAAAGGCCAGTATTTCCCTCATACCAAAACCAGAGAAGAGCACAAAAACAAAACATCTAAAAGCCAATATTCCCGATCAACATAGATGCAAAAAATCCCCAACAAATGTTACCAAACCAAATTAAACAACACAATAAAAAGATAATTCACCATGATCAAGTGGGATATCTCCTAGGAATGCAAGGAGGATTCAATATACACAATAAATGTTATACATCACATCAACAGACTTGAGGACAAAAAAACACATGGTCATTTCTATAGATGCAGAAAAAGCATTTGATAAAATTCACCATTCCTTTATTATAAAATGAACAAATTAGATATAAACATAATACAGTTCAATATAATAAAGGCTATATATGCCAAATTTACAGCTAGTATTATACTGACTGGAAAACAAAACAAAAGTCTTTCCATGAAGATATGAAACAAGTCGAGGATATCCAATTTCACCACTTCTAGTCAACATAGTACTGGACGTCCTAGACAAAATAATTTGGCAAGAGAAAGAAATGAATGACATACCATCACATGTGTATACCTATGTATCAGTCTTGCAAGATCTGCACATGTACCCCAGAACTTAAAGTAAAATAAAAATAATAAAGACTGGAAACTATGAAACTAAAAGTAAACATTGTTGAAATAGTCTGGGCAAAGGTATGTTAGGTAAAACCTCAAAAGCACAGTCAACAAAAGCAAAAATAGAGAAATGTGACTACATCAAACTAAAAAGCTTCTTCATAACAACAGCAAAGAAAATCAAGAAAACAAAGAGATAACTTACAGAATGGGAAATAATAATTTCAAGCTATCCATCTGACAAGGAAGTAATAACAAGTATCTATAAGAAACTCCAACAATGTAATAGCAAAAACCAAATACATAAACTAACTTAGAAGTGAGCAAAAGATCTGAATAAACATTTCTCAAAAGAAGACATATATATTTATAGCCAAGAAGTATACAATAACATGCTTAACCTCATTATTCATCAGGAAAATGCAGACTTAATCCATGATATTATCTTCCCTCTTAGATTGGCTATTAACAAAACGACAAAAAATAACAAATTCTGGAAAGGATGCAGAGAAAGATGAAGACCTCTACACTGTTGGCTTAAATTTAAATTGATACAGCCACTGTGAAGAAGAGTGTAGGTTTTTAAAAAGCTATAATTAGAACTACCGTACGATTCAGAAATTGCACTTCTGGGTATATATTTAAAGTAAAGGAAATCAGTATGTCAAAAATTAAGCTGCACTCCCATATTCATTGCAATACTATTCACAAAAGCCAAGATATGAAATAAATCCATGTGTCCATCAATAAATTCATGAAAAAAAAACAAAATATGGTATATATGCACAGTGGAATGTACTTTAGTTTAAAAAAACAAAAATCTGGTCTTTTGCAGAAACCTAGATAAAACTAAAGGCAATTGTTAAGTGAAACACGCTAGACACAGAAAGATAGTTGTTGCATGTTTTTACTCATGGAGCAAAAAAATTAAATCTCATGGAGGTAGAGAGTAGAATCATGATAAGCAGAGAATGGAGAGTGAAGGGGTATGACCAATACAGAGAAGTTTCTTAGGGGGGTACAAATACAGTTATATAAAATAGATAAGTTCTAGTATTAGATAGTACAATAGGAAAATTACTGCTAACAATAGTTTATGGTGTATTTCAAAATAGCTGAAAGAGAATTGTTACATTTCCAATACAAAAAATATAAATGTTTGTGGGAATGGGCATCCCTAGTAACTTATTTGATCATTACACATTGTAAACAGATACCAAAATGTCACCTGAACCCCAAAAATATACACAAATACTATTATATAACAATAACAATATTTATATTATATATAACAATAACAATATGTTATATAACATAACAATATTTTTAAAAGACAGGAAAAACTTTTCTGTTAAATGGAGGAATAGTAAGGATAGTCATCCCTTTTCTAAATAGGTGTTACATAATGGATTTCACTCTTTAAATGCCCTGTTTCCTTCTCCTTATTAAAATAGATAATATGCTCCAAGGAGAAGGAAACAGGGCATTTAAAGAGTGAAATCCCTTTTTTTTTTTAGAAAGAGAAAAAGAATAATAAGAAAAAGAATAAAGAAAAGGAAGAAAGAGAAAGAGGAAGAGGGAGAGAGAATGGGGGTATTGCTTTGTTGCCCGGGCTAGAATGCAGTCTAAATATGGGTATGCCTATAATTGTCCTTAATAATGGAGACATGAAAGAAAATGAGGGAAGAGAGTAACAAACAAGGAGCCAACCAACATTTCATTTAAACTTCTAAGTTGATATGATGTGGTACTGATAAGAGTGTATATTTTGTGTAAAGTGGAGAGTTCTATAAATGTTAATTACATTTACTTGTTCCAGATCTGAGTTCAAGTCCTGGATATCGTTGTTAATTTTGTCTCATTGATCTGTCTAATACTAATGTTGAAGTCTCCCACTATTATTGTGTGGGAGTCTAAGTCTTTTTATAAGTCTTGTATGTCTGGGTATTCCTGTATTGGGTGCATATATATTTAGGACCTTTAACTCTTCTTGTTGTTGCATTGATTCTTTTATCATTATATAATGTCCTTCTTTGCTTCTTTTGATCTTTGTTGCTTTAAATACTATTTTATCAGAGGCAAAAATTGTAACTTATGCTTTTTATTTATTTATTTTTGCTCTCTGGTTAGTTGGCAAGTCTCTCTCCATCCTTTGTTTTGAGTCTTTGTGTATCCTTGAATGTGAGATGGGTCTGGATGCAGCATACAGTTTTAGTTTTTTATCCAAATTGGCTGTCTGTCTTTGAATTGGGGAATTCAGTCAATTTAAATTTAGAATTAACAATGATATATGTGAGTTTAATACTACCATTTGACCATTAGTTGATGTAAATTCTTCATTATATTGATGTTCTTTACTTTTTGGTATTTTTTAGAAAGGCTGATACTGTTTGTTCCTTTCTATGTGTAGTGGTTCTTTCAGAAGCTCTTGTAAATCAGGCCTGGTGGTGATGAATTCTCTGAGTGCTTGCTTGTTCACAAAAAACTTTATTTTTCCTTCACTTATGAAGCTTAGTTTGGCTGGATGTGAAATTCTTGGTTGAAAGTTCTTTTCTTTAAGGATGTTGAATATTGGTCCCCACTCTCTTCTGGCTTGTAGGGTTTCTGCTGAGAGATCTGCGGTAATTCTGATAGGCTTCCCTTTGTGGGTAACCTGACCTTTCTCTCTGGCTGCCCTTAGTATTTTCTCCTTCATTTCAACCCTGGTGAATCTGACGATTATGTGCCTTGGAGTTGCTCTTCTTGAGGAATATCTTTGTGGTGTTCTCTGTATTACCTGGAGTTGAATATTATCCTGCCTTACTAAGTTGGGAAAATTTTCCTGAATAATATCCTGAAGCATATTTTCCAGCTTGGATTCATTCTCTTCATCACATTCAGGTACACCTATCAAGCGTAGATTAGGTCTTTTCACATAGTCCCATATTTCTTGGAGACTTTGCTCATTCCTTTTTATCCTTTTTTCTCTAATCTTGTCTTCTAGTTTTATTTCATTAAGTTGGTCTTCAACCTCTGATATCCTTTCTTCTGCTTGATCAATTCGGCTGTTAAAACTTGTGCATACTTCACATAGTTCTCGTATTGTGTTTTTCAGCTCCATCAATTCACTTATTTTCCTCTCTGAATTTTGTATTCTTGTTGACATTTTATCAAACCTTTTTACAAAGTTCTTAGTTTCTTTGGATTGTGTTAGAACAAGTTCTTTTAATTCACAGAAGTTTCTTATTATCCACGTTTTGAAGCCTGCTTCTGTAATTGGAACACACTCGTTCTCCATCAAGCCTTGTTTCGTTGCTGATGAGGAACTGGGATCCCCTGCTGAGGAAGAGGCGTTCTGATCTTGGGTATTCTCAGCCTTTTTTGACTGTTTTCTTCCCTTCATTGTAGATTTATCCATCTGTGGTCTTTATAATTACCGTCTTTGTAATTGGGTTTCTGAGTGGACGTCCAACTTATTGATTCTCAGCGCCGAAATCTGAGCAACCCACTGCACCGACTAAATCAGCGGCGTTAAGATTGGTGGTGCCTTTCTGACTCTGCACCGAGAACCGACGCTCTGAGGCGCCGGCAAAACCGCCTCGCCGGTCACAAGAGTCGCGCTGGCGACCCGTGGGGCTCCTCCACTGGGAATCTCCTGGTGCATGAGCAACAAGAATTCATGTGAAGGTGTGGCGTCCTCTCGTTCTTTGCGTTTTCACTGGGAGCTACAATCCCGAGCTGCTAGTGATCAGCCATCTTGGATCTCTCTCCACTCTTTCTTTCTTTCCTTCTTTCTGTCTCTCCCTTTCTTCTTTTCTTTCCTTCCTTCTTTTCTTCCTTCCTTCTTTTCTCTCTTTCCCTCTTTCTCTTTCTCTTTCTCTTTTTCTTTCTTTCACTTTCTTTGTCTTTCCTTCTTTCTGTCTCTCTTTCCCTCTCTTCCTTATTTCTTTTTCTCCTTCCTTCCTTCCTTCCTTCCTTCCTTCTTCCTTCCTTCCTTCCCTTCCTTCCCAGGTGCTTCACATAGAAACAGAACCAACACAGAGATCCCAAATCTATAGTGGGAGCTGGCTGGCTTGAAAACCAGGAGAGATAATAGTACATTTCCAGTACAAAGGCTATCAGCAGAGACATAGGAGAGTTGATAGTTCAGATGAAGCTGAAAGTCAGTCTATTTGAAAATTATCTCTTGTTCAGGAAGACTAGTTTTTTTGTTGCTGTTCTATTTAGGCCTTCAGCTGATTGGATGAAGTACACTCAAATTATAGACAACAATCTTTTTACTCAAACTTCACTGACTTAAATGTTAATATCATCTAAAAACATCTTCCATCTTGACACATAAAATTAACCACTATACTGTCTTTCTATTCCTCCTACTGTTTTTTGATAGTTACTGGATATATTTTGGGGAAATTTCCTTTCTGCTTTGATTATATTTGTAAGTTTCTTACTTTAGAGAGCCTAAAATTAATATTGTAAGGGTTAGGGGATTCCCTCATGGGAAGGGTTGAATAACTCTTTGTTTGTGCCACAAGGATGCCATGAATAGTTTTCCATGTAATCCTGAGGATCTTTTTTATACATAAGAGATATAGGCAGCCACAACAGCAGCAAAGGTATTTTGTTGAGTCCTAGTGAGCCATCTGTCTTTAGGAGTATAGACTTAAGTAATTTAAATGTTCAAATAATAATCTATCTTCCAAATAGTGACTTATCTTCCTTCACATGGGTCACTATCTAATGGGTCAGTATATAACACAGGGTATAGTCTTCCCACTGAGTAGAAAGAAGGGAGTGCAATACTTGTTTGAAATGCACAATCAATTAGTTGCAGGGTAAGAAATTTTCCCCTGATATTTTTGTCAGTATGACTCAGGGACACTTTAAGGAGAAACCAAGCCCCATACTCCTGCCCATAAGTGCCAATTAATTATCAAAAATTCCTACTTAGATCTGTTAAATCAAAAATAGAAGTGAAGAAGATCTGAGAAAATGGTGGATAAAGCATCACAGCTTTAGGCTACAAGACAGACAAAAGGTAGAAGCTCAAAGTTAATGATGACCATCAGGCAGGAGAGAGAGGCAATTAGCAAGCCAAAGCAAGATATGAAAGAGCCCTGTTCATGGTAGCTATCACTTAGACTATCTTGCTTACAATACAAATTGTTGTAGCCATGCTATATAGACAGAATGGAACTCCACCAAGCAATTGGTTTGAATATCAAAATGATGATGCCATATACACACCAAGAAGATATGCAAAAGCTGATTGCTCATTCCAGCTTTTAAAAATTCATCTTGGAATGCTGGGAAGATGGCCGCCTAAGAACAGCTCAGGACTTCAGCTCCCAGTGAAAGTGCAGAGGGTGAGTGGACGCCGCATTTCCAGACGAACTCTTATTGCCCACAGACCAGGAGATACCCAGACAGAGGGGTCGCCAGCGTCGCAGTCCCAGCCGGTGCGGCTGTTTTAGCCCCCGCGGGGCTGATTCCGCCCGCGCGGCTGCTGTGACCACTCCCTGTTGCTGCCGTTCTCCTTACAAAAGCCACTGGTCTGGGAGCCCTCTTAGCTGGCGAGCAGAGCCCTGAGACGGCAGAGTTGTCCATTCATCTGAAATAGCGAGTCAGGCCAGGAGATTCCTAGGCAAAAAATCCACCAGGAGCCGGCGCTGCAGTTCGAGCCGACTCCGTGAGTCGCAGCACGGGAGATCCCAGCGCCTTTTCAACAAGCGACCGGAACGTGGGGTCTTTCAACTTAAAAGAAAAGACTCTGAGTCAGGGAGCCAGGTGATCAGGCTCGGTTGGTCCCACCCCTCCACCCCCAACAACAACCAAAACAAAAACAGTAATTGGAAACCCTCTGGGTTGAGCCCTTCAAACCAAGCACAGCTGAACCCGGACAGTCCTGCTCCGTGGGGGAGGGGCTTCCGCCATTACTGAGACTCTCCACCGCTATGTAGGCAGGCTGCCGTTGCCTAGGCAACCTGCCACAACAGAGAGAGTCCAACATAACAGAGGCGGGGCCACCATTGCCAAGACAGTTCTAACTACGCCCATATAAAAAGGACTACAGGGAAGAGCTCAGGGCAGCTGGGCGGAGCCCACAGCACCTCAGCAAAGCCCCTGTGGGCAGGCAGAGGCTAGGCGTGCTGCTAGCTGGGCGGGTCCGACCTGAAAGAAAAATCAAAAAAGGCAGTAGTGCAACGGAAACTCATAAAGCTCCAACTCCCTGGGACAGAGACAGACAACAGGTGGATAAACCCACAAAAATGGGAAGAAATCAGTGCAAAAAGGATGAAAACTCCCGAAATCAGAACACCTCTCCTCCTAAAAGGGATCACAACTCCTCACCAGCAAGGGAACCAGACCGGATGGAGAAGGAGGGTGATGAAATGACAGAATCAGACTTCAGAAGGTGGGTAGTAAGAAACTACAATGAGCTAAAAGAACATGTTCTAACCCAACGCAAAGAAAATAGGAACCTTGAAAAAAGATTGGACGAACTGCTGACGAGAATGGACAGCATAGAGAGGAGTATAAGTGAATTGATGGAGCTGAAAAACACAACACGAGAACTTCGTGAAGCATGCACAAGCTTCAACAGCCGAATTGACCAAGCAGAAGAAAGGATATCAGAGGTCGAAGATCAACTCAATGAAATAAAAAGAGAAGGCAAGAACAGAGAAAAAAGCACAAAAAGGAATGAACAAAATCTTCAAGAACTGTGGGACTATGTGAAAAGACCTAATCTACGTCTGATAGGTGTACCTGAATGTGATGAAGAGAATGAATCCAAGCTGGAAAATACTCTTCAGGATATTATCCAGGAAAACTTCCCTAACCTAGCAAGGCAGACCGATATTCAAATCCAGGAAATACAGAGAACACCACAGAGATATTCCTCAAGAAGAGCAACCCCAAGGCACATAATCGTCAGATTCACCAGGGTTGAAATGAAAGAGAAAATGCTAAGGGCAGCCAGAGGGAAAGGTCGGGTTACCCACAAAGGGAAGCCCATTAGACTCACAGCAGATCTCTCAGCACAAACCCTACAAGCCAGAAGAGATTGGGGGCCAATATTCAACAGCCTTAAAGAAAAGAACTTTCAAACCAGAATCTCCCATCCAGCCAAACTAAGCTTCATAAGTGAAGGAAAAATAAAATCCTTTGTGAACAAGCAAGCATTCAGAGATTTCATCATCACCAAACCTGCTCTACAAGAACTCCTGAAAGAGGCTCTACACATATAAAGGAACAACCAGTACCAGCCACTCCAAAAACACACCAAATGGTAAAAGAGCATCAACACAATCAAGAATCTGCATCAACTAACCAACAAAACAGCCAGGTAGCATCAAAATGACAGCATCAGATTCACACATAACAATACTATCCCTAAATGTCAATGGACTAAATGCCCCAATCAAAAGACACAGACTGGCAAATTGGATAAAAAGCCAAAACCCATCAGTGTGCTGTATCCAGGAAACCAAATAAAGGGATGGAGGAAGATCTACCAAGCAAATGGAGAGCAAAAAAAGGCAGGAGTTGCAATTCTCATCTCTGATAAAATAGACTTTAAAGCAACAAAGATCAAAAGAGACAAAGAGGACATTACATAATGGTAAAAGGATCACTGCAACAAGAAGAGCTTACGATCCTAAATATATACGCACCCAATACAGGAGCACCCAGATACATAAGGCAGGTTCTTAATGACTTACAAAGAGACTTAGACTCCCACACAATAATAGTGGGAGACTTTAACACCCCATTGTCAATATTAGACAGATCAACCAGACAGAAAATCAACAAGGATATCCAGGACCTGAATACAGACCTGGAACAAGCAAACCTAATAGACATTTACAGAACTCTCCACCCCAAATCCACAGAATATACATTCTTCTCAGCACCACATCACACCTACTCTAAAATTGACCACATAATTGGCAATAAATCACTCCTCAGCAAATGCAAAAGGACCGAAATCATAACAAACAGTCTCTCAGACCACAGCGCAATCGAGTTAGAACTCAGAATGCAGAAACTAACTCAGAACCGCACAGCTTCATGGAAACTGAACAACTTGCTCTTGAATGTTGACTGGATAAACAATGAAATGAAGGCAGAAATAAAGATGTTCTTCCAAACCAATGAGAACGAAGACACAACATACCAGAACCTCTGGGACACATTTAAAGCAGTCTCTAGAGGAAAATATATAGCAATGAGTGCCCACATGAGAAGAAAGGAGAGATCTAAAATTGACACTCTATCATCAACATTGAAAGAGCTAGAGGAGCAAGATCAAAAAAACTCAAAACCTAGCAGAAGACAGGAAATAACTAAGATCAGAGCAGAACTGAAGGAAATAGAGACACAAAAAACTCTTCAAAAAATCAATAAATCCAGGAGCTGGTTTTTTGAAAAGATCAACAAAATAGACAGACCAGTAGCCAGATTAATAAAAAAGAAAAGAGAGAATAGCCAAATTGATGCAATAAAAAATGATAAAGGGGATATCACCACAGATTCCACAGAAATCCAAACCATCATCAGAGATTATTACAAACAACTCTATGCACATAAACTAGTAAACCTGGAAGAAATGGATAAATTCCTGGACACCTGCAACCTCCCAAGCCTAAACCTGGAAGAAGCCGAAACCCTGAATAGACCAATAACATGGTCTGAAGTCGAGGCAGCAATAAAGAGCCTACCACCCAAAAAAAGCCATTGCTCAACGAAATAAGAGAGGATACAAACAGATGGAGAAACATTCCATGTTCATGGTTAGGAAGAATCAACATCGTGAAAATGGCCATACTGCCCAAAGTAATTTACAGATTCAACGCTATTCCCATCAAGCTACCAATGACCTTCTTCACAGAACTGGAGAAAAACACCTTAAACTTCATATGGAACCAAAAGAGAGCCCGCATAGCCAAGTCAATTCTAAGCAAAAAGAACAAAGCAGGAGGCATCACACTACCGGACTTCAAACTATACTACAAGGCTACAGTAATGAAAACAGCATGGTACTGGTACCAAAACAGAGATATAGACCAATGGAACAGAACAGAGGCCTCACAGGAAATACAACATACCCACAACCATCTGATCTTCGACAAACCTGACAAAAACAAGCAATGGGGAAAGGACTCCCTGTTTAATAAATGGTGTTGGGAAAACTGGCTAGCCATGTGCAGAAAGCAGAAACAGGACCCCTTCCTGACACCTTACACCAAAATTAACTCCAGATGGATTAAAGACTTAAACATCAGACCTAACACCATAAAAACCTTGGAAGAAACTCTAGGCAAAACCATTCAGGACATAGGTGTAGGCAAGGACTTCATGACCAAAACGCCAAAAGCAATGGCAACAAAAGCCAAAATAGACTAATGGGACCTAATCAAACTCCACAGCTTCTGCACAGCAAAAGAAACAGTCAGTAGAGTGAATCGGCAACCAACAGAATGGGAAAAAATTTTTGCAGTCTACCCATCTGACAAGGGGCTGGTATCCAGAATTTACAAAGAACTAAAGCAGATCTAAAAGAAAAAAAACAAATAAACCCATTCAAAAATGGGCGAAGGATATGAACAGATACTTTACAAAAGAAGACATACAGGAGGCCAACAAACATATGAAGAAATGCTCATCATCACTGGTCATCAGAGAAATGCAAATCAAAACCACATTGAGATACCATCTCACACCAGTTAGAATGGCGATCATTAAAAAATCGGGAAACAACAGATGCTGGAGAGGATGTGGAGAAATAGGAACACTTTTACACTGTTGGTGGGAATGTAAATTAATTCAACCATTGTGGAAGACAGTGTGGCGATTCCTCAAGGACCTAAAAATAGAAATCCCATTTGACCCAGCAATCCCATTACTGGGTATATATCCAAAGGATTATAAATCATTCTACTACAAGGACACGTGCACACGAATGTTCATTGCAGCACTGTTTACAATAGCAAAGACCTGGAACCAACCCAAATGCCCAACGATGATAGACTGGATAGGGAAAATGTGGTACATATACACCATGGAATATTACGCAGCCATCCAAAACGATGAGTTCACGTCCTTTGTAGGGACATGGATGAACCTGGAAACCATCATTCTCAGCAAACTGACACAAGAGCCGAAAATCAAGCACCGTATATTCTCGCTCATAGGTGGGTGTTGAACAATGAGAACACATGGACACAGGGAGGGGAGCACTACACACTGGGGTCCGTTGGGGGGTAATGGGGGAGGGGCCGGGGGGTGGGGAGGTGGGAAGAGATAGCATGGGGAGAAATGACAGATACAAGTGAGGGGACAGAAGGCAGCAAAGCACACTGCCATGTGTGTACCTATGCAACAATCTTGCATGTTCATCACATGTACCCCAAAACCTAAAATGCAATAAAAAAAAAATTTATAAAATAAAAAAAAAATAAAAATAAAAAAAGCTGATTGCTTACATAATGGAAAATGCCTCTGAAGGTGTTCACAAAATGGCTTGATAGAGCAGCAAAAAATGACTGACTTTGGGTTTTTATGATGTTTAAGAGGTAGGGCAGGGCTTAGGGTTCCTATGTGCAGTCAAATGTCAAAAACTAAAGTCAAACTCTTTCTTAACACTTATTATTAAAAAATATTGAAGATTTTTTCTTGGGATTCTTGTTTCCAGCTAGGCAGAAGATTGAGAAAAATGATATTAGAAGTGTTTTTAAGTAGCTTGAGTTGTTATCTGGTACTAGGTATTAAGATATTGTCTTCAGACTTGCTTCAAGCCTTTCTCATTACACAGGTTTCAGTTTCTACATTTAAAACTGAGTGATGTGTTAGATTCCAAGGTTTTTCCAGCATTAAGATCCTAAAATCCTTTTCACAAACCGTGACAAAAACAAATAATGTGTGTTCACCGCAGCTTCATTTTTGTCTTAGTTACACAAGAGAACTAGATTAAAATTGTCCCTAGCATCTAGATAAGTCAATGCAACTCATTTCTGGCCAATGGAATGTGTTGGAAGTGATGTGTATCCCTAAACTTCTTCATGTAATCTTCTGTCCACATCCTCTTTTTTTCCTATCTGCATGGTTGGAAGCTGAGATGATGGAGTTACATAATGGAAGAAATCCCTATCCTCAGTTCACAGCTGGGAGTAGGACATCTAAAAGTGCTTTCTGATAATGTATATTCATATCAGACTTAGAGCAAGTGAGAGATCCATATAATGATAAGGCACTGCAATTTTGAAATAGCTTTTATTCCTGTTAATGGGCTTTTTATCTTGGCTAATACAAAAACATTAAGTAATATCCACTGTCATAAATACTGATAGTAATGAGAGGAGTTAGCTAGTTACTTTAGGTAGACAGCAAGGGAAGGGTCCCTGGAGATCTTCTGACCCATTGGTCAGTGCCTCATTCCCACATAACTTAAAAAGCAGCCTGGGGAAAAAATCAAGCTGCAGGCACTGATAAAGAACTAGCACAGGGGTTTGTGCCTAGAGGCATGCCCACAGCTGCACAGATAGGAGAACCTCCAGCACACTCAGATAAAAACTTGCACAAACCTCTAGCTTACTCAAATAAGTGAACAAGAGCCAACATAAAAATGCCTTTTTCTTTTGCATAATCAGCAGGCTTCCAGGAAAAAGTTTCTTCTTCTTTTGTGGGCATAAACACGGTGGGCTCCAGAGGGTTCAAGTGAGCAATTTCCTTTCCTTTTTGGACTGTGAGCCCAGCCTCTATGAATCATCTCTTCAGCTGCTGATTGGTTCTGGGCCAAGGTCCTGAGCCAAGCTTTCACTTCAGCTCCTGATATATACTGTGCCAAGTTGAGTAGCTCCTATGAATCATCACTTCAGCTCCTGATTGGTCCCGGGCCAAGCTGAATCACACTTTCTTCAAGACAGCCCACAGATTAAGCATTCTTCCAATTCCCAGGTGATAAAAACCCTGGATCCCAGCATCATAGGGGCCGACCCATTTGAGCCCAACTCTCCACTGGCGAAGAGCTTTCTTCTTTCGCTTATTAAACTTTTACTCCGGCCGGGCGCGGTGGCTTAAGCCTGTAATCCCAGCACTTTGGGAGGCCGAGGCAGGTGGATCATGAGGTCAAGAGATCGAGACCATCCTGGTCAAAATGGTGAAACCCCATCTCTACTAAAAATACAAAAAATTAGCTGGGCATGGTGGCGCATGCCTATAATTCCAGCTACTCAGGAGGTTGAGGCAGGAGAATTGCCTGAACCCAGGAGGCGGAGGTTGCGGTGAGCCGAGACTGTGCCATTGCACTCCAGCCTGGGTAACAAGGGTGAAACTCCGTCTCAAAAAAAAAAAAAAAAAAAACTTTTACTCCAACATTACCCTTGTGTCTGCACTCCTTAATCACCTTGGATGTGAGACAAAGGACTCCAGGCATTATCTCAGGCAATGAGAGACTGTTACATCTCAGTGCCTTGCTGAAATGACAACAGTTAGAAACAGAACAAATGCTGTATAATTGTCAGGGAACTTAAGTTGGTGTAATCTTTAGGTATTTTAGGTCCAACCAAGCTTTAGAAAAAAAATCAAATGTATGGTAATATCAAAAATAGCAAACAACATCTGGTTATTTTACTTAAAACTTGATTTCTACATTGTAGTGTTAAAAATTCAAATAATTATATTGTGAATTTGTATCAAAATAGAATAATTTGTATTTTAAAACTAGCTGTCCTTGTGTGAAATTAAAGTAGGCTACATTAAAATATAAAGTACAGCCCAAGAGTGTTTTGTACATGTACATGATTTTCAAATATATCATAAACTAAAAATTGAAAGGTATGCCAAATTTTCTACAAAGTTTTCTCTTAAAAGGTATTTTTACACACAGAAATTGGAATTCTTATTCCCAGTAATGGGATATATTTGTCATTCTCATTTTTCTTTGTTTATGTTTAAAATTTTATAAAATTGATGAATATTAATATTAAATAAGCTATACAAAGTAACTTTGAAGTACCATTTTATAATCTCTATAAATCTTCATATACCAAGAAATAGAAATAATTTAGAAATAAAATTTACTAGTATTTATTGTATTAAATAGTAGTAAAATCACAAAATAAACATTGAAGTTCAACTAAGTCTTACATTTGGTAATGGGGAAATAGGAGTTTGTTTCACTTCTTATTTTCATTTATGTTGGAAATTTTCTTATGAAAATGTTTCTTTAAAAAAGGTTATTTTTGACTACCACTCTGTGCCTAACACTATGAAGAATCTTCTGACATATACCAAAGTGGCCCTTGAGCAGGATTACAAAATGACATACAGAATGCCCAATTTAATTTTGGTTTCAGAAAAAAGTACAATAAATTTTAAAATATAAGCATGACACAAATTTTACCTTTATTTATTATTATATTTGGTATATACTTAGACTGAAGAGTAACTTTTTTATCTGAAATTCCAATTTTAATGTGTGCTTTATGTTTCTAATTGCGAAACTTTTCTTGAGGTGACTGCTAGACAGTGTCTGGATAGCTTTGGCCAACCCATCTTCTCTCACCTCTTCTTGCTTATAGTTTTCAGAATAACTGTATAATGTGTTAAAAATGCAATACCCTGAGAGTGAGAAATGGCCAGAAGAACACAAATCTTGTCCACATCTCTTACACAGCATGTAATCTTTTGAGACAGTGAGATCAAATCGAGACAGGCCAGGCTCTGTTTGTCTCTCCACTAGAAATATGATATTCTTCAACACTTTAGTCCAGATCAACATGTAAATCCTAGTGTATATAATGCAGGACAGGCTACCTTTCAGAATCCTTTTGCTGTGGTA
The DNA here is from genome assembly GCF_048565385.1 of Saimiri boliviensis. Taxonomy (NCBI): domain Eukaryota; kingdom Metazoa; phylum Chordata; class Mammalia; order Primates; family Cebidae; genus Saimiri; species Saimiri boliviensis. The sequence continues at coordinate 52,405,878 of NC_133470.1, forward strand.
CAACTGAGGCATGTGCAGTCAAGACTCCATCCATGACAAGGTTTTCCTGAGCCTTGGGTGAGTGACTAACAATGAATCCTAGACTTCTAATGTCCCTTGTTGCCTGTCTGTACATAATAAATACACTTCACATGACTTAATCCAAATGAGTGTGTTCTTTCTCACCTGTATCAGGAAAGTTGCAAAACTGCAGTCCAAGATACAATGAACAGAAGTGTTCAGACTCCTATTCCTGGTGGTTGCATAGTGATAATCTTTGCTGTCATCTATGTAATGGGAGTCCTCCCTTGAGATATGTAATCATTGAACAGGTTTCTTATAGACAAAGTTTACACAATAAATGACTTGGGAGCAATAAACATGCATTTTATTCAGAGCTAAAGTAAATCATTCATAGGATACATCTCTTAGAGCAGGCATCCCCAAACTTTTTATACAGGGGGCCAGTTCACTGTTCCTCAGACCGTTGGAGGGCCGCCACATACTGTGCTCCTCTCACTGACCACCAATGAAAGAGGTGCCCCTTCCTGAAGCACAGTGGGGGGCCGGATAAATGGCCTCAGGGAGCTGCATGTGGTCCGTGGGCCATAGTCTGGGGACACCTGTCTTAGAGTTATGGCCATATAAACTTAGAAATAAAACTATTCGAGCTGAACTTTTCCTAAATACAGGTTGTGTAGACACTAAGGAGTATATTGGAGAAGTGCTAATGGGGTAAGTTATTTGCTTATGACACAAGCATCATTGCTTTGTGTCACAGGACTGAAATATTACAAATGAGATCTCTGGAAAAGAGGAAACTTGAGGTTAGGGTTATGTCTCATGTACACACTGATAGGTTGTTTTGCTGAAAATAATCAATAGCTGAACACTGAAGTAAAAATAATTCATTGGCCTATGCTCTCCAAGATAAACAAATACCAGCCAAGAGTTTTACCATGATGCTGGCAAAATTCACCCATTTCTTCATTCCATACAGGTTCTCCTTGCTTTCAAACTATCTGTTACTCTGATTTACCTTTTTTACACTCTAGCAATTTTTCTCTTTAAATAGATTCCCGTCACTTAACTTTTTTGAGTTATTTTACCTTTCTATGCCTTGAATTCCTAATCTGTAAAATGAAAATGAAAATAACACATGCATTATAGGATTATTAGATATGAGAATTAAATAGGACAATGTAAGTGCCTAATGCAATGCCTGTTAACGGCAAATAAATGTTTATTATTATTTGACAAAGAATAAAAAGAAACACTTTCATCATAAGTAGGATGATGATATGTTCCAAAATGCATAAACTTTAAGAACCTCTGAGCTTGTTTCTATGATTCCAGAAGATTTAGGAATATTTATAGAAGTACTTATAAAGTAGTACTTTCAGGCAATTAGTACTTAAAGAAGTACTTTAAGGCAATTAAAATAGAATGCCTTTAATGGATGCCATGTGTGTACCTATGCAACAATCTTGCATGTTCTTCACATGTACCCCAAAACCTAAAATGCAAAAAAAAAAAAAAAGTAGTTTGGCAATACCATCCTGAGGTAGAAAAATATTATCTATATGTTATACACACACACACACACACACACACACACACACACACACAACATAGAGGAAGATACAAATAAAGAGCTTGTAGCTTTAAGTTGAAAATCACAGCCATAAATCAGACATGAACACAAAAATACAAAATTGACTAATTTATGTGTTTTAAACTTACCCTCAGTTTTTTAAACACTTTTATATTTTAGCTAGGATTGTGTTTCTGGAAGATGAGATAAATTGACATTACTTTCCTGATACAGTGTTAAAGCATTGTCACCATTATTTGTGAATGAGACTTTTAAGATTTTCTTTTTTTTTTTTTGTTTTGAGACCGAGTTTCGCTCTTGTTGCCCAGGCTGGAGTGCAATGGCGCGATCTCGGCTCACCGCAACCTCCGTCTCCTGGGTTCAGGCAATTCTCCTGCCTCAGCCTCCTGAGTAGCTGGGATTACAGGCACGCGCCACCATGCCCAGCTAATTTTTTTGTATTTTTAGTAGAGACGGGGTTTCACCATGTTGACCAGGATGGTCTCAATCTCTTGACCTCGTGATCCACCCGCCTCGGCCTCCCAAAGTGCTGGGATTACAGGCTTGAGCCACCGCGCCCAGCCAGATTTTCTTTTCCCTATGCGTAATCCTAATGGAAGTTGTGGACTAAATTTTGGGTGAAGTGTATACAAGACACCAAATGGTCATCTGGGTATCTCTAAAGTCTGAGTGCACAAAATATCCAGTCTGTTTTCATTAGTGTTTTCAACCATAGGTAATTACTTTTGTCCCTGATATCTTTGAGAGACCCTGAAGGGGTCTTTATAGCAATATCCACTCCTGGTACCAATTTTCTGCATCAGGTTATTCTTGTGTTGCTGTAAAGAAATGCCCAAGACTGAGTAATTGATAAACAAGGTTTAACTGGCTCATGGTTCAGCAAGCATTACAGAAAGCATTGTGTTGGCATCTGCTTACAATCCAAAGAGGCCTCAGGGTGCTAAACTCAAGGCATAAGGTGAAAGGGGGAATAGGCATGTCACATGGTGATAGCAAGAGCAAGAGAAAGAAAGAGTTGGGGGAGGAGGTGTCACACACTTTTAAGCTACTGGTTCTAGGCTGGGTTTGGTGGTTTAGGATTGTAATCCCACATTTTGGGAGGCTGAGCCAAGGTAGGCAGATCACTTGAGGCCAGGAGTTTGAAATCAGCTTGGCCAACATGGTAAAACACCATCTCTACTAAAAATACAAAAAGTAGCAGGGCATGGTGGTGCATGTCTGTAATCCCAGCTCCTTGCAAGACTGAGGCATGAGAATCATTTAAACCTGGGAGGCAGAGGTTGCAGTAAGCTCAGATTGTGCCACTGCACTCCAGCCTTGGTGACAGAGTAACACTCTGTCTCAGAAAAATAGAAAATTAAAAAAAAATTAAAATCCTGCCAGGCACAGTGATTCACACCTGTAATTTTAGCACATTGGGAGGCCAAGGTGGGTGGATCACCTGAAGTCAGAAGAAGTTCAAGACCAGCTTGGCTAACATGGTGAAACCCCGTTGTATTTTTAGTCTTTACTAAAAATACAAAAAAATTAGCCAGGCATGATGGTGGGTACCTGTAATCCCAGCTACTTGGGAGGCTGAGGCAGGAGAATCTCCTCAATCCAGGAGGTACAGGATTGCAGTGAGCCGAGACTGTGCCTCTGCACTCCAGCCTGGGCAATGAGAGTGAACCTCCATCTCAAAAAGAAAAAAAAAAAAGAAAGAAAATTAAAAATATGACTAGATCTCATGTGAACTCTTTGAGCGAGAGCTCACTGTCATCATCACCAAGGGGATGGCCCAAACACCTCCTACAAGCAAGATTGGGAACAACATTTCTACAAGGTACTTGTGTGGGGACAAATATTCAAAGTGTATCAGGGAGTCATTCCCTACTTCTAAAGAACAAAGAAGACTTCCATCCACAAACATTTTCAGTTGAATAGAAGTGCCAATAAATGTTCTGCTCAAACAGAAAAAAAAAAAAAAGGAAGAAATCCAATAACAGAAAGCAACTCTCTGTTATGCTACAACAGACAAATGTCCAGAGCACTGGATTAGGAGTTGTGCTTTAGCATCATAAATCCCTATTTCCCAGCCAAAAAGACACAAAGGGTCTAAAATGCCACATTTATACCTGGATAATAACAGTGAGGTGCAAGGGTTGGTCATGGTTCCATTAGAGCTAAAGCATGAGAAAACTGTCAAATAAAAAGAATTTCCAACATAGGGAATAAGCTTATTCAGGAGAAAGCCTATTGCAACAGGGAGAACACTCCAATCTTGGAAATCTGCAAGGGTCTCAAAATGTAATAGAAAAAGATTTTCTTTTATCAGGTAAGGAGAAAGAATCAAAGATTTCCAAAACTTTTAAAAAGACATTGAGCAAGTAAGGGGAAATAACCAATGGAATCTGACAAGAAAATTGTCTCTCTGTGTTAAGTGATTGCCAGAAAAAAAACCTGAGAAACGTGTACATTCTAGTTTTTGGTGCTTGCCCAGACTTGGGGGCAAGCAAAGTTAAGGGACCTGAAGGAAGGTGACAAGCTTGACTCAATCTGGAGCAAAGACAAAGTAGAGGGTAAAAAATGAGGAACCGTGAATATTTGGTTGGATCAATATAATTGCACAGCTCAAGAATACATATGTTTCTCTGACTATTAGTAATGTTGAGCACCCTTTCACGTGCTTGTTGCTCATTTGTATCTTCTTCAATGATATTTATTCAAGTTATTTGCCCATTTTAAAAATCAGGTTATTTGTTTGACCTATCAACTCACATCTGTTACAATGGCTATTATAAATAGACAAATAAAACCCAACAGATCACAATTGTTGGTAAGGATGTAGAGAAAAGGGAACCCCTGCACACTGTCGGCAGGAATCTATAAATTGGTGCAGCCACTGTGAAAGACATTGTGGAGATTCCTAGAAATGTAAGAAATATAGTTAACATTTGATCCAGCTATCTCATTTCTGGGTATATATTCAAAATAACAGGTCAGGATTTCAAAGGTGTAGCTCTACTTTGATGTTCTTGCGGCATTATTCATAAGTTTGGATCATAATCCCTGAAGACAAAATCCCAAACACCCTAATGTTAAATGTTGAAATCTCAAAAGATTAAAATTTCTAATGTCTAAATCCTGAAAGTCTAAAATGCCTAATGTCTAGATTTCTGAAAATCAGAATTACAGGATATCAGCATCATGTTAAGCAGGAATATTGCCTTTTAATTTCCTTTATTTGGAAATTAAGTATGGTTTAAAGACACGCCATGATGGACTTAATTTTAGGTATCACATTATCTAGATTAAGAAATACCTAAAAAACCTGGTAAAAAAAAATATTTTGGGTGTATCTATTAGGGTGTTTCCTGAGGAGATTAGTGAGTCTGAGTGGAATAAGTGGGGAAGACTTGCCCTCAATGGGCATCATCCAGATAGCTGGGAGCCCAAAAAGAACAATTATAGAAGGCAAATGGGTATCTCTGTGAGAGCTGGGATAGACTTCTTTTTGCTGTATTTGACATCAGAACTGCAGGCTCACTGACCTTTGCACTCCAAGACTTACACCATTAGTTCCTGGGATTCTGAGGCTTTCAGCCTAGGATTCAGTGTTACACCATTGGCTTCCCTTGTACTGAATGTAAAAATGTTGAAATTTCTTTAATAAATAAAGATACATCCTTTTTGTACATCTGTGTTTGCAAAAGACAGAATACCTAGATATCTCAGCTGTTTTTGGCCAATGAAAATGCAGTGGTGACCCATTATGGTTTTTGATCAATCTAATCAAAAGACTTAGGTTGCTCATTACTGATGGAGCAGGAGCACTGTCATCTCGGATGAACAATGCCATTTTAAATTTATACTCCCTTTCTAGCCTCATGCATTTCAAGGAAATCACTTCTCTTTTTATTTATTTATTTACTTATTTATTATTGTACGTTAAGTTCTGGGGTACATGTGCAGAGCATGCAGGTTTGTTACATAGGTATACATGTGACGTGGTGGTTGGCTGCATCCATCACCCCATCATCTACATTAGGTATTTCTCCTAATGCTATCTCTCTCCAAGCCCCCCACCCACCAACAGGCCCCTGTGTGTAATGTTCCTCTCCCTGTGTCCATGTGTTCCCATTGTTCAACTCCTAATTATGACTGAGAACAGTCGATATTTGGTTTTCTGTTCTTGTGTTAGTTTGCTGAGAATTATGGTTTTCTGCTTCATTCACATCCCTGAAAAGCACATAAACTCATTCCTTTTTATGGCTGAATGGTACTCCATGGTGTATATGTATTACATTTTCTTTATCCATTCTATCATTCATGGGCATTTGGGTTGGTTCCAAGCCTTTGCTATTGTGAACAGTGCTGCAATAAATATATAAAATTTATAATATATAAATGTATAATATACAAAATTTATTTTTTTATTGCATTTTAAGTTTAGGAGTACATGTGAAAAACATGCAAGATTGTTGCATAGGTACACATGTGGCAGTGTGATTTGCTGGCTTCCTCCTCTTCACCTATATCTGGCATTTCTCCCCATGCTATCTCTCCCCAACTCCCCAACCCCCACTGTCCCTCCCCTATTTCCCCCCAACACACCCCACTGTGTAGTGCTCCCCTCCCTGTGTCCATGTGTTCTCATTGTTCAACACACACCTATGAGTGACAACATGCAGTGTTTGATTGTCTGCTCTTGTGTCAGTTTGCTGAGAATGATGGTTTCCAGGTTCATCCATGTCCCTACAAAGGACACGAACTCATCATTTTTGATGGCTGCATAATATTCCATGGTGTATATGTACCACATTTTCCCTGTCCAGTCTATTATCGATGGGCATTTGGGTTGGTTCCATGTCTTTGCCATTGTAAACAGTGTTGCAATGAACATTCGTGTGCATGTGTCCTTATAATAGAATGATTTATAATCCTTTGGATATATACCCAGGAATGGGATTACTGGGTCAAATGGAATTTCTATTTCTAGGTCCTTAAGGAATCACCACACTGTCTTCCACAATGGTTGAAATAATTTATACTCCCACCAACAGTGTAAAAGTGTTCCTATTTCTCCACATCCTCTCCAGCATCTGTTGTCTCTAGAATTTTTAATGATCGCCATCTGAACTGGTGTAAGATGGTATCTCAATGTAGTTTTGATTTGCATTTCTCTAATGACCAGTGATGATGAGCATTTCTTCATATGTTTGTTGGCCTCATGTATGTCTTCTTTTGTAAAGTGTGTGTTCATATCTTTCACCCATGTTTGAATGGGCTTGTTTTTTTTTCTTTCTTTCTTTTTTTTTTTTTTTTTTTTTTTTTTTTTTTTTTGAGACGGAGTTTCACTCTTGTTACCCAGGCTGGAGTGCAATGGCGTGATCTCGGCTCACCGCAATCTCCGTCTCCTGGGTTCAGGCAATTCTCCTGCCTCAGCCTCCTGAGTAGCTGGGATTACAGGCACGCACCACCATGCCCAGCTAATTTTTTGTATTTTTAGTAGAGACGGGGTTTCACCATGTTGGCCAGGATGGTCTCAATCTTTCGACCTCGTGATCCACCCGCCTCGGCCTCCCAAAGTGCTGGGATTACAGGCTTGAGCCACTGCGCCCAGCTGTTTTTTTTCTTGTAAATATGTATTAGTTCTTTGAAAATTCTGGATATCAGCCCTTTGTCAGATGGGTAGACTGCAAAAATTTATTCCCATTCTGTTGGTTGCCAATTCACTCGAATAAATGTTTCTTTTGCTGTGCAGAAGCTGTGGAGTTTGATTAGGTCCCATTTGTCTATTTTGGCTTTTGTTGCCAATGCTTTTGGTGTTTTGGTCATGAAGTCCTTGCCTATGCCTATGTCCTGAAAGGTTTTGCCTAGATTTTCTTCTAGGGTTTTTATGGTGTTTAGTCTTATGCTTAAGTCTTTAATCCATCTGGAGTTAATTTTAGTGTAAGGTGTCAGGAAGAAATCCAGTGCTGCTTTCTGCACATGGCTAGTCAGTTTTCCAAACACCATTTATTAAACAGGAAATCCCTTCCCCATTGCTTGTTTTCTTCAGGTTTGTCAAAGATCAGATGGTTGTAGATATGTGTGTTGCCTCTGAGGCCTCTGTTCTGTTCCATTGGTCTATACATCTGCTTTGGTACCAGTACCATGCTGTTTTATTACTGTAGCCTTGTAGTATAATTTGAAGTCCGGTAGTGTGATGCCTTGCGCTTTGTTCTTTTTGCTTAGAATTGACTTGGCTATGCGGGCTCTCTTTTGGTTTCATATGAATGTTAAGGTGTTTTTTTCCAGTTCTGTGAAGGTTATTGGTAGCCTGATGGGAATAGCATTGAATCTGTAAATTACTTTGGGCAATACGGCCATTTTCACGATATTGATTCTTCCTAACCATGAATATGGAATGTTTCTCCATCTCTTTGTGTCCTCCCTTATTTCATTGAGCAGTGGCTTGTAGTTCTCCTTAAAGACGTCCTTTATGTTCCTTGTTAGTTGTATTCCTAGGTATTTTATTCTCTTTGCAGCAATTGTGAATGGCAGTTCGTTGTTCATTTGGTTCTCTTTAAGTCTGTTATTGGTGTATAGGAATGCTTGTGATTTTTGCACATTGATTTTGTATCCCGAGACTTTGCTGAAGTTGCTGATTAGTTTCAGGAGATTTGGGGTGGAGAAAATGGGGATTTCTAGATATACAATCATGTCGTCTGCAAACAGAGATAATTTGACTTCCTCCTTTCCTATTTGAATACCCTTTATTTTTTTTTCTTGCCTGATTGCTGTGGCTAGAACTTCCAGTACTATATTGAATAGGAGTGGTGAGAGAGGGCATCCTTGTCTAGTGCCAGATTTCAAAGTGAATGCTTCCAGTTTTTGCCCATTCAGTATGATATTGGCTGTTGGTTTGTCATAAATAGCTTTTATTATTTTAAGATACATTCCATCAATACCTAGTTTATTGAGGGTTTTTAGCATAAAGGGCTATTGAATTTTGTCAAAGGCCTTCTCTGCATCAATTGAGATAATCATGTGGTTTTTGTGTTTGGTTCTGTTTATGTGGTGAATTACGTTTATAGATTTGAGTGTGTTGAACCAGCCTTGCATCCCTGGGATGAATCTTACTTGATGATGGTGGATAAAGTTTTTGATGTGCTATTGCAATTGGCTTGCCAGTATTTTATTTAAGATTTTTGCATCTATGTTCATCATGGATGTTGGCCTGATGAAAAGTTTTCTTTTCTTGTTGAGTCTCTGCCAGGTTTTGGTATCAGGATGATGCTAGTCTTATAGAATGGTTTGGGAAGGATTCCCTCTTTTTGGATTATTTGGAATAGTTTCAGAAGGAATAGTACCAGCTCCTCTTCATATGTCTGGTAGAATTCAGCTGTGAACCCATCTGGACCTGGGCTCTCTTTGGGTGGTAGGCTCTAACTTCAGACCTTGTTATTGGTCTATTCACGGTTTTGACTTCTTCCTGGTTTAGGCTTGGGAGGAGGCAAGTGTCCGGGAATTTATCCATTTCTTCCAGGTTTACTAGTTTATGTGCATAGAGTTGTTTGTAATAATCTCTGATAATGGTTTGAATTTCTGTGGAATCTGTGGTGATATCTCCTTTATCATTTTTTATTGCATCTCTTTGGTTATTCTCTCTTTTCTTTTTTATTAATCTGGCCAGTGGTCTGTCTGTTTTGTTGATCTTTGCAAAAAACCAGCTCCTGGATGTATTGATTTTTTGAAGGGTTTTTTTCTGTCTCTGTCTTTTTCAGTTCTGCTCTGATCTTAGTTATTTCTTGTCTTCTGCTACCTTTTGTGTTTTTTTGATCTTGCTCCTCTAGCTCTTTCAATTTTGATGATAGGGTGTCAATTTTAGATCTCTCCTTGCTTCTCATGTGGGCATTTATTGCTATATGTTTTCCTCTAGAGACTGCTTTTAATGTGTCCAGAGATTCTGATACATTGTGTCTTCATTCTTGTTGGTTTTGAAGAACATCTTTATTTCTGCCTTCATTTCATTGTTTATCCAGTCAACATTCAAGAGCAAGTTCTTCAGTTTCCATGAAGCTGTGCGGTTTTGAGTTAGTTTCTGCAATCTAAGTTCTAACTTGATTGCACTGCGGTCTGAGAGACTGTTTGTTATCATTTCCGTTCTTTTATATTTGCTGAGGAGTAATTTACTTCCAATTATGTGGTCAATTTTAGAGTAGGTGTAATGTGTTGCTGAGAAGAATGTATATTCTGTGTATTTGGGGTGGAGAGTTCTGTAAATGTCTATTAGGTTTGCTTGTTCCATGTCTGAGTTCAAGTCCTGGATATCCTTGTTAATTTTCTGTCTGGTTGATCTGTCTAATATTGACAATGGGGTGTTAAAGTCTCCCACTATTATTGTGTGGGAGTCTAAGTCTCTTTGTAAGTCATTAAGAACTTGCCTTATGTATCTAGGTGCTCCTGTATTGGGTGCTTATATATTTAGGATTGTTAGTGCTTCTTGTTGCATTGATCCTTATACCATTATGTAATGTCCTTGTCTCTTTTGATCTTTGTTGCTTTAAAGTTCATTTTATCAGAGATGAGAATTGCAAGTCCTGCTTTTTTTTTTTTTTTCTCTCCATTTGCTTGGTAAATCTTCCTCCATCCCTTTATTTTGAGCCTTTGTGTATCCTTGCATGTGAGATGGGTTTCCTGGATACAGCACACTGATGGGTTTTGGCTTTTTATCCAACTTGCCAGTCTGTGTCTTTTGATTGGGGCATTTAGTCTATTTACATTTAGGTTTAATATTGTTATGTGTGAATTTGATACTGCCATTTTGGTGCTAGCTGGCTGTTTTGCCAGTTAGGTGGTGCATATTCTTGATTGTGTTCATGCTCTTTACCATTTGGTATGTTTTTGGAGTGGCTGGTACTGGTTGTTCCCTTCTATGTGTAGAGCCTCTTTCAGGAGCTCTTGTAAAGCAGGCCTGGTGGTGATCAAATCTCTGAGCACTTGCTTGTTTGCAAAGGATTTTATTTCTCCTTCACTTATGAAGCTTAGTTTGGCTGGATAGGAGATTCTGGGTTGAAAGTTCTTTTCTTTAAGAATGTTGAATATTGGCCCCCACTCTCTTCTGGCTTGTAGAGTTTCTGCTGAGACATCTGCTGTAAATCTGATGGGCTTCCCTTTGTGGGTAACCCGACCTTTCTCTCTGGCTGCCCTTAGCATTTTCTTCTTAGTTTAACCCTGGTGAATCTCACAATTATATGCCTTGGGGTTGCTCTTCTTGAGGAATATCTTTGTGGTATTCTCTGTATTTCCTGGACTTGAATATTGACCTGCCTTGCTAGGTTGGGGAAGTTTTCCTGGGTAATATCCTGAAGAGTATTTTCCAGCTTGGATTCACTCTCTTCGTCACATTCAGGTACACCTATGAAATGTAGATTAGGTCTTTTCACATAGTCCCACATTTCTTGAAGACTTTGTACATTTGTTTTTACCCTTTTTCTGTCTTCTTGCCTTCTCGTTTTATTTCATTTAGTTGATCTTCAATTTCTGATATCCTTTCTTCTGCTTTGTCAATTTGGCTGTTGAAACTTGTGCATGCTTCACAAAGTTCTCGTGTTGTGTTTTTCAGCTCCATCAACTCACTTATATTCCCCTCTACGTTGTCCATTCTCATTAGCATTTTGTCAAATCTTTTTTCAAGGTTCTTAGTTTCTTTGCATTGGGTTAGTACATATTCTTTTAGCTCACAGAAATTTCTTTTTTTTTTTTTAGTTTTTTTTTTTATTGCATTTATCTTTTGGGGTACATGTGATGAACATGCAAGATTGTTGCATAGGTACACACTTGGCAGTGTGGTTTGCTGCCTTCCATCCCCTCACCTGTATCTGTCATTTCTCCCCATGCTATCTCTTCCCACCTCCCCACCCCCCCACCCCTCCCCCATTTCCCCCCAACGGACCCCAGTGTGTAGTGCTCCCCTCCCTGTGTCCATGTGTTCTCATTGTTCAACACCCACCTATGAGTGAGAATATATGGTGTTTGATTTTCTGCTCTTGAGCTCACAGAAATTTCTTATTACCCACCTTCTGAAGTGTGATTCTGTCATTTCATCACATTCATTCTTCAGCCTTTTTCCCTTGCTGATGAGGGGTTGTGATCCCTTGTAGGAGGAGAGGTGTTCTGGTTTCGAGTGTTTTCATCTTTTTTTGCACTGGTTTCTTCCCATCTTTGTGGATTCATTCACCTGTTGTCTTTGTAGTTGCTGACTTTCAGATTGGATCTCTGAGTGAACTTCCAGTTTGTGGATGATGAAGTTATTTCTGCTTCTTAGTTTTCCTTCTAACAGTCTGGCCCCTCTGCTGTAGGACTGCTGAGGTCCACTCCAGGCCCTGCTTGCCAGGGGATCACCTGCAGCAGCTGCAGAACAATAAGGGTTGCTACCAGTTTCTTCTTCTGCTATCTTTTGCCCTAGAAGGATACCCGTCAAATGTCAGTCTGTTTTCTCCTTTATGAGGTGACTCTTTGGATATACAGGAATCAGGGAGCTGCTTGAGGAGACAGTCTGTCCTTTATTGGAGCTCAAGTGCTGAGCTGTGAGCTCTGTTGTTCATTCAGAGTTGTTGGGCAGGTACGTTTAGGTCTGCTGCAGCAGAACTAACAAACTCTCTTTTTTTTTTCCCCAGGTGTTCTGTCCCAAGGAGTTATGGTTTTATTTATGAGTTTCTGTTGTGCTGCTGCCTTTTTTTTTTCAGGTCTGCCCTGCCCAGTGAGGAGGCAGCCGAGTCACTGTCTGCCTACAGAGGCTTTGCTGAGCTGCTGTGTGCTCTGCCCAGCTGCCATGTGATCTTCCCTGCAGTCCTGTTTATATAGGTGTAGTTAGAACTGCCTTGGCAATGGTGGCCCGCCTCTGTAATGGCGGACTCTGTCTGTCATGTCAGGTTGCCTCAGCAACTGTGGGCTTCCACAGTAATGGCAGACTGCCTTTGTAGTGGTGGAGTGCCTCAGTAATGGCAGATGCCCCTCCCCCACAGAGCTCTACCATCCCGGGTTTAGCTATGCATGCTGTGAAACTCTCAACCCAGAGCATTTTCAATTACTGTTTTTTTGTTTTTGTTGGGTGGGGGGTGGGACCAGCTGAGCCTGATCACCTGGCTCCCTGACTCAGTATTTTTTTTTTTTTTTTTTTTTTTTTTTTTTTTTTTTTTTTTTTAGTCGAATGGTCGACTCTCTCCCAGGTGTTCCAGTCGCCTGTTGAAAAGGTGCTGGGATCTGTTTGATTTCTTGTGCGACAACTCACTGTACCAGCTGAAAGAGTGGCGCTGAGATTCCTGGAGATTCTTTTGCCCAGGAATTTCCTTGCCTGGCTCTTTGTTTCAGTCCCCTTTTAAAGCAGATGAATGGGTGATCTGCCTTCCCAGGGCTCCAATCACCAGCTAAGAGGGCACCCAGACCAGTGTATTTTGTACAGAGAACTACTGCACCAGGGCACCAGCAAAGCAGCCACACAGGCCAAAACAGCCACGTGGGCCAAAACAGCCGCACTGGTGACCTGTGGGGCTCCTCCGCCTGGGAATCTCCTGGTATGTGGGCAATAAAAATCTGTCTGGAAATGTGGCATCACTCACCCTCTGTGCTTCAATGGGAGTTGCAATCCTGAACTGTTCCTAGTTGGCCATAATGGAAGTTATCAATATATAAAATTTATAATAGAATGATTTATAATTCTTTGGGTATATTTCCAATAATGAGATTGCTGGGTCAAATGCTATTTCTATGTTCTAGATTTTTGAGGAATTGCCACAATGCCTTCCACAATGGTTGAACTGATTACACTCTCACCAACAGTGTAAAAGCATTCCCGTTTCTCTACATCCTCTCCAGCATCTTGTCTTCTGACTTTTTGATGAACCCTATTACAACTGGTGTGAAGTTCTTATCTCAATGTGGTTTTGATTTGCATTTCTCCAATAACCAGTGATGATGAACTGTTTTTTTCATATGTTTGTTGCCTGCATGTTTAAGTTCTTTGTATATTCTGGATATCAGCCCTTTGTCAGGTGAGTAGATTGCAAAAATTTTCTCCCATTCTGTAGGTTATGTGTTCACTAGGATGATAATTTCTTTTGCTGTGCGGAAGCTCTTTAGTTTACTTAGATCCCATTTGTCTATTTTGGCTTTTGTTGACATTGCTTTTTGTGTTTTAGTCATTGAAGTCTTAGCCCATGCCTATGTCCTGAATGGTATTGTCTAGGTTTTCATCTATGGTTTTTATGATTTTTGGTCTTACCTTTAAATCTTTAATACATCTTGAGTTAATTTTTGTATAAAGTGTAAGGAAGGGATCCAGTTTTAGCTTTCCGTATATCGCTAGCCGGTTTTCCCAACACCATTTATTGAATGGGGAGTTATTTGCCCATTGCTTATTTTTGTCACGTTTGTTAAAGATCAGATAGTTGTAGGTGTGTGGCATTATTTCTGAGGCCTCTGTTCTGTTCCATTGGTCTCTATATCTGTTTTGGTACCAGTGCCATGCTATTTTGATTACTGTAGCCTTGTAATATAATTTGAAGTCAGGTAGTGTGATGCCTCTACCTTTTTTGTTTGTTTGTTTCATTTTTGCTTAGAATTGTCTTGGCTATTCAGGTTCTTTTTTGGTTCCGTATAAAATTTAAGGTTTTTTTTGGTTTTGTTTTGTTTTTGTTTTTGTTTTTTCAATTCTGTGAATATAGTCAATGGTAGCTAATGGGGACAGCACTGAATCTATGATCACTTTGGACCAGGCATCCCCAATCTTTTTACACAGGGGGCCAGTTCACTGTTCCTCAGACCGTTGGAGGGCTGCCACATACTGTGCTCCTCTCATTGACCACCAATGAAAGAGGTGCCTCTTCCTGAAGTGCGGCGGCAGGGGGCGGATAAATGGCCTCAGGGGGCCTCATGTGTCCCACGGGCCATAGTTTGGGGATGCCTGCTTTGGACAGTATGGCCATTTTCATAATATTTCTTTTGCTGTCAAAATACTGGTAAAATAAAATCTATTAAAACACAGGTAAAATAAAATTTATCTCCAAAGGTAAAATAAAATGACTTTCAGTCTATGTGTGTAAAGCACATATGAAACATAAACAAATTTATTGTTCAAATTTTGGTCCCATCCTCGAAGTATATAATTATGTATATGCAACTATTTCAAGATTCAAAATGTTTAATAATCCAAAAATACTTCTGATTCCAAGCAATTTGGCATTTCAGATAAAGGGACACTCAACATATATATATATATATATATATATATATATATATATATATATAGGTGTGGGTGAATGTATACACATGTGTGTATGTATAAAATAAAATGTCATTCAGCCTTAAGAAAAGAAAATTGTGTCATTTGTGACAATATGGACAGACCTTGAGGACATCATGCTAAGTAAAGTAAATCAGAGAGGACAAATAATGCATGATCATATTTTTATGAGGACTCCCAAATAGTCAAAAATAGTCAAACTCATGAAACTAGAGAGTGAATAGTGGTTACTGGGAGCTTAGGAAAGGAAGAAATGGAGAGGGGTCAGTTCAAGGGCAAAAAGTTTCAGTCATGCAAGATGACTAAGTTCTGCAGATCGATTGTATAGAATAGTGCCTATAATTAACAACACTGTATTGCATACTTAAAATTTTGTTGAGAATAGATTTTATGTTATCACAAAATAAAACATTTTTAAAATTAAATAAATAAATGAAGAGAAAACTATTGAAGATAATGGATGGTTCATGGCTTTTTTTAAAGCAATGATTTCACAAGTATGTACTTCAAGCTAATCAAGTTTTATGTATTAAATATGTGCAGCCTTTTATATATCAATCATGTCTCAATAAAGTGGCCTAAGACTAGACTGTCTATAGAAAATGGCCATATCAGTGGTGACAAATTGACAAATAATTTCACTGGATTCTAGCATATCCCACATTGTCAATGTAAACCATAGTAGTTCTGTTCACAGTCTAAGTCATGCAATATTTAAACTTTGGACCATTGGCATTTTGCAACAGTAATTCAAAGTTAGCCTAATTTTATTTTGTACTATTATCTCTAGCCAATAAATCAGTTTTCTTAGCTTGGGTAATTATATTTCACAAGGGGTGGAAGCAAAACATCAATTTATTAGTTTTACAATGGTTCTTTTTTGGTGTAAAGCCAGCATCCATTCCTTAGCAACAATTTCTTCACCTTGTTAAATATTAGCATTTTATTAAAAATATATTTAAATTAAGAATTTAATATGTTGAAATTATGGCAATAGGTAGATTAGTTCAACTAATGCAATTGTCTGACCTATATTAACTAGTGGTATATGGAGAGCAAAGGGATCAACATAATGAACTCATTATTCTGAAGCAATGATGAGTGGCAAAACTTAACAGATTCTTTTCACCTTTGAATATTTTCAATATATTAATAAAGCAACATTGATCCTCTACTGTACTTGAGTTGCTGATCCCAGGGTGGGAAAGGGTCATTGTTATCATCCCAGTATTGCCATGATTTCCTGGGATTGCCTTAAAATGATGCTTTGGAAAAATTCCATTTGGTTTCTAAGACCCAAAAGTACCTTTGGCTATTTTTTTTTTTAATTCATAAATGACTTCAGTCATCCAGAATATAATGGAATTTAAACTACAGTAAAACTATAGGTAAATTCAAAAGTTATTTGAAATGTATCCTAGGGCTATTAAACTTGAGTTAGAAATAACCTCAGTGGCAAGAATCAGATGAACAGGAGTGTGTACCAGATGTCTTTGTAATGTCACCTAGAAAATTTGTTGTGTGATAACAAATTTAAGAAAGACCAAAGAAATTCATATCACATCTGACTAAAGTTAAGAAAATGAACTCTCCCCCACAACTTATTTGCAATGATTGTTGAATTTTGTCTGTATCTATTACTTAGTTTTTTACTTCCTACATCTTCCTTACCACCTACTCGGAAAACACAATTGCTAAATCCTTCTTCATTTGGGGAAAATCACAACTCCACAAAAGATCTAGAGTATCATATCCTTATCATTTTAAATATTAATAGTTTAGTCTTCTTCACAAATGAATAAATTTTTTAAATGCAAATGTTTGATAAAAATTCTAAGTAGTTGATTTTCTGGTTGTACTTTTTTAGAAGCAAGTATAATGAAAACAGACATAAATGTTTTTTAAGTATGCAAATGTTTTTAAGTATGCAAAACAGATAAAACAGACAAAAATATTACAGTAGAGTCATCATTAGTATATCCACAAATGCCTGTCTTTTAAAAATGTATTTATACTAGACAAACATAAATTCATAAACAACATCAATAGAGCATAGTATGAGGGCAGAGTGTATTATATCATTCCAATATACTTTAATATCAAACCAGAAATTTTTGTTTACTCCTGAACACATTAAGTTGTAACTTCAGACTGAAATATAACTTCCACATGCAGTGACATTAATAGTATGGAATGTGAAGTATATAAATTACCCACTAAAACTGCTCTGAGCCCTATCTGTAGCCTTTGTTTTATGCCTTGTGTACTTTAGTAAGCTTAAAAATGTTTTTGATTGATTAATCACTAGGCTATAACCCAAAAGGAAGGGGCACAGTCATTAAGCATCACTTGATACAATTAGTGGAAACTCTTTTTCTCCATGGTTTCCACCATAAAAATCTGTATTTCTTTATTTTCATTTAAATTCCAGCTTTTATTTTAGATAGAGAGGGTACATATGCACAATTGTTAAATGGGTATATTGCACTCAGGTTGTGAGCATAGAACTTAGTAGGTAGTTTTTCAAACCCTCCTCCCTCCTCCTTCTAGTAGTCAGCAGTTTCTATTATTCTCATGTTTATGTCCATATGTACTCAATGTTTAACTCCCACTTATGAGAATATGTGGTATTTGGATTTCTATTCCTGTGTTAATTTCCTTAGAATTATGGTCTGCATATCCATCCATGTTGCTACAAAGGACATGATTTCATTCTTTTTATGGCTGCATAGTATTCCATGGTTTATATGTACCCCATTTTATTTATTCAGTCCACCATTGATGTACACGTAGGTTAAGTCTATGTTTATTTTTTCTATTGCAAATATGACAGTGATGAATATATGAGTGCATTTGTCTTTCTGGTATAATTATCTATTTTCCTTTGGTTATATTTCCACTAATGGGATCACTGGATCAAATGGTAACTGTTTTAAGGTCTTTGAGAAATCTCCAAACTGTTTTCCACCATGGTTGAACTAGTTTACATTACCATTAAGAGTGTACAAACATTCCCTTTTCTTCATAGCCTCACCAGAATGTGTTGTTTTTTGACTTTCTGGTGATAGCCATTTTGATTGGTGTGAGATAGTATCTCATTGCAGTTTTTGTTTGCATTTCTCTGATGATTAGAGATTATTCATTCTCCTACTCCTCCTTATTGCTTCTTTTCTCTATTTTATACTCTTTCTTCTCCTCCTTATCTTGGATGTCAGTATTTTTCAAACTCTCATTTGCAGCCAATTAGTAAGTCATTGTTGTCTTCAAGATTTCTGGACCCTGGTATATGCACATCTTTCCCACATTATTAACAAAAATACTAATTTAAATACTGCAGTGAAGGAAGCTGGCAGCTGGTTTAGCCTGACCTAATCAGGTGAGCCCAATTAGGCTTTGCCTGGTGAAGACACTCAGATCTGAAGATATTTTCCTGCTGATTTTGAAAGAGAAAATATCTATTGTTTTAGAGAGGGCTATCTGTCAAAGAACAGTGGATGATCTCAGGAGCAAATAGCAGACACCAGGTAGTTGACAGCTAGCATGAAACAAAAACCTCAATTATACAACCACATGAAAAAAATTCTGCATACGAAGAAAAAAACCAATGCATTTGAATGAGAACTCTGAGCCTCAGATAAGATCATAGACTTTGCTGGTACAAGATTTTCCGCCTCATGACTCCTGAGCAAAAAGCCCAGCTTAAACTATGCCCAGACTTCTGACCTAATGTGACATATCAAATAGTTGTTGGTTTAAGCTACTAAGTTTTGGATGATTTTCTATATAATAATAGAAAATTAATGCAAATTTTGGTAACTGAAATTTTGGCTACTGTAACAAAATCTAACAATATGAGAATAATTATGGAAATGGTCAGTGATCACAGGTTAGAAGAATTTTGAAAAGCACAGTAGTAGAAACCTATGAGAGAGTTCAAAATATACCACTCAGTCATACAGACTAAGTTAAGGGCACCTGAAAAACAACAGGGGAAAAAAGATTACTATGACATTAATACTGTTTCTTAAAAGTAAAATACGAAATTATTATGTGAAAGATTTAACAGTCATAATCATCAAGAATGAGAAAGTTGAGGCCAAAGTAATTCTGCATAAACTAGCCTTGTTAAACTAATCCTTATCTTCCTAGCTACTTCTCTATGCAATTAACTTCTCTATACAATTAACTACCCTAGCTCAAGCCCCTTTGCTTATCACATTTTCAGTCTACTTTTTCCTGTACAATTCAGTATATAAGCAATATATAAGAAACTTTCTTTGTGTCTTCATTTCCCTATGAGGACTTCCATGCCACTGGAAACAAGTAAATAAATTTATATGTTTTTCTCCTATTAACCTATGTCATGTCAACTTAATTCTCTGACCTTGCCAAGACCCTAAGGGGATGGAGGTGGATTTTATCATGCCTAAATCTTGAAGAGAATGTTAATATAAATCTGGACTTTAAGGACAACACTGGTTAGGCCTATCAGACTGCTAGTATAAATCTGGATATGAAGGGTGCTGCAAATGAGGGCACACAAGGAATTGAGGGACTTGATATTGAAAAATGTTACATACTAAAACAATTATTCATAAATTGTTTATTCATTATTTGGAAAGCAGAACTTGTAAACAATGAACTTGGCTATTTAGTTGAGGATGTTTTCATACAAATTGTTGAAGGTATGGCCTGATTTCTTCTTGCTGCTTCTAGAAAAACACATGAGAAATAAGGGAAGAATTGTTGAATACTGATAAAAATAAATAAAGACATGTACTAGATAACATGGTACAAACAGATTTAATCACTAATAACTATTGCAATAGGAAAAAGAGTTCAGTGTGAACTAAGCTCAACTTCTACTTGTGCTAAAGTGACAAGAATTTTAAAGGGAGAATGAGGAAGCAGGAAGTGGGGCAAGTGGGGGTATAGAAGAGTCTTAAAAATAAAAAAAAAATTACAAAACATAGGATCACTGGATTTGTCTATGTGAAACCCATTTGGTTTGCTACGCTCCCTATACAAACTGAGTTTAAGTTGTTGGCTGGAATAAATAGTAAACTCTTTGGAGCTTCTACTTTTTTCAGGCAGGTGCTTTGAGGGAACTTAGGCTCAAAAGATGCCTTAAGCTATTAGAAACTGTCAGTTTTCAGAGTTTTTATAGGCCAAGGTGGAGGCCTAGTTGAGAAAAGGGCTTAGAAGAGCCTAGCTAATTTGATCAAAAGAAGAACATTTGTCAACACAAAGAAACCAGGACCCATGATTTTGAAAATTCTTAGCCTCTCCAGATAGAAAACAAAACACTAAAATTGAGAGATTGTTTCCCAAAGTGTATCATAGAGGAAAAGCCCAGGTTGTGGCTGTGCAAACTTCCTGAAAGCTCAGACGGATAAAGCTATAAGTGTGTTCAGTAACACAAAAGGCTCCTTCAGGAAATAAAAGGTGTACCTCACAGGTCTTTTCAACCAAACCAGAGAGTCTCTCAGAAGCTTAAGGGTGCTGTTCTTGAGCTTGAGTCTCAGTAGAGGTCAAAGATAGAGAAGGTGTTATATTAACAATAATTCTGGGTGTGGCTTTTTCTAATTGAGTAAATACCAGTGAAATCTATAAAGATCCATAAGGTTAGTTATTTAGATGAGACATTGTACTTGAGCTGATGAGATTTAGATAAAATATTTATTTAAGTGTAATGAAATTAAGCTTTTGGGGATACTAGAATGAGGTGAACGTATTTTATAATAAGGGGGCTGTGTTAGACAAAATTCTATGATGACTTCCAATATCCCTGGCCTCTTGTTTACAAGCCCTGCATAATTTCAGAGACAGTGACTATAATAGATTTCACTCTCATTATTAGTGTATGTGATAAAGCACAGGTGATTTTAAGAAGGAAAGATTATGTAGGACAAGCCTGACCTAACCAGATAATCCCTTAAATGCCATGGGGCTTTTCCTGAAGTCAGAGATTAGAACTGTGAGGACTGTAAACAGATAAGATTCTCCATTACTTGCTTTGAATATGGAGAAGCTCATGTGGTAAACCAGGAACAGGTAATACCAGCCTTTGAGACTCTGAGCAGAGAATCCAACCACATTGTGGCTGGACTGTTATTTCACCTTCAAAAGTGAAATAACAAATGGTTGTTGTTTTAAGCTGCTAAATTAGAAAATCAATATAGTAATAAAATCAATTTGTTGGGACATGCTTATTACTTCTTTTAAAGCAAGTATACTAGAATAGAATAATAAAATGGAAATAGAACTTTTTAGAGTCCATGACTTTTGGCAAAATTAAATATTGTTTCATAAAAGTCTTGATTTCTGCGTGAGTTTGCCCTAGGTAACTATGTAAAATGCATTTTAAAAATAAAAGACAGCAGCAGTGTGCATAGCCTGACTCCATGGGGCTCAAGAGGTTGCATGCTGTAGAGAATTAATATTATCACAGCAAGGTGTCAGGAAGCCTGGGATTGCACTGCTGTTCCATCACCAAGTAACTATGTAAACTCAGTCTTATCCTTGAATCTGTCCTGATTTCAGCTTCTTTATCTGTTAAACAAAAATGGATATATTTGTCTTTCTTAGTGAATACAATAATCATTAGGTAAAATTTTTAATGTACATTAATTTTCTTCAATTCTCCTGAGTGTTAAATAAATATAAGGTGTTATATGTATGTGTATATATACATATATATATATATATATGGTATTTTATATATAGATATATAAATATAAGGTGTTTATATATATGTATATATATCTGCACTACATATACTGGTACAAATAGCCAACTATTTGGAAAAATCTGGGTAAAATACATATTATTTTAAAGATTTTATCTGAACATTAGTCTTATTGTAGCTCCAAATTAAACTGAAAATATTTTTTATAATACTGATTATAATATAGCCTGGTCTCTTATCCCATTTAGATTAAAACTTTGTTACTTATCTCTCTAAAATTAGGCTTCACAAAAAAAATTTCTTCTAAAAGTGGATTAAAGAATCTTGTAGTTCTAAGTTTTTTTTCACATCTGTGTACCACTTCACAGGTTTCAAATAATTTTATACACATCAAATCTTTATTGACTCTGTAAAGCTAGTTTATATTTCCCAGTTTCACACATGGGAAATGTATAAATAAAGCTTAGACAAGTAAAGTGGTTTGCTCAAGGTCCTGTTATGAATGAGAAGCAGAGCCACAATTTGAACCCAAGACATTGAGCATCTAAGATTTGGTTATGAGAGTGATTAAGAGTTAGTCTGCTTTAGTGATGTCACCAAAATAGTGGAATAGAAGCAATATTAGTTTTTACTCTTCCCTCCCCTTCTGTCCCCCAGGAAACCAAGTAAACTATCCAGTGCCAAGATTGTTTCCACCAATAGCCCAGAACTTAAAAGTGAGGCTATGGCAATCCCTGGTGCCTCAGGAAAATTTTTAAAAATGCATAAAGAAGGTAAGAAAAACGAACTTATCTATCTGCAATGCTCCTCTCCCAAACTTCCAGGCACCATGTGAAAAAATACCTCTGGACTCCAATTTTTTACAATAGAAAAAGGGAGACTGAGGCAGACAGCAATTGTCCCCATCGCCTTGGATTCCATCATAGGAAAGCCATTTATGTCTCAACCCACAGGAATCATCATGAGTGTCTTTAAGGAGGAAAAAACAAAAACAAAAACAAAACACTGAGACTGCAAGAGACAAATGGTAGAGGTGGGAATGGCAACCCCAGTGTGCAAAACTCAGGGGTGCTCTACATCTCAGCCAAAGGAGATGCCAAATTAGAGAAGTGATTTAGCAGCACCATGCTGCATTATAATTTGGATGTTTCTCCCTTCCAAATCTCATGTTGAAATGTATCCCAATATTGAAGGTAGGGCCTAATGGGAGGTGTTTTGGTCTTGGGGGCAGATCTCTCATGAATTGTTTGGTGCCATCCTCTTGGTAATCAGTTCTCTAGTAGTTAATGCATGATCTGCTTGTTTAAAAGGGAGCCTAGCAATTCCCATCATTCTCTCACTCCAGCTCTCACCGTATACCTGCTCTTCCTTTGCCTTCTGCATGACTGTAAGTTTTCTGAGACCCTCACCAGGAACAGATGTCAGCCCGTGCTTACCGTACAGTCTACAGAACTGTGAGCCAAATAACCTTTTTTTTATTGTAAATTATCCAGCTCAGGCATTCCTTTATAGTAACACAAACAGGCTAGCACACTGCAGAAGGCATGCGCCACGGATCCTCTGGGCAAAAAGCTCCTAGACAACTTTCTAACACAGCTGGAGACTCTCCTATAGTATACTTCATCCAAACTGGGATGAGCATCGCTCTGAACTTTTGTGAAAAGGAAGTGGTGATTCAGGGCCAAGGGAACTCAACAGGCAAACTACACAGAACCACAAAACACACATGTGCTAGACAGACCTAATCAAGCCAGATAGAGGAGACTAGAAAAAATAATTCTTCAGTGTGAAGACATAAACATACTTTCATAGAAAACCACAGGAAACATGGAATCACGACCTCCCCACCCCCACCAAAAAGAAAAGCAAGGAGACAGTGACTAACCCTAACAAGATGGTGATGTGGAAACTCTCAGATCAAAAATTTAAAATAGACGTTTGAAGAAACTCAGTGAATTCTATGATAACACAGGAAAGTAATTAAGAAATTTATCAAAGAAAATTAACAAAGAGATGTAAATAATTTTGAAAATCAAACAGAAATCCTGGAATGGAGAATTACATTGAATGAAATAAAAGAAATCCATCAGAGGTTCTCAAAACCAGAATTAATCAAGCAAGAAGAAAGAATCAGTGAGCCCTAGGACACAATATTTGAAAACACAACAGAGAAGAAAAAAATTATAAAAAGGAAAAAGAACAGCTATGAGATATAGAAAACAGCCGGAAAAGAGCATATTTAAGGCTCATTGGTTTTCAACAGGGGGTTAAGGTATATCAAGGGGTAGAAAGCTTATTAAAAAATAATAACGGGGGGTTGGGGAGTTGGGGAGAGATAGCACGGGAAGAAATGCCAGATACAGGTGAAGGGAAGGAAGGCAGCAAATCACGCTGCCATGTGTATACCTATGCAACAATCTTGCATTTTCTTCACATGTACCCCAAAACCTAAAATGCAATAAAAAAAAAGAAGAATAATAATAATAATAACAGGAAACTTTCTGAATCTACAGAAAGGTATACATAACCAGGCATGAAAAGGTCAAAACATCTTTTAAAAGAATAAACCAAGATAAGACTGCTCCAAGATACAGAATAATGATATTCCCAAAGCCAAATAAAAAACAGGACCCTAAAAAAAGCAAGTGAAAAATTATTAACACATAATGAAGTTCCAATTAATGTGGCAACAGGATTCTCAGTAGAAATGATACAGATCTGGAGAGAGTGAGGTGACATTTTCCAACTGCTAAAGAAAAAAGTCAACTGAGGATACCGTAGGAAACAAAGCTATTCTTCAAAAATGAGGGAGAGAAAGAATTTCCCTGAAAAACAAAAGCTGAGGGAATTAATTACTACTAGATTTTATTAGGAAAAAAAGATAAAGTTCTTCAATCTAAAACAAAATGGGAAAGTGTGCAATAATAAAGCATCTGAAGATAAAAACCTCACTGGTAAAAGTAAGTACACAGAAAAATACAGAATATTCTAATATTGTAATTGTGGTATGTAACCACTCATACCTCTAACATGAATAAAAAATGTATGAAAGATAATACTACTGAAATTTGATAAGAGATAGGCAATATAAAACACATATAAAATGAGAAAATAAAAAGTCAAAATGTGGAGGGCATTGAGTTAAAGCATTTTTTGTTTCCTTGTTTCTTTTTTTCTTGTAGTGATTAATATTAATTTGTATTCTACTTACTTTATTATATGATGCATCTTTTTCAACTTTTATTTTAAGTTCAGGGGTACATGTGTAGGTTTGTCATATGGGTAAATTGGGTGTTGTGGGTGTTTGGTGCACAGACTACTTCAGCACTCCAGTAATAAGCATAGTACCCAATAGGCAGTATTTGATTCTCACCCTTCACTTTCAAGTAGGCTCTGGTGTCTGTTGTTTCCTTCTGTTTATATGTATTCAATGTTTAGCTCCCATTTAAAGTGAGAAAGTGTGGTATTTGGCTTTCTGTTACTGAATTAGTTTACTTATAATAATGCTCTCCAGCTCCATGCATGTTGTTACAAAGAATATTATCTCATTTTGAAGGCTACATAGTATTCTATTATGTATATGTATCACACTTTCTTTATCCTGTCTACTATTGATAGACATTTTGGTTGATTCCATGTCTTTGCTATAGTGAATAATACTGCAATAAACGTATGTGTCATGTTTTTTTATAGTAGAGCATAACTGCTCTGAGTATGTGCTCTGGTTCAAATAGTCACTCTGTTTTATGTCTTTTGTGAAATGACCAAACTGCTTTCTACAAGACTGAACTAATTTACATTCCCACCAGCAGTATATAAATGTTCATTTTTGTCCACAATCTCATCACAACTTGTTATTTTTTGACTTTTAACTAATAGCCATACTGACTGTTGTGAGATGGTATCGTATTTTGGCTTTGATTTGCATTTCTCTAACGAATAGAGATGTTGAGAACTTTTTCATATACTTATTGGCTGTGAGTATGTCTTCTTTTAAGAAGTGTCTGTTCATGTCTTTTGCCCATTTTTTAATACGATTGTTTTATTGCTTGTAAATCTGTTTAAGTTCTTTATAGATTCTGGATATTATACATTTGTCAGATGCATAGTTTGCAAATATTTTCTCCCATTCTATAGATTGTCTGCTTACCTCGTTGATGGTATCTTTTGCTGTGCAGAAGTTCTTCAGTTGAATTAGGTCCCATTTGTTTATTATTATTATTACTATTATTGCAATTCCTTTTGTCATCTCCATCATAAAATACTTGTCAAGTCTGATGTCCAAAATAATATTTTCTAGATTATCTTTGAAAAATTTTATAATTTTAGATTTTACATTAATACATTGTGATAGTTAATATTGAGTGTGCCAACTTGATTGGATTGAAGGATACAAAGTATTGTTCCTGGGTATGTCTGTGAGGGTGTTGCCAAAGGAGATTAACATTTGAGTTAGTGGACTGGGAAAGGCAGACCCACCCTCAACCTGAGTGGGCACAATCTAATCAGCTGCCAGCAAAGCCAGAATAAAAAGCAGGCAGAAGAACATGGAAAGACTAGACTGGCTGAATCTTGTAGCCTCCATCTTTCTCCCATGGTGAATACTTTCTGCTCTGAAACATCAGACACCAAGTACTTAGGCTTTAGGGCTCTTGGACATTTGAACACAGACTGAAGGCTGTGTTGTTGGCTTCTCTATTTTTGAGGTTTGGGGACTCAGACTGGCTTCCTTGCTCCTCAACTTGCAGATAGCCTATTGAGGGACCTCAGTTTGTTATCATGTGATTCAATACTTCTTAATAAACTCCACTTTATATATACATCCAACCTATTAGTTCTCTCACTCTAGATAAGGCTAATACACTCATCTGGAGTTGATTTTTTTTATGTGGTTTAAGGAACTTATCCACTTTCGATCTTCTGCATATGGCTAGCCAATTATACTAGCACTATTTTATTGAATAGAGTCCTTTCTCCATGCTTGTTTTTGTTAGATAATTGTAAGTGCACAGAATTATTTCAAGGTTGTGGGTAACTCCCCATTTAGGCACTGAGGAATGAGAGCTAAGCAGAACTCTAGCACAGTTAGGGCTTGAGGAATATCTCACTTTATAGTGTTACTACTCAACTATTTTCTTTTATATAATTATTTATATGATCATATATTAGTTTACAGAAATAGGGCTTGAAGAATCCCTTTATATAATCCTCTATATATAATCATTAATAGTTGATAGTATGAGTGCCTAAAGAATATTTCCCTACATATATACCTATAATTATATCTTAGTTTATAATTGGAGGAATGCCTAGAGTGGACACAGTACAGAGCATGAATTAAGGGATAAGTAGTTTTTATAATGGGAGGAATGCCTGGAGCAGACACAGTGTAGAGCATGATTTAAGAAAAAAAGTTATACCAGGATGAGAATCCATGGCCCAGGTGGCAGCATTCAGTATCATAAAGATACCCGCTGTATGGCAGGCTTGGAGTGAGAGCCACTCCTCCTGATAAAGGAGTTGTACGACTTTGCTACAGTTCTTGTGGAAGGCTGCCCTCAGAATGGCAATCCACCATGGTGACTGTGAACTTTATCAGCTCTTGCTACTGTGCTGCTTGAGAAGCATCTTCCCATAGAACCCATTGAAAGCTGCCAGAAGGTGGCGGTAACCTTGACAGCTGTGTCACCACTATGTGACTTAAAGCATCCTCCTATAAATCTTCTTAGAATTAGTTTTCCCATAGATAGAAATATTGCACACTGCACCCTCTTCACTGTGCATGGGCCACCTTCAAGCCTTGGTGACCTAATGGGGGTGGACCCCTTACTGCACACGGCCCTTGCCTTTGTGGGAACAGGACCCTTGCTGTGCACTGTCCACCTCCTGGCTTAGGTGACCTAATGGGGGTGGACCGTATGTTTTATTGCTCACGACCCTATCACTATCCTTAAAGATGATTTCACTCACTGCCCTGCCCCCTAATCTATACGCAATAAATACTCATGCTTCTGGACATTCAGAGCCTCGCTGGCCTCGCCTAACTCCGCTTATAGGTGGTGTGGCCCCCCCTAGCCCAGCTGCATTTTCTTTGTACTTCTGTGTCCTGTCTTTTTATTTCTTGGATCCTGCACCTCAGCACAGCATAAGGCTCACCCCACAATCCTGTGGGGCCATCAGCCATATATCTGTCTCCCAACGTGCCCTACAAAGGTATTCTATATTCTGTTTCATTAATGTATGTGTCTAATTTTGTATGAGTACTATGCTACAAATTTACATTACATTAGTGCATCATAGTAATATTAGTCTATTTACATTCAGTGTTATTGATCAGTAAAGACTTACTTTTGCCATTTTGTCATTTGTTTTCTGCTTTTCTTTTCTTGCTGTTCTCTTCCTTCTTTCTTTCTTTCTTTCCTGTCATCTTTTAGCAAAGGTAATTTCTTTGGTAATATTATTTAGTTTCTTCCTTTTTTTTGTTTATTTTTTTTTTGAGACAGAGTTTTGCTCTTGTTACCCAGGCTGGAGTGCAATGGCACGATCTCGGCTCACCGCAACCTCCACCTCCTGGGCTCAGGCAATTCTCCTGCCTCAGCCTCCTGAGTAGCTGGGATTACAGGCACGTGCCACCATGCCCAGCTAATTTTTTGTATTTTTGGTAGAGACGGGGTTTCACCATGTTGACCAGGATGGTCTCGATCTCTTGACCTCGTGATCCACCCGCCTCGGCCTCCCAAAGTGCTGGGATTACAGGCTTGAGCCACCGCGCCTGGCTAGTTTCTTCCTTTTTATTTATTGTGTGTACATTTTGTTTTTTGATTTGAGGTTACCATGAGGCTTGTGAATAGTATCTTATAACTCATTATTTTAACCTGATAAGAGCTTAACATTGTTTCCATAAAAAAGCAAGAAAGCAATAAAAGAAAAATAATTTTAAAAAATCTACATCTCAAATGCATCCTCCAGCTTTTTAACATTTGCTATTTCTATTTATGTTACTGTACTGTCTATGTCTTGAAAAGTTGTTGTACTTTCTAGTTTTCATTGGTTAATCATTTAGTCTTTCTATTTAGGATAAGAGTTGTTTATACATCACAGTTTCAGTGTGATAATATTGTGTTTTTCTGTTTACTTACTATTACCAGTAAGTTTTTACCTTTAAGTGATTACTTAATGCTCATTAATAATTTTTTTTTTGTTTTAAGTGCTCCCTTTAGCATTTCTTGTAGGTAAGGTCTGATGTTGATGAAATTCCTCCATTTTTGTTTGTCTGGGAAAGTCTTTTTATTATTATTATTATTATTATTATTATTATTATACTTTAAGTTCTGGGGTACCTGTGCAGAATGTGCAAGTTTGTTACATAGGTATACATGTGCCATGGTGGTTTGCTGCATCCATCAACCTGTCATCTATATAAGGTATTTCTCCTAATGCTATACCTCCCCTAGCCCCCCACTCACCAAGAGGCCCTAGTGTGTGATGCTCCCCTCACTGTGTTTATGTGTTCTCATTGTTCAACTCCCATTATAAGACAGAACATGTGGTGTTTGGTTTTCTGTTCTTGTGTTACTTTGCTGAAAATGATGGTTTCCAGCTTCATCCATGTCCCTGAAAAGGACATGAACTCACCCTTTTTTGTATCTGCATAGTATTCCATAATGTACATGCATCACATTTTCTTTATCAATTCTATCATTGATGGGCATTTGGGTTGGTTCCAAATCTTTGTTATTGTGAACAGTGCCACAGTAAATGTACATGTGCATGTGTCTTTATAGTAGAATAATTTATAATATTTTGGGTATATACCCAGTAATGGTATTGCTGAGTTAAATGGTATTTGTAGCTCTAGATCCTTGAGGAATTGCCATACTTTCTTCCACACTGTTGGAAATAATTTACACCCCTACCAATAGTGTAAAATCGTTCCTATTTCTGCACATCCTCTCCAGCATCTGCTATTTCCTGACTTTTTAATGATTGCCATCTAACTGGTGTGAGATGGTATCTCAATTTGCATTTCTCTAATAACCAGTGATGATTATCTTTTTTTTTATATGTTTATTGGCTACATAAATGTCTTTTTTTGAGAAGTATCTGTTCATTTCCTTCAACCACATTTGATGGGATTGGTTGTTTTTTTCTTGTAAATTTGTCTAAGTGATTTTCACGTTCTGGATATTAGCCTTCTGTTAGAGGGATAGATTGCAAAACTTTTCTCCCATTCTGTGGGTTGCCTGTTAACTCTAATGATGGTTTTTTTCGCTGTGCAGAACTCCTTTGTTGAATTAGATTCCATTTGCTAATGTTGGCTTTTGTTGCCATTGCTTTTGGTATTTCAGTCATGAATTGTTTGCCCTTGACTATGTCCTGAATGATATTGCCTTTGTTTTCTTATTTCTATGGTGTTTATGGTTTTATGTCTTACATTTATGTCTTTAATCCAACTTGAGTTCATTTTTGTATAAGGTATAAGGAAGGAATCCAGTTTTAGCTTTCTGCATATGGCTAGCCAGTTTCCCCAACACTATTCATTAAATAGGAAATCCTTTCCCTATTCTTTGTTGTCAGGTTTGTCAAAGATCGAATGGTTGCACATGTGTTATTTATGTGGACTTTGTTCTGTTCTATTGCTCTCTATATATGTTTTGGTAACAATACCATGCTATTTTTGTTACCGTAGTCCTGTAGTATAGTTTGAAGTCAGGCAGTGTGATGCCTACAGCCCTGTTCTTTTTGCTTAGGATTGTCTTGGATATATGGGCTCTTTTTTTTTCATATGAAATTTAAAGTAGATTTTTCCAATTATGTGAAGAAAGTCAATGGTAGCTTAATGGGGATTGCAGTGAATCTATAAATTACTTTGGGTATTACGGCCATTTTCATGATACCGATTCTTCCTTTCCATGAGCATGGAATGTTTTTCCATTTGTTTGTGTCTTCTCTTATTTTCTTCAGTTGTGCTTTGTAGTTCTCCTTAAAGAGGTCCTTCATATCCCTTGTAAGTTGTATTCCTAGGTATTTTATTCTCTTTGTAGCGATTGTGAATGGGTGTTCACTCATGATTTGGCTCTCTGTTTGTCTGTTATTGGTGTATAGTAATGCTTGTAATTTTTGCACATTGATTTTGTATCCTGAGACTTTGCTGAAGTTACTTATCAGCTTAAGAAGATTTTGGGCTGAAATAATGGGGTGTTCTAAATATGCAGTCATATCATCTGCAAACAGATACAATTTGACGTGCTCTCTTCCTATTTGAATACACTATATTTATTTCTCTTGCCTGATTGCCCTGGCCAGAACTTACATTATTATGTTATATAGGAGTGGTGAGAGAGGTCATTCTTCTCTTTTGCTGGTTTTCAAAAGGAATGCTTCCAGTTTTCGTCCATTCAGTATAATATTGGCTGTGGGTTTGTCATGAATAGCTCTTATTATTGTGAAATTCATTCCATCACTACCTAGTTTACTGAGAGTTTTTAGCATGAAAGTCTGAATTTTGTCGAAGGCCTTTTCTGCATCTATTGAGATAATCATGTGGTTTTTGTCACTGGTTATGTTTATGTGATTGATTACATTTATTTATTTGCATAGGTTGAACCAGTCTTGCATCCCAGGGATGAAGCCACCTTTATTGTGGTGGATAAGCTTTTTGATGTTCTGCTAAATTTATTTTTGTCAGTGTTTTATTAAGGATTTTTACATCGATGTTCATCAGATATATTGGTCTGAAGTTTCTTTTTTGTGTGTGTGCCTCTGTCACAAAAACAAAAACAAAAACAAAAACAAAAACAAAATTTGGTTTCCAGCATCATCCATGTCCCTGCAGGGGACATGAATTCTTACTTTTTTTTTTTTTTTTTTTTTGGACGTCTTTTTTTTTTTTATTGCATTTTAGGTTTTGGGGTACATGTGATGAAAATGCAAGATTGTTGCATAGGTACACATTTGGCAGTGTGGTTTGCTGCCTTCCGTCCCCTCACCTGTATCTGTCATTTCTCCCCATGCTATCTCTTCCCACCTCCCCACCCCCCCGCCACTCCCCCATTTCCGCCCAACGGACCCCAGTGTGTAGTGCTCCCCTCCCTGTGTCCATGTGTTCTCATTGTTCAACACCCACCTATGAGCGAGAATATACGGTGTTTGATTTTCTGCTCTTGTGTCAGTTTGCTGAGAATGATGGTTTCCAGGTTCATCCATGTCCCTACAAAGGACGTGAACTCATCGTTTTGGATGGCTGCGTAATATTCCATGGTGTATATGTACCACATTTTCCCTGTCCAGTCTATCATCGTTGGGCATTTGGGTTGGTTCCAGGTCTTTGCTATTGTAAACAGTGCTGCAATGAACATTCGTGTGCACGTGACCTTGTAGTAGAATAATTTATAATCCTTTGGATATATACCCAGTAATGGGATTGCTGGGTCAAATGGGATTTCTGTTTTTAGGTCCTTGAGGAATCGCCACACTGTCTTCCACAATGGTTGAATTAATTTACATTCCCACCAACACTGTAAAAGTGTTCCTATTTCTCCACATCCTCTCCAGCATCTGTTGTTTCCCGATTTTTTAATGATCGCCATTCTAATTGGTGTGAGATGGTATCTCAATGTGGTTTTGATTTGCATTTCTCTGATGACCAGTGATGATGAGCATTTTTTCATATGTTTGTTGGCCTCCTGTATGTCTTCTTTTGTAAAGTATCTGTTCATATCCTTCGCCCATTTTTGAATGGGCTTGTTTGTTTTTTTCTTGTAGATCTGCTTTAGTTCTTTGTAAATTCTGGATATCAGCCCCTTGTCAGATGGGTAGGCTGCAAAAATTTTTTCCCATTCTGTTGGTTGCCGATTCACTCTACTGACTGCTTCTTTTGCCGTGCAGAAGCTGTGGAGTTTGATTAGGTCCCATTTGTCTATTTTGGCTTTTGTTGCCATTGCTTTTGGCGTTTTGGTCATGAAGTCCTTGCCTACACCTATGTCCTGAATGGTTTTGCCTAGATTTTCTTCTAAGGTTTTTATGGTAATAGGTCTGATGTTTAAGTCTTTAATCCATCTGGAGTTAATTTTGGTGTAAGGTGTCAGGAAGGGGTCCTGTTTCTGCTTTCTGCACATGGCTAGCCAGTTTTCCCAACACCATTTATTAAACAGGGAGTCCTTTCCCCATTGCTTGTTTTTGTCAGGTTTGTCGAAGATCAGATGGTTGTGGGTATGTTGTATTTCCTCTGAGACCTCTGTTCTGTTCCATTGGTCTATATCTCTGTTTTGGTACCAGTACCATGCTGTTTTGATTACTGTAGCCTTGTAGTATAGTTTGAAGTCCGGTAGTGTGATGCCTCCTGCTTTGTTCTTTTTGCTTAGAATTGACTTGGCTATGCGGGCTCTCTTTTGGTTCCATATGAAGTTTAAGGTGTTTTTTTCCAGTTCTGTGAAGAAGGTCATTGGTAGCTTGATGGGAATAGCATTGAATCTGTAAATTACTTTGGGCAGTATGGCCATTTTCACGATGTTGATTCTTCCTAACCATGAACATGGAATGTTTCTCCATCTGTTTGTATCCTCTCTTATTTCGTTGAGCAATGGCTTGTAGTTCTCCTTGAAGAGGTCCTTTACGTTCCTTGTTAGTTGTATTCCTAGGTACTTTATTCTCTTTGTAGCAATTGTGAATGGCAGTTTGTTCTTGATTTGGCTCTCTTGAAGTCTATTACTGGTGTATAGGAATGCTTGTGATTTTTGCACGTTGATTTTGTATCCTGAGACTTTGCTGAAGTTCTTTATCAGTTTCAGGAGATTTTGGACTGAGATGATGGGGTCTTCCAGATATACAATCATGTCATCTGCAAATAGAGACAATTTGATTTCCTCCTTTCCAATTTGGATACCCTTTATTTCTTTTTCTTGCCTGATTGCTCTGGCTAGAACTTCCAGTACTAGATTGAATAGCAGTGGTGAGAGAGGGCACCCTTGTCTAGTGCCAGATTTCAAAGGGAATGCTTCCAGTTTTTGCCCATTCAGTATGATATTGGCTGTTGGTTTGTCATAAATAGCTTTTATTGTTTTGAGATACGTTCCATCAATACCTAGTTTATTGAGGGTTTTTAGCATAAAGGGTTGTTGAATTTTGTCAAAAGCCTTCTCTGCATCAATTGAGATAATCATGTGGTTTTTGTCTTTGGTTCTGTTTATGTGGTGAATTACATTTATGGACTTGCGTATGTTGAACCAGCCTTGCATCCCTGGGATGAATCCTACTTGATCATGGTGGATGAGCTTTTTGATATGCTGTTGCAATCAGTTTGCCAGTATTTTACTGAAGATTTTTGCATCTATGTTCATCATGGATATTGGCCTGAAATTTTCTTTTCTTGTTGAGTCTCTGCCGGGTTTTGGTATCAGGATGATGTTTGTCTCATAAAATGATTTGGGAAGGATTCCCTCTTTTTGGATTGTCTGGAATAGTTTCAGAAGGAATGGTATCAGCTCCTCTTTGTATGTCTGGTAGAATTCAGCTGTGAACCCATCTGGACCTGGGCTTTTTTTGGGTGGTAGGTTCTTTAGTGCTGCCTCGACTTCAGACCATGTTATTGGTCTATTCAGGGTTTCGGCTTCTTCCAGGTTTAGGCTTGGGAGGGTGCAGGTGTCCAGGAATTTATCCATTTCTTCCAGGTTTATTAGTTTATATGCATAGAGTTGTTTGTAATAATCTCTGATGATGGTTTGGATTTCTGTGGAATCTGTGGTGATATCCCCTTTATCGTTTTTTATTGCATCAATTTGGCTATTCTCTCTTTTCTTTTTTATTAATCTGGCTAGTGGTCTGTCTATTTTGTTCATCTTTTCAAAAAACCAGCTACTGGTTTTATTGATTTTTTGAAGAGTTTTTTATGTCTCTATTTACTTCAGTTCTGCTCTGATCTTAGTTATTTCCTGTCTTCTGCTAGGTTTTGAGTTTTTTTGATCTTGCTCCTCTAGCTCTTTCAATGTTGATGATAGAGTGTCAATTTTAGATCTCTCCTTTCTTCTCATGTGGGCACTCATTGCTATATATTTTCCTCTAGAGACTGCTTTAAATGTGTCCCAGAGATTCTGGTATGTTGTGTCTTCATTCTCATTGGTTTCGAAGAACATCTTTATTTCTGCCTTCATTTCATTGTTTATCCAGTCAACATTCAAGAGCAAGTTATTCAGTTTCCATGAAGCTGTGCAGTTCTGAGTTAGTTTCTGCATTCTGAGTTCTAACTCGATTGCACTGTGGTCTGAGAGACTGCTTGTTATGATTTCCGTTCTTTTGCATTTGTTGAGGAGTGATTTATTGCCAATTATATGGTCAATTTTATAGTAGGTGTGATGTGGTGCTGAGAAGAATGTATATTCTGTGGATTTGGGGTGGAGAGTTCTGTAAATGTCTATTAGGTTTGCTTGTTCCAGGTCTGTATTCAGGTCCTGGATATCTTTGTTGATTTTCTGTCTGGTTGATCTGTCTAATATTGACAATAAGGTGTTAAAGTCACCCACTATTATTGTGTGGGAGTCTAAGTCTAAGTCTCTTTGTAAGTCATTAAGAACTTGCCTTATGTATCTGGGTGCTCCTGTATTGGGTGCGTATATATTTAGGATCGTTAGCTCTTCTTGTTGCAGTGATCCTTTTACCATTATGTAATGTCCTTCTTTGTCTCTTTTGATCTTTGTTGCTTTAAAGTCTATTTTATCAGAGATGAGAATTGCAACTCCTGCCTTTTTTTGCTCTCCATTTGCTTGGTAGATCTTCCTCCATCCCTTTATTTTGAGCCTTTGTGTATCCTTGCACGTAAGATGGGTTTCCTGGATACAGCACACTGATGGGTTTTGGCTTTTTATCCAATTTGCCAGTCTGTGTCTTTTGATCGGGGCATTTGGTCCATTGACATTTAGGGATAGTATTGTTATGTGTGAATTTGATACCATCATTTTGATGCTACCTGGCTGTTTTGTTGGTTAGTTGATGCAGATTCTTGATTGTGTTGATGCTCTTTTACCATTTGGTGTGTTTTTGGAGTGGCTGGTACTGGTTGTTCCTTTATATGTGTAGAGCCTCTTTCAGGAATTCTTGTAGAGCAGGTTTGGTGGTGATGAAATCTCTGAGTGCTTGCTTGTTCACAAAGGATTTTCTTTTTCCTTCACTTATGAAGCTTAGTTTGGCTGGATGGGAGATTCTGGGTTGAAAGTTCTTTTCTTTAAGGATGTTGAATATTGGCCCCCAATCTCTTCTGGCTTGTAGGGTTTCTGCTGAGAGATCTGCTGTGAGTCTAATGGGCTTCCCTTTGTGGGTAACCCGACCTTTCTCTCTGGCTGCCCTTAGCATTTTCTCTTTCATTTCAACCCTGGTGAATCTGACGATTATGTGCCTTGGAGTTGCTCTTCTTGAGGAATATCTCTGTGGTGTTCTCTGTATTTGCTGGATTTGAATATTGGTCTGCCTTGCTAGGTTGGGGAAGTTTTCCTGGATAATATCCTGAAGAGTATTTTCCAGCTTGGATTCATTCTCTTCATCACATTCAGGTACACCTATCAGACGTAGATTAGGTCTTTTCACATAGTCCCACAATTCTTGAAGATTTTGTTCATTCCTTTTTGTGCTTTTTTCTCTGTTCTTGCCTTCTCTTTTTATTTCATTGAGTTGATCTTCGACCTCCGATATCCTTTCTTCTGCTTGGTCAATTCGGCTGTTGAAGCTTGTGCATGCTTCACGAAGTTCTCATGTTGCGTTTTTCAGCTCCATCAATTCACTTATACTCCTCTCTATGCTGTCCATTCTCGTCAGCGGTTCGTCCAATCTTTTTTCAAGGTTCCTCTTTTCTTTGCGTTCGGTTAGAACATGTTCTTTTAGCTCACTGTAGTTTCTTACTACCCACGTTCTGAAGTCTGATTCTGTCATTTCATCACCCTCCTTCTCCATCCAGTCTGGTTCCCTTGCTAGTGAGGAGTTGTGATCCCTTTTAGGAGGAGAGGTGTTCTGATTTCGGGAGTTTTCATCCTTTTTGCGCTGGTTTCTTTCCATTTTTGTGGGTTTATCCACCTGTTGCCTGTCTCTGTCCCAGGGAGTTGGAGCTTTATGAGTTTCCGTTGCAGTAGTGCCTTTTTTGATTTTTCTTTCAGGTCTGACCCGCCCAGCTAGCAGCAGGCCTAGCCACTGCCTGCCCGCAGGGGCTTTGCTGAGCTGCTGTGGGCTCCGCCCAGCTGCCCTGAGCCTTTTTATATGGGTGTAGTTAGAACTGTCTCTCGGCAATGGTGGCCCCGCCTCTGTTATGGCAGACTCTCTCTGTTGTGGCATGTTGCCTCGGCAATGGCGGGTTGCCTCGGCAATGGCAGCCTGCCTCTGTAGCGGTGGAGAGTCTCAGTAATGGCGGAAGCCCCTGCCTCACGGAGCAGGACCGTCCCGGTTCAGCTGTGCTTGGTTTGAAGGGCTCAACCCAGAGGGTTTCCAATTACTGTTTTTGTTTTCGTTGTTGTTGGGGGTGGAGGGTTGGGACCAACCGAGCCTGATCACCTGGCTCCCTGACTCAGAGTCTTTTCTTTTAAGTTGAAGGACCCCGTGTTCCAGTCGCTTGTTGAAAAGGCGCCGGGATCTCCCGTGCTGCGACTCACGGAGTTGGCTCGAACTGCGGCGCTGGCTCCTGGCGGTTTTTTTGCCTAGGAATCTCCTGGCCTGACTTGCTATTTCAGATGAGTGGGGAACTCTGCCGTCTCAGGGCTCTGCTCGCCAGCTAAGAGGGCTCCCAGACCAGTGGCTTTTGTACGGAGAACCGCAGCAACAGGGCGTGGTCACAGCAGCCGCGCGGGCGGAATCAGCCCCGCGGGGTCCAAAACAGCCGCACCGGCTGTGACTGCGATGCTGGCGACCCCTCTGCCTGGGTATCTCCTCGTCTGTGGGCAATAAGAGTTCTGGAAATGCGGCGTCCACTCACCCTCTGCACTTTCACTGGGAGCTGAAGTCCTGCGCTGTTCTTAGGCGGCCATCTTCCCAGGATCCCAGCAATATATCCTTCAGGAGCTCTTGTAAAGCAGGCCTGGTAGTGACAAAATCTCTCAGCCTTTGCTTGTCTGAAAAATATTTTATTTCTCCCTCACTTATGAAGCTTAGGTTGGCTGGATATGAAATTCTGGGTTGAAAATTCTTTAAGAATGTTGCGTATTGGCCCCCTCTCTCTTCTGGCTTGTAGGATTTGCAGAGAGATGCTGTGTTTTTCAGCTCCATCAAGTCATTTATGTTCTTCTGTAAACTGGTTATTTTATTTAGCGATTCATCTAACCAATTTTCAAGGTTCTTAACTTCCTTGCCTTGGGTTAGAACATACTCCCTTAGCTCAGAGAAGTTTATTACCCACCTTCTGATGCCTACTTCTGTCAATTTATCAGACTCATTCTCCATCCAGTTTTGTTCCCTTGCTGCAAGGAGTTGTGATCCTTTGGACAACAAGAGGCATTCTGGTTTTTGGAATTTTCAGCCTTTTGCAATAGTTTCTCCCCATCTTTGAGGATTTAACTACCTTTGGTCTTTGATATTGGTGACCTTTGGATAGGGTCTCTGAGTGGATGTCCTTTATGTTGATGTAGATATCATTCCTTTCTGTTTTTTAGTTTTCCTTCTAACAGTCAGGACCCTCTGCTGCAGATCTGCAGGAATTTTCTGGAGGTCAACCCTAGACCCTGTTTGCCTGTGTATCACTAGTGAAGGCTGCAGAACAGCAAAGATTGCTGCCTGTTTCTTCCTCTGGAAGCTTCCTTCCAGAGGAGCAATGACTAGATGCCAGCCAGAACTCTTCTGTATGAGGTGTCTGTGTCGGCCCCTACTGGGAAGTGTCTCTCAGTCAGAATACACAGGTGTCAAGGACCCACTTGAGGAGGCAGTCTATCCTTTATCAGAGCTAGAACGGTATGCTGGGAGATCAGCTGCTCCCTTTAGTTGTGTCAGGTAGGGATGCTTAAGTTTGCTGAAGCAGTGCCCACAGCGACCCATTCCCCCAGTTGCTCTGTCCCATAGACATGGGGATTTTGTCTACAAGTCCCTGACTGGGGCTGCTGTTTTTTTTGTTTTGTTTTGTTTTGTTTTTTGTTTTGTTTTGTTTTGTTTTTTGTTTTGTTTTGTTTTGTTTTCAGAGATGCCCTGCTCAGAAAGGAGGAATCTAGAGAGGCAGTCTGGGTGCAGCAGCCTTGCTGAATTGTGGTGGGTTCTGCCCAGTTTGAAATTCCTGGTGGCTTATTTTGCACTGTTAGGGTAAAACTGCCTACTCAGGCCTCAGCAATGGCAAACGCCTCTCCCCTCACCAAGCTCTAGCATCCCAGGTCAACCTCAGACTGCTGTGCTGGCAGTGAGAATTTCAAGGGAGTAGATCTTAGCTTTTGGTGCCCTGTGGGGTTGGAACATGCTGAGCCAGACCACTTGGCTACTTGGCTTCAGCCCTCTTTCCAGGGGAGTAAACAGTTCTGTCTTGATGGTATTCTAGGTGCCACTGGGGTATGAAAAATAAATCTGTTGCTAGCTTGACATCTGCCCAAACAGCATCCCAATTTTGTGCTTGAAACCCAGGGAACTAGTGGCATAGGCACCAAAGGGAATCTCATTGTAAATGCACTGTTTTTCTTGGTACAGTCTCTCATGGTTTCCCTTGGCTATGGGAGGAAAATCCCCTGACCTCTTGTGCCTTCTGGGTGAAGCAATGGCCCACTCTGCTTCAGCTTTCTCTCCATGTGCAGCACCCTCTATTCAACCCATCCCAATGAAATGAACTGGATACCTCAGTTAGAAATGTAGAAATCACCCATCTTCTGTGGCAATCTTGCTGAGAGCTTCAGATCTGAGCTGTTCCTATTCAGCCATCTTCAGGTCCAAGGACTTTTAAGCCACCTTGTGCTGAATGCTGCCTGGCCTGGGACTCACTCTTCAGGGCAGTGGGTTCCCTTCTGGGCCAGGGAAGATCTAGAGATGTCATCCAAGAGTTAAGTCCTGACATGGGTGACCCTGAGAGCCCAGTTGGTTCTCTATCCTACTATGAACATTCTAGCACCTAAAGTTCAAAAAAAAAAGTCCCCTATGCTTTTTTCTTTGCTTTTCTTAAGCAGGAGTTTCATCCCATAGCCACAGAAGCTGATAATATGCCAAATCTCATCTGAAGTTAGCAAGTCTCAGAGGCTTAGCCACGGCCCTCAATGTAGTACTTGGTTGTCCAAGGCCCAAGAGCTCTTTACTTAGTGAGTAATAAATGCTGCCAGAACTGTTTTTTTCCCCAATTCAAGGCAGTAGGTTCCCATCTTTCCCAGAGTGTGTATAGAAATGTTACCTGGGAGTTAGGGCCTAGAATTGGGACTAGTGCCTTATCTTGCTGTAGCTAAGCTGGTGTCCAAGGTGCAAAACCAAGTCCTTCCCACTCTTCCCTCTCCTATCCTCATGAGGAAGAAACATGTCTTTTTTGGATCCACAAGCTGTGCAGCCTGAACTTAGAAGGGGGATGATGCCAGAACTCCCTTAGCCTCCCGAGCTGGTGTCTCAGTAGGTCACACAACCCACCCTCCACCCTAAGTGTCTCTGGGCCCAGGTCAACCCTAGGACTAGTCTAAAACTTGCAGTCCTTATATCCAAAGATGCCTTTCATGTTTACTTAAAGACCTAGAGCACTTTGGCTTTTGGTGGTGAGCTTCAAGTTCAGAACATTAGGATCAGCAATTCCTCTGTGGCAAGGGCTGGTTTAAATACTACCTCTGTGTGTGAGTGTCAGCTGAGTTTAACCTTGTTTTTCTTCCTTCTCTAACAGGACAGTACTGAGTTCAATGCCTCACAATTACTGTGTTCTCCCTCCCTCAGCACCAAGAGATGAACTCTATACCACGCTGGTACTGCCACAGCTGGAAGGTGGGGTTGGGGAGAGGTGGCATTGGCAACTTAAGACTTTTTTCCTATCTTTTCTGTGTCTCCTTCAGTGATGTGAAGTTAAAAACAGGTATTACGAAGGCTCGCCTAAATTTTTTTCTCATGAGAGTGTTTTCTCTGTGTAGATAGTTGTAAATTGGTGTTCATACAGAAATACAACTGGTGTAGCCTTCAATCCTATCATCTTGCACTGCTTCCTTCTGCCTTTTATGGTCTTTGTTGTTTTAAAATCTGTTTTGTCTAAAATGAGAATAGCAACCCCTGCTCTCTTCTGTTTTCCATTTGCTTGGTAGATTTTTCCCCATCCCTTTACTTTGAAATCTTTGGGCATTATTGCTGGTGAGATGAGTCCCTTAAATACAGAATACCACTGGGTTTTGCTTCTTTATCCAACTTGCCACTCTGTACATTTTAATTAGGGCACTTAGGCTATTTACATTCAGAGATAGTATTCATATGTGCAAATTTGATCCTGTCAACATTTTGTTAAGTGGTTATTATGCAGACTTGTTTGTGTGATTGCTTTATAATGTCACTGGTCTATGTACTTAAGCGAGTTTTTGTAGTGGCCAGTAATGGTGTTCTCTTTCCATATTTAGTACTTACTTCACGACCTCTTATAAAGTTTGTCTTGTGGAAATGCATTCCATTAGCATTTGTTTGTCTGAGACGGTTCTTATTTCTCCTTTACATATGAAGCTTAGTTTGTCTGGATAAAATATTCTCAGTTGAAAATTCTTTCCTTTAAGAATGCTGAATATAGGCCCCATCCTTTATGGCTTGTAGGGTTTCTGCTGAAATGTCCACTGTTGGCCTGATGAGATTCCATTTGTACGTAACCTGCCTTTTCAGCTGACTTTATTTTTTTTTTCTTTTATTTTGACCTTGGAGAATCTGATGATTATGTGTCTTGGGGGTGGCTTTCTTGTGTAGTATCTCACAGAGGTTCTCTTCATTTCCTAAATTTGCATGTTGTCCTCTCTAGCAGAGAAATTTTTTCATGGAAAATACCCTAAAATATGTTTTCTGAGTTGCTTGCTTTGTCTCCTCTTTTAGAGATACCAATGAGTCATAAATTTGGTCTCTTCACAAAATCCCATATTTCTCAGGTTTTGTTCATTTTTATTTATTTTTATTTACTTTTGTCTGACTGAGTTATTTCAGACAGCCAGCCTTCAAGCTTTGAGATTCTTTCCTCAGGTTGTTCAATTTTGCTGCTAATACTTGTGATTGTACTCTGAAATTCTTGAAGTGGATTTTTCAGTCCTATTATATCAAATTTTTTCTTATAATGTTCATTTCAACTTTTATTTCCTTCATCTTATTGTATTTTTTTCTTAGAAACCTTGTGTTGTGTTTAAATGTTCTCCTGAATATCAATGATCTTCATTTCTAGTGATATCCTATTTCTGTAATTTCAGTCAGTTTAAGAACCATTGCTGGGGATCTAGTTCAGCCATTTGGAGTTAATAAGACACTCTGGCTTTTTGAGTTGCCAGGGTTCTTGTGCTGGATCTTTGTCATCCTTGTTGTTGATGTTCTTTCAGTCTGTGTATCTGCTGTACCTTGGATGGGATTTTTGTTTTTCTATACTCTTTAATGTCCTTGGGAGTTTCATTATATTATAAGGTGGGTTTTGTCAACTGACTACATTTCTGGAAAATTTTGGGATGCCAAGGGTGAGTTCAGGATGCCTGCACTGCATGCTTTAACTCTGGGGATTTTAGTATCAAGCTTCTGGCTTTGTTTTCTGGCCACTTGAGGTTAGAAATCTGTGGCGCGAAGAAATCCAGGTATTCCTGGACCACTGTTCACAACACTTTGATGGGTGGTGCCAGGCAAATTGCTTTGTCATGTGGTATTAGCTAGGTCCATGCTCATTTTAATGTGCCAGCAGCAATGGCAATGTGGTGGTGTGCATGCTTACTGACTGAGGTGGGCATTGGTGGGCACAGCGTTGCTGGCCATCATGTGGGTGTTTGCAGTGGCAGTGATAACAGCACTGTGATGGAAGGGTGGGCAGTTGGGGACTGTAGGCATCTGTGCATGTATTAGTACCAGTGGTGATCAGGAAACTGGTGAACACAGGGATGGCAACTTATGTGTGCATGTTCATGCCAGTAGCAACAGCCACACATGATGGGGAATGGGGCTGCTGGTCTCTGTGCATGGGTTCATGCCTGTGACAATATCAGCATGGGAGCAGGGCACTGATGGGCATGGAGCTGGCAGTCTCTGTATGCATAAATGTGCCAGTGATCATGATGGTGGCAAAGAGCATGTGAAGCTGCTGATCTCCTTACCCGCCTTTACATTGGCAATGGGAGCATGACTGGGGGGAGGGGAGGGTATGCTTATGCCAGCAGCAGTGGCTTAGTGCAATGCACATGTGTGCCAGCAGGGAGAGAGAGTTGAAGTTCACCCATGTGTACATGTACCAGCAAAGTAATGTGAAGGGTGACTGTGGGCCAGTGCATGCCAGCAAGGCAGCACAGGGGAAACAGCAGTGGGATGAGGGCAGGGGTGGGCTGGTGTGCATCTGTGGAGGACATTCTGCTGGAGCTTTCCAATGATGAGGCATAGTCTGCCAGTGCAGAAGCTATGAAGTAGGTCTCTGTGTGGCACCTCAACTGCAGATCTGAGGCTGCACTGTAAGACATAATTACCAGAATGGTGCCCTGGGAGATACTAGCAGACAGGGGGGCATTCAGATCAGACTAGACTCATCTCATGGGCAAGATTGCCCTGCACTATGCAGGTCCAGCAGTTCCTCTAAGGCTAAAGTCTGCTATGGGAGCAAAATAAGCCATGGAGGACGGGCATTCCTGACCATGCTCCACAACACACTCTCCCACACCAAACCCTCTGGGCTGTGCACCAGATGGAGTTCTGTCCACATAATCTCTCCAAGTAACTCTCTCTACCAGCTCAATTGTCCACTGGGGTCATGTCATCTCCTGCTGACAGAATTCCAGAGGTTTTTGGTGAATGTACACCACCACAAGCGTGCTCAACTCACCCCCTGTTCAGGAGCTGTTGGGAGCCAGGAACGAGTCCTCATGCACAGTAGACCTATGAAGGGTCCAAACTTCCTTCCCCTTCAGCCCAGCATCTGTGTTTTCCATCTATCC
Source organism: Saimiri boliviensis (assembly GCF_048565385.1). Classification (NCBI taxonomy): domain Eukaryota; kingdom Metazoa; phylum Chordata; class Mammalia; order Primates; family Cebidae; genus Saimiri; species Saimiri boliviensis. The sequence continues at coordinate 52,449,464 of NC_133470.1, forward strand.
ACTCTCAGTGCCTTACCCTATGTTTCCTATACAGTGGTAATCACAAAGCAATAACTTATAATAGATACACTAAATATAAAAAGCAAGGTATTAAATATACTGTGAACTGGAAGAAGACAAAAACGTCTAATCTCACCACTCCCATTCAATATACTATTAGAAGTCCTAGCCAGAACAATCAGGCAAGAGAAAGAAATAAAAGACATCCAAATAGGAAAAGAAGCTAAACCATCACTCTTTGATGACAATATGATTCTATATATACAAAACCGTAAAGGCTCCACTGAAAGAGTCCTAGAACTGGTGAAGACTTTAGTAGAATTTCAGAAACCAAAGTCAACATACAACATAAATAGCATGTCTATACACCAATAACATTCAAGTTGAGATTTAAATCAATAGCACAATCCCAATTACAGTAGATATAATATAAATAAAATATCTAGGAATACAGATTACCAAGGAGCTGAAAGACTTCTACAAATATAATGATAAGATATTGTTGAAGAAAATTAGATGATACAAATAAATGAAAACAAAAACAAAAACGAAAACAAAAAGACACTTCATGCTCATGAATATGAAGACTCAATATCACGAGAATGGCCACACTGCCCAAAATGGTTTAAAGATTCAATGCTATTCCTATCAAATTGCCAATGCCATTTTTTAAAGAATTAGACACAATTATTCTAAAATTTATATAAAAACCAAGAAGAGTCTTTATAGCCAAAACAATCTAAGCAAAAAGAACAAAGTTTGAGGCATCACAGTATCTGACTTTAAGCTAGACTACAAGGCCACAGCATGGTACTGGTACAAAAACAGACACTATAGACCAATGGAACAAAATAGAGAACCCAGAAACAAAGCTACACAGCTACCACCACCTGATGTTCAAAAAAATCTGACAAAAATGCAATGGGGAAAGAAATGGTTATTCAATAAATGGTGTTGGAATAACAGGCTAGAGATAGGCAGAAGAAAGAAACTGGACTCATGTATTTCACCACATACAAAAATTAACACAAATTGGATAAAATATTCAAATGTAAGACCACATACTATAAAAATCTCAGAAGAAAACCTATGAAATAACCTTCTCAACATCAGCCTTGGCAAAGCTAATTATCAAAAGCAATTGCAGCAAAACAAAAATTGACAAGTGAGATATAATTAAAATAAAGCACATTCAGTAAAAGAAATCATCAACAGAGTAAACAGACAACAAAATGGAAGAAAATACTTGTAAACTATCCATCTGAAGCTGAACTAATATTCAGAATCTATAAGGAATATAAACAAATCAACAAGCAAAAACCAAACCCATTTAAAAAATGGACAAATGACATGAAAAGACATTTCTCAAAAGAACACAGACAAACAGCCAACAAACATGAAAAAATGCTTATCATCATCAATCATCAGAGAAATGCAAATCAAAACTATAATGAGATACTATCTCCTACCAGTCAGGTGGATAATATAACAAAGTAAAAAAAGTAACAGATGCTGGCATGGCTGGAAAGAAAAATAAATGCTTACACTGTTGATAGAGATATAAAGTAGTCCAGCCACTGCAAGAGCAGTTCTGAGATTTCTTAAAGAACTTAAAACGAAGCTACCATTTAACTTACCAATCTCATGACTGGTTATATATCCAAAGGAAAGTAAATTGTTCTACCAAAAAGATACGTGCACTCCTATGTTTATTGTGTTATTCATAATAGCAATGATATGAAATCAGTCTAGGTGACCATAAATGGTGGACTGTATAAAGAAAATATGATACTTACCCAATGTGAAATTCTTCACAGCCATGAAAAAGAACATATGTCTTTTGCAGTAACATAGATCAGGTTGGTGGTGATTATCCTAAGCAAATTATTCAGGAACAGAAAATCAAATAGTGAATGTCCTCACTTACAAGTGGGAGCTAAAGATTGAATACTATGGACATAAATATGGGAACAATAGGGGGAGGAATGAAGGTGAGCATGGGTTGAAAAACTACCTGTTGGGCACTATGCATACTATCTGGGTGATGAGGTTTGGAGTATCCCAAACCTCAGCATCATGCAACATCTTCATATGTCAAATCTGTACATGTACTAGCAAATCCAAAATAAAAGTTGAAATTATTTATAAATAAAATACTACCAGAATAAATAAGTTAATCATAAAACAAGGCAGTAAGAAAGGAAGAAATCCATAGAAAAATTTCCACAATGAACAGAGTAAAATAATAAAAAGGCTGAATTTAGTCCTTATGTATCAATAACGACATTGAATGTAAATGAATGTCTCCATTAAAAGCCATAGAGTGGCTGAATAAATTAAAAACGAAAGCAAAACCTAAGACCCTACTATAGACTGCCTACGAGAAACTCACTTGACTTATAGATGCACATATAAACTGAAAATGAAGATACGAAAAAATCTATTCCATGTAAATGGAAACCTAGAAAGAGCACATATAGCTATACTTATATAAGATAAAATATACTACAAGTGAAAGACTAAAAAAAGACAAAGTAGATTACTATGTAATAATAAAGTCGTCAATCCAGCAATCTACTAAAACAATTATAAGTATCTATGTACTCAACATAGGAACACCAAAATATATATGAAAACATTGTATCTAAATGGAGATTAAAAACTATAATGCAATAACAGTAGAGTATTTATTTTTTTAATTTTTAAGGTCAGTAGTATATGTACAAATTTGTTACATAAGTAAACTGGTGTCATGAGGGTTTGTTGTACAGGCTATTTCATCATCTAGGTATTAAGCCTAGTATCCATTAGTTGTTTTCCTCATCTTTTCTCTGTTCCCACCCTCTACCCTCTGACAAGCCCCAGTGTGTTTTACGTGTCCATGTGTTCTCGTCATTTAGCTCCCACTTATAAGTGAGAACATGTGTATTTGGTTTTCTGTTCTTGTGATAGTTTGTTAAAGAAAGAACATCTTTATTTCTGTCTTCATTTCATTGTTTATCCAGTCAACATTCAGGAGCCAGTTGTTCAGTTTCCATGAAGTTGTATGGTTCTGAGTTAGTTTCTTAATTCTGAGTTCTAATTTGATTGCCCTGTGGTCTGAGAGACTGTTTGTTATGATTTCCATTCTTTTGCGTTTGCTGAGGAGTGATATACTTCCAATGACGTGGTCAATTTTAGATTACGTGTCATGCAGTGCTGAGAAGATTGTATATTCTGTGGATTTGGGGTGGAGATTTTGGTAGATGTCTATTAGGTCTGCTTGGTCCAGATCTGAGTTCAAGTCCTGGATATCCTTGTTAATTTTCAGTCTTGTTGATCTGTCTAATACTGACAGTGGAGTGTTAAAGTCTCCCACTATTACTGTGTGGGACTAGGTTTCTTTGTAGGTCATTAAGAACTTGCTGTATGTAGCCGGCTGCTCCTGTATTGTGTTCACATATATTTATGAACGTTAGTTCTTGATGTATTGATCTTTTGACCATTATGTAATGTCTTTCATTGTTTTGATCTTTGTTGGTTTAAAGTCCATTTTATCAGAGACTAGGATTGCAACTCTTGCTTTTTTTTGCTCTCCATTTGCTTGGCAAATCTTCCTCCATCCCTTTATTTTGAGCTTATGTGTCCTTGCAAGTGAGTTAGGTTTCCTGAATACAGCACACTGATGGGTTTTTGACTTTTTATCCAATTTTCCAGTCTGTGTCTTTTGATTGGGGTATTTAGTCCATTTACATTTAAGGTTAATATTTTTATGTGTGAATGTGATCCTGCTATTTTGATGCTAGCTGGATGTTTTGCCCATTAGTTCACACATTTTCTTCATTATGTTGATGGTTTTACCATTTGGCATGTTTTTGAAGTGGCTGGTACTGGTTGTTCCTTTCCTTGTTTAGTGCTTCTTTCAGTTGCTCTCACAAGGCAGGCCTGGTGGTGACAAAATCTCTCAGCAATTGCTTGCCCATAAAGAATTTTCTTTCTCCTTTGCTTATGAAATTTAGTTTGGCTGGATATAAAATTCTAGGTTGAAAGTTCTTTTCTTTAAGGATGCTGAATATTGGCCTCCACTCTCTTCTGGCTTGTAGGGTTTCTGTGGAGAGATCTGCTGTGAGTCTGATGGGCTTCCCTTTGTGGGTAACCAGAGCTTTCTCTCTTGCTGCCCTTAGCATTTCTGCCTTCACTTCAACCCTGGTGAACCTAATGATTATGTGCCTGGGGGGTTGCTCTTCTTGAAGAATACCTTTGTGCTGTTCTCTGTATTTCTTGGACTTGAATGTTGGTCTGCCTTTCTATGTTGGGGAAGTTCTTATGGATAATATCCTGAAGAGTCTTTTCCAGCTTGGATTCATTCTCTCCATCACATTCAGGTACACCTATCAAATGTAGATTAGGTCTTTTCACAATCTCACATTTCTTGGAGGCTTTGTTCATTCCTTTTCATTCCTTTTTCTCTATTCTTGCCTTATCCTTTTATTTCATTGAGTTGATCTTCAATCCCTGATATCCTTTCTTCTGCTTGGTCAACTCTGCTAATGAAATTTGTGTATGCTTCACGAAGTTCTTGTGCTGTGTTTTTCAGCTCCATCAAGTCATTTATATTCTTCTCTAAGGTGTTTATTCTAGTTAGCATCTCATCTAACCTTTTTTTCTACATTCTTAGTTTCTTTGCATTGGGTTAGCACATGTTCTTTTAGCTCTGAGAAGTTTGTTATTACCTACCTTCTGAAGTCTGTTCCTGTCAATTCATCAGACTGATTCTCCATCCAGCTTGATCCCTATCTGGCGAGGAGTTGTGATCCCTTGGCGAAGGAGAAGCATTCTTGTTTTTGGTGTTTTCATCCTTTTACACTGGTTTCTTCACATCTTAGTGGTTTTATCTGCCTGTGAACACAGGCAGTAGTTAAGTGACTTTTGGATGGGGTCTCTGAGTGGACTTCCTTTTTGTTGATATTGAAGCTATTTCTTTCTATTTCTTAGTTTTCCTTCTAACACTCAGGTCCTTCTGCTGCAAGACCACTGGAGGTCCACTCCAGATCCCACTCACATGAGGATCACCCACGGAGGCTGCAGAACAGCAAGGGTTGCCGCCAGTTTCTTCCTCTGCTATCCTTGTCCCAGAAGGGTACCCACCAGATGTTAGCCTGAGTTCTCCTTTATGAGATGTCTCTTTGGGTATATGGGGGTTGGGGAGTTGCTTGTGGAGACGGTCTGTCCCTTATAGGAGCTCAAGTGCTGTTCTGGGAGCTCCATTATTCCATGAAGAGCTGCTGGGCAGGTACCTTTAAGTCTGCTGCTGCATAACACATAACCACCTCTTTTCCCAGGTGCTCTGTCCTGGGAAGGTCGGCTTCATTTATAAGTTCCTGTTGTACTGCTGCCTTTTTTCACAGATGCCTTGCCCTGCATGGAGTAGTCTAGTCACAGTCTGCCAGCAGAGGTGTTGCTGAGCTGCCACAGGCTCTGCCCAACTGCTGTGTGAACTGCCTCAGTAGTGGCAGACTGCTTCAGTAGTGGGGGGCACCCTTTACCCCACTGAGCTGAACTGTCCTGGGTCCAGGTACACTTGATGTGAAACTCTCAATCTAGAGCATTTCAGATTGCTTGTTTTGTGGGGCTGGTACCTGCTGAGCCAGATCACCTGGTTCCCTGTCTCTGCCCGCTTCCTTTCAGTTGAATGGGTGGTTCTGTCTCCTGGCATTCCAGGCACCAGTCGAAACGGCCACCCAGACTTGTGTGAGTTTCTGTGCACTGACCCAGCACTCCCATGCTGTGCTGAAAACTGGTGGCACTTTTTGGCCTGGGAATCTCCTGGTCTGTGGACAGTGAAAACTTATTTGGAAATGTGGTAAGCACTCACACTCTGCACTGTTCTAGCTGGTAACTGCACTCTGGAGCAGTTTGGCCATCTTGGATCCTCCCTCTATGGCCAGTTCCTTTAAGGCCTGTTTATGATAGGCTTAGGGGCATTCATTATTTTCTCTCATTCTGTAGGTTGTCTTTTCACATTGTTGATTGTATCCTTTGCTCTGCTGAAGCTTTTTAACTTGATGTGATCCCATTTGTCCATTTTGCTTTGGTTGTCTGTGCTTTTGGGGTATTGTTCAAGAAATGTTTGCCCACAAAAATGTCCTGGAGATTGTCCCCAATGTAGTAGTAGATTCATAGTTAAGTTCTTACATTTAAGTGTTTAATCCATTTTGATCTGATTTTGTACATAAGAAGAAGGGCCTATTTTCATTTCATTTTTTCTTCTTTCCTTTTTGTCTTGCTTATGGATATTCAGTTTTTCTAGCACCATTTATTGAAGAGACTGTCTTTTCCCCAGTGTATGTTCTTGACACGGTTTACAAAAATGAGTTCATTGGAAGTGTGTGAATTTTTTTTTTTTTTTTTTAGTTCTCTATTCTCTTCCATTGGTCTATTTGTCTCTTTTTTTTTTTAATGCCAGTGCCATACTGATTTAATTACTATAGCTCTGTAGAATAATTCAAAATCAGGTAATGTGATTCCTCCAGTTTTGTTCTTTTTTTTTTTTTAGGATAGCTTTGACTATTCTGGGTCATTTGTGATTCCATGTAAATTTTAGGATACTTTTTCCATTTATGTGAAGAATATCACTGGTATTTTGATAAAAATTGCATTCAATCTGTAGATTGCTTTGCATAGAATATATATTTTAAAAATATTGATTCTTCCAATCCATGAATATGGAATATCTTTCAATGTTTGGTGTCATCTTCTGTTTCCTTCATCAGTGTTTTACAATTTTTATTATAGAGAGTTTTCAATTTGGTTAATTCCCAGGTGTTTAGTTTTATGGACAGTTATTGTAAATGGTATTTTAAATTTCTTTTTCATATTTTTCACTGTTTGTAAATGGAAATGCTACTGCTTTTTGTATGTTCACTTGGTATCCTCAAACTTTACGAAATTTGGTTATCAGTTTTAATAGTCCTTTTCTGGAGTTTTTAGGCTTTTCCAAATATAAGGTCACATCATCTGCAAACAAATATATTTTGACTTCTTTCTTTACAATTTGAATGCACTTTGTATCATTTTCTTGTCTAATTGCTCTAGCTAAAATTTCCAGTTCAATATTAAAGAGGTGACAGAGGGCACCCTTCTTATGTTCCAGATCTTAGAAAAAAGTCTTTCAGTTTATTTATTTATTTATTTTTACCATTAAGTATAATACTAGCTGTGTGTTTGTCATACATGACTTTTATTATGCCGAGGTAATAAAAAAAGTAATAATAAAACTCCTATACACAGTTTTTTGAGGCCTTTTATCATAATGGGATGTTAAATTTTATCAAATGACTTTTTAGCATCAATTGAAATAATCGTGTTTTTTATCCTTCATTCTGTATTTTGTTGATTGATTTGTGCATGGTGTACCATCCTTGCATCCCAGGGGTAAATCCCACTTGGTGATGATGAATGATCATTTTAATGTATTATTTCATTCAGTTTGCTAGTATTTTGTTAAGAATTTTTAAAAACCAAAACTTAAAGTGTAGTAAATAAATAAATAAGGTTTTTAAGAAATCAATGTTCATCTGCAGAAATATTGGCCTGCAGTTTTCTCTTTGATACTTCCTTGGTTTTTGCATCAGGGCATCAGGGTACTACTGGCCTTGTAGAGTAAGTATGGAAGTTTTCTCTATTTTTAAAAATACTTTGAGTAGAATTCGTATTACTTTCATTTTTAAATGTTTGGTGAAATTAGTCATGAAGCCATCAGGTCTCAGGCATTCCTTTACTGGAAGACTTTTCATTATGGCTTTGATCATATTACTTGTTATTGGTCTTTTTAGGTTTTAGATTTATTCCTGTTTCAATCTTAGTAGATTGTATATATCTAAAAATTTGTCCATTTCTTTTAGTTTTTTCAATTTATTGTCAAATAATTTCTCTTAGTAGTAACTAATGATTCATCGAATTTCTGTAGTATCATTTGTAATGTTTCCTTCTTTATTTGAATCTTTTCTCTTTTGTTCATAGTCTGGCTAAAGGTTTGTCAATTTTGTTTAACTTCTCAGAACCAACTTTTTGTTTCATTGACTTTTTCTATTCTTTTATTTCAATTTCATTTTTCTCTACTCTCATCTTTATAATAGTTTTGCATTTGGTTCTCTTGCTTTTCTATTTCTTTAAGATGCATTACTAGATTATTTGAAGTTTTTTATCTTTTTTGATGTAGGCACTTATAGCTATAAACTTCCCTCTGAGTATTCCTTTTTCTGTATTCCTTCAGTTTTGGTATGTTTTGCTTCTATTATCATTTGTTTCAAGGAGTTTTAAAGTTTTCTTCTTAATTTACTCATTGACCCACTGGTCATTCAGGAGCATATTGTTTAATATCCATGTATTTGTATGGTTTCCAAAATTCCTCTGTTATTAACTTATAGTTTTATTCCATTGCAGTCAGGGATGTTTTGAGACTTCTTTCGTGAACTAACATATGATATATCCTTGAGAATAATACATATGCCAAGAGAAAAATGTGTATTCTGCAGCCTTTCATAAAATGTTCTGTAAATGTATTTAACTCAAATTGTTCTATAGTGCAGATTAAGTCTCATTTTTTTGTTGTTGTTGATTTTCTATTTAGAAGGTATGTCCAATCCTGATAATGGGGCATTGAAGTGTCCAGCTATTATTGTGTTAGGGCCTATCTCTCTCTCTAGCACTAATAATATTTCCCTTATATATCTGGGTGCTCCAGTATTTGGTGCATACATATTTAAAACTGCTATATTCTCTTGCATAATTGACCCTTATCATTATATAGTGAACTTCTTTTTCTGTGCTTATACTTTTTGTCTTAAAATGTGTTTTGTCCAATATAAGTATAGTGACTCCTGCCTCTTTTTGGTTTCCATTGGCATGAAATATCATTTTCACCTCTTTATTTTCTGTCTATGTATGTCTTTACAGTTAAAGTGTGTTCTGGGTAGGCAGCAGATCAATGGGTTTTTCTTTTTCATCCATTCAGCCAGTCTATGTATTATAATTGAAGAGGTTAGTCCAGTTACATTCAATGTTATTATTGATAAGCCAGGACTTACTCCTGTGATTTTGTTGTTTCTTTTCTGGTTGTCTTGTGGTCTTCTCCCCCTTGTTTCTTGTTTTCCTGTCTTCCTCTAGTGAAGGTAATTTCTCTGATGATACGATTTAGTTTATTGCTTTTTATTTATCTATGTGTGCCGGTGTGTGTATCAAAAAATGCATTCCTATTCTCAGCACATGGGACATTATCCAGGATAGGTCATATGTTAAGCCAAATAATAAATCTGACCAAATTCATTAAAATTTAAATTATATCAAGTGTCTTTTGTGAATACAATGGACAAATAATAGAAATTAATAATAGAAAATTTGATTTATTACAAATACATGAATATTGCAAAACATGCTTGCAAATGACAAATGAATTAATCTATAAATTAAGAAAAAAAATCTTAAACATGTTTTGAAATGAACAAAAACGAAAACTCAACAAGTCCTATGGGATACAGTAAAAGTAGTATTAAAAAGGATACTCTATAGCAAAAAAAGATTACATTACAAAGTAAAATACTTTTACATGAACATCCTAATAATGTATCTCCAAAAACTAGGAAAGCAAAAGCAAACGAACCCTAAACTATTAGAAGGAAATAAATAATAAAGATCAAAGCAGAAGTAAATGATACTGAGTAAAAATAATACCAAAGTTTAAAGAAAGCTGTTTTTTAAAAAAAGATAAATAAAATTGACAAACTATTAGCTAGCCTAATTAAGAAAATGAGAGAATATTCAAATAAATAAAACTGGAAATAAAAAAGCAGAAATTACTACTGATACCAAATAAATTTGAAGTATTATTAGGGACTATTATAAACAACCATATGCCAAAAAATTGGGAAACATAGAAGATATAAATAAATTCCTAGACACATACAATCCACCAAGATTGAACCATGAAGGAATATTAGGCCTGAATAAACAATAACAAGTAGCAACATTAAAACAGTAATAATTCTCTCATTGAAAACAAACTGAGAACCATATGATTTCATTCCTGAATGTTGACAATCATTAAAAATGTACTAATCCCAATTCAACTAAACTATTCCAAACAATTAAAACCAAAATAATAATTTCAAACTTATTCTACATGCCAGCATTACCAGGATAACAAAACAAGACAAGGACAAAACAACAACAACAACAATTTACAGGCTAGTATTACTGAATAACATACACACAAAAATCCTCAGTAAAATATTTCCAAACTGAAACTAACAACATATTAAAAAGACCATTCACTGTGGTGCAGTAAAATTCATCCTATGGGTACAAGGATGTTCCAACATATGCAAATCAATAAACATGATATACTGTACTAATACAATCAAGGACAAAAACCATACCATATAATCATTTCAATATAATGAAAAACCACTTGATAAATTAAATATTCCTTTATGACACAAACTTTTAACAAATCAGTTTTAGAAGAAACATATTGTAAAACAATAAAGGATATATATGGCAAGCCCACAGCTAATATATTGTATCAGAAAAAATTGAAAGCTGGCTGGGCACGGTGGCTCACGCCTGTAATCCTAGCACTTTGGGAGGCTGAGGTGGGTGGATCACCTGAGGTCAGGAATTCAAGACCAGCCTGGCCATCATGGTGAAACACCATCTTTAAAAAAATAAATAAAAATAAATAAAAAATTGAAAGCCTTTCCTGTAAGATCAAGAACAAGACAAGAATGTCCCTTTTCACCACTTTTATTCAACACAGTATAAAAAGTTCTATCCAGAGTAATTTAGCAACAGAAAGAACATCCAAATTGAAAAGAAATAAATCAAATTATCTTTGTTCACTAATGGCATAATATTATATTTAGAAAAGCCTAAAGACTCAACCAAAAAAACAATTGGGACTGACAAATTCATTAAAATTGCAGGATTCAAAATCAACACAAATTTGGTGGTATTTATGTTCCACCGAGAGAGAAAATCTCAAAAAAAATCAAGAAACCATTCCATTTGCAATGGCTATCAGATAAAATAAAATGCCTAAGAATAAATTTAACCAAATAATTGAAAGATCTCTACAAAGAAAAGTGTAAAACACAAATGAAAAAAAATTGAAGTCTAAACAAAATATGGAAAGATATCCCATGCTCAAAGATTGAAATAATGTTATTAAAATAACCATACTACCAAAAAGGATCTATAGATTCAATACAATCCCTATCAAAATATCAACAGCATTCTTCACAAGAATAGAATGAAGAATCCTCTAATATATATGGAATCACAAAATATCCCAGATAACCAAAGCAATCCTGAGCAAAAAGAAGAAAGCTGGAAGCATCACACAACCTAACTTCAAAATACTCTACAAATCCATAGTAAACAAAGCATCATGGTACTGGCATAAAAACATACACATAGAACAATGGAATAGAATAGAGAATGCAGAAGTAAATCCATGTATTTATAAAAAAACATTTTTGACAAGAAAACCAGGAACATACATTGAGGAAAGAAAAGTCTCCTCAATAAATGATATTGTGAAAACTGAATGTCAATATATGGAAGAATAAAATTAGAATCCTATATCTCACCATATACAGAAAAAAAAATGAATTAATGATTTAAATGTAAGACCTGAAACTCTAAAACTAGGCCAAAAAACAAAACAAAACAAAACAAAAAAAAAAAACAAAACAAAGCCAAATGGCATTACATCAAGGTACAAAGTTCCTGCACAGAAAAGAAAACAATCAATGAGTAAAGAGTCAAACCTACAACATTGTTGAAAATATTCACAAACCACCCAACAAGGAATTAATAACCAGAATGTATAAGAAACTCAAACAACTCAACAATAGTCATCAAATAAAAATGGGCAAAGGTTCTGAATAGGTATTTATCACCACAAAAAAAAAAAAAATACATGTCAGCAATATGACCAACTAGTAGCCCCTAGTGCTCATCCTTTCTATAAAGGCAGCCAAAACTACAAATGAACAACTAAGTATTAATGCAAATAACTAAATAAGAATGCTGGAATACATTAAAAGTGTATCAGAAACCTTAGTCAGCACATAAACTTAGGATAGCGAGAATGGAAGGAAACATGGGAAGTTTATCACACCATCCTTGAAATGGTATCAGCCAGGAATGAGAAGGAACTTCTCTCTATTGCAAAATGCTAGGCAAAAGGATCCCAGCAGCTGTAACCAACACCTTGGACACCCACAGGTACCACTATTGTGATCCCGTGCAGTCTTCACAGGCACTAAGACCAGCTGAAGATGCTGCATAAAGATCATACAGCTGAGCTCCCCCCAGAGAAAAAGCTGTGGCCCATGTGGCTCCTGCTCTATAGCATACTAAAACAGAAAGTACCGAAAAACTGTGTCTTGCTCTGGGGGTAAGTAGCCATGGCACCCCTTATCCTTGTGGCTAAGCCACTGCCAAACCACCCCCACTTTGTGGTCTGACATTCCCAATCCACACTCCTGGGAGCTGCTTCACCCTTCTCCATGAAACCAAGCAGAAGTAAAATGTTTCACCTACCTCTCATTCTGCCCCATCAGGAGAATTTGAAAACTACAGTCCTTACCACTGAGATCCCCTGCAATCCTCACAGGCACTAGGTCAAACAAACAGAGTTGCCTATAAGCAACACAGCTATCCCTACCCCAGAGAAAGAACCAACACAGTGCCTTGCTACTATGTCAGATTGGAACTAGAACATATTCTAGAGTGTCAATTGCTCTAGAGATGAGTAATCATAGCAGGGCTACATCTTGAAGCAAAATCATCATGAAACCACCCCTGCCTGATAACTTAACATCCCCAAGCTGAAGTGCAAGCAACCATTACACTCTTCCCAGGAGGGCCAAACAATGGTAAAAGTGCTCAACTTATGTTCCTCTCCCAACTCAGACCAAAGCTAAAATTTTAACTTCCTCCTGGTAAAACTGCTTTGGCAGAACAACTCAATCTACCCCATCAGTCATAGCTGAATTCTGAACATAGTGGCCTGAACGGAACCGTGAACTGCCACTGAAGGACATGGTGCTTTGACAAAACCCTGCTTCACTGAAAAATAATGTATGGGAGTCCCAGAACAGTCACACACCTGAAACTGAACTGAAGCAGCACAACACCTCTTGGGTAATTAGGTCTAAGCCAAGCTGAGCACTTGTGCATCCCAGGGCTGGGATGATATGGTACTACACATCTCAGGAAAAGAGAGTAGTGTCTGAGCAGAGATACCCCAACATACAGGCCAAACAAGTCTAGTACTCTGATTCACTGGAGCTAAAATAGTACTGTAGAGTGAAAGCTATTGAAACAACCCTCTCTCTGAGGGGGTCATCTCTATATTGTTCCCTACCTGCGAGGGCCCAAATGACAATTGTGCTCAGCCATTCTGGGGTAGTCGCTGCTGCTGAATTTGGCCTTACAATTTGGTATACTGCCAAGTCTCACCATCCCAGGGTCTAGAGCACCCTACATGGTGCCTCATCCCCAGGTACCTGAGTTGCCCTGAGTCCTACTGGCCCAGACTCCTGAATATAGCTATATCCTGTGTCCCAGGCTCAAACCTCCAGAGCATCCTTTTTTCTATAGAGTCAGACCAGAGCTGTGCCCTGCCCCTAGGTGTGAAATTACAGCTACAGCCCAACCTACTAGACCCAAGCCACTAGGGCGTGCCTCAGAGTCACGGATCTTAGTTCTGTGGTAAACCTACATACAACTCTGCCACAGAGAGAAAACTCAAACTCCAAGACCCAGATGCCGCAATATGCTCAGAATAACCTGAGTCTAAGACCCTAATCCCACAGGCTGCCACAAGCATGTGCATCTGAACCCAGTTATGAGGTAGTTACATGTAGGCCATGTCAGACCTAACACTAAGAAGGATCCACTCAGCTAAGTCTCCCATTGTGTGAAAAACTAGAACAAGAGTGCCCCCAAATCCTTTGCCACCAAAAAAAAAAAAAAAAAAAAAACGACCTATGGAAACACTGCCACTAACAAAATCACATACAGTTTAAGTCACAGAGTGCAAAGTTATTGCTGACATTGAACACAGCCAAAGAAACTGCATGAAGATAATACCACTGCAAGTACCCAACCACTGCAAGTACCCAAAAACAAAGTCACCACATACTTCCCAAACAGTACACAAAGACTCAACTGCAGGTGAAAGTCTCTGACTATAAAAGTAACTCTAGGAATCTCAGAAGAGGCAATTATTCCACCAGATGCACAGACATCAATGCAGGGGCACAAGATAAAATGAAAATAAAATATGTTATCACTAATGAAATAATAATTCTGCAGTGACAGACCTTAATGAAAATAAACAAATTGCCAGAAAAAAATAATAATCATAAAAAAGTCAATGAGATACAAAACATGAAGACACTTCAACAAAATCAGGACAACTCAAAATACAAGTGAGACATTAAACACAGAAATAGATATCATGAGAAACAATCAAACACATCCCACTGCTAAATAATTCAGTAAATGAAGTAAAAAAAGCAATTGAGAGATTCAACTTCGGACTTAAAGAGAAAAAAAATCTCTGAACTTGAAGACAGATTGTTTGAAATTACCCAGTCAAGGATTTAAAAGAAACAGAAATAGGAAAGAATTTTAAAAAGCTACAAAATTACGGGACACAATTAAGTGAACAAATGTTTTATATTATGTGAATTCCAGAGGAATAAGAGATGAAAATGGGCATAGAAAACCAATTTTACAAAATAATATATGAAAACTTCCCAAGTCTGGGAAGAGATATAGACATCCAGACCCAGGAAGCTTAATAATTCTGAAATTGATTCAACCAACAAAAGTCCCTCCCTGAAGCACATTATGATCAAAATGTCAAAAGTAAAAGACAAAGAGACAGTTCTAAAAGCAGAAAGCAAAAAATGTCAAGTCACATATGAGAGAATTCCCATCAGGCTTAGTGACTTTCTGAGCCAAAACCTTATATGCCAGGAGAGAATGGGATAATATATTCAAATAAATCAAAGAAAAAAAAGGGAGTTAACAATACTATACCTGGCCTGGGTATCCTTAAGGTATGAGAGAGAAATTGTTATTTAATGATAAGTAAAAACCGAAATAATAGATCATAACTGATCTTACAAGAAATGCTCAAGTGAGTCTTGTAAATGGAATTGAAAAAATGATAACCATTACCATGAAAATATGATTAGGTATAAAACTCACTCGTAGAACAGATACACAAAGGAGAAAAACAAACAGATCTTATCAGTAAAGAAAACCACCAAACCATAATCAACAAACATTAAGGGAGAAACAAACAAAAATATATATTAAAAAACAGAAAACAATCTATAAAATGATAGAAATAAGTCCTCACCTATCAACAATAACCTCGAATATTAATGCATTATATTCCCCAGCTAAAAGATATAGAATGGATTAATAAATTTAAAAATGTGATCTGATGATAAGCTGTTCACAAAAAACTCATTTGACCTGTAAAGACACATATAGATTGAAACTTAAAATATGGAAAAAGATATTCCATCCAAACACAAAGCAAATGCAAGCAGAAGTAGCTATACTTATAGCACGTAAAACAAACTTTAAGTAAAAAGAAAAAAATATCTATACACCATGGAATATTATGCAGCCATCAAAAACCTTGAGTTTGTGTCCTTTGTAGGGACATGGATGAACCTGGAAACCATCATTCTCAGCAAACTGACACAAGAGCAGAAAATCAAACACCACATGTTCTCACTCATAGGCAGGTGTTGAACAATAAGAACACATGGACACAGGGAGGGGAGCATCACACACTGGGGTCTGTTGGGGGGAAATAGGGGAGGGACAGCGAGGGGTGGGGAGTTGAGGAGAGAGTATGGGGAGAAATGCCAGATATAGGTGAAGGGGAGGAAGTCAGCAAATCACACTGCCATGTGTGTACCTATGCAACAATCTTGCATGTTCTTCACATGTACCCCAAAACCTAAAATGCAATAAAAAATAAATTAATTAAAAAAAGAAATCCATATGGTTATTATATAATGACAATGAAATTAATTCAGTAAGAGTACCTAACAATTCTAAATATATATGCACCCAACACAGGAGCAGTAAGATTTATAAAGAAAATATTAGAGGCCTAAAGGGAAAGATAAACTTCAATACGATAGTAGTTGGGGGCCTTATATCCTATTCTCAACATTGAACAGATCATCTGGACAAAAAATTAACCATAAAACATTGGATTTAAACAGAATGTTGGTCTAAAGAATTTTAACAGACATTTACAGATTTTTAGCATTTCATCTAACAGCTACAGGATACACATTATTTTCATCAGCATATGAAACAGTCTTCAAGATAAACCAAATGTTAGATGAGAAAATGAGTGTGAATATACTTTTTTTTTCTTTCTTTCTTCATTTTAATTGCATTTTAGGTTTTGGGGTACATGTGAAGAACATGCAAGATTGTTGCACAGGTACACATATGGCAGTGTGATTTGCTGCCTTCCTTTCCCTCACCTATATCTGGCATTTCTCCCCATGCTATCTCTCCCCACCCTCCACCACCCGTCCCTCCCCCATTTCCCCCCAACGGACCCCAGTGTGTAGTGCTCCCCTCCCTGTGTCCATGTGTTCTCATTGTTCAACACCCACCTATGAGTGAGAACAGGCGGTGTTTGATTTTCTGCTCTCGTGTCAGTTTGCTGAGAATGATGGTTTCCAGGTTCATCCATGTCCCTACAAAGACACGAACTCATCGTTTTTGATGGCTGCGTAATATTCCATGGTGTATATGTACCACATTTTCCCTGTCCAGTCTATCATCGATGGGCATTTGGGTTGGTTCCAGGTCTTTGCTATTGCATACATGCTGCAATGAACATTCGTGTGCATGTGTCCTTATAGTAGAATGATTTATAATCCTTTGGATATATACCCAGTAATGGGATTGATGGGTCAAATGGGATTTCTATTTTTAGGTCATTGAGGAATCGCCTCACTGTCTTCCACAATGGTTGAACTAATTTTCACTCCCACCAACAGTGTAAAAGTGTTCCTATTTCTCCACACCCTCTCCAGCATCTGTTGTCTCCAGACTTTTTAATGATCGCCATTCTAACTGGTGCGAGATGGTATCTCAATGTAGTTTTGACTTGCATTTCTCTAATGACCAGTGATGATGAGCATTTTTTCATATGTTTGTTGACCTCCTGTATATCTTCTTTTGTAAAGTGTCTGTTCATATCCTGTTGACCTCCTGTATATCTTCTTTTGTAAAGTGTCTGTTCATATCCTTTGCCCACTTCTGAATGGGCTTGTTTTTTTCTTGTAGATCTGTTTTAGTTCTTTGTAAATTCTGGATATCAGCCCCTTGTCAGATGGGTAGACTGCAAAAATTTTTTTCCCATTCTATTGGTTGCCAATTCACTCTAATGACTGTTTCTTTTGCCATGCAGAAGACCCCATTGTCTCAGCCCAAAATCTCCTGAAACTGATAAACAACTTCAGCAAAGTCTCAGGATACAAAATCAACGTGCAAAAATCACAAGCATTCCTATACACCAGTAATAGACTTAAAGAGAGCCAAATCAAGAACGAATTGCCATTCACAATTGCTGCAAAGAGAATAATATACCTAGGAATACAACTAACAAGGAATGTAAAGGACCTCTTCAAGGAGAACTACAAGCCACTGCTCAATGAAATAAGAGAGGACACAAACAGATGGAGAAACATTCCATGTTCATGGTTAGGAAGAATCAACATCGTGAAAATGGCCATACTGCCCAAAGTAATTTACAAATTCAATGCTATTCCCATCAAGCTATCAATGACCTTTTTCACAGAACTGGAAAAAAAAAACACCTTAATCTTCATATGGAACCAAAAGAGAGCCTGCATAGCCAAGTCAATTCTAAGCAAAAAGAACAAAGCAGGAGGCATCACAGTACTGGACTTCAAACTATGCTACAAGGCTACAGTAATCAAAACCGCATGGTACTGGTACCAAAACAGAGATATAGACCAATGGAACAGAGCAGAGGCCTCAGAGGAAACACAACATATCTAGAACCATCTGATCTTTGACAAACCTGACAAAAACAAGCAATGGGGAAAGGATTCCCTGTTTAATAAATGGTGTTGGGAAAACTGGCTAGCCATGTGCAGAAAGCAGAAACTGGACCCCTTCCTGACACCTTACACTAAAATTAACTCCAGATGGATTAAAGACTTAAACATAAGACCTAACACCATAAAAACCCAAGAAGAAAATCTAGGCAAAACCATTCAGGACATAGGTGTAGGCAAGGACTTCATGACCAAAACACCAAAAGCATTGGCAACAAAAGCCAAAATAGACAAATGGGACCTAATCAAACTCCACAGCTTCTGCATGGCAAAAGTGAATATACTTTTTTAAATGAAAACAGCAAGTACCCTCTCTGAGCAAAATGAAATAAAACTAGATATCAATAGTATTAGGTGTTGTTTAAAACTGTACAAATACATGAAAATAAAACAACATGCTTCTGAACTACTAATAGATCAACAAAAAAATTAAAAAGATAATTTAAGACTTTCTCAAAACAAAAATAAAAATAAAATATAGCAAAAGACACAGAATGCAGCAAAATCAGTATTAAAAGGTAAGTTTATAGTAATAAATGCCTACATCAAAAAATAGACAAAGGGGATAAGATGGCTGACAAGACACAGCCAAGAAGTCCCTCTCTAAATGGGAGAAACCAAAATATTGAGTAATCTATCGCATTTCAAAAACATGTTTGGAGAGAAAACACTGAAATATGATAAAGAGTTGACACAGACACCAAGGCAGAAGAGGTAGGAAGCTAGAAACCTTGCACAGAGTTGCCAAGTGCCAGAAATGGCTCCTGACCTTGAACAGGTACTAAGAAAGAGATGAGTGAAGGAACTTTAGGGCAACACACTGCCATGGTCCTCTGGGATCCTAACTACTAGAGATCCCATGTCCCCATAGGCATTTGAATGGCAAAGGTAATAGCCTGGAATGTAGGCATAGGCATAATTCGAGCCAGAAGGTTTTGAGTATAGAACAGTTGCAGCAAAAAATAACCATAGATGCCCATGTCTCAAAGCTCTCTCTTATTCTGAGTGGCTTTTGCCCCTGCTAACTGCCAGGCCAGGGGGAGAAAGACTGTCTTTTCCAAGAAACTAAAGTGCATCTAATCTGAATTCTACCTGCCTGCCCCATGGCCCCTCACAAGGCCATCCCTGCCTGCTGCTTCAAGAACAGGCACAAATTATAGCATCCAATGACTGCCCCACCTGAATCCTTTGCTGATAGCATAGGAGGATTTTCCCCCCACCAGAACAGCCAGCACTCAACCCTAAGTGGTCAAAGCACAAAGCTGACTGGGCCTACTTTCAGGGCAGATGCCAGAGAGAGAACAGCCAAGTTAGGGGAATATGAGCTAGGGGGCTCCCAAAGCAGTCTTCTGGGGGTGGGGGGGAACCTCTGAAGCATGGGTACTACACCAATTGCACACCCATGGCAACACCACCCCATTCAGGAATCTTCCACCCTTGTCCCACTGCATCAACAGATCACCTGCAGACATACCCCACAACACACTCTGATTCTGCCAAGCACAGAGGACCAGTGAGTCACAGGTGATTTGTGTCTCCTGTTGACCTAACCTTCAGATGGAGCTGCCCCTAAGTGAGGGGAAAGTGTAGTATTCCAGGCCCCTTTTGGGCCTAAGACAATGCCATGGCACCAGCAACTGGATGGGACTCTATCAAGGTCTAAGAATGAACTTGGTGAAAGATCATCTCTCCTTCACCAATCACTTCCATTCCAGAGCACTACTATGAATGCTCTGAAATACAGAAGAGGAGCATGGCTGAGTAACATTTCCATCAGACCACAACTGTTAAGAAAATTCAGGATTAAAGCCTGAATTTCACCACTGCCAAAAAGTTATCTCCGCATACTTGGCCAGTAAAACCCAATGAAGGAACTAGGCACAAACAGAGATCCCACACAGAGCCTTGGCCCTCTAAAAGCACCCAGAAGTGAAGCCAATTGATTATACGTAACATATACCACAGTCGAACTCTCTAGGGAAATAAAAAATATAAAAAAGTAAAAGCCCCACCCAAACAACAGCAACTTCAAAAAGATAAAAGGACACTAGTCCTCTCAGATGAGAAAAAATTAGTACATAAACTTTGGCAATTCAAAAAGCCTCCAATCACCCTAGTTCCCCAGCAATGTTTCATAAACAGATTGAAATGGCTGAAATGAAATAGAAGTCAGAATCTGGAAAGCAAGGAAGATCAACAAGATTCAGGAAGAAGTTAAAACCCAATCTAAAAAGGCCAGAAAAATTATAAAAGGGTTAAAAGATGACAGCCATTTTAACAAAATAACCAAACTGAACTGGAATTAAAATTTTCACTAGGGGAATTTTATAATACAGTAGGAAGCAGTCACAACAGAATACATTAAATGTAAAAAAAAAAAAAAAAAAAAAAAAAAAAAAAAAAAAATCTCAGTGCTCATCTTCACTGTTCTGTGTCCTTTTCTCATAGAGGCCCAGTCTCTGTGGCCCTGTGACCTACTGGTACTGGAGATCCACAGCTAAGATTCCAGGACCCTCTTGAAGCATAGAAGTGGAAATGTTGACATTTAGGGATGTTGTCATAGAATTCTGTCTGAAGGAGTGGCAATGCCTGGACACTGCACAGTAGAATTTATATAGGAATGTGATGTTAGAGAACTACAGAATCCTGGTCTTCCTGGGTATTGATGCCTCTAAGCCATACCTGATCACCTCTCTGGAGCAAGAAAAAGAACCTTGGAATGTGACAAGACATGAGTTGGTAGCCAAACCCTCAGATTTTTGGTGCTAAAATAGACCATCTTGAGCATTTTTAAAGATAAATTTGGGTCACTGGGTGAAGATGGCTGAATAAGAACAGCTCTTGAGCACAGTATGTAGTGACAGTGATGCAGAATGTGAGTGATCTCTGCATTTCCAACTGAGGTACCAGGTTCATTTCAATGGGACTGGTTGGACAGTGGGTGTAGCCCAAGGAGGGCAAACCAAAGCAGGGCAGGGTGTTGCTTCACCCAGTAAGAGCAACTGGCAGGAAAATCAGTGGCATTCCCCTCTGGGACTCCGGTTTTAGATGTTGTGCTTCTCCCATGGCCTTTGCAACCCACAGACCAGGAGATCCCCGCAGTGCTGAAAAGTGCCACGAGTTACCAGCACAGATCTGAGTGGCAGCTCCACCTGGCACCATGGGTTGTCAACACAGATATGGGTAGACATATTGACTAGTGCCAAGAGCACCTGTGGGTGCTTTCTTTCTCTCCCCAGAAAGAGGGAGAGCTGAAAGCAGAGAGACAGGTGATACAGCTTGGCAGGTCCCACCCCAACAAATACCAGCAAACTGAAGCCCTTTCACTGGAGAGTTTCAGAGCCAGCACATCAGTGTGAGCTTCACCTGGGATGATTGAGCCGATTGGGGGAAGGGTGTCTGCCATTGATGAGGTAGTTCTAATCTTACCTGTGTAAACAAAAGCCAGAGGAAGCTTACAGAGAAGTTGGACTGAGCCCATGGCAGCCCAGCGGCATCTTTACAGGAAGACAAGGGACAGACTGCCTCCTCAAGCAGCTACCTGACCCTGGTATAACCAAAAGGACACCTCATACAGGAGAGCTCTGGCTAACACCTGGCAGCTACCCTTCTGGGAAGAAGAAACCAGGAAACATCAGGCAGCAATCCTTGCTGATCTGCAGCCCCTGTGGGTGATTCCCAGGAAAGCAAAGTCTGGAGTGGACTTACAGCAGTCCTACGGGAGAGGAGCCTGACTGTTAGAAGGAAAACTAAAGAACAAAAAGAAATAGTTTCGGCCGGGCGCGGTGGCTCAAGCCTGTAATCCCAGCACTTTGGGAGGCCGAGGCGGGTGGATCACAAGGTCAAGAGATCGAGACCATCTTGGTCAACATGGTGAAACCCCGTCTCTACTAAAAATACAAAAAAAATAGCTGGGCATGGTGGTGCGTGCCTGTAATCCCAGCTACTCAGGAGGCTGAGGCAGGAGAATTGCCTGAACCCAGGAGGCGGAGGTTGCGGTGAGCCGAGATCGCGCCATTGAACTCCAGCCTGGGTAACAAGAGCGAAACTCCGTCTCAAAAAAAAAAAAAAAAAAGAAAAAAAGAAATAGTTTCAACATCAGCAGAAAGGACGTCCACTCAGAGACCCAAACCAAAATCACCAACTTCAAAGATCAAAGGTAGATAAATCCAAGAAGATGTGAAGAAGCCAGCACAAAAAGGATGAAATCATGAAAGGCCAGAATGCCTCTCCTCCTCCAAAGGATCACAGTTCCTCACCAGCAAGGGAAGAAAACAGGATGGAGAATGAGTTTGATTAACTGACGGAAGCAGGGTTCAGAAGGTGGGTAATAACAAACTTGTCTGAGCTAAAGGAACATGTGCTAACCCAATATAAAGAAACTAAAAGGTTGAAAAAAGGTTAGACGAAATGCTAACTAGAATAACCAGCTTAGAGAAGAACATAAATGACTTAATGGAGCTGAAAAACAGCACCAGAACTTTGCAAAGCATATACAAATTTTAATAACTGAATCAATCAAGCAGAGGAAAGGATATCAGAGATTAAAGATCAACTCAATTAAATAAAAAGCAAGATTAGAGAAAAGAGAGTGAAAAGAAATGAACAAAACCTCTGAGAAATATGGAATTATAGGAAAAAACATAATCTATGCTTGATCAGTGTACTTGAATATGATGGAGAGAATGATTCCAAGCTGGAAAACACTCTTTGGGGTATTATCCAGTAGAACTTCCCCCACCTAGCAAGGCATGCCAATATTCAAATCCAGGAAATACAGAAAATACCCCAAAGATATTCCTCAAGAAGAGCAACCCCAAGGCACATAATTGGTAGAATCACCAGGGTTAAAATAAAGAAAAAAATGCTAAGGGCAGCCAGAGAGAAAGGTCGGGTCACCCACAAAGGGGATCCCAACAGACTCACAGCAGATCTCTGGGCAGAAACCCTACAAGCCAGAAAACAGTGGGGGACAATATTCAACATCCTTAAAGAAAAGAAATTTCAACCAAGAATTTCATATTCAGCCAAACTAAACTTCATAAGTGAAGGAGAAATTAAATCCTTTACAGACAACCGATTGCTGAGATCTCATCACCACCAGATCTGCCTTGCAAGAGCTCCTGAAAATAGCACTAAACATGGACAGGAACAACCAGTATTAGGCACTGAAAAAATACCACATTGTAAAGACCATGACACAATTAAGACACTGTGTCAACTAATGAGCAAAACAACCAGCAGGAACAAAATCACAGGATCAAATTCACACATAACAACATTAACGTTAAATGTAAACTGGCTAAATGACCCAATCAAAAGACACAGTCAAACGGGATAAAAAGTCAAGATCCTTTGGTGCATTGTATTCAGGAGTCCCATCTCAAGTGTAAAAAAAACACTTAGACCAGAGATCCAAGGGGGCCGACTAGCAGCAGCTCAGGATTGTAGCTTCCAGTGAAGGTACAGGGAGTGGGTGGACGCCAGACTTCCAGATGAGTTTTTGTTGTCTACAGACCAGGAGATTCCCAGTGGAGGAGCCCCACGGGTTGCCAGTGTGACTCTTTTGGCTGGCATGGCTGTTTTGACAGCATCCTGGCACGACAGTTCTCAGTGTGGAGTACGCGGGACTGGGTGCCATTTTGGTTGGTGTTTGGAGCTCTGGGAAGGCAGAGTTGCCCATTCAGCTGATAGAAAAGGGGACTGAAGCCGGGAGCCAGACCGGGAGATTCCCAGGCAGAAAAGTGCCATGAATCTCAGTGCTGCTGTTTCAGCCGGCACCGTCACTGCACGAGAAATTACATTGATCTCGGTCCCTTTTTGGCGGGCAACTGGGGCACCTGGGAGAGAACTGACTGTTCAATTAGGAAAAGAAAAAAAGGGGGCTCTGAGGCAGGGAGCCAGGTGATCGGGCTCTGCTGGTCCCCCCCCCCAAAAAAAACAGCAATTTGAAACGCTGATGGTTGAGAGTTTCACAGCAAGCACAGCTGAACCCAGGAAGGTCCAGCTCTGTGGGGGAGGGGTGTCCACCCAAGGAAAACAAAGAAACAGAAATAACATCACCACCAACAAGCTGGACGTCCACTCAGAGACCCAATCTGAAAGTCAGCAATTAAAAAGACGATATGTGGATAAATTCACATAGATGGAAAGAAACCAGTGCAAAAAGGCTGAAAACATCTGAAACTAGAATGCCTCTCCTCCTTCAGGGGTCGCAGCTCTTCATCAGCAAGGGAACAAGGCCTGATGGAGAATGACTGTGATGAATTGTCAGAATCAGGCTTCAGAAGGTGGATAATAAGAAACTTCAGTGAGCTAAAAGTACATGTTCTAACCCAATGCAAAGAAACTAAGAATCTTGAAAAAAGGTTTGACAAAATGCTAACAAGAATAGATAATTTAGAGAGGAATATAAATGAATTAATGGAGCTGAAAAACACAATACAAGAACTTCGCGAAGTATGCACAAGTTTTAACAGTCGAATTGATAAAGCAGAAGAAAAGATATCAGAGGTCGAAGACCAACTCAATGAAATAAAATGAGAAGACAAGATTAGAGAAAAAAGGGTAAAAAGGAATGAGCAAAGTCTCCAAGAAATATAGGACTATGTGAAAAGACCTAATCTACATTTGATAGGTGTACCTGAATGTGACAAAGAGAATGAATTCAAGTTGGAAAATATTCTTCAGGGCATTATTCAGGAAAACTTTCCCAATCTAGCAAGGCAGGACAATATTCAACTCCAGGTAATAGAGAGAACACCACAAAGATATCCCTCAAGAAGAGCAACCCCAAGGCACATAATTGTCAGATTCACCAGGGTTGAAATGAAGGAGAAAATGCCAAGGGCAGCCAGAGAGAAAGGTCAGGTTACCCACAAAGGGAAGCATATCAGACTCACAGCAGACCTCTCAGCAGAAATCCTACAAGCCAGAAGAGAGTGGGGGTCAATACTTAACATCCTTAAAGAAAATAACTTTCAAGCCAGAATTTCATATCCAGACAAACTAAGCTTCATAAGTGAAGGAAAAATAAAATCTTTTGTGAACAAGCAAGTATTCAGAGATTTCATCACCACCAGGCCTGCCTTACAAGAGCTTCTGAAAGAAGCACTACACATAGAAAGGAACAACCAGTATCAGCCATTCCAAAAATATACCAAAAGGTAAAGAGCATCAACATAATGAAGAATCTACATCAACTAATGGGCAAAACAGCCAGCTAGCATCAAATAGCCGTATTAAACTCATATATATTGTTAATACTAAATTTAAATAGACAAATGCCCCAATCAAAAGACACAGACAGGCAAATTGGATAAAAAGCCAAAACCCATCAGTATGCTGCATCCAGACCCATCTCACATGCAAGGATACAAAAAGACTCAAAACAAAGGGATGAAGGAAGGTTTACCAACCAAATGGAGAGCAAAAAATAAAAATAAAAATAAAAATAAAAAGCAAGAGTTGCAATTCTTGCCTCTGATAAAATAGACTTTAAAGCAACAAAGATCAAAAGAGACAAAGAAGGACATTACATAATGGTAAAAGGATCAACGCAACAAGAAGAGCTAACGATCCTAAATATATATGCACCCAATACAGGAGCACCCAGATACATAAGGCAAGTTCTTAATGACTTATAAAGAGACTTAGACTCTCACACAAAAAATAGTGGGAGACTTTAACATCACATTGTCAACATCAGACATATCGATGAGACAGAAAATTAACAAGGATATCCAGGACTCAGACCTGTAACAAGTAAACTTAATAAACATTTATAGAACTGTCCACCCCAAATCCACAAAACATACATTCTTATCAGTAGCACATCACACCTACTCTATAAGTGACTACATAATTGGAAGTAAATGACTCCTCAGTAATTGCATAGCATTTCACAGGTTTAAATGAAATATTGGTTGGCTGTTTGTTTGTTATTTTCCCCCCTTATTCCTTCCTGTCTCCATTGTTAAGCACAATTATTGGCATAAAAGAGGTTTTCAATACCCATTTTTAGACTGCATTCTAGCCTGGACAATAAAGAAAGACTCCTGTTCTGTCTCCCTCTTTCTTTTCCTCTTTCTTATTCTCTTTCATTCTTTTTTTTATTTCTCTTTTTTTCTCTTTAAAAAGAAAAGAAAGTTATACATTGAGCTAAAGAACTGTTAAAGAGAGTGTGTTCTATCTATTCTTTTACTTTGATATCTATGTCCTTATAACCCTCTAGAAGGCCAGGTTCCAACCTGGGTTCTGTGCTGGCTCCTTAGTCCCTTTTATGTCTGTTAGGGGTGGCAAAGGAGTGGGCTTGGATTCACAGTGAGCATTAGGGGGCCAGTTTTTGAGAAGAGGCCATAGACCCAGAGTTAGAAAGTAGATTACTGATTATCTTTAGGTGCCTGGGCCTTATCATGGACAGGACTTTTTAGAGAGACATGTATGGCAAAGAGTAGGATTCGAGCAGTAGGTAGGAAAATAAAAGCTCATTTAAAAAAAAAGAAAAAGAAAAAAGAAACACATAGACCAAAGTAAAGGGATGGAAAAAGATTTACCAAGCAAATGGAGAGAAAAAAAAAAAAAAAAAAGCAGGGATTGCAAACCTAGTCTCTGATAAAACGGACGTTAAACCAACAAAGGTCAAAAGAGACAAAGAAGGGCATTACATAATGGTAAAAGGATCAATGAAACAAGAAGAGCAAGAAGAGCAAACTATCATAAACATATATACACCCAATACAGGAGCACCCAGATACACAAAGCAAGTTCTTAACAACCTACAAAGAAACTTAGACTCCCACACAATAATTGTGGGAGACTTTAATACTCCACTGTCAATATTAGACAGATCAACGAGACAGAAAATCAACAAGAAGATCCAGGAAGTAAATCACTCCTCAGCAAATGCCAAAGAATGGAAATCATAACAAACAGTCTCTCGGACCACAGTGTCATCAAATTGGAATTCAGGATTAAGACACTCAAAATTGCACAACTACATGGAAACTGAACAACTTGCTCCTGAATGATGACTAGATAAACAATGAAATTAAGGCAGAAATAAAGATGTTCTTTGAAACCAATGAGAACGAAGACACAACGTACCACAATCTCTTAGACACATTTAAAGCAGTGAATAGAGGGAACTGTATAGCAATAAATGCCCATGTGAGAAGCAAGGAAAGATATAAAATCAACACCACATCATCAAAATTGAAAGAGCTAGAGGAGCAAGATTAGACAAATTCAAAAGCTAGCATAAGACAAAAAATAACTAAGATTAGAACTGAAGGACATAGAGACACAAAAAAACCTTCAAAAAATCAATAAATCTAGAAGCTGATTTTTTGAAAATATCAACAATATAGACAGACCACCAGCCAGAATAATAACAAAGAAAAGAGAGAAGAATCAAATAAATGCAATTAAAAAAATAATAAAGGTGATATCACCACCGATTCCACAGAAATAAAAACTACCATCAGAGATTACTACACACAACTCTAAGCACATAAATCAGTAAATATGGAAGAAATTGATAAATTTCTGGACACTTACACACTCTAAACACTAAACCAGGAAGAGATTCAATCCCTGAATAGACCAATAACAAGATCTAAAGTTAAGGCAGCAATTAATGGCCTACCAACCAAAAAAAGTCCAGGTCCAGACATGTTCACAGCCAAATTCTTCCAGACATACAGGGAGGAGTTAGTACAATTCCCTCTGAAGCTATTCCAAACAATACAAAAAGAGGGAGTTGTCCCTAACTCATTTTATGAGACCAACATCATCCTGATACCAAAACCTGGCAGAGACACAACCAAAAAAGAAAATCTGAGCCAATATCCATGATGAACATCAAAGCAAAAATCTTCAATAAAATACTGGCAAACTGAATGCAACAACACTGACAAACTGAATGCAACAACACATCAAAAAGCTTATCCATCACGATAAAGTAGGCTTCATCTCAGGGATGCAAGGCTGGTTCAATGTGCAAATGTATAAACATAATCCATCACATAAACAGAAGCAAACACAAAAACCACATGATCATCTCAATAGATGCAGAGAATTCAACCACCCTTTATGCTAAAAAACTCTCAATAAACTAGGTATTGATGGAATGTATCTCAAAATAATAAAAGCTATTTGTGACAGACCCACAGCCAATATCATACTGAATGGGCAAAAACTGGAAGTATTCTGTTTGAAAACTGGCACCAGACAAGCATGCACTCTCTCACCACTCCTATACAAGATAGTATGGGATGTTCCAGTCAGAACAATCAGGCAAGAAAAAGAAATAAAGGGTATTCAATTAGTCAAATTCTCTCTATTTGCAGATGACATAATTGTATACTTAGAAGATCCTATCATCTCAGCCCTGAATCTCCTTAAACTGATAAGCAACTTCAGCAAAGTCTCAGGATACAAAATCAATGTGCAAAAACCACAAGCATTCCTATATACCAGTAACAGAGAGCCAAATCATAAGTGAACTCCCATTCACGATTGTTACAAAGAGAATAAAACATCTAGGAATACAATTTACAAGGAAAGTGAAGGACCTCTTCAAAGAGAACTACAAACCACTGCTCAAGAAAATAAGGGACGACACAAACAAATGAAAAACATTACATGCTCATGAATAGGAAGAATTAATATTGTGAAAATGGCCATACTGCCCAAAGTAATTTATAGATTCAGTGCTATCCCCATCAAGCTACCATTGACTTTCCTTGAAGAATTAAAAAAAAAAAAACTACTTTAAATTTCAAATGGAACCAAAAAAGGAGCCCATGTAGCCAAGAACATCCTAAGCAAAAAGAACAAAGCTGGAGGCATCACGCTATCTGACTTCAAACTATACTACAAGGCTACAGTAACCAAAATAGCATATTACTGGTACCAAAACATACCTATATCTACATATCTATATCTACATCTATATCTCTGTATCTATATCTATAGATACAGACCAATGGAAAGGAACAATGGCTGCAGTAATAACAACACGCATCTACAGCCATCTGATGTTTGATAAACATGATGAAAACAAGCAGTGGAGAACGGATTCCTAATAAATGGTGTTGGGAAAACTAGCTTGCAATATGCAGAAAACTGAAACTGGACACTCTCCTTACACCTTATACAAAAACTAACTCCAGATGGATTAAAGACTGAAACATAAGACCTAAATCTATAAAAACCCTAGAAGAAAACCTAGGCAATAACATTCAGGACATAGGCATGGGCAAAGACTTCATGACTAAAACACCAAAATAAATGGCAAGAAAAGCAAAAATTGACAAATGAGATATAATTAAAGAGTCTACACAGCAAAAACAAACAACAACAACAAAAAACCTATCATCAGTGTTAACAGGCAACCTACAAAATGGGAGAAAATTTTTCCAATCTATTCATCTGACAAAGGGCTAATATACAGAATCTACAAAACATAAACATATTCACAAGAAAAAAACAACCCCATCAACAAGTTGACAAAGAATATGAACAGACACTTCTCAAAAGAAGACATTTCTGCAGCCAACAAACATATGAGAAAAAGATCATCATCACTGGTCATTAGAGAAATGCAAATCAAAACCACATTGAGATATCATCTCATGCCAGTTAAAATTATGATCATTAAAAAGCCAGGAAACAATAGATGCTGGAGAGGATGTGAACAAACAGGAATGCTTTTACACTGTTGGTGGGAGTGTAAATTAGTTCAATCAATGTGGAAGACAGTGTGGTGATTCCTCAAGGATCTAGAACTAGAAATACCACTTGACCTAGCAATTCCATTACTGAGTATATACCCAAAGGATTATAAATCATTTTACTATAAGACACATTCACATATATATTTACTGTGGCACTGTTCACAATAGCAAAGACTTGGAACCAAACCAAATGCCCAACAATGATAGACTGGATAAAGAAAATGTGGAACACATACACAATGGAATACTATGCAGCCATAATAAAGAATGAGTTTGTGTACTTT
Organism: Saimiri boliviensis; assembly: GCF_048565385.1. Lineage (NCBI taxonomy): Eukaryota > Metazoa > Chordata > Mammalia > Primates > Cebidae > Saimiri > Saimiri boliviensis. The sequence continues at coordinate 52,479,674 of NC_133470.1, forward strand.
GCAGGGCCAAGGATGAAGCTGGAAACCATCATTCTCAGCAAACTAACAGAAAACCAAACATTGCAAGTTCTTACTCAAAAGTGGAAGGTGAGCAATGAGGACACATGGACACAGGGAGGGGAACATCACACACAGGGGCCTGTTGGGGAATGGAGGTCTAGGGGAGGGATAGCATTGGGAGAAATACATAATATAGATGACATGTTGATGGGTGCAGCAAATAACCATGGCACATGTATACCTATGTAACAAACCTGCACATTCTGCACATGTACCCCAGAACTTAAAGTGTAATAATAATAATAATCATAATCATAAACAAACAAGAATTAGAAGAAGACGAAGATGACTATTCTTACCAATCTTACTCAATGTGGTGCTGGAACTCCTAACCAGAGCAATTAGACAAGAGAAAGACATAAAGGATATTGAGATTGGAAAGAGAGTCAAATTTTACCTGTTTACAGATGACATTATCTTACATACAGAAAACCATAAAAACTTCCCCCAGAAAACCTGTTAAGAGTCGATTTAAAACTTCAGTAAATTTGCAGGATACAAAGTTAACATGCAAAATTAGTAGTGTTTCTATATAGTAGCAAAGAATTGGAGGAAAAATCAAGAAAGCAATTAACTGAACAAAGAAAGTGAAAAAATAATTTTTTAGAAAAAACCTATAAAAGACTGACAAAATTAATTCAGGTGGTTAAAAAAATAAAAAGACATCACATATTTAGGGATTAAAAGTATTAACATTGTAATAATTACCATAAAACCCAAAGAAATTTACAAATCCAATGTAATTCCTATTAAAATACCAGTGACATTCTTTACATAAATAGAAAAAAAATTCAAAAATTCATATGAAACCACAAAAGACACCAAATAGGTAAAGAAATACTGTGCAAAAAGAAGAAAGCTGGAAACATCACATAATGTAACTTTAAAATATACTAAAAGGTATGGCAACTAAAACACCATAATACTAACATAAAAATAGACAAAGAAACAGAAAAGAGAGAATACAGAACACAAGAATAAATCTATGTATATACAGATGAATGATTTTAGACAAAGTTGTCAAGAACTATCTCTAGGAAAAGAACAATCTGTTCAATAAAAGGTGCTAGTATTACTGGATATCCACATGTACTCAATGCTTACTTCCCACTTATGAGAACATGTAACATTTGGTTTTCTTTTCCTCTGTTAATTCACTTAGGACTATAGCCTCTAGCTCCACCCATGTTATTGGAAAGTACATGATATAATTTTTCTGTATATGGACATCCAGTTATCCCAGAATAGTACTCCATCACTCCATAGTGTATATGTCTCACATTATCTTTATCTTATCTACCATTTATGAGTACCTAAGTTGATTTCATGTTTTTGCTATTGTGACTCATGTAGCAATAAACATATAACTTCATGTGTCTTTCTGGTAGAATGGCTTATTTTCTTTTGAGCACATACCTGGTAATAGGATTGCTGGGTTGAATGGCAGCTCTGTTTTAAGTTATTTGAGAAATCTCCAAACTTCCTTTCACAGAGGCTGAAAATAAACTCCTATCCCTAACCATATACAAATGAATAAATAAATAAAGTCAAAATAAATTAACAGCATATGTGAACAGAGTAAATGAACAGAGTATGTGAAAGTATAAAATTATGAGACAAAAACATTGGGGAAACACTTCAAGACCTTGACCTGGGAAAGATTTTTTTTGAGCAAGACCACAAACTCACAGAAAACAAAAGAAAAAATAAACAAATGAGGTTATATGAAGCAAAAAAATAAACCTGCAAAGCAAAGGAAACAGTCGATAGAGCAAAGAGACAAAATACAAAATAGAAGAAAATATGTGCAGACTATTCCTCTAATAAGACATTAACTGGAATATATAATAAACTCAAAGAACACAATAGTAAAAAATATAAGTAATCCAATTTTAAAATATGCAAATAATATTAACAGATGTTTCTCAGAAAAGACATAGAAATAGCAAATAGATATACAAAAAGTGCTCAACATCACTAATCATAAGGCAAATAACATTTAACTCACAATGACATATCAACTCACCCTAATTAAAAGTTATTATGAAAAAGACAAAAAATAACAAATGCCAGTGAGACTATGGAGAAAGGAGAACACAGATAACTGTTAGTAGAAATGTACACTAGTAAACAACTATGGAAAATAGTATGCAGGTTCCTCAAAATACTAAAAGTAGATCTATCATATAATCCAGCAATCCCAGTGCTGAGTATATATACAAAACCAAGGAAATAAGCTATACAGCTAACCAAGAAGGTAAAAGATGTCCAGAAAATAAACTATAAAACACTACTGTAGGAAATCAGAGATGACTCAAAGAAGTGGAAACACATTCAATGCTCACAAACTGGAAGAATCAATATTATAAAAATGGCCAAAAAGCCTAAAGCAATTTACAGATTTGATGCTATTCCTGTCAAACTACCAATATAATTCTTCAGATAATTAGAAAAAAAAAATACTCTAAAAGACATAAGGAGCCAAAAAAATGCCTGAATAGCCAAAGCAACAGTAAGCAAAAAAACAATGCTGGAAGAATCAAACTACTTGACTTCGAACAATACTATAATGCCACATTAACCAAAATAGCTTGGTACTGTACAAAACCAGACACACAGACCAATAGAACAGAATATAAAACTCAGAATTAAATCCATACACTAACAACCATCTGAACTTCAACAATGCTGACAAAAACAAGCAATGGGGAAAGATCTCCCTATTTAATAAATGATTCTGGGATAGCTGGCTAGCAATATGCAGATCGGATATGCAATATGCAGGTTGGACCCCACCACCCACCTTTCACTATATTAAAAAAAATAACCATTTAAGCTTAAGATCTCAAACTATAAAAATCCTATAAGACGGCGGGGCATGGTGGCTCAAGCCTGTAATCCCAGCACTTTGGGAAGCCGAGGTGGGTGGATCACGAGGTTGAGAGATCGAGACCATCCTGGTCAACATGGTGAAACCCTGTCTCTACTAAAAATACAAAAATTAGCTGGGCATGGTGGTGCGTGCCTGTAATCCCAGCTACTCAGGAGGCTGAGGCAGGAGAATTGCCTGAACCCAGGAGGCGGAGGTTGCGGTGAGCCGAGATCGTACCATTGCACTCCAGCCTGGGTAACAAGAGCGAAACTCCGTCTCCGTCTCAAAAAAAAAAAAAAAAAAAATCCTATAAGACGACCTGCAAATACTATTCTCAACATAGGCCTTGGCGAAGAATTTCTGGCCAAATCCTCAAAAGCAATTGCAACAAAAACAAAAATAGACAAGGGGGACCTAATTAAACTAAAGAGCTTCTGCACGGTAAAAGAAACTATTAATAGAGCAAACAACCTGCAGAATGAGAGGAGATATCTGCAAACTATGCGTCCAACAAAGGCCGAGGGTCCAAAATCTAATAGGAAACTTAAATCAACAAGTAAAAACCAAATAAATCCGTGGAAAAGTGGGCAAATTACATGAATGGACAAGTTCTCAAAATATGTGCAATTATTATGTATCAATTTTAAAAAGCAGCCTTCAAGATGGCTGGCTGGAGGTGTCAGAGCTCACTTTTTCCACAGTGATGGACTCAAACAACAAGTAAATAACCACATGTTGACTAGAGCTTTGGAACACTGGAATTCCATATAGAAGTGACAGGTAACCTATGAGGTTTAAACGGAGAAAAAAGCAAAGTAGCTGGCCTGGATTGACTCAGAGTCAGGAGGAACTCCCTTTTGCAAGGAAAAGAGAGAGATACCCAGTGGTCTACATTCTCAATGTGGACTCCTACAATCTTAGACACAGGGAAAACAAAACAAAACAAAACAAAACAAAACAAAAAAACTTGACCTACTTGGGTCCTGAGAACCATTTAGGAAGATGCCTGGTGTGCATATGATGGTATTTGTCCAGAAAGAGTTCATGTTGGGTCCCACAAACACACTGAGATTTAAGTAGCTGGAACACCATACGATTCAGAGAGCCCAGCCCTCACTAGACTACATCCTGCCCTAGAAACTAACATCTCCTGTATCTCCAACATCCCTGGAACCCTGTTGATATTCCCCTATGTTCAATCAGAGGTCTGCAGCAATACACCACCAGCCAGATCCAGCTGTGTGGGTGGTTCCTCAGCAGTCTAGCCTACATAGTGTCCAATATTCCAGGAAATCGGCAGTGGAATGCACTACAAAATCCTCCCACAGGACAACAGGAGCCAAAACTTGCACTTCCCATAGCCTTACAGCTGCCTGTGTTGGGTTATTGCTAACAGCAGCAATCCTATTCCTTCCGGCAGCTGGGCCACTACACATCTGCATGCATATTCAGGGAACATGAAGACTGATCCACTGGTGCATTTACTGAGGCCCAAGGAAAGGCCTGCCTTGCTCACTACCACTGGCACCCAGGCATGCCATTGTGGGTCTAAAAACAAGCCTGTCCCACTCATTGCTACTGCCTTAGCACATGAGCATGCTGTATGAAGGACTACAGCAGTACATGCCATGCTCTGCCTATCATATTCAGCACACATGCAAACCTTCAGGAAACCTGAGAACAGGGTCTTCCCTCCTCCCATTGCCACTAATAATGCCCACACATGTTATCAAGGGGCTGAGGGTTATCCCATTCTGTCTACCACTGCTGGCACCCTACAGTGAGGGGCCTGAGGGCAGGCCCTTTCCACCTGCCACAGTTGGTACAGAAACTAGTGCCCCACAGTGTCCAGTGACCTGGGAAATGACTCACCACACCCCACACACCATCCTGGATACTTAGGACAGGCTTATGTACACACATCACCACCATGGATGGTACCCCACATACACAGCCCTAGGGATTGAGGATTGGCATGCCTGGCATATTGTCACCACTACTAGTAATCCAGAACCATCCTGCTTGGCATGCCTGTACCAAACAAAGCTTTGTCGTAGCCTCCACTAATAACTGTACCTCAGCACAAATAAATCATATGGAGACTATGATTCTGGGCTCACCCAAAATCAGAGCCAAAGAATCCTACCCAACCAAGACTATAGATACATCTTTAGAAAAAAGATAATCCATAAAATTGAAAGGAACAACTATTATACCAGATGTGCAGATATCAACATTTAAACACAAGAAACATTTAAAAAGCAAAAAAACATGACACCTGCAAAGGAAGACAACAATTCCCATGAACAGGTTTCAAATAAAAGAAAATTATGAAATTCCTCAAAAACAATTCAAAATAATAGTATTCATACAGTTCAATTAAGTAAAACAACACACACAAACAATATAAAGAAATAGGAAAAAATTCCTGGTCTGAATAAAAATGCCAAAAATACCATAAACAAAAAAAACCCAGAATCTCTGTTACTAAAGAATTCCATGAATGAAATAAAAGTACAATCAAGAGCTTCAACAAAAGACAAGAACTGAAGAATTTTTGAACATGAAAGACAGATCTTTTGAAATAACTCTGTCAGATAATTTTAAAAAGAAGAAAAAAGAAGAATAAAAGCCTATGTGACATATGGGATACCATAAAGTGGTGAAATATTTCTTGAGGTCTAGAAAGAGAAGAGGAATAGAAAAACTATTTAACAAAATAATAGCTGAAAACTTCCCAACTCTTGTAAGAGATGTAGACATCCAGATATAGGAAGCTCAACAGTCCCCAAATATATTCAACCTAAAAAGTCTTCTCCAAGGTGCATTACAGATAAACTATCAAAAATAAAAAACAAACTCCTAAAAACAGTGAGAGAAAAGTGTCAAGTAACATATAAGGAAGTCTCTATCAGAAGAACAGTGAATTTATCACCAGAAACCCAAGAGGCCTGTGTTAGTCCATTCTTGCATCACTATAAAGAAACACCAGAGACTGTGTAACTTATATGAAAAGAGGTTTAATTGGCTCACAGTTCTGCAGGCTGTACAGAAAGTATGACACTGGTATCTGCTGAGCTTCTTGAGAAGCCACAGGGAGTTTTTACTCATGGCCCAAGTTAAAGCAGGATAGGGCATATCACATGGCAAAAGCATTAGCAAGATGGGGAAAAGAACATGTCTAGTGATAACCCACTCACTATTACAAGGACAGCACTAAGACATTCATGGAGAATCTGATCCCATAATCCAATCATCTGCCACCAAAGCCCAAGTCCAACACTGGGGATAACATTTTAATGTGAGATTTGGGTAACAACCAATATCCAACTATATTATTCTGCCCCCGGTCCATCAAATATCATGTTTCTCTCCCATTGCAAAATACAATCATCTCTTCCAAACAGTTCCCCAAAGTCCTAACTCATTCTAGTATTAACTTAAATGTTCCAGGTCCAAGTATGAAGTCTCATCTGAGACTCATCCCCTTTCACTTATGTGCCTATAAAGTTAAAAAAAAATTAATTCAAAAATAAAATGGAGATGCAGCCATTAGGTAAACATACCCATTCCAAAGAGAGAAACTGGCCAAAAGAAAGGGGCAATGGATCCCATGCATGTCTGAAACCAAGAAAGACTGTCATTAAATCTGAAAGCTCCAAAATAATCTCCTTTGACTCCATATCTTGAATCCAGGGAACACTGGTGCAAGGGAGTGGGCTCCCAAGGTCTTGGGCAGCTCTGACCTTGTAGCTTTTTCACACTAAGTTTGCAAGCTGTCAGTGGAGCTACCATTCCAGGCACTGGAATGTTGCAGGCCCCTTCCCACAGTTCCATTATGCAGTGCCCCAGTGGGGACTCTGTGTGGGGTATCCAACCACATATTTTCCTTTGGCACTGTCCTCACAGAGATTTGCTGTGAGGGCTGTGCCCTGGCAGCAGACTTCTGCCTGGGAACCCAGTCTTTCTTATACATCCTCTAAAATCTAAGTAGAGGCTGTCAAGCCTTTACTGTTGCACTCTGCATGCCTGCTGCTGTAATACCACATGGAAGCTACCAAGACTTAAGACTTGCATTCTCCAAAGTGGCAGTTCAAGCTGTCCCTGGGCCCCTTTGGCCCCTGGCTTGAGCTGGAGTGGATACAATGTGGGAAGCAGTGTCCTGAAGCTGTGCAGTGTAGTAGAGCCCTTAGCCTGCCCTATGAAATCATTCTTTCCTCCTAGGCCTCTGGGATAGCGATGGGAGTAGTTGCCATGAAGTTCTCTGAAATTCCTTAAAATTCTTTCTCCTGTTGTCTTGGATATCAACACTTGCTTCCCTTTTAGTTATTCAAATACCTATAAAAAATGTTTGTTTTACAGCCTGCTTAAATTCCTCTCCCAAAATGAAAGCATTTTTCTTTCTTTGCTATATGACTACCCTGCAAATTGTCCAAACTTTTATATTCTGCTTCATTTAAAAATGAATTCTAACTTTAAGTCAGGTATTTTCTCCCACAACTGAGAATATGCTGTTAGAAGCAGCCAGGCCACATCTTTAATGCTTTGCTGCTTTGAAATTTCTTCCACCAGACACTCTGTCATACTGAAGTCGAATCTTCCACATATTGCTAGAGCATGAACACAATGCAGCCAAGCTCTTGACTAAGGCATAACATGGGTGACGTTTGCTCCAGTTCCCAACAAGTTCCTCATTTCCATCTAAGACCTTGGCAGCCTAGACTTCACTGTCCACTTCACTATCAGCATTTGGTCCCAACCATTTAACCAGTTTCTAAGAAGTTCCAAACTTTCCCTCATCTGCTTATCTTCTTCTGAGCGCTCCAAAATCATCCAATCTCTGCCTGTCACCAAATTCCAAAGCTGCTTCCATATTTGCAGATTTCTCTATAGTAATGCTTCAACCTTTAGTACTAATTTTCTGTGTTAGGCCATTTTTGCATTGCTATTAAAAAAAAAGTCTGATACTGGGTAATATATAAATAACAGAAGTTTAATTGGCTCATGGTTCTGTCAGCTATACAGGAAGCATGGCACCAGCATCTGTTTGACTTCTAGGGAGGCCTCAGGAAGCTTTTATTCATGGCAGAAGGTGAATCAGGAGAAGGAACACTACATGGCAAAAAGCAGGAGCAAGAGGGAGTGTGTAGGTGCCACATATTTCTAAATACAAGATCTCATGAAAACTCACTATTATGAAGACAGAAATAAGCCATTCATGAGGGATCTGCCACCATGACCCAATCCATCTCCCGCCTCAGGCCCTACCTACAACACTAGGGATTACATTTCAACATGAGATTTGAGTTGGGCCAAATATCCAAGTATATCAAGGCCAACTATCCAAATATAAAAGAGAATGGAATATATTCAAAAAAGCAAAAGAATAAAACTTACCAACCAATAGCACTATACCAACCCTTGCTATCCTTCCAGAAATGATGAAGAAGTAAATTATTTCCCAGACAGGCAAAAGCTTTGAAAAATTATCACCACCAGACAAGTCCAAGAGAAAATAGTTAAGAAACTTGTACATATATAGGCAAAAGTATGGTATCTATCATCATGAAAACACACAAACGTGTAAAACTTACTTGTAGAGAAGATACACAAATGATAAATAAAATGGAGACAAATGCTATCAGCACAAAATCAACTACATTGTAACATAAATAATAAAAGAGAAATAAACCAAGGATATCCAAAAGAATTTGAAAACCATTAGTAAAATTGCAGGAGTAAGACATCACCTATCAATAATGGCCTTAAATGTAAACAGTTTAAATCCCCAATTAAAACACATAAGCTGGCTGAATGGATTGAAAAAATAAAAAGACTCAACTACATGTTGCCTACAAGAAATTAATTTCCCCTGTAAAGACACATATGGACTGAAAGTGAAAGGAGGAATAAAAGAATATTCCATGCAAATTGTAACCACAAGTGTGCAAAGGTAGTTACATCAAATAAAACAAATATTAAGTCAAAAAATATTTAAAAGATGTGAAAAATGTTATATAATTATAAAGAGATCAACTCAGCAAGAGAACATAACAATTGTAAATATGTATACCCCAACACTGAAATACCCAGATATATAAAGCAAATATAATTAGAGCCAAAGAAACAGATACATCCCAATACAATAATAGTTGGGGACTTTAACACCTGACATATCATTCAAAAGACTATATAGACAAAAAATAGCAGAGACTCACTAGGATTAATCAGCACTATAGATGAAATGAACATAACATTTACAGAACATTTTATACAACATCTACAGAATACACATTCTTCTCATTAGCTCATTGAACACTCTCCAGAAAAGAACATATGTGAGGATACAAAACAAGATTCAACAAAGTGTTAAAAATAAAAATCATATCAAGTATATTCTCAGAACATATTGAAAGTAAAAATGAAATCAAAAAAGAAAAAATTTGGAAACCACAGAAATTAAACAACATGCTCCCAAATAATCATTGGGAAAATAAATTAAGAAAAAAATCTTGAAACAAATTAAAGTCACAGCAAAAAATATGTGATATAGAAAGTAACTACTAAGAAGGAAGTTTATAGGAGTATACACCTACATCCAAAAAGTAGAAACATTTCAAATATTTCAACTTAATAATGAAACTCAAGGAATGAGAATAAAACAATACAAACTCAAAATTAGTAGAAGGTAGAAATAATAAAGGTCAGAGCAGAAGTAAACAAAACTAAGACTAAATAAACAATGTAAAGGATAGAAGAATTAAAAGGTTGTTTCAAAAAAAAATAAATTGATGAACTCCTAACATTAATAACTAATAACAAAAGAGAGAAAACCCAAATAAAATTAGAAACAAAAAATAAAAACAAGACATGAAAAATAATAGTATGAAAATAAAATAGGTCATTAGAGACAGTTGAAACTATTGTACTAGTCCATTTTCATGCTGCTATAAAGAACTGCCTGAGTGTAGTGCTCCCCTCCCCGGGTCCATGTGTTCTCATTGTTCAACACCCACCTATGAGTGAGAACATGCAGTGTTTGATTTTCTGTTCTTGTGTCAGTTTGCTGAGAATGATGGTACACACTGGGGTCCGTTGGGGGGAAATGGGGGAGGGATGGGGGGCGGGGAGGTGGGGAGAGATAGCATGGGGAGAAATGACAGATATAGCTGAGGGGAAGGAAGGCAGCAAATCACACTGCCATGTGTGTACCTATGCAACAATTTTGCATGTTCTTCACTTGTACCCCAAAACCTAAAATGGAATAATAAAACACACACACACACAAAAGAACTGCCTGAGAATGAGTAATTTATAATAAAAAAAAATTCCATTGACTCACAGTTATGCAGGGTTGCAGAGGCCTCAGGAAATTTACAATCATGGCAGAAGGGGAAAAAATCATGGTAGAATGGGAAGTTAAAAAAAAAAAAAAACAAAAAAAAACAAAAAAACTACCCTATTCTCATGGCAGTAGAATAGGGAAGAATGAGTTTCCAGCAAAGGGAGAATCCTGTTATAAAATCATCAGATTTTGCATCAGATTTTGTGAGAACCCACTAAGTATCACAGAACAGGATGGGGCCCATGATTCAATTATCTCCATGTGGTTGCCCCTGATACATGAGATTATTGCAATTCAAGATGAAATTTTGGGTGAGGACACAGCCAAACCTAACATTCCACCACTGGGCCCTCCCAAATATCATGTCCTCACAATTCAAAACACAATCATGCCTTCCAACAGTCCCCCAAAGTATTAACTCATTCTAGTATTAACTTAAAAGTCTAAGTGCAAAGTCTCATCTGAGACAAGGCAAATCCCTTCCACTTATGAATCTAAAATCAAAACCAAGTTAGTTACTTCCTAGATAAAATGGGTATAGGCATTGGTAAATACATCCATTCCAAATGGGAGAAACTGGCCAAAACAAAGGGTTTAGAGGCCCCACGCAGCCATTAAACTTTAAAGTCCCAAAATAATCTCCTTTGACTCCATGTCTCACATCTAAGTCACAATGATGCAAGAGGAAGCCTCACATGAACTTGGGCAGCTCTACCCCTGTTGCACTGCAGGGCACAGCCCTACTCCTGGTACTTTCACAGGCTGGTTTTGAGTCTCTGTAGCTTTTCCAGGTGCACTGTGCAAACTGTCAGTGGATCTATCATTCTGGAGTTGAGGATGGTGACCCTCTTCTCACAGCTTCATTAGGCAGTGCTACAGTGGGGACTCTATGTGGGGGCTCCAAACTGCCTTAGCAGAGGCTCTTCATGAGAGCTCTGCTCCTGCAGCAAACGTCTGCCTGGACATCCAGGCATTTCCATACATTCTCTGAAATCTAGGCAGAGGTTCTGAAACCTCAATTCTTTACTTCTGTTTACCTGCAGGTTCAACACCATGTGGAAGCTGTCAAGGCTTGGAGCTTGTACCCTCTGAAGCCATGGCCAGAGCTGTGCCTTGGCCCCTTTTAGACATGGCTGGGACACAAGGCACCAAGTCCTGAGACTGCACAAAGCAGCAAGACTGTGCAAAGCAGATAGGAGGAAATAGTTATCTCCTCCTTGGCCTCTGGGCCTGTGATGGGAGTGGCTGCCATGAAGACGTCTGACATGCCCTAGAGACCTTTTTCCCATTGTCTTGGATATTAATACTTGGCTCTTCATTACTTACGTAAATTTTTGCAGCCAGCTTGAATTTCTCTCCAGAAAATGGGCTTCTCTTTTCTATTACATTGTCAGGCTGCAGGCTGCAAATTTTCATGCTCTGCTTCCCTTTTAATGTAAATTCCAATTCCAAACCATATATTTGTGAATACATAAAACGAAATGTTTTTAACAGCACCCAAATTACATCGTGATTGTTTTGTTGTTTAGAAATTTCTTCTGCCAGGTACCCTAAATCATCTCTCTCAAGTTCAACGTTCCACAGATCGCTAGGGCAGGGGCAAAATACTTCCAGTCTCTTTGCTAAAACATAGCAAGAGTCAACTTTATTCCAGTTCCCAACAAGTTTCTCATCTCCATCTGAGACAACCTCAGCCTGGACTTCATTGTCCATATCACTATCAGCATTTTGGTCAAAGTCATTCAACAAACCTCTAGGAAGTTCCAAACTTTCCCACATCTTTCTATCTTCTGAGCCTGCCAAGTCTCTAGGAAGTTCCACACTTTCCCACATTTTCCTGTCTTCTTCTGAGTCCTCCAAACTGCTCCAACTTCTGCCTGTTACCCAGTTCTAAAGTCACTTGCACATTTTTGGGTGTCCTTATAATGACACCCCACTCTACTGATACCAATTTACTGTATTAGTCCATTATCACACTGTTATAAAGAACTGCCTGAGACTGACTAATTTATAAAGGAAAGAGGTTTAATAGACTCACAATTTCACAGGGCTGGAGAGGCTTCAGGAAACATAATCATGGCAGAAGGGGGAGCAAACATATCCTTATTCCCATGGTGGTAGGAAGGGGAAGAATGAGTGCCCAGCAAATGGGAAGCCCCTTATAAAACCATTGAATCTGGTGAGAACTAACTCACTATGTCAAGAATGGGATGGGAGAAACCACCCCCATGATTCAATTATCTCCATCTGGTCCAACCCTTGACACATCAGGATTATTACAATTCAAGATGAGATTTTGGGTGGGGACACAGCCAAACCATATCAACTATACACTAAAATATTAGAAAACCTACAGAAAATTGATAAATTCCCAGACCATACAACCTACCAATACTGACTCACAAAGAAATAGAAAACCTGAGGAGACCCATAACAAGTAATGTCATTGAATCAATAATAAAAATTTCCCTTTACTGTTGAGTTCTCTTCCTGCCCATGCTGTCTGACTGATATAAAGTATTAACACCAATTCTTCTCAAACTATTCAAAAAAATTAAGAGAAGGTAACTCTAACTCATTCTATGAAGCCAGTATTATCCTGATACCCAAATCACACAAAGACATAACTAAAAAAAACAGGTCAATATTCCTGAGAAATATAGATGCAACAATCCTCAACAAATTATTAGCAAACTGAATCCAACAGCATATAAAAAGGTAATACATCCTGATCTGTTGGTAGTTATTCCAGTAATACAAGGATGGTTTAACATATGCAAATCAGTAAATGTGATATACAACATCAATAAAGTGAAGTACTAAAACCATATAATCATCTCAATAGATGCAGAAAAAAACATTTGATAAAATTCAACTTCTCTTCATGATGAAGACTCTCAGAAATTAAGCACAGAAAGAAACTCAACATAATTAAGGTTTTCTATGACCTGCACACAGCTAATACCCTACTGCATGGAGAAAAAGATGAACCCTTTCCTCTAAGAGCTGGGGAAAGACAAGAAGCCTGCATTCACCACTCTAACTCACTATGGTACTAGAAGTCTTGTCTAGAACAATAAGGCAAGACAAAGAAATAGAAGGCATCTAAATTTAACAAGAGATATTCAAATTGTCCATCTCTTCACAGAACACAATCTTATATATAGAAAAGCCTTTAAAATGTGAAGGAACAAAATGTCTTATGAGGTGCAGGTAGTATGTACTTCCTCCACAGAGAGGAATTAGAATGGTAAGTGGACACTCACATTTTTAACAGATTGTTTAGCAGAGAATGCTAGGATTCACTGAAAAGTGAAAGAAAGCACCAGAAGGAGAGGGTTTGAAGCAGCTTGCCTGGCTGAGAACTAGCTGAAAGATGGGAAAGGCTCCTGCACATGGAAAACAGTAAGAGAGAAACACTCAGGGTTCCACACTTTGAAATGGGCTTTTACAACACTGGCTATAGGAGAAACCTTTGACCTACTAGGGCCTCAAGCCTTACACACACAGCTGCCTGAAGACTGGACAGACATTATTCCAGAAAGGGAACCAATATGGAATCCCAAATCTATCCAAACCTAAAGTAGACTCAGCTGGGTGCCATTTTGATAGCCCAAATACTGGGTATCTACAGACACAGTTAATGCTGCTGTGTTGCTCCAAGAAGGAAAAGGGGAGATCAAGTGCTCCCATGTACCCCTGGGAGGGTCTCTACTGCTCTGCTGTGGGCTGCTGTTGAGACTGAGGCATGAGAAGGCTGCATTTCCCACAGCTTCGTTGGCACACTGCTAACCTGAAAGGTGCTCTGTCCTCATGCTGAGTTCAGGCTCACGTGGCTGCAACTGCCAAGAGGATTAAGAAAGATAGGTTATTCTACACATATATCTAAGACAATCCCCACTACCCTGCAATGGGACACTGTGAGACTGAGACATGAGTGAACCACACTCCCCAAAGTTTCTTGCCCATGCTGCTTGCCTAGGTGGGGCTGGCTCCTCCTTCTCTGGTCCCAGGCCCAAGGCAACATTTTGAAAGTTTAATGCTGGGCTGCACCCTGCCCCTGGGGTAAGTTGTGGCTGGCACTGCTGCAGCCACTTACCAGCCAAGGAGGACAAGTGAAAACAGGCTTTCCTATGCATATCTAGGACAATACCCCATTACCCTGCAACAGGCTGCTGTGAGGCTGAGATGCAAGGGAACCACAGTCCCCACAGCTTCCTGCCCATGCTATTTGCCTGATAAGGGCTCCACCCTCCCTTGTTGTAGGCCCACGGTGCCATTTTGAGAGTTTAACACTAGGCTGCACACCATCCTCAGGCCATGGTTGAGATAATGCAGGTACAGCTGCCACCCAGCCAAGGGAGAAAAAGGAGAGAACAAGCTTTTCCAAGCACACATAGAACAATAGGCACTGCCCTGCTACAGGCAGTTATGGTACTAGGGACTAGTATGCCCAACCCATTACACTACCAACAATACCAACATGGACTGCTTGGGTTGCAGTAGGTTGCTCCACCACTAATACTGCCATCAGCCACACCATACCAGATGCCTAGGGGCCTGAAAACCTGTCTACAAACCTGGTTCACTGTTCTCACTGCTAGCTTCTAAGCAGGCCACCTAGAGGCCCAAAAATCAGCCCTCCAGGACTCATTAATATCGGAGCAATTGTAAGCTACTCTGCGGTCTAAAAACAGGCACACTCACATCGCTGCAGCCACTACCGAGGCCCAAAGATTGGCTCAGTTGTCAACCAAGTCCCAAGCAAAACTTCACCACAACCTCAACTGATAATTGTACCCCAAGCCACTGAGAAAATCACAGATATTAATTATACTGTATACTTCTGAAGTCATACAAAGGTCACACTACTTCAGGTACCCCCAAATCAAAGCCAAAGTATCCTACCCAACCAACAACATACATAAATCTTCAAGAAATAATTCTTATCTACAAAAGCAATTTTTAAAAATTGGAATAAGCAACTGCTACACCAAATATGTAGATATCAGTGGAAGGCCACACACACACACACACAGAATATTAAAAAGCAAGGAAAGAAACACACCACTAAAGAAACACAATAATTGCCTAGCAATAGATACCAATAAAAAATAATTCTTCAAAATGTCAGATAAAAACTTCAAAATAGTGATTTTAAAGAAGCTCAGTAAGATGCAAGAGAAATCTGAAAACGAATATAAAGAAATCAGACATAAAATTCAGGATATAAATGAGAAATTTACCAAGGAGATGAAGATGTTAAAAAAAAAAAGCAGAAATTCTGTAAACAAAAATTAATTGAAGAAAATAAAAAATACATTTCAAAGTTTCAAAAACAGACCGAACCAAGCAGAGGAATCTCAGCACTTAAGCCAGTTCTTTTGAAATAATGCAGCCAGGCAGCATTTTTTAAAAAGAATAAAAAATAATGAAAAAAGTTTTTAAGATGTTTGAAACTACATAAAATGATAAAGCTTGCAAATTATCTGTGTTCCTAAGAAAGAAGAAAAATTAAAAGTTTAGAAAATCAATTTAGGTTAATAATAGATAAAAACTTCTCGAGTCTAGCAGGTGAGTTAGACATGAAGATATTAGAGACCAAGTGATCTCAAGGCAAATATATTTCAAAAAGTATTTCACCATGCCATATTATATTCAGAATTTCTAAAGCCAATGTGAAATATATAATTTTAAAATTAGCAAGACAAAAGAATCTAATCACCCATAAAGGAAACTCCATCAGACTTGCAGTGGGCTTTAAAGCAGAAACCTTATGAGCCAGAAGAGAATGAGATAGCATTTACAACGTGCTGGAAGAAAAAAAAGTCAGCAAAAATTTGTGTCTCCACAGACTAGACTTCATAAATGAAAGGGTAATAAAGACATTCCCCGACAAGAAAAAACTCAGGAAATCTGTCACCTCTGGATCAGCCCTATGGCAAATGCTGAAAGGAATATTATACGCAAAAATGAAAGCTCAATAGTCACTGTCATGAAAACATATGGAAATATAAAACTCACATGTCTTATAAGACATCCACACAAAGGAGGAAGAGAAAGGAATCAAATAGCAACATGACAGAATTTCATCAAACCACTGAGACAAGAAGACAAAGAAAAATTTAAAAAACAAGTATTTGAAAACAACAACGTGGTGGGAACAAAGCCTTACACATCAATACTAACCTTGAATGTAAATGGATTATGTTTTCTATCTAAAAGATACAGATCAGCAGAATGAATTTTTAAAATACTGCCTAAAAGAAACTTGCCTTACCAATAAAAACACATATAGACTGAAAATAAAGAGGTGGATAAAATATTCAACACAAACAGAAACCAAAAGTGAGCAGAAATAGCTATACTTCCTTGGATTAAAACAGACTTTGAATGAAAAACGGTTAAAAAAAAAAGACAAAGAATGTCATCACAAATGATAAATGGATCAGTTCAGCAAGAGGATATAACAATTCTAAACATATCCAACACTGGACCACCCAGATTCATAAAACAATATTACTAGATCTAAGGAGAGATATACACAACAATACAACAATACTGGGGACATCAGCGCTTCACATTCAGCATTAGACATGTCATCCAGACAGAAAATTAATGAAGAATCATTGGCCTTAAATCAGACTTTTGACCAAATGGACCTAACAGACATTTAAAGGACATTCTATCCAACACTTGTAGAATATACATTTTTTTTCATTAGCACATAGAACATTCTCTAAGATAGATCACATGTTAGGCCAAAAAACATGTCTCAACAAATTTTAAAGTACTATCATAATAACAACTATCTTCTCAGACCACAGTAAAATTAAAATAAAAATACCAAGAGGAACTATAAAAATCATAGAAATTAAACATAGTGTTCCTGAATGATCATTTGGTCAATGAAGAAATTAAGAAAAAAAATGAAAACTTTTTTGAAATAAATGAACATGGAAACAGAAGATATAATATAGAAGTAGCAGTGTTAAGATTAAAGTTTATAGCATTAAATGTCTACATCAAAAATATAGAAATATCTCAAACCAACAATCTAACATCACACCCTTAAAGAATGGGAAAAGCAAGAAAAAAACAAAATAAGCAGAAGAGAAGAAGTAAGAAAGATCAAAACAACTGAACAAGAGACCAAATAACCACACACACACACACACACACACACACACACACACGTACACACACACATACAAAAGAGAAGATCAATGATATGAATAGTTGGGTCTTCAAAAAGATAAAATTGATAAACTGCTATCCTGCTATCTAGAATCATCATGAAAAAAGGAGAAAAGATCCAAATAAACAAAATCCGAAATGAAAAAAAAGATGTTACAACTTATAACACAGAAATACAATAGGTCATTAGAGACTATTATGAACAACTATCCATACACTCACAAACTAGAAAATCTAGAGGAAACAGACAAATTTCTGGATACATACAACCTTCTAAGTATAAAGGATAAAAAGCCTGAACAGACCAATAACAATTAGGAAGAATTAATCTCCAATAAAACATATCCCAGCAAAGAAAAGCCAAAGACTCTGTGGATTAACAGCTGAATATTACCAAATATACAAAGAAGCATTAATACCAATCCTGAAACAGTTCCAAAAATTCTCCTTAACTCATTCTACAAGGCCTGTATTACTCTGACTCCAAAACCAGACAAGAACACAAGAAAAAAGAGAAAACTGCAGACCAATATCCCTGATGAACATAGACACACAAATTGTCAACAAAACAATAGCAAATTGAATCCAACAGCACATCATAAAGATGAAATGCCATTATAAAATGGGCTTTATACCAGGGACGCATGGATGGTTCAACATATGCCAATCCATAAATATGACATATTACATAAATATAATTAAGGACAAAATCTCTACAAGCATCTCAACAGAGTCAAAAAAAGCATTCAATAAAATTCAGCATCCTTTCATGATAAAAACTGTTAACAAACTAGGCATAAAAGAAACATACTTCAAAATAATAATAATGGCCATATATAACAAACCCATAGGCAACATCAGATTGAACAGGGAAAAGTTTAAACATTTCACCCAGAACTGGAACAAGAGCAGGATGCCCACTTTCAACACTCCTATTCAGCATAGTACTGCCCTAGCCAGAGCAGTCAGACAAGGAAAAGAAATAAAAGGCAGCCAAATTAGAAAAGAGGAAGTTAAATTATCCCTGTTTACTGATGACATGATTGCATATCTATGCAAACCTAAAGATTCCACTCCAAAAACTCTTAGATTTTATAAATGAATTTAGTAGAATTGCAGGATGCAAAATCAACACATAAAAATCAGTGACTTTTCTATACATCAATAATGATCTAGCTGAGAAAAAAAAAAATCAAAAAGGCAATTCCATTTACAATAGCTACAAAAAAAAGTACCTAGGAATACATTTTTAAAAAGAGGCAAAAGATCTCTACAAACAACAACAACAACAACAACAAAACCCTACTAAACACTTATGAAAGAAATTGAAGATGACACAAATAGGAAAACATTCCATGCTCAAAGATGTGAAGAACTAATATCATTAAAATTACCATATTGCCTAAAACAATCTAAAGATTCAGTGCAATTCCTATCAAAATACCAATGTCATTTTTAACAGAATTAGAAAAAAAATCCCAAATTTCATATGAAATCCCAAAAAAATCTTAATTGCAAAAGCAATTCTAGCAAAAAGAACAAAGTTGGAGACATCACTTTACCTTACTTAAAATTATACTAGAAGGCTATAGTAACACAAAGAGCATGGTACTCTTATTAAATACCGACACATGGATCAACAGGACAGAATAGAGAGCCCAAAACAAAAAGCCATATATTTACAGCTTTTGTCTTTGAAAATATCAAGAAGAATATACATTGGAGAAAGAACACTTGCTGCAAATGGTGCTGGGAAAATTTGATTTTCATAAGCAGAGGAATGTAACTGGACCCCTACTTCTTACCATACACAAAAATCAACTCAAGGTAGATTAAAGATTTAAATGTAAGGCTGAAACAAATATTCTAGAATAAAACCTAGGAAAAACTCTTTTGGGCCTAGGTTTAGGCAAATAATTTATGATTAAGACCTCAAAAGCACAGGCAACAAAAACAGAAATAGACAAATGGGACTCTTCTGCACAGCACAGAAAATAATAAACAAAGTGAACAGAGAACCTGTACAATGGGAGACAGTATCTGTAAACCATACACCTAACAGGGCACTAGTGTTCAGAGTATACATACAAGGAACTCAACCTACTCAACGAAGAAAGAATATCCCATTACAAAGTGGAAAAACGGCATGTATGGAGTTTTCAAAATATATACAAATGCCCAACAGGTATGTGAAAAAAAGTATTCAACATCACTAGTCATCAGAAAAAAATGCAAATTAAAATGATAATGAGATAATATCTTACCCCAGTCAGAATGGTTATAATTAAAAAGTCAAAGAATAACAAATGTTGACAAGGATGTGAAGAAAAGGCAACTTTTATACATTGTTGATGGAAATTTAAACTAGCACAATCTTTGTGAAAAACTGAGTATGGAGATTTTCCAAAGAACTAAAAATAGAACTACCATTTGATGCAGCAATTCCACTACTGGATATCTACCCAAAGGAAAAAAAAAAATCATTATATTAAAAAGATAGCTGCATTTGTATGTTTATTTCAGCACTATTCACAATAGCAAAAATATGGAATAAACCTAAGTGTTCATCAGTAGATAATTGGATAAAGAAAATGTGGTTTGTATATGCAATGAAATACTGTTCAGCCATAAAAAGAAGAAAATCACATTTTTTTTTTTTTTTTGCAGTAACATGGATGGAACTGGATGTCATTATCTTAAGTGAAACAAGTCAGACACAGAAAGACAAATATTTCGTGTTCTTCCTTCTGAAAACTCTCATAACTGATGGTGAATGTGTAAATTAGTGCAAACACTTTGGAACGCTGCTTGGCAGTACTTACTAAAATTTAACATACCCAGCTCCACTCCCATTTATTTATTTAACTATTCATAGCAGCATCATTAACACTTGCCAATAACTGGAAACAATATAAATGCCTATAAGCAGAATCTAAAAAAATTATGGGTGAGAATACACTATAATTCCACAACAAAAATAAATTAACAAGCCAGGTGTGGTGTCCTCTGCCTATAGTCCCAGATACTAGGGAGGCTGAGGTAGGAGGATACCTTGAGCCCAGAAGATCAAGGCTGCAATGAGCTATGACAGTGACATTACAGTCTAGCCTGGGTGACAAAGAGACTTATCTCTTGAAAGAAAAATGAATAAATAAATTGTTCACACATGCTAAATCATGGCTGAAGTTCACACCAAAAAAATGTTGAGTAAAAGAAGTCAAAAACAAAAAGAATATATACTTTCCATAAAGTTTAAAAATAAGCAAGGCTAATCTGTAGTTTTAATATATTTACAAAAAAAAACTTGTACACAAATATTGATAGCAAAAACTCATCATAGTTAAAGGTGGAAACAACTAAAATGTCCATTAATTAATTAACAAATAAAATGTGGTATATCTATAAAATGGGATATATTTCAGCCATGAAATGAGTGAAGTACTCATATGTGCTAAAACATGGATGCACTTAAATAACATCATACTTAGTAAGAAAAGTTAGAAACAAAAGACATATATTGTATAATTCCATTTATATTAAATATGCAGAACAGACAAATCCATAGGGACAGAAAGTAAATTAGTGGTTTCCTGGAGATGAGGGAATGGAGAATGATTATGGGATTTCTTTTTAGGGTGGCAGAAGTTTTCCTGGAATTACTCAGTTGCGATGACTCTGCAACATTATGAATGTTTTAAAAATGATTGAATTGTGCATTTTAAAATGGTGAATTTTATATTATGTAAATTTTATCTCAATAATAATAAATGAACAGAAACAAGCAAATAAAAAACCTCTTTTGGTTTTGAAAGTCAAGTTATATTTATTTTGGTACAGGATAGCAGTGACTAGCAAAGGATATGAGTGAGCTTTGAGATTCCAGTCATACTTTCTTTCATCTGAGTAGTGGTTTTATAGGTGTATTCATTTTGTAAAAATTAATAAAGTAATTTTGTAATGTATGTAATATTTTTAAAGTATGTTATTTCAGTAAAAGTTATAAAAACAAAATTTACAATTAAAAAATGTTTTAGAGCCAGTTATAATTCAATACATAGTAACTTAAAATTATATCAAGGAATTATTAAAATACACAATGTAGCCTCACAACTAGCAATCTATAGGTTGTTATCTGGATGCTTATTGAACTGAATAATCCATCAATCTTGAAAAGAAAAATCAAATAATTAGCAATTTTAAAGGCATGAATCAAAGATTCACATTTATTTTTAGTATATGTGCTGCCGAAGCGAGCACAGATTCACATTTATTTTTGAAATATTTGCAGTGGAAATATTTAAAAACAGCAACTACTAAAATTATCATGTAAAATAATCAATAGCCTCCAATTTGAAAACAATGTGGCATTTCATAGTCAGAGGCTACATTTGGAAAACTTTTGCCTTTACTTATTACTGTCTTCAAGAAACTTTCAAAAGACAGATGATATTAGAATACCACTGTTGCAATAATAGCTCTTTGATTTTTTTTTTAATCTCTAACTGTAACTGGAAAATTCTGAACATGCTCCAAAATTGTCACTGTGCTTTTATCCAGATGTTTTCAACCAAAGACACTTAGGTCAAAACACTTGGCTATAGAGCAAACTTAACCATTTGATTATTTATTTTATTTTCTCATTTCTACTTTTGAGAAGAATCCTGCATAATTTTTATAAATATAAAGCAACATTTTATATTTAAGGATTTGTTTTTGTCTCAAAAGAATCTATGGTGAATGACAACCAGAATCACTTCGCACATTAGATTCTATCCAGTGTGTTTTTGCAATATTCAGTAGATTTAGTACACAGATTTAGCAGTGAAAATGACTATACAGTGCCTACTGTAAAAATGAAATATAATACAAGTTAGTCAAATTTTTAGATTTCACAGACTCACTGCTCTAGATAAACAATTCTAAAAATAAACTGGATAAAAATATGCTGAATAATATACAAGAGCAGATTTATCAGCAAAATTTATAAATACAGAATTTGATTTAGTAAGAAATTAATCTCTTCTTCTTCCAATTGAATTTGCCCTTCATTCATTTCCATAAGTCTTCTCTGTTAACTAAAAAAATAATACAGCTAGCATAGGTTTCTCCATTTTCCAAGTGGTCACATTTCTAAAGTTATAAAAACTTATTTTAACAATGTTATTATTAAATCTTATTGCTTTCTAAGTACATAAATGACAGTGACATATCCAAATGGCAAAATGAGCCCTCACATAAAAAAGAGAAAAACAATTTTTAATTAATCAACATTATTTTGGAAAGTGAGGCAAAAATAATAAATAATAGCTTATCCTCTCTTCTAGCATGTCATAACATTTGATGCAATTCCTATTATTAATAATTTAAAATAAAATAAGAATAAGCCCCAGAAAGCACAAGAACATAAAATGACTTTAACAAGAAAGCTGTTGCATCTCTTTGGAAATACCAAGTACCAAGTTTAGCATTAACAAACTAATGCCAACACAAAGTGGGAGGAAAAGTAGTTCTCACTCTTCCTGGCAGCATATTCTAAAATTGGACCTCGCCTGGAATGAACTGCTGCTCTGTTCACTGAGTCATTGCCTATGAAATTTCCATTTTGGCGGTCTAATTTGGCTAATTTCCCACAAATGGACATGAGACAAGCTTATTTCTTTCACATGCAGTATTATGTCATTTCACACTGCAGTTATATCCCTCCACTGTGTAAACAGGAAAGGGAAATAAGTCTTGACAAAGATTAATCATTTCTTGACTTTATTCTAAGGAAAGACTGGCTTAGAGTTGAAATGTTTTCATTTTGGCTACCATTTGCAATTTTCATTGTTAAATGTATTTATTTTTTGAACTAACAAAAATTGTGTGTATTTATCATGTACAATCTGTTTGAAAATATGTATACGCTGTGGAATAACTAGATGGAGCTAATTAACACATGCATTACCTCACATACTTTTTGCGGTGAGAACACAAAATCTACTAGATTTTGATAAACTAGTATTATTTGTCACTATAGTGAGTTTTTATTTTTTTATAATGGGCTTTGTTCTCTTTTCCAAGTGTATTCACTTAGCTATATTTTATTCAGAATGTAAGATACTTGCTTGATAATTGCCCTATCCCTTACCACATGATTGGTGAAGTTTCAGGATTCTCCATGCTAAACTTCAGTAGTTGTTATTCCCAAGTAATAAAGTCTTTATATCCTTATTTTCAGCTAGTGTACCTATGTGAAATAATTACTTTCTAATTAAAGGCCTTGTTATTTTTTGTTTCAGAAAATTAAAATGTGCTTGTGTATCCAATATAAGAAAAGGAAAAATTATTTCAAAAATTACAGGTGTAAAATCATTTATTTATGTGCTATGGCTTTCTCATTTGGGAACAAAATGTTTGTTTTCTATAATTTCCAAAAGATCACTCTCAGGTTTTCCACTTAATATATCTGGGATTCCAATCTAGAATAAATCAAAATATAGCAATAATTTACAAATTATTTCCCAAAGTATTTTGCTATAATTAAAGTTGCCAGTCACAATTCTGTTTAAATTTTAATTTAGAACAGTTTAGCCTAATTGCTGCTTAAATTTTAGATTCTTAGAACTTTTTGAAATAGATTTTGATAATCTGCACATTGAAATATTTCTCATCATAACTCTCTGTCCGTGTAGTGAGAATAACCACTGCCATTCTATTTAAATCTGTTTAATTCTAATACATAACCATCTAGAACTTGATTATATATTATGCCGACTTTTTGTTTCTGTCTAGCTTGTAATGTGTGTAGGTAAAGGGCAGAATTTGTCAAATATGTGCTAAAAATGTTTGTTTGAATGAAGTAATGCAACATACTTTTGTGTTATACTTCATAGTCCCTCACACAGAGTAGGCGTTCAATAACCACCAGCTGCTTAATAAGCTGGTAATGATAAGAAGTAGTCTAAGGATTTATAGCTAGTGCTCATAAGAATAATTATTTCCATTGTTTAAAATACTGAGTTAAGATATTTTCCATAGGCAAAATGATGGTTAATGTGTTTTGCATGTGCATAAATGTCAGCAGAAAACTAGAATGAGATGTATTGTTCTTTTGACAATGCAGGACGGCAAAGTCACCATCGAACAAAATGTAATTGCTAGGTAATTAATTATACTATTATTTACTCTCTCTTTTTTTGCACTCCATGCTCATTGAGTTATCACCACTGGCAGTCAGGTCAACAATAAAATGTGTTACATTAGGGTGAAAAGAGAAAAGAGGATGTGATTTCTGTGACTGAGTTCCCACACACCATCAATTGCCATACCATGTTAGCTAACGAAAGAGAGGATTATGAGTAAGGAGCCCCAAGGATTGCGTCAAAGTTGGCTTTTGGGCAGTCCCAGTCCTGTTTCTTCCAGTTTGGGAGAAATACAGTTAAAACTGAATCTAACAAAGTTTATCATAAGAAACTACTGAAATTAATGACTAAGCAGCATCTTCCAAATTAAAGAAATCTGGTTTGTTATATTAATAAGCACCAAATAAAAATACCTGAATATCTGTAGTAGAAGAGAGTACTAGTAAGAAATAAATGGAAGCCGGAGATGACACAGCTCATTTTGATGCAGAGTAGTCTCGGCTTGTATTGTAAAAGGTTGAAGAGTCCTGCAAATTCTCGAAGGGAAATAACATTATAAACATCAAATGTTAGTCTAAGAACATTTGATGGAGACAAACAAGATAAATTGATCTCAGTGTCTAATACTGTGGAAAATCTAAAACATGCACAGTTTATTCGGAGATAGCCATAGTTTATCACTTCGTAATGAATTAAACATGTCCTATCATCTTTCCATAAATATTCCTGAAAATATTTCATTACATAACTTTGTTAATATTAATCAAATGTAATTTTTATAGTATCCAAGAAATCCTTAGGGACATTTTTAATCTTCCTTTCTCTTTCTGATAGGTGCCTATATATTCAATAAGTCACCAAATTATATTCATTTCCTCAATTCAGACACAGCTCTTATATGTCTCTCTTCTCACCACTCTAGTCCAAGCCTTCATCACAACCAACCAGAATTATTACAATAGACTCCTGACTGCACTATTTCCCCCATCGAATCCACATTATACACATCCGCTATATTAATATTTTTATATAATCACATTCGACTTCCCTTCTCAAGTATCTTCACGGCTTTCAGTCATATCCAGAATAAAGTCCTATCTACTCTGACTGGTTTGCATTGCCCTCCAGAATTTGGCTCCATACTGGCAGTCTAACCCTAATACCCAGCACTTGTCAAATATAAGCCCTGAATTTGGGTTAAGCTGTTTTTCACAGTGTTGTGTGGCCAATTCCATTTTGCGTTATTTCCTTGTGCTTTTCTCCCAGGCTGGAATTCACCAACACTCTTCTTTATATAATTAAATGTAACCACCCATTATACTCCAGCTCCTGCCCCTCCTTTTTCTCCAGGACATTTATTTGGCGTCTGAAAACATGTTTGCTGATTTTGTTTAGTTGTAAAATAGTTAATATGTGAATTTCTATGTCCTCTCCAAAATTAAGATATGACTCTTATTTTACTCTTCTTATCTGTATCTCTAGTATTCCACCTTGCATTCTGCAAGTAGTCAATAAATTAACTTGAAATATACAAAGAGGACCATAGTTAAAAAATGGTTGCCAAAGGCCCCATCTACTTAGACTTGATAAACACATAAAATTCACTTTTAATGACTGTTTTGCTTTTTATGGATTGTTTTGTGCTTAGACAATCTGTTTTCTAAACCCTTGGTCCCTAGCCATTTTGGCACCAGGGACTAGTTTAGCAGAAGAAAATTTTTCCATGGACAGGGGGATGGTTTTGGAATGATTCAAGCACATTACATTTATTGTGCACTTTATATTATTATCACATATTCACCATAATGTACAAACAGTGAGATCCCTGAGCTTGTTTTCCTGCAACTAGATGGTTTCACTTTGGGGTGATGGGATACAGTGACAGATCATCAGATATTGGATTCTCATAAGGAGTGTGCGACCTAGCTCCCTTCCATGTGCAGTTCACAATAGGGTTTGTGCTCCTATGAGAATGTAATGCAACTGCTGATCTGACAAGAGGTGGAACTGAGTTTTGCTCCCTTGCCTGCCACTCACCAAATGCTGTGCGGACCAGTTTCTAACAGGCCATGGACTAGTACCTGTCTGTGGCCTGGAGTTGGGGACCCCTGCTTTAAACCACAGCACACAATTTGCTTTTTAAAAAATTGCTAAGCAAATCTATTATATATATAAATTTCAGCTCGGCCTGACATTTCAATTATTACATATTATGAGTGAGTTGCATTTAATTTGAGTTTCATCATCACGAACTTATCAAGTGGATCTGTTTGATACCAATAATTACCAAGGGATTATGAATATTTCCATTAGGGAGTTAATCATTGCTTTATGTGGAATGAAGGAACAGTCATAAATAACCTGTAATACTAATGCCTTCTCTATTTTCCTGGATGAGAATATGAAACATTTAATCCACATAGAAAGAGGATCCTCATATTTCAAGAAGTTTCAATTTACTATTCAAGGCTTTCAATTATGTAACACTACAATGAGATAACTGGTAAAAATGTCAAGATTAGCATGTTTAAACTCATGATAAATATGCTCAACAGGATCCCCCAGAATCAAACCTTCCTGCAAGGCATTGTTTATTGTGTTTTCAATTGGCAAAATGTTAATAAATCAAAGACTGAAGATGAACAAAGGGCAAATGAGGTAAGATTAAATCATGTCCCATTGTTTAAACAAAAAGGCAAGCTTATGCCAACACTAACAGAAACACTAATATGTTTTTGTAGTCAAACTTCTGTCTGTAATTACATGCCATATCAACCATCATGCTGGAACAACAATATTGAAAGAGAAATCTTTTGGAAAAACTGTAAGCCCATGGACAATCACAAGATTTTTATCTTCAAGAAAAAAAAATAATCCTTTGAAAATTCTATAGACAATAACAAAAGCATAGCTTATGATAGTTTTAATGGGAAGAAATAGATCTGAGGGATAAAGAAAACGTGACAGAGTTTTAAAATATCTATATGGTTATATTTCTTAATGGATGTCTATGAACCTTGTGTTCACCTCAGGTCTCTGCATTTTCTATGGGAAAATAATAATCTACTCAGGAGGACTTAGCTAGTGACAACATATTTCTAAAATGGGCTTAAAATCTTTTTAAAATGCTAAGGGAAAACAGTTAAATGGTTAAAGACAAAATTCTATTTCTTTGAATTACAAATTTATGTATATCTTTTGCTTTTTCATTTAGTAAGAACAACCAACTTAAAAATTATAAAGACAGTAAAGATGCATATCAAGGTGGCAAATATTAAAGTACACTGTGAAAGTGCCATAATAATTGTTATCCCCAAGTATCCACATGTAAACAGTATTGAAAGCAACTAATACTGTTTGCTACCAGGACAACGTTGTAAAAAAAGAAAAAGTAGAAGTACTTCTCATTAATGTCTTATATAAAATATCTCCATTATTATCTGAGTCATGTATAAACACACTGCCATCTAAAATCAGAAAATAACTTCTGAGTGTACAGACAAACTTGCAGTAATACTGTGACTGAAAAATGGGCCATAAGAATAATGGCTGAGAGAGAGATGGTGACCATGTAAGAGATCTGTCTAATTTAAATGTAAATAAAAGAGATGCATGGCCAGAACTGGTATATACCCACAAGGAAATAGGATGGAGTATGAGGGATGTAAAAGAAATCAATAAAGGTGGAAGAGAG
This sequence comes from Saimiri boliviensis, assembly GCF_048565385.1. NCBI lineage: Eukaryota > Metazoa > Chordata > Mammalia > Primates > Cebidae > Saimiri > Saimiri boliviensis. The sequence continues at coordinate 52,507,966 of NC_133470.1, forward strand.
CAAATGGTTATAAACAACATAGTCATGAAACTCAAGAGTCGAATGGGAGAGTTGGAAATATTTCCTCTTTGTTTTGAGCTACACACACACACACACACACACACACACACACACACACTTAATAGCTACTAAGTGAAATACATTTGTAATCTGAGCTGGGTAAATTTTAATGTGAATTGTAGTTCTGACTTTGCCACAATTACCTCAGAGGATTGTGAGGATCAAATATAATAGTTGTGAAAGTGCTACATAAACTGTAAAAGGCTATACTCATTTAAGATAGATGGTATCCACTCAAAATATAGACAAAATTATCTCACTTCAGCTCTAAGAGTGAGCCAGCAATGAGTTCTCTAGGGCATAGAAGGGAGAAAAATCTCCCTCTGATCTATGTCCAGATTGTCTTGGAAGAACAGGCTGTATACTCATTGCATGAGCTGGCATTGAATGCAGAGCAAATACATTAGCAAACTGGTCTAATGGACCTGTTGTCAATGACACAAAAGAACTGTGTGGAGAAAAATCCTTCCTAATCTGTAGAAGAAATAAATTCCTTTTCCTCTTTCTTAACCTTTGCAAATGTTTATTGCCTACACAACCCTGATATTAATTTGTGCTAATTTCTCCACTTTGAGGAGGGAAAACAAGGGGTAGGAAAGGAAACGAACATTCACCAAAACATGCTGAAACATATACAACATTATCCTTTCAATACAACCTACTGGGGTAGAAAAATAAGTCTAGGATGTAACACATATATTCACACTGCTATGACCATTTTACATTACAACTAGCAAACTGAGGCTTAGTGAGACTAATAACTTATATAAGGCCAACTTATTCAAAAACACAAAGCAAACATTTCACTCTGGGTCTGAGTGGTAACAAAAGCCCTTGTATTTTCCACAACAAAAACACACCGTCTCATCATTTAAAAAAAAAAAAAAAAAAAAAAAAAAAAAGAATGATAAACAGCTAAGAAGAACCAAAACCTATTTTTAGCTTTTTTTTTTGTTGAGCTCTACCATTAGACTTTCAATATTTTTGTACTGTGTAAAATTTCCATTGTTTAATGTAAAACACCAAATCCTCAATCTCTCATTATTTAATGCTAGAGGGCTCAAACCGCTTTTCCTTACAAGTACAAACAATAACTAATAATTGCAAAATGCCCGAAATCTTTCAAGAAAAAGCACAAAAATCACAAAAAACAAAAACAAACAAACAAAAAAAAACTGAAAAGACCTTATGAGCAATCTACTCAAACCACCTCAATTTATAAATAAGGAAATTAAGGCTCAGATAGGTTAAGTGACTTGCTCAGGGTCACACAACTTGTCAGTTCCAGACTCAAGGTCAGAATTTAGATCTCCAAACTTGTAGTCCAGGGCTGTGCTCTTTTTGCAAACCACAAATAAATGACTGCACTTAAACATTTAGTCCAGAATATCCTCAAAATGGACTGTAATAAAAGTAAGCCACATGGCGAGGAATGAATATAGAGTCGGTTCATACCAAAAATGAGCAGCTGCCAGTCACAGTGATAAGATCTGTTTCTTTCTGAGAACCATGGTTTCCTGCCGCATTGGGGAATCCGAACTGGGCCTCTCCCTCCCGTCCAAAGAAGTCAGAGTCAGGATGTACGTTCCACTCCGCTTTGGTTGGCGTCAGTAGTTCTGAGACACTGTTTTCACAAAGGGTGCTCGAAGGAGTCAGAGCGTCTGTGTCCACCGTGAGCTTACTGCTGGGTGTCAAAGCCTGGGGCTCTGGACTGGAGTTTTTCACGGCCAAAGAGCCCAGAGATCCCAACGGCCCCACAGTTACACTTGAGACCTCATCCATATCTAAGGGGCTCTGCTGAAAACCCGTGGCGGCCGTTCCAAAAAAGAGAGAGGTATCCAGACTTTGAGGAGGGTCGCTGGTGGCCATCAAGGCCGGAGGGTCCACAGCCTGCCCTAAGGAATTATTATTATTATTATTATTATTAGCGGGGAGGTTCCCCGCCAGAGTGGAGCTCACGGAAGCCACGTCAATAGTCAAGATTCCCGAGTTCACCAATGCCGTGTCCAGCACTGCAGCAGAAGTGCCGTCAGGCACATCGGAGAAGAGAGACACTATCTCTGCATCGCTGAGATCATTCTGTCCCTGGCTGGTAAGTTCACTGCTGGGTGTAAGAGAATTTGCCGCTTCCAGCTGAGCTAAGAGATCCTGGCCCACCTTGTGCCTTTTGGCCATGTGCGTCTTCATGCTGTGCTTGGATGTGAAGAGTTTGTTACAAGTGGAGATCGGGCAACGGCTTTTCCAAGTGTCCACATCCTGCAGGTGTTTCTTGGAGTGAATATAGAGGCTACTGCGAGCGGAGAACCTGGCACAGCAGCCTTCCACAGGGCACACGAAAGGCTTCGTGCCCAGGTGGGTTATGCTGTGGCCTTTCAGATGTTCGGCCCTCGTGAAAGACTTCCCACAGCCTTCCACGGGGCAGGTGAACCTCCGGTCATCGTCGTGCTTCCTTTTGTGCCTTAAGAGTTTGGACATGCTGGTGAAGTTCCAGCCACAGCCATCAAAGTCACAAAGGAAAGGTCTCTCGCCGGTGTGACTCCGCAGGTGAATTTTCAGCCGGCAGGCCTTGTCATACTGTTTGCTGCAGCCAGGAAAAGAGCAGGAGAAGAGTTCCTGTTCCCTGAAATGGGCGCGGTTATGGGAAAACAGAGCACTCACTGTGATAAACGTCTTCTTGCAGCCGGAAAACGCGCACTGGTAAGGCCTCTCGGGCTCGAAGTGGCTGCGCTGGTGGGCGCTGAGTTTGGCCTGCGTGGGGAAACTCTCGTCGCACACTTCGCATTTGAACGAGTTCTCCTGCTCGTGGCCCTTCATGTGCGCCTTGAGGTTGTACACGGTGGTGAAGCTCTTGCCGCAGCCCTCCGCCGGGCAGCCGAAGGGCCGCAGTTTGTCGTGCGACTGCAGGTGCCTCTTGAGCTTGTAAGAGGTGGTGAAGGTCCAGCCGCAGCCACCCAGGGGGCATTTGAAGGGCCTCTGGCCCTGGCTGCTGCTGTGCGTCAGTAGGTGCACCTTCAGCTGGTGCTTCTTGGCGAAGGTTTGCCCGCACTGCGCCTCGGGGCACAGGTACAGCACCACGCCTGGGGCCGAGCCCAGCGGTCCGCGGGGGCCCAGGGCGGCGGCCGGGCCCTCCGCCTCCTCCTCGGGCGCCGGGGCAGGCGCGGGTTCGGCCGACTCGGCCAGCAGGAGGTCCGGCGGCAGCTCAGGGCAGTCACCGGACTGCGCGGCCTGCGGGAGCGCAGCCTGCGGGAGCCCGGCCTGCGGGGCGATCAGGCACCCGGGCTGCTGGGCAGGCGCGGCCCCCGGGTCCCAAGCGTGTGGTGGGGGCGTGGCCAGGGTGAGGACGCCGTTCTCAAAGCGCAACAGCAGGTCCTGGTTGTGGATAGTGACTGTGCCCGCGAAGGCCGCGGCGGGGCCGGGGGCGGAGATGGGGGCCGGAGTGGAAACCGCGGACAGGCAGCGAGGGCCCAGCGCAGGGCGGCCCCCGGGGTTCGCGCCGCTCTTGCTCCCCTGGAGCCCCGGGCCCGCCTCGGCCTCCTCCCTCAACACAGGCCCTGCGGCCTGACCCGAGCCCGCGGTCTCCACGTCGCCACCCACCGGGTCAAGCAGCACCAGGAAGAAGTCGTCGCCGCCGCTGCCGCCGCCGCTAGGTTGATCCGGCCTCGGCGCCAACAGGCTCGGGCCCGGGCCCCGTGAAGCCGTGCGGGCCTGCTCGCGCCGCCGCCCGGGCCCGCCATCTTGGGGGCCTCGGAGCAGCAGGAGGCGGCGCGTGGGGACCTGGCCCGCCAGCGGGTCAGGGCCTCGGTGGACCCGGCCGCCGCCCGCGGGGATACCGCCGCTGCCGCCGCCCTGTAGGGTCCCGCGAGCCGGGAGCAGCTTCGGGATTTCCATCTCTGCGTCCGTGAGGCTCGGCTGGAACCGGAGCCGCGGCGGAGGCGCGACCCCGCCCCCTGCCGCGGGCCCGAACACGTTCCTGAAAGGGAAAAAAAAAATGTGCAATGCGCAGAAACTGGCCCTATCAGATATTAAAACGTATTTAACGCCACGGTGATTTAAATATTCTGTTACTGGGTCTCTGGAACAGAACAGAAAGCCCAGAGGTCGAGCCTGGTATGCCTAAATACGTTCTACCATTAATATAACTAAGCAACTAAGGAGGTCTTCTGAGGTAATGGGGAAATGACGACAGCTTGTTCATTAACGCTGTGGAACACCTAAGTAGCTATCCGCTAAAAGCAATTTTAATCCGTGACTCATTGTATATACCCAAATAAACACACCCCGGCCCCTCCCAGTGTTAGACGTGTTGCTTCGTACTTTTTGTGTGTGAAAATTTGATTACGTTCTTGCATGTTCTTCACATGTACCCCAAAACCTAAAATGCAATTTAAAAAATAAATTTAAAAAAATTAAATAAATAAGAAAAAAAAAAAATGATTACGGACTGCCCAGCTGGCTGGCTGGCTGGCTGGACCGATGGATGAAAGATACTTCCTGAGAGAATAAACTGTCTCTGTGTCAGCATTAGACCACCATAGTGTTGGCATTTCTGCTGAAAGTGTCCTTCCCTTTCCCACCTCCCCGCGGGACAACTGCCATACTCACGATTGTCTTGAGCAGAGTCCTCGGTAAAATTTGCCACATAGTTCAATTTTTGTCTTGCTGATACAGAGATTACAACGAGTGAGCAATGTGGCCAAAACACCTTAGCACGGTTCAGTCTAGAAATGCAAAGCCTGGAGGATGAAACAATTTATACCGAAATCTGGAAAAAAAACCAGCCCACTCCAGGCTTCTCCTGATACAGTGCACAACCCAAACCAACTCTTCGCCCTTCCACCATCGGTTGTACCGTGATAAATTTCATGTCCAGGCTCAAAGCACAATGAGGGCCTTCCTCAGTTGACTCCGCATGCTCTAGCACATGGAGGCCTCTGGGCAGGAGTTCCGGTTAAATGTGTTGAGGTTAAACCCTCAGTCACCGCAATGGACTCTGTCGGGGACCGGTCCGGGACGGCACGTCTGCCGGGGGTCTCTCGACCTGCAAGAGGGTCCCAATACCTGGAAGAGAGCGTGCGCTTGAAGAAATAAAGACAGAAAGTACCGGGGTCTGGAGGACTGGGTAAGCCGTGCCTAAACAGCGAATTTTATTTTTCAAAGGCCGGGAATAAATACACTTTCTTTGCTCTGGTTTATGGCATTGCAAGAGGAAATGCAAATCTACACCTTACGTGGCCTGTACAATAGAGAAGTCAGATACGCAATCAGTGGTTGCAAGAGGAAATGCAAATCTATACCTTACATGGCCCATACAATAGAGAAGTCAGATACACAATCAGTGGTTGCAAGAGGAAATGCAAATCTATACCTTACATGGCCTATACAATAGAGAAGTCAGATACACAATCAGTGGTTGTAAAAAGTAACGGAATTTCCTGTGATCACAAAGCTTGTTTACATCCAGACATTATTCCTCATGGCTGCAGGTATTTCTGGTTTGATCTTGTTTTAGGACTGAGATGTGAAAAGGTTTTCTGGTTTTGCTCATCAGAATATCTTTTAACCAGATTCTCCTTTGTCTGCTCCTGACTCAACTTATCTCAACTCCCCCATTCAGGAGTCTCTGAAAGCGGTTCTTAAAGAAACAGTCATAAAGATTAAAAGCAGAAACTGGTTGCTGGTAGGGAGACACTCAGTCTAGCAGCACCGCAGAGTTTTAGGCCCAAACGATATCGTGGTTGATATTAGAAACTGATCAGTCATCTTTCAGTCCCTTCTTTCTGATAGCTCAACTGCCTCCAGTAGGAAACTGTGTTTGGGATCAAGCTCACCGTACAGTGAGACCCACACCTTTTGGGGGTCTCACACGGGAATGAATGTTCCCCACAGACTCTGCCAAGTAAAAGGCACAGACGATCATGTCCAATCGCCCTGGTGTACCTGCTCGCATTTGAGTGTGGTGGCCCAGTCCTGCTGGGCCTGCGGTGCCTAATGATCCTATTAACGGTGACGACATTCCTCCAATTTGTATGTCAGGAATGAGTTGGGAATTGACACAGATATAGGGTGAAATATCTGAGATGAGAAGACTTACAGAGAGATGACTAGATTGGCGGTGGTGGTGGTGGTGGTGGTGGGGTGGGGGCGAGTAACCCGTTGTTTAAATACTCCCAGCTCTCTCGCCCTCTTTTAATGACAGCGGACACTTGGTCTCTTGACTGGAAGATCAAGTTTTTCATCCATAACTATTCAAACCTCTTCAAAATTTCTACTCCACATACTTTTCTTTCTGGTACTTTTCCTGGAGGAAGCGTTTGTCACATCTGAGCTGTAGAAGAGTGCATAAACTGTATCTGTATGGTTTAGATTATTTCACAAAAGTAGACACCTGTGTAACCAGAACCAAGGTCAAGCAATAGGCCACTGCCAGCCTTCCGGAATACAACCACCATACTCCTCCCAATCACAACCCACATTCTCCTATACGGGTATAGTCATTGCCCTGACTTTGTAATAATCATTTCACTGCTTTACTTTATAGCTTTATCACTTTTGTACGCATCCCTAAACAATAGAGTTGATATGCAGTTGTCTAAATGAAATCGTAAGGCATGCTCCCTTTTATAGCTTGCTTCCGTCACTCTGTATTATACCTGAGAGACTCGTCCATGGTGTTCATAATAGCTGTAAGTAAGCACATCCTTTGTCTCCATCGTTGACTGTCGTTCCAGCATACGCTTATAGCAGAGTGATTGTGGTACGATTACGCCACTCCATTCTACAGCGGATGGACATTAGGATTGCTTCTAATTTTCAAGGATTATCATGAACATTCTTGCACATTTCTCATGGGACACATGTGTAAAAATCTCTCTAGGGTGTATATCCAAGAATAGAATCACAGGGCCATAGGGTATGGATATCCTCTGCTTTACTAGATGATGCCAAATTGTTCTCTGTAGTGGTTGGGCCAGTTGTCAATCCCACCAGCAGCACAGAGAGTCCCTACTGCTCCACATCTTCACCTACACCACGTATTGCCAGAATTTAAATGTTGCCAGTCTACTCGTGGGCAATACCCAAATTACTATTAAGCTTTTGCACATTTTCGTGTTTATGAGCCTTTTGGAGTTTCTAGTCTGAGGAAGGCCTATTCAAATTTACCTCTTCTAACCCATTCTATTTTTCACCTGGTACTTTCTGACTTGATGAGTCTGTTAAATATTCTAAATACGAGTCCACACCTGTGGCCAAAATATTCCCCGGCTCTGTTTGTGTTTTCCCTTGCATTGTGTTGTGTTTGGTGAGCAGAAGATCTTAACTATAATATAGTCAAATTCATCATTTTTCCTGATGGTTAGTGCTTTTTTAAGAAATCTGTTTTAATAAATCTTTTCTTTTCTAAGAAACCGTGGGCCATGAAAGCAATCTCTATATTTTCTTCTAAAATATGTATGCTATTGCCCTTCACAGGCAGGTCTTAATCCAACAACAATTGATGTCTGTTTGTGTATGGTGTTGAGTAGAGTTTATTTATTTATTTATTTATTTATTCATTTATTTATTTATGTGAATATCCAGTTTTCTCAGGAACCACTTATTGAAAATTCTGCCTTTTGCCAAGTGATGTACAGTGCCATAAATGAAGTATCTATACACATATGGGCCAGTTTCTACACTCTCTATTAAGTGCTCGGCCCCATTTGTCTGTTTTAAATACCACTGTCTTAATTACTAAAGACCGATAGTCAAGTTTGATATTTGGATAGGGCAAGTCAGGTCTACCTTGTTCTTCAAAAGTGTCTTGGCTAACTTTGGCCCATTTCAGTTCCACTTAAATTGTAAACTCATCATGAAAACTTCAACCAACAGCTAGTTTGGAGTTCTAATTCAGGTTGTGCTGAAATTGTAGGTTTGACCTCTCAGTATTGAATGTTTGATCCATGGTTGTGGTCTGTATCTCCTTTTAATAAGCTCTCCTTTGATGTGCCCAAATAACATTTTATATATTTCCCAGAAGGTAATTTTTTTTTTATCCTAGCCACGTCATAGCTTGTAAATCCTGTGTTGGAAATTTTCATTGTCTAAATTTGTAGCTGGTAAATAGGATGCAATTGGTTTTTGTTCATTAACATTTTATCCTACGGGTGTATAAACTCTTCTATTGATTCTAATAATTGGTCTGTAATACTCTGTAGAATTTTATGTACACTGTCATATCATCTGCAAACAGTGCCAGTCTTTCTTCTTCCTTTCCAAATATCTTATTCCTTTTTCTTGCACCACTGCTCGGTTCGGAACCCCACCCCCACCCCCAGCATACCATTGAATAGAAGTGGCAGTAGTGGACATCCTTACTTGATGCAGCTCTTAAAGAGAAAGCTTTCAGTGATTCTCTACTAAGAATAATGCTTGCTGGAGATACTGAGTTCTGTAGCAGTATGGATCCAGTCAGGAGATAGAAAGCACACAGTGATCTAGAAGGAGAAAGTTTAATATAAAGAATCATTAAACTATGAAAAAAGATCTTGTATAGCAGGCGTCCCCAAACCATGGCCCGCGGGCTGCATGCGGCCCCCTGAGGCCATTTATCCGGCCCCCCCACCACACTTCAGGAAGGGGCACCTCTTTCATTGGTGGTCAGTGAGAGGAGCACAGTATGTGGCGGCCCTCCAACGGTCTGAGGGACAGTGAACTGGCCCCCTGTGTAAAAAGTTTGGGGACGCCTGTTATATAGGATATAAGACAACTCTATCTGGGGTTTTCTGGGGCTGGGGGCAAGTACCCAAGGAAAGACAAATTTAGAATGAAAACTTCTCCCAAAGGCTGGATTTTACACCACATTGGAGAAGAACCCACTGGATGGCAGAGAAGTTCCACAGGTTTGCCAGTACCTGAGCTGCTCTGCAAAGCCAAAACTGGTCTACAGTCAGAGAGGAAGCAAGAAGGCACCCTTTGGAGCACGGTAGTATGGACGAGCCATAGCTCGTGTCTAGTATGTGGCTGTGAGGTAGGGGTTGGGGGTCCTGGCTCGGTTGGAGGCCTGAAGTAAACAATGACCCATGCACAGGATCAAGGTGGGGGGCTCAGTGTTGAGAGGGTTGCAGTACTGAAAGGATTACAGGAACCTGGTCGGGTGTGTGTGTGTGTGTGTGTGTGTGTGTGTGTGTGTGTGAGTGTGTGTGTGCTGGGGGGTGGGGCTATGCAGCAAGTCAGCAGAGGGAAGCAGTGGACAAATGACTTGGAGTACAGGGTGTCCCTATCAAGAGGGCCACGGAAAGCTGATCATCAGGCCACACCAGGACTGAAGGTTTGCTGAGGGACAGTTGTTCTGGGCCTAGGCCTGGGACAAAGCATCCTCAATGTCCTCACCTCTGCACCTCTGAGAGTCAGAAATCATAGAAGTACCACTTCCGTTTTCAATGTCTGTCCCTCCAGAGCCCTCTATTACGTAAGTGTAACATCCTGCTCTTCACTGTTACTTTAAAGGAGAGATACATTAAAAATCTCTCTATTATCAGAGAATATATATTGAAGGGCGAATTTGGAGGTGGGAGGCAACAAACTGATAACCAGCTTCATATCTTTCATCAGGTTCGAGAAGTACCTGCTCTCTGTAGTCGGTATGAACAGTAGGCACCCTACCTGCCAGGGTTGCAGCTGTTGGCTGCACAAGGGAGATGATCTACCACCCTGTTGTTGCTCTGGTAAGCCTAGACTTCACCACTGGGTAATATGTCCATGTAACAAAACTGCACTTGTACCCCCTAAAGGTATACAGATAATACTAATGATTAAAGAAATAGGTCTGTCTATTTCGGGGGGGTTAGTTGACTATTTAGGTTTCTTGGTAGGCCCAGTGCTCCCTGGCCTGGACTGAGTTTGCTACAAAACCCAGCCTCTGGCACAAAGGAGCATCACTGGCTCAGGGCATAGAGCCTGTGAGCCCTGTAGTCTAGCCCCACCCAGGACTTGCCTGCTCCACTCACAAGGAGAGCTTTATTGTGTTGTGAGATTGCTTCTTCCACCACAAATGTGACTAGCAAATGTTCTCTTCAGGAATAGACTAATTTCATTTATACCTTAAATGCTGATCTGTTCTCCTGCACTAGAGCTAAACAGATGGAGAAAAGGTCTTTGGATTTCATTTAAAGTCCTGCCTTACGGAGCCCTATCCATGGAGAAGCAGGGCAGGAGATTCTCGAGTTAGTCTTCCAAAGTGTATCCATCTTACTGTATTGGCATTTTGAGTGTTCTAATCATGCTTTTCTCAGTTTGGTTTAGGGTCTCAAATAGGCAAAAATTCATGGGAGAAAATAGCCCATGTTTTTGCCCTTCTTAACGTGGCAAATAATCCATTATTTAGTGATTGAATTGGCAACTGGTATTGAGAAAGAGAGACATTTTAGTAACCAAAAAAAGAAGAAGAAATCAACAAACCAAAATAACAACAACAGAAAGAAAACAAACAAAAATTCCCTTTTCTTTTGGTGTGTCTATAATCAAGAGATATAATGAGATACCATTAAATCATGAGAAAAAATACTAAAATAGTACTCACCCTTGAATACTCTCTTCCTGGGGCTGTACAGAGCATATTCACCTCTTGTGTTCAGAAGGCACAGATGACAAATTAACCCACAGCCTTCTACTCACATGCAGGACTGTGCTGGCTTCCCACATATTGCTGCACGACCTTGAACACAAGGACGTGTATATGAACTGGGAGTTTATCTTTTAAGTGCTGGTCCTGCCTGCTGCCAGGTCCAACTCTCTTAACTGTCACTCTGGCAATGCTGCAATGCAAATGTAAAATCTGAAATTCATTCACTACCAGGAGAATCCACTACTTAAGCCGGACCCCTGGGTAGCTGTCACCATTAGGCTTCCAATCAGTCACTCTCACTTGCTAGAAATGGCTCAGAACTGGGTTCTGTGGAAAAACAGACCTCCAATCTGCAGTTTCTAAAGGAGGGATGCACAGCTGTGGTGTCTTTCCTTGCAGGAAACGGGAAAGGCGAATTGGGAGCCTCCCATGTTGAACTGTCTGGGAGGGACCAACCAGCGGTCGCATCCTCCCACTGACAATCTTAGTGACCCCTGCCTAGTAACCTCTGACCCCACACACAAGAGCAAAAGGGGGAAAGAGGAAGTGCTAGCAGTGCGAGGATGCGGTTCTTGTTCACCCTGTTCCTCACTCTAACTTTCCTTTCTGTGGCCGAGGGTGCGGAGCTAGAGCCAAGGTTTGGGAATTTCTGAAAATTTCAGTAGTTGTTTCTCTCTCTGGTCCAGGTGGAGGATGAGGGTAGGGGTTAGGGCTAATTCCGCGTTTCTGCCAAGGGTAATTCAGTGATTCTGTCGGAATTTGGGGAGCTTGACAATTACTGCAACACGGAAACCAGCCCAAACACAGAACTCTGTGACCCCTTCCGAGAATGTAATAAAATTTCCTAGCATGACTGGTCTCTGTTACATTAAGCTGCAGTTTTCCCTCTAAGTTTGTAGGGGTGCAGAGTTTTCTTTCTCCCTCTGTTTCATCTTAGTGAAAACACTCTGAACCACATTCAGGGATCATTCGGCCACTCCAAGACTTTGCCCAGGTTCTGATTCCCTTCCATCTGCAAACTTGTCATCTTCTGACTGGCTTAGCAGAATTTCTAAAAAGGGAATCATTTGTGCAATGCTCTCGCAGTGGAGGATGTTCTGATCAGCTTCTTTGTGGGGCCAGAAGAGGGACCAGGGACTGATGGTCTGAGCCTTCTCCAGGAAAATTCCACACTGTCTGCCAGTAGAGCACATCACTGGTAAGAACTGTCTCCGTTATTTGCACAGTGGGGGACTTGACAAGACCTGACCCCCTGCCTTCCATGTCTGTGGAACAATCAGCCATCTTTGTGTCCTATCGGCTTCTGTTGTCTGTCATCCATGTGACCTAGTGAAGATAGAATATCCACATGTATCTTAACCTTCTGGTCATTTCACTGTCATCCTCACCTCTGCCCTCCTGATTCCAGGAGTGTGGTCCCTAGGACCTCAGACAGCAATCAGACAGCCTCACTTGGGCCTGGGCTCTGACTCTGGCTTCTCCATCAGGTGATCTGTGGACTCAGGCTCAGCTCAGGGATCAGGGCCTGGTGCAAAATGAGGTTCAACAGCCAGATGGTCACCTTGATCAGAAGAAAAGCCTTTCCCTGCAGCTGGTTCGGCAGCAGAGTTAGTGGTTTTCACATCATTTATCCCACATGTACAGATGCAAGACCCCTGCTTCAAAGCCCAGTGGACTCAGATGGTTGGCTTTTCTTCCTGAGCTTCTACCGAACTCTCAAGGCCCGGGAGGAGGAGAGGTCTTTAAGTCCTGACTGCTGGCTGCATTTTGCCTCATTCCGCTCTGCACATGACTTACCTTTCAATTAAAAAATAAAAGCACTTCCCCAAAGGTCTGACAAGCTATCAGACCTTTGAGTGGGACCTTGTAGGATGAGGAGGCATTAGGAATGAGAGTTTACAAAGTGTCCACAGGAATTGATTGGAATATTTTGATAATAGAGTGGTCTAAACCCAGGTAGTATGTCTGAGTACTTGACTCATCACGTGGTATTTAGATAAAGTGCTCATCACTTTTTCATTTTCTTACCAGTGGAAAACTAATCCAGAGTGTTCCTTATGTATCAGACTTCCCACCCATAAGCCACGAGTGGTTCAAGTGTGAGTCAAATATGCTTCTATACCATTAAAGTAGAAAGCAGGACCTTGCTTGAGATGCTCTTTACTAATAGTGAAAAAAAAAAAAATCCCATACGTGTACAGAATGTGAAACAATACTTTGAAAATATGACCCGGAATGTGAAAAAGCAATAGCACACTAAAATAAACAAATAGAAACAAACAGGTGTTCACAACTTTTATTTATTATTGATGTTTAAAGAAAAGTTAACTGGTGAATAAGTCATGTTAAGGTGTTGTTTTGAGGGTTCTTTGACGCAAGACATGTTGCCACTCCTTAAATTTAAAACTAAATGCAGTTATATGTAATTTATATAATTTATAACATACATTATAGTTTTATAAGCATAAGCCCTTACCACAGTCAAAAAGACGATCATTTCCATCACCTCCAAAGCTTTTCTCATGTCCCTTCATGTTGCTTCCCTCCCTACCCATCCCCATCCCTGTCCTTAGGCAACTACTGATCTGCTTACTCTCACTTTAGTTTTTGCTTTATAGAATTTTATATAAAGAGAATTATATACTATATACTCTTTCTTGTCTTCTTCAAATCAGCATAGTTATTTTCAGATTCACCCATGCTCTTAATTCTATCAATAGTTTATTACTGTTTGTCATAGTATAGTATGTCACTATACGGTTATTTTGGTTGTTTCCAGTTTTTCCCTAGTACAAATGAAGTTGCTATAAACATTCACCTGCCAGACTTTATGTGGACCTATGCTTTCTCTTCTCTTAGATAGAAACTCAATAACAGTATTGTATCTCTGCTCTTAACGTTTTAACTTCGGGTTAATGATGCTGCAGATTGATCTTACCTTGCTGCTTAGAGTCCTGTTGATAATACAAATTGAGTGGATCTGATCTCAGACCACACCAGACAGATCAATCAGAGTGGCTGAGGAAGTGGCATATTGCTATATCAGTGGGTTAAAGATGGCCTCCATATATTGGCCTCTGTGTTGCCATTATATGTCCTCACAGTGGGCTCAAAGGCTGTCAGTGCCAAGCTCAATTTTTTACACATGCAATTGCTTTAAATATAGCTCAAGTAAGCATATGTGTAGCCATTTAGGGCTTGCCTGCTTTGCATGCCCCACAAAAGTGCAGCGGCATTTGCTAGCCACAGTTAAGGCAAACCCAGGGGCTATACAAGACCCCATGCCACTGCTTGCCTCCAGAACTCTCTGGCCCAGAGACTCCCTCTTTTGCTGCTGAGTCATATCTCCCAGGTACATAAGGTTGTCTCCTATTCTCCTCTACCCCAGGATTTGCCTTGCCCTTTTCCCCTTCTGGGCAGTGGCCCTCTGCTGCTGCCTCGGAAGGTCTCCTGATGTGACAGACTTCCCTTCTCAGGCAACCCGTCAAAGCACCGCCGAAATCAAAAGCTTCTGGACTGGGCACGGTGGCTCACGCCTGTATTCCCAGCAGGCGTGCCTTTGGGAGGCCCAAGCAGGTGGATCACCTGAGGTCAGGAGTTCGAGACCAGGCTGGCCAACATGGTGAAACCTCGTCTCTACTGAAAAATACGAAAATTAGCTGGGCGTGATGGCGGGCTTCTGTAAATCCAGCTACCCCGGATCTGAGGCAAGAGAATCGCTTGAACCCGGGAGGCGGAGGTTGAGTTGAGACGAGATCTCACCACTGCATTCCAGCCTGGGCAACAGAGTTGGGACTCCTCTCAAAAACAAAAACAAAAATCAAAAACGTTCTTGTGCGCTACTGCCATCTCTTGGTTATGTCGTTTTTCTTGATCAGCCCAGAAATCTTGGAACTCACCACAAGTGGTGATAAGGATGGGATTTTGGTGAACAAGAAATTAGCACGCAGTCTACCCAGTCAGTAGTAGGACAATCAATCGGAAAGTCAGTCCTAGGCAGCCTTAAGTTCTCAGAGTCTACATTTAGAATGTCTCTGTAGCAGTTTGGCGTAGCGTCGCACATTGCTGTACTGCAACAATATACTTTTTGCAGTCTCGTCCTATGCCTCATTGACCTGGCCTAGAGGTAGCACCAGTAGTTGAGTGAACCCACGCCGTTAGAACTGACTTTTGAGGTCTGAGATGCCAAAATACCGGGGAAGGAGGTCAGCCCACTGGCCTGGGTCCTCCCCCGCCCCTCAGTAGACATTGGACATTGTACACCTGGGTAGAAAAAGAGAGGGAGTACATGCCTCTGGAATCAGAGTGAGCCAGTCTGGACTGCGTAACAGGCCGGGCTATAGTGGCAAGAGTTCCCTGTGGCTGGCTTGACGATTTCAGGTAGTCTGAGATGTGAGGATGTCTTCCTCCCCGGAGACGGCTAGGCAAGTAAATGAGCCAATAAGGCAGAGACATCAGGCCAAGGCTTGTCTCTTAAGGGCAGCTGGTGGAGAGGTCTTTGCAAGCAGGTATAGCATGTGTCTGCTGTGGTGACACTCAATTATGATGTGGCAGTTGTCATCATGCTATCCCTTGCCCAGAGAGATATTAATATCCCAACCTTTGGGCTGAGCCAGCTAGAGTGTTACTTATAGTGACTGAAGACAAAAACGTTTATATCCGTGCCCATCCCGGGACTCTGCAGGAGGTTGCCGTCAGGTAGACCAGGCATTCCTAACCATGAGGCCTGTGCTGGCCTTGCTGGCAGTAGCTTATCACCAGGTTCCACCCAAACAGGAGGTAAGAGCCCAAACTCCTGGGAGAGACAGTGTGGATGAGAAGTCTCTGGAGAGGAGGATAGGTGGTCTCCAGAAGAAAAGGCAGCACAGTGTCACCATGGTAGGGACTGGGATAATTTACCCTCTGCTTTGTTTGCAGCCACCCAGAAAGTAATACAAATGGAAAAAACCAAAAGGGAGAGCCAAGAAGAAAGGGTCAGTTCTTGCTCTGAGACGGAGTCCCACCCTCTCTCTTACCCGAGGCCCAGCGTCTCTTTGAGACAGGAACCAAACCAAGGGCTGCTTGGCTCACTGAATGTGCCCGGCAGGGAATGAATTCCACCTAACGGGGAATGAAACCAATTAGGAGTGATAGTACATGATGGAAAAATTCGGCCCCCAATTAGGATCCTGTATAATTAGCGCAGAATTTGGGAAGAGGCCACACAGAGGCATTGGACCTCTGTTCACATTTGTATTGCTGATGTGTATTTTTGTGGCTTAGAAGGCTGCCCACCCTACATTAGACCTCATAATGGCCTGGGAGGTCTGTCGATGGAAAAGTTTAGCCAAGGCCAAAGATCTCCTCCACCCGTTAGACATGTTGGAGTGAAGACAACAAATGAGGTGGGGCAGGATGACTTGACAAGACTGGATGAGTCTGAATCTAGTCCTGAGTCTACTCGATTATTTCTCAGGGGGCGGAGCTCTTGAGAAAATCTTTACTGGGCGTGGTGGTTAGTGCTAAAATGATTCAGGAGGCCATAGCTGCACTGGATTTAATAGAAACTCTTGAAAGACAAACTCAGAGTCAGATGTTGCCTACTAACACTACAATATCTTACCTGGCCTAAATCAAAGTTACTGTCAACACTGAAGCTGCCCACTCCTGGGCCAAACAAACCACCTATGGCCAGGCCTCCATGTATGCATCAACCCTGAGGTGAACAAAAGAGGCTATCTTAGACCCTAAGGCGCAAGAAGGTCCCACGTTTGATGATCTCTGGTGAGATCATCTTGGAGCAATTGCAATACTTACTAGGATTAGATTACTATCCCCCAGCTGGCTTTCCCTTCGGAGGCAACCTTGTCCTTCATACCTGTCTCTGATCGCTGCCAAGTGCCTAAGAATCCTCTTCCACACAGGGATCCTGCAGTGTGGGAAGGTCACTTCTGACAGACAGTTGCCCTTTTACCATATTAACTGTGGCTTGGGTTCCTACAAACAACACTGGTTAACTCTGTCAGTGAGGGGTGAACAAATCTCCCTAATGCCAAGAAACACTCATGCTTCAGAAGGAATCCCCTCCCCCTCCAGTAGATTACCTGTTTGGGAGGGGGTTAATTAAAGGAATAATTCTCTTCTTAACTACTAAAATTGACCCAGTTTTGCTAAATATATGCTTCTGTCCTGCTAGCCGCCCCCTCTTCCCCCCACCACAAGATTATCCGTTGCCCCATTATTGGAACAGACTTATCGAGGCAGCAGATAAACTGATGACACAAGACTAAAGTTTTATGCTACTGGTGGCGCTTCCTGGTGGGAACCAGTTAACCTTCCCCTACTGGTTCATACACCACAGCAGAAGCTCAGGCAAGACACTAAAGGATTATGGCCTGTCACAGGTGACATAGATAAATGAGCACTGATTCCTACTACCTCCCCTTTCAGTTCCCCATATGACCCGCAATAAGAGACACTAGCAAGGAGTGGAAGCTAACTATAGACCATAGAGAGTTCAACAGGGCTGTTCCCTTTATTAGAGCACCTCTATCAGACATTGTTGCCATAATCGGTGTCATTC
Source organism: Saimiri boliviensis (assembly GCF_048565385.1). NCBI lineage: Eukaryota > Metazoa > Chordata > Mammalia > Primates > Cebidae > Saimiri > Saimiri boliviensis. The sequence continues at coordinate 52,525,191 of NC_133470.1, forward strand.
AAAACATCAGTGGTAAGTGTCTACTAATCCAGGGCATCTAACACCCACTGAATCTGAATTTTGAGTTATAAATTTGGCTAACATGTTCTATTCTGTACAAATTTCACAGCGAAGTCAAATACATTTCACTTCCACCTTTGAGAGTCAATAGTACACTTTTACCCACTTGCTTTTGGGGTATTTATTTTGTTTCCCCTCATCTTCATTGTGATGCTAGCTTGATTGGGGGTCCTTAAATGACCCTCTGATTGCACAGTCTTTGCCAACAGGACATAGACAGCTGCCCCACAATTTCATCAGAAACTAAGCTTTGGCATTATATCGGTGACATCCTCCTGGCAGAACCTGACCAAGACTCTGTTTCACAGTTCATCACAAGCCTGAGTAAACAACCTCTCATTGAGAGTGGATGGGCAATTACACCATGTAAGGTATTCGTCTGTAAAATTTGGGGACTACGCTAAGAACTCGGAAGGGTGAACCATTTCCAATCTGATAAAAGACAAGCTCCTCATGCTTAAACCACCCACATCAGTAAAGAAGCCCCAACATTCAAAGGAATGAGAGCCCAACCCATTCCTCACCTCCAATATTTGCTGATCTTTGCTGAATGTCTATCGAGACACCTGTAAAGCTTCCCTTTTGCAGCGAGGACCTGAGCAGCAACAGGCACTGGGTGACCTAAAGGAGGCTAATACTTTGGCTCTCCCTCTAGTGCTCCCAAGGGCAAGATTTGCAATGACAAGTTTCCACTGCCCTCAAATTTACTTCCTGGAGCCTCTGGACCAAATGGACAAGTAAATGCCTACCCATGGGCTTTTGGTGTAAGTAGCTCTCAGACTCAGCCTAAAGTATTCACTAGAAAGACACCCATGGCAGCATATCGGGCACTTATCAAAACTGAAGCCCTCACGGAGCATAGACAATACCCTATGAACCGAGATTCCTGTTTTGCCCTGAATAATAGACAGAGCTGCCTGGAAAACTGGATCAGCAACAGAAGCTTCTTTATTAAAATGAAACTGATATCTACAGGATCAAACTAAACCTGGCCCTCCTGGAGTGTCACTACTGTGTGAGGAAAGAGCCACACACTCTGTCAGTGAGGTTAACTTGCCAAAAACCCTGGAAATACACCTGGCTCTTGCTCACTGGGGAATGGAGGGAAGATGGCCAGCACTCTCAAAACAAGAAAATTAATGCTTTTCTTTATCAACGGAATGAGCAGAGGGTATAAGAGAGCCAGATGAAGGACAGCCATAGCCTATCACCTTTATTCAGATACCCCAATTTCCATTTGGGGATGGGCCAAAGTGCCCAATGGGCCTGGCTGTGTGCAACACTGCTAGAAACAGAGAAGGCATTTGACAAACATTTTACTAAGCTTCCCATTGTTGGCAACTCCTGGTCAGTGGCTAATGGGCTATTTTGTTCAGACTTGGGCAAAATCAGGACTGGAACATACGAGGCTGAGACATTTGGGGTAACAAGATGTGGGAAAAATATCAGCACGTTGGCCTCCACTCTGCACATCTTTGTACACTATACCTCAGCTCACACCAAATAGACATGGAGAAGGTGCAATACAACGTGGAAGCTGACAAACTAGCTAAACTACCAGAGCAGCCAATGCTCTTGAAGGGAGGGGAGACACCAGAACTTTGGTAAGAGCTACCCTACACCCTACACAGGAGAGTTCAGAGCATTTGGGCATCATGAGAATATGAAAATCAACTCACAAAGAGAAATAGACCCAGCAAAGAGACATTTACATGAAACTATTAGGGACTATACCACAGACCACAAATCTAGAGACTTGGACCTACTGCACGGCAGGAGAAGGTTCATATCAGAACTGGCAAATCCAGTCAATTTCATTGGGCCTCTCTCTGAAGCAGCAGGAACTATTACATATGCCACAACAATGTAGTAATCCTACACAGGCTTACTCTTGGCTCACCCACGAAAGGCACCAACCTCTGTTAATGTGATTGAAGAGTTGATAAAATAGTTTGTATGGCCTTTGGGTGTACAAAAGTTATACAGAGTTACTCAGTGAGAGCAAGACTCTCACTTATGTGCAAAGAAGATTCAACCATAGGCATTACCAAACAACACTGATTGGATTTCTCATTTATTCTCTAGTCCTACAGTAACAGGTATCAGAGAATGACACAATGGGCTTTTTAAAACAAGGGATATTGAAAGAACATGCCAGACAATAGCATTCCCAGCAGCCAAAGATACCGCCCATAGTCATGCTTACATTAAATTCATACCCTTCTGGCATAACCGCACCATATTTTAATTCACAGCAAATCAGAAAACCACCAACAGAGATGCTGCAACCTCTGCTGATATATGTACCCACTGGACACAATATGATTTACCAGGATTCACGAACATGGTGGGCCCTGACGTGACCACTCCCAGCAAAGAAACTTGCCTCTTTCACCTCTTCCTTCTCCGTCATAGAAAATCCAGAGACTGCGCATTCTTTTCCCCTCAATCCTGACAAGGACCTGGAATGAACCACTGACTATGGGTCTATTCTCAGTCTTAGTCTGTTCATCTTCCAGCATAAACCTAGCAAACCACCTACCACTACCTAGAGAGGGAAGCATCCTCATTTTCTGCCCATGTATTTTGCTCCACTAAGGGCACTGTGGAGCAATCCTTAACCTATGCTGTTGCTCTGCCCTTTCCTTACCTGAGAAAGTTCCTACCCTCATCAATGTCAATTTTGCCTTGATTGGTGGATCGCCCTAGTCCTGGAGATCCACACCCTACTGCGGGCAAAGTATGTATGGAAACAGCATGCCACATATACACCGCAGGGAGACCCAACATAGGTCAGACTGAGGACAAAGGGAACCATGCTCCTGTTTCACTGGGTCAGTCCACAGACATCAGCACCGAGGCTAGCACTTCTCCTCCTCTCTCTGCTACCACTTAGTACCATCCTTCCAGCTAAGTCAGATTCTACAATTTCACTTGTGACTCATAGATGCCTTCTAAGGTCTGTGGGTCACCTTTTCCTTCACAACAGATGAAACCCACTATTATTAACTCATGTGCCATTAAACAAATGGAGTAATGGGCCGCTATCTGTGGAGCCTCATTTAATGAATGTCCAGCGATAGTATGCACCAAATATTACAACCAGGATGCTTGTGATTGGTGCTAATGTTATTAATGCTGATGTTTTACTGCATTAAAATACTGTAATCCAGATCCAATACCCACAAGTCCTATGGGATTGCAGAGATAAAATGATAGCTTTTTCTGATGCCTGGAATGATAAATGCAGTCACCACCCACAGTGTGTACCTTTACAATTGTTGGCTTATTTTTTTATTAATTATAATAGTCTTTCTCTCACTCCATTAGAAGCCCCGCTATGGAGATGGAAAGAAATTGTATTAGCCAAGCAGCCAAGTGAACCTTACCATGGACCTCCTCCCTGGTTGCTAATCAATGTATACAAGGGAGGCAATGCATACCACACGACATTACCTGGCCAAGGCATTTCTTAAACACACACACGGACATGCACACACAGACGCACATACACACAGTACAACCAGCTTGGCAATTCTTTCCTAACGTAATCTCAGTATACTAACTGCAAGTTTTACTTAACGCTCAGGGGAAGTGGACTCTACAGCAGTTGCAATGCCGGCTGCCCACAGGGAACAAATCATAGCTCATGGGTGTCACAGCAAAGACAATTCCTACAAAAAACATATTTGATCCCATGGGGAAATTTAACTACTCTTTGCATGGGAGTTTCTCCAGCCACATTGACAACTATCTGCTGTGGCTATTACGAAATTTGTCAGGCCTACCAAAACCACAATTTTTAAAAACTTAGAAAATATCTGAGGGAAGTTGTTGCCCCATGTTACTTTCCTAGGGGCTCCTTAAAAATCCATACACACTCCAAACCTACAGAGGATAGAAACAATCATGAGAAGACCTGTAGTGAAACTAACTTGGGAGGAATTTTTTAAATCTTTATTAAAACATTTTTATGCCTTGTCATTTCAACTTTTATTTAAGATTCAGTCGGCACATGCACAGGTTTGTTACCTGGGTATATTGCATGATGCTGAGGTTTGGGGTACAAATGACCCCATCACCCAGGTATTGAGCATAGTACCTAACAGTTTGTTTTTCAACCCTTGTCCCCTTCCCCTGCTCCCTCTAGTAGTCTCCAGTGTCTCAATAGACACCTTATGTCCCTGAGTACCTGGGAGGAAATTTATTGGTGTAGTCACACTGCCACCTCCCAAGGGGCCACTCCTGAGGTTATTAAAGGTATACAAACCACTTCCTTATAAATGTTTCTTCTAAAATGGAGTCTGTGGAGCATTTGGTCCCGCACTGAAACACCACAATGTTGCAATACAAAGGAACATAAATGGGACAAATGTCATGATACAATTGATATTTCTTTTTTCTTTTTTTTTTTTTTAAGACAGAGTCTCTCTCTGTCACCCAGGCTGGAGTGCAGTGGTACGATCTCGGCTCACTGCAACCTCCACCTCTTGAGTTCAAAAAATTCTTCTGCCTCAGCCTCCTGAGTAGCTGGGACTACAGGCACAAGCCACCTGAAGGACTGAAACAGCCTGACACAGCCCAAGGACTGAAACACTTGGCTGAATCTCACTGTACGAAAGTACCATGGGGCCATGGTGTGAGATAACTGCATAGCCCTAGGTCAGGTATTGGCTGCTGGAGGGGGCGAAGGGCACGGGGGCTGTGTGCTTGCTAAAATTATCTTGCTCCATGTGTGAGATAACATCAAGTTTTACAGATAGCTGGGACCATGTACCAAAGGGGTTATAAATGCCACTCTATTAACTAAACGGATTGGACAAATCAAAATTCTCTCCTTTTCTAATCTATTCTGCTGGCTGAGGAAGTGCACAGACTGACTGAGAACTAGCTTTAAAATCTTACTTTGTAGTTTTATAGCTTTCTGGGTCTTGAGGATGCTTCATCGCTGGCTCCCAACTCGAACTCTGTGAAATAACATACAACTTAGATTGTAGAACCACAAGGGGCCAAGACATGGACTGTGATATAAGTGGGTAAATATCTTTAGATGGTGTCATGTATTTTGTCTCCTATATTCAGAGGCTAAGACCATCAGCTCAAAGCTCATTGGAACCAAAATCAAATGTTTACACATCCAATTGCTTTAAATATGGCCCCCACTAAGCACATTTTTACCTATTTAGAAACCACCCACATTGCACCCTCAGTAAAACTAGACACAATATGTGCTATCCCTAGATAGAACATACTCTGGCGCTGGAAAAAAGCCCCAAGCCTCTGATGCCCATGGGAGCTCTCTGGCCCAGAGACTCTATACCTGGCTCCTGAGTAACATCGCATAGACACGTAAGTCTCCTGTCTGGTTCTTCTCGCCCTTGGAAGTTGCCTTGCACTCTTCCTCTTCTGGGTAGTAGCCTCTTGCTGCTGCCTCTGGAAGGTCTCCTGCTGTGAGGGAAGTTCCCCTTTCCTGAAACCTTTCAAAGGACTGCCCAAATAAAGCACGTTGTGTGCTACTGCCATCTCGTGGTCTAGACTTTTTCCTTGCTCAGCCCTGACGTCCAGAAAATCACCACACATACTTAATAGCAAAATTTGTCAGAAGCCAAGATAGTGGAGAAACAACGGTTGGATATTGCTGAGATATTTCTCCATGGCCTTTCTACATTTATTGTGACTGTTTTTGTCTCGAGTTATAGTTTGAAGAAAATTTGTATGTCAACATTTGAATGGCTGTTTCTCATTTATCCTATGTGATTTGGGGCAGGGGGCACGGGGAACTAATGCAAACATTAACCAAAACGAACTCTGACCCAGTATTCTCATATATTCTACCAACATCTATGAAACTATGGTATGCCAGTTCGTGAACTTGCAAGTAGAGTGCAATCTCAAACTCTTCATGTTTCTTGACAGCTTTGGTAATGAGGATGAAACATTGCGTTCTGGAAAGTGATAAAACAAGGGTACTCCACTAGCCTGCTTAGTGGATAGGAGAATACTCCTTGAGACTGGAGAGCAAATGCTTTTTCCCAACTGTATTGGCACTAAGTGGAGTAAGGGCCCTTGTCCCCTCACTCTCCTACCTATTGTTGAAGCTGAGGGACAGGATGCAGAATTAAAACAAGCTGCTTGAATCATTGTTTGGTTGTTGTTCACTCTCCTCTGGGTGGCAGGAAGAAGGAATAGCAACATGCTGCTGAGGCAGTGACTTGCCAAACATGAATAAATGCTGTCAGCAGTGAAGATATAAAGTTTGCAGTGGAACAAAACCATCCAAAGTTTGTTTCATTTTCTAACTACTGCTGCTCTTTCTTTTCTCACTTCAGCTGCTATAAGAAGAAAGATGATTAGTGATGAGCCTGAAGTCTCTCTGTCCTCAAGAGAGACGGAAAGGCATATGCATGTTAGGGTACTTCAGGAAAGGGAAGGGCTCACATGTTCACAGAGCTGTTAGATATAAGCTCCCTATACACTACCTTACCTGAGTTTCTGTGAGTGGGAATGTCGGGGGAACGGGTGCTAGATATGGGGTAGATGAAAGCACCAAGGCTGTGGAGCAGAGCTGCTGGGGAAATTAAGGGACAGAATGTAAGAATCCCTGAGCCCTTACAGCTCTGCACAAATGGAGGTACAGAGGAGAGGATTTAGCATACAATCTGGGGAAAAGAGCAAGAGGGATTACAAAAAAGGTTTATAGTTCCTGCCCACCCACTCCCCCGCCCCTGGCCTCCACCTCATCACAAAACTCCCCGGCAATCCCTATGTTCTGGCAAGGACATAGGGAAATCCCCCAACAGCTCTTGTTGTAAGCCCTGAAATGCCTGTGGTGAACTCTAGGTCTGAGTTCTTTTGAGGGAAAAATGTCCACCAAAGCAATTGTTGGGGTGTGTGCATGGTTCACAGTGGGGTATAGAAGCCCGTGTCACTTTGTGTGGAGGTGCCTTTGGGACAGTTCGTTAAATTGTTCTTGTTGCTTCTACATATAAATGGCAGGGTATGGTGGGTCATATGCTTGTAATTTTTTATTCTACAGATCTCAGATGAAGTCCTCCCTGTTTTAGAGAGAAAGAGATAGAGGGAAGTGCTTATAGAACAAATTGCTATGGTATTACTCAACAGTGGTTGGCTCAGAATTTAGCATTAGTTCAACATTAGTTCTAATGTTCAACTTTTTTTTTTAATATTATACTTTAAGTTTTGGGGTACGTATGCAGATCTTGTAGGATTGTTACATAGGTTTACACATACCATGGTGGTTTGCTGCCTCCATAACCCCATCACTTACATTAGGTATTTCTCCTAATGTTATCTCTTCCCAATCTCCGCATCCCCTGCTATCCCTCTCCTAGCCCCCAATCCTCTACAGACCCCAGTGTATGATGTTTGCCTCCCTGTGTCCATGTATTCACATTGTTCAACACCACGTACAAGTGAGAACATATGGTATTTGGTTTTCAGTTCTTGTGTCATTTTGTGGAGAATGACGTTTTCCATGTTCATCCATGTCCCTACAGAGGACATTAATTCATCCTTTTTTATGACTACATAGTATCCCATGGTGTAAATGTGCCACATTTTCTTTATCCTTTTTATCATAGATGAGCATTTGGGTTGGGTCCAAGTCTTTGCAATTGTAAACAGTGCCTCAATGAGCATACTTGTACATTTGTCTTTATAATAAAATCATTTATAATCCTTTGGGTATATACCCAGTAATGGGAATGTTGCATCAAATGGTATTGCTATTTGTAGATCCTTGAGGACTCACCACTGTCTTCCACAATGGTTGAACTAATTTACACACTCACTAACTGTGTAAAAGCATTCCTATTTCTCCACATCCTCTCCAGGATCTGTTGTCTTCAGATTTTTTAATGATCGCCATTCTAACTGGCATGAGATGGTATCTCAATGTGGTTTTGATTTGCATTTCTCTATTGACCAGTGATGATGAGCATTTTATCATATGTTTGTTGGTCACATCAATGTCTTCTTTTGAAAAGTGGCTGTTCGGAATGCTGGGAAGATGGCCACCTAAGAACAGCTCAGGACTTCAGCTCCCAGTGAAAGTGCAGAGGGTGAGTGGACGCCGCATTTCCAGATGAACTCTTATTGCCCACAGACCAGGAGATACCCAGGCAGAGGGGTCGCCAGCGTCGCAGTCCCAGCCGGTGCGGCTGTTTTGGCCCCTGTGGGGCTGATTCCGCCTGAATGTGATGAAGAGAATGAATCCAAGCTGGAAAATACTCTTCAGGATATTATCCAGGAAAACTTCCCCAACCTAGCAAGGCAGACCAATATTCAAATCCAGGAAATACAGAGAACACCACAAAGATATTCCTCAAGAAGAGCAACCCCAAGGCACATAATCGTCAGATCCACCAGGGTTGAAATGAAAGAGAAAATGCTAAGGGCAGCCAGAGAGAAAGGTCGGGTTACCCACAAAGGGAAGCCCATTAGACTCACAGCAGATCTCTCAGCAGAAACCCTACAAGCCAGAAGAGATTGGGGGCCAATATTCAACATCCTTAAAGAAAAGAACTTTCAACCCAGAATCTCCTATCCACCCAAACTAAGCTTCATAAGTGAAGGAAAAAGAAAATCCTTTGTGAACAAGCAAGCACTCAGAGATTTCATCACCACCAAACCTGCTCTACAAGAACTCCTGAAAGAGGCTCTACACATATAAAGGAACAACCAGTACCAGCCACTCCAAAAACACACCAAATGGTAAAAGAGCATCAACACAATCAAGAATCTGCATCAACTAACCAACAAAACAACCAGGTAGCATCAAAATGACAGTATCAAATTCACACATAACAATACTATCCCTAAATGTCAATGGACTAAATGCCCCAATCAAAAGACACAGACTGGCAAATTGGATAAAAAGCCAAAACCCATCAGTGTGCTGTATCCAGGAAACCCATCTTACATGCAAGGATACACAAAGGCTCAAAATAAAGGGATGGAGGAAGATCTACCAAGCAAATGGAGAGCAAAAAAAGGCAGGAGTTGCAATTCTCATCTCTGATAAAATAGACTTTAAAGCAACAAAGATCAAAAGAGACAAAGAAGGACATTACATAATGGTAAAAGGATCACTGCAACAAGAAGAGCTAACGATCCTAAATATATACGCACCCAATACAGGAGCACCCAGATACATAAGGCAAGTTCTTAATGACTTACAAAGAGACTTAGATACCCACACAATAATAGTGGGAGACTTTAACACCCCATTGTCAATATTAGACAGATCATCCAGACAGAAAATCAACAAGGATATCCAGAACCTGAATACAGACCTGGAACAAGCAAACCTAATAGACATTTACAGAAGTCTCCACCCCAAATCCACAGAATATACATTCTTCTCAGCACCACATCACACCTACTCTAAAATTGACCACATAATTGGCAATAAATCACTCCTCAGCAAATGCAAAAGAACAGAAATCATAACAAACAGTCTCTCAGACCACAGTGCAATCGAGTTAGAACTCAGAATGCAGAAACTAACTCAGAACCGCACAGCTTCATGGAAACTGAACAACTTGCTCTTGAATGTTGACTGGATAAACAATGAAATGAAGGCAGAAATAAAGATGTTCTTCGAAACCGATGAGAATGAAGACACAACATACCAGAATCTCTGGGACACATTTAAAGCAGTCTCTAGAGGAAAATATATAGCAATGAGTGCCCACATGAGAAGAAAGGAGAGATCTAAAATTGACACCCTATCATCAACATTGAAAGAGCTAGAGGAGCAAGATCAAAAACACTCAAAACCTAGCAGAAGACAGGAAATAACTAAGATCAGAGCAGAACTGAAGGAAATAGAGACACAAAAAACTCTTCAAAAAATCAATAAATCCAGGAGCTGGTTCTTTGAAAAGATCAACAAAATAGACAGACCACTAGCCAGATTAATAAAAAAGAAAAGAGAGAGTAACCAAATTGATGCAATAAAAAACGATAAAGGGGATATCACCACAGATTCCACAGAAATCCAAACCATCATCAGAGATTATTAAAAACAACTCTATGCATATAAACTAGTAAACCTGGAAGAAATGGATAAATTCCTGGACACCTGCATCCTCCCAAGCCTAAACCTGGAAGAAGCCAAAACCCTGAATAGACCAATAACATGGTCTGAAGTCGAGGCAGCAATAAAGAGCCTACCACCCAAAAAAAGCCCAGATCCAGATGGGTTCACAGCTGAATTCTACCAGACATACAAAGCGGAGCTGATAGCATTCCTTCTGAAACTATTCCAGACAATCCAAAAAGAGGGAATCCTTCCCAAATCATTTTACGAGACAAACATCATCCTGATACCAAAACCCGGCAGAGACTCAACAAGAAAAGAAAATTTCAGGCCAATATCCATGATGAACATAGATGCAAAAATCTTCAATAAAATACTGGCAAACCGATTGCAACAGCATATCAAAAAGCTCATCCACCATGATCAAGTAGGATTCATCCCGGGGATGCAAGGCTGGTTCAACATACGCAAGTCCATAAACGTAATTCACCACATAAACAGAACCAAAGACAAAACCACATGATTATCTCAATTGATGCAGAGAAGGCTTTTGACAAAATTCAACAACCCTTTATGCTAAAAACCCTCAATAAACTAGGTATTGACGGAATGTATCTCAGAACAATAAAAGCTATTTACGACAAACCAACAGCCAATATCATACTGAATGGGCAAAAACTGGAAGCATTCCCTTTGAAATCTGGCACTAGACAAGGGTGCCCTCTCTCACCACTCCTATTCAATATAGTACTGGAAGTTCTAGCCAGAGCAATCAGGCAAGAAAAAGAAATAAAGAGTATCCAAATTGGAAAGGAGGAAATCAAATTGTCTCTATTTGCAGATGACATGATTGTATATCTGGAAGACCCCATCATCTCAGCCCAAAATCTCCTGAAACCGATAAACAACTTCAGCAAAGTCTCAGGATGCAAAATCAACGTGCGAAAATCACAAGCATTCCTATACATCACTAATAGACTTCAAGAAAGCCAAATCAAGAACGAACTGCCATTCACAATTGCTACAAAGAGAATAAAGTACCTAGGAATACAACTAACAAGGAACGTAAAGGACCTCTTCAAGGAGAACTACAAGCCATTGCTCAACGAAATAAGAGAGGATACAAACAGATGGAGAAACATTCCATGTTCATGGTTAGGAAGAATCAACATCGTGAAAATGGCCATACTGCCCAAAGTGATTTACAGATTCAACGCTATTCCCATCAAGCTACCAATGACCTTCTTCACAGAACTGGAAAAAAAACACCTTAAACTTCATATGGAACCAAAAGAGAGCCCGCATAGCCAAGTCAATTCTAAGCAAAAAGAACAAAGCAGGAGGCATCACACTACCGGACTTCAAACTATACTACAAGGCTGCAGTAATCAAAACAGCATGGTACTGGTACCAAAACAGAGATATAGACCAATGGAACAGAACAGAGGCCTCACAGGAAATACAACATACCCACAACCATCTGATCTTCGACAAACCTGACAAAAACAAGCAATGGGGAAAGGACTCCCTGTTTAATAAATGGTGTTGGGAAAACTGGCTAGCCATGTGCAGAAAGCAGAAACAGGACCCCTTCCTGACACCTTACACCAAAATTAACTCCAGATGGATTAAAGACTTAAACATCAGACCTAACACCATAAAAACCCTAGAAGAAAATCTAGGCAAAACCATTCAGGACATAGGTGTAGGCAAGGACTTCATGACCAAAACGCCAAAAGCAATGGCAACAAAAGCCAAAATAGACAAATGGGACCTAATCAAACTCCACAGCTTCTGCACGGCAAAAGAAACAGTCAGTAGAGTGAATCGGCAACCAACAGAATGGGAAAAAATTTTTGCAGCCTACCCATCTGACAAGGGGCTGATATCCAGAATTTACAAAGAACTAAAGCAGATCTATAAGAAAAAAACAAACAAGCCTATTCAAAAATGGGCGAAGGATATGAACAGATACTTTACAAAAGAAGACATACAGGAGGCCAACAAACATATGAAAAAATGCTCATCATCACTGGTCATCAGAGAAATGCAAATCAAAACCACATTGAGATACCATCTCACACCAGTTAGAATGGCGATCATTAAAAAATCAGGAAACAACAAATGCTGGAGAGGATGTGGAGAAATAGGAACACTTTTACAGTGTTGGTGGGAATGTAAATTAATTCAACCATTGTGGAAGACAGTGTGGCGATTCCTCAAGGACCTAAAAATAGAAATCCCATTTGACCCAGCAATCCCATTACTGGGTATATATCCAAAGGATTATAAATCATTCTACTACAAGGACACGTGCACACGAATGTTCATTGCAGCACTGTTTACAATAGCAAAGACCTGGAACCAACCCAAATGCCCAACGATGATAGACTGGATAGGGAAAATGTGGTACATATACACCATGGAATATTACGCAGCCATCAAAAACGATGAGTTCACGTCCTTTGTAGGGACATGGATGAATCTGGAAACCATCATTCTCAGCAAACTGACACAAGAGCAGAAAATCAAACACCATATATTCTCACTCATAGGTGGGTGTTGAACAATGAGAACACATGGACACAGGGAGGGGAGCACTACACACTGGGGTCCGTTGGGGGGAATGGGGGAGGGGCCGGGGGGTGGGGAGGTGGGAAGAGATAGCATGGGGAGAAATGACAGATACAGGTGAGGGGACGGAAGGCAGCAAACCACACTGCCAAGTGTGTACCTATGCAACAATCTTGCATGTTCATCACATGTACCCCAAAACCTAAAATGCAATTAAAAAAAAAAAAAGAAAGAAAAGTGGCTGTTCATATCTTTTGCCCATTTTTTGTTGGAGTGGTTTGTTTTTTTCTTGTAAATTTGTTTTAAGTTATTTGTAGATTCTGAATATCAGCCCTTTGTCAGATAGGTAGCTTGCAAAAAACTTTTTTCCCATTCTGTTGGTTATCATTTCAATCTAATGATTGTTTATTTTGCTGTGCAGAATCTCTTAAGTTTAGTTAGATCCCATTTGTCTATTTTGGCTTTTGTTGCCATTGCTTTTGGTGTTTTAGTCATGAAGTATTTGCCTATGTCTGTGTCCTGAATAGTATTGCCTAGGTTTTCTTCTAGAGTTTTTATGGTGTTAGGCCTTATGTTCAAATCTTTAATCAATCTGGAGTTAACTTTTTTATCAGGTGTAAAGAAGGGATCCAATTTCAGCTTTCTGCACATGGCTAGCCAGTTTTCCCAGCACCATTTATTAAACAGGGAATCCTTTTCCTATTACTTGTTTTTGTCATGTTTGTCAAAGATCAGATGGTTGTAGATGTGTGATGTTACTTCTGAGCCTTCTGTTTTGTTCCACTGGTCTATATCTCTGTTTTGGTACCAGTACCATGCTGTTTTGATTACTGTAGCCTTGTAGTATGGTTTGAAGTCAGGTAGCATGATGCCTCCAGCTTTGTTCTTTTTGCTTAAGATTGTCTTGGCTATGCAGACTCTTTTGGTTCCATATAAAATTTAAGGTTTTTTTTTTTTTTTTTTTTTTTTTTTTTTTTTTTCAGTTCTGTGAAGAAGGCCAATGGTACCTTGATGGAGATATAAATTACTTTGAGCAGAATTGCCATTTTTAACATATTAAGTCTTCCTAACCACGAGCACAAAATGTTTTTCCTTCTGTTTGTGCCCTCTCTTATTTCCTTGAACAGTGGTTTGTCATTCTTCCCGAAGAGGTCTTTTACGTCATTTTTTTAGTTATATTCCTAGGTATTTTATTCTCTTTGTAGCAATTGTGAATGGGAGTTCACTCATGATTTGGCTGTCTGTTTGTCTGTTACTGATGCATAGGAATGCTTGTGATTTTTGCACACTGATTTTGTATCCTGAGACTTTGCTGAAGTTGCTTATCATCTTAAGAAAATTTTGGGCTGAGACAATGGGGTCTTCTAATATACAATTGTGTCATCTGCAAATAGAGACAATTTGATTTCCTCTTTTAAAAAAAATATATGTTTTATTGCACTTTAGTTTCTGGGGTAAATGTGCAGAACATTCAGGATTGTGGATAGGTACATACATGGCAATGGTTTGCTGCTTCCATCCATGTCACATGTATCTGGCATTTCTCCCCATGTTATCCCTCGCCAATTCCCTACCCCACAGTCACTCCCCAAGTCCCCCCCACCAGACCCCAGTGTGTGATGCTCCCCTCCCTGTGTCCATGTGTTCTCATTGTTCAACATCCACTATGAGTGAGAACATGTGGTGTTTGATTTTCTGTTCTTGTGCCAGTTTGCTGAGAATGATGGTTTCCAGGTTCATCCATGTCCCTACAAAGAATACAAACTCTTCATTTTTTATGGCTGCATAGTATTCCATGGTGTATATGTGCCACATTTTTCTTGTCCAGTCTATCGTCAATGGGCATTTGGGTTGGTTCCAGGTCTTTGCTATTGTAAACAGTGCTGCAACGAACATTCATGTGCATGTGTCTTTATAATAGAAAGATTTATAATCCTTAGAATACATACCCAGCGATGGGATTGCTGGGTCAAATGGAATTTCTATTTCTAGGTCCTTGAGGAATCGCCACACTGTCTTTCACAATGGTTGAACTAATTTACACTCCCACCAACAGTGTAAAAGTGTTTCTATTTCTCCACATCCTCTCCAGCATCTGTTGTCTTCAGATTTTTTAATGATTGCCATTCTAACTGGCATGAGATGGTATCTCAATGTGGTTTTGATTTGCATTTCTCTAATGACCAGTGATGATGAGCATTTTTTCATGTGTTTGTCAGCCTCATGTATGTCTCCTCTTGAAAATCATCTCTGTTCATATCCTTCACCCACTTTTGAATGGATTTGTTTTCTTTTTTTTTTCTTGTAAATCTGTTTTAGTTATTTGTAGATTATGGATACTAGCCCTTTGTCAGATGGGTAGATTGCAAAAATTTTTTCTCATTCTGTTGGTTGCTGGTTTACTTTACTGATTGTTTCTTTTGCTGTGCAGATGCCGTGGAGTTTGATTAGGTCCCATTTGTCTATTTTGGCTTTTGTTTCCAATGCTTTTGGTGTTTTAGTCATGAAGTCATTGCTGATGCCTATGTCTTGAATGGTTTTGCTTAGGTTTTCTTCTAGGGTTTTTATGATGTTAGGTTTTATGTTTAAGTCTTTAACCCTTTAGGAGTTAATTTTAGTGTAAAGTGTCAGGAAGGGGTCCAGTTTCTGCTTTCTGCACATGGCCAGCCAGTTTTCTCACCATGATTTATTAAACAGGAAATCCTTTCCCCATTGCTTGTTTTAGTCAAGTTTGTCAAAGATCAGACGGTTGTAGATGTGTGGCATTGCCTCCAAGGCCTCTCTTCTGTTCCATTGGTCTGTATCTCTGTTTTGGTACCAGTACCATGCTGTTTTGATTACTGTAGCCTTGTAGTATAGTTTGAAATCAAGTAGCATGATGCTTCCAGCTTTGTTCATTTTGCTTAGGATTGTCTAGGCTATGCAGGCTCTCTTTTGGTTCCATATGAAGTTTAAGGTGTTTTTTTTCCAGTTCCGTGAAGAGGGTTATAGGTAGCTTGATGGGGATAGCACTGAATCTCCATATTACTTTGGGCAGTATGTCCATTTTCACTATATTGATTCTTCTTAACCATGAGCATGGAATGTTTCTCCATCTGTTGTGTCCTCTCTTATTTCATTGAGTTACAGTTTGTAGTTCTCCTTGAAGAGGTCCTTTACGTCCTTTGTTAGTTGTTTCCTAGGTGTTTAATTCTCTTTGTAGCAATTGTGAATGACAGTTGGTTCTTGATTTGGCTCTCTTTAAGTCTGTTATTGGTGTATAGGAATGCTTGTGATTTTTGCCCATTGATTTTGTATCCTGAGACTTTGCTAAAGTTGCTTATCAGTTTTAGAAGATTTTTGAATGAGACGATGGGGTCTTCTAAATATACAATCATGTCATCTGCAAATAGAGATAATTCAATTTCTGCATTTCCTAATTGAATGCCCTTTATTTCTTTTCCTTTCCTGATAGCTCTTGCTAGAACTTCCAATACTATGTTTAATAGGAGTGGTGAGAGAGGGAATCCTTGTTTAGGGTTAGATTTCAAAGGGAATGCTTCCAGTTTTTGCCCATTCAGTATGATATTGGCTGTTGGTTTGTCATAAATAGCTTTTATTATTTTGAGATATGTTTTGTAAATATCTAGTTTATTGAGGGTTTTTAGCACAAAGGGCTGTTGAATTTTGTTGAAGGCCTTCTCTGCATCTATTGAGATAATCAGGTGGTTTTTGTCTTTGGTTTTCTTTATGCAGTGAATTATGTTTATAGACTTGTGTATGCTGAACCAGCTTTGCATCCCTGGGATGAAGCCTACTTAATAGTGATGAATAAGCTCTTTGAAGTGCTGTTGCAATCGGTTTGCCAGTATTTTGTTGACGATTTTTGCATCTATGTTCATTATGGATATTGCCCTGAAGGTTTTTGTTTGTTTGTTTTTTGTGTTGTGTCTTTGCCAGGTTTTGGTATCGGGATGATGTTAGTCTCATAAAATGGTTTGGGAAGAATTTCCTTTTTGGATTGTTTGGAATAGTTTCAGTAGGAGTGGTACCAGCTCCTCTTTGTATGACTGGTAGAATTTGGCTGTGAACCCATCTGGACCTGAGCTTTTTTTTTAGCTGGTAGACTATTAATTGCTGCTTCAACTTCAGCCCTTGTTATTGGTCTATTCAGGGTTTCAACTTCCTGGTTTAGGTTTGGGAGGGTGCAAGTGTCCAGGAATTTATCCATTTCTTCCAGGTTTACTGCTTTATGTACATAGAGTTGTTTGTAGAAATCTCTGATGGTAGTTTGTATTTCTGTGGAATCTGTGGTGATATTGTCTTTATTATTTTTTATTGCATGTATTTGATTTTTCTCTCTTTTCTTTTTTACTAATGTGGCTAGTGGTCTATTTTGTTCATCTTTTAAAAAACAAAGTACTGAATTTGTTAATTTTTGAAGGTTTATCTGTGTCTCTATCTCCATTTCTGCTCTGATCTTAGTTATTTCTTGTCTTCTGCTAGCTTTTGAGTATTTTTTATCTTGCTCCTCTAGCTCTTTCTATTTTGATGATAGGTGGTCAATTTTAGACCTTCCCTTGCTTCTCGTGTGGGCATTTATTGCTATAAATTTTTCTCTAGACACTGCTTTAAATGTGTCACAGAGATTCTAGTATGTTTTGTCTTCGTTCTCGTTGGTTTCGAAGAACATCTTTATTCTGCCTTCATTTCATTGTTTATCCAGTCAGCGTTCAAGAGCCAGTTTATCAGATTCCATGAAGTTGTGTGGTTCTGAGTTAGTTTCTTTCTTTTCTTTTTCTTTTTTTTCTTTTTCTTTTTCTTTTTCTTTTTCTTTTTCTTTTTCTTTTTCTTTTTCTTTTTCTTTTTCTTTTTCTTTTTCTTTTTCTTTTCTTTTTCTTTTTCTTTTTTTTTTTTTTTTTTTTTCTTTTTTTTTTTTGAGACAGAGTCTTACTCTGTTGCCAGGGGCCAGGCTGGAGTGCAGTGGTGCAATCTCAGCTCACTGCAATCTCTGCCTCCTGGGTTCAATCAATTCTCCTGCCTCAGCCTCCCGAGTAACTGGGACTATGGGTGTGTACCACCATGCCCAGCTAATTTTTATATTTTTAAGTAGAGATGATGTTTCACTATGTTGGCCAGGATGGTCTCCATCTCTTGACATCATGATCTGCCTGCCTCGGCCTCCCAAAGCACTGGGATTACAGGCGTGAACCACCACTCCCAGCCCTGAGTTAGTTTCTTAATCCTGAGTTCTAATTTGATTGCACTGTGGTCTGAGAGACTGTTTGTTATGATTTCCATTTCTTTGCATTTGCTGAGGAGTGATTTACTTCCAATTATTTGATCAATTTTAGAGTAGGTATGATGTGGTGATGAGAAGAATGTATATTCTGTGGATTTAGGGTGGAGATTTCTGTAGATGTCTATTAGGTTCACTTGGTCCAGATCTGAGTTCAAGTCCTGGATGTCCTTGTTAATTTTCTGTCTCGTTGATCTGTCTAATATTGAGAGTGGAGTGTTAAAATCTACCACTATTATTATGTGGGAGTCTAAGTCTCTTTGTAGGTCATTAAAAACTTGCTTTATGTATCTGGGTGTTCCTGTATTGGGTGCGTATATATTTAAGATCTTTAGCTCTTCTTGTTGCATTGATTCTTTTACCATTATGTAATGCCCTTCTTTCTGTCTTTTGATCTTTGTTGGTTTAAAGTCCATTTAATCAGAGACTAGGACTGCAACTTCTGCTTTTTTTAGCTCTCCATTTGCTTGGTAAATCTTCCCCTATCCCTCTTTTTTGAGCCTATGTTTGTCCTTGCATGTGAGATGGGTTTTCTGGACAACAGCACACTGACGGGTTTTGACTTTTTATCCACTTTGCCAGTCTGTGTCTTTTGATTGGGACATTTAGCCCATTTACATTTAAGATTAATATTGTTATGTGTGAATCTGATCCTGCCATTTTGATTCTAGCTGGTTATTTTGCCCATTAGTTGATGCAGTTTCTTCATTGTGTCGATGCTCTTTACCATTTGGTACTTTTCGGGAGGGCTGGTACAGGTTGTTCCTTTCTATGTTTAGTGCTTCTTTCGGGAGCACTTGTAAGGTAGGCCTGGTGGTGACAAAATCTCTCAGCAATTGCTTTTTCATAATGGATTTTATTTCTTCTTCACTTATGAAGCCTAGTTTGGCTGGATATGAAGTTCTAGGTTAAAAGTTCTTTTCTTTAAGTATTTTGAATATTGGCCCACATTCACTTCTGGCTTGTAGGGTTTCTGCCAAGAGTTCTGCTGTGAGTCTGATGGGCTTTTCTTTGTGGATAACGTGACCTTTCTTTCTGGCTGCCCTTAGCATTTTTTCCTTCATTTTAACCTTTGTGAATCTGATGATTATGTGCCTTGGGGTTGCTCTTCTTGAGGAATATCTTTGAGGTGTTCTCTGTATTTTCTGGATTTGAATATTGGCCTGCCTTACTAGGTTGGGGAAGTTCTCCTGGATAATATCCTGAAAAGTGTTTTCGGCTTGGATTCATTCTCTCTATCACATTCAGGTACACCTATCAAATGTAGATGAGGTTTATCTCACATAATTCCCTATTTCTTGGAGGCTTTTTTCATTTGTTTTTACTCCATTTTTCTCTAATCTTGCCTTCTCATTGTATTTCATTGAGTTTATCTTCGGTCTCTAATATCCTTTCTTCTGATTTGTCAATTCGACTATTGAAACTTGTGTATACTTTGCAAAGTTCTTGTGTTGTGTTTTTCACCTCCATCAATTCATTTATATTCTATTCTAAGCTGTTTATTCCCATAGCATTTTGTCAAACCTTTTTTCAAGGTTATTAGTTTCTTTGCATTAGGTTAGAACATGTTCCTTTAGCTCAGAAAGGTTTGTTATTACCCACTTTCTGAAGCCTGTTTCTGTCAACTCATCAGACTCATTCTCCATCCAGCCTTGTTCCCTTGTTGGTGAGGAGTTGTGATCACTTGGAGGAGAAGAGGCATTCTGGTTTTGAGTGTTTTCACCTTTTTTTGCACTGCTTTCTTCCCATCTTTGTGGATTTATCAACCTGTGGTCTTAGTTGATGACTTTTGGTAGGGGTCTCTGAGTGAATGTCCTTTTTGTTGATGATGAAGTTATTTTTTCTATTTTTTCAGTTTTCTTTCTAACAGTCAGGTTCCTCTGCTGTAGGACTGCTGGAGGTCCACTCCAGACCCTGCTTGCCTGGGGATCACCTGCGGCAGCTGCAGAACAGTAAGGGTTGCTGCCAGTTTCTTCTGTTATCTTTGTCCCAGAAGGATACCCGCCAGATGTCAGCCTGAGCTCTCCTTTATGAGGTGTCTCTTTGCATATATGGGGGTCAGAGAGCTCCTTGAGGAGACAGTTTGTCCCTTATGGGAGCTCAAGTGCTGAGCTGTGAGCTCCATTGTTCTGTTCAGAGCTGCTGGGCAAGTTTGCTTAAGTTTGCTGCAGGAGAACTCATAACCACCTCTTTTTCCCAGATGCTCTGTCCTGGGAAAGTGGGGCTTTATTTGTAGGTTTCTGATGTGTTGCTGCCTTTTTTCAGAGATGCCTTTCCCAGGGAGGAGGTAGCCTAGTCACAGTCTGCCAGCAGAGGCATTGCTGAGCTGTCATGGTCTCTGCCCAGCTGCTGTGTGGACTTTCTTGTGGTTTTGTTTATAAAGGTATAGTTAGAACTGCTTCAGTAATGGCGGTCTGCCTCAATAATGGCTAACTGCCTCTGTAATGGCAGATTGTGTCAGTAATGGTGGATGGCCTTGGTAATGGCCACTGCCTCCATAATGGTGGACTGCCTCAGTAATGGTGGACTGCCTCAGTAGTGGTGGACTCCCTCAGTAATGGCAGACGCCCTTCCCCCCACAGAGCTGGATCATCCTGGGTCCAGCTGCGCCTGCTGTGAAACTCTCAATTCGGAGCATTTCAGATTGCTGGTTTTGTGGGGATGGGACCTGCTGAGCCAGATAACCTGACTTCCTGTTTCAGCCCCATTTTTTTTTTAGTTGAATGGGCAACTCTGTCTCCCAGGTGTTCCAAGTGCCAGTTGAAATGACCACCCAGATTTGTGTGAGTTTTTGTGGGGAGACCCACTGCACCAGCTGAAACAACCATGCTGAAGACTCGTGGCACTTTTCTGCCCTGGAATATCCTGGTCTGTGGGCTGTAAAAACTCATTTGGAAATGTGGTGATCACTCACCATCTGCCTTCTCACTGGGAACTGCACTACAGAGCTGTTCCTATTCGGCCATCCTCCTCTTTTCTTAATTAAATACCCTTTATCTCTTTTCTTGCCTGATTGCTCTGGCTAGGATTTCCAATACTATGTTGAATAGGAATGGTGAGAGAGGGCACCCTTGTCTAGTGCCAGTTTTCAAAGGGAACGCCTTCAGTTTTTGCCCATTCAGTATGATATTGGCTGTGGCTTTGTTATAAATAGCTTTTATTATTTTGGGATATGTTCCATCAATACCTAGTTTATTAGGAGTTTTTAGCATATAGGGCTACTGCATTTTGTCAAAGGCCTTCTCTGCATCTACTGAAATAATCATGTGGTTTTTGTCTTTGATTCTGTTCATGGATGGATTACATTTATAGATTTGCATATGTTGAACCAGCCTTGCATCCCTGAAATGAAGCCTACTTGATTGGGTTGGATAAGCTTTTTGTTGTGCTGTTACATTCAGTTTGCCAGTATTTTACTGACAATTTTTGCATCAATGTTCATCAAGGATATTGGTCTGAAATTTTCCTTTTAGTAGTGTCTCTGCCAGGTTTTGGTATCAGAATTATGCTGGTCTCACAAAATGAGTTAGGGAGGATTTTCTCTTTTTGTATTGTTTGGAATAGTTTCAGAAGGAATGGTGCCAGTAACTGTTTGCATGTCTGGTAAAATTCAGCTGTGAATCCATCTGAACCTGGACTTTTGTTTGGTTGGTAGGCTATTAATTGCTGCCTCAATGTCAGAACTTGTTATTGGTCTATTCATGGATTCAACTTCTTCCTGGTTTATTCTTGGGAGAGTGTAAGTGTCCAGGAATTTGTCCATTTCTTCTTGATTTACTGGTTTATGTGCATAGAGTTGTTTGTAGTAATTTCTGATGGTAGTTTGCATTTCTGTGAAATTTGTGGTGATATCCTCTTTATTATTTTTTATTGCATCTATTTGATCCTTCTCTCTTTTCTTTTTTTATTAGTCTAGCTAGTAGTCTATCTATTTTGTTTATCTTTTCAAAACACCAGCTCCTGGACTTATTGATTTTTTTGAAGGGCTTTTTGTGTCTCTATCTCCTTCAGTTCTGCTCTGATCTTAGTAATTTGTTGTCTTCTGCTAGCTTTTGAATTTGTTCGATCTTGTTCCTCTAATGTATTTATTTGTGATGATAGGGTGTCAATTTTAGATCATTTCTCATTCTCATGTGGGCATTTACTACTATACATATCCCTCTAGAATCCTTCCCAAATCATTTTATGAGAACAGTATCATCCTAATACCAAAACCCAGCAGACACTCAGCAAGAAAAAAAACTTCAGGTCAATATCCATGATGAACATAGATGCAAAAATCTTCAATAGAATACTGGCAAACTGATTGCAACAGCATATAAAAAAGCTTATCCACCAATCCACCATGATCAAGTGGGATTCATTCTGGGAATGTAAGTCTGGTTCAACATACACAAGTCTATAAACATAATTCAGCATATAAACAGAACCAAAGACAAAAACCACATGATTATCTCAATTGATATAGAGAAGGCCTTTGATAAAATTCAACAGCCTTTTATGCTAAAAACCCTCAATAAAGTAGGTATTGATGGAACATATCTCAGAATAACAAAAGCTATTTATGACAAACCAACAGCCAATGTCATACTGAATGGGCAAAAACTGGAAGCATTCCCTTTGAAATCTGGCACTAGACAAGGATGCCCTCTCTCGCCAGTCCTATTCAATATAGTACTGGAAGTTCTAGCCAGAGCAATCAGGCAAGAAAAAGAAATAAAGGGTATTCGAATAGGAAAGGAGGAAGTCAAATTGTCTCTATTTGCAGATGACATGAATGTATATCTAGAAGACCCCATTGTCTCAGCCCAAAATCTCCTGAAACTGATAAGCCACTTCAGCAAAGTCTCAGGATACAAAATGAATG
Organism: Saimiri boliviensis; assembly: GCF_048565385.1. NCBI lineage: Eukaryota > Metazoa > Chordata > Mammalia > Primates > Cebidae > Saimiri > Saimiri boliviensis. The sequence continues at coordinate 52,548,033 of NC_133470.1, forward strand.
TGCAAAAATCACAAGCATTCCTATACACCAATAACAGACTTAAAGAGAGTCAAATTAAAAATGAACTGCCATTCACAATTTCTACAAAGAGAATAAAATACCTAGGAATACAACTAATAAGGAACATAAAAGACCTCTTCAAGGAGAACTACAAATCATTGCTCAGTGAAATAAGAGAGGACAAAAACAGATGGAGAAACATTTCACTTTAATGGTTAAGAAGAATCAATGTCATGAAAATGGCCATACTGCCCAAAGTAATTTACAGATTCAATGCTATCCCCATCAAGCTACCAATAGCCTTCTTCACAGAACTGGAAAAAACCACCTTAAACTTCATATGGAACCAAAAGAGAGCCCACATAGCCAAGTCAGTTCTAAGCAAAAAGAACAAAGCAGGAGGCATCACATTACTGGACTTCAAACTATAATACAAAGCTACTGTAATCAAAACAACATGGTACTGGTACCAAAGCAGAGCTATAGACCAATGGAACAGAACAGAGGCCTTGAAGGCAACACAACACATCTACAACCATCCGATCTTTGACAAACCTGACAAAAACAAGCAATGGGGAAAGGATTCCCTGTTTTATAAATGGTGTTGAGAAAACTGGCTAGCCATGTGCAGAAAACAGAAAATGGACCCCTTCCTGACACCTTACACTAAAATTAACTCCAGAGGGATTAAACACTTAAACGTAAGACCTAACAACATAAAAACCGTGGAAGAAAATCTAGGCAAAACCATTCAGGACATAGGCGTAGGCAAGGACTTCATGACTAAAACACCAAAAGCATTGGCAACAAAAGCCAACATAGACAAATGGGACCTAATCCAACTCCACAGCTTCTGTACGGCAAAAGAAACAGTCATTAGAGTGAATCGGCAACCAACAGAATGGGAAAAAAATTTTGGCAGCCTACCCATCTGACAAAGGGCTGATATCCAGAATCTACAAAGGTCTAAAACAGATTTACAAGAAAAAAACAAACAAGCCCATTCAAAAGTGGGTGAAGGATATGAACAGACACTTTACAAAAGAAGACATACATGAGGTCAACAAACATTTGAAAAAATGCTCATCATTACTGGTCATTAGCGAAATGCAAATCAAAACTACTCTGAGATACCATCTCACACCAGTTAGCATGGCGATCATTAAAAAATCTAGAGACAACAGATGCTGGAGAGGATGTGGAGAAATAGGAACACTTTTACACTGTTGGTGGGAGTGTAAATTAGTTCAACTATTGTGGAAGACAGTGTGGCAATTTCTCAAGGACCTAAAAATAGAAATCCCATTTGACCCAGCAATCCTATTACTGGGTATATATCCAAAGGATTATAAATCATTCTACTATAAGGACACATGCACACGAATGTTCATTGCAGCACTGTTTACAATAGCAAAGACTATTATTTTTTCATTAAATTTCTTCATCAATCTTCTTTAAAGTCAATTGACTACAAATATCACAGTCTACTCCTGGGATTTCAATTATATTGCATTGATACATATGCCCATACTTATGCCAGTGTCACTTTGTCTTGAAAATAATAGCTTTGTAGTAAGTTTTGAAATAAAGAAATGTGGGTTCTCCAACTTTGCTCTTTTCATTCAAGATTGTTATGAATATTCTGGAACATTTGCAACTGGAGGCTGGGAATAGTGGCTTATGCCTGTAATCCTAGCACTTGGGAGCTCAAGGTGGGTAGATCACCTAAGGCTAGGAGTCTGAGACCAGCTTGGCTAACATGGTAAAACCCCATCTCTACTAAAAATACAAAAATTAGCTGGGCATGGTAGTGCACACCTGTAATCCTAGCTGCTTGGGAGGCTCAGGCATGAGAATTACTTGAACCTGGGAGGTGGAGGTTGCAGTGAGTCAAAATCATGCCATTGCACTCCAGCCTAGAGGACAGAGTAAGATCTTGTCTCGATAACCAATCAACCAACCAAAACATGTGCAACTAGATATAAAATTTAGACTCATATGTTCGTTTCTGCAAAAAACTGTATTTTTACAGAGATTGTCTTAAATTTGTAGATAAATTTTTGGTACATTATAGTCTTCTTTCCATTTCATTCATATGTGATGTCTTCCAATTCATTTAGATCTTGTTTAATTTATTTGTAATACATTTTGTATTTTTCAGTATAGAAGTCTTGCATTTCTTTTATAATTAATTATTATTGTAATATGTAATTTTGTATAAAATTATTTTATTAATTTATTTTTTTAAGTGAAAACAAGTTTATTAAGAAAGTAAGAAAATAAAAGAATGGCCACTTCATAGCAGAACAGTGGAGTGGCCTGCTGGACTGAGGCTACTTACTGCTACTTCTTGATCATATGCTAAACAAGGGATGATTAATTCCCAGAATTAAGGAATTTTCATTTTTTAGACCATATAGGGTAACTTTCTCATGTTGCATTGCAAAAGTGCATTGCATTTGTAAACTGCCATGGCACTGGTGAGAGTGTGTTTTAGCACACTAATGCATTATAGTTAATGATCATGAACAGTGAGGGCAATAGAAGTCATTTTTGTTACTATCTTGGTTTTGGTAGGTTTTGGCTGGCTTCTTCACCACATGCTGTTTTATCAGCATGGTCTCTGTGGCCTGTGTCTTGTGCAGACATCCTATCTTATCCTGTGAATTAGAAAGTCTTGACTTCCTGGAAATGCAGCTCAGTAGGTCTCAGCCTTATTTTACTCAGCCCCTATTAAATATGGAGTCACTTTAGTTCAAACATCACTGACATTTTTTCCTCCTCCATTTTATAATAGAATCCTAATCCTGAGGGTTGTAGAGAAATGAAGATCTATCTTCTCTAATTTCTCTAGGCTGATTAGGGGTGATGATATCTCTGCTTAACTATTAGGATCTCCATATTCAGGGTAGCGAGTAACTCAGTCAGAAGGCATTGGTTTGTTGAGGGCCATTTATAACTGAGTTCTGACAAAAGGTGATTTCTGGAAGATTAATAATTGTTCAATTTAAGAGAACATTGAGTAAGCTTATCCTGTCTTCCTATACATAGAGTACAACAGCAATGTATTTCACAAGAATAAAGCAAAATAAGTTAAGCTATCCAAAGTTAACTAAACTAAAAGGCTTTCTATTAACTGGGAATCTGGTGGAAACAAGATAATATGAGGCTGCTAGCTGATTCCAATACAACCCCAGATTTTTACATTACCCATTCCTCTTTTTTTTCTCAGCAGCAGTCAGAGATTACTGGTTGGTTCACAGGAGTTAAGTAGGGTTAGTCTAAGTTGCAGTAAATGAAAAATTCAAAACAACTAATGAGACTAGAAACTAATAACAGGTGTGCCATAATTATTGAAACAATAGTTTCTCTCTCCAGTCTCCCATATTTTATTAAACACAAATCATGGTAAGACTGATTTGCTTTATTATACTTGGCCTGATTATTTGTATAAAGTGCAGCAAAAGCCATCTCTGGAATTCCTATGGAACAGAGTTACACCAATGCCCATTTAAAAAGGTTATGTGAAAAAGCCTATTTTTTAACTATTTTTTTTACATAGGCTTTTTAAATGGGCTTTTATGAAACTCTATTCCATAAAGAATCTCAGGTAAGACTTAAAAAAAAAAAACAACTGAGCCCAGCTATGGATTTGTACGGTCAAATACCTGTATGTGTCGGGCAAATTCCTCTTCTCTTGAGGTCTCAAGATAACTTGAGGCTCCTGGGCCTGTCAGGAAGTAACATTTTTTACTTACCACAGAACAGAAACCCTGTACCAGGACTATGTAGAAAAGGTGTGGGGTCAGTTTTCCCAGAGGGCTTTTATTGACTTTCTATAAATCAAGTTTGATTGCTTAAAGGACTGTATGCTATTTTAGTCAAAGCCTTGGTAAAGTAACCAGTTTCTCCAATTGTCTTCTTACAAAAGAAACAGATTCTTATTGCACTTATGCAAATTTCTATTGTCATAAGTTTAGAATATTGATAAATAGTCTCCAAATTCTGGAGAAATAGGATAGAGAGAAACAAATATGTTCCAAATTTTGTTCACTTAAGTATACTTTACTCAATTGTTAAATGCTGTCAATACCTCAAAAGTTTCCTTGACTCTGAAAAACAAAAAGGAAGAATCAGAAACATTTTAAGCAAAAAGTAAAAAAAAAAAAAAAAAGAAAAAAGAAAAAAAAGAAAATTACTTCTGTCTTTTATTAGTTTATTCCATGCAGTTAACACTTGTTCTGCTTGATATTCGTGAACATTCCAGCTCTCCACAAGAGCCTTGAAAGTTGTTTTCTTTATTCTAATATTAAAATTTCCAAAGTTATCAAAAACCTGCTTTCAGGAGCACCTGTCAAAATTATATAGCTGATTATAAGCCACCATTTGAAGAGGATCAAAACAAGACAACAATTGTCTGTGGATGACAAAAATTTCTAGGACAGCCATTATTAAAGCCACAATTGACTAAAAATTTTGGTTACTTCTGTGGCATAAAACAATTTCAAATAGCAATTCTAACTATTAATAACATACACCAAGTCACATCAGAATCATAGGAGTTTTCCATAATTTTGGAACAGATACCAATAACATATTTTTACAAATACAGGCCAAATAAAGCCAAACACCATTTTATATGTGACAATGATTGCTGTATGATTTGTATACCAAATAAGCCAAAAGTGTCATTTCTATACTTTAAAGGATCTAATATCTAAAAAAATATTTAGGTCAGAAAAAGACATAATTTATTATTTGGTTTTGGAAAGTTTGTCAAATATCAAAGGTTAAAATAGAATTCCAGGCTACCAAAAGTCATTCATTTAACTCAAACAGTAACTCCAAAATTTAAAAAAGGCAGAAACCTTTATTCATTAAAGAAGAAAGACTTAGCTTTCCAAACAATTTAATTTTTTTCATTTCTTTTTTCTACAGTTTATTCAAAAGGCCTACAAAAAATTTTCATTTTTTAGAATATTACATAAAAATCTCGTTCAAGAGAAAAAAACAAGTTTCATCTTTGCATTAATGTACTATTGATGTCAAGCCCAATTCTTAATATAACCTTGTAGACAAATGTATTCAATCTTAAAAAGTTTGATAGACTGGATAGGGAAAATGTGGTACATATACACCATGGAATATTATGCAGCCATCAAAAACGATGAGTTCACGTCCTTTATAGGGACATGGATGAACCTGGAAACCATCATTCTCAGCAAACTGACACAAGAGCAGAAAATCAAACACCGTATATTCTCGCTCATAGGCGGGTGTTGAACAATAAGAACACATGGACACAGGGAGGGGAGCACTACACACTGGGGTCTGTTGGGGGGAAATGGGGGAGGGGCGGGGGGTGGGGAGGTGGGAAGAGATAGCATGGGGAGAAATGACAGATACAGGTGAGGGGACGGAAGGCAGCAAAGCACACTGCCATGTGTGTACCTATGCAACAATCTTGCATGTTCATCACATGTACCCCAAAACCTAAAATGCAATAAAAAAAAAAAAAAGAAGAAAAAAAAAAAAAAAAAAGAAATAGAAATACCATTTGACCCAGCAATCCCATAACTGGGTAGATACCCATAGTATTATAAATTATTCTATTATAAAGACACATGCACATGTATGTTTATTATGGCACTGTTTACAATAGGAAAGACTTGGAACCAACTCAAATGCCCATCAATGATAGACTGGATAAAGAAAATGTGGCACATACATATACACCATGGAAGTCTATGCAGCCAGAAAAAAGGGATGAGTTCATGTCCTTTGCAGGGAGATGAATGAAGCTGGAAACCATCATTCTCAGAAAACTGACACAAGAACAGAAAACGAAACACCACATGTTCTCACTAATAAGTGGGTGTTGAACAATGAGAACCATGGACACAGGAAGGGGAACATCACACACTGGAAGCTACCGAGGGGTGGGGGAAAAAAAAAAAAAAAAAAAAAAGTTTGACAAGAAGATAAGATTCTTGTATTACCTGACTTTAGCCAGGGCAAATGGCAAATGTTTCTGTGTTCAAATAAAGGAAAATTGAAGACATTTCATGGAGAGGAAGAAAATCAACAAATACTAAAGGTGACACAGATACCAAACCTTAAAGAATTCATTCCCTAAGCTGATAATTGAACCTGGGCTGCCCTTGTAAAATGGCAAAACAATAGCTGTTATGCTATAGCATTGAACGATTTCCACTACACTTATCAGAAGGATCCTAGAGGAGGCAATTTTGAGCTTGCAAAAGCTTTTAAGCTCAAGATAACCTTGAAGACTAACTATGACATGGACCCCCAAATTACTGTTTCCTGGAAGTCAGAGCCCAAGAGAAAGTACCACCACATGGTTGTGAAGTCAAGCTCCCAAGGACATAACAGACTAGTTTGCTGGGCCATCGTGGACAGCAGTCTTAAGGAGTCAAAAGCTTGTGTTCTGTATTCAGGTAGTAAACCTGTTTCTGACTGAAAGATACAGAAAAAGAAATTCATAGCAAAATGTCCAACAGATCTGCTACATCTTAAGACTAGCCTCACTAATCCCATTTCTGATTAATCAAAACTACAGAGGAGATAGAGAGTGACTTTTACCATTCATTCCACCAGTTTTTAGAGAGAGAAAGGAAAAGGAAGAGAGAAAAGTATTGCTTGTGGTAAAGTGGCAATGGTAAGGAGCACAGGGGTGCCAGAGAAAGGCCCACTCATTCTAGAAACTCTAAATAAAAAGTTCAGATGGCCACTTGTCAGTAGTAAAGGGAAATTTTCCAGTAGTCCCATCATCTCACAAGCTTCCCCTTTTGCGGAAAACAAAGCTCCCCATGTCCCATGATCCTATACATGCCTAATTCTTTCACCCATGACCATCAGCAAAGAGTGCAGATTAATTCAAAGAGAATATTAGTTAACGTCTATAGTGACTAATCTATATTTAATTAAGAGAGACTTTACAGAGGGGCCTCTAACCCCCAGAGTTTTAGAAAGGATGCTATCTTTCCTAAGTTGGGCCTCAAACCCAAGTTTTGTCATGTCCTTACCTTTTATTAAGAGGAGTCTTTAACCCACTCTGACTTAGGAAAAGCTCCAACTTCGCTAAATTGAGCCTCTAACTTTATCCCATTCTTTACCCGAGTACTCCACCACTTTACACGAAGTTGGCCAATTGGTATTTCTGTCTATTTCCTTTAGATCAGGGGTCTCCTCAGTATCATCCCTTCATCATTCCCTAGGAAGATGTTACCAGAAAGCGGCCCTTATTCAGATACCAAGAGATTATTCATGGATCTCATGCAAGAAAGAATTTGAGGCAAATTCCTTTTTTTTTTTTTTTTTTTTTTTTTTTTTTTTTTTTTTTTTGAGACGGAGTTTCGCTCTTGTTAGCCAGGCTGGAGTGCGATGGCGCGATCTCGGCTCACTGCAACCTCCGCCTCCTGGGCTCAGGCAATTCTCCTGCCTCAGCCTCCTGAGTAGCTAGGATTATAGGCACGCGCCACCATGCCCAGCTAATTTTTTGTATTTTTAGTAGAGACGGGGTTTCACCATGTTGACCAGGTTGGTCTCGCTCTCTCGACCTTGTGATCCACCTGCCTCGGCCTCCCAAAGTGCTGGGATTACAGGCTTGAGCCACTGCGCCCGGCGAGGCAAATTCTTAAAATGAAAAAGTTTATTAAGCAAGTAGAGGAATAAAAGAATGACAGTTCCATAGGCAGAGCAGCCAATTTGATCTGCAGATTGTTTGTTGGTAATGTATATATATGATTGACTTTCTATTGATATTATATCACTATGCTGTAATTTTGTTCATTCTAGTTTTTCAGTGGAACCTTAGAATTGTGTTTATACAAGATTAAATAATCTGCCAAGAGATCATTTTACCTCTTGTGTCCAGATCCCCTCATTTGATTTCCTTGTCTACTTGTTCTTGATGTAACATCCAGGATAATGTTAAATAAAAATGATGAGAGCAGACATATTTGTCCTGTTCATTTTGTTTGAATTTGGTTTGTTTTATTTGCTCTCAGGAAGAAAGCATTCAGTCTTTCACAATTTAGAGGGATGTTTACTGTTTATATGTATAGATGTCCTTTATCAGATTGAATAAATTTTCTTCTATTTCTAGTTTTTGTGTATTTTTTTTTTTAATTTTAAGTTCAGGGTACAAGTGCAGCTTTGTTAAATAGACAAATTTGTGCCATGAATGTTGGTTATACAGAATATTTTATCCAGGCATTAATTCTAGTACCCATTAACTAATTTTTTCCATTCGTCACCCTTCTCCCACCTTCCAATGTCCAAAAGACCCCAATGTTTGTTGTTTTCTTCTGTGTGTCCATGTGCTTTTATTACTTAGTTCTCACTTTTAAGTGAGAGCATGCAGTATTTATTTTTTTGTTCCCATGTTACTTAGCTAAGAATAAAGACCTCCAACTACCTCAATGTCCTTGCAATGAAAATTATCTCATTATTTTTAATGGGTATATAGTGTTCCATGGGGTATATATACCACATTTCCTTACCCAGTCTATCATTAATGAGTATTTAGGCTGATTTCATGTCTTTGCTAGTGTGAACAGTGCTGCAATAAACATACACATGCATGGGTCATGTATGTTTAATAGAAACATTTATACTCCTTTGAGCATATATCCACTCAGGGTGGCTAGCAAAATATTAAAGAAATATTAGAAAAATATTAGAAAAAGTTATATATTAGTCTCAAACCTTTTGGAAGTCTGAAAGGTTTTACTGGGACAGGCCAAAGGCAGCAGGTCCATTAAGTTAGGGAGAAGATAGGAACAATAAGAGGCTTTCCCAGTTTAAGTTTGTTTATCACAAGTCCCTTTGTCTCTACTCTACCTATGTACTCATGTTAACCTTGTGCTAGATTGGTCTTCTCAAGGGGAGACCAAAAGTTAATTACCCATTAATAGTGTTTACTCTGGGCCTGGAACCTAAAGCTTTTGTTATTTGTAAAACCAGTCTTTTAACTATGTTAATTATCCATAAGTGTGTTGACTTAGAACCTCTGTTGTAAAATTTATACTGAATAAATATAACAATGGATAGGGAATCTTGATCAATTGACTGTATTTTGCCCTCTGAAAGCAGTCAACTACCATCCCTAGCCCACTTGAATCACTAAACTAGGTATGAGAGTGTATTTATTCATCTATTGTTGAGTCAGGGTCTGCAGGACAGACTTCCACAGGTGGTGGTCAACGTCTCAGGTGGTGACCCCAATGTGATACTATCACAGCAGGTGCTCAAACATGGAGCAAACTAGTCATCATTTCTGCAAAGAAGAAATGGCAGACCTTTTGAGAACTGGAAAGTAAAGAGGACTGCATGGTCAGGTCAAGTAGTCAGTAAATCATTGGTACACACTGGGGATGGCTAAACTCAGGGAGGCATTTGTTTCAGGCTCAGGATTCATCATGAGACAGTAGTTATCAGTGCAGTAGTGGCAGCATAAGAAAGTACTGAAAAAGGTGCTTAAGGCTAGTGAGGCCTCAGTCTCACAAGTTCAATTAAGAGAGTTAATACAAACTATTGTCTTTCATTATCATTGGTTTCCAGCAGAGGGCATGTTAGATCTAGATATCTGGTCAAAAGTGAGAAGGAATCTTAAGCAAAATTATGTTCAAGGGATACAGATCCCTGTAACATATCTGATATCATGGGGCCTTAATGAGAGTGGCTCTAGTCCCATTATACATAAAAGAGCCCAATGAGGGAAAGGAGAAGGAGCCACTATTTACCTTACCACCTCTGGCCTCTTCCTCAGCTTAGCTATTATCTGGGACAGCTAATAAGGAGGAAATGGAGGTTTTGCCTGAGCCTACTTCCTCCAACAAGTAAAAAAAAAAAAAAGAAAAAGAAAAAGAACAAGAGAGGCTCCACATTTATGGGTCCTTGTCTTAAACAAGGAGATTTGGAGGCTGAACTCCTGGCTTTCCTAGTTGACAACTGGCAAGGCAATCAAATACATGAACCCATTTATTTTAGCAGTTATAAAGAGCTAAAAATAAGTCTTAATAAAAATATAGACACTAGCCCATTTATGAAAGGAATGATTGAGATTTTAGCAGACAACTTCCAAATGACCCCATGGGACTGGTCAATGCTAGTTAAAACCACTTTGGAGTTCAGCCAATACCTCCTCTGGAGGGCAGAATATGATGAGTTGTGTGAACAAGCCAAAATGAAACAGGTTGCAGGGCAAGATACAAAAGCTGCTATGCTCCAGGGGAAAGGTCCCCATGCTGACCTACAACAACTAGATTTTGATCTCTAGGTCTATAATCAAGTGTCTTTTTGTGCCCTTAGGGCCTGAGACTGAATTCCCCAGAGTGCAGCTCAGCAGGGGTCCTTTGTAAATCTTCATCAAGGGCCTCAGGAGCCATGTGTTGAATTTATTGATTCTTTAACCCAGGCAATTAAAAGACAAATTAGTCACAATCAGGCTGTGGATATTTTTGCAACTGGCTTATAAAAACACTAATGCAGATTGCTAGCAAGCAATGCAAGCAGTCAGAGGAAAGGCAGCCACAGTTGGGGAATTTATAAAAGCATGCCAATAGTAGAAACAGAGACACAAAAAAGCCAAAATATTGGCTATGATATTAAGGCCTACTAGAATGAAAAGGGAGGGAAACTTTGTTTTCTATGCAGAGAGTCAGGTCATATGAGAAGGGACTGCTCAAAGAATAGAGACCAAGGTAAATCAGAGGAAGAACCCCTTTCTATATGTCCATGATGTAAAAGGGGGGGGGAGACATTGGGCAAATCAATGCAAATCTAAATTTGAGAAAAATAGCAACCCCATAGGTAATCAGACAGGAAACTTCATGAGGGGCCATCCTCAGGCCCTGATTCAAAATTGGGCAATACCAGCAGGTTTCCTCGGCCAGAGAGAAAGCCCACGATTCTCTTGCTTTGAGCAGTCGCCACTCGGAGTGCAGGGCTGGACTTAATCTACCGAAACGAATTAGTGTTAAAAGAAGAGAACCCCAAAAGAGTTGCTACCAGGATCTGTGGTTCAGTGCCTCTGGAAACAGTGGGATTAATTCTAGGAGTGTCTAGTCTAACCAGTAAAGGAACTAAGGTGCTCACTGGGGTTATTGTTAGTGATTGTCAAGGCAAAATATTAGTGATGATGGAATGTAAAGGTCTGCATATTCTTCCCCCTGAATCAAAGATTACTGATTTTAGAATGCTGGGAAGATGGCCGCCTAAGAACAGCTCAGGACTTCAGCTCCCAGTGAAAGTGCAGAGGGTGAGTGGACGCCGCATTTCCAGATGAACTCTTATTGCCCACAGACCAGGAGATACCCAGGCAGAGGGGTCGCCAGCGTCGCAGTCCCAGCCGGTGCGGCTGTTTTGGCCCCTGTGGGGCTGATTCCGCCCGCGCGGCTGCTGTGACCACGCCCTGTTGCTGCGGTTCTCCTTACAAAAGCCACTGGTCTGGGAGCCCTCTTAGCTGGCGATCGGAGCCCTGAGATGGCAGAGTTGCCCATACATCTGAAATAGCGAGCCAGGCCATGAGATTCCTAGGCAAAAAATCCGCCAGGAGCCGGCGCCGCAGTTCAAGCCGACTCCGTGAGTCGCAGCACGGGAGATCCCGGCGCCTTTTCAACAAGCGACCGGAACGTGGGGTCGTTCAACTTAAAAGAAAAGACTCTGAGTCAGGGAGCCAGGTGATCAGGCTCGGTTGGTCACACCCCTCCACCCCCAACAACAATGAAAACAAAAACAGTAATTGGAAACCCTCTGGGTTGAGCCCTACAAACCAAGCACAGCTGAACCTGGACAGTCCGGCTCGGCGGGGGAGGGGCTTCCGCCATTACTGAGACTCTCTACCTCTACAGAGGCAGGCTGCCATTGCCGAGGCAACCCACTGTTGCCGAGGCAACCTGCCACAACAGAGAGAGTCCGCCATAACAGAGGCGGGGCCACCATTGCAGAGACAGTTCTAACTACGCCCATACAAACAGGACTGCAGGAAAGAGCTCAGGGCAGCTGGGTGGAGCCCACAGCAGCTCAGCAAAGCCACTGCGGGCAGGTAGTGGCTAGGCCTGCTGCTAGCTGGGCGGGTCAGACCTGAAAGAAAAATCAAAAAAGGCACTACTGCAACGGAAACTCATAAAGCTCCAACTCCCTGGGACAGAGACAGACAACAGGTGGATAAACCCACAAAAATGGGAAGAAACCAGCGCAAAAAGGATGAAAACTCCGGAAACTAGAACACCTCTCCTCCTAAAAGGGATCACAACTCCTCACCAGCAAGGGAACCAGACCAGATGGAGAAGGAGGGTGATGAAATGACAGAATCAGACTTCAGAAGGTGGGTAGAAAGAAACTACAGTGAGCTAAAAGAACATGTTTTAAACGAACGCAAAGAAAAGAGGAACCTTGAAAAAAGATTGGACGAACTGCTGACGAGAATGGACAGCATAGAGAGGAGTATAAGTGAATTGATGGAGCTGAAAAACGCAACACGAGAACTTTGTGAAGCATGCACAAGCTTCAACAGCCGAATTGACCAAGCAGAAGAAAGGATATCAGAGGTCGAAGATCAACTCAATGAAATAAACAGAGAAGGCAAGAACAGAGAAAAAAGCAGAAAAAGGAATGAACAAAATCTTCAAGAAATGTGGGACTATGTGAAAAGACCTAATCTACGTCTGATAGGTGTACCTGAATGTGATGAAGAGAATGAATCCAAGCTGGAAAATACTCTTCAGGATATTATCCAGGAAAATTTCCCCAACCTAGCAAGGCAGACCAATATTCAAATACAAGAAAAACAGAGAACACCGCAAAGATATTCCTCAAGAAGAGGAACCCCAAGGCACATAATCGACAGATTCACCAGGGTTGAAACGAAAGAGAAAATGCTAAGGGCAGCCAGAGAGAAAGGTCAGGTTACCCACAAAGGGAAGCCCATTAGACTACAGCAGATCTCTCAGCAGAAACCCTACAAGCCAGAAGAGATTGGGGGCCAATATTCAACATCCTTAAAGAAAAGAACTTTCAACCCAGAATCTCCCATCCAGCCAAACTAAGCTTCATAAGTGAAGGAAAAAGAAAATCCTTTGTGAACAAGCAAGCACTCAGAGATTTCATCACCACCAAACCTGCTCTACAAGAACTCCTGAAAGAGGCTCTACACGTATAAAGGAACTACCAGTACCAGCAACTCCAAAAACACACCAAATGGTAAAAGAGCATCAACACAATCAAGAAGCTGCATCAACTAACCAACAAAACAACCAGGTAGCATCAAAATGACAGTATCAAATTCACACATAACAATACTATCCCTAAATCTCAATGGACCAAATGCCCCAATCAAAAGAGACAGACTGGCAAATTGGATAAAAAGCCAAAACCCATCAGTGTGCTGTATCCAGGAAACCCATCTTACATGCAAGGATACACAAAGGCTCAAAATAAAGGGATGGAGGAAGATCTACCAAGCAAATGGAGAGCAAAAAAAAAGCAGGAGTTGCAATTCTCATCTCTGATAAAATAGACTTTAAAGCAACAAAGATCAAAAGAGACAAAGAAGGACATTACATAATGGTAAAAGGATCACTGCAACAAGAAGAGCTAACGATCCTAAATATATACGCACCCAATACAGGAGCACCCAGATACATAAGGCAAGTTCTTAATGACTTACAAAGAGACTTAGACTCCCACACAATAATAGTGGGAGACTTTAACACCCCATTGTCAATATTAGACAGATCAACCAGACAGAAAATCAACAAGGATATCCAGGACCTGAATACAGACCTGGAACAAGCAAACCTAATAGACATTTACAGAACTCTCCACCCCAAATCCACAGAATATACATTCTTCTCAGCACCACATCACACCTACTCTAAAATTGACCACATAATTGGCAATAAATCACTCCTCAGCAAATGCAAAAGAACAGAAATCATAACAAACAGTCTCTCAGACCACAGTGCAATCGAGTTAGAACTCAGAATGCAGAAACTAACTCAGAACCGCACAGCTTCATGGAAACTGAACAACTTGCTCTTGAATGTTGACTGGATAAACAATGAAATGAAGGCAGATATAAAGATGTTCTTCGAAACCAATGAGAATGAAGACACAACATACCAGAATCTCTGGGACACATTTAAAGCAGTCTCTAGAGGAAAATATATAGCAATGAGTGCCCACATGAGAAGAAAGGAGAGATCTAAAATTGACATCCTATCATCAAAATTGAAAGAGCTAGAGGAGCAAGATCAAAAACACTCAAAACCTAGCAGAAGACAGGAAATAACTAAGATCAGAGCAGAACTGAAGGAAATAGAGACACAAAAAACTCTTCAAAAAATCAATAAATCCAGCAGCTGGTTTTTTCAAAAGATGAACAAAATAGACAGACCACTAGCCAGATTAATAAAAAAGAAAAGAGAGAATAACCAAATTGATGCAATAAAAAACGATAAAGGGGATATCACCACAGATTCCACAGAAATCCAAACCATCATCAGAAATTATTACAAACAACTCTATGCACATAAACTAGTAAACCTAGAAGAAATGGATAAATTCCTGGACACCTGCATCCTCCCAAGCCTAAACCTGGAAGAAGCCAAAACCCTGAATAGACCAATAACATGGTCTGACGTCGAGGCAGCAATAAAGAGCCTACCACCCAAAAAAAGCCCAGGTCCAGATGGGTTCACAGCTGAATTCTACCAGACATACAAAGAGGAGCTGATACCATTCCTTCTGAAACTATTCCAGACAATCCAAAAAGAGAGAATCCTTCCCAAATCATTTTATGAGACAAGCATCATCCTGATACCAAAACCCGGCAGAGACTCAACAAGAAAAGAAAATTTCAGGCCAATATCCATGATGAACATAGATGCAAAAATCTTCAATAAAATACTGGCAAACCGATTGCAACAGCATATCAAAAAGCTCATCCACCATGATCAAGTAGGATTCATCCCGGGGATGCAAGGCTGGTTCAACATACGCAAGTCCATAAACGTAATTCACCACATAAACAGAACCAAAGACAAAACCACATGATTATCTCAATTGATGCAGAGAAGGCTTTTGACAAAATTCAACAATGCTTTATGCTAAAAACCCTCAATAAACTAGGTATTGACGGAACGTATCTCAAAACAATAAAAGCTATTTACAACAAACCAGCAGCCAATATCATACTGAATGGGCAAAAACTGGAAGCATTCCCTTTGAAATCTGGCACTAGACAAGGATGCCCTCTCTCACCACTCCTATTCAATATAGTACTGGAAGTTCTAGCCAGAGCAATCAGGCAAGAAAAAGAAATAAAGGGTATCCAAATTGGAAAGGAGGAAATCAAATTGTCTCTATTTGCAGATGACATGATTGTATATCTGGAAGACCCCATCATCTCAGCCCAAAATCTCCTGAAACTGATAAACAACTTCAGCAAAGTCTCAGGATACAAAATCAACGTGCAAAAATCACAAGCATTCCTATACACCAGTAACACACTTAAAGAGAGCCAAATCAAGAACGAACTGCCATTCACAATTGCTACAAAGAGAATAAAATACCTAGGAATACAACTAACAAGGAACGTAAAGGACCTCTTCAAGGAGAACTACAAGCCATTGCTCAACGAAATAAGAGAGGATACAAACAGATGGAGAAACATTCCATGTTCATGGTTAGGAAGAATCAACATAGTGAAAATGGCCATACTGCCCAAAGTGATTTACAGATTCAACGCTATTCCCATCAAGCTACCAATGACCTTCTTCACAGAACTGGAAAAAAAACACCTTAAACTTCATATGGAATCAAAAGAGAGCCCGCATAGCCAAGTCAATTCTAAGCAAAAAGAGCAAAGCAGGAGGCATCACACTACCGGACTTCAAACTATACTACAAGGCTGCAGTAATCAAAACAGCATGGTACTGGTACCAAATCAGAGATATAGACCAATGGAACAGAACAGAGGCCTCACAGGAAATACAACATACCCACAACCATCTGATCTTCGACAAACCTGACAAAAACAAGCAATGGGGAAAGGACTCCCTGTTTAATAAATGGTGTTGGGAAAACTGGCTAGCCATGTGCAGAAAGCAGAAACAGGACCCCTTCCTGACACCTTACAACAAAATTAACTCCAGATGGATTAAAGACTTAAACATCAGACCTAACACCATAAAAACCCTAGAAGAAAATCTAGGCAAAACCATTCAGGACATAGGTGTAGGCAAGGACTTCATGACCAAAACGCCAAAAGCAATGGCAACAAAAGCCAAAATAGACAAATGGGACCTAATCAAACTCCACAGCTTCTGCACGGCAAAAGAAACAGTCAGTAGAGTGAATCGGCAACCAACAGAATGGGAAAAAATTTTTGCAGCCTACCCATCTGACAAGGGGCTGATATCCAGAATTTACAAAGAACTAAAGCAGATCTACAAGAAAAAAACAAACAAGCCCATTCACAAATGGGCGAAGGATATGAACAGATACTTTACAAAAGAAGACATACAGGAGGCCAACAAACATATGAAAAAATGCTCATCATCACTGGTCATCAGAGAAATGCAAATCAAAACCACATTGAGATACCATCTCACACCAGTTAGAATGGCGATTATTAAAAAATCAGGAAACAACAAATGCTGGAGAGGATGTGGAGAAATAGGAACACTTTTACAGTGTTGGTGGGAATGTAAATTAATTCA
Source organism: Saimiri boliviensis (assembly GCF_048565385.1). NCBI lineage: Eukaryota > Metazoa > Chordata > Mammalia > Primates > Cebidae > Saimiri > Saimiri boliviensis. Next base: position 52,564,781 of record NC_133470.1, read on the forward strand.
ACCATTGTGGAAGACAGTGTGGCGATTCCTCAAGGACCTAAAAATAGAAATCCCATTTGACCCAGCAATCCCATTACTGGGTATATATCCAAAGGATTATAAATCATTCTACTACAAGGACACGTGCACACGAATGTTCATTGCAGCACTGTTTACAATAGCAAAGACCTGGAACCAACCCAAATGCCCAACGATGATAGACTGGATAGGGAAAATGTGGTACATATACACCATGGAATATTACGCAGCCATCCAAAACAATGAGTTCACGTCCTTTGTAGGGACATGGATGAACCTGGAAACCATCATTCTCAGCAAACTGACACAAGAGCAGAAAATCAAACACCGTATATTCTCACTCATAGGTGAATGTTGAACAATGAGAACACATGGACACAGGGAGGGGAGCACTACACACTGGGGTCCGTTGGGGGGAAATGGGGGAGGGGCCGGGGGATGGGGAAGTGGGAAGAGATAGCATGGGGAGAAATGACAGATACAGGTGAGGGGACGGAAGGCAGCAAACCACACTGCCATGTGTGTACCTATGCAACAATCTTGCATGTTCATCACATGTACCCCCAAACCTAAAATGCAATAAAAAAAATAAAATTAAAAAAAAAAAATTACTGATTTTACCATACTGGGTTCCTAATGCCCAAGGAAAATAAAGGGGTAAGAAAAGTTTTGGAAGCACAGGAGTATATTGGAACCGTTTAATCACTGTTCAGAGACCCATGATTACCTTACATATTTAAAATAAAAATTTTATTGTCTTATTTGTCATAGGGGTAGACATTTCAATTATCAGTGATCAAAACTGGCCTGAAATTGAGCCTCATGTCTCTCAGGAACAAAAGATTGTTGGCATTGGGGAAGCACACACAAAAAAGCAGAGCACATACCCCCTAACGTGCTGTGATACAAAAGGGAGAAAGGTAGTTATGCAACCTCTGATTATGCTCATTACTGTTAATCTTTGGGGATGGTATCTATTATCCCAGTGGGGGGGGATCACTCCGAAGACCCCTTTTTAGCAATGGCCACTGTGTTGTTATTCCTCCCCTACCCCTGACATGACTCTCTCAAGATTGTATCTAGGTAGAACACTGGCCTTTGAAGGGAGAGAAATTAATGAGATTCCATGAATTAGTAAATAAAAAATTACAGGCTGGACATATTAAACTTTCAACTCACCCTTTTAACTCGCCCATTTTTGTCATTTCTAAAAAATCTGGTAAGTGAAGACTTTTGCATGACTTACAGTCTATTAATGCTGAATTGCAACCTATGGGACCTCTGCAACCTGGGCTCCAATACCCCATGGTGATTCCTCAGGACTGGCCTATAATTGTCGTGGACCTAAAAGACTGTTTTTATATGATTCCTCTAGAAAAAAAGGATAGGGAAATTTTCATTTACCCTATCATCTATTAATAATGAAAGGCTGGCTTGCCAATTTCATTGGAGGGTGCTTCCTCAGGGAATGCTAAAGAGTCCTGTGATGTGTCAGTATTATGTAGATCAAGCTTTAATTCCCAGTAGAAAGAAATTTCCCAATTGCAACATTATTCATTTTATGGATATTTTACTGTCAGCCCCAATAGAGCCTGTACTTTTAAAGTTGTATTCCTCTGTTGTAAAGAATATATAGTTAAGAGGTTTAATCATCACACCCGAGAAAGTACAAATATCCTCTCCTTGGAAATACCTCAAATACATATTAACTTCCCAGTCAGTAAGATCTCAAAAGGTTAAGTACTAACAACTTACATATACTGAATGATTATCAAAAATTATTAGGGGACATTAATTGGATTTGCCCCATCTTAGGAATTTCTACTTATAAGTTGCAAAACCTGTCTTCTATCCTAAAAGGTGATACAGCCCTAGATTCTCACAGATGTTCAAGCCCTGCAGCTAAAAGAGAGATTGAAGGGGTAGAACAGGCTATTTGCCATAGGCAACTAGATAGCATAAACCCAGGCTTCTCAGTCCAGCTGTTTATTCTTCCCACTAAACAGTACTCTACAGGGTTAATAACACAAATTGTCCCAGGACTACACTTTTTAGAGTGGGTTTTTTTTTTTTTTTTTTTTTTTTTTTTTTTTTTTTTTTGTCTCACATACCAGTATTAAAATTCTGTCTACCTATATTCAGCTAATTAGTGAAGTAATCCATTCAGGTTGCAGACAATTCATTCAGCTGCTAGGTTATGATCTTGATATTATCAGGATTCCTTTAAGTAAAAGGCAATTCAAGGTAGTTTTGCTCCGGTTGATAGATCTGCAAACAGCAGTATCTGATTACATGGGGCAAATAGAAAATGCTTTTCCTGCTGATAAGCTCCTTCAGTTCTTATCTTGTACTCCTGTAATTATTTCTACATAGGTAGTTTACTCCCCGTTATCTATGCTTTGACATTGTTTACTTATGGGTCAGGTGGAGACCTCCTAATTCAATCTCTCGATCTGGATTTACTAGCACTCAGAGAGCTGAGATTGGAGCCCTGATTCTGGTACTGGAAACCTTTTCTGCTTAGCCCATAAATATTGTAAGTGACTCAGCATGCTCAGTTTGTTACAAAATCTTGAAAAAGCTTTAATTAAGTCTAACTTTGAACCTACCCTGTGTGCTCTTTTTCTACAATTTCAGCAATTGTTAGATCAACAGACACATCCTATTTTTATCACACATATTCAAGCCCAAAGCTCACTGCCTGGCCCACTGGCTTATGGCAATTAACAAATAGACTTGGGGAATGCTGGGAAGATGGCTGACTAAGAATAGCTCAGGATTTCAGCTCCCAGTGAAAGTGCAGAGGGTGAGTGGACGCTGCATTTCCAGACGAATTTTTATTGCCCACAGACCAGGAGATACCCAGGCAGAGGGGTCGCCAGCGCCACTGTTTTGGCCGGTGTGGCTGTTTTGGCCCCTGTGGGACTGATTTGGCCTGTGTGGCTGCTTTGACCATGCCCTGTTGCGGCAGTTCTCCATACAAAAGCCACTGCTCTGGGAGCCCTCTTAGCTGGCGATCGGAGCCCTGAGATGGCAGAGTTGCCCATTCATCTGAAATAGCGAGCCAGGCCAGGAGATTCCTAGGCAAAAAAACCACCAGGAGCCTCGGTGTCGCTGTTTGAGCCGACTCAGTGAGTCGCAGCATGGGAGATCCCAGGGCCTTTTCAACAAGCGACTAGAACACTGGGTCGTTCAACTTAAAAAATAAAAAAAAGACTCTGAGTCAGGGAGCCAGGTGATCAGGCTCAGTTGGTCCCACCCCCCCATCCCCAACAACAACAAGAACGACAACAAAAACAGTAATTGAAAACGCTCTGAGTTGAGCGTTTCACAGCAAGCACAGCTGAACCTGGGACGGTCCGGTTCTGTGGGGGAGGGGCGTCCACCATTACTGAGACTCTCCACCACTACGGAGGCAGGCCGCCATTGCTGAGGCAACCCGCCATTGCCGAGGCAACCTGCCACAACAGAAAGAATCTGCCATAACAGAGGCGGGGCCACTGTTGCCAAGGCAGTTCTAACTACGCCCATATAAACAGGACTGCAGGGAAGCGCACAGGGCAGCTGGGCAGAGCCCACAGCAGCTCAGCAAAGCCTCTGCAGGCAGACAGTGACTAGGTGGGCTGTTGCAAAGGATATGAACAAACACTTTACAAAAGAAGACATACAGGAGGCCAACAAACATATGAAAAAATGCTCATCATCGCTGGTTATTAGAGAAATGCAAATCAAAACCACATTGAGATACCATCTCACACCAGTTAGAATGGTGATCATCAAAAAATCTGGAGACAACAGATGCTGGAGAGGATGTGGAGAAATAGGAACACTTTTACACTGTTGGTGGGAGTGTAAACTAGTTCAACCACTGTAGAAGACAGTGTGGTGATTCCTCAATGACCTAAAAATAGAAATCCCATTTGACCCAGCAATCCCATTACTGGGTATATATCCAAAGGATTATAAATCATTCTACTATAAGGACACGTGCACAAGAATGTTCATTGCAGCATTGTTTACAATAGCAAAGACCTGGAACCAACCCAAATGTCCATTGATGATAGACTGGATAGGGAAAATGTGGCACATATACACCATGGAATATTATGCAGCCATCAAAAACAATGAGTTCATGTTCTTTGTAGGGACATGGATGAACCTGGAAACCATCATTCTCAGCAAACTGACACCGGAGCATAAAATCAAACACCGCATGTTCTCACTCATAGTTGGGTGTTGAACAACGAGAACACATGGACACAGGGAGGGGAGCACTACACACTGGGGTCCGTTGGGGGGAAAATAGGGGAGGGACAGTGGGGGGTGGGGAGTTGGTAAGAGATTGCATGGGGAGAAATGTCAGATATTGGTGAGGGGGAGGAAGGCAGCAAATCACACTGCCAAGTGTATACCTATGGAACAGTCTCGCATGTTCTTCACATGTACCACAAAACTTAAAATGCAATAAAAAAATTGTAGAAAAAAAAGAATAAATAATAAGTCTTAGAAATAATAGTTTGTTTTAAAGACTTTCTTCAAAGCCTTTTTGCTTTTTGTTAGTAACTCTTTGTTAAGCCCCGTCCTATGTAGCTCTTAGACATGCTCACAGGCAGGTAGTACATTTTATGTCCTTGTACTTTAACCAAGATGTTTATGCTGTTCCCTTTCTAAGTTCTTTTGCAAGCAACTTCCAATCCTTTCCTTATTTGGACTTCCTCTTTTCCTTTTGTTCTCCATTGTCTTTACCTATTCAAGAAAGTTTTAAGTGATTACTCACTTAGGTTCAGTTTTAGATTGTGACATCTGGCTCCAACCAACAGAGATCAGACACAGCAGTAAAAATGACCTGACCCCAAATGCATAAACAACAAATATGTCTGCTTTTTCTCTGTTCATTGTACACTTGTGGCAAGAGTGCTGGTGAGTGTATCCTTTCTGCAGAAAGTAAAGATTGCCTTGCTGAGTGATCCTTTTTCCTAGTGCTGACTTTTCTTTGCAGCACCAAGCATCTGTTTCCAACATCCTCTTTCCCCAGTATCTGTCCTTTCTTTTATAAATATTGAACCCCTCAATATAATCTTTGGAGAAAGACCCAGATCTGCCTCCCAGGCATATATCATTAATGTTGTCAAAATAAACTTTTTTTTTTTTTTTTTTTTGAGATGGAGTCTCACTCACTCTGTCACCCAGACTGGAGTGCAGTGGTGTGATCTTCACTCACTTCAACCTCACCTCCCAGGTTCAAGCCTCCTGAGTAGCTGGGATTACAGCTAATTTTTTTTTTTTTTTTTTTTTTTTTGTAGAGATTGCGTTTCACATTGGCCAGGCTGATCTGAAACTCCTGGCTTCAAGTGATTCACGTGCCTTAGCCTCCCAAAGTGCTGGAATTACAGGCATGAGCAATGGTGCCCAGCCTAAAATAAGTTGTCTAAATTGACCAAGTCCTGTCTCCAATACTTTTTGGTTTCTACTTTCTGCTATGATTGGAAGCTTCCTGAGGCCTCACCAGAAACAAATACCTACACTATGTATGCTTCCTATACAGCCTGCAGAACCATGAGCAAATACACCTCTTTCCTTTATAAATTACCCAATTCCAGGTACTCTTTGAATGCAATGAAGAAAGAACTAATATAAAAAGACTCAAGATTTCCCTTTATTTGGCCAGGCACAGTGGCTCACACCTGTTATCCCAGCACTTTGGGAGGCCAAGGTGGGCAGATTGACTGAGACCAAGAGTTTGAGACCAAGACCATGGCAAAACTCCATCTCTACTAAAAATACAAAAATACTAAACACTAAAATTAAGGATGGGCATGGTGGCTCATACCTGTAATCTCAGCACTTGGAGATGCCATGGTGGGAGTATCACTTGAGAACAAAAATTTGAGACCAGCCTAGGAAACAGTGACATCCCATCTCTATAAGAAATAAAATTAAACAAAAATAAACAAATATCAAAAAATAAGCTCTGGCAGTGTATGACCTCAGACAAAAGAACCTCTTTTAAAGTGAAAGAGGTGTGACATTGGACACATGACTGCAGAAGCCATTGGTTCTTCCACTTACATCATCACCCAGAAGTGGGCAGCCTAGAATCAAGGTTAAACACCTTGATTGGACTGGAAGCAGTGTGTCTGGATAACATAGCGATACTTCTGTATCTAAAATATACAAAAAAAAAAAAAAAGCCATATGCAGTGGATTACACCTGTAATTCCAGCACTTTGGGAGGCCAAGGCAGGTGGATCATGAGGTCAGAAGTTTGAGACCAGCCTGGCCAATATGGTGAAATCCAGTCTCTACTAAAAATACAAAAAATAATTGAGCATGATGGCATATGCCTGTAGTTCCAGCAACTCAGGAGGCTGGGGCAGGAGAATCGCTTGAACCCAGGAGGCAGAGAAGAAAAGAAAAAGAAGTGAACAGCTGGTAGGAAGATGGGGTAGCCCTGAAAAGCTTGGTGAATGAACCAGCCTGAATGTAACACTCTGCAGATGTGGCATGCTGCCCTCCAAGATGTGGTAGACACAGACAGCTGGTGTCCCTGGTAGCTGGATTACACAGTCCAGGAATCAAAGAGAGTAGAAATAAAAAGGTAGACTGGGTGTGGTGGCTCACACCTGTAATCCCAGCAATTTGGGAGGCCAAGGCTGGGGGGGTCACAAGGTCAGGAATTCGAGACTATTTTGGCCAACATGGTGAAACCCCATCTCTACCAAAATACAAAAAATAAGCTGGGAGTGGTGGTGTGTGCTTGTAATCCCAGCTACTAGGGAGACTGAGGCAGGGGAATCACTTGAACCTGGGAGACAGAGTTTGCAGTGAGCCAAGATCATGCCACTACACTCCAACCTGGTGATAGGGCAAGACTTAGCCTCAAAAAAAAAAAAAAAAAAAAAAAAAAATGTAAAAAGAAAGGTAGAGGTCAGGAACAGAGGCTCATGCCTGGAATCCCAGCACTTTGTAAGGCCATGGCAGGTGGGTAACTTGAGGCCAGAAGTTCAACATTATCCTGGAAAACATGGTGAAACTCTTGTCTCTACTAAAAATACAGAAATTAAGCTGGGCCCGGTGGCTCATGCCTGTAATCTCAGAACTTTGGGAAGCCGAGGCAGTCAGATAATGAGGTCAGGTGGATAACCCTAGGTCAGGAGTTTGAGACCAGCCTGGCTCACATGGCAAAACCCCATCTCTACTAAAAATACAAAAAATTAGCTGAGTGTGGTGGCATAAATCTGTAATTCCAGCTACTCATGAGGCTGAGACAGGGGAATCTCTTCTCCCTGGAGGCACAGGTTAAATGAACTGAGATCACGACACAGAACAAGCCTCTGTCTCCAAAAAAAAAAAAAAGAAGAAGAAGAAGAAGAGAAAGAAATAGGAAATAATGTTTGATACATATGGACCCAGAAGGTAATGTGTGTAAAGTATTTCCACTCATCAGAGAAGTACAATAATAAGCATATAATTCCATTGTTGTTGATACCTGCTCAGCATGTATCATCACTCAGAATGGCTTCAGTCATTTTGGTACATGCAATCTCACACAGACAGTTTTTGTTTTGTTTTGTTTTGTCTGCTTGTTTTAGAAACACGGATGCACTCTGGCAGCCAGGCTGGGGTGCAGTAGTGTAAGCATAGCTCACCACAGCCTCCAGCTCCTGGGCTCAAGCAACCCTCCTGCCACAGCCTCCTGAGTAGCTGAACACAGGTGCATGCCACCACACCCAGCTAACTTTTTAAAGATAGATTTTGGGTTTTTATATAAATGTGCACTAGAAGTTATTACAATTTCTGTGTTTATAGGGTACAAACCTGTACCAATACTATAAACAATGATAATATTTTTTCATGAAATCACAGCCCAAGGTATCAGTTCTTTTTTTTTTTTTTTTTTTTTTTTTCCCTGTGGTGGAGTCCAGCTTTGTCTCTCAGGCTGGAGAGTAAAGGTGTGATCTCAGCTCACTGCACCTCTGTCTCCTGGATTCAAGTGATTCTCCTGTCTCAGCCTCCCAAGTAGCTGGGATTACAGGTATGTGACACCACACCCGGCTAATTTTTGTGTTTTTAGTAGAGACCAGGCTCCACCATGTTGGCCTGTCTGGTATTGAACTCCTGACCTCAAATGATCTTCGTGCCTCAGCCTCCCAAAACGCAGGGACTACAGGCATGAATCACTGTGCCCAGCCTTCAGTTCACTTCTTAGCACACCAGAAAGGCTATGTGGTTCCCCAGGAAATGACTAAAGAAACAAGTGCTTCAGTAATAAAACTCACACATACATGCCTCAATATATCAATGTGTGTTAGGAAAGAGTAATTTGATTACATAATTATGTAGTTTAGTACCAGTGTAGCAGCTTTTTGAGATGGGGTCTCACTCTGTTGCCCGGGCTGGAGTACAGTGGTACTATCATAGATCACTGAAGCCTTAACCTCCTGGGCTCAAGTGACTCTCCTGTATCAGTTACCAGAGTAGCTGGGACCAGAAGTGCATGCCATCATGCCCAGCTAATTTTTGCATTTTTAGTAGAGAAGGGGTTTCACCATGTTGACCAGGCTTGAACTTCTGACCTCAAGTGATCCACCCACTTCAGCCTCCCAAAATGCTGGAATTATAGGCATGAGCCACTGCACCTGGCCTATTAAAAAAAAAAAAATTCGAGAAAGGGTATCACTCAGTAGCTCTGGCTGAAGTATAATAGCATCACTATGTCTCACTGCAGCCTCAACCTTCTAGGTTCAAGTGATGCTCCCATCTCAGCCTCCCCGGTAGCTGGGACCACAAGCATGTACCACCATGCCCTGCTCATTTTTAAACTTTTCAGTGACATTTTGGGGTCTCACCATGTTGCTCAGGCCAACAGGGCTTTGTGCTACGGAACCCCTGCTTAATTTTTACTCTCATTTACAATTCTCCAAAAATTTAAGCTGCTTTCTATTCCTCAAAAGCTCATTCCTGCCTTAGAGACTTCGCACACATTGCTCCTACAATTTCTGCTTCTTTGTCAATGAAACGTCAGCTCAGGAGGAGGATGCAAGATGGCTGAACAGGAACAGCTCTGGAGTGCAGTTCCCAGTAAGAACAACACAGAGGATGAGTGATCACTGCATTTCTAAACAAGTTTTCACTACCCAAAGACCAGGAGATTCCCAGGCCAAAAAGTGCCACAAGTTTCTGCCATGGCTGTTTCAGCCACTGCAACAGGTTGGTGCACAGAAACTCACACAAATCTGGGCAGCTATTTAAACTGGTACCTGGAATGTCTGGGAGACAGAGCCGCACATTCAACTGAAAGGCAGGGGGCTGAGACAGTGAGCCAGGTGATGAGGCTTGGTGGGTCCTACCCCCCACAAAACAAGCAATCTAAAATGCTCTGGATTGAGAGTTTTATAGCAAGTGCAGCTGGACCCAGGATGGTCCACCTTAGTGGGGGGAAGGTAATCTGCCACTACTGAAGCAGTCCACCAATACTGAGGCAGTTCTAACTGTATCTCTGTAAACAACACTGCAAGGAAGTTTACACAGCAGCTGGGCAGAACCTGCTGCAGCTCAGCAATGCCTCTTCTGGCAGACTGTGACTAGACTATCCATGTGATGGGCAGGGAATCTATGAAAAAAGACAGTAGTACATAAGGAACTTATAAATACAGCCTGAACTTCCTAAGACAGAGCACCTGGGAAAACAGGTGGTTATGAGTTCTGCTGCAGCAGATTTAAACATCCCTGCCCAGCAGCTCTGCATGGAACAAAGGAGCTCCCAGCACAGAACATCAGCTCCTATAAGAAACAGACTGTCTCCTCAAGCAGCTTCCTGAGCCCAGTATACCCAGAGACACCTCATAAAGGAAAGCTCATGCCAAAATATGGCAGGTACCCTTCTGGGACAAATAAAACAGAAGAAAAAACTGGAAGCTACCCTTACTCTTCTGCAGCCCCTGCAGGTGATCCCCAGGCAAGCAGAGTCTGGAGTGGACCTCTAGCAGTCCTGCAGCAGAAGGGCCTGATAGAAGAAAAACTAAAAAAAGAAAAAGAACTTCAACATCAACAAAAAGGATGGCCACTCAGAGACTCCATCCGAAAGTCCCAACTACAAAGACCACAGGTAGATAAAGCCATGAAGATGGGAAGAAACCTGCACAAAAAGGATAAAACACCAAAAACCAGAACCCCTCTCCTCCTCCAAGGGATCACAACTCCTCACCAGCAAGGGTACAAACCTGGATGGAGAATGAGTCTGATGAAATAACAGAAACAGGCTTCAGAAGGTGGGTATAAACAAACTTATCAGAGCTAGAAGAACATGTTCTAACCCAATGCAAAGAAACTAAGAACATTAAAAAAGGTTAGATAAAATGCTAACCAGAAGAAACAGCTTAGAGAAGAATATAAACTACTTGATGGAGCTGAAAAACACAGCATGAGAACTTCGTGAAGCATATACAAGTTTCGATAGCTGAACTGACCAAGCAGAAGAAAGGATATCAGAGACTGAAGATCAACTCAATGAAATAAAACAAGAAGGTAAGATTAGAGAAAAAAGAGTGAAAAGAAATGAACAAATCCTCCAAGAAATATGGGATTATGTGAAAAGACCTAATCTATGTTTGATAGGTGTACCTGAGTGTGGTGGAGAGAATGAATCAAAGCTAGAAAACAGTCTTGAGGATATTATCCAACCTTGAGATATTATTCAACCTTGAGAACTTCCCCAACCTAGCAAGGCAGGCCACCATTCAAATACAGAAAATACAGAGAACACCACAAAGATATTCCTCAAGAAGAGCAACCCCAAGGTACAAAATCATCAGTTTCACCAGGGTTGAAATGAAGGAAAAAAAATGCTAAGGGCAGCCAGAGAGAAAGGTCAGGTTATCCACAAAGGGAAGCCCATCATATTCACAGCAGATCTCTCAGCAGAAACCCTACAAGCCAGAAGAGAGTGGGGGCCAATATTCAACATCCTTAAAGAAAAGAACTTTCAACCTATAATTTCATATCCAGCCAAACGAAACTTCAGAAGGAAAGGAAAAATAAAATCCTTTACAGACAAGCAATTGCTGAGAGATTTCATCACCACCAGGCCTGCCTGAAAGAAGCACTAAACAAGGAAAGGAACAACCAGTACTAGCCACTCCAAAAATATAAAAAATGGTAAAGACCATAGAAACAATGAAGAAAATGCATCGACTAATGGGCAAAACATCCAGCTAGCATTAAAATGGCAGGATAAAATTCACAAATAACAGTATTAACCCTAAATGTAAATAGGCTAAATGCCCCAATCAAAAGACAGAGACTGGCAAATTGGATAAAAAGTCAAAACCCATCAGTGTGCTGTATTCAGTAAACCGATCTCATGTGCAAAGACACACAAAGGCTAACAACAAAGGGATGGAGGAAGATTTATTAAGCAAAGGGAGAGCAAAAAGAAGCAGGAGTTGCAATTCTCATCTGTGATAAAATAGACTTTAAGCCAACAAAGATTAAGGAGACAAAGAAGGACATTACATAATGGTAAAAGGATCAATGCAACAGGAAGAACTAATGATGCTGAATATATATGCACCCAATACAGGAGCACCCAGATACATAAAGCAAGTTCTTAACGACCTGGAAAGAGACTTAAGACTCCCACACAATAATAGTGGGTGACTTTAACACTCCACTGTCAATATTAGACAAATCAATGAGACAGAATATTAACAAGGATATCCAGGACTTGAATGCAGATCTGGACCAAGTGGACTTAATACTCCTAACCCCAAATTCACAGAATATACATTATTCTCAGCACCACATCAAACTTACTCTAAAACCGACCACACAATTTGAAGTAAATCACTTCTTAGCAAATGCAAAAGATTGGAAATCATAACAAACTGTATCTCAAATGACATTGCAATCATATTAGAACTCAACATAAAGAAACTAACTCAGAACTGCACAACTTCATGGAAACTGAACAACTGGCTCCTGAATGTTGACTGAATAAACAATGAAATGAAGGCAGAAATAAAGATGTTCTTGAAAACCAATGAGAACGAAGACACAAAATACCAGAATCTCTGGGACACATTTACAGCAGTGTCTAGAGGGAAATTTACAGCAATAAATGTCCACATGAGAAGAAAGGAAAGACATAAAATTGACACCCTATTATCAAAATTGAAAGAGCTAGAGGAGCAAGATAAAAAAAACTCAAAAGCTAGCAGAAGGGAAGAAATAACTAAGATCAGAGCAGAACTGAAGGAGGTAGAGGGAAAAAAAAAAAAAAACCCTTCTAAAAGTCAATAAACACAGGAGCTGTTTTTTTGAAAAGATCAGCAAAGTAGACAGACCACCAGCCAGATTAATAAAAGAGAAAAAGGAGAAGAATCAAATAGATGCAATAAAAATGATAAAGGGTATATCACCACTGACTCCACAGAAATATGAACTACCAACAGAGAATACTACAAACAACTCTATGCACATAAACCAGTAAACCAGGAAGAAATGGATAAATTCCTGGACACTTGCACAATCCCAAGCATAAACCAGGAAGAAGTTGAAACCTTGAACAGACCAATAACAAGGTCTGAAGCTGAGGCAGCAGTTAATAGCCTATCAACCAAAAAAGTCCATGTCCAGACAGGTTTACAGATGAATTCTACCAGATGTACAAAGAGGAGCTGGTACCACTCCTTCTGAAACTATTCCAAACAATATAAAAAGGGGGAATCCTTCCCGAATCATCTTATGAGACCAACACCATCCTGATACTACAACCCGGCAGAGAGTCAACTAAAAAAGATAACTTCAGGCCAATATCCATGATGAACATAGATGCAAAAACCTTCAATAGAATCCTGGCAAACCGATTGCAACAGCACATTACAAAGCTTATCCATCACGATCAAGTAGGCTTCATTCCAGGGATGCAAGGCTTGTTCAACATGAACAAGTCTATAAATGCAATTCACCACATAAACTGAACCAAAGACAAAACCACATGATCATCTCAATAGATACAGAGAAGGTCTTTGACAAAATTCAATAATGCTTTATGCTAAAAACTCTCAATAATCTAGGTATCCAAGCAACATATCTCGAAAGAATAAAAGCTATTTAAGACAAACCTACACCCAGTATCATACTGAATGAGCAAAAACTGGAATCATTCCCTTGGAAATCCGGCACTAGACAAGGTTGCCATCTGTCACCACTCCTTTTCAACTCATTCTACAAGGCTAGCATCACTTTGATACCAAAACCTGTCAAAGACACTAGAAAAAAATAAAACTACAGGCGAATATTTCTAATGAAACTGCTCAGCAAAAACTACCAAACCACATCAGCACAGCAAAAATACACCATGATAAAGTGAGATGTAAAACAGGGATGCAAGAATAATCCAAGATATACAAATCAATAAACAGGATGCACCGCATAAAAAGAATAAAAGACAAAAAAGATATAATAATTTCAATAAATGCAGAAAAAGTATGTGATAAAATTCAATATCCCTTCATAATAAAAATTCTCAACATACTAGGTACAAAATAAACATATCTCAAAATAATAAAGGCCATATATGACAAACCCACAACTAACTTATACTGAATGGGGAAAAGTTGAAAGCCTTTTCTCTAAGAACTGGAAAGAGACAAAGATGCCCTCTTTCACCACCTATTCCATATAGTAACGGAAGTCTCAGCCAGAGCAAACAGGCAAAAGAAAAAAATAATCAAAAGCATCCAAATTGGAAAAGAGGAAGTCAAATTGTCCCTCTTTACTAATGGTATAACTACACAAATCTAAAAACTCCAGAAAAAAGGATTTGAGAAATGAATTTAATAAAGTGGCAGGATACTAAATTAACATAAACAAATCCATGGAAAGCAGTATGGAAATTTCTCAAACATCAAAAAACAGAATTACCATTTGATTCACCAATCCCACTGAGTATCTACTTCCAAAGGAAAGAAAATTAATATATATCAAATAAAAATCTACACTGGCATGTTTATTACAGCACTGTTCAAAATAGCAAAGATAACAGAATCAACCTAAGTATCCACCAATAAATGAGTGGATAAAAAAGTTGTGTATATACACAATGAAATACTATTTAGCCATAAAAAATAACAAGATCTTGTCATTTAGAACAACATGGGTGGAATTGGAGATGTCATCTTAAGCAAAATAAGCTAGGCACAAAAATACAAGTATTACATGTTCTCACTTACAAGTGGGAGCTAAAACATTTCATCACATGGAAGGAAGTAGAGAGTGGAAAGAGAACAGAGATTAGGACAGGTACATGAGGGAAAGGGGGAAGATGATAAGTGGGTTAAGGAGTACAAACATATAGTTAGATAGAAGGAATAAATTTAATGCTTGATAGCAGAATAAGGTGACTATAGTTAACAAAAATGTATTGTCCTCGGGTGATGCACACCCTAAATATTCTTGAATGGCTCACTATACATAATATACATGTTCAAAAATTTCACATGTACCCCATAAATTTGTACATTAAAAAAATTATTAAATAAAAATATGTATGATTACAAACTAGGTAACTTAAAACAACAGAAATTTATTCTCTCAAAGTTCTGGAACCTAGAAGTCCTAAAATCAAGGTGTTAGTAGGGTTGTTTCCTCTGGAGGCTCTGAGGGAGAATCTGTTTCATACCTCTTCCCTATTTCCAGTGGTTGCCAGTAATCCTTGGTGTTTCTTGGCTTATAGGCACATCACTCCAATCCCTGCCAATGTCTTCAGATGGCATTCTCTCTATACATTTGTGAATCTGTATGTCCTCTTCTCTTCCTATAAGGACCCATCCTAATCTAGTATGACAATCTTAGCCTAACTAGTTATATCTATAAGGACCCTATTTCCAAATAAAGTCACTAATCTGATATTCTTAGTGTGGACATAGGATTTTGTTTGGAGGGAGACACTATTCAATCCAGCACAGAGTCCAAGTCCTGAACTGTAAGGTTATTAAGGTGATTCACATTTTTATTCCCCAAACACCTAGCCTATACGGAATGAACACTGAATAAAAGACACAGCTAGATGTGCTGGCCCATGCCAGTAATCCCAGCCATGCCAGAGGCTGAGGTGGGAGGATTGTTTGAGCACAAGATTTTGAGACCAGCCTGGGTAATACAGAGAGACCCTATCTCTATAACACATTTTTTAATTAGCCAGGTGCAGTGGCTCATGCATATAGTTCCAGCTACGGTGAGAGGATTGCTTGAGCCCAGGAATTCAAGGATGTAGAGCTATGATTACAACACTGCAATCCAGCCTGGGCAATAGAATCAGAACCTATCTCTAACAAAAAGATATCAAACAAATTCCAAAGGTGAATACACTAAAAATATTAGAGCTAAAAGAGTTTGTCCTGCAACTTTGAATACTTCGTAAATTTTTTCCCCTATTTCAAGCATATACATCATACATTGGTCCCTGGGAGCCCATTCCCAAAAAGTCATGTTTTCCAGTGTCACAACAATAATAAACTAATCATGAGCTGCAATGATCTCTCATAACAAGCTTTATTCTCTCAACAGTTCTTTTAAGTTGCAAAACACTTTAACAACACAACTGTAATCCATTAAGAGCACACAGGGTAATTTTGAAATCCCTTCTACTTTAACACAGACCCCATGCGTTCACCTAAACCCCATATCTACCATGATCTCATAATTATTTGTCTGTGTTTATTAGGTTATTAGTAAAATTATATCACAATCATGCTATGTATATACAACAACCCAAAATACTGCCTTTTTTCCCCCCAGTGGGAGATGTGGATTTTATAAGAAACAAAGGAAGTGATCCATAAAGTCCATTTTAGAACATGATCTTGGCCTATTTCCCAATTTGCAAGGCCATATAATCAGTTATGGTCAGACATCACTAAGGACCACTTGACCCAACAATTAAATTTCCCCTATGCAAATACAATCTCTGCTCCACTGTTCTGTTTTCATTCATCTTCTTTCTTAGCTCTCTAAATCTCTTCCTATCTATAAAACCTCAGTAGACCTTTTTTATACTCAGAGTGTTTTTATTTGCATGAATCTAGTTTATATGTTTGAACACTCCAAGCAATAAATATCAAATATAAACATGGAAGTTATTACACGGTAGGAGGAAAGAGTAGCGCATTTGACCATCAGGCAACCTAAGGGTCTAAAACAGCCTACTTATATCACTAAGTGAAACACCTTTGGTTTTGATTTCTTTCGAAAAGAACCAAAATTTAGAATATAAATTCTTTTTCTTAGAATATACATCCTGAAGTGTTTAAAAATGAAATTTTATGCAACTGCAAGTTATTTTTAAATGGTTAAGTATATTGGGTATATAGGATTTTTGTACCAGTCTTTTTTTTTTTTTTTTTTTTTTTTTTTTTGAGACTGAAGAGAATATTTTTTCAGATGCCTGGGTGCCCAGGATGGCAGCAGGCTCATGCCTAAAATGGTGGCCTACCCTAAAAAGTAGGCAGTTCAGCTTATATGCTGTTTGATACTGGAAACTGAGGCACAAAGTGGGTTTCAAACAAAGACAGTCAATCAGATTTTACAATCATGGTTATTTGAGTTGAGGTAGGGGGTCAAAATGTGCAGGGAGGTCATCCAGGGAGATCAGAACAGAAAATGCAGGAATGTGCTGGCTGCAGCCCTAAAGACTTGCTCTTGTGCTCTTATCTATGTAGAGAGGGTGGTGCCCAGTCTGCTTTGCCTTTACTTTTAGTTAACTAGTACCTATGCTCTGCTTATTATTTAAACTATATTCTATTCTATTTTATTTAATTTTCCTTCCACATTTCTCCCTTTAAAAGATTTCTTTTAAAATCTAGATACTATTATAAATTTTTTAAAATCTAGATACTATTATACTTTCCCATGTCTCCCTTTCCTCATCTTTTATGTGGTTTACAAAACACAGATGTATGAGGATGAAATAAAGAGGCCAAGCCTTAAACATCACTTGTAAAATAACTTGCTAAAGTATAACATAACTCCTATTTAGGTGCAAGCAAACAGCACAGGGAAGAACTCCAGGTGTAACTCCTAATTGGCTTACTCATGCTTCTCTCCAAGGGAAAAGCAAAAAATGTGCCACCCCCAGGTGGATGGCTGGTTAGTCAATGAGGGTAATTCCCTGAAAGGAGCTTTTACTTTCTTTTTGATGTACAGAATGCTAGAATAGGACAGGGTCCAAGTCTCCTGACAGGCAACTTGCTTGCCTGGGAAGTTACCTTGCTGGTGTATCTACTACTAACGCTGCTTGTTTTCTTCATGGGAGCAGACTGGCTTTTGGCATGACTTTAGCCTTTGTTGGCATCCCCGCGGCTGTGCCTGTCTTAGGTTGCTCTCGTCTTTCAGAGAGTCTTACCCGTCATTGGCTAACCAGCCATCCACCTGGGGGGCACACAGGCATCTTACTTGCTTGCCTGGGAACTTACCTTGCTGGTGTATCTGCTCCTAGTGCTGCTTGTTTTCTTCATGGGAGCAGACTGGCTTTTGGCATGACTTTAGCCTTTGCTGGCCTCCCCGTGGCTGTGCCTGTCTTAGGTTGCTCTCGTCTTTCAGAGAGTCTTACCCGTCATTGGCTAACCAGCCATCCACCTGGGGGACACACAGGCATCTTACTTGCTTGCCTGGGAAGTTACCTTGCTGGTGTATTTGCTGCTAGTGCTGCTTGTTTTCTTCATGGGAGCTGCTTGTTTTCTTCAAACAGCTTTTGGTATGACTTTAACCTTTGTTGTCCTCCCCACAACTGTGCCTGTCTTAGTTTGCTCCCATCTTTCAGGGAGTCTTACCCATCATTGACTCATCAGCCATCCACCTGTGGGGCACATTTTTGGCTTTTCCCTTGAGAGAAGCACCAGTAAGCCAGTTAGGAGTTAAACCTGGAGTTCTTTCCTGTGCCATTTGCTTTTGCCTAGATAGGAGTTATGTGGGGAACATTCCCGTGTGAGACCCCCAAAAGGCGTGGGTCTCACTATATGGTGAGTTTGATCCCAAACACAGTTTCCTGTTGGAGGCAGTCGAGCTATCGGGAAAAGGAACTGAAAGATGGATGATCAGTTCCTAATATCAACCACGATATCCTTTGGGCCTAAAACTATGCGGTGCTGCTAGACTGAGTGACTCCCTACCAGCAACCAGTTTCTGCTTTTAACTTTTTATGACTCTTTCTTTAAGAATAAGCTTTAAACTTTTCTTTACTTGCCTGACTGCCTTGTACCCTAGATAATGGTTTAACTGTGGGGATATTTGCAAAGCAAATGCCACCATACGGGATGGCTTTGATCCCTGACTCAGAGACTCCTGAACAGGGGAGTTGAGATAAGTTGAGTCAGGAGCAGACAAAGGAGAATCTGGTTAAAAGATATTTTGATGAGGAAAACCAGAAAACCTTTTCACATCTCAGTTCTAAAACAAGATCAAACCAGAAATACCTGCAGCCATGATGAGTAATGTCTGGATGTAAACAAGCTTTGTGATCACAGAAAATTCTGTTATTTTTTACAACCACTGATTGTGTATCTGACTTCTCTATTGTATAGGCCATGTAAGGTATAGATTTGCATTTCCTCTTGCAATGATATAAACCAGAGCAAAGAAAGTGTATTTATTCCTGGCCTTTGAAAAATAAAATTCGCTGTGTAGGCATGGCCTATCCAGCCCTCCAGATGCCTCGCTTTCTCTGTCTCTCTTATTTCTTCAAGCACACTCTCTCTTCCAGGTATTGGGGCCCTCTTGCAGGTCGAGAGACCCCTGGCAGACGTGCCTACCCATCCCGGACGGTCCCCGACAGAGTTATATGACACCTTAGCAAGTTATTTTACAAGTGATGTCTAAGGCTTAGCCTCTTTACTTCATTCTTATATATCTGTGTTTTGTAAGCCACATAGAAGGTGAGGCAGGGGAGACATGGAAAAGGAAAATACCCTATAAAAGACTTATGTCAATTTCACAGCCTTCTGCCTTTTCATGAGATGATCTTTCTTCTATGGATAATGGCTGATACCTACTTAGTGCCATTATCTGGCAAGTGTTGTGTTTTGTCACCATTGCATCTATGGTAGACTGTATACTCCTAAACAGGAGTGGCAATAAACAAGGGAATATGATACAACCACCTAATATAAATACTACACTACCTATGGAGTCTTGAATTTGCTGAAAGGATAAGAACCATCCACCAAAAAGCGAGTCTGTAGTTCAACTTTTTCCAAGTTTGGACTGGAACAAGGCCATAACTTTCTCATCTTGGCAATGATTTCCATAACTACCTGTCCATTGTTATTAGCTTCTAAATAACAGTTAAATTTACCACAGACTCTTGCTTCTGAGGCCAGTAGATAATCTAATGCTAGTCTGTTTTGATAGTCTGCATTTCTTGTTTGTGTAGATTGTACAGCTAACAAATCTAAAGATTTAGATGTTTCCTTAGTTAAAACTTCTAATACTTCTTGTAATCTGATAATACAATTAATCATATAGATGGGAGTACCATATTCCCACATCCCATCTTGCGCCTATATAGCTGGACTGTAATAGTTAATTATTCTCTTTGGAGGCCAATCTGTATCTCTCCAATCACTAATTTGTATATCCCTTTTTAGGCCCACTGCTCATTTGCTCCTATTTTTAGGCTCATCATAAACAGAATATCCTAAAGTCTTTCCCTGTCTTAAGGGTAACAGAAAAAATGATGGTTTTATAATACCTAACACCATTGTTCATGTCCATTTTTCTGGCAACTGCCTGTAGGTTCATCAACCACAGATCCAATAAAGGCCTGCAGGTGCTTAATGCAACAGTAACGTTCATTTTTTATGACTCCAATTGAAGATGGCTCTAAGATATCATTTGCCATATAAACAGTCAAAAGGAGAAATTAATTATACCTCAAATCTAATTTTCTGATAATCTGAACAAACTATGTTTATAATACTGTTTATCATGATGATTACTAAGCACTTCTTTCTTTTTTTTTTTTTTCTGATTCTCAAATGGTAAAATGTGGTTGCATAAAAAAGTTTGAAAAAAAAAACCCAGAAAAGTAGTAAGAATATGCATAATTCCATTTCTTGACATTAGCATTTTAACATATTTTTATTTAGCTGAGAACAAGAGTGAGTGAGTGTGTGTGTGTGTGTGTGTGTGTGTGTATTGTGGTGCTTTCTTTTTGAAACAAAGCCTCACTCTGTTGCCCAGTCTGGAGTGCAGTGGCACAATCATTAGTCACTGCAGCCTTGACCTCTCAGGCTCAGGTGATCCTCCTCATTCTCCTGAGTAGTGCATGTGCCATCATGCCTGCCTAAATTTTTATTTTTATTTTTTATGTAGAGATCATGTCTCACACTTTATTACTCAGGCTGGTCCTGAACTTCTGGGCTCAAGTGATCTTTCTACCATGAAAGCTGAAACTGGATCTCTTCCTTATACCTTATAAAAAAATTAACTCCAGATGGATTAAAGATTTAAACATAAGACCTAACACCATAAAAATTCTAGAAGAAAACCTAGCCAGGCGTCCCCAAACTACGGCCCGCGGGCGGCCCCCTGAGGCCATTTATCCGGCCCCCCGCTGCACTGCAGGAAGGGGCACCTCTTTCATTAGTGGTCAGTGAGAGGAGCACAGTATGTGGCGGCCCTCCAACGGTCTGAGGGACAGTGAACTGGCCCCTTGTGTAAAAAGTTTGGGGACGCCTGACCTAGACAATACCATTCAGTGCATAGGCATAAAACACCAAAAGCAATGACGACAAAAGCCAAAATAGCCAAATGGGATCTAATTAAACTTGAGAGCTTCTTCACAGCAAAAGAAACTGTTATTAGAATGAACTAGCAACTGACAGAATGGGAAGAAAATTTCGCAATCTACCCAGCTGACAAAAGGCTAATATCTAGAATCTACAAAGAACTTGAATTTACAAGAAAACAAACAACTCCATAAAAAAGTGGACAAAGGATATAAACAAACACTTTTCAAAAGAAGACATTTATGCAGCCAACAAACATGGAAAAAAGCTCATCATCAATGGTCATTAGAGAAATGCTAATTAAAACCATATTGAGATACCATCTCATGCCAGTTAGCATGGCAATCATTAAAAAATCAGGAGACAACAGATGCTGGAGAGAATGTGAAGAAATAGGAACAACACCTTTACACTGTTGGTGGGAGTGTAAATTAGTTCAACCATTGTGCAAGACAGTGTAGCAATTCCTCAAGGATCTAGAAATAGAAATACCATTTGACCCAGGGATCCTGTTACTGTACTAGTCTTTAATATTTTCTATATATTTAAGAATGCTGTTAGGAAAATTTCAAGGTAAAATAAAGTTAGAATAAATTAAAACTACCCTATTCCCAAATTCCATGACTGCACATACTTAAACCATAACTCGTCATTGATGCTTCCAAACTATTCCTCATGTAGAATTCTCCATTTGTACAAATGTCACCTTATTGAAAAACTGGTTTGAAATGCAGAAATGTTACCTTATTGAAAAACTATGGTTTGAAATACAGGAATGATCCTTAATTCCTATCTTCTTTTCTGGCTTCATATTCACTAGTCCCAAGTCTACTGAATCTTCCTTTCAAATGTGTTATATGTCTCACTAACTCTGCATTCCCACTGACATCACCCTTAATCCAACGCTGGTGTATTTCAGTATTCCACTGTCTAACTTGATTTTCATATCTATTGCATCATCACCAATTTTATCTTGTCACTTCCCTGCTCACAAGTTTTCAGTGGTTTCTTATCTACCTCTCCAATTGTGTCCCCAACTATTCCTAAATGCAATCCCTGGACATCAGGAAATCCAGTCCATTTCTTTTTGCATTCTTGTAGTCATGCTTTAATCATACAACTCTGCTGCCTGAAATAATTTCTCCCTCCCCTTTGTAATTATTCAAGCTCTATCAGCTGACACTTAATACATACTAAACATATTATTGTTGTTCTTTTTACATATAGACATCATCTCATTGCTATAGATCTATAGCCT
This sequence comes from Saimiri boliviensis, assembly GCF_048565385.1. Taxonomy (NCBI): domain Eukaryota; kingdom Metazoa; phylum Chordata; class Mammalia; order Primates; family Cebidae; genus Saimiri; species Saimiri boliviensis. The sequence goes on from NC_133470.1 coordinate 52,586,843, forward strand.
TGGTCCTCATTATACTCAGTTATTGCTTAAGAATATAACCTCTAGGAGTGCAGAAATATTGCCTTTCTTGATCACCAACTTATCTCTAGCACACAGAAAATATATATTATTTGGAATAAATTAATAGTGTGCTCCTAAAATTTTTCACTTTCTTTTTACATTGTATGTTGTGATATTTTCACATATGCTCACATGATTCTTTCCCCTCAAAAAAGGCTGAAATATTTTCTAACATCCACAATTGTCAGGAAAGAATATCAAATATAATGTATGTCTGAGATATGAGAGCTACTCTAGATCCTCCCCTAAAAAAGCAAACTCTTAGGGAACCCAGCCAAAATACATACACATATATAGAAGTCAATACATATGGAAAAAATCAAATTGTTAGCACCTTAAAGACAAGGACCAGGGGGATGTTGTAATAACTGTTTATGATTATGACAGTGAACCCTATCTTTCCTCATCTTTAACCCTACATCGCATCTTCATCACTGAGCCCCTCAAAAGCCATCTGCATCAGTTCACACATGACTTGAGTTTGGGACCAATCCCACCACAGAGAATGAGGTACATGAGAATTTCCACTTGAAGACCTCACTGATCCAAAATCAAAATATTCTTAACATGAGTCCCACTCGTACTTTTACTTACTTTCCAGATAACTTGTTTCTGTCTGCTCTCCCAGCTCTCCTAGGTTCTCTTTATATATCTTGATTTCAGACATTAAAATGGTCAAAAGAAATCTCAATATAATAGAAAAAAAGTTAGAACTAAGGTATAAAAAAACAAGTTTAATAACCCATCCCAGTGCCTAAAAGTCCTGGCCACAAATATTGAAATCCTAGTGGCCTTGTTTGGTCGATTAAACAATGTTACTCATGTGTGTCTGTTCTCCCCTGCCTTCATCCTCCATTATTATATTTGTATGCACACGCACATGCATATAAGTGTCCACACATACAAAACTTTCACACCTCATATTATAACCTAGCCTGAGGCTTATGTCATTTTGTAGCTTGGCACAGAAAAACAATACCCAGACCTGCCTCCATATTTGGTCAACCATTATTACTCAAAACCTGATCATTTCTTTCTTAGTAATCATACTTATACTACATTTACTAAATTCTCTTCTTCCAACCCCTCAAAAACTGTCTTCATTGAATGAGTCTTTCTTCCACCTTTTATAGGAAGAACACATAAAATTCATCTCATTAAATATAATTTCTGCCTCAGTCCTATAAAATAATTCAAGATACTGGTTATAGGTTTATTTAATGTCATTTCTACACACTAGTTTCTGCATGTCCTTTATGTCCTGTCTTAAAAGAGAGCTAATTTTGCTTAGGGAAAAATTTTATCTCTGTAGATGTATATGTAGGCATTGGGTTGCCAGAAAAAACTATCAAATAATTATTTTGTTTGGAGCCTTAAATTTGAGAAATTTTAGAAACATACTTTTTCCCATACTATAATCAGCTCATTTCTGTTACATATTATTTATCTCTTCTGCTTTCTTTGGTTAGATTCTGTTTTAACCTTCTGTGCCCTATCTTTCATGGTGTTCTGATTTCTAAACTATATCAAGTAGATGGAGTGTAAACATTAAAATCAGGATGCCATGTTAGCCTCTTAAATTAACAAACAGAAAGGTTATTCTAATTACAGATTTATCATTGCAGCTATATTAAGATATCGAGGTGAAGTTAAATATGCACATGCAACATCAACCCCAAACTGCCTATTACAAAAGAATGTGTAGGCAAGAAAGATCGTGTATGTTTCATGGCACCTTGAAATTGACTTGGAAAAAATAAATACTGAAATAATTCAGAATAAATGTAGTCAGAAATGTCTTTAACATATCTCCATACTCAAGCCTGTAATCCCAGCACTTTGGGAGGCTGAGGTGGGTGGATCAAGAGGTCAAGAGATCGAGACCATCCTGGCCAACATGGTGAAACCCTGTCTCTACTAAAAATACAAAAAAAAAAAAAAAAAAAAAAAAAAAAAAAAAAATTAGCTAGGCATGGTGGCATGTGCCTGTAGTCCCAGCTACCTGGGAGGCTGAGGCAGAAAAATTACTTGAACCCGGGAAGTGGAGGTTGCAGTGAGCTGATATCATGCCACTGCAGTCCAGCCTGATGCCTGGCGACAGAGAGAGACTCTGTCTCAAAAAAAAAAAAAAAAAAAAAGTCTCTGTAAAATTTAACTTGTAACTAATTAAGTGTACCTTCCATAACTTCCTGGAAGCTCTTAAAAATGTAAGTCAGACCAGCATGAGATAGATATGTCAATAAACGTTTTAAAATGAGGAATGTGTGTCAGCTTCATTTTAAATTCAGCAAGACATAGATACAAAATAAATTCATATAAATCTTGAAAAATCTAAAGAAAAAAATTCGTTACAATTTAGTGTTAACCATGATAGCTTTCTATAGTCAATAGCACTAGTGATATTTGTATTATGCTTTTAATCCAAAGCCTAAAATTGTTGTGATCATCAGAACTTACCTATTTCTGCAATGAGTACACTTGCAGCTACTTGAAAAAGAGGACTCATACATTGCTTCATATAAAATATAATTCATTGATGGGAAAATGTTTTCCATAAACATAGCCACTTAAATTTCTACCTTCATTCCCAACTCTGAAATGCCCTCATGTTCTTTGATGTGGATCTAATTTCAACCATTGACCTAGGTACTAAGTGAACTGTTTCAAGCTGGAAACTTATGCCTTGGCACATTTTCTTGAATTACTTATCTCAGGTATATCCTCCCCTGTTTTCCATTTTCTCTTTCTTAAATTCCTGTTGTTTGAATAATAGGAGTTATCACCCTTTTTGATTTGACCTGAAATTTTCTCATCTCCTTATCTCCTAATTTCTTTCACTTAATCTTTTTACCCTGCTTCCTTTATAATTATTTCATTTATATATTAACAACTGTTGAGGAATTCCTATACATCGAGCACTATAAAATATTTGTTTTTCATAAAAGATGTCATTGCATATATCTAATATATTTGGTTTTGGTTTTCTCAATCCTGCCACTTATTTGATTTTCATTTGTTCTTCTTTTATCTGTACCCACTTGCTAGGCCCACACTCATTCTCAGTTTTCTTCTACTAATGCATTGAATAATTTATGAATCTGTTACATTGGCACTACTTGTCCTCTTCTATTAGCCTATTCCCACCTGCTATAGTTTTCTATCAGGTGATACCCCACTTCCTTATTTGAGACTTCTTTCCTAACTTTTGCTGGGCCTGTATCAGAACTCCATCAGTAATTTTTTTATCCCTCAACCTTCGCTTTCCTTACTGTTAATTTCGTACTGAGGTTCATTATTTTTACCTTTATTGCATGGATGCCATCAAGGGGCATGCTTTTCTTTGTTATTAACAAAAGCCAGTAGTTAGCAACCATTTAATGTATATGTTTTGAAGGACATAGACAATTTTACATCATATTTTTTCTGATATTTGATAAATCAAGGAGACTTTTAGAGCCTTTCCAATTCTTAAGGTGATTTTTAGCCTTGAGATTTCTGCTCTAGATTTCTACTCACTGACTCATGGATCTGATCATTTGAGTTCTGTGATTGCAACATCACTTTCTAATCTGGTCACTTCTGCAGAGTCAGAAACTGGCATCAAAATAAGTCATAGCCTTCTGGATTCATGCAGGTTTTTCATTACATGATTTCTACAACTTCCTCTGCAGGAACAAATTATTGCATACCAGATTTCATTTTCTACCTATTCAAATATGTTTCCAATTATTAATTTATATTCATTCATGATTCCAATTATGCATTCAGTAAGTGCGTGTATGTAAGAGTGTGTGTGTGTGTGTGTGTGTGTGTTAAATGACTGAAAGGAAAAGTAATACATACAAAGTTTATCCTTAAAATGTTGTTTTATATTTATTATACATCTGAAATGAGCTGTCAGCCTTAATTTTCCATGGCTAACCAATTTAGAAAGCCTTTTGCCCCTATATTTTATTTTATTTATTCTTTTATTGATGGGTTCTTATATGTTGTTTTGTTTTGTTTTGTTTTCCCCCAATTGCTAGTTTGGACTTGTTTCAGCAGCTCCTAAATTGGATGCTACTGAAAATAATTTTCATCAAAAACTTCGAGACATATTTCTCACAGGTCAGAAGTTGAATTCTACTTAGATTAGAATGACATGCTAGAGTGACAGGTCAGTGACTTGGTTCTGCCCTAAGCAGACCTTGTTTTGTTTGTTTTTTTTTTTCTTTTAATCTAGAAGACATCAGGGTTACGATAAATTCTCCTGAGCAGATATAAAACAACATTGAGTAGGCATTTTTATTCTTTTTTCTTTTTTTTTTTTTTTTTCAAATCTGTAACTCTGAGGTAAGGGGGAAATAAAAATACAATGTCTTAGTATTTTTTACTTTTTGTTTTCTTTGCTGGGTATTTGAGGATAAAATAAAATCATTTATGTGAAATAACTTTGTAAACTTGAAAAATTCTACATAAAGAATTATTATATTGTCAGATATTAATTGAAAAGTTAATATCTAGTATTTTTCCAATAAACTTGTAGTTTGACAAATAATGTTCTCTAGAGAAGGAAAAACAATCATGAGTAGCTTACTGTGTTCAGAGAAGGAGAAAATATTGCAATCTTAATAAATGTTTAAAAAGACAGATCTAACTATACGCTCCCTACAAAAAAAAAACCCTCACATTAGCTGTAAGGAAACATATAGGCTGAATACGGAAGTATAGAACAAGATTTTCTATTACAAAGGTAACTAAAGAAGAGCATAGGTGTCTATACATATATCAAATAAAGTGGACTTTAAGTAAAAAATTGTCACTAAAGAAGGTCATTATATACTAATAAAAGTGTCAATTCATCAATTCATGAATTGGATATAACAATTATAAATGTATATGCAGCCAACATTGAAGCATAAGTACATAAGGCAAATATTACCAGATTTGAAGGGAGACAGACAACAATACAATAATAGTAGAGGACTTCCACATCTCACTTTCAACAACATATAGGTCATCCAGACACAAAACAATAAGGACCCAGCAGATTTAAACAATACCATAGGCCAAATGAATCTAACAAATATATACCTATCATTTCAATGAACTGCAACAAAATACATATTCTTTTCAAATGGACATCGAATATTTCCCAGGATAGATCCTATGTTAGACTACAAAACAAGTCTTAACAAATTTAAGAAGACTGATAATAGTAAACATCTTTTCCACTCACAATAATACTAAATTAGAAATCAACAACATGAGGAAAATCAGAAATTCACAAATATGTAGAAATTAAACAACACACTCCCAAATACTGAGTCAGAGAAGGGATCAAAAGAGAAATAAAAAGTATCTTGACACAAGTGAAAATGGAAAAACAACGTAACACTTAGGAGATGCAGTAAAAGCAGTACTAAAAGGGAATTTTACAGTGACAAGTGCCTACATTTAAAAAGAGAAATATTTCATATGAACAATCTAATGTTACACCTCAAATAACTAGAAAAAAGCAACTAAATACAAGTCAGCAGAATTAAGAAAATAATAAAGACTGTAACAGAAATAAATGAAATAGAGCATACAATGACAATAGAAAGATCAACAAAACTAAGATTTAATTTTGGAAAGATAAGTGACAAATCTTTAGTTATATGATGGAAAAACAAGAGATGACTCTCAGATAAGTAAAATTATAAATGTAAGAAGACATTATAACTGGTAACAAAGAAATACAAATGATCATAAGAGACTACTATGAACAATTACACACAAATTGGATAAACTTAAAAAAAAATGGATAAATTTCCAGAAACATACATCCTACAAGACTAAATCATAAAAAAATTAAAACTAAAAAGAGACAAATAAAGAGTAAGGTGATGAAACCAGTAATCACACACTCCTAAAAAAAGAAGTCCAGGAGCTGATGGATATGCTGGCAAACTCTAATGAACATTTACAGTAGAATAATTGTCAAACTTTATCAAAGGCTTCCAAAAGAAACTGAAGAATACCGAACATTTGCAAACTAATTTTATAAGGCCAGCATTAACCTGATACCAAAGGCTGACAAAGACACTACAAGAAAAGAAAATTACAGGCCAACATCCCTGGTAAACAAAGATGCAAAAATTCTCAGTGAAATATTAGCAAACCTAATTCAACAGCATATTAAAAGAATTACACATTATGATCAAGTGAGATTTATCCATGAGGTATAAAGATGGTTCAACATGTACAATTTGATACGTCAAATTAACAGAATGTAGGATAAAAATATGATTGATTATCTTAATAGTACAGAAAAAAACGTTCTATATCATTCAACATTCTTTTATAATTTTTAAAAATCTCTCTACAAATTAAATACAGAATAAATGTATCTCAAACAATGAAGGCCATATATGATAAGCCTGTAGACTAACATACACAATGTTAAGAAGTTGAAAGCTTTTCCTCAAAGATCAGGAACAAAACAAGGAAGCCCACTCTTGCCAGTTCTACTCAATATTATATCAGAAATCTTAGCCAGAGCAAGTAGGCCATAAAAAGACATATGAGGCATCCACATCAGAAATAAAAAAGTAAAATTAGATAACATACTTTTATATATAGAAAATCCTAAAGATTCCATTAAACACTACTATAATTAATCAACATATTCAGTAAAGTTACAAGATACAAAATCAACATACGAAAATCGGTGGTGTTTCTATATACACGTTCAACTATTCATAAAGAAAATTAAGAAATCAATCTCAATTGGTTAATCATTAAAAAAAAAAGAAATCAATCTCATTTACAATTGTATCCAAACTTAAAATATTAAGGAACAAATTTAACCAAGAAGGTAAAACTTCTGTACAATGAAATCCATAAAACATTAATGGAAACAAATCTAAGGTCACAAATAAATTTTAAAAATTCTGTGTTTATGGATTCAAAGAACTAATGTTGTTAAAATTTCCATACTATCCAAAACAATCTACAGATTCAATGTAATCTCTATCAAAATTCCAAATGTCATTTTTCACATTAATAGAAAAAATATAAAATGTATATACAACTGCAAAAGACCCTGAATAACCAAAGCAATCTTGAACATATAAAGCAAATTCGGATATATCATACTGCCTGATTTTACAATATGCTACAAAGCTATATTAGCCAAAATAGCATGATACTGGTGTAAAAACAGACATGCAAACCAATAGAATAAGTGATCACAGAAACAAATCCATGCATTTTGGTCAACTGACCTTTGACAAAGGTGCCGAGAACATATAATGGGAAAAGATCCATGTCTTCAATAAATGGTGTTGGGAAAACTCAATATACATAGGCAGGAGGATAAAATTGGATGCTTATTTTACCCTATATACATGTATATAACAGCTTAAAATTGAATAAAGACTAAATGTAAGACCCGATACTGTAATAAAGTCTGGACAATGACTTTTTTTTTTTTTAATGACACCAAAAGCACAGGTAACAAAAGCAAAAATAAGTAGGTGGAATTATAGCAAGCTAAATATCTTCCTCTCAAGAAAAAAAAAAACAACAATAAACAGTGATAAAACAACTTACGAAATGGGAGAAAACATTTACAAGCCATGCATCTGATAAGGGGTTCATATTCAAAATATATAAGAAACTCAAACTCAGTAGAAAACAAATAACTCAGTTAAAATAGGAAAATAAATTCAATAGACATTTCTCAAAAGATGGCATACAAATGACCAACAGCTATATGAAAAAATTATTACTATTATTCACCAAGGAAATGCAAATCAAACAATAATGAGATATCACCTCATATTTGTTAGAATGGTTATTATCAAAATGACAAAAGATAAGCATTGGCAAAGATGTGGATAAAAGAGAACCCTTGTGGGTTGTTGCTGGGAACATGAATTGGTACAGCCATTATGGAAAACAGAATGGAGATTCCTTTAAAAAATAAAAATGTAACTACCATATGATCCAGCAATCCCACTTCTTGGTATATATCCAAAAAATATAAAATTTGTATCTCAAAGTGATTTCTGTACTCTTAGGTTCACAGAAGCAACATTCTCAATAGCCAAGATATGTTATCAACCTAAGTGTTCATCAGTGAATAATTTAAAATTCATATCTATAGGAAAATAATTTATATCCATAGGAAAACAATCTTTTTCCTTTTGCAGTGACTGAAAGAGTAAATCCAGAGATGATAATAACCCATCTGAATACCAAAGAAGAGTGGTAAGGTGAAAGATATCCCCTATCTACTAGAATGTCTCTGAGACCAGGAAGAATAGAACTCCCAATGTATCTTTTGAAAGAAGCAAATTTGTTGGAATTTCAACACCATTTTGGTTGATAACAATAATACACATTTAGTCTCAGTCATTCAGTCTAGTGGTGAGACAGAGAAGTAATTGAACGATAGGGTAGCATTATGCACAGAGTATTTAGAAGGATATAGGAACTTCTAGCCCAGGTATTTTGTAGATTTAGGATTGGAGAAATCTTCACAAAAGTGTTAATACTTACAGCTTGGCCTAGAAGCACAAGAGCATGGCAAACATCAGTGACAGAGTTTGAGATGGAAGAAGAGATACATTAAAAGCTCAGAGACAAGAAAAAGCCTGGAGCGTCCAGGCAAATTGAGTTATTCAGTAGACTGGACAGAGAGGGTGAGTCAGTCAGGGTAAAATTGATGATGCTGTTAACCAGGACTAGACAAAGCGGTCCTCAAACATCACACCAAGGAGCAGAGATTATGTTACAGGTGAAAGTGAATCAATGACAAATTCCAAATAAGAGCGCATTATAATCTGTTTGCATTCAAGGACAAAATTTATGTGAAGAATGTATTGGAGGGGGCAGACTATCAGCAGATGAACTAGTTTAGGAGGTTATTATAGTTACATAGGCAATAAATTCTGAGGACCTTAACAAATGCCTCTTACTAACATATCATTAATTCTAAAAAACTTACCCCATTTTACTTGGAGCATTTTCCTCAATTTATTCTCTCCTTTGCTTAAGAGTTTACTCAGATATTTGGCCAAGTTATTTACTGCCCCACAGAATTGGCACTTTCTGGGGTGTCCAAATACCAAAATTACTAGCCAGCCAGTAACTGACATATATATATATCCACAGAATCAATTTAAATCTAAATAAGTCTCACTTTCAAAAACACAGCATGAATACCACTCTCATGTTAATTTTTACAGTAGTCTCATTATCATCTATCCCAAGATTTATTTTATAGCATACATACTACATGATTGGGAAGCACTGCACACTGTCCGATATGAAAATATAAAATGGTAATTTCACCTAGCTCTTTCTAGCATTAGATGTTACTGAATTTGCAAATGTCCAAAAGGACCATTTGAAATAAAATAATTTGTAATCCAAAAATAAGTAGAGTAATATGAAATACATAATCAGAAAAATAAGATACATTTATTCTTTCTTAAATTATTTGATTGATGAACAAATCCAGACACTAAATTATATCATATATATTTAAGTGATCAATTTTAGAGTAAGTGTGATATGGTGCTTAGAAGAATGTATATTCTTGCATTCCACTGCTAAAGGTATTGCTTGCTAATACAGGGAGATATTTTATGTGGCAAATAAAACAATTAAAAACCAAGTGGTAAACATTACAAGACATTTATTTTATTTCATAAATGTATCAGCACATATAAAATTCTGTATTTTCAACAATCAGTAAAAATTACAATCATATAGACCCAACTGTAACTAGTTCTTGAAACCACAGCACTGACTACTATGCAATCCTGAGAAAATGGCAAAAACTAAGATTGAAAATTTTCTAAAATGTTTGAGTTATGCCTTTTATTCAAGCAGTTACTTGATTCATTTTAGTATTTTTAAAAAATACTTTTACTTTAAAAACCAAAAGTATGCCTTTCCCATTCTGTCCAGAGAAAGGGGAACAATATACTTTACCATCTGGTATATCTCAATGAAAAATAGAGGTTTATTCTCAAATAGCATGTAGGTTAATTGCATTTTACCCCGAGGCACATAATCATCAGATTCACCAGGGTTAAAATGAAGGAAAAAATGCTAAAAAATAAGCCAGAAAATCTAGAAGAAATGAATACATTCCTGGACACTTACAGCCTCCCAAGACTAAACCAGGAAGAAACTGAATCCCTGAATAGACCAGAAAAAAAGGCTGAAGTTGAGGAAACAATTAATAGCCTACCAACCAAAAAAAGCCAAGGGCAAGACAGGTTCACAGTCAAATTCTACCAGAAGTACAAAGAAGAGCCAGTACCATTTCTTCTGAAACTGATCTGAAACGTACAAAAAGAGGGAATTGTCCCTAAATCACTTTATGAGACCTATATCATCCTGATACCAAAACCAAGTAGAGACACAACTAAAAGAAAATTTCAGGCCAATATCCATGATGAACATCGATGCAAAAATATTCCATATAATACTGGCAAACTGAATCCAGCAGCACATCAAAAAGCTTATCCATCACTATCAAGTTGGCTTCATCCTGGGGATGCAAGGCTGGTTCAACATATGCAAATCTATAAACATATTTCATTACATAAATAGAACCAAAGACAAAAAACACATGATTAGCTCAATAAATGCAGAGAAAGCCTTCGACAAAATTCAACAGCTCTTTATGCTAAAAATTCTCAATAAACTAGGTATCCATGGAACGTATCTCAAAATAATAATAGCTAATTATGACAAACCCACAGCAAATATCATACTGAATGGCAAAAACTGGAAGTATTTCTTTTTTAAACTTGCACTAGACAAAGATGCCCTCTCTAACCACCTCTATTCAACATAGTAGTCAAAATTCTGGCCAGGGAAATCAGGCAAAAAAAGGTGGGGGGAGGATATTCAATTAGGAAAAGAGAAAGTCAAGTTGTCTCTTTTTGCAGACTACATGATTGTATATTTAGAAGACCCCATCATCTCAGCCCCAAATCTCCTCAAGCTGATAAGCAACCTCAGCAAAGTCTCAGAATACAAAATCTATGTGCAAAAATCACAAGCATTCCTATACACCAACAAAAAGAGAGCCAAATCATGAATGAACTCCCATTCACAATTGCTATAAAAAGAAAAAAAATGCCTAGGAATACAACTAACAATGGATGTGAAGAACCACTTTAAGCATAACTACAAACCATCCCTCAAGACAATAAGAGATAACACAGATCGAAAACCTTCCATGCTAATGGTTAGGAAAAATCAGTATCATGAAAATAGCCATACTGCCCAAAGGAATTTATGGATTAAATGTTATCCCCATCAAGCTATCATTGACTTTCTCCACAGAATTGGAAAAAGCAACCTTAAACTTTATATGGAACCAAAAGAGCCCACATAGCCAAGATAATCCTAAGCAAAAGAACAAAGCTGGAGGTATCATGCTACCTGACTTCAAACTATAGTACAAGGCTACAATAATCAAAAAAGTATGGTACCAGTACCAAAACTGAGATATAGACCTATGGAACAGAACAGAGGCCTTAGAAGTAACTCCACACATCTGATTTTTGACAAACCTGACAAAAACAAGCAATGGGGAAAGGATTTCCTATTTAATAAATGGTGTTGGGAAAATTGTCTAGCCATACGCAGAAAGCTGAAACTGGATCCCTTTCTTACACCTTATTAAAAAATTGATTTCAGATAAATTAAAGATTTAAACATAAGAACCAACACTGTAAAAACCCTACGAGAACACCTAGGCAATAACATTCAGGATGTAGGCATAGGCAAGGACTTCGTGACTAAAACATCAAAAGGAATAGCAACAAAAGCCAAAATTGACAACTGGGATCTAATTAAACTTAACAGCTCCTGCACAGCAAAAGAAACTACTATTAGAGTGAACCAGCAACCAACAGAATGGAGAAAAGTTTTTGAAATCTACCCATCTGACAAAGGACTTATAACAAGAATCTACAGAGGACTTAAACTAATGTACAAGAAAAAATAACCCCATCAAAAAGTGAGCAAAGGATATTACAGACACTTCTCAAAAGAAGATATTTATGCAGCCAACAAACATGCATAAGAGCTCATTGTTCATCATTAAGAAAATGCAAACTGAAACCACATTGAGATACCACATCACACCAGTTAGAATGGCGATTATTAAAAAATCAGGAGACAACAGGTGCTGGAGTGAATATGGAGAAAATAGAAACGCTTTTACACTGTTGCCAGGAATGTAAATTAGTTCAATCTTTGTGAAAGACAGTGTGGTGATTCCTCAAGGATCTGGAACTAGAAATATCATTTGACCCAGCAAACCCATTACTGGGTATATATCCAAAGGATTATAAAACATTCTATTATAAAGACACATGCACACATATGTTTATTGCAGCAGTTTTCACAATAGCAAAGACTTGGAACCAACCCAAATGCCCATCAATGATAGACTGGATAAAGAAAATGTGGAACATATACACAATGGAATACTATGCAGCCATCAAAAAGGATAAATTCATGTTTTTAGCAGGGACATGGATGAAGCTAGAAACCATTATTCTCAGCAAACTGACATGAGGACAGAAAAACGAAGACCACATATTTTCACTCATAAGTGGATGTTGAAAAATAAGAACACATGGACACATGGAGGGGAACATCAAACACTGGGGTCTGTCAGAGGCTGGGAGGGTTAGTGGAGGCACAGTAGGAGGGTGTAGGGATTGGGGAGGACTAACATTAAGAGAAATACCTAATGTAGATAATGGGGGGATGGATGCAGTAAACTACCATGACACATGTATTCATATGCAACAAACCTGCACGTTCTGCACATGTACCCCAGAACTTAAAGTATAATAATAATTTAAAACATTTTTTAAAAAGGAAATAAAAATAACTTTTTTTTATATTGCATTTAGGTTTTGAAATAGGAACACTTTTACACTGTTGGTGGGAGTGTAAATTAGTTCAACCATTGTGGACGACAGTGTGGTGACTCCTCAAGGACCTAGAAATAGAAATTCCATTTGACCCAGCAATCCCATTACTGGGTATATATCCAAAGGATTAAAAATGATAACTTTTCAATAGCATTATTCAACAAGTTAATGGAGGCCAAACAGAACAATGTTCACTATGCCCAGACGCAAAAATAGTAACTGCTGTTATGAAATACAAGGCCATGGCTGTTGTTTGTCTTCTTTCAAGAAAATTTATAATGATGTTTGATATTAATCTGTTTATAAAATGTGTAATAGAGAGAATACAGTAATAGAGAATGAGAAAGAGCTAGAAACTTACTGACTTTTCAGTTATGCTACCCAGGTTACAACTCATTAACCTTTTGGATTTCCTAAGTATAGAATAGCAGTCAGAGTGAGAAAATCATTACCCATGTTAATCACTGCTGAAAGAGAAAAATAGCATAGAACCTCTCTAAGTTCCACAAGAAGTTGAGAGAGGGAGAGAGAGAAAAAAGAGGTGTTTAAAAATAAAAAGATTAGACTTTTTTTTTTTTTTAAAGTAAGGGAGGGGAGAGAATAAAAGAAGAGACAAAGTCAGAAAGAACACAGTTTGAGATTAATAAAGAAAAAAATGAAAGGCAGAAAGTTCACTGTTTTAAACTTTTAAGTTTAGGGGAATGAGTGCAGGTTTTGTTACATTGGTAAACTTGTTTCATGAGGGTTTGTTGTATGGATTGCTTCATCACCCACATATTAAACCTTGCACCTATTAGTTGTTTTCCTGATCCTCTCACCCTCAATCCTTCAAAAATGTCTCAGTGTGTGTTGTTTCCCTCTATGTGTCCATGTGTTGTCATCATTTAGCTCCCACTTATAAGTGAGAGCATGAGGCATTGGGTTTTCTTTTCTTGTGTTAGCTCAGTAAGGATAATGGCCTCCATTTCCATCCATTCCCTGCAAATAATATTATCTCATTCTTTTTATGACTGCATAGTATTCCACGGTGTAAATGTACCATATTTTATTTACCCAGTCTATAAGTGATCAGCATTGGCATTTAGGTTGATTTCATGCCTTTGCTATTGTGAAGTGCTGCAATGAACATGTGTGTGCATGTGTCTCTGTAATAGAATGATTTATATTCCTTTGGGTGTATACCCAGTAATGAGATTGCTGCATTGAATGGTATTTCTGTCTTTAGGTCTTTGAGGAATTACTACACTGTCTTCCACAATGACTGAGCTAATTTATACTGCCACCAACAGTGTATAAGCGTTCTTTAGAAAGTCCAGCTTTAAGTATATTTTCTTCCCTACAACACTCAACATGTTGTAAGTAGAAATGTTTATAATTGTTTGCCTTTTCTTAGAAATAAGAGCACTAAATAAAAGAGCTATTTTGCCTTACTTGCATTCTCAAAAGTATTTTAAAAAATAGCAGCAAATGTAAAAAATTGTTTTGAAACAAATTATACTCTTTTAAATGAGAAAATAGATTAAACATATGCTTCTCCACAAAAATTACACATAGCATGTATGTGTTACCTGACAAAAAAATTATACTGAAGCACTGTCACAATTCATCCTCCATATGTCCAGTATTTTGAAGAATATCTTATAACTGCAAATAAGGACATATTGCTAATTATTTCAAGCATAGACTGTTTTATGAATCAATTATTTGAGAAGTACTTTGCCATTCAACATATATAATAACTCAGTAGTTACATGGAAGTGTTCTGAACTAGAATACATACATTCTAACGAATTGGCAATAGACTGCTTTTGCAATCTGCTTTTCATCTCCCTACAAAATAAACTACTCCTACATAAACAATATTTCAGAAACTGACAGAGTTGGCAGCTCTGCTGAATACAGCAGGAATATTAGCAACCATGACTGAGAGCAAAATTGGGGGTTTTAGAAAGAGGAAAATGTATACATTTAAATTTCAGGAATAGCTCTTGTATTTAAGTTATTTTCAAAAAATGTGGGAGGACATATTGAGGTAAACATTGATTAAAGAGCTAGATCTGTAAGGGAGGTTTCCACATCTTGTGAAATCTTCAGAGAAACCACTTAGAGACACACTGTCCTACACCTTCCTGCTGTAGATACACCATGGGTGCCTATGGCTAAATTTCTCTAAGCTAGGTTTGCCCACTGGATGGAATGGCTAATTAATGAAAGAAGCTGAAGATTAGTCCTCCTTGATGTAATGCCAGTATAAAAGGCAGGGAAGCTCACTGTTTTACATCAAATCTACCACAGCAGAGCTAGAAGATCAAGTTGGTAATTCTTTGCTGTAGAACCCTCAGTCTAACAATAAGTTTTTATCACCAATTTCTTCTAAACTATATTTACTGAGACCATCTGTTTAATATCGCTTTTCAATTAAGTACATAACAAAACTATACTCAAAATACAAATCATATTACATTCTTTGAGCTCCTTTATAAAAACATGTACCTTGTCTTGAAAAGAAAATAACCTACTTGCTATTAAACAGTATGAAAAAATACATTTCCTTGGTATCCCAAAATAAAGCATTCCATTCTATTAGTTTGTAGAAATTTTAATTATATACTGTCACAGGAAAAAAGGAAATGGTCAAATTCAGTCTGTCTGGCAGAGACTACTGGCTGTCCACCATACCTAGTCTCCCTACCTTGTTACTAATAAACCCTGAGTTTAACTAGAAACATGGCACCTATTCATATGTTTTCAGCTTCCTTTGCAGTTAAATGTGGCCATGTGACTACATTCTGTCTTTTAGGGTGTAATGAAAGTGAGGAGGACAACTTGCAGATGTTGCCTTTGTAATAAAGGCATATGCCTTCCTCTTCTCTTCCCTCCATCCTACGTTTAATCCCTTAAAAAAAAGCAACCAATTCACATAGGGTGACCATATGGCCTGGTTTATCTAGGACACTCACATTTGCTCCTGTTGTTCCAGGGACTTGTGGTCCCCTAATCTTAGACTATTAGATGGAAACTGTATTAAGAGTGACCAAGTTACAAAATAGGAGTCACTGCTATTTTGGCCATTTTAGAGCATTTGAAAGAGCAAAGTACAATTAACAGAAAAATAGAAATCTTGTTAAATGTTAGAATGATACACAGTTATTCCCTTCAAGGTGTTCAAATCTAGTAAGATATTGTACATTTAAACAAATGATTTTAATCATGGCATAACCCACCACCGCCACCCACAATAAAAGCTAGGAAACTTAAAGGACAAAAAGGCAGCTCTTGTCCTGAGAAACCTAAGAAGGCTTCTTGGACGAGGCAGGATTTGGCCTCGGCCTTTCATGGTAGATATTAAGTAGTCTTTTAAAAGGCAACAAAGAGATTCTAGGTAAAGAAATTAGCATAATCAAATATACAAATATATGAATGACATTTTCCAAAGTAAGAGTATAAAGTATTAGGTGGGTAGGACGTAGGAAAAGCTGAAACAAAGGTTCCAATTTGAAATCTAATTTTGGAGAAATTTGAATGGTGCTCCGAAAACTTTAGAGTTTATTCTGCAGAAAATGTGAAACCACTGAGGGTTTCCCTATATCTGCTTTGCAATGGAGAGAATGAATAGAAGAGAGGCACTAGTGTTTAAATCCATAGGAATATAAATTAATAGATATGGTTAGTAAGGGAAATGAATTAATGATAAATGGTGGGATAGTTTTTGAAATAACTAGCATTGGTCTCCACTCACACTTTCTGTCATCTCTTGGCCCTTTCTTATTCCTGCTCCTCTCATTCAGCTGGTTAGATTGTTCTTTGCTGGAGTTTCAGAAACCTGAGGCATGAGAAACTCAAAACTTGGGGAAGAAAAATAGATTTGGAAGAAATCCACAAGTGAAAAAGTCAGGCTATTACCCCCTCACACTACATTATGCAAATACACCCAGGATCCCCCTGGAAGGGGAGAAGAAAAAAAGTATTATCCATTGGAACCTAGACATTGGTCCCTGGTAAATGGATCCTACACTGTGGCATCCTAAGAACTTCCACGAATCCGTGGGCCTTTTCCTACATAGAAGAATGTAGATAATCTACTGATCAGAAATAGAAGCATGGTCCTGCATGACCAACAAGCTCTTAATCAACTGTAAGGGTTCATCATGATTCAGTCTGGGCAAAAGCAGCCAAATGATTCCCATGTGACCAAGAGTACAGAAAAGTAGCAGAGAGAAGTGATGGGTGGGGAAGGTCTTTCAAACAAGAGATTGAGACTTTATCAGGTAATTTTATTTTATCATTGATCAATTACCCAACAGGATGGGTATGGCCACAGATGTAACTCTGCCAGATGGAATAGCAAGTCAGATAAATCCACCTCACCACTAGCACTAGGCACTTATAAAGGCCTTCAAGAACTTAGATTCAGAAGAAAAAAGAGACACCTTAGTCACAGAATAGTTTTCTGACAACTCCACGGAAATAGTTGCTCAGAATAAAAATGAAGTTCAGTAGTAGAAAAAGTTAAAAATGTTTAACTTTACATGCTACAATTTTAAAATTATGTGGTGACCAGATCACCACATAATATCTCGGAATCTGAAGCCCAGAAGATGTGAAAAGACTCTAGTAATATGATAGTTACCACAAATGAAGAGGGAGAAAATTGATCACCACATAATATCTCGGAATCTGAAGCCCAGAAGATGTGAAAAGACTCTAGTAATATGATAGTTACCACAAATGAAGAGGGAGAAAATTACTAGTCTAGCAGAATTTTTAAAAATTATCTCTCACTTAATAATAAAAATAATTTACTTAAGAAATTACTCTTCTTAATTTCTCTATTTGATGAAAGATTATTGGTAAAATTTTGTTTGTGGACTTTTTTTATAAACCATGTTAAATGAGGAAAAGGTGAATTAAATAATTTAACAGATTTTTAATTTGAGAGCCAAAAAAGTAGAAGAAATATGAAATATGATAAAAATTAAAATTCCTGGAAAACTGTCCATTTTTAAATGTTTTCTGTTTAATTCCTAGTGTTATAATATTGTATAATATAATATTTCAGCAGCACTACTAAAAAGATTATTATAGTTACATAGGCAATAAATTCTGAAGACCTTAACAAATACCTTGTACTAACGTATCATTAATCCTAAAAATCTTACCTTTTTCTATTTGCAGCATTTTCAACAATTTCTTCTTTTCTTTGCTTAAGACAGTTTACTCACATTTGACAAAAATGTGATACTGCCCCATGGAACTAGCACTTTCTAGGATGTGCATATTCTTAAAGTTACCAGCCAGCAACTGGGATATACATATTTGCATAGAATTAATTTTCAATTCTAACTACATTGAAAAAAACTTATGCTTATAAACTAGTATGGAATTTAACCATCATTTATAATATCATTTTATTGTAAAATATATATTCCAGGTACCAACTGCCTTACCAAATAATTTCAAAAAAAAACTAAAGAGGAAAAGTGGAATGAGGTAAAGGGGAGTAAAAGAGAAGATAATAGAAGGCAGAAAAAAAAAAGAAAGAAGATCCTCATGATCTAAATCTGACTTAAGCACTACTGAAAATGAATCTTAAAATTTTGTTTAAATTCTCTATGCTCCTGGAAACTTATGCTGTACCAACCACTGAGCATACTCACTTTAGCAATGTCCTGCACCTCCATCTGAAGTGGCTAAGGGAAGGGGAAGAGTCATCTGAAAGGAAGATGGAATACAATCCCCACACAGAAGCATCACAAATATTGGACCCTCCCCACCTCAGGGAGGTCATGGTGGAAGCAGATTTTTAAGAGATAAGTATGTTGACTGTACCCCTGGGAGGATTTCCAACTGTATCCTTGAGGGCAAGTGTTCCTTGCTATTGCCCCATTTTCAGTAACAGGACACTCTACCCCCCTTCCACTGAAACAATCTCAAGATGATAGCAAGACCTAATTTTATTCATCATAGGCAGTAATGTTAAAAACCCTGAGCACTTAAAAAGAACCAATTTTAGAAGTAAAATCAAATGATCAAGTATTTTATGTTTTCTGGACTTGAAAAAAAAAACTAACATGCGATTAAAAGAATTATTGTATTTTATTTCAGAAGCCTGAAAACTGCTAAGTACCTATTCCCAGTATATTTAAAAAGCACTTTTCAATCAGAATTAAAATCTGGTTTCTAGTTGCTTATGTCATTTTTATTTTGACATCATACTATTTTTTATGTGATAAATCATGATTTACTTTTAATAAGTTTGTAACATAACTCAAAGTAAGAGGTTATTTATATACAGTCAGACAATATTTAATCCATATTAATTGGGACAACTTTTCAGTGCATTCGAAATTGAATTCTACTAATGTTCCTTACAAAAAACATCAAGGAGACTGGGCACAGTGACTCATGACCATAATCTCAACACTTGGGGAGGCCAAGGCTGGAAGAATGCTTTAGGCAAGGAGTTAAAAACCAGCCTGGGCAACAGAGTGAGATGCCACCTCAACAACAACAAAAAATATGTATATCCAGGAGAAATATTTTATTATTATCTTAATTAATCATGCAATTGCACCATAAGGTTTTTGAAAGCAAATAACATATCTAAAATATGTGCTTAAAAATAGGATACCAGAATAGAAATCTCTCAGATAATTCATTTGCAAAGAAATATTCAATGTTGTTGGGACTCGGAAAACAATATCCCTAAGTATGGTGCTCTGACACACTGAGTGCTTGGAACTAAAGAACAAATGTTTGTTACCTCCTTTTTCTCCTTCAAAGAACATGAAGGGGGTTTACTCTGAACTTTCCTTAGCTACCTAAAGAAAGATTCTCCAAAAACCTCAATTGTCATGAGTGTCCCCCCACCCCCAACCCAGGAATCTCAAACAGAGAAGATAAACTGTATCACATGAGTAGAGTTTGGAGGTCGGCATCAAAACCCCATCTTCGTTAAACACTATTACCTATTTATCTTTCCCCCAAATTGTTAATTTTATCTCTGAGGCCTATGTCCTCCCCTCCCCTTTTTCCTATGAGAAAGACATATAAGTTTTTAATTTTATTAGGTTATGGGGTATTCACTTTTCTTTTCTTTGATACCCTCAGGCACATAATACATTTGTATGACTTGTCTTTTTTTAGTCTATCTACTGTCAGTTCATTTCAGAAACTTATTTATCAAACTTTTGGAGGAAAAGTTTTCTTCCCTACAATGTCAATGATTAAGTACCCAAAAACTTGAAAATAAGTATTTTTAGATTTTTCTCTTGTCACACATTTTATGGAAGAAAGAAGAAGAAAGCATAGTTGACCCCTTAAACAACTTGGGGGTTGGGGCCACTGTCTCCCCTGCACAGTTAAAAACCTGTGTACGATTTCTGACTCCCCAAAATCTTAACTACTAACAGCCTACTGCTAACTGGAAGCCTTATCAATAACATAAACAGCCAATTAACACATCTTTTGTATGTTTTATGTATTATATACTGTGTTCACACAATAAAGTAAACTAGAGGAAAGAAAATAGTATTGTAAAAATCATGAGGAAGATAACATATTTACTATTTGTTAAGTGGAAGTGGATCATCCAAAAGGTCTCTATCCTCATCTTTACACTGAATAGGCTGAGAAAAAGGAGAAAGAGGAAGCATTGGTCTTATTGCCTCAGGTTGCAAAGGCAGAAGATATGAAGGTGGTGGAAAGGAAGGCAGAAGAGGCAGGCACATAGGGTATAACTGTAATTTTAAAAATATGCATGTAAGTGAGCTCACACAGTTCAAATTTGTGTTGTTCTAGAAGCACACTCCCAGCTTACTAGAAGAAAATGATTCTGAGGGGGAAAAAGTGATATAAAATGCAAACCATACCAACTTGGCCTTCCTTCCCTAGAACCTTATGTAATCAATCTTTATTCATTCATCTTTATTTAAAAAGCTTTGCTTTGAAGAAGAGAAGGATACCGGCAAAGGGGAGAAATTATAATGTTACATAAATAATAGTCTCTAAATTATCCCATTTCATCTATATTTTCAATTATTTCAGCAAAACTTAGAGAAACACACCAAGCACCAGGATCCCTCTGGGATCTTTTCCACCTGGCTTTGTGGTATTGGTCACGTAAGAAGACTTCCCAGAGTTACCAAGCATTAGCATGTACAGGTCTTTGGGATGACATCTTTCAGATAACTGAGTTCTTCCTCAGTCCTGAGATAAAGATCTAAAATTTCTGGGGTGTTCTGCTATTAGTACGTGGAAACTATTATCACAAATACCCTGAAACCTTCAGGAATTACTTTTTCTAAATCTATTCTGAATTAGCAAATACTCCTTAGAGTTGGGAGATGACAATACATCACCTTCATGTTAGCACCTTTGATGGACCCCTTTTAAAAATGTATTTTGTACTATTTTACTTCCTAAATTATTAAACCATGCCATACAGAGTGAGGGACTTAGAGGCACTGTGGATGGCAGAGGAGTTTTATACTAGCTGAGTGTTTGTGGGAATATTACTTAATATCTCAGAGTCTCGGGTTTCTATCTCTTTAAATATCTACTTATTAGTGCTATCGAGAAGCAAAAATGTAGTAATATATCTGAAACGGAAACAGTGCCAAGAACCTAAGTTCTCAATAAAAAAGACTTGCATGTCTTCTCTACTCCCTAACCCAGACACTACTTAGGCTTACTTTTTCTCCAGCCACTGCAATTGTGAAACTGCACTGGTCAAATGTTGCCAAAGTTCTTGAGACCCAAGGTGACTTTTGTACCCACCTCCACTTTACCCACTTCTCCACGAAATTTTCTCATACTCCTCGCTTTCTAATTTATTGTTTCCGCATTTCTGATAGCAATGCCAATTACAATTACAAAACTCTCCAACCCATTTGTACCAGATAAAGAACTTGGGCTGGAAAAAGCCAAACAAATATACAGAAATCCTGTCTCAAATTGTTTGAAGCAATTGGGAAATGTATTTTCTCCCATTTTCATAAGTACAGATGTAAAAGAGACTTCAGAAGTATTTGATGTACCCTGGAGTATTCTCTATTTCTTTTATACCACATACAGAACTTTCTTTATCCCAAGACTGTCTTACATTTGTCACAGGTAGACTTTCAGAAGCAACTGGAATGGCAATCTTCCTTGTTACATATGAAATAAGAGAGCATACTTTATCAACTGTATTAGTCTGTTCTCATGGTGCTGTATAGAATTGCCTGAGACTAGGTAATTTATAAAGGAAAAAGGTTTAATTGACTCACAGTTCTGCATGACTGGGGAAACCTCAGAAGGCTTACGATCACGGCAAGGGATAACGGGGAAGAAAGACACCATCTTCCTAAGGTGGTAGGGAAAAGAAGGAATGCAGGAGGAGCTACCAAACACTTACAAAGCCGTCAGATCTCATGAGAATTCCCTCGAATAGGGAAAACTGCCCCAGTGATTCAATTATTACCCTCACCTGGTCTCTCCCTTCACAGGTTAAGATAATGGAGATTAAAATTCAAGATGAGAGTTTGGGTAGGAGCACAGCCAAACCTTATTTCCAATCTTGAAATTAAAAAAAAAAAAAAAAAAAAAACCTCAGTTAACTATGATTGGGTTGTTAGGCCATGTGAAAACCATTACACTAACGAAGGTCACCAAGGGAAATGCACTGATTGGCTTAAGCTTAGACTATTGAAAATATACAGCAACTGGAATTACAATGATTTGAGTAAACTAATTAATATCTATTCCTTGAGTAATGAGATCTTAGTTTCCTCTCTCCTAAACTCTACTAATATTTAGCAAGGGAAATTTTTTTTGAAGATTTAAACTCACAAGGGTGGGAAGCAATTAAAAATAAAAACATGACCCTAAGTGTAAAAACTGTAATACAGATGAACAAGTGATAATCTACCCAAAAGAGCCAAATCTCAGATCAAAACTGAGAATTTACCCAATTTATGTAACAGAATTTTCAACAGGCACAAAAGTAGAAAATACAAAGCAGTCAACTTCTGGTCATACCTCTGCTGGATATCAGTACCTGGTAATAGTTTTGTTTCATTTTGTTTTGCTTTTTGACAGCTTTACTGATACGTAATTTATATATCATAACATAACATTCACTTGATTAAAATGAGCAACTCAAAAATGTTTTCAGTATATTCAGAGTTGTGCACCATTATCATAATCTAAGTTTAAGACTTTTTTTTTATAATTGGGGGTCTTAAATGACACCTCCTTACAGATGCTCTGCCTGCCTATCCTTAATAGAACTACACTCTTTATTTTGCACTTCTTCCCTTTGGACACTCATAACTATTTGTAGTTATTTTCCTTAGTTATTGGTCTCCTTCTTCGTTGTCTGCCTCTCTCGCCAGAATATAAGCTTCTTAAAGAGTAGCTCTTTATATCTCTCTTGAACTTCTTTTTAGTCCAGCTAGTAGTGAAGCACAGGGCCTGCCTATATTATGTGGTCAATAAAATCATTTGCTGAATGAGTGAACTAACAAGACAGAATTATGACAGTAGATGGGTACTGTGGAGCAAGGGAGAATTGGTCTTCATGGAGAAACTGTGACACTGAGGATGAAGGGCAAGCAGGAGGGCACTGATCCAATAACCCAGCTGTCCATCTGGTGTTTGGAAGATGAATGAACCCTATGGGATTGAGAAGACCACTTAGGTTATTTAACACTTAGGGAGAGTTTGGAGTGAAGACCTCAAGAAGATAGCACTGCAAATAAAATAGGTGGATCTCTTGCAATTGATTAGAAAAATAAAATATATGATCACATCTACAGCTATACTGGCAAAGAAATTCATATTTCTCACATTAACACAGTAAAACACACAAACTAAGTGTTCCTTTATGCATCAATCCCATATCTGGTGTTGTTAATTAAGTGTGGTTATACATGCACAGTTCTGGAGCTAGAAAGCCAGAATTTGTATCCTTATTCTGCCACTTACTAGCCATGTGACTTTGGCAAGTTATTTAGCTGCTTTGTGCTTTCATTCGTACATTTATAAAACAGACTTATTGATAGTTTCTATATCATAAGAGTTGTTTTGAATATTAAATGTAAATAATCAGAAAACTGTCTGATACATACTGAGTGCCTTATATTACCTAGTATTGTAGAAATAGCAGTAGTCTTTACAGTAGTGGCAGTGCTGGAGGTGATAGAAATAGTAGTAGGTAGCAGTAACATGATAGAAGTGCAGCCCATTACGGCTGTTTCATGGGGCAAGAAATTTAGATTTATCTCAGTGTCCAGCAGTGTCAAATACAAGGTACTAAATTAATATCGAATTGACTTGCACTCATTAAGTTTCCTATCACACCACAAGATGATTTGACACAATTCATTTTTCTTCAATAAGTGAGTGAATCAGCAGATTTGTAGTGGCTGCTGCTGCTGGCAAACCGGTATCACATAATTCATGCTCAACTTTGGCCCACAGAAAGTGTCAGAAGGAAAGCCATATTCTTGAGTGTGTGAATGTGTTTGTGTAAAATGATGTGCATTGGACTGTGACTCTGTTCCAAGAAGGACATAAGAATTTCATTCTTTTATTAAATGAAGTGGAAAAATAGTGGACTATCCTGAAAAATAAGCTATGGTATTTAAAAATCAAGAGAATAATTTTTAGAGGGTAAAGTTACTGGTTTGGACTTATTAACAATATTTGAAATGTGTCCTCTTTATGGATGGATAATACCACCCCATTTAGCATTTTAGTTGACTTTACAATTGATTCCTCCAGTGGGATCCACCGGTTCTTCACATGTATTATCTAAGGAAACCAGAAAGAATGAAAAAGTGGTTTTTATCTCATGAACTGCAACAAAAGCTGCTCTAGAAACAGAACTTAACTGCCAGCCCAAAAGCAGGAAGTGAGAAAAATTATTTAATTATCCAATGAAAATCACACAAAAGTGCTATGAAAGAAGAGGTTTTCAGGATAAGCAGGGGTATGTGAGCCATTTATGGTGAAAAACAAATGTGTTATTTTTAAAAATAGCCTAAAGGTTTATTTTCCATCTATGAAGTGAAACACAGATCTAGTGAACATTCTGCAGAATGTTAAGTAGAATAAAGGTGAACACTTAGACCAGCATAGAGCAAAATCTACAACTTATACTGTAAGAATACAAGCAGTGAAGGAAGCAATGCTGACTAGCTCCTATAATAAGCTGGCTGATTATTCTACTTCTAGCTTTCCCTTTAAAAAAATAAAATTTCAAACACACATAGGAGAGGAAAATATCTTCCAAATTACCTCTGTGTCTACTTTTGAGTAAGAGTCACAAACAAAGAATTTTTTACAATTAGAACATACAGATTAAGTTCCATTAAGCTTTTCAATTAGTACATATAGATTAAGTTCCATTAAACATAGGTATAGTTATTTTTAAAGTAAAAACTAACTATATTACATACAATTTTTAAAGGGAAACATAGGAATACTCATGTTTTGGGTTGTGCTTTTCTCATTAATCAGCTAGTGGTTAGATCTCCAAATGTATTGTGCCCAGGTCTTAATTTACAAAGGTGACTGGGGGATAACATGGAGAATCTAATGCCATTAAGAGATTTTTAACACTCATAGTTGCTGAAGAAAAAAGATGCATAGCATGCCACATAGGGCCTCATGGGAAAGACACTAAGGTGGTCAGGAGGCAGAAGACAAGAGCAAGAAGAAGGTTTGGGCCACTGCCTTTTGGGGGGTTCTATAGAAAAGGACAGGCAGGGCAGAATTAGGATTGGCTAGGTTGAACAATTTTAGTAGGCATTGGACTATAGGAGTCATCCCTAGTTGCCTGGATCATAGCTCTGGGATGATTCAAGCACAGGAATATTGCCTCTTGGTATATCTGGACCAAACAGAGGAGGTAAGACTCTGGATTAGTTAATTTGCATATCAAAGACAAATTCCTGGCTAGGCCCTTTATTTTTATCTTTAAGAATTTGCTAGCCACAAGACATACAGTGTCTCCCCAGCCACAAATTTTTTTAAGGATGTCACAGCATCATAATATGTTGTTTTAATAATAGATTTTTCTGAGATGTAGTCTCACTCTGTTGCCCAGGCTGGACTGCAGTGGCACAATCTTTGGTCACTGCAACCTCTGCCTCCTGGTTTCAAGCAATTCTCCTGCCTCAGCCTTCCAAGTAGCTGGGACAACAGGCACACACTACCACGCCCAGCTAATTTTTGTATTTTTAGTAGACACAGGGTTTTACCATGTTTGCCAGGATGATCTTGATTTCTTGACCTTGTGATACACCCAACTCAGCCTATCAAAGTGTAACATGCCAGGTTACAGGCGTGAACCACCGCACATGGCCAATAACAAAAAATTTTAAAATATTTATAATACAAAAATACAGACCTTATGTCTTATTAGTTATATCCAACATATTATTGTTTACAGCAATTTCTTCAATCTAAGTCCATTTGCATATACCTAAAAGCATACATTTGCAGTTTGTGGTAATGAAAACAAGAGTAGGACAATGAGCATCAGTCTTTAACTTGATAATAATCAGAAGATAAAAAGCACGAAATCATTCCAAAGAATCAATAGACCTCTGTCAGAAACAGCTGGGATCAAATGTGAAATGCAAAGGTGAAACATTTTCTGGAAATAATGCAAGAAGAGAAACCTGGAAATTGGGTTTGGGAGGTAGAAACGGTGCCCAGAATGTTCACGTAAATTTGCGTGACTAATCTCTACTTTCACTTCCAAACAGACCAGAAAATTTCTTTGACTTTGTAGTAGGGTTTGAAATTAGGATGGACAGTATGGTAGAAGAAAAGGCAGAATAGTCAAGAGCAAGGCTCTGAAAACCAATATCCAGGGTTTAAATTCATTCTTCACCACTTAGTTGCTCTGTAAAATTGTGTCACCAATTGCCTAATTTCTGAAACAGGAGTAAGGGTAAAACCTAATATATTGTCAGGGTTGCTACCTGCAGGGTTCTGTCTTGGAAACCTTGGCTCAATGACAGATAAATCAATTCACTTAAACACAAAATGCAGTCAGCAGGCTGGGGTGTCTGGGTCACTAACAGACACTCGACGAGAGTGCTGTAAAGAGAGAGAAGCTGCTGGCCTCAAAATGCTGGCCTCTCTGGCCTTTATTCAGCACACATTAAATGACAAAATTTTGAGTCAACACCACTAAAATAAAGAGATTAAAGGATAGGTTCTGAGACCTAAAACAAACACTATTAATGAGTAATCTCTTTAGTCGACTTCCTCTTGACAGAGCTATCTGGAATGATCAAAAGTTAGTTCATAGAACTACATGAGTAAACACATTATTCAGATAAGCTTTTCCACATTTCTCTAGCTATTTGCTTTTCTTATCAACTAAAAGTAAAAAAGGATAATGCTACCTTCAGCCAAAACTTCTACTGAAACTATGCAAACTTTTTGGCCCTCCAAGAAGGTTTATGACTATATTTTATAATGTTCTCTAATATTTTTCTGTTAATAAGTTTGCCAAAACCCCTACTGAATTCTCACAACATATAGAATTGTTATTATTACCAAATGAAATACTACATGTGGTGCATTAAGGACAGTAATGGCATGTACAAAATGCTGACCCCAAATTAGATTTATCCAGGGTCATGGTTTTACAAAAGAATTGCACCAAGGGCAAGAGGATGAGAATGCTAAGAGTATGTACAATAGAGTGAATATAATGTCAACATTGCCATCCAAGCCAAATAGGGAGGGAGGTGAGGTTGTGGAGTCAATGGATGGGAGGTTCCAGAGGAAAACAGAATTACTAGAGTGGGAAATTTAAGAGAAAGGGAGCTTCTGAGGTAAGAAATGGGAATCAGGCAGCGGGATGCCTAAAATCATTATTTTTAACAATGCATAACTATTTTTCAATTGCCTCTACAGCATGCATTCCCTCTTTCTAATAACAACAAAAAATAATAAGGACATTCACCTTATTACGAGTGCAATCGTGTCCACAAAGATATGCTGAAATCCTAATACCCAATACCAGCAAATATTACTTTATTTGGAAATAGGTTCTTTGTAGATATAATTAAGTAAAGTATTATCAAGTAATTAGGTAGGCCATAAATAAATATGACTACTGTCAATATAAGAGGGAAATTTGGTCACAGACACAGGAAGGAGAACGCCATATGATGAGAGAGGCAGAGTTAGGTAGCTGCAAACCAAACATGTCAAGGGTTACTGGTAGCACCTGAATTTAAGAGAAAGACATGCAATGGATTCTCCCCTAGAGGCTTTAACAGAGACAGCTGACACCTCGATTTTCTACTTATAGCTTTCCAGAACTTAAAAGAATAAATTCCTGTTTTAAGCCACAGAGTTTGCGGTACTTTGTCATAGCTTCTCCAGCAAACTACTATACAAACCTTGTTTATTATCAGACAAATCCTTTGGGTAGAATAACACTCAGCAGTACCACAAGATGTAGTCTTCGATCAGCACAGTCCATATCTCTGGTCATGCAATCACTTTAGCGATAAACATGTGACTCAACAAGAGCCAACAGGACTTCAAGAAACATTTGGGCTTCTAGGAAAGAAAAGACTTTTTCTTCCTTTACATGAGTTTCTTTCAAAACTGTCTTTTCTTATTGGTTATAAAAAAGAATATTTTAGCACTGGAAACTGCTGGCAGCCATCTTACAACTGGAGAACCTCCTATACACTGTCCAAGGACACAAAGTGGAAATATTGGGAAAAAGAAACAACTGAATACCAAGAGGACCCACAGACCCTCTGAAGGAAGCGGACTGCTCCAGTAGGACCTGGGAGAAACCCCAAATACTGTGAGTGCCCAACTGTGGAACTGGGAAAGGGAGAGCCTCCTATCCCAAACACATGCACTCAAGAAGATGAAGGTATGTTTTCAGGAGAAGGTTCCCACTTTACCCGGAGCTGAGTCAACTTAGAGAGCTGAACAAAATACAGGGGTAGAGGAAGCAGCAGAAAGAGCCTGGAAGCTTGCAGGGTCCCCAAGCAGGCCACTCCTTCCTGGCACTACAGGGATTCATTCAAAGGGCAGCCAGAGGAGCGCAGGGGAGACACCACAGGGAGTAGAAAATCTCCAGCTGCACTGTGTAACAATTTGAACAGAGCAGGAAGCCTCTTGACCAGAACACAGGGGAGGGCAAAAATCCAGTGTGCAGACTCCACAGGCAGAAGAACCAAGTCCTTTTCTTTCACAGCTGGGAGGAAGGTAGCATGGGAAAGTTGTCAAGCCTGGCTCACCTACTGCCTGGAAACAGACTCGGGGCTGTTGTGGGCACACAGTGGGAGTGAGACAGGCCCTTAAATTTGCATAGGAGCTGTGTAAAGCCTGTGACTGCCGGCTTTCCCCAACCTCACTGACAACCTGCATGACTCAGCAGAGGCAGCCATAATCCTCCTAGGTACATAATTCCATTGACCTGGGACCTATATCCCCAGGACCCACAGCAGCTGCAGCAAGACCCACCCAGGGAGAGTCTGAGATCAGACAGACCTAGTCCTGCCCCCACCTGATGGTCTTTTCCTACCCACCCTGGTAGCTTTGAAGACAAAGGGCATATAATCTTGGGAGTTCTAGAGCTCCACCTATGACTGATCTCTCTCCATACTACCATAGCTGATGCTCTCTGGAAAGTGCAACCTTCTGGCAGGAGGCCAATCAGCACAAAAATAGAGCATTGATCCACCAAAGCTAAAGAACCTTCATGGAGTTCATTACACCCACCTGCCACCTCCAACAGAACATGTGCTGGTATTTATGACTAAGAGACCCATAGAGGGTTCACATCACATGACTGTGTGCAGACAACCCCCAGTATTAGCCCAGAGCTGGGTAGATTTGCTAGGTGACTAGACCCAGAAGAGAGACAACAATCATTACAGTTAGGCTCAAAGGAAGCCACATCCATTAAAAAATAAAAAGAAAGGGGAGGAGAGTACTACATTAAGGGAACACCCCATGGGACAAAATAATCTGAACAACAGCCTTCAGCCCTAGACTTTCTCTCTGACAGAACCTACTCAAATGAGAAGGAACCAGAAAACCAACTCTGGTAGTATGACAAAACAAGGCTCTTTAACACCCTGAAAAACCATACTAGTTCATCAGCAATGGATCCAAACTAAGAAGAAATCCCTGATTTACCTGAAAAAGAATTCAGGAGATTAGTTCTTAACTAATCAAGGAGGCATCAGAGGAAAATTAAGTCCAATGCAAAGAAATTTAAAAAAAAATGATACAAGAAGTGAAGGGAGAAATGCTGAAGAAAATAGATGCTTCAAGAAGACACAACCAAAAATTCAGGAAACATTGGACACACTTATGGCAATGCAAAATACTCTGGAAAGTCTCAGCAATAGAATTAAATAGTAGAAGAAAGAAATTCAGAGCTCAAAGACAAGGTCTTCAAATTAGCCCCATCCAACAAAGACAAAGAATAAGAAAATATAAACAAATCCTCCAAAACATTTGGGATTATGTTAAATGACCAAACCTAAGAATAATTGCTGTTCCTGAAGAAGAAGAGAATTCTAAAACCTTCAAAAACTATTTGGGGGAATAATCGAGGAAAACGTTCCTGGCCTTGCTACAGACCTAGACATTCAAATACATGAAGCACAAAGAACACGTGGGAAATTTATTGCAAAATGATTATGACCTAGGCATATCGTCATTAGGTTACCCAAAGTTAAGATAAAGAAAAGAATCTTAAGAGCTGTGAGACAAAACCACAAGGTAATCTAGGAAGGAAAACCTATCCAATTAACAGCAGATTTCTCAGCAGAAAATCTAAAAGCCAGAAAGAAATGGAGCCCAATTTTTAACCTTCTCAAACAAAATAATTATTAGCCAATAATTTCGTATCCAGCAAAATTAAGCATAAGACATGAAGGAAAGATACAATCTTTTTCAGACAAACAAATGCTGAGAGAATTCACTACTACCAAATTACCACTAAAGGAACTGCTAAAAGAAACTCTAAAACTTGAAACAAATCCTAAAATCACATCAAAACTGAACCTTTTTAAAGCATAAATCACACAGGATGTATAAAACAAAAATACAAGATAAAAAGCAAAAACAGAAAACAAACAAAAAGTATACAGGCATCAAATAGCACAATGAATGCAATTGCACTTCATATTTCAATATTAACATTGAATGTAAATGGCCTAAATGTTCCAGTTAAAAGATACAGAACCACAGAATGGATAAGAACTCACCGATTATCTACTGCCTTCAGGAGACTCACCTAACACATTAGGACTCATATCAACTTAAAGGAGCGGAAAAAGGCATTTCATGCAGTGAGCAAGGATAGCTATTCTTATATCAGACAAAACAAACTTTAAAGCAAGAGCAGTTAAAAGAGACAAAAAGGGATATTATATAATGGTAAAGGCCTTATTCAACAACAAAAAAAGTCACAATCTCAAACATATATGCACCTAACACTGGAGCTCCAAAATTTGTAAACTGATTACTTATAAACCAGCAACACAATAATAATGGGGGACTTCAATAATCCACTGATAGCACTAGACAGGTCATCAAAACAGAAAGTCAGCAAAGGAACAGTAGATTTAAACTATACCTTGGAAAAAAATAGACTTAACAGATATATACAGAGGATTTCATCCAACATTTGCAGAAAGGAAATAACCAAGATCAGAGCAGAACTAAATGAAATTGAAACAAACAAAAAAGCAATACAAAAGATAAATAAGACAAAAATTTGGTTCTTTGAAGAGATAAATAAAATTGATAGACCAATAGCAAGATTAACCAAGAAGAGAGAAAATTCAAATAACCTCATTAAGAAATGAAACAGGATAAATTACAACTGATACCAGCAAAATACAAAAGATCATTCAAGGCTACTATGAACACGTTTACATGCATAAACTAGAAAACCTAGAAGAGATGGATATTTCTGGAAAAATACAACTCTCCCAGCTTAAATTGGGAATAGTTAGATACCTTGAACAGACCAAGAACAAGTAGTGAGATAGAAATGATAATTTTTAAATTACCAACAAAAAAAAACATACAGGACCAAATGGATTCACAGCAGAATTCTACCAGACATTCAAAGGAGAATTCATACCAATCCTTTTGACACTATTCCACAGGATAGAAAAAGAATGTACCATCCCTACTTTATTCTGTGAAGCCAGCATCACCCTAATACCAAAACCATTAAAGGACATAACCAAAAAAGAAAACTACAAGCTGATAACCTTGATGAACATAGATGCTAAAATTCTTAACAAAAGACTAGCTAACTGAATCCAACAACATACCAAAAACATGATCTGCCATGATAGAGTGGATTGTATGCCAGGGATGCTGATATGGTTTAACATACACAAGTGAATAAATGTGATAGATCACACAAACAGAATTTAAAACAAAAATCACGTGATCATTGTATTAGTCTGTTTTCATGCTGCTGATAAAGGCATACTTGAGACTGGGAAGAAAAAGAGTTTTAATTGGATTTACGGTTCCACATGGTTGAGGAGGCCTCAGAATCATGGCAGAAGGTAAAAGGCACTTCTCACATGTCAGCAGCAAGAGAAAATGAGGAAGAAGCAAAAGTAGAAACTCCTAATAAACCCAGCAGATCTCATGAGACTTACTATCACAAGAATAGCACAGAAAAGACAGGTCCCCTGGATTCAATTATCTCCCCAAGGGTCTCTCCCACAACACATTGGAAATCTGGGAGATACAATTCAAGTTGAGATTTGAGTGGGAACACAGCCAAACCATATTATTCCACCCCTGGCTCCTCCAAATCTCATGTCCTCCAATTTAAAAATCAGTCATGACTCCCCAACAGTCCCTCAAAGTCTTAACTCATTTCAGCATTAACCCAGAAGTCCACAGTTTAAAATCTCATCTGAGACAAGTCAAGTCCCTTGAACCTATGAGCCTGTAAAATCAAAACCAAGCTAGTTACTCCAAAATCCAGCAGAGTAGTCAAATATTGAAGCTCAAAAATTATCTCCTTTGACTCCAGGTTTTTATCCAGTTCATGGTGATGCAAGAGGTAGATTTCCATGGTCTTGGGCAGCTCCACCCCTGTGGCATTGCAAGGTACAGCCTCCCTCCCAGCTGCTTTAAAGGACAGGCACTGAGTGTCTGCGGCTTTTCTAGGCCCACAGTATAAGATTTCAGTGGATTTACCATTCTGGGATCTGGAGGACAGTGGCCTTCTCCTCACAGCTCCACTAGGCAGTGACCCAGTAGGGACTCCACCTGGTAGGGACTCCACATTTCCCTTCTGCACTACCCTAGTAGAGGTTCTCCATGAGAGCCCTGCCCCTGCAGCTTATTTTTGTCTGGGCATCCAGGCATTTCCATACATCTTCTGAAATCTTGGTGGATGTTCCCAAACCTCAGTTCTTGACTTCTGGGCACCTGCAGGCTCAACACCATGTGGAAGCTGCCAAGACTTGGGGCTTGCACTCTGAAGCCACAGACTGAGCTGTACATTGGCCCCTTTCAGTCACTGCTGGAGTGGCTGGGAAACAGGGGACCAAATCCCTAAGCTGCACACAGCTTGGGGACCATAGGCCTGGCCCACAAAATCACTTTTTTCCCCTGAACCTCTGAACCTGTAATGGGAAGGGCTATTGTGAAGGTCTCTGACATGGTCTGGAGACATTTTCACCATGGACCTGGGGATTAACATTAGGTTCCTTGCTACCTATGTAAATTTCGGTAACTTACTTGAATTTTTCTCCAGAAAATGGGTTTTTCTTTTTTATTGCATAGTCAGGCTGCAAATTTTCTTAAGTTTTATGCTCTTTCCCTTATAAAACTGAATGCCTTTAACAGTACCCACCCAAGTCACCACTTGAATGATTTGCTGTTTAGCAATTTCTTCTATCAGATACCCTAAATCATCTTTTGTAAGTTCAAAGTTCCACAAATCTCTAGATCAGGAGCAAAATGCTGCCACTCTCTTTGCTAAAACATAACAAGAGTTACCTTTTCTCCAGTTCCCAACAAGTTCCTCATCTCTATCTGAGACGACCTCACCCTGGACCTAGTTGTCCATATCACAATCAGCGTTTTAAGCAAAGCCATTCAACAAGTCTCCAGGAAGTTCCAAACTTTCCCATATTTTCCTGTCTTCTTCTGACCCCTCCAACCAGTTCCAACCCTTGCCTGTTACCCAGTTTCAAAGTCGCTTCCAATTTTTTGAGTATCTTTTCAGCAACACTTCACTTCTGATACTAATTTACTGTATTAGTCTATTTTCATATTGCTAATAAAGACATACCCAATACTGAAAAGATGGATTTATAGTTCCTCATGGCTGGGGAGGCTTCAGAATCATGGTGAGAGGTGAAAGGCATTTCTTACACGGCAGTGGTAAGAGAAAATGAGGAATAAGCAAAAGTGGAAACCCCTGATAAACCCATCATATCTTGTAAGGCTTATTCACTATCACAAGAATAGCACTGGAAAGACCAGCCCCGATGATTTAATTACCTCACCCAGGTTCCTCCCACAACAGGTGGGAATTCTGGGAGATACAATTCAAGTCGAGATTTTGGTGGGGACATAGCCAAACCATATCAATAATCTTAATAGATGTTGAAAAAACATTTGATAACATCCAGCATCTTTAAAACTCTCAGCAAAATCAGCATACAAAGGATATATCTCAATAAAAGCCATTTATGATAAACCCACAAGCAACATAATATTCAACGGGGAAAAGTTGGAAGTATTTTCTCTGAGGACTGGAACAAGACAAGGATGCCTAGTCTCACCACTCCTCTTCAACATTCTACTGGAAGTCCTGGCCAAAACAATCAGACAAGCGAAAGAAATAAAGGACATCCAAATCAGTAAAGAGGAAGTCCAACTGTAACTGTCTGCTGATGATAAAATTATTTACCCTGAAAACGCTAAAGATGGCTCCAGAAAGCTCCCCAAACTGGTAAAAGTATTCAGCAAAGTTTCCAGATACAAGGTTAAGGTATACAAATAAGTCATTCTTTTATACACCAACAGTGACCAAGCAGAGAATCAAATCAAGAACTCAACCCCTTTCACAATAGCTGCAAAAAAATAAAATAAAATACTTAGAAATAAACCTAACCAAGGAGTCAAAAGACCTCTACAAAGAAAACTATAAAACAATGCTGAAAGAAATCATAGTTGACACAAACAAATGGAAACACATCCCAAGCCCAAGGATGGGTAGAATCAATACTGTGAAAATGACCATACTGCCAAAAGCAGTCTACAAATTCAGTGCAATCCCCATCAAATACCACCATCACTCTTCACAGAATTAAAAAAAAATCCAAAATTCATATGGAACCAAAAAAGAGTCCACATAATCAAAGCAAGATTGAGAAAAAAAATGATTTCAAACTATACTATAAGGCCATATTCACCAAAACAGCACAGTACCGGTATAAAATAATTGGCATATTGACCAATGGAACAGAAAAGAGAACACAGAAATAAAACCAAATACTTACAGCCAACTGATCTTCAACAAAGCAAACATAACATAAAGTGGAAAAAGGACACCCTTTTCAACAAATGGTGCTGGGATAATTGGTTAGCCAAATATAGGAAAATGAAACTGGATCCTCATCTCTCACCTTAGATAAAAATCAACTCAAAGGCTGTATGTGGTGGCTCACATCTGTAATCCCAGCACTTTGGGAGGCCAAGGTGGGCGGATCACGAGATCAAAAGATCAAGATCATCCTGGTCAACATGGTGAAACTCCATCTCTACTAAAAAAATAAAAATACAAAAATTAGCTGGGTATGGTGGTACACACCTATAGTCCCAACTACTCAGGAGGCTGAGGCGGGAGAATTGCTTGAACCAGGGAGGTGGAGGTGGCAGTGAGCCAGGATTGTGCCACTGCATTCCAGCCTAGAAACAGAGAGATAATTAATCTCAAAAAAAAAAAAAAAAAAAAAAAAAAAATCAACTCAAGGTGGCGTAAGAACTTAAAACTACAAAAAATCCAGAAGATAACGTTTGAAAAACCCTTCTAGACGTTGACTTAGGCAAGCATTTCATGACCAAGAGCCCAAAACCAAATGCAATAAAAACAAAGACAAATAGTTTGGAGGTAATTAAAGTAAAGAGCTTTTATATGCAAAAGGAACAGTCAGCAGAGTAAAAAGACAACCCACACAATGGAAGAAAATCTTCAGTCTATACATCTGACAAAGGACTAATATCCAGAATCTTCAATGAACTCAAACCAATCAGTAAGAAAAAAAACAAACAATCCCATCAAAAAGTGAGCTAAAAACATGAAGAGACCATTCTCAAAATAAGATATACAAATGGCCAACAAACATATGAAAAAATGCTCAACATTACTAATGATCAGGGAAATACAAACCAAAACCACAATGCTATATCACCTTACTCTTGCAAGAATGGTCATAATGAAAAAATTTAAAAACAGTAGACATTGGCATGGATGCAGTGATCAGGAAACACTTCTACACTGCTGGTGGAAATGTAAACTAGTACAGCCACTATAAAAAACAGTATGGAGACTTTTTAAAGAACTAAATGTAGAGCTACCATTTGATCCATCAATGCCACTAGTGAGTATCTACCCAAAGGAAAAGGAGTCATTACACGAAAAAGATACCTGCAAACACATGTATATAGCAGCACAATTCACAATTGCAAAATCGTGGAACCAACCCAAATACCCATCAATCAATGAGTAGATAAAAAATTGTGGTATGTATATATGATGGAATACTACTCAGCTATAAAAAGGAATGAATTAACAGCATTTACAGTGACCTGGATGAGACTCGAGACTACTATTCTAAGTGAAGTAACTCAGGAATGGAAAACCAAACATGGTATGTTCTCACTTATGTGTGGGAGCTAAGCTATGAGGACACCAAGGTATAAGAATTATATAATGGACTGTGAGGACTTAAGGGGAAGAGTGGGAGGCAGGTGAGGGATTAAAAAAAAAAAAAAAAAACTAAAAATATGGTGCAGGGTATACTGCTCGGGTGATAATTGCACCAGAATCTCACAAATTACCATTTAAAAACTTAACATGTGATGAAATATCACCTGTACTCCAATAACTTATGGAAATACTAAATAAAATTAAAATTAAAATACTTTTAAAAAAAGAAACTTCTTCTGTGTGGATTAAATCATTCATAAACTTTACCTGGAAGTTTCAGTTACATGAACCAATATATTCCTTTTACTATTTAAGCCAGTTATTTTTTATTTATCATTTATTTTATATTACATATTATACATACTATTGAAGACTTTTCTGTTACTAGTAGAGAGGCAGTGATTTGGATCTTTAATCTCACTGTCGTCTTAAACACATCAGCTTAGTTGTAATCTGTGTTGGCAAAGAAGTCCTAAGCATTCCATTCAGCTTCACTAAAATGCAGGCTTCTTTCCCTGACCTCCCTTTTCTTCTTAGAGCATTTTTTTTTTTTCCAGAAAAACTGTCAGTTACAAATTTTTTCTCTTCCCCTTTGAGAAGTAAGTCTTTTAAAAAGTCACTTTTACAACCCAGAAAGGTCTTTCTCAAGAGCTGGAGCCATCCTGTAAAATGTAGCCTTTAAAGGTGGGAGTGCCCCTATCTCCTAGGTTTCATCCTTCAGTACTTTCCACCAGCTCACCCCAGTGCTTAAAGAACCCTTTTCCTTTTTGTTCCAGGAAAGTTGAGTTCAGTCTTGCTTATTGCTAGGGCTTTGATTAAAGTCTTCTTTGCCTGTTTAACACCATAAAGTTCAATTTTTCTTTGATAATGTCTCAGGATCTCTTCTCTAGATTCTGCTTTAGAAAACCAGGTGCTACAGAAAATATTCAAGACTTTCATAATAAAAGGGGTTTAGTTAGTGTACCTTTAGTCTGACATTTCACTGAAAAGCACACAATGTTGGCTTGTTTTGATGAGGTGAGTGGGTTCAGTCTTTCACTCAGAGAAGGGGCCAGTATTCCCAGAATAATGTCATCAGTACTTTCCCACTGCCCCTTGTTTGGGTTTTTTCCAGTTCATTGTATGCTCTAAATTTTCTTCTCCTGGCTTTGTCCCATGCCTTTGCCTCTTAACCCCAAAGCAAAATTTTCTCTCTCCCAGAGCCAGGTTTTCCATCCAAGTCAGACCTCCTGAAAGTCTTTTCCTTGTTTACTGACAGATACTCAAGCTACATCCTCTCACACTAAAGGGGCAGACTGCTTCAAGCAGAAAATGTCTTTGAAATGGCTTGTTAAGATAGCCCAATTTAATTGTTAGAAATGTATGCCAGGAAGTCAAACACTTTGGTCTATTTTATTCTGAAGTATTTCTCTTGAATGGACACAAAGCTCTAGGTAAAATGCTCAGCTAAAAAACCTTTTTTACTTCTGCTTTTTTTTTTCCGCAATACAAGCATGTAACCAAATAAAAATCAGAAATCAGGCTTTCAATTTTTCTCCACAGTGACAATGGCAATACCTATCACTGAGCAAGAATATTGAAAAAAGATAACATGATTAACCTTTAACTTTCTTATTTCCCTAGACCACATCCTTCCACCTGATTATGAGTGTTTCTATTTTGACTTCCCATCATTATTCCAAGCTCCCATCCAGAGTTTCTAAACTTCCTTGAAAAAATAATAAAAAAAATAATAATAATATAAGACAGGTTCTCCTCCTCAGATCTAAGAAAACTTATGCTGAGATTATGGACCAAATCAGACGCTTTCTTTACTTCCCTCCAGTGTCTCTTTTCTCTTTGTCTGCATATTGGAAGAGCTCAACCCTCCACTAGCCCTAATGAGTGAGACATTAATGCGCTTTGTGAATAATGGCTACATGATCAGACTGTTGTTCATAACAGTTTAGGCTGTAGTATAGAAAAGGGCTAGGAAGGGGCAGGAATAGACTAGTAAAATTAGTTGGTGGGGTTATGTTCAGCTCAAACATGAGATCAAGGCTGCAGTAATGCCAATGTTGGTACGTGAGTAGATTTTAGCAATCTTCAGTCAGAAAAATTACTAAAATTTTATAATTAATTGGATATAAATGGGAGGGTGTAAGGGAGTTGGAGATTTTAAGAATGGCACCCAGGTTTCTTGTTGAAGCAATAAAGTAGAAAATAACAACTGACATTCACTAATATGTTCAATTTGTCTCGCACTGTTTTCACTAATACAAGAAAATCTTGGGGTGCGTATGACTATGAGAATTTAAAAGTGTCCATTATTTTCAACGTGAGTGAATGAAACTCATGTAAAGGGTGCCCTTAACATTGTTTCCTTCATTCCAACCCTGTTGAATCTGACAATTACGTGCCTTGGGGTTGCTCTTCTTGAGAAATCTTTGTGGAGTTCTCTGTATTTCTTGGATTTGAATGTTGGACTGCCTTGCTAGGCTTAGGAAGTTCTCCTGGATAATATCCTGGAGTGTGTTTTCCAGCTTGGATTCATTCTCCCAGTCACATTCAGGTACACTGATAAAGCCTAGATTAGGTCTTTTCATATAATCCCATATTTCTTGGAGGCTTTGTTCATTTCTTTTCACTCTTCTTTCTCTTGTCTTACCTTCTCTTTTATTTCATTGAGTTCATCTTCAATCTCTGATATCCTTTCTTCTGCTTGATTGATTCAGCTATTAAAACTTGTGTTTGCTTCACGTAGTTCTCACGCTGTGTTTTTCAACTCCATCAAGTAGTTTATGTTCTTCTCTAATCTGGTTATTCTAGTTAGCATTTCATCTAACCTTTTTTCAAGGTTTTTGGTTTCTTTGCATTGTGTTACAGTGTGTTCCTTTAGCTCAGAAAAGTTTGTTATTATCCACCTTCTGAAGTCTGTTTCTGTCAATTAGTCACACTTTTTCTCAGTCATGTTGTGTTCCCATGTTATTGAGGAGTTGTGATCCTTTGAAGGAGAAGAGGTGTTCTTGTCTTTGATGGTTTCATCTTTTTGTGCTGTCTTTTTCCCATCTTCATGAATTTACCTGGCTGTGATCTCAGGAGCTAGCTGCCTGATGAGGTCTCTTGTCTGCCAGTCAAGGCACTTCTAGGATTCTATGGACTCCTTCAGGTTGCTAGGTAAGCTTCCTGTGTCTTTTTTGTGTGTGTGTGTGTGTACACTGCTCAGAGATTAGGCCTACCTCTTCTGCTGACCTGGAAGCACTGCTGGGTGGTCAAGAACACCATCCCGTTGCTACATAGGCTTCCTGTTTTTTGTTAAAACATGAAGCCTAGTTCCACCTCTTTACTGGAGTGTTATGTCTTTCCTCCAGAGGGCTGGATCATTCAGTATTCAACTCAGACAGTAGCACTAGCTGCATAACCCACTAGAGTTAGTGCTTCAGACCTCTGGGGTTTGTGGGGGAGAATAGGGACCCACCCACCCACACCACCTGTCTCCCTGCTTTCAGCTCCCTCTCTCAGGTCATGGGAGAGGGGTCTGCCAACTGCTCCATCTGTCTTCCCACTTTCAGCTCCCTCTCCCTCTGAGCAAGGGGAAGGGGTGATAGCTCAGTCTGCAAGCTCTCCTGGCCAGCTTATGAGCTTATGCATTTGCTTAGATCTGTGCACCAATCCGGGACACCGTTCTGGATTATTATTCAACTCTGCACTTGTAATTCCCGGCGCTTGACTGGCAAAGATCCCCTGTTCTGTGTATTGCTGAGGCTTTGTGGGAAGTGCTGTACCTGGACCAGAGTGCCAGAGGGGGAGCCTTTGGCTCACCAGTCATATGCACTTTCTGGGTGAAGTGGCACCCCTCCCCACCTTGGTCTGCTCTGACTGGGCTTTGCTCACTATCAGACCAGACCCATTGAAATGCACCTGGTACCTTGGTTGGAGTTAGGAGATCTCTGGATTTCTGCATCTCTCTTGCTGGGTGTTGTGCACTGGAGTTGTGTCTATTTGGCCATCTTGACCAGGATCAGGATTTTTCAGTTTTGTGGTCACAGCATTTTCAGCTGATATCAGAAAAACATCCATGTTCCTGTTGAAATGTATAGGTACAATCTACATGCCTTCCAATGAAAAAGGAAAGAAAAAAGGCATACGGGCATGGTTAAACAGATAAAAAACAGACTTATTTAACTTTTTCTAATTACCATATTCTAGTTCTATTCAGCATTCAGTTGTACTATTTTATAAAGATAAATCCAATCAAATACTTAAGAATTGCCAGTTGGTGATCTTCAGCTAGCATCATTGACCTTGTAGGTATTTCCACTCTGTTGGGATAATTACTAGGAGAACAAATTTTAAATATAGGTCATTACTACTGTAAGCAAAATTCACTGCAAAAGCAGTTAGTTCTGAGATAAACTGCCTAAGGAATCCCCAAGATCCCTGAGGTCCTTCCATTGTGTTAACTAGTCAAAATTTGAACATGAGCGTTAAATCAAAAATTTAAGTTTCCAGGGAATGCTCCCCTCAGAACTTTAAACAGTGTCTTAGAGGCAAGGACTCCATGACTAAAACACCAAAAGCAATGGAAACAAAAGCCAAAATAGATAAATGGGATTTGATTAAATTTAAGAGCTTCTGCACAGGAAAAAAAAGACAAAACTATTATTAGAGTGAACCGGCAACCAACAGAATGGGAAAAATAATTTGCAATCTACCCATCTGACAAAGGGCTAATAACCAGAATCTACAAAGAACTTAAATAAATATACAAGAGAAAAACAAACAACCCCATCAAAAAGTGGGCAAAAGATGTAAACAGATACTTTTCAAAATAAGACATTTATGCAGCTAATAAACATATGAAAAAATGCTCACCATCACTTGACATTAGAGAAATGCAAATCAAAACTACATTGAGATACCACCTCACACCAGTTAGAATGACGATCATTAAAAAGTCAGGAGGTAACAGATGCTGGAGAGGATGTGGAGAAATAGGAACGCTTTTACACTCTTGGTGGGAGTGTAAATTAGTTCAGCCATTGTAGAAGACAGTGTGGTAATTCCTTAAGAATCTAGAATGAGAAATTCCATTTCACCCAGCAATCCCATTACTGCATATATATCCAAAGGATTATAAATGATTCTATTATAAAGACACATGCACAGGTATGTTTATTGTGGCACTGTTTACAATAGCAAAAGCTTGGAACCAACCCAAATCTCCATCAATGATAGACTGGACAAAGAAAATGTGGCACATATACATCATGGAATACTATGCAGCCATAAAAAGGAGGAGTTCATGTCCTTTGCAGGGACATGGATGAACCTGGAAACCATCATTCTCAGCAAACTGACACAAGAACAGAAAACCAAACACCACATGTTCTCACTAATAAGTGGCTGTTGAATAATGAGAACACATGGACAAAAGGAGGGGAACATCACACACCGGGGCCTGTCAGAGGGTGGGGAGGCCAGGGGAGGGATAGCGGGGTGTGGGAGGATTGGGGAGGGATAACATTAGGAGAAATACCTCATGTAAATGATGGGGGATGGATGCAACAAACCACCATGGCACGTGTGTACCTATGTAACAAACCTGCACTATCTGCATATGTACCCCAGAATTTAAAAATACACACACACATACACACACACACACATAACAAAATGCATTTCACTCTGCACACTAAAACTTACATCAGAGATGGTAATATAAGCCTAATCTCTTTAAAACAGGAAAAATGGAATTAGTCACTTCAAAAATTACCCTGTGATCTCTGGTTTTGGGATAATCCAACCAATTTTTGTGAATGTAGACACCTAACCACTAGCAATAAGATAATCTCAGGATATAACTGAACAGTTTCAGAAATTTAAGTCAAAATTAATCAATCTATCTAATTTTCACTAAAGGAAGAAGAAAAAATTCTCTGAAGATCACACTTTTTTATAAGGCTATAAGTTTAAGGCAGCACTATAATTAGAAAAAAATCTTTATTAAACAGCTGGAAATTATCCTCAAATTAAAACATTTGCTGCCTTGAGCTATAATTAGGGTAAAGGTAAAGGAGAAATTCACGAAGCAATCCTGGCTGCTTCTGACAGCTCCTTGGATGCTGTCTTTGCTAATTTATTACCTTGTTTCCACTGTTATGTATGGGGCTCCCTGAGGCTTGATAATGACTCTTTTTCTTCTTCACCTTTCCTTCTATATTATTCATTGCCTTATATGATTTTAATAGTTCAGATGGAGATTGAGCTAACATTGATTGTTACCTTCTGAATGCTAAACTCTGTGCTAGGCATTTTTGAAGTTAACTGTGAACATTATATGCCTAGTTTCCTTTATTATTTCTTTCCACCAAACAGTTCCACATGACTTTCTAGGCTTTATCAAAAAAAAAAAAAAAAAAAAAAAAAAAAAAAAAAAAAAAAAAAACAATGCTGATGTGGTTCAGTAGGAAGAAAACTGAAAGTGAAGGGTTAGGGTTCTTGCCCCAGCTCTGTCGCTGATGAGCTATATAGT
Organism: Saimiri boliviensis; assembly: GCF_048565385.1. Lineage (NCBI taxonomy): Eukaryota > Metazoa > Chordata > Mammalia > Primates > Cebidae > Saimiri > Saimiri boliviensis. Next base: position 52,630,332 of record NC_133470.1, read on the forward strand.
CAGTAGTGCATTACTAGATCTCTCCCAGAGTTCATAAAATAAAGATGTTGAACTAGATCAGAAGTTGCAAACTGGTTGTCCACTGGACAAATCCAACATGCAGACATATTTGCTCAGCCTTCATAATGATTTAAAAATCTGGAAGATTAAGTAAACTTCTGTCTTGCAAAAGTAGAATATCTAAGCCTGATTTATTTGATGGCAATAATTGCCTGCAGCCAAGCAGCAGCCGTTGCCCCTTTAGGCAAGGCCTGTACTTTCCTGCCTTACAATCCCCAACATACAGAGTGTTTCTCTTTATTTATTTTATAGGATTTACTTCTTAATCAGATGGCCAGCTCTAGCACAAAAATACACTGGTTTTACTTCTAAATGTAGCTTGTAATTTACCATATTTCAGGATTCTTTCTCATGCTAGTTCAGGACCATAAGCATATATTTGAAGTCTATCTTTAAGTTTTCAGTATTGAATAAATTTATTTCTTTCATTGAGCTACTCAAAGCTTTCTAAATTCCATTTGAAAATTATCATCATAGCTAAACCTCAAAGCAGTTAAAATTTTGTTTTAACTTCTCTTCATACTTGCAAACAACATATAAGTTTATATGTAATATATAAGCTTATATACTTATATAATATATGTAATTATATCACAATATATTAGCTTACATATCTGTATAATATATATTGTTATAGTATAATATATAAACTTACATATTTATGTATTACATATGTATTATATATTATAATTATATTTCTATTTACATATATTTATATATTATAGTTATATAATTATATATAATTTATTTATATCTATAAATATATATGTATATAAATATATGATATATACATATTATATAATGTATATTATGTATTGTATATAATATATATTTGTAAATATAATTTATAAATTTATTTGTATATTTGTATTCTATATAGATACATCATACATGTTCTATATAGATACATCTATATAATGATATAGATTATATTCTAAATAATCTATATAATCTATATAGATTATATTATGTACTCATAATCTGTAATACAATCATTGAACCAATAGATTATTTTACATTTAAATAAAAGAAATATAAAATACTTCTGTAATGGAGATGTTAGCTGCTTTACCAATATCCATTCACTCATTATGCACCCAGAGGAATATTATATATTATAATATCAAATATAGACTATATACATATGTAAGCAAATGATATAAACCCTTTCTCAGAAATTACAATTTTCATTGTTTTATACCTAGGTCGTTACACCCAGAAATAATATAATGAATATCTTAGAAAAGAATAAAGAATATCTCAGAAGAAGAAAGAATATCTTAGAATACTCTTTCTAAGTCTCTTCATAACCAATTCCTACACTGAAAATAAGAACATTTATATTAGTGCATCTCCTAAAGAGCAATCATAGGTTTTAAAGATTGTTGTGACAGAGACTAAAAATGACTCTCCACAAGTCACTCACGCCTGCTTCCTTAGTTACAAAATTCAGACTTTATTTTGGGTGTCTGTGCAAGCAACTAAATCTACATGGCCCAGACACTCTTTTTTAACTTTAAGTTTTTAATTGATACATAATAGATGTAGATATTTTCAGGGTACATGTGATAATTTAATACATTAATGTAATATATAAAGATCAAATCAGTAAAACGAAGATATTCATCATGATAAAATTTGTCTTTATGCTAGAAACAGTTGAATTGTTTTCTTCTAGATATTTTGAAATACATAATAGATTGTTGTAAACTATTGTCACTCTACAGATCTATGAAACACTAGGTCTTATTTCTTCTGCCAAACTGTATAATTGTACCCATTAATCAAACTCTTTTTATCCTCTCCCCTCCCCGTACGCTTCTCACCCTGTGGTAACCACCAATCTACTCTTAATCTTCATGAAATCACTCTTTTAGCTCCCACATGTGAGTGAGAACATTTGATGCTTGTCTTTCTGTGTTTAGCTTATTTCCCTTAACATAATGACCTTCCGTTCCATTCACGCTGCTGCAAATTACAGGATTTTATTCTTTTTATGGTTGAATAATATTTCATTGTATATATGCATTCCATTGTATATATACACCATTGTATATTGTTTACTCATTCATCCATTGATGGACACGTAAGTTGACTCCATGTTTTGACAGTAAACACAAGAGTACAGATATTGCTTCAATATACTGATTTCTTTTCTTGAATATATACCCAGTGATAAAATTGCTGGATTATATAGTAGTTTAATTTTTCCTTTCTGAGAAACCTCCATTTCATAGTGGCTGTGCTAATTTACATGTCTATCAATAGTGTATACGGGTTTCACTTTTTCCACAGCCTCAGTCTTTTTGATAAAATTCATTTTAACTGAGGTGAGATGATACCTCATTGTTGTTTTGATTTGCATTTCTCTCATGATTAGTTATGTGGAGCATTTTTTCATATACTTATTTGCCACTAATTTTTATGATTAGAGCAATCATGATAATAGCTGTAGTAATAACTAATATTTATCAATACTTACCATGGGCTTGGCAATTTTTCTAGGCTCATGTGGTATATTATCACATTTAATTCTCACAACAAAGCTATGAAGAAGTTACTATTATCACTAGGTGGGGAAAACGAGGCAGCCAGAAACAAGATACTCAGGGTAAAGTCAGGATTTGGACCCAGGCCACCTGAACTCCAGCTCCTACAGTCTTAATGGCAGCACTTCTAACTTCTGAATTGTACAATTACTAGATTAGAGCAGATTAACCATCAGTTATTAGTAGAAATTCCCCAAATGCTAATATTTACTTCTGAGAAATAGAATTATGAATGATATATATTTTCATATTTTTCTTATGTGTACTTTCTAATTTTTCTACAAAAAAGTAAACATATACAAAAAGAAAGCAGAAATATTAGTTTTTATGACATATTTTTTCCATTTCTTTCCTAACTGTAAGAAAATAATTGCTCTAAAAATCACCCCTACTTCCACCTATATATCAGTAGAAAGAGCACTCAAAGAAAACAAGCACATTTTAAATATTTGACACCTAATCTTAAAAACAAGAAAGTCCAAGTGATCTGAGATCACGCCATTGCACTCCAGCCTGGGTGACAGAGCAAAACTTCATCTCATAAAAACAAACAAACAACAACAAGAAAAAGAAAGTCCATCATCCCGGCATTTGGGGTTCTCTTTTATGACAGAGAGCTAAAGGTGAGTGAGCAGCAGGCACAGTTTTAATCTGTCACGAGCCAGTCAAAACTTTGTCTCCTATCATAGTTATTTTGCTTATTAATTCTAAAACTGAAATTGGGAAGTTTAGAAATTATATTAAAAGCAAACTGACACAAGAACAGAAAATCAAACACCACATGTTCTCACTCATAGGCGGGTGTTGAACAATGAGAATACATGGACACAGGGAGGGGAGCATCACACACTAAGGTCTGTAGGGGAACAGTGGGAGGTGGGGAGTTGGGGAGGGATATCATGGGGAGAAATGCCAGATATAGGTGATGGGGAGGAAGGCAGCAAACCATATTGCCATGTATGTACCTATACAACAATCCTGCATGTTCTTCACATGTACCCCAAAACTTAAAATGCAAATATATATATATATATATATATATATATATATATATATATATCTCAAATGGATCAAAGCACCAGATGTTGCAGGCAGGATGACTAATCAAACAGCCTGGGTAATGTGTTCCATGCCCTGCTCAATGGGAAGTAATTAGTATAACATTAATTTTACAGTGTTTAAACAACCATTTCATTATATTTTCTCGACTCTGAATAAATTTTCTCAATATTTCTAATACATCATTACATCTGCCTTGTATTTAGATAATGCACAGCATTTCTACCCATTACAAAGTCCCTAGGCTCTTCCATCACCTTAATAAATCTAATTTGGCTTTATTTGCATAAAGCTTGATAAAAAGTGATTCGTTCTTTTATGAATAACATACCTTCAGTAGGAAAAACACCCTATCTCTCACTTGGCTAAAAGCAATTCCTTACAGACGTGTAAGTGGAACCCCAAGCATAGTCACTAAAAGTCTATGGATTAAAATAAAATTTGTAGCACAAATGTCATTGTAGAATTACTATCTATACTATACTTTCCAAGGTTGCTGGGGGGTGGATATAGTAATCATAAGACCATTAACTGCATTTTGTTTCTTGTTCCTAAATATATAGCCTGAGGAATTATAATAGAGAACGATATCATGTATAATAAACTCAAATTTTTGCCTTCTGCTTCAATATTCACATTCACCCTCAATGCATAGTTAGAAACTCAGGATATTGTAACCCTTGCACTAGTAAATGGACTGTTAAGTAATCTCAGGAAGAGATTAGCTAAGATGAAAAGCTCTGCTAAGGTATCAGATGTGCCAGGAAACCACTTACAGAACTCAAACTCAGCTAAATTCTCTGGGAAACTTTTTTAAGCATTGAAAATAAATGGATCATGCTGGTGAACTATTATGCAGTGGCATTGATTCTGCCTTTTGAACTTAGAGTTTTGATAATTGAAACTCAAAACCACCAAAGAAGTGTCCTTGGAAATCAGAAGAAGAGGACATGAGTTCCTAAAAGGGAAGAGAATATCAATGCAAGTTAATGCACCATACTCTGCATTTGCAAGAAATACGCTGATATGATGATACAGGGATGAAAGCAACCCCTAATTTATTTATTTATTTATCTATTGACAGAATAAGGGATTGCAGAAACAGATTACAAGTGTTTGACCTATCCATGATAAGTCAGTGACTCACTATCCAATTCTATGCCAATATTCATTTCCCCAAATATAAGCCACCAGTTTTTATTTCTACAGTGGGAAAAACTTAATGTTTTATAAAATTTACTAAATGTTCAAAGTCTTATATTTTAAAAATCTGACCTTTCCTCTCCTACACATTTTTCTCCCTTCCATTTCTCCCTTCCTTCCCATACTTCTTGAGCACTCTCATGGACCTCTGTTTACAACACACGTCAGAGTTCCATTCCGGCTGCTCCCCTCCATCTCATCCTCACTGAACAATGAATGAATTCTAACACAATAGCAGGGATTGTAAAGGTTTTACTCAATTCTCTGGGACTTAGCCTCTGCTAGGCAAGGGAGTCAAGGAGAGATTGCAAATTCTTAAACAATAAAAACTGTTATGGAGGGAGGAGGTTGTCTTCAAAACTAACCATCTAAATAACTAATTATGGAACCTTTAAAATATGAGAAGTCTAGGAATCATGAAAGTGATACAATTTTTTCTTTTTCCAGGTGAGAAGAGCTAGAAATGCTACCTATTCACTATAGCTGACTACTCCTCCATCCCCAAGACTCTTACCTTTCTGGAGTGTGTGACTACAGACTTTGATACCCAATGTGTTACTTTTCTTTTCTTTTCTTTTCTTTTTTTTTAGTTAAGAGACAAGGCCTTGGCTGAGCTCACTGAAATCTCCACCTTCTGGGTTCAAGCAAGCAATTATCCTGCCTCTGCCTCACAAGTAGCTGAGATTGCAGGCGCCTCCCATCATGCCCAGGTAATTTTTGTATTTTTAGTATAGGTGGAGTTTGGAGTTTGACCATGTTGGCCAGGTTGGTCTTGAACTCCTGACCTCAGGTGATCCACCTGCCTCAGCCTCCCAAAGTCCTGGAATTATAAATGTGAACCACCACACCCGGCCTGTTATCTAGCTTTTCAAAAACACTGCAAAAGCATTTTTTAAAATTATTTTTATTTTATTTAGTAGAGACAGTGCCTCACTATGTTGCTCAGTGTGGTCTTGAACTCCTGCGCTCAAATGAGTCTCCTGCCTTAGCCACTCAGGTAGCTGAGATTACAGGCACAAGCCACCATGCTCACTGTATGTTTTTTTTTTAATTCCTGTCTTCATGCCTATGGAAAGACACGGGTAGGTGGAGAGACAACTGAGGGGTGAGGGAGGTGACTGAGCCAACATCGACCGTCTTTAACAATACACTAGCCATGGTGCAGGGCTCTCTATAATGGGATCAAGGAAGAAAGAGTGATCAATGCAGAAGTTTCCATAGATCAGAAGATCCAAGATCCACATCATCTTCTATAAGAATTTAATCTTGTCATTAAGAACTGGTGGCCAAGTGCCATGGCTCACGCCTATAATCCCAAGCACTTTGGGAGGCTAAGGCGGGAGAATCACATGAGGTCAGGAGTTCAAGACCAGCCTGGCCAACCTGGTGAAACCCCGTCTCTACTAAAAATACAAAAATTAGCTGGGCATGGTGGTGGGCACCTATAATCTCAGCTACTCAGGAAGCTGGGGTGAGAGAATTGCTTGAACCCAGGAGGCAGTTTGCAGTGAGCTGAGATTGAGCCATCACACTCTAGCCAGGATGACAGAGTAAGACTGTCTCAAAAAAAAATAAAAATAAAAAAATAACTGACTCCTCCCTTGATGAGATTATGCATTTTAAAGTGTTCAAAACATTGTAAGTAGTCACACCAATACACCAGTAAGACTGTCTTATTGGTGACACTACTCCTTAGCAAATTATTTAGAGAATTCATGCTTAAAGTTAACGTTACCATAACAAAAGCAGAAATAGTCCTCCACTGCCTTCTTGAGTATTTCCATTTCTCCCAAGTGGACCTGCATCCTGTTCAGGGGGCAGGGAGGTTTCATCTCACGCGGCCCCTCTGCAATGCCTGCAAATGCATGATTGACACTACGTCAGTATGTAAGCACATGTGCTGTACGCTTCCAAACTGTTTCTGGTATTAAAAGAAAAAAGGGAAAAAAAGTGAATAAATACAAAACAAGATATTTTAATTTAAACAAAAACAAGAAAAAAATGGTATTTATAATAAATAGGTTAAAGAACTATAAAAAATTCAACATATAAAGAAATAGTAGTAGTTTAAGGAAATTATTCTTATTTTTAGAGACAGGGTCTCATCTGTCACCCAGAGTGCAGTGGGATGATCAAAACTCCCTGGAATCTCAAATTTCTGGGCTCAAGTGATCCTCCCACCTCAGCCTCTCAAGTAGCTAGGCTTACAGGAGTATACCAACTACACCTGGCTAACTTTTAATTTTTTTAAAAGATAGGATCTATGTTGCCCAGGCTGGCCTCTAACTCCTGGCCTCAATTGATCCTCCCATCTTAGCCTCCCAAAGTGCTAGAATTACAGGTGTGAAGCACTGTACCCAGCCAAAAATTATTATTATTATTATTTTGAGACAAAGTTTTGCTGTTGTTGCCCAGGCCAGATTGCAATGTCAAGATCTCAGCTCACTGCAACCTCTGCCTCCGAGGTTCAAGCAATTCTGGCTCAGCCTTCTGAGTAGCTGGGAATACAGGTGCAGGCCACAAAGCCCAGCTAATTTTTATATTTTTAGTAGACATGGGGTTTCACCATGTTGGCCAGGATGGTCTCAATCTCCTGACCTCATAATCTACCCACCTTGTCCTCCCAAAGTGCTGGGATTACAGGCATGAACCACTAGGCCTGGCCAGAACTGAATATTTTAAGGGAATGAAGCATGAAGGTCACATGGGGTTATTTGTAAATATTCACAAAGTTCTCTTTCAGATCATGTGGTTTAATTCCTTGCCCACTTGAATGTGGTGTGGCCACATGACTTTCATGGACTGAGGATGTCAGGGAAGTAACTTCACTTTGCCACACTCTCTCTTCCTCCTCGGCGGCCACTGAGAAGGTTCCAAATGTGACTGCCACAGCAGCCTGGGTTTCACATTGCAGACAACGTGAAACAGACTCACAGCCAATGCACAACAGACTTTTAGTGCAACCAAGAAATAAGTCCTTACTCCTTTAATCCTCCAAAATCTGGTGTCTTTTGCAACCACAGCACACCCTAGTCAGTCTGGACCATTACAGAATGTTAAAAGAAATTCTAAAAATGCAACTATCTATCAAAATTCTTTGAAGACACTTGAGGATACCTTAGAGTTATAATCTTTCTGAGAACATTAGTTATGCTGAACCAGTAGGATGCAAATTGTTAAGGTTAAAATTTTTTATGAATCTATATATCTCTATTTTTATTAAACAGAGTGGCAGGGGAAAGGGAGGGATAGGTAGAGATTTGGTTGGTTGGTTGTTTTTTGAGATGGAGTATCACTCTGTCACCCAGGCTGGAGTGCAGTGGCACAATCTCAGCTCACTGCAACCTCTGCCTCCTGGATTCAAGTGATTCTCCTGCCTCAACCTCCTGAGTAGTTGGGATTACAGGCGTAAGCCACCACACCTGGCTAATTTTTGTATTTTAGTTAGAGATGGGGTTAAATAATGTTGGCCAGGCTGGTCTCTAGCTCTTGATCTCAAGCGATCTGCCCAGCTCGGACTCCCAAAGTGCTGGGATTACAGGTGTGAGCCGCCACACCTGGGCTGTTTTTTTTATTTTTTTATTTTTATTTTTATTTTTTATTTTTGGAGACAGGGTCTTGCTCTGTCGCCCAGGCTAGAGTGTCATTACAGCTCACTATAGCCTTGACCTTCTGGGCTCAGTTGATCCTCCCATCTCTGTCCCCAGGTGTCTGGGACTACAGTTGCATGCCACTGCACTTGGCTAATTTTTGCATTTTTTCATAGAGATGGGGTTTCACTATGTTGCCCAGGGTGATCTCCCACTCCTGAGCTCAAGCAATCTTTACGCTTCCGCCTCCCACAGTGCTGAGATTACAGGCATGAGCCACCACACTTGGCCAATATTGTCTTTCAGAGCAAAGACTCTGTTCTGGTAACAGAGCTGGAGTCCAAAAAAGAAGCCTCAATCACTTTTCTGCTTTTTGGCTAAGATCAAGAGTAGAAAAAGCAGCATCCAGCCAGGAGATGCATAGGTCCTAAGAAAGTTGTTTATTGAGCATTCTAGATTCCACATTATTACTTGGCACACTCACCAAGCAAATGCACATCAAAGAATATGTAAAGGCAAAGGTGTATTATGTTTCCTTTCACCAGAAGACTCTCTTAGATCATGCTCCATTCTTATTATTTTGGAAGCTCAGAGAATTTCCATTTATAATCTTGTCTTTAACATCCCCTGGAAAGAAAAGGAGGTCTCATTTTACAACTTAGCATGTTGTCCAAGCAAAGCTAGAACATACACCAGGATAATTTTTGCCTAGGGCTATTTCCACTTCTTCACACCTTAAATTGCCGTTGATATACGATGTCATCACATTCAATGTGTATTTAAAAATGTGGGGCAGGTGCAGTGGCTCACACCTGTAATCCCAACACTTTGGGAGGCCAAGGCCAGTGAATTGTTTGAGGTCAGGAGTTCAAAACCAGACTGCTTAACATGGTGAAACCCCGTCTCTACTAAAAATACAAAAATTAGCCAGGCGTGGTGGTGGGCGCCTATAATCCCATCTACTTGGGAGACTGAGGCAGGAGAATTGCTTGAACCCAGGAGGCGGAGGTTGCAGTGAGCCAAGATTGTGTCACTGCACTCCAGCCAGGGTGACAGAGCAAGACTGTGTCTAAAAAAAAAAAAAAAAGGGAGACACCACAGCAAGAGCCCACGGGGGCCCCAGGTGATAAAAGTGTTATGTCATTATCAGAACTTTCAGGGCAGGCAGGGAGCCCTGCAAGATAAAAAGCATCCTGGGGACGATGACCCACTCGCCTTCTCTGGGCATCCTGCTCTCTGGAAATGGGTGCATCCGTGTCACACTGAAAATTCACTGTTCTCTGCTTGTCCCGAGGTTACTTCCTGAAATGGTCCTTAGTTGAGACTACTCATGGAGCCTTTCCTACACCCTTCATTCAGAGGCAGCTCTGTCTCTTCTCTCCTCTTTCCCAGAAGGAAACTGCCATCAGGAGGTAGCATTAACAATGAACACCAGAAGCGGCACCAGGCCAGGCAGGTGATGCCAGCTTAGGAAGCCCCCAATGTGCTGGTCCCCATGGGACCAAATGCCAGGAGAGCCACGGGCTCTACTCAGGCACCTTGTCTATGAAGAATATATGAAATCAACAGCTTTTTTATTTTTATTTTTTGACATGGAGACTTGCTCTGTCCCCCAGGCTGGAGTGCAGTGGCGCAGTCTGGGCTCACTGCAATCTCTACCTCCTGGGTTCAAGTGATTGTCTTGCCTTAGCCTCCCTAGTAGCTGAGATTACAGGCACCCACCACCATGCCTGGCTACTTTTTTTTGCGTTTTTAGTAGGGATGGGGTTTTATCATGTTGGCCAGGCTGGTCTTGAACTCCCAACATCAAGTGATCCACCTGCCTCGGCCTCCCAAAGCCTTGGGGTTACAGGCATAAGCCACTGCACTTGGTCTACTTTTTTGCTTTTAAGATTAAGGGTATCACACTCACCCAGGCTGGAGTGCAATAGCTTGATCATCACTCACTGCAGCCTCCAACTCCTGGACTCAAGCCATCCTCCCCGCTCAGCCTCCTGAGTCACCAGAATTACAGCTGTGAGCCATTGCACTTGGCTCAATCAACTACTTCCTATGAACATTTCTTTCACTTCTGACCTTTTATGAATCCCCTCAGTGTAAAATCCAAAGGAACCACATATTACGTAATTCCATTAATATTAAATTTTTAGAATAGGGAAATCTATAGAAACTGAGGGTGGATTACCGGTTGTTTAGGGTTGATAGCTACCAAGGGTAGAAATAATATTTCCTTTCAGTGTGATGAAAACATTCAAAAATTGACTGTGATGATTGTTGTACAGCTCTATGAATATATTTTAAGAAACCACTGAACTGTACACTTTTTCAATTTTTTTTTTTTTTTTTTTTTTTGAGACAGGGTTTTGCTGTGTCTCCCAGGCAGGAATGCAGTGGCACAATCATGGTTCACTGCAACCTTTGCCTCCCAGGTTCAAGTTACTCTCCTGCCTCAGCCTCCTGAGTAGCTGGTATTACAGGTGTGTACCACTATGCCCAGTTAATTTTTTGTATTTTTAGTAGAGATGGGGTTTTGCCATGTAGGTCAGCCTGTACTCAAACTCCTGACTTGAGGTGATCCACTCTCCTTGGCCTCCCAAAGTGCTGGGATTACAGGTGTGAGGCACCACACTCAGCCCAATTTTTAAATTTTTATTAATTTTTCTGACAGGGTATCAGTGCAGTACCATGATTATAGTTGGAGTGCAGTGGTGCAATCACTGCAGCCTCGATCTCCTGGGCTCAAGAAATTCTTCTGCCTCAGCATCCAGAGTAGCTAAGACCACAGGCACGTACCACCATACCCAGCTAATTTTTAATTGTTATAGAGAGGTCTCACTATGTTGTCCCTGCTGGTCTCAAACTCTTGGGCTCAAACTATCTTTTCACCTCAGACTCCCAGAATGTTGGGATTACAGCCACCGTGTCCAGCCTGAACTGTACACTTCAAATGGGTGAACTGTATGTCAATTATATCTCAATAAAATAGTTTTTATGTTATCTATTTATTTGTTTTTGAGACAGAGTCTCACCCTGTCGCCCAGGCTGGAATGCAGTAGTACAATCTCGTCTCACTGCAACCTCCACTTCCCAGGTTCAAACAATTCTCCTGCCTCAGTCTCCTGAGTAGCTGGGATTACAGGCTTGTGCCACCATGCCTGGCTAAGTTTTGTGTTTTTAGTAGAGACAGGGTTTTACCATGTTGGTCAGGACAGTCTCAAACTCCTGACCTCAAGTGATCTGTCTACCTTGGCTTCCCAAAGTGCTGGGATTACAGGTGTAAACTACCACGCCCAGCCAAAGCAATTTTTAAAAATCAAATAAAGTCAAAGCGAGGTTAGATAAAAATAATAATAATAATAAAATAACATGTACTGAACTACATTCTACACACCGATGCTTTTGTGATCATCTAATTTAAAACTCACACACCCTTCAAAGGAAATATTATTTTCCATGAAAGAACACAGAGAGTATGGAAGCCTGCTGGGGGGTGTGCAGATGGTTTAAGGCGGCAACTGGAGTGGAGGAGCAGAAAGGCATACAGAAGAAAGACCCCAGGAGAAAATAATGTGGGTGACCACATGTCCCAGGTAGGAGAGTCCCAGCCCATGCCCATTCTGCTGGTGAAATTATTAACAGTGCTCCCTTCATTCTAAAGTGCCTGAAAAATGAATTATAAAATATTTATGTATGGATTATTGTGTGAAATGCGCACACACACACACACACACACAAATTACTAGAATCATGGCGTCCTGTGTTCTTAAAACAACCTCCAAGCTCAGAGAGGTCTCTCCCTGATGCCAAACCAAAAGGCAATCAAAACACTGATTTCACCATGTTGGCCAGGCTGGTCTTGAATTCCTGACCTAAGGTGATCTGCCCACCTCAGCCTCCCAAAGTGCTGGGATTTTATGCACGAGCTACCACGCCCGGCCCAATTTGCTCTTTTAAAATTGTAGATATAAACTCCAAAAACTTCCAAATCTCATTTAGTTTTCCCAGCAATCCTGGAGGACTTTCTGTTTTTCTAATGTAATATTTTACTGATGAAAAGCAAATACCTAGAACAATCTCCAGCCTACAGGTGATATCCAGTCTGTAGTCCATTTTTGTAAACCAAGCTTTGTGGGAACACAATCACACTCACTTGTTTACATCTTGACTACTTGACTATGGCTGCTTTCCTGAAAAGGAAGATTTGCATGCATGTAACAAAGACCCCATGTCCCCAAAGCCAAAAATGTTTACTATCAGTACAAAGTTTGCCCATGCCTGATGTAGAATCGACATCTATCCCTTACAACCTTTTATCACTTGGAATGTCATCCACTCCCTTTATGAAAACTCTGAAACCTTGAAATAGAGGCCTGGTTTATTTTTAAAAACTGTTTCTAGATTTTCCTTTCCGAAGGTTAATTTTTCAGGTTTTAAAGGACTTCATTTTATGTTTTGTTTTGGTTTTGAGACAGGGTCTCGCTCTGTCCTCCATACTGAAGTGCAGTGGTGCAATCACAGCTTACCATGCCCAGCTAATTTTGATTATTTTTTGGTAGAGACAAGGTTTCACTATGTTGCCCAGGCTGTTCTTAAACTACTAGGCTCAGGCGATCCTCCTGTGATCCTCCTGCCTCAGCGTCCCAAAGTACTGGAATTATAGGAACGAGACATGGTGTCCAGACCTGAGGATTGTTTTTTGTTTTGTTTTTCTTTTTGCTTTTGAGATAGGGTCTTGCTCTGTCACCCAGACTGGAGTGTAGTGTCATGATCAAACTCCCTGCAGCCTGAAACTCCTAGGCTTAAGTGATCCTCCCACCTCAGCCTCCCAAGTAGCTGGGACCACAGGCACACACCACTGTACCTAGCTAATTTTTTAATTCTTTTGTTTGTAGAGACTGAATTTTGCCATGTTGCCCAGGCTGGTCTTGAACTCCTGGGCTCAAGCAATCCTCCCACCTCAGCCTCCCATAGCACTAGGATTATGGGCATGAGCCACCACAGCAGCTGCAGGACTTGGTTTTAATTAATAAATTCTACCTTCTTCACAGCTCAACCTGCAAGTACAAACTCTAGTGTACATTGTTTCACCATTCAACAAAAATGTATTGAGCACCTGCGATGTAAAAATATATACTGCTTGCCAGGCGCAGTGGCTCATTCCTGTAATCCCAGCACTCTGGGAGGCCAAGGCAGGTGGATCACCTTAGGTTAAGAGTTCAAGACCAGCCTGGCCAACATGGTAAAACCCTCCCTGTCTCTACTAAAAATAACAACAACAAAAAAAATGACAGGTGTGGTGGCAGGCACCTATAATCCCAGCTACTCAGGAGGCTGAGGCAGGAGAATCATTTGAACCCGAGAGGCAGAGGTGGCATGAGCTGAGATCATGACACTGCACTCCAGGCTGGACAACAGATTGAGGCTTTGTCTCAAAGCACACACAAAAAAAAAAAAGAAAGAAAGAAAGAAAACGAGCTGGGCATGGTGGTACTTGCCTATGATCCCAGCTACTCAGGAGGCTGAGGCAGGAGAATCCCTTGAACCAGGGATGGGGAGGTTACAGTGAGCCGTAATTGCGTCACTTCATGGTCCCATGCCAGCCTGGGAGAATGAGATGAGGAAGAACTGGGCATTTGGGAGGGGAGGAGAAAGGAAACTGACTGGATTCTGTGGAGAAAGACTAAGGTGCGGGATGCAAGGCAGAGCCAGCCTTTGTTCCTGGCCAGCCCTGGGAAAGCTGGCTACAGACAGAAATGAGTTTGAAGTGTGGGATGCCTCCCAGGAAACCTTGGGGACAGCAGCAGCCAGAGGTGAGCCAAGGGTACCTGTCACCTCCTTACCTTCAAGCATCTCCCCATCACAGATATGGTGTACATGGAGGCCCTCACCAACTTCAAAAGTCACCTTAGTGGACTCTACAGTGTGAGCCACTGATGCTCCTGCCATTGTGTCCCCAGATGCTGCCTCATAGATCTCTGACTCACAGGGACACACTGACCCCTGGTGCTGTTCCAAGTAGAGGCCCTCACCAACTTCAAAAGTCACTTTAGCAGGCTCTACCGTGGGAGCCATCGGCACTCCTGCCATCATGTCCCCAGATGCTGCCTCATAGATCTCTGACACACAGGGACACACTGACCCCTGGTGCTGCTCCAAACAGGTGCTGGCCCTGGGGCACTGCACATAGCAGGTCAGTGTGTACCCCATGATGTGCCTCTACTCCCGTCTGCCACCACCTGTGCCTCTGCTCACAGCTTTGACCACGTACTCCCACTACCCTAGGTGGAGGCTATTCTGCACTTGCAGAGATGGTCTTGTCTGCTCCTCGCTGCCCACCCCACAGCCCAGAAACAGCAGGGCCTCAGGCCAAGGATCTCACCCTGCTGCCACCCCTGAGTTGACTTGTCTGGGAGGGTAAAGAACAGCTGGCTTATTTAATAGGTTGTGAACCCAACAAGTGCTGAGAGAAACAACTTTCTGAAGAGAGTACAGAGGGAGGCCCCACCTCCTTCTGCAGTCATGTATAGACTGAAGTCCACTGGCCCAGGTGGGAGGCAAGGCATGTGTGTCATAATGACCCACCCCACACCTCACAATGTCCCACCCTGGCTGCCCCCCCTACAGCTCAGAATGCTCCTCCTTGGGCTGCCCCACCCTGTGGCTTTTGATGTTGCCACTCTCCTGGCTCCTAGTTCAGTGCCAGTGGGACTAAGGTTTTCATTTATTATCAGCTTCCTGAGCGTTTTACTCCTTACAAAAGCACAGAATGGTTTCTTACTTGAAGCCATCTTCCCCTATGAATTCTGTACAAAGCTTTAGTTAGTAGAGTGGGTCCCATTAGCAACCAAGATGAACAACTTTTATTTACTGACTGAATTTAGATACACTTGAATTGTTGACTGTTTTTGTAACTAAATACTCCTGTCTTCCAATGAGTAGTTTTTGTCTGCAACTTGACCATAGAAATCCCTGAAACCCTAGCTATACTCTCAAGAAAGAGTTATGGTTGTATGTCTTGAACCACACCTTAGGACCCATCCTATCTCCACCTTTTTCTCCATAAAATAGAAACCTAACTTGTCCCTCTCCAAGCTTTGAAATGCTGAAACTTACCAACTCCCTTTTCTCCCCTCTTTCTTCCCTCCATGGCAGGGACTTTCACATTTTCTTTATTTTACTAACAAAGCACTAGGTATGATTTTGTCAAACAAAATCAAGAGCCATAAAGTGGGGTACCACAGTCCTAATTCAATAAAGACAAATAGTCAACATCTGGCAAACAGTATGTGCCTGCCACTGTTCCCACTGTGCTATGCTCATTTGACCCTCAGAACCAATCTCATCTTACAGATTTACAGAAGCTGAAATGGAGAAGATAAGTAACCTCCCCAAAGTCACATGACTGCTCAGGGTGAGGCCACAATTTGATCCCAGATACTCTGAATTTCCTAAATCTTCAAGCGTGGTTACCAGAAAGTGCATTAGTCCACCTTCAAACTGACATAAAGAAATACCTGAGGTTGGGTAATTTATAAAGGAAAAAGGTTGAATTGACTCACAGTTCTGCATGGCTGGGGAGGCCTCAGGAAACTTACAATTATAGCAGACAAGGAAGCAGGCACATCCTACATGGTGGCCGCACAGAGAGTGTGAGCATGTGAAGGAGCAACTGTCAAACAGGTATAAAACCATCAGATCTCGGCTGGGCATGGTGGCTAATGCCTGTAATCCTAGCACTTTGGAAGGCTGAAGTGGGTGGATCACCTGAGGTCAGGAGTTCAAGAACAGCCTGGCTAACATGGGGAAACCTCGACTCTACTAAAAATACAAAAAGTAGCTGGGAGTAGTGTCACGTGCCTGTAATCCCAGCTACTCTGAAGACTGAGGCTACAGTGAGCTGAGATTGGGCCACTGCACTCCAGCCTGGGCAACAGAGTGAGACTCTGTCCCCAAAACAAAACAAAACAAAAATCCCATAAGATCTCATGAGAACTCATTGAATATCACAAGAACAGCATGAGGAAAACTGCCCCCATGATCCAATCACCTACCACCATGCCCCTCTCTCAACACCTGGGGATTATGGGGATTACAACTCAAGATGAGATTTGAGTGGGGACATGGCCAAATTGTATCAGAAAGTAAAGGTAGAAGTCAAGCTTGGAGGGGAAGTGACATTGTAGATTAGTATATTTTTAAAAGAATAATTTTTAAAAGAATAATTAGTATATTTTTAAAAGAATAATTTTTTTTTTTTCAGATCGAGTCTTGCTTTGTTACCCAGGCAGTGGCACAATCTTGGCACATTGGAACCTCCGCCTCCTGGGTTCAAGTGATTCTCAATCAAGTGCCTTAGCTTCCCAAGTAGCTAGGATTACAGGAGCCCACCACCATGCTCAGCTAATTTGTGTATTTTTAGTAGAGATGGGGTTTCACCATGTTGGCCAGGCTGATCTTAAACTCCTGACCTCAAGTGATTCACCTGCCTTAGCCTCCCAAAGTGCTGGGATTACAGGCATGAGCCACTGCTCCCAGTCAGAACAATATTTTGCCTCTCCATTAAACATTGTTAAGTCCCTTCTACATGCTAGGCATTGTATTTGTGAAACAGTCCCAACTATCAGTGAGTGTAGGTAGATACACAATGTCTTAAGGAGTTCAGTTTTATGAGACCACACTGGTGGACAGTGTATGAACCTGGGATACAAACCCACCTTTATTTGACCCCAAATTTGATGCTGGGATGGTTTTAATTTTATTCTGAGAATTTGAGTCATTTAACAATACAAAGGTGAGAAGTCTCTGTCAGATGTGTGTGTAGTGGTTTGTATAATAAAGAAGAACTGAAGGAAGCAACAAGACCAATTAAGAGGCTTTAGTCTAAAGGAAGAGTAATGCTGAAGGCAGTGGGAGTGACAAAAGCTGAGGAAAAAAGTTTTGTGACCATTTGGGAGATAGAATAGGAAGTGCTTGCTCATGAGATGTGAAAGGGGAGGTAGAGGGAAAACAGAGCTGCAAAGGCTCTGCTGGGGAAGACAACAACTACCACCTGGGGCTAAAAGCAGGTAACTCCATTTATTCAGAAAACATTCTGTCTTGATTATGGTGTTAGTTGCTGTGAGGGACTTCCTTTTTGCCACTCGTCCTTAACAAGGTTTGATTCTGAACTGTTAACATTCTATTGATTTCCAGGTGAAGAAACTGAATGCACCGGCCTAACCCGTCAGAGCACTTGCCCCAATACTTCCACTTTAAGAGTTTTCCACCGTGTCCAGAACTATAGTCCATTAATCCCCTCATTTTGATACCTTAAGAGAATAAACACATCTCATGTACACACCCACACCCTTGTTCCCCCAAATGCCAAATACACAAAAATCCAATCCGTCTCCTTCTACCTAAGCAATTTTAGTCACTTTTTCATAATTACCTTAAGCTCCCTGACTTGCTGCTCATCCTTTCTCTGGCAAAATCTCATCCCTAGATGAGCCCCGCTTTGTGTTTCCTCAGTGACACCACTCAGCTTAACCAGAAAAATATCAAAAAGATATTTCAGAGATATCATCATAAATTCAAATTACTTACACAACAAATTGGCCCTAAATATTTCCAGAAATCGATAAAAGTTTTGTTTCTCCAATGACATCATTTCTTCAGAAAGCCAACATGTATACCCAACATTTTCTATATTCTAACTTTTATTCAACTTCGCTCAACTGATGTCTTGCCAAATTATTCAAGGAGAAAATATATCCCATTAGGCAAGAGCTGATTATCTTTCCATCTCCTAAGAAAATAATATGCACCGAATGCACCCACCTCATCTTTCTCTGCCTCATCATGTCAGAAAAAGTACCCCTGCTTTTGTCAAATAGCAAATCTGAGATAAAAGATTTAGACAGCCTATAATTCTGG
Source organism: Saimiri boliviensis (assembly GCF_048565385.1). Taxonomy (NCBI): domain Eukaryota; kingdom Metazoa; phylum Chordata; class Mammalia; order Primates; family Cebidae; genus Saimiri; species Saimiri boliviensis. The sequence continues at coordinate 52,648,708 of NC_133470.1, forward strand.
CACTTGGAGAGACCAATGCAGGGAGATTATTTGAGCCCAGGACTTTGAAACAAGCCTAGGCAAGTTAGGGAAACCCCATATCTAAAACAAATACAAATAAACAATTAGCTGAGCATGGTGGTGTGGTGGCACATGCCTGTAGTCCCAGCTACTCAGGGTGGGGAGCACTGAGGTGGGAGGATCACCTGAGCCTGGAAGATTGAGGCTGCAGTGAGCCGTGATCACACCAGTGCACTACCACCGGGGCAACAGATATTTTCAAAATGATCTTCTCTGTTAAAAATAATCAAATCAACAGGTGGCCATGAGGCTGAGGTGGCTCCAGTGTGCTCAATTCCTCCTTAAACAAACAAAAACTTGACTCAGTGTAAATAATAAAAGGAAACTTAAGTGTAACCAATCAGAAACCACCAACTAACATCGAACTTCCCACTCTAATGATCCAAATGAAGCCACTGCTCCACTTTACCCAATCAAGCATTTTCTTTTTCTTGCACATTCACCATATAAAAGTCTTCCACCACTCTCCCTAAGCCTCTCTGTTGGAACTCTGAGCTGTTTGCAGTCCGGTGCTGCCTGGTTTCTAAATTTCTGTATGCTCAAATATACTTCTAAATGTTTCAAAGTGCCTAATTGTATCTTTTAGCAGCTCTCATGATGACATCATTCTTTCTGGATCCTCAAGTTCTACCTCCTTCACAAGATTGATTCTTCAGTATGTCAACATGTTCTCCTCTATCGTCATAAAGACTCTCCTAATATGGGCAGTTTCTTACAAAACTATACATACTCTTACTATGTAATCCAGCAGTTCCACTCCCTAAGTCTTTATCCAAATGACCAGAAAGCGTATGTCCACACAAAAACCTGCACATAGATGTTTACGGCAGCTTTTTAAAATAGCTGCCAAAACTTAGGAGGAACCAAGACGTCCTTCAGTAGCTTAACTGATAAATATACTGTGATATATTTAGAAAATAAAATAGTAATTACCTCTAAGAAGAAATGAGCTATTGAGCTATCAGAAGAGACGGAGAAATCTTTTTTTTTTTTTTTTTTTTTTTTTGAGACAGAGTTTCGCTCTTGTTACCCAGGCTGGAGTGCAATGGCGCGATATCGGCTCACCGCAACCTCCGCCTCCTGGGTTCAGGCAATTCTCCTGCCTCAGCCTCCTGAGTAGCTGGGATTACAGGCACGTGCCACCATGCCCAGCTAATTTTTTGTATTTTTAGTAGAGACGGGGTTTCACCATGTTGACCAGGTTGGTCTTGATCTCTCGACCTTGTGATCCACCCACCTCGGCCTCCCAAAATGCTGGGATTACAGGCTTGAGCCACCGCACCCGGCCCAAGAGACGGAGGAATCTTAAATGCATATTACTAACTGAAAGAAGCCAATCTGGAAAGTTATCTACTCTATAATTTCAAGAACATAACATTCAGAAAAATGCAAAACTATGGAAAAGACTGGTGGTTTCCGGTGGTTAGGAAAAGAAAGAATAAATAGAGCAATAGAGCACAAGATTATCACAGTACTGTAAATATACTCCAGGCTATCATAGCAGTTATAATGATACATTCATTATACATTTCAGTCTCATTATACAATTATCCAAACCCTTAGAATGTGAGCCACCAAGAGTATCACTCTGGGTGATGATGATTTGCCAATGTAAGTTCACTGACTATAATAAATATTCTACTCTGGTGTAGTAGGTTATAGGTGGAGTGACTAGAGAGTATACAAAAATTTAGGGAATATGAGATCTCTGGACTCTGCACTCCATTTTGCTGTACCCTCAAACTACTCTAAAATAATACTATATCTTTACAAATCTATTAACTGTCACATAGCCCATTTCAAAAGTCTCCAACTGGTCTGAGCCAGTTCTATTAAAACTTGGAAAACTCTGGTTAATAAGCTAGATTTGACCCAACTGGCAAGAAGAGGCAGGAAAGACCAAGGCAAGGGGAGCATATTGCACATGCATGCACCAGGAAACTGGAGGAAGCTTGGAGGTTCTTTAGCCTGGTCCTGAGCCTGTTGAAACTGCAGTTACAGACACAGATGCCTGGGGCACCAATCTGAATCTGCCAACATCCAAGGCCACATGATCAAAATGTGCAAAGTCTCCTCTGTGATCAGTAGCTAAGGATGTTAGGCCATAATTGGACCAGGATGGGATATAAACTGAGAACAATAGAATCTGTAGACTTTTGTTCCTACCCAAGCATTTAACTCTTTCCTCTTGCCACAGGTAACAGGGAGGCGTCCTGTGAATAACATCTCCATAGCTTATAGCTGTCTCACCCTTGGCCTCTTATACCCTCCTATGGCACAGTCAACCAGGACATCCAACCCTGCAAACTCAAGGGTCCACACATGGCCAAAATAATGTAGGAGTGAACAGAACCCCCACTCTGATCTGCAGACAAATGTGCCCTATCTTCTGGGCCTCTACCAGCAACTAGAGGTCCTGGAAATTTCCAAACACGCATCAGTGTTCTAACATGCAGACTGCTTCCCCATCCTATGGCAGAGTAGACCTTTTCTCCACCAGACTTGGCCTTTTATCCAGTTGAATGAAATGTCTTTAATACAGAAACAGGGCACAGAAACTAGTATTCCTTGGCCCTGAACCCCATCACACAGTCTGCAGGTACACATCAGTCCCAAGCAAATACCACAGAATTGAGGTCTCAGGCCCTGGAGTGTACTCTTCGGCTCTGCTTTTCTGGCAAGTCTGCAGGCTTCATGCAGAAAAACAAAAATGAAAATAAAACAAGTTATGAACACACACACACACACACACACACACACACACACACACACACCACAGTGACAAACAGAATCTCTGTCCAGGGAATTTGCAGAGAGAAGAGCAGAAACCATCCCAGGGTCCTTCCACAGTTACATCCTTGAGTCCCTTTTCAGACAGTGCTGTCTAGACCTGTCTCGGCGCAAACACCACCACCCTGATGTGCAGGAGCTGGTTTCCTTACCTAAAATTCAACATCAAGAAACAATTTCCTCTACTTAACACTGAAAGAAATATCCTCAAGCAACATCCTCATTGGCAGGGGTGGAGTAGGGGAGCTTCTTAAAAAGTGAGGCCTCTGCCCACCATCTAAAGAACCTGGAAAATTCCATCTACACCACAAAGTACAAATCACTGGTCACTGTCCCAGTGTATGGCAGACTAAACCATCTCTCCATTAGATGTAGGTTGCTATTTCATTGAATAAAATAGCTCTTCTATTACAGGGACAGGATAAGGGATCAAAAGGGTCTTACAACTGAACTCCAGCATACAGTCTGCACAGACACTAGGCTTGTGCAAATATGACACAGTGAGGCCCCAGGATCCTTGAGCCAGCTGAATGGACTGAAAACAGTGAGATACATTCATCAAAACACTGGGCTTCATGCTGAAAGAAATCAATCCAAGAAAACACACATTGCACACACATATACACACACACAAACACATATGCAGACACCCTAGTGGCCAATAGATCCTCTCACCAGGAACCTGCAGACAGGAGAGCAGAAAGCCTCCCAGGGGTTCATCACTTTGCTTTCTAGAGCGCCTTATTAGATGAGCAGCCCCAGGACAGCACTGTCTTATCCTGGTCCAGCTCAAACTGCCACTTCACCAGAACTTCGGAAAATTTTCTCCTTTTTTTTTTAAATGATGAGGGAGAACCTTCCGATATTGTCCTGATCAGGGTGAGTGGAGAGGATGGTTTCCAAGAAAGGTAGGGCAGGGCTGAAGGCCTCTGGGTTAGCTGTGGGCTTTTTATATGAAGGCAGGTAAGACTGGACAAGTGGGAGGATTAGATAGGGGATGGACTGGGGTGTGGAGAACTCCAGTTGAGCTCTGTACACCAGGGAAAATGACCACAAGACATCTCATCTTCACTGTTCAGAGGAGGTTAAATATGCTACGAGCTAGAAAGCCATATGGGAGCAGCTGATGAGTCATCAAATGAGAGAAACCTGAGTCATGTGTTCCACAGGCCTCTGGTCCTTGTTCAGGCAGCGGGTCACTGTGAGATGTGGACCCTACCAGTCACCACCTTGATTGCATGCTTCAGGTAAAGAGACTGAAGTCCAAGAATAGGGTCTTGCTCACCACAGGATGATGGCTCAGTGTGCAGAGATGAGCTATAGCCCAAGAGGCAGAAGGTGAAGATGACCCAGGCTGGGCTGGGGTATCCAACTGAACATACACTTCCTAAGAAGCTGTGGGCTGCCAAGATGCCTTGGGACCCTGGTCTGGGTCTAGACTTGCAGCAAAACAGGTTAATGGTAAAAGTTTTTGGGAAGCCAACCCACTTTTGCTATCATCCACGGGTGAACAAACCAACCCCCACAACCTGCATTAACCACTTCCCAATCCCTTTGAAAGTCACCTGCCCCTCTGATGGACCACATAACGGTGTCATGCATTAAGGCACAGGTAGACAAGGCACATGCACACTCCAAGGCCCACACATGTCCAGAATACAATGGTTCTTGTTGAGACTTGACTCTTCCAAACACAAACACGCCCCATTCTCCTAAGCCACTCCCAGCAACTGGAGGCCTAAAAACTTTCATGCATGCCGTTATGGTCTAAACCACTTGTGGTGGTTCTGATTTCCATTTTCCTGATAATCAGTGATGTTAAGCAACTTTCATTTGCCTTTTGGACAACGGGATGTCTTCTTTGGTTAAATGTCTATTCAAATCAACATTTATAAATCTGCTTATTTTGGGCTTCTTGAATTTTTTTTCTTTTGTTTTTATTTTCCTATTTGCACAAGTTCCTTAGGTATGTTGGATATTTGTTAAAATGCTTTTCAGCTCCACTGCCCAGTTATAAATCTGCTTATCTGTGGGCTTTTTGATGTTTCTCTGTTTTATTTCATTTTTTCCCTATTTATTAAGACCAGTTCCTTAGGTATTTTGGATATTTGTTAAAAAGCTTTTCAATTCCTTCATTGGTTTCTTTGTTGTGAAGGTTTTCAATTTTATATAGTCTCATGTTTAGTTTTGCATGCCTCTACTTTTGTGACATACTCAGTAAATTATTATCAAGACCCACTCCTAGAAACTTCTAGAAAAAAACCTTAAAAAAAAGATTTCTCATTTCAGGTCTTATATTCAAACCTTTTTTTTTTTTTTTTTTTTTTTTTTAATGAAGTCTCGCTCTGTCACCCAGGCTGAGGTGCAGTGACAACAATCTTGGCTTACTGCAACCTCCACCTCCCAAGTTCAAGCGATTCCCCTGCCTCAGCCTCCTGAGTAGCTGGGACTACAGGTGTCTGCCACCATGCCCAGCTAATTTTTGTATTTTTAGTAGAGATGGGGTTTTACCATATTGGCCAGGAGTGTCTCGATCTCCTGACCTCGTGATCCACCTGCCTCAGCCTCCCAAAGTGCTGGGATTACAGGTGTGAGCCACCGCACTCATCCACATTTAAATATATCACAATATACTTAGAAAACTGAAATTTTCTAAATTAAATCTTTTTAAATGTTTAATAAATTGTTATTTTTTTGTAGTGGATGATCTAAGATAAATGCATGGTTTCCTCCTTTCACATGTAGATACTATTCTTTATCATGTCGATTCATTTCTGTATATTTGATAAAAGAAAGTTTTATTTCCACATTGTAATTGTTTGTCCCCCCTCCCTTTGAAATATTTGTTGTCTATCTATATAGGTTATTTCTAGTGACTTCATTCTGTTTCATTGGTTATTATATGTATATTTTTATGCCTGTACATGCAAGTTTGATTACTGTAGCTTGTAACATGTTTTGAAATCAAAAAATGTAATGTCTACAACATTGTTCTTTCTCAGAACTGCTTTGGCCACCTCGTTTTCTTTTCACTTGGGTACAGTGGAATTCACTGGTACATGACAAGGTGGGGCTCCCTAGGCCCCGTCCTCTTCAGGACGTCTGGCTTTGAAATTGTGTTGAAGAGAGCCTTAGGATGATGGAGAATAAGTGGTCCAGGAACTTCCCAACAGCTAAGAGCCTCTCATGCTCTTCTTGGGGCTGGGGGACTGGGGGTTCTTAATCCTTGAAGACCATGTGAATCATAAGATACACTACCCTGTTGTAGCCAAATTCACTGGCAAAGTGGTCAAGTAAAATGCCAGCACCAGTATCAAAAGTGAAAGATTGGGCGTTACCATTAAAGTCAGAGGAGACAACTTGGTGCTCAGCGAAGCCCAGGATACCCTTGAGGGATTCCTCTAAACCTTGTTTTACCACCTTCTTGATAGCATATTTAGCAGGTTTCTCCAGATGGCAGGTCAGGCCCATGACTGACAGATCCATGGTGGGAACACAGAAGGCCATGCCAAGGAGCTTCTTACTTATCTCAGGGATGACCTTACCCATAGCAGCCTTGGCAGTGCCACCAGATGCAGGAACGATGTTCTGCAGAGCACTGTGGCCATGACACCAGTTTTCTAGAGGGTCTATCCACAGTATTCTGGATGGCAGTGATGGTATGGACTGTGGACATGAGTTTCTTCATGATGTCGAAGTTGTGATGAATAACCTCATCGGGGGGCTAAGCAGATGGTGATGCAGAAGGCAATGTTGATAACCTTGAGGCTGTTTTTGTACTTCTCATGGTTCATGCTCATCACAAACATGGGCAAATCAGCAGGAGAGGCCAAGACGGTAACCTTTTTCAAACCCCCCTCTAAGTAAACTCCAGATTTCTTCATGGTAGTGAAGATGGCTGTGGGTTCCATAAGCATCATTCCCTTTGATTTTGATAAGATCTCTCTTCTGAAAGATGGGAATGAGATTGCCATTGGTGACAAGCTTCCTAGTCTCAGACTTAATGGTAACATGGAACTTGCCATGGGTAGAACCCTACTGGAACCTGTACTCCATGTCACTGGGATCAAGGAAGGGGTCATTGATAATGACAATACCCACTTTTCCAGAGTTAAGGCATCCCTGATGACTAGGTACCTAACACAGTCATATCCTTTTTGTCTGGCCTTCACTTTCTGCATACTGTCTCCGAAATATGGCTGGTGGTGCGCAAGGTTTGGCTATCTGTCAAACAGGAGGAACAGAGAGCCAGTATTTGTGTGCTTTTCATGTTCCATATCAATGGTATTTTTTCTAATTTGGTGTAAAATAGTCATTGAACATTTGAAGGACCTAGCATAAAGTCTGTAGGTTGTTTTGCAGAGCATGGGCACTTTAACAATGGTAAGTCTTCCAACCCATGAACGCGAGAAGTCTTTTCATTTATTTTTGTGCCCAATAATTACTTATCCTGATCTTCTCCCTTCTCCCACCTTTAACTCTAAGTAGTGTCTGTTATTTGTGTTCATGAGTTCTCATCAGTTTACTCCCACTTACTTGTAAGTGAGAGCATGTGGTATTTGACTTTCTGTTCCTATGTTAGTTTCCTAAGGATAATGGCCTTCAGCTCCATCCACGTTCCTGCAAAATACATGATCTCTTTTTTATGGCTGCATAGTATTCCATGGTGTAAGCACTACATTTTATTTATCTAATCTATTAATATTGGGCATTTAGGTTAATTCCGTGTCTTGGCAATTGTAAACAGGGCTGCAATGAACATTCATGTACATATGTCTTTTTGGTAGAATAATTTACATTCTCTTGGGTATATACCTAGAAATAGGATTGCTGGGTTGAATGGAAATTCTGTTTTCAGCTCTATGAGGAATTGCCATACTGCTTTCCACAATGGTTGAACTAGTTTATACTCCCACCAACAGTGTATAAGTGTTCGCTTTTCTTCACAACCTTGAAAACGTGTTTTGTTTTTTTTTTTTTGCTTTTCAATGACAGCTATTCTGACTGGTCTGAGATGGTATCTCATTGTGGTTTTGATTTGAATTTCTGTGATAATAAGTAATGTTGAAATCTTTTTATATGCTTGTTGACTACATGTATATCTTCTTTACAAAAGTGTCTTTTTATATCCTTTGCCCACTTTCTAATGGGGTTTTTGCTTTTTCTTATATATTTAAGTTCCTTATACATGTTAGATGTTAGACTTTGACTGATGCATAGTTCACAAATATTTTCTCCCACTGTCTGTGTACTCTGTTGAGAATTTCCTTTACTGTGCAGAAGCTGTTTAGTTTAATTAGGTATTATTCATCAATTTTTGCTTTTGTTGTGATTGCTTTTGGCATCTTTGTCATAAAAGCTTTGCCCATTCTTATGTCCAGGATGGTATTGCCTAGGTTGTCTTCCAGGGTTTTCAGTTTTGGGTTTTACATTTAACTCTTTAATCCATCTTGAGTGAATTTTTGTATATGGTGTAAGGAAGGTATCCAGTTTCAATCTTCTGCATATGGCTAGCCAGGTAACCCAGCATCCAGTTATTTATTCAATAGAAAGTGCTTCTTTCTTCATTATCTTTTTGTCAGTCTTGTTGACAATCAGAAGGTCACAGGTATGGGATGTTATATTTGGGCTCTCCATTCTGATTCTGGACCATTAGTCTATGGTTTGTTTTTGTACCAGTACCACACTGTTTTGATTACTTTAGCCCTGTAGAATAGTTTGAAGTCGAATAATATAATGTCTCCAGGTTTGCTCTTTTTTGTCAGGATTGCCTTGGCTATTCAGGCTCTTTTTTGCTTCAATATGAATTGTAAAATAGTTTTTCTAGTTCTTTATAAAATGTCATTGGTAGATACATAGGAATAACATTGAATCTACAAATTGCTTTAGGTGGGATGAACATTTTAACAATATTGATTCTTCCTATCCATGAATTAAGTCATCCAATCCCAAACAGTCATTAAATAGGAGGATATTCCTGTATTATGCATGGCTGCTGTTCCTACAGAAGACCTAGAATGCAGGACTGCTGCCTATCTGCTGTGGTGGTGGCCCTGCATAACTTAAGGATCTGTAAGTTATCAAAACTTATAAACTCTCACACTGGTTGTCACTAAAGCCATGACCACAATCTAACCCCTGCTGGTGAGACCACCTGAGATTGTTATGTAGGTGCATTACCTGCTGTTGCTCTTCTGTCTGGGCCTCTGGTGGCTGCCTGTGACAGCTGCTAGCCAAGTGAAAAGAGAAACCCAAAATGTTTCAATAATTAGTTTAGTTGGCAGGTTTTTGGCCTCAGCTTGGATGTTGTCCCAATATCTGTTTTGTGCAAATGGCTTACTGATGTTCTATACCAGACGGCCCACTGGGTGTGAGATGGCACTATGGTTTGCCAGCATTAAATCATGTTGTTTTGTGCTCTACATACTGCTATTGCATGGTGTTGTTTTCAGGATTCTCCTGAAATTGCAATGGCTGGGAACAATGCTCAGACCTTCTGAACTCCCCTAAAGCCATGGAGGGCCAGTCTCAGTATAGGCAAGTTTTCCGGCATGGTATCAACGCCCTTGCTGGGATCAGGTCCCTGAACCCAATACTTGAGAGTGTGTTGCTTTCAGCTAAGTACTCTGGTCTAGTGACCTGGGGTCTTGGGAGTGCTCAGGACTGTACTGGCTGTAAGCTGCAAAGTCCTGGCATTGAGCCAGGGTGAGCAGTTCTGGACAGTGGAGCTCCACTTTCACCTAGTCAGTGGTAGAAATGTAGACTACCAATCTCCAGGGGAACAACAATTCCCCCCTAGAGACTTGGAGTGGATGATGCGACACTAAGCTCTCAGTGTCCATGAGTAGAGCCAGGTGGAAACAGTAAATGGCTTAACCCTGACCCATGGAGGGGTAACTTCATACCTGAGTCCTCACAACGCCTCACAAGATTAAGCATGGCTGAGGCAAGTACCTTCTCTGTTGCTGCCTTCCTTGCTTCTGGAAGATCCTTGCATGCTGACCTTCAGGGATACCAAGGGGTTTACAAAACGATGAGGGGTCACAAAATGATGGTTAACTGTGGTAATCCTGAACATGTGGCTCAGCTCCCTCTAAGTCTCTGGAGGAGGCAGAAACTTTCTCAGTTCTTCTCAGACATTTGCTCACATGGCTGCATGCTCCTATCCCTGCATCCTGCCAACATGCCAAGGGCCAAAGATCTCACTCTGCCATTCTAAGCACCACTGCCTTTGGTGCCACACCAACAACCCCTACCTCCTTCCTTTAGTGGATGCTGACTGAGACCCCTCAGAGGCTGATTGTAATGCTCTTGAGTAGAAAGTGGCACCCTACGAGGTAGGGCAGAGGATCCACCTCCTCCCCAGGGATTCCTAGTCACCATCTGACACCCCAAAATTTCTAAAGATGCCCAGGAAGAATGAAAGATGGAGACACATAACTACACCATGGTGGAAATGCAACATTTCCTAGAGAAGTTGATGCAAAACAAAGAAAAAAGGGAAACCAATTGGTTATAAAAAACTTTCAGGGATGGGGTCTGAGCATGCAGTTCATGGCAGCAAAATTGGGTCAAGTGGTGGGGCTAGCCAGAGACCCCAAAACACATAATTTGCTAAAAATCTCTAAGGTAATTAGAGAAAAATTTGTCTGGTAACCACAAGAAGAGTCTCCACTTTATAACATGCTTCCATCAATGTAGGAATCATAGCACCAAGGACACGGATGAAGACAGGTTCACAGCAGAGAGTGATGAGAAACTGACTGCCAAGGAGGAGGCACTGCCTCTTTTCATATAAGTCTTTAGAGCTTGGTGAAAGGCTTACAGCTTCTTCACCCTGATCATGATGAAGGCATAGGGAAAGTGAAAAACCTTCACAAGGGCTGGATTTCTGCCCTGTTGACAGGCATTGTGCAATGGGTCAATCATTTTGCTAAGTACCATTCCCCTACAGACGCCACCACTATCTTGAAACCACAGGAAGCTCCTTAGAGTAAAAGCCAAGGAATTTTTGCTTAAAGAAGCCATTCCCGACTGGGAATTCACACCTGTAATCCCAGCACTTTGAAAGGCCGAGGTGGGTGGATCATGAGGTCAGGAGTTCAAGACCAGCCTGGGCAAGATGGTGAAACCCTGTCTCTAATAAAAACACAAATAATAGCTGAATGTGGTGGTGGGCACCTGTAATCCCAGCAACTCCAGGGGCTGAAGCAGAAAATTGCTTGAACTTGGGAGGCAGAGGTTGCACTGAGCCAAGATCGTGCCACTGCACTCCAGCCTGGGTAACAGAGTGACACTCTGTCTCAAAAAAAAAAAAAAAAAAAGAAGGAGCTGTTACCCTCACCCCACCCCGGAACCCTGCCACTCAAAACCTACCACAGAAGTCTTACTTCCTAGTTCATAGAAACCACTGACATGGTCCAACAAGCCTCAGACCAAATGGATGCCTTAGGCTGCTACACAAGAAGAAGCCAGAGAAGCTGAAATACTGTCTGCTCATGGGTTCCCAGTAAAGGCTGTGGTCCCTACAACCCACAGCCTTGCCATTTCCAGAAAGGCAGATGGGAATTCAATGCTCCTTATTGTTCACCACCACACAGGCAACACTCTGAATGCAGGAAATCATCTGCTCCCCTCTTCACAGAGAGGAGAAATAATTGGAAAAAAAAATCCTCTACTGGCAGCTCCACAGCTTTGGCATGTGAAATCATCTCAGCATGGGTCAGATCAGAGGTAATTTATGTATACTGGCCAAGGCATTCCGAGTCCTGACTCACATGGGATGGACAAGACAGCCACAACATCCCTAGTACAACTGCAACTCAAGACCCATCAGCAAGGCTCATCTTGACCTTTTTGCAGACCTGCAGAAACAGCAGCCTCCCCAGTCCCTATCCTAGAAACTTGGAAGTGCCCTGGCCCACGTCCCTCCACCAAAACACAACTGTCCATATACATCAGAGACCATTCATTGGAACAGACCTAACCAACAATCCTCAATTCTACCCTTAGAGACCCTGGAGCACAAATCGTAGTCATTTGTAGGAGCCCAAAGCACCCAAAGGACAGGTCACCCATTGCTTTCTGAAAACTCTGGCCAACCAGTCATGAGCAAACATATCACCACTGAGGTCACAGTGGGCATCATTTTTAAAATCTACTAATTGTAGTAGCTCCTTTCTCTTTCTTACATCCCATTTTAGGCATGGACATCATAACCTGCCAACACTCTATACAGAACAAATCTATGTTCCTGGTCCTCCTGGCAGGTCAAGTCAAGTCAAATGGGAACTGGCATGTTTTCTATAGCCAGTGAAGGGGGTTCATACACCATAGCACCACCTGGGCCTGGAAACTGATGGTCTTTGGTTCATTATAAAATATCTTTTAGATATAAGAGTTAGTAAGCACATAACACACTCTCAATTCTCCCATTTGGACAGTACTTAAATCTCTTACAAATAACACAAACTATTGGTCATAGAAACCTAATGTCCAGCTACCCTCCCCGTCAAGGTCCAAACCACGAACATAGTTTGGTTAGTAAAAGGCAATCAAAGGACTGTGGGACAACATTTTGCAGCAGATTTGGCCAATATGTTCTGTGCTATTCCCGAAACAGAGGAGTCCCCATCTGCTTATACTTTTGAAGACAGTCCATACACATTTACCAGATTGCCCACATGCTATATCAGTAGCCCAGCTGCAGAACTTAAACATGTGTTTCAGGACCTTTGTACCCTGTAGCATGACGCTGATGATATTTTTCTCAGAGGCCCCTCATATAAGGAAATCAAAAGCACACTGGCCACTTTAGTGGCATTCCTCCAAGATCATGGCTGGGCAACAGCCCCACACAATGTTCAGAGTGCAGACACCACCGTAAAGTTTCTATTGCCTCATCCTCAATGGACATTTTACATTTGATTCTTCCTTTAAATAATATTCTTACATATGAAATGTAACACATTTAATTTATTACATTTAATAAATATTTAATGTAACACATTTAATAACACATTTTTATAAAGATCTCTCCATGTCTTAGATTTGATTCTTCCTTTAAATAATATTCTTACATATTAAAGAATATTATTTAAAGGAAGAATCCAATCTAAGACATGGAGAGATCTTTAATATGTAAGAATATTATTTAAAGGAAGAATCAAATCTAAGACATGGAGAGATCTTTATAAAAATTACCTTCGAATCATTACGGAGTGGAGGCATTTGGAGCTGTTAAAATGCCAGATTACCTCGGTGCCGATCAGCAGAAGACCGAAGAGGATGAGAAGGACAAGCCCACCTGAGCTCTGGATGAGGGGGATATTGCCTTGCTGAAAACTTTCGGTCAGAGCACTTATTCTATACAGATCAAGCAAGTTGAAGATGACATTCAGCAACTTTTCAAAAGTAATGGGCTCACTGGTATTAAATAATCTGACACTGGCCTGGCCCCTCCAGCACTTTGGGATTTGGCTGCAGATAAGCAGACCCTCCAGAGTGAACAGCCTTTACAGGTTGCCAGGTGTACAAAGATAATCAATGCTGATTCAGAGGACCCCAAATACATTATCAACGTAAAGCAGTTTGCCAAGTTTGTGGTGGACCTTAGTGATCAAGTGGCACCTACTGACACTGAAGAAGGGATGAGAGTGGGTGTGGACAGAAATAAATGTCGAATTCACATTCCATTGCCTCCTAAGATTGACCCAACAGTTACCATGATGCAGGTGGAGGAAAAACCTGATGTCACATACAGTGATGTTGGTGGCTGTAAGGAACAGATTGAGAAATTGCGAGAAGTAGTTGAGACCCCATTACTTCATCCAGAGAGGTTTGTGAACCTTGGCACTGAGCCTCCCAAAGGTGTGCTGCTCTTTGGTCCATGCGGTAGAGGCAAGACACTCTGTGCATGGGCAGTTGCCAACCGGACTGATGGGTGCTTCATTCGAGTTACTGGATCTGAACTTGTACAGAAATATGTCGGTGAGGGGGCTCGAATGGTTCATGAGCTCTTTGAAATGGCCAGAACAAAAAAGGCCTGCCTTATCTTCTTTGATGAAATTGATGCTATTGGAGGGGCTCGGTTTGATGATGGTGCTGGAGGTGACAATGAAGTGCAGAGAACAATGTTGGAACTGATCAATCAGCTTGATGGTTTTGATCCTCGAGGCAATAATAAAGTGCTGATGGCCACTAACAGACCTAATACGTTGGATCCAGCACTGATGAGGCCAGGGAGATTGGATAGAAAAATTGAATTTAGCTTGCCTGATCTAGAGGGTCGGACCCACATCTTTAAGATTCACGCTCGTTCAATGAACGTTGAAAGAGATAGCAGATTTGAATTGTTAGCAAGACTGTGTACAAATAGCACTGATGCTCAGATTAGAAGTGTCTGCACAGAAGCTGGTATGTCTGCCATCAGAGCACGGTGAAAAATTGCTACTGAGAAGGATTTCTTGGAAGCTGCAAATAAGGTCATTAAGTCTTATGCCAAATTCAGCGCTACTCCTCATTACATGACATACAACTGAACTTTGAAGGCTTTCAACTGAAAACTTTAAATTGGAATCCTAACCTTATATAGGCTTGTTAACTACTTCACAAAAAAAATCTCTTGAAACTGATAAACAACTTCAGCAAAGTCTCAGGATACAAAATGAATGTGCAAAAATCACAAGCATTCCTGTACACCAAAAACAGACTTAAAGAGAGCCTAATCAAGAACAAACTGCCATTCACAATTGTTACAAAGAGAATAAAATACCTAGGAATACAACTAACAAGGAACGTAAAGGACCTCTTCAAGGAGAACTACAAGCCACTGCTCAACGAAATAAGAGAGAACACAAACAGATGGAGAAATATTCCATGTTCATGGTTAGGAACAATCAATATCGTGAAAATGGCCATACTGCCCAAAGTAATTTACAGATTCAACGCTAACCCCATCAAGCTACCAAGGACCTTCTTCACAGAACTGGAAAAAAATACCTTAAACTTCATATGGAACTAAAAGAGAGCCCGCATAGCCAAGTCAATTCTAAGCAAAAAGAGCAAAGCAGGAGGCATCGCACTACCGGACTTCACACTATACTACAAGGCTACAGTAATCAAAACAGCATGGTACTGGTACCAAAACAGAGATATAGACCAACGGAACAGAACAGAGGCCTCGGAGGCAACACAATATATTTACAACCATCTGATCTTTGACAAACCTGACAAAAACTAGCAATGGGGAAGGGATTCCCTGTTTAATAAATGGTGTTGGGAAAACTGGCTAGCCATGTGCAGAAAGCAGAAACTGGACCCCTTCCTGACACCTTACACTAAAATTAACTCCAGATGGATTAAAGACTTAAACATAAGACCAAACACCATAAAAACCCTAGAAGAAAATCTAGGCAAAACCATTCAGGACATAGGCATAGGCAAGGACTTCATGACCAAAACACCAAAAGCATTGGCAACAGAAGCCAAAATAGACAAATGGGGCCTAATCAAACTCCACAGCTTCTACACAGCAAAAGAAACAGTCATTAGAGTGAATCGGCAACCAACAGAATGGGAAAAAATTTTTGCAGTTTACCCATCTGACAAAGCGCTGATATCCAGAATTTACAAAGAACTAAAACGGATTTACATGAAAAAAACAAACAAGCCCATTCAAAAGTGGGCGAAGGATATGAACAGACACTTTACAAAAGAAGACATACATGAGGCCAACAAACATATGAAAAAATGCTCATCATCACTGGTCATTAGAGAAATGCAAATCAAAACTACATTGAGATACCATCTCACGCCAGTTAGAATGGCGATCATTAAAAAGTCTGGAGACAGCAGATGATGGAGAGGATGTGGAGAAACAGGAACACTTTTACATGGTTAGTGGGAGTGTAAATTATTTCAACCATTGTGGAAGACAGTGTGGCGATTCCTCAAGGACCTAGAAATAGAAATTCTATTTTACCCAGCAATCCCATTCCTGGGTATATATCCAAAGGATTATAAATTGTTCTACTATAAGGACACATGCACATGAATGTTCGTTGCAGCACTGTTTACAATAGCAAAGACCTGGAGCCAACCCAAATGCCCATCGATGACAGACGGGACAGGGAAAATGTGGCACATATACACCATGGAATATTATGCAGCCATCAAAAACGATGAGTTCGTGTCCTTTGTAGGGATGTGGATGAACCTGGAAACCATCATTCTCATCAAACTGACACAAGAACAGAAAATCAAACACCGCATGTTCTCACTCATAGGCGGGTGCTGAACAATGAGAACACATGGACACAGGGAGGGGAGCACTATACAATGGGGTCTATTGGGGGGAAATAGGGGAGGGAGAGCAGGGAGTGGGAAGTTGGTGGGAGATAGCATGGGGAGATATGCCAGATATAGGTGAAGGGGAGGAAGGCAGCAAATCATGCTGCCATGTGTGTACCTATGCAACAATCTTGCATGTTCTTCACATGTACCCCAAAACCTAAAATGCAATAAAAAAAATGACCTTCATTCTGAGGTGTAATCTTCAACATATTCTTGAGCACACCTATGCACACATGCACTTCCACATTCCACTGAATCCTCTAGATTTCTTTTTTTAAGAGATGGTGTCTTGGTCTGTCCCCAAGACTGGAGAGCAGTGTTAGGATCATGGCTCACTACATCCTCAAACTCCTGGATTCAAGTGATCCTCCTACCTCAGGCTCTTGAGTACCTTGAACTACAAGAATAAGTGAGCCACCATGCCCAGCCAATATATTCACTTTTTGTAGAGATGAGATCTTGCTATGTTGCCCAGGCTAATCTTAGACTCCCGGCCTCAAGCAATCCTCCTGCCTTGCCCTCCCAACGTGCTGAGGTGGAAACCACTGTGTCCAGCCACCAGATTCTTTATTAAGAAAACTTGTTTGCTGATATGTAGGCAATGAATTAATTAATAGTTCGTAAATTACTAACTTACAAGTCAACATAAATGAGTTGAGTAAACACAAAATAACACCATGAATTAATCAACAGCTTTTGACTTCAAGTTCTTTTTTTCCTTTCAAATGTAGCTCTGACAGGGACTACTACTAGTCCATTCCATGGAAAAGTCAGAGGTGGTTAAAATATCAGAGGTAACTTACTAATACCTTGCTGCCTTTTGTGTAGCTTTCTCTCAGTACTTCACCAGTTGAAATTGATACATTTCTCCAGCTGGGTTCAGGAGCCACACAGGAGCACACAGAACTGGGAAACCAATGCCATCTCTGACACTAAAAGCAATGAAAACATAAATAATCAAACATATTATCAAAAAATGAACAAGAGATCAGTATCAAGTACAGCAAGAAGAGAAGAAATAATTTAATCTGCCAGGCTTTCATTCCGACAAAATAATTTACAACACGGGTCTCTATGTGACATGCATGAAGAGAAAAAAGAACCCACATGCCCAGTTGAATTGGAAGATGAAAATGAAAAAAGAACTCTTGCTTATTCACCAGTGTACAATCTAATCTTGACTACTGAAACACTTTCATACAACGATTCTATGTAACACGTGCTTTATTGCCATTTGGAAATAGAATTTGCTTTGATTTAAATATACTTTCTTTGATTTCTTGCTTTAAGTATATTTTCTTAACATATTCACAGCTACACTGTCAGTACAAATTTTCAGGTATAAGTAACTATTTCTGCTTTTAATAAACTGATAGCATAATTGGCAAAATAAGGTATACTCCCATGCAAAGGTAAGAGTGCAAGGTAAGACTCCAGAGTCAAGTAAAACATAAGAGTCAAGAAAAAAAAGAGGTGCAAGTAATTGGGCAGTGGGGAAATCTTATGTGTGAAAAGAATGAATCTGTAATACAAACTGTTCTTCCCTAAGAGGTCAGCAAGATTTGGCTGATACAGAGAGCTTTGTGCACAAGGGATCCAGTTCCACATGGTTTAGGTCTAATTTCAAAGGCAACTTCTACTGTAACCTGTGACTCACCCTATCCTAAAGTGCTATATGTAAAGGGTCTGCAGATATCCAACCAGCAGCACTGTGAACCCCTAACTGCAAGCCTTTCCAGACGAATGCCAGGCCACTCATCTGATGACATAGAGCAGAATACCTGAAAAATAATACCTCTTGGGCCAATGAACTGCCAGTCACTATTATTTAGTGTAAAATGCTATATTACATATGTGTAATTTCTTTCTAAATTGCAGCGCTTCACATAGAAGCAATTAAATATAAAAACCAAATATTTATTCAGCTTAAAGGCAACTTAGAAATACTGATGCCAGAAAGATGCTTTAGCCCTAAGTCAGCTGCTTGAAAATGCCACAAATAAACCAACAAAGAGATCTTGAGGCATAATAAGTGTTCATACATTTTCAGCTATACCTCTTTGAATATGAAAACCTAAGCTGCAGTTATGCTACAGTACAGAATGTGTTATATTTTATATCACTGAGCCTTAGTTTACAAATGGTAAATAATAGGAAAGGTAAACTGTGAGGTTTCCTGAGGAGCTTTTACATTCAACAGACACATGAAAATCTTTCCCCACTGATGGGTTCAATGGGGAGAAGCTATGCATCTGTCTCAATTTTCATATGCTCAATGGCAATAAAGGATTCCTAGGACTAAAAAGGGACATAGCCAGGCGTGGTGGCTCACGCCTGTAATCCTAGCACTTTGGGAGGCCGAGGTGGGTAGATCACCAGAGGTCAGGAGTTCAAAACCAGCCTGACCATCATGGTGAAACCCCATCTTAAAAAAAAAAAAAAAAAAAAAAAAGGTCATAAATGACACAGCACACTGAAAAGACTGTAATGTTACTTCAGAGTGTTGCAAAATAAAGATCACAGATGCAAGTTTTAGTTCACTGAAGCATGTAATCATGTATATTCCAATAGTGTGTTTAAAAGTCTTATACCACTTACATACTTATGTGGGAAAATGTATCTTGTTTGTGTTTTATAGATGAAATGTGAACAGGCAAAACTAAACGTAATCTTACAAAACAAATCACCAGATGTTAATGGCTGATTAATTCAACTGTAATCCCAGCTGCTCAGGAGACTGAGGTAGGAGAATAGCTTAAACCTGGGAGACAGAAGTTGCAGTGAGCCAAGATCACACCACTGCACTCCAGCCGGTGTGACAGAGTAAGACTCTGTCTCAATAACAACAACAAACCCGCCTTTTATGATATTTTCTCCTCCCCAATTCATGGAATTTTAAGAAGTCCAGGACTATCAAAACAAAAACAAGTAGAAAATACACAGTCACTCTCTAAACTTTGTTAAGAGTGAGACAATGCTGCCACTCTCACCGGGCTCAGGTGCCAACAGGAAAGGACCCTCCGGATTCTGCAGAAGAATGGAGAACATTCCTCCTTGCCCTGACTGCACCTTCACCACTGCCACTGAGGCCCATGGCACAGCACCTGCAATTTCCTCCCCATCCCAGGCTAGGAAGGGACCTGCAGCGCTCCTATTCCCCCTTCGTGGACCTCAGACTTGCTGTTGCTGCCACCACTAGTGTACCCACCAATACAACCACTGCTGCTGCACCAGCCCACCCTACAAGGCTCCTACCACCTGGCCACCACAGGTGCCCTTCTATGGCTCCAGTCAAGCTGAAGTCTCCTTTGTGGCCACCAACCACAGCAAGGTGAGCCACAGAGCCAGGCTATCTGCAGGATCCAGCCTCCAGGGTGCAGCTGGTGGCTCCTCCCTTTCCTCCTCTAGCTGGGCAGGGAGCAGCTGGGCAGGCAAAGCCAAAAAAGCCTAAAACAGGATGCAGTGAGTGCTGGCATTACAGCCTCACCTTGTCACGGTGGCTACTGTCTACAAAAATACAAAAGTGTTTTTACAAAATACAAAAATATCTCTACAAAAATACAAAAAAAAAATCAGCCAGGCATGCTGTCATGTGCCTCTAGTCCCAGCTACTCAGGAGGCTGAGGCAGGCGAACCACTTGCACCCAGGAGATGGAGGTTGGAGTGAGCCAAGATCGTGCCACTCACCAACCTCCAGCCTGGTTGACAGAGGCGAGACTCCATCTCAAAAAATACATACATAAATAAAAAAAATGCTTCTTCCACTAAGCAGATATACAGCCAAACTTAGTTTTGCCTTTGGAGTCCTCTACAGGTTGCCACCTGAGTACATTTGCAGGATTAGATTCCACAGCTCAAGCTGTCACTTACCCCTATTAGCTGCATATCAAAATCACACCCACTCTTAAAGGCCCAACTCAAACCCCACTCTTCATCTTTACATTCTCTACATAATGATTAAGAAAGGGATTTCAACAAAATAGTCACAATTCCTAATGAACTGAGAAGGAAATGGAGGGTGAGAAAAGCTACAAAATGGCTAGAAATCAATAAATCTTTCTGGAAGCATTTTTTAAAAGATCACTATTCAAATATTAGTGAATATTTCAACAAGCCCTCTATAGATCCAGCTCTGTTAGCCAATATTTATTAACTGCTAATAATGTGCAGTGGAGAAGCTTAATAGCAGGGTATGTCATCAACGTGATAAAAAGCTATAATCTGGATCTAGGATTCAAATTCCAATTATATTTGTATTTGTATTTCACTTAGGAAAGGAAAATCAAAATAAGAGGATTTAGCATTTCAAATGGAGAGTCGGAAGCTCAAATAAGCCTACAGCAGTGAAAGAAATAGTTGTCAGACTATTTTTTTTTTTTTTTTTTTTTTTTTGAGACGGAGTTTCGCTCTTGTTAACCAGGCTGGAGTGCAATGGCGCCATCTCGGCTCACCGCAACCTACGCCTCCTGGGTTCAGGCAATTCTCCTGCCTCAGCCTCCTGAGTAGCTGGGATTACAGGCACGTGCCACCATGCCCAGCTAATTTTTTGTATTTTTAGTAGAGACGGGGTTTCACCATGTTGACCAGGATGGTCTTGATCTCTCGACCTCGTGATCCACCCGCCTCGGCCTCCCAAAGTGCTGGGATTACAGGCTTGAGCCACCGAACCCGGCTGTTCAGACTATTAAAAAACTTTATCAGATAGGGGAAATCTTACCAGATGGGGGTATCTTTTCAATTGACATGTCCTAAACGTAAAAGGGTTTTTTAAAGTTAATCTTGTTAAAAGGCCAAAGGATGTGATGGGAAATTCTGAGCCTCTCATAATGAGACAGGTTCATTGGCACAATTACCAGTGAGTGCAACAGGAATGAGATGTATGGTAGAGAGATGATGCTATTATCTCTTCATTACTTTTTAGGGCCTTATTTCTTTTAGGCTCCACCTAATTTAAATTCTCCCCTGGCTCCTAAGCCTGTGAGTTCATATTAATTTTCGCAGTGGTATGCCTCATTTTGCTCCCAAAGAAAGTGAAAATATTAAAGGTTCAAGTAAAGTTCTTTAAAAAACAATTTTAAGTAATCTTTCTATCTAGCTACAATACTTGGTAAAATATGCCTTCTATGGCATTTCCAAAATTAGGATTGAAATTAGAATACATTTCTGAAACAGACTTTATAATTTAATTTATACATTGCAATGCACAAAATTCTACAATTATTAATTATACTAAGGAAAGCAGGGTGTTTTTCTAAAAACAGTTGGAAAGAGTTGTGGTGTGTGAAGTAGAATCTCAGTCTACAAACTTAAGAATCACTTTAGTTCTATGACCTAAGGAATTAGCTTCACCTTGAAATAACTTTCTCACCTGAAAAAAGAAATAACGCCATCTTTTCCTCTTTCAGTGTGGCTGTTCAAATAAAATGAAATAATGTGTGTAGCCCAGTACCTGCCACAAAGTGCTCAATACATTAGTTTACTTCCTTCAGTCAACACAAAACACACATTCACAAGATTCAGATTTAAGGGAATCCACTTCCACAAGTCTTCACCAGCACGAAATGCTACATACAGCTAGTTTGCTCTAATAAAAACAATACCGTCACCAACATTTCACTTTTCTAAGGGACCTAAATCAAGATGAGGGAGCCTACATGTGATTCTGCAAGAACTCCATTAAGGTTGCATACATACTGACCACTAAATCATTAACAGGAAAGTCCATAGCAATTGGGCGAAAACATCTGGCAGCATTTATGCTGGTAAAAAAGCTCACTTGGGAGCTAAAAAAAAAAGTCAAATTAGGCCCAACTCCAAACGGATCTTTAATAAAGCAAGAGTGATGCTGGTTTATCCTTGCTGAAACGCCAACAGTACAATACTAACATCCACTTAAAAGCAAAACCTTCAAGACAGAAAGATTCCACCAACACTGGTGTCAGTAACGCATTTTAGAAAACCTGTGCGGAGCCGGCGATTAGCATCGCTGAGGATATTAAATCAAAGCCGTTCACTGTAAACAGAGGCGAGGAGGGAAAAAAATGATTATTTCGGTGTTCTGCACACACCTGGAGGCAAACCGCTTTCAGGACCTCGGCTGCCAACACCGACAAGCACCAGTTTTACAATCGAAAATCAAAAAAAAGAAGATCATAATGCTAGCATTATGGGTGCGATGGGTGGGGGCACTCCCATTACCTTCCCCAGGGTCTAGACTTGAAAGGCCGAGCTGCAACCGGGGCGGGGGTCCCCAGGTCCTGACCTCCGCGCCCCGCGCCACATCCTGTGCCCCTTCCCAAGCGACCGCTCGCCGGGGAAGTGCCGGAAATACACCTAAACCTCAACGCCCCCGCGAGCCTCGGCGCGCAGACCACATTGAAGTCCGGGTTCAAGGTCGCCGGGTACCTGAGTCCGAGGCACGGGCGAGACCTAGGCTGTGTCCTCTACGCCCAGGAGCTGTGTCCTCTCCCCCGAGGAAATGGGGGGACCAGGAGCCCAGGCGCGGACACGCACCACACTACGCGGTGCCATAGGCGCCCCCCAGGATGTACCAGCGGTTGGTGTTGTGCGGTCCCACAGCGAACACTAACCCGTGGACCATCTCCGCCTCGCGCCCCCACAGCCGCCGCCGCCGCCTCCGCCTCCGCCGCCGCCATGTTGCCTGCCGGGTCGCCGCACTGGGCTCCAAACTCTGCACCGCCTTTCAGCTCCTGCCGTCCCTCTCGAAGGGACTGTGCCGCCTTCAGTGCAGCTGCCGCAGCTGTCACGGAGAAGGAAGGAAGACACCGCGCCGGAGAGCTGAAGACCCCAGGAGACTCCAACCGACTGCCTGCCTGCAAGACTGACTGGCGGGCAGCGGTGTAGCAGATCGTGAGCCCAGCGCAGCGGAGGCGGGTGCCGGGGCGGAGCCAAGCAGCAGATTGGTTCTTCGCGGCTGGGGCTTGTCATCCCAGCTCTTTGGGAGGCCGAGGCGGGCAGATGACGAGATCAGGAGTTCAAGACCAGCTTGGCCAACATGGTGAAACTCCGCGTCTACTAAAAATATAAAAATTAGCTGGGCACAGTGGTAGGCGCCTGTCATCCCAGCTACCCGGGAGACTGAGGCAGGAGAATTGCTTGAACCCGGGAGGCGGAGGTTGCAGTGAGCCGACATCACACCACTGCACTCCAGCCTGGGCAACACAGCAAGACTCCGACTCGGAAAAAGAAAAAATAGTAATACAAAAATTAGCCAGGCCTGATAGTGGGCACCGGTAATCCCGGCTATGCAGGAGGCTGAGGGAGGAGAACCACTTGAACCTGAGAGGAGGAGGTTGCCATGAGCCGCATGACTGCACTCCAGGCTGGGCAACAGAGCAAGACTCGATCTCCAAAAAAAAAAAAAAAAAAAGAAAGAAAGAAAAAAGAAAAACAAAGCAGAGTAAGGGATTAGGGGGTGGTAGGGATCTCAAAAAAAAAAAAAAAAAAGAAAGAAAGAAAGAAAAACGAAAAACAAAGCAGAGTAAGGGATTAGGGGGTGGTGGGTTGAAACACTTGAGACACACATTTGCATTCAGAGACAGACTCAGATTGGTACAGATGGGCAGAAATGTTGACAGAGCTGAAACTGAAAAAGAAGTGCAAAGATGAAATCAATAAAACCAAAACATTGAGATGCAAAGAAAACGAAGCAGATACACCAGGCTCAGAAACAGTCACAAACAACAGAAGTTGAAAAAACAAAATTTAGAGTCCTGAAGCAGGTGGATATCAAGAAAAACTAAGACAACGAGACAGACAATGGAGCCAGCCACTGCCTCTGAACCATTTCCCTGTCATCTTTGGAAGAAGAAGGAAGAGCAGCAGATCCTATATCTTCTTTTTCCAACACGTCCATCTTTAAAACCATCAACTCTTGACTTCCAGACATCAACAAAGATCAGTTAGTCTCACAGGAGAATAGACAAAGTTTTGTTTTTGTTTGTTTGTTTGTTCATTTTCCCTCTAGTGGAAGCTGGTGTGGTGGCTCATGCCTGTAATCCCCAACAACTTGGGGCCAAGAATTCAAGACCAGCCTGGGCAACACAGCAATACCCTGTCTCTAAAACAAAGAAACAAACAAAATATCCTGTGAGGGAAAAAGGATGAGAAAAGGAGAGAAAAGGAATAAACTGCTACAGCCAAAATTTACTCCTTCAAAATATATTTAGCCCATGAAGCAGGACCCAATTTTAGAAAAATACCAAATTCTTATTCAAAAGAGAACATTGAATATTAAAAACAACAACAACAACAACAACAACAACAACAAGAAAAAAAGCAGATCAGGATAAATGGAGTGCCATGAAATTAAAACCAAAATAACTGGCCGGGTGCAGTGGCTCACATCTGTAATCCCAGAACTTTGTAGGGGGCGAGGCAGGCAGATCATGAGGTTAAGAGATCAAGACCATCCTGGCCAACATGGTGAAACCCAATCTCTAATAAAAATATAAAAATTAGCTGGATGTGGTGCCGTGTGCCTGTAATCGCAGCCACTTGGGAGGTTGAAGCTGGAGAATCACTTGAACCAGGGAGTTGGAGGTTGCAGTGAGCCGAGATCATGCCATTGCACTCCAGCCTAACAACAGAGAGAGGCTCCATCTCAAACAAACAAACCTCATCTCTACTAAAATACAAAAAATTAGCCAGGCGTGTCGGCGTGCACCTGTAGTCCCAGCTACTGGGGAGGCTGAGGCAGGAGAATTGCTTGAACATGGGAGGTGGAGGTTGCAGTGAGCCGAGATCTCACCACCGCACTCCAGCCTGGGCGACAGAGCTAGACTCTGTCTCAAAACAAATGAACAAACCTCGCAACAACCAAAGTAAAAGCAAGGTTGAAGCAGCAAGAGTAGGCTTGATGCAGAAGAGTACATTAACAATACAGAAGATAAACATGAGAAAAATTTTAAGAATATGGAAGAAAATGATGGATTTCTGTAAGAGAAGACAATGGGGATGGAGAGCATCTAGGGATTCTAACTCTAGGCATCCCCACAGGAAGACAGAGCAAAATGGTTAGAGCGAATAATCAAAATTACAATGGGAGAAAAGTTTCCTTAGGTTACACAAAGATGGTGGAGGTGGGAAATAGAGTGGGTTCACTGGGATTGAGAAAAATTAATAAGAAAACATCAACAACAACACACAGTCTGGGAAAATCGTTAAGTTTCAGGGATAAAGAACAAACAATAGACCCAGTTAGGGAAAAATGTTATTAATAAAAAAGCTGGCTGGAAGGCTTGGTGGCTCACGCCTCTAATCCCATTGCTTTTGGAGGCGGGTGGATCATGACGTCAAGCGTTCTAGACCATCATGGACAACATGGCAAAAACCCATCTCTACTAAATACTAAAAATTAGCTGGGCGAGATGGTGTGCACCTATAATCTCAGCTATTTGGGAGGCTGAGGCAGGAGAATTGCTTGAATCTGGGAGGTGGAGGTTGTGAGCTGAGATCGTGCCACTGCATTCTAGCCTAGGCAACAGAGTGAGACTCAATGTGGTGGTGGTTACATGGCAGTTTATATTTGTTAAAACTCAGAGGCCCACACAACTAAAAAGTGAATTTTAGTCTATGTAAATTATTCTTCAATAAAACTGACTTTAAAAATTATCAAGTGACAAGATTAATTTTTTATGTATTTTTTTTACGGGGTCCTAGACTTCCTGAAACCTAAAAATGTGACCTTAGGCTGGGTGCAGTGGCTCACACCTATAATCCCATTACTTTGAAAGCCTGAGGTGGGCAGATCATGAGGTCAGGAGTTCGAGAACAGCCTGGTCAGCATGGTGAAACCCTGTCTCTATTAAAAATACAAAAATGAGGGACTCCATGTTTGGATCCCCTTCCACAAACACTCTCCTGCTCATGGAAGCTGTTTTTCTCTATCCAGGATTTTCCCTCTGGAGTCCCCTTCCACGAACACTCCCTTTGTGGAAGCCTGTCTTCCCCTCCCAAGCTCCATCTCTCTCTATTCCCTTCCACTCAGTGTGGAAGCTGCTTTCCTCTTTCTGGATTCTCTCACTCATTGTGAGAGTTAACTGTTTATTTCTCTCTCTTTCTTCTCTCTCTCTCTCTCTCTCTCTCTCTCTCTCTCTCTCTCTCTCTCTTTTTAAATAAATCACTTTGTACAAACAAACAAAAAATACAAAAATGAGCTGGGCATGGTGGTGTGTGCCAGTAGTCCCAGCTACTTAGAAGGCTGAGGCAGAAAAATTGCTTGAACCCAGGAGGTGGAGGTTGCAGTTAGCCGAGATAGGGCCACTGAACTCCAGCCTGGGTGACAGAGCAAGACTCCATCTCAAAATGAAAAAAGAAAAAGTGATATTAATGCAAGTTAAAATTAGCAAGACAGCAATTCAGAGTGAGCACTAAAGAAAGGAGAATGAGGCCGGGTGTGGTGGCTCACACCTACAATCCCAGGACTTTGGGAGGCTGAGGTGGGCAGATCACTTGAGGTCAGGAGTTTGAGAATAGCCTGGCCAACATGGCGAAACCCTCTCTCTACTAAAAATACAAAAAGAATTAGCCAAGCATGGTGGTGGGAACCTGTAATCCCAGCTACGTGGGAGACCGAGGCAGGAGAATCGCTTGAACCCAGAGGCAGAGATTGTGAGCCAAGATTGTGCCACTGCACTCCAACCTGGGTGACAGAGCGAGACTCGTCTCAAAACAACAACAAAGTCGATTAACTGGTTACATTAGAATTTCCAAAGTATATATCAGTCATTTTTTGAAACAATTTGAGAGACAGATTCAGAATTGTCATAAATTGGCATTGGAAAAAGAAAATGGTCTAAAATCCTTGACTTCTGGCTTGGGGGGAGTGTGTGCTAGCTCCAGCATATTTTACCAACCTCTTTAAAAAATATTATCAACTGGGCACAGTAGCTCATGCCTGTAATCCTAGCACTTTGGGAGGCGGAGGCGGGCCGATCATCTGATAACAGTAGTTCAAGACCAGCCTGGTCAACGTGGTGAAACCCCATCTCTACTAAAACTACAAAAATTAGCTAGACATTCTGGCAGGCACCTGTAGTCCCAGCTACTCAGGAGGCTAAGGCAGGAGAACTGCCTGAATTCAGGAGGCAGAGGTTGTAGTGAGCCAAGATTGCACCACTGCACTCTTGCCTGGGTGACAGAGGAATACTCCATCTCCCCCCCCCCCCCCCGCCACCAAAAAAAAATCATCTTCCTTTTCTATTCATTTTTAAGGAATATATTTTATTCAAAACAATCCTGATCGAAGTCATGGGAGGATACTTTGTGGGGGCTGAGGTGAGAGCACAGCTTGAGGCCAGCAGCTTGAAGCTGCAGGGAGCTATGATTGCAGTTGCATTGTTTTTCACTCCTAATAGCAGGATGTGAAAGAAAATGCATTTCCTCATGTCCTCAACAACAGTAGGTATTATCTAATTATTATTATTTTTATTTGCCAGACACACTGGCTCACACCTGCAGCCCCAGTTGCTCGAGAAGCTGAGGTGGGAGGATCACTTGAACCCAGGGATCTGAGGCTGCAGTGAGGTATGACTGAGCCAATGCATTCCAGCCTAGGTGACAGAGTGAGACCGCATCTCTAAAAATTAAAAGAAAAATCATGAAAGAATCCTGTCTGAATCATAACAATGGTGCAAAAAAGACACTTCCCCAAGGATTATAAGCTGACTTTAAAATTTAAAAGATGGTGTCATTATTCTGTCACCCAGGCTGAAGTACAATTGTGTAATCATGGCTTACTTACAGATTCAATTTCCTGAGCTCAGATGATCCTCCCACCTCAGCCTCCTAAGTAGTTGGGGCCACAGGCATGCATCACCACACCTGGCTAATTTTTAAAGTTTTTGTACAGACGGGGCCTCATTATTTGCCCAGGCTGGTCTCAAACTCCTGGTCTCAAATGATCCTCCAGCTTCAGCCTCCCAAAATGCTGGGATTGCTGGCATGAGGTACCATGCCTGGCTCCAGATACGCCTTCTAATACAATGAAGTGAGAAGCAAAACACTGCTTTTCTGGTATTCATGTCAAAAATACATGACACAAAACTAAGGGCATTCTACAAAATAGCTCGCCTGCACTCTTAAAGGAGACTAAAGACAACAACCCGTCTGTATAAAAAATACAAAATAAATAAATAAATAAGCCAGGAGCCATAGCACATGCCTGTAGTCTCAGATAGTTGGGAGGCTAAGGTGGGAGGATCACTTGAGCCCAGGAGGCAGAGGTTGCAGTGAGCCGAGATCATGCCACTGCACCATATTCTGGGTGACAAAGTGAGAACTCATCTTTTTTTGTTGTTTGAGATAAAATTTCACTCTTGTTGCACAGGCTGGAGTGCAATGACACAATCTCGGCTCATGCAACCTCTGCCTTTCGGGTTCAAGCAATTCTCCTGCTTCACCCTCCCGAGCAGCTGTAATGACAGGTGCCTGCCACTATGCCCAGCTAATTTTTTGTGTTTTTAGCAGAGGTGGAGTTTCACCATGTTGGCCAAGCTGGTCTTGAACTCCTGACCTCATATGATCCACCTGCCTCAGCCATCCAAAGTGCTGGGACTACAGGTGTGAGCCACTGTGCCTGGCCTGAGAACCCGTCTTAAAACAAGCAAGCAAACAAAACCCACGACAGTACAACATGTGAGCTTGTACCCAGGTGGGGGTGTGGTTTGGGTGGGGTGTGGTTCAAAGGTTATTGGGATAATACCCAAAATGTGAATATAAACTGTGCATTAGATATTAAATCAGTATTAAGTTTCTTGATTTTGAAAACTGTACTGTGGTCATGTCAGAGAATACTCTTAAGGCAGGGTTTTTCAATCTCAGTATGACTGACATTTTGGGCAGGGTAAGTTTCTTTGGGGGAGGGGGGGCTGTTCTGTACATTTTAGGATTTTTAGCAGTACCTCTGGCCTCTTGATACAAGAAACACCCCTTACCTCTCATTGCCACAACCAAAACTGTCTCTAAACATTGCCAAATGCCCCCAGGGAAAAACAAAACCATGATTTGAAGGAAATATATACTGAGACAAATTAAAGGGGAACATCTACAATTTACTCTCAGATGACTCTGAGTGCGTGGGCGTGTCTACACACATGCACATAAAGAATGATAAAGCAAATGGGGCAAAAGTTAAAAAATCCATGAGCTTGAATCTGGGATATAGGGTATTTAGAAGTTCCATCTGGTGGTTCTCCAAGAATGATCCAGAGACCTCTACGGGTTCCCTCTAGAGGATCTGAGAGGTCACAGTACATTTATTATACTACTAAGATGTTTTCATCCATTTCGGTCACAAGTGTAAAAGAGATTTTTCCAGATGAGATATGATGAGTGATTATTTGTACATGAAATGTGACATTTGAAATATCTGTGTGACTCAGTGAACCAGTATTTTCCAAATATGTTGCAAAATCATGTATGAGCATGAGTGCAAGTAGACCAATGGATTTTAACGAAATAGTATAGAGTTCACTGATATGATTTCAGATTCCACATTGCAATTAACCTTTAAGAAACTACCACTTGTTCAAATTGGGGGTAGTATCAAAGAACAGCCACAAGTAGCTAAAAAGACTACTAAAATTCTCCTCCTTTTTCCAGCTACATACCTGTGTGAAGAGTTTTCCTCATTAACTTAAATCAGAACAGCATATTTGACAGACTGAACGCCAAACCAGATGAGAATCCAACTGGATTTAATGTCTTTAAGCCAGACATAAACGAGACTTGCAAAAATAAAAACAATGCCACTCTTCTCACTAAAAGTTTTGTTGTTGTTGTTGTTGTTGTTGTTGTTGTTGTTTTGTTTTTTTAAAGACAGGGTCTCACCCTGTCACCCAGGCTGGACTGCAGTGGCGTGATCATGGTATACTGCAGCCTCAATCTTCCAGGCTCAGGAAATCTTCCCATCTCAGACCCTTGAGTGGCTGAGACTATAGGTGCATGCGACCACACCCAGCTGATATTAAAATTTTTTGTACACACAGTTTCACTATGTCACCACGGCTGGTTTCAAACTCCTGTTGATCCTCCTGTTTTCACCTCCCAAATGTTGGGATGACAGGCGTGAGCCATCAAGCCTGGCCTCACCAAATTTTTTTTTTGGAGACAGAGTCTCTTTCTGTCGCCCAGGCTGGAGTGCAATGGTACAATTTCAGCTCACTGCAAATTCAGCCTCCCAGGTTCAAGCAATTCTCCTGCCTCAGCCTCCTGAGTAGCTGGGATTACAGGCACCCACCATCCCGCCTGGCTAATTTTTGTATTTTTAGTAGACACAGGTTTTTGCCATGTTGGCCAGGCTGGTCTCTAACTCCTGACCTCGTGATCCACCTGTCTCGGCTTCCCAAAGTGCTGGGATTACAGGCGTGAACCACCGTGCTTGGGCCCTAAAATGTTTTTATTGTAGAAAATAAACATTATTATGAGAAACATAAAACTTATGCAACATGTAGTGGGTTTAGTATTTAAAAATTAATACATTTAAAATTTCATACTGTAAATAACAATAGATATAACCTACATAAATAAAAAATGTGTGTAGGTCTTTGATAATTTTTTTTTTTTTTTTTTTGAGACAGAGTCTTACTCTGTCACCCAGGCTGGAGTGCTGTGGCACAATCTTGGCTCACTGCAACCTCCACATCCAGGTTCAAGCGATTCTCCTGCCTCAGCTTCAAAGTAGCTGGGATTACAGGCATGTGCCACCACGCCCAGTGAATTTTTGTATTTTTAGTATAGGCAGGGTTTCTCCATGTTGGCCAGGCTGGTTTCAAAATCCTGGGCTCAACTGAGCCACCTGCCTCGGCTCCCCAGAATGCTGGGAAA
Organism: Saimiri boliviensis; assembly: GCF_048565385.1. Taxonomy (NCBI): domain Eukaryota; kingdom Metazoa; phylum Chordata; class Mammalia; order Primates; family Cebidae; genus Saimiri; species Saimiri boliviensis. The sequence goes on from NC_133470.1 coordinate 52,679,758, forward strand.
CTTTTTTGTAGAGACAGGGTTTTGCCATGTTGATCAGGCTGGTCTCAAACTCCTGGGCTCAAGTGATCCACCCACCTCAGCCTCCCAAATTGCTGGGAGTACAGGCATGAGCTACTGCACCCAGTTGGTCCTTGATAATTTTTAACAAATGTAAAGGGATCTTGCCTAGGTGTGGTGGCTCATGCCTGTAATCCCAGCAGTTTGGGAGCCTGATCAGCATGGCAAAACCCTGTATCTAAAAAAAAAAAAAAAAAAAAAAAAAATACAAAAATTTAGTTGGGCATGGTGGTTCAGAGTTACCTAGACTTTTTTGGGGGGATGGGATGTCATGGAATTAATGCTGATCATTTCATGTATGGCTAAGAGTACTCTTGCTGTGAGAAGAACACCCTTCTTCTAAAGGCACCTTCATTGCAAGGAGCATTAGTATGCCCCAAAGGATCTAGGAGTGGAGTGGTGTATGTTAGTGAAGTGTTACATGATCTGACAAAAGAGAAGAGACAGAAGAAAAAAGAAAGAGAGAAAGAAAAAAGTAAGAGAGGGGAGGAGGGATAAAAAAATACAGCAAGCTGTTAATAGCTGGAGAACCAAGGACAGGGGCATATGGGTGTTCACTCTACTCTCAATTTCTGTATGAGTTTGATAATTTTCTACATTAATAAAAATGAACAAAATGAAGATAACTGCTAGAAGTAACATTCTCAGACTACAGGTATTGCAAGTAACAAAAATTGGACACTGAATTTTCACTTTCATGACCCTGCAAGTAGAAGGAAAAGCTGGACATCTTGAAAAACATCCTCTCTGGCTACTTCTCCCTGGAGGGTGATTGAGAAGTGAAGAGAGTGGGAGCATCTAAGTCAGAACGGAGACTGCAAGACCAAGAAGCCACACCAGGACAAAGGCACACCACAGCTCCCTTTACAACTGGCGCTGAGAACTTACATGCCAATGCTCCTTGTTTAGAATGGCTGTCACATGGCCAGTCAGAGAAAGAACCTGTTGTGTGGGATTATTTGTGACACAGAATTATAGAGAATCACCATCGCATTTTCTTCTCTGAAACATCTGTTAAACACCAAGTCCTTCTTTATAATGGAATTTATGTTAATGAGATTTTACTTTTATAATTAAACTGAACAAATGTGGGATATCAAGAAAAACTAAATGCTTTAAACAAATTCCATCCCCTTATGAAAAAAAATCGAATAGCTTATCTGTACTCATAAATGATGGAGGAAGGAAAAGAAGCCTGTGAGCTAGTTAGAACTGTTCTTTCATTTCCATTAAGTCTCTCAGGACTATTCTGGTTCCTGGACCCTAGATATAAGACCCAATGTCTTTTTTTTTATTGCTTTTCTTCAAGAATCTTCACATTATAGCAGATGGAACCATGTTTAAGAATCTTATAACCTTGAGACACTAGAAAAAGGTAGTATGTCAGGCCCACTTAACTACTCGATTTTCACATCTTATTCATATTTTATTTGCAAATGACAATAAAAATACTGAATCTCAATCTCCATAGCAGTCCTCAATTTTTGCCTCCTGGCTCATAAACCTAACAAAAAATGTCACACTTCACTTTTCTGGGATTTTGTAAACTTATTCAACCATTTCTTATGACCAAGACACAGACCTTGCTAGCAGAGTGTGGACGGGACGAGACCTGGATACACTACAGCCACTCACAGATGCAGAGGAAGGCACTTCATTTGGAAGCAGGAAACCATGGAAATCACATAATTTCTAAAGAATCCACAGCAGTTCTTACTCTGTCCACACTTATGTTTTCTTCAAGTACAACAAATTAAAATATAATTCTGTCAAAGAGACATTCTTTATTATCATATAAATTTGACCTTTACAGAACAGCCCTGGTCCATGTGCACATAAATATCCATTACTGGATAACCTCTACAGCAAACCCAGCCTGCAACTGACAGTGACAGCCATAGGCAGGACTTCAGGACAGTTGTCCAAGGAATGGGATGCAGACCACTTATGATAACAGTGATTGGAGAGGCATACCCCTTCATATTCTACAACAGTCAGCACTATACCAGCTGAGGTAGACAGGCTGAATCCTAGGGCCCAAAAGTTCATTGCTGAACAAAATTTAGACAGCACCTAGAGGCCAGGTAAGCCCCGCACTTTGAGGGGGCTGAGGTGGGTGAATCCCTTGAGCTTAGGAGTTCAAGACAAGTTCAAGAACTGGGCAACATAGGAAGATCCCCCACTTTTACAAAAAAAATTAAAAAATTAGCCGGGCATAGTGGTGCCCTCTGCAGTCCCAACTACTCTGGAGGTTGAGGCGGGAAGATCATTTGAGCCTGAGAGGTTGAGATTGTCAACAATGGTGCCAGTGCCCTTTGGCCTGGGTGACAGAGTAAGACCCAGTAATCAAAAAAAAAAAAAAAAAAAAAAAAAAAGTATTTTTCCACTGTCTTAGACAGCAACTCATTCTGGTAAGAGTAATCACATCTGCCTTTAAAAGAGCTTCCAACTGTTACATAAAATTCCTCTGACACAGAAGAAACATTCAAATAACCTAAAACTGTACATCTTTATCCCTAACAAAAATGGACCAAGAGAAAGTCTTGTTTACTTGTATTAATTCTGTTTCTGTCATTTGCAAAATGACATGACCATTTTCTCCCCAGGAAACTGAACCAAGATGTTTGGGTAGTTTTATAACAAAACCTAGAAAGTATTCTTCAAAAAACACATTTGTAGCAATGACATGGAGCCAAGTTTTTCCAAGTTGTCCTTAACATCTGATATATCAGAATTCTAAGCCAAAGCAATAATAAAAATTATACCTTCAATTTTATGATGAATGTGAATCTTGAGTATTTCTACAATCTTTATGATAAACCTTCTATTAAAATCTTGTTTATAAGAACTTTTCATATTAATAAATGTCAACATTTGCCCCACTGACCAAAGCAATAAAATAACATTGACAGACAATAAGACAACATTTTTTGTTTCCTTGGAGTAAAGGCTAGAATAGGAAACAGTAAAATAACTTTATTCTAAAGTTTATGCTTCTAAGACTGGGCGTGATGGCTGCACTCCCAGCATTTTGGGAGGCTGAGGCGGGCAGATCACTTGAGGTCAGGAGTTTGAGACCAGTCTGGACAACATGGTGAAACCCCATCTCTACTAAAAATACAAAAAAAGAAAAGAAAATAGATGGGTGTGGTGGCATGTGCCTGTAATCTCAGCTACTTGAGAGGCTGATCCACAAGAATTGCTTGAACCCAGTAGGTGGAGGTGGCAGTGAGCCAAGATTGCACCACTGCACTCCAGACTGGGTGACAGAATGAGACTCTGTCTCCAAATTAAATAAGTTTTATGCTTCTATAATAATATTTATTAGTCTACTTATCTTAAGAATTATTGTTATATTTGTCTGATTCTATGAAAAGATAAGGCTCTGGAGGAGAACTTTGTCTTACTCGGATTCAATTATCCTACAACACCATTATCACACAGTACACAGGTGATCCCAAATGCTTTGAAATGAAATATGTTTTCTTAAGTAAAACAACCACTATTCAAGTCTTATTTTGCTTTGGTTTGCTGCATGAGGCCCTAAATCAGTGATTTTCAGTTAGACAAGCAAAATCATATATAACAATAATTTAACATAATCTATTTAAAAGCATATATAATAAGCAAGCTTATTCAATATTGGGAATGTTTTTAGAAATCAAAATTCTATTTTGGCAATTTAAATCATAGAACAAAAGTTCAACAACAGCATGGATTAGTTGCAAACACTGGTTACAAAATAAGAATTTAAACTCAACGTTATAATTTTCTAGTGTTAATATTATACATTTCTAGTGTTAAAAGTCAAATGTGGCCATAAATTGTTCTGTAAAATTATAATTCAACAAAGTTTTTGGAGAGAAGAGCTTATGGTCAGTGTGTCACCCTACTGTATCAACACTCAGTGATGAAATAACTAACTGCCACCTTCTAAGGAGTGAGAAAACATGAGATCATTCTCATCTGGTCCCACTTGAAAAAACGACGTGACCCTGTTCGTGGAGTTTGGTCTGTTTCTGTCTGCTCCACTTAACAATTCTACTGTTTTTTTGGTTTATACAATCTGTCTTTCACAGAACTGATGACAAAGAAGGTCTCACTCTTCCACAACAACTCTATACTTTCTAGTTTCTCCTTGAATTTCTTAGTTTTGCTGTATATATTTTATTGTTGATAAAATAAGGCATACCATGAACTTTCAGGTGTTGAATAGTTTATGCTTTAAAAATCACTTTGATATTACCAACTGTGTCTTGTTTTTCTCAAGCCCTTTTGTCCCTAACTACCACCACACTATGGCTTTTTGATATAAATGTGTCTCTTATCACAGGAATCCAAAGATGGTTCCTTAAAAAAGAACATTAAAAAAGAAGACATAACATTGAATAAACATGTTTCAAAAGAAGACGTATGAAAAGATGCACATCATCACAAATTATTAGAGGAATGCAAATCAAAACCACAATAAGCTGTCACCACACACTCATTAGAACTGTCACTATTAAAAACAAACAGAAAACAGTAAGTTTTGGTGAGGATGTGAAGAAATTCCAACCCTTGTCCTCTACTGAGTGTGTAAAATGGTGTAACTACTTGGAAATTCCTCATGAAAATAGAATTCCCATACAGTCCAGCAATCCTACTCCTGAGCATATATTCAAAACAATTCAAACAGAATCTCTAAGAGATACTGGCATGTTCATATTCACTGCAGCATTATGCACAATATGTAAGATGTGGAAGCAACCCAAATGTCCACTGTGGATGAATGGATAAAGAAAATATAGCATATAAAAAGAGTGGAATATTATTCAGCCTTTTTTTGTGGGGGGGGAGAAGTTTTGCTCTTGTTGGCTAAGCTGGAGTGCAAAATGCGATTTTGGCTCACTGCAACCTCTGCCTCCCAGGTTCAAGAGATTCTCCTGCCTCAGCCTGCTGAGTAGCTGGTATTACAGGCCTGAGCCACCACACCCAGCTAATTTTTGTATTTTTGGTAGAGATGGGGTTTCACCACATTGGCCAAGCTGATCTCAAACTCCTCAAGTCAGTTGATCCACCTGCCTAGGCCTCCCAAAGTGCTGGGATTACAGGGGTGAGCCACCACGCCAGGCTTATTCAGGCTTTAAAAAAAAAAAAAAAAAAAAAAACAAGGAAATTCAATTCAACATCCAATAACCATGGGCTTTTTTTTTTTTTTTTTTTTTTTTTTTTTTGTAGAGATAGGGTCTCACTATGCTATCCAGCCTGGTCTCAAACTCCTGGCCTTAAGTGATCCTCCCACTTCAGCCTCCCAGAGTGCTGGGATTATTTTTTTCCATGAGAGATACCCATGTCTCTAATTTGCTAATACATATGTTTGTCTGGGGATGATGTTTTAGAGTTCTATAGTGTCTCAACAGGTGCTAACTTCATATTATTAGGAAAAGGTCCCAACTCTGTCTCTGCCTTGTTTTCCTATTCACTCCTCTTCCCAGTGGTTTTTTTTATAGTGTATGTATGTATGTATGTATGTATGTATGTATGTATTTATACTTTAAATTCTGGGGTACATGTGCAGATCCTGCAAGTGATTTTTATCCTTTGGTCATTGACTACTCATGGCAGTATTTTGGTGTTGTGGCCCTGCCTATAGGTGGCGGTCTCCTGTTCTAAGGTGTCCCAGTCAGTCTCCACAGGGTTCGAGTCTACCTCCATGAGGGCAACTGTGGCACTGCCTGATTTGTTCTCATGCTTGTTTCTAAAATCAGCTCTTTTGGTCTGGCGATACACTATTTCACACTATTGGCCCTTCTAGACAACCTTCACATAGTACAATAGCCAGTTACCATAGGCACTTCTGGAGACATTGTAAATATATAAGAAGTCAATTGGAGACTTCTTTATCCTGACTGCAGCACTCTAAGGACAGTTGCTCAGGGAGGACTCAGCTTTTTGAGCTCTACCATAATTTAGATTGGAGAATCAGAGCAGTACCTGACAGTCACAATACTATGTGGCAGCTGCTAAAATATAAGCCAGCAGTGCTATTCCAGACGGTATTTACTCTTTGTTGGATTCAGTTAGTAAGCCAAGAGCAGTCTAAAGGCATATCATCCTCATCAACCACCAAACCACCCTGCTCAATATAAAAATTGTTTAAAAATGTACTCAAGATATGTTTTATTATAAGTAGATATGGCAAGATGGTAGACATGAAGACAACTGCCTTTGAAAGAAGTCTTTATTACTCACAGTTCCCCTGAGGACAAGAGGCATGACATGTCACACAGAGCCACACAGGGTCACTCACAAGGAGAAGCAGAGAGAGAAAAAGGATGTTGCTGCTGGCCATACACTTTCTGTGAGATTCTCCCCTACCCTCCCATGTATCTTCTGCTAAGCTTTCCTTTAGTCTGGATGCTCTGTAAATGAATGTAACTTTCGCAAATTACTCACATAAACTGGCTATACTCTCAATCTATGCACTCTATGCCATTTCCTCCTCAAGCTGTCTGTATTACCTATTAATGCCCCTTCTCCCAAGTCTTACCTAATGCTGGATGTTAACTCCACCCCTGAACTTCCTGCTAGATCCCACCCTAGGCCCAATGCAAATTTCATTTATCCACTCTCTACTATGTTCTCTTCTAGACTTGATGTACACTCCATCAATTTCCTCTTGCCAAGTCCACCCCTAGATCTGATGAATACTCTAACCATCAACAGTCTGGGTAGCCTCTCATTGCCTTCCTACACTTTCCATCTACACACTTCTTGCCATGCAATGCCACAGGCTGACTTCGCCCTCTAGCCATTTACTGTCTGTCAGATCATGCAACAGGCTTGTATCATTCATCTTTGCCCCGTCAGCTAATTACTTTCCTGTTTGGGCTACATCCCTCCAATCATCCCTCCACTACTTGTCATGTCATTCCCTAGGGTTTCCACTTGCTTCAACCACACACCTAACGTAGGTTCCTCCCTTCACTGGGTGATCCTTCTACTATGAGTTCTCTTAGGAGGGCTTTATAATTTTTCATCCAAATATTTACTTGTTGGAAGTTCTTTCTTTCCTGTGAATGCTTCCTCCATTCCTGAAGTACTGCTGGGCTTTCCCTAAAGCCAGCTGTACTCACCACTACTGAATCTGATATTGAGTCCCTCTATAGGCTGGTTGCATTCTCCATTCATACATCTCCTGTGTGTTTTTCTCCTAGACTGTGTACTCCCATCACCACATACCTCCTGCTTACTCTTCTCATGGGCTAGATGCTATCTTGACCCATTCACGACTTGCTGAATCCCTCCCGTATATTGGCTGCATTATTCATCCATGAAGATCATTTTGATTTATTTTTTAGGCTGATTGCTACCTCTACACAATAACCTCCTCAGAAGACTCCCTAGAATGACTCCATCCTTTCTCATAAAACCTCTTCTGGGTCCTCATCTGGGCTGAATGTTCCATATATCCGTGATACACTTGCACATTCTTCCCCCCATCCTTGGTACCCACTCTCCCCATGTGCCACCAGTTATGTCTTACTTAAACTGGCTACATTCTCCACCTATAAACCTTTTGCCTCTACCTATAAACCTTTTTCTTGGACCGTATGCACTTTCCACTAGTGAAACTGCTTCAGAGTCCTTTCCTTGGCTGGATGCCCCTTCCAACAATATACCTTCTTCCAGAAATTCCTCTAGATTTGCTGTGTCCTCCAATAATGCACTCTCTCCCAAGACCTTTTCCACCATGGATTCTCCCTCCACTGACATACCATCTGATAATTTCTCTTCTAGGCATGCTGCAACCTCAACCTATAGCACCAAATGCACAACTCTCTTCTAAGTTTACACACTTCCTGCTGAAGTGTTTTTTTTTGTTTGTTTGTTTGTTTTTTGTTTTTTTTTTGTTGTTGTTGTTTTGTTTTTTTCTAAGCTGGATATTTTTTCTACCTGTACATCTCTTCCAATGTTCTTCTCTGGGTTGGGTGCTCACTTGACCCATGGATTTCTCATCAAGTCCTCCCATATACTCCTTCCACCAAACCTGCATCTCCTGCTGAATTTTTCCCTAAACTATACAATATTTTCACTCATATATTTCTTGCTATATCCTTCCCAAGGCTGGAGGATCCCTTTAACTATGCACTTCCTGGTATGCTCCTCTTAGACTGGCTACAACCTCCAACCATGCACTAATTACTAATCCGTCCTTTAGGCTAGCTGCACCATCTACCTATGGACTTCCCAACGAGTTTACACCTAGTCTGGATGTTTTCTCTACCCACATACCTACTGTTGAATTCTTCCCATCTCAAATGCATAAATCTCCAGTCAACTTTTTAATTTTACATTTCCAAATTAAGTTCTCTATAAAAAAAATGATATAAAGAACTAAACTTTCACAGTATCTCTAACATTTAAAACTCTCCTTGTGGTTTTCCATGTAATTCCTGGAATCTCACAAAGATTTGTTCTTTCAATTTATGTATAGCACTGTATTAAAATATTTAAGTTTATTTGTTGTTATTACTAATAAGCTGTTAAAGCTTGTCATCTCCAGATAATTTTTTTTCGCTTTACTCTGATGCTTCCCAAAAGGCTCTGCAACCAGATAAAAATGAGAATTCTTGTCTTTGATGACAGAAGACAATTTGACGGCTTTGAGGAAAAAGGCAGTACCCCCCAGTACTAGTACTTTGAAGAACAGTCTCTTTGGTACACACTTCAGCTAACAGAAGCTTCTGATGACACATAATCACCTTTAAGACCATGACAGTGAACAGAGGCAGTCCTCAAAAACACCTTAGTTGAGAAGTAGTTTCATACAATTAGTTTTTCTTAAACGTAGCCTACCCAGCCTTCACCAAATGAAACAGAAATGAAGGTAATTGAGAACAAGTTATTTAGATGCTTTGCTAGATATCCAATAGACCCTAACATCTTAGTACTGAAGACTAGTTTCTGTTTTCTAGAGGAAAACATTAAGTTTTTTTTCCCTCAAGGCTCATTTCTCAGTACAGAATAGAGGAAAGAGCAAAACAATAGGTAAGGAAGGCTGGACTCTTGCTCCCACTGTACTATACATACTCACCATGTGACTTTGAGCGAGCTAATTGACATCTTTGAATCTTGGTGGCCACATCTGTAAAAATGGATACTAGTAATGTCTGTGTCAGATTAGCAAAACTGTTGTTCAGCTTAGGTATGTGACTTAGCAGTTTGTAATCTGCGCCTCAGGAAAATAATGTAGCTGATATTTTCTTTTACTTGAATCCTATTTTGGGGTTCCAAAGACCTTTGTGAAGAGTCTTTCACACCTGTAATCCCAGCACTTTGGGAGGCCAAGGCAAGCAGATCACCTGAGTTTGGCAGTTTGAGACCAGCCTGACCAACATAGAGAAATCCCGTCTCTACTAAAACTACAAAACTAGCCGGGCATGGTAGCGCATGCCTGTAATCCCAGATATTCAGGAGGCTGAGAAAGGAGAATAACTTGAACCCAGGAGGTAGAGGCTGTGGTGAGCAGAGATCGCGCCATTGCATTACAGCCTGGGCAACAAGAGCAAAACTCCGTGTCAAAAAATAAATAAAGAGTCCTGCCATCTACCTCAGAACGCATGTGCAATATCTGTCACATACAAGGACCAGGAGATGTGGGCCTTCAAAATGCTTCTGTTGCAAAAGATGTTCTCTCTGGGAGGCCAGTCTGGTAGCCAGTCTGGTGATCATGCCAAGATCAAGTCACCATTACTCTCCAAGTCCCCTGCCTCCAGGCTCAACTCTGGTGCTCATCTTTCCTCACACATGATGTTTTCTGCATCTTTACCCAAGTCTGGCCCCTGCCAGCCCTGACACTGCTTGTGATCAGTGGCCTGGGTGGCAGCCACAGTCACCCCAGCCTCTTTCCTTGCTCACTTGGGTGTTAGTTTTCCCACTGTCAATAGGACACTGGCCACGAACGCTGTTCCATCCACAGGGCACAGGCCACAGGGATTCCTTCCTCACATTTCCCTCCCACCTATTAGAAATGCACACAAGGCCCAAACCTGGGTGGGCTCATGCCTTTCCAATGACAGAGATTCTCTCTGCCTCCCTGCCTCCCCTGAGTATAGGATTCCTTATACATGTGGAAGGGGGATCTGGCAGGGTGCTGCATTAGCCTGATGCTATGCTGGCTGTGGCCCCTGTGTTTCCTGTGAAACCTACAGGCACAGCTGAGCATAATTCTTAAAGGGATGGCGGCCACTCCTGCTGACTGTCCCATGCCCCTTGACTCTGCAGAGGGCTTGCAACAGGGGCTCATCCAAGTTCAACCTCCAAACTCCACCTCAGACATAAAACAGAGTCTGAAAGAGCCCAGAAGCCCGGGTCATTACAGGGTCACAGTGACCCTTTTTGTTGACGACTGCATAAACTGTAAGGTGACCACCTGACTACACAGAGGGACTCACCCTCTGTGGGGAGTGGGGAGGGACACCCTGGCCTCCTGGCCCTCCATGGCAGGCCCCCTTCCTCCCTCCCGCCCACTTCAGGCTCCCGGTTCCATGCCAGGTCGGGGTGCAAAGCACGGTGGTGCCCCCTCACAGATAAGGACACCGGCTGGGGGCTGAGGGGAGGGTGGAGCCTGTGCCTGGCCCCCCCCATGCTCGGCCAGCCATGCCCTTCAGCTCCTGAGAGTCGGGGGCCTGCATGCCACTGCCCCAAGCCACCCTCCTCTTGCCCCTACTGGTCTGTCCTGCCCTTCTAACGTGGCTGAACGGCATGGGTCAGACAGAGCAGGCCATCCTGCCCTGCCAGACTTTTGGGGTCGAGTGTTTCCCCCAGCCCAGGACTTCACCCCATGTCTTGTTTCCTATCCATTTTCCTGCGTCTGGCCCTCCTCATCCCAGAGCAGCCTTCAGAGGGCTAAGGTGGGTGGTGTCACAGGCCCTTAGCACCCGCATCTGTGCTGTCACCTGCATATGCTGCCACCAGGTGGGTGCCGAAGCCATTGTAATATGTAATAGGTGCCTCCTGCCCAGAGAGACGGATATGCCTGCCACAGGTCAGGCGCACTGATTTTCGTTCTTTTAATCTTTAAAACCCACAAGGCAGTTCACGTGTTCTAGGTGACACCATTGCTAAACTTCAGCCACAGGTCTGTTCATGAAGTGCCTGTGACGCTGAGCTTCTCAAGATGGGGCCCCTGGATAGGCTGCTCAGCGTCGTCCCCGCCCCACCCCTGCTGAGCCGGAACTCCAGGCAGGGCCCAGCCCCCTCCACCCCCAACCCCCATCCCCCCTCCCCGTTCCCCAGCCCTCCAGGTAGCTGTGGTACCATTTTTCATGATGGTTTCTCATTCACTCACTCACTCCTCAATCTCCATGTAAAGCCCCTGTCCCAATAAGTTCATGCTAGCCAGTGTGCCCCCTCTCCACCCACCCCTGTGACCACCGCCCTCTGACTTCAGACCTTTGCTATCCTGAATAAAGCCTCCTGCACCTCAGTCAGAGACTGCAGCTCCACCCCAGACCCCAGCATCAGGCTGAGAATTCAACAAGCCTCGGAGGCCCCCAGCCAACTCCCTGGCCTCACAAGGCCTTCCTGTCCGAGGCAATGAGGAAGTCTCTGTGTCTACTACCCCCGCCAGTTCCTCTCACCAGGGCCAGTGCCCTCACCATCACCATTGGAAACTGCCCCCTCTAAAATCACGGATTCAAACACTCCCCACACTGGCCACCCTTTCCACTCCTTCAACTCTCTAGGAATAGCTTCTCCTAGATGTCTCACAGACACCTCCAAACAAAGTGACGGAAATTGAGAGGAGTCAGAAACACTGTCAAGGATTTACCCAGTTTAATAGCTTGGGCAGATGGAAGCAGCCTGGGGTCTTTCATCTTCGGGGATTTGGGCAGCTGGAAGAGGTTGCTGATGAAGTCCTGCATGGCTCTGAAACTCAGGAATCCTCCCTCCTTCATCTCCTCCTCTCCAAAACTCAGGAACTCTCCCCATCCATCTCCTCCTCCTCTCCGAAACTCAGGGACCCTTCTTCTTTCTTCTCCTCCTCTCCGAAGCTAAGGAACTCTCCTTCCTTCTCCTCCTCCTCGGGTTGGGACACTTCTTCTACCTGAGACGGGGTGTCAACTTCCAGCTCCAAGATCCATCTAAGCTGTTCATCCTTTTGCAGTGCCCTCTGCACGTGTTCTGGGGTGATACGCACCCTGCGGCTGTTCTCGGCCTCCTGGCCCGCTTGCTCCAGGATGTTGGCGGTCAGGTACTCCAGAACACCAGCCAGAAAGACAGGTGTTGTTGCGCTCAGGCGCTGGGCGTACTGACCTTCTCGCAGGGAGCGCTCCACGCGGCTGACGGGAATGTGCAGCTCTGCTCTGCTGGAACGGGAACGGCGCTGTCTCCTAGGCTTACAGGAGCTGCGACTGTTTTTCTTTCCAGCCATAGTAGTTTATGGGTTTTGCCCGGATTGGCACAGCTTGTTTTTCCTGCTGGCCTGAGCGTCTCAATGTGCTAGTGCTTAACGCCGCCCACTGTACCTCGCTCCAGCCCCTCATTGGTCAGGAGTTGCCTTTGTGACAACCTCCACTTTGTGACGTCGTTGCTGTCCACTGGGCCCTGAGCAGGCCTCAGCCTAGAAAAGCCCATGAGAGGACCCTGGTCACCCTAGTAACAGGGACTTTCCGCCCACTGTACCTCGCTCCAGCCCCTCATTGGTCAGGAGTTGCCTTTGTGGCAACCTCCACTTTGTGACGTCGTTGCTGTCCACTGGGCCCTGAGCAGGCCTCAGCCTAGAAAAGCCCATGAGAGGACCCTGGTCACCCTAGTAACAGGGACTTCTTTTTAAGGGAATGCTAACTATCTACCTGATTTTAACATTCTAGCAAAAACTGTTTCAATGAAAACCTTTTCCTTGTTCGCAGGATACAACTCCAAGTTATCTATCTGATTCTAGTCTTGCATTGTCTTTAAGCTCTTTTACATCCATTTGTATGTTATAGGTAACTGAGAGACATGCTCATCCTATAGAGACCTCAACAGTAGGCTCAGTCTCCCCCCACCAATACACACAACAGTAATCAAACCAGTTTTGCCTCCATTGACATATTCATCTCAGTATTCCTTATCTGTATGCTGGTTTCTGTACTTTGGATTCTCCGTTATATTGGTTATATATGCCAACTTCCTTATGTGATAAATATTTTAATATGTTCACATTTGTGTGTCATGATTTTACAGTCTTGATAATTATCTTTACTTGTTTTGAAAGACACACTGATATGTCCAATTGATTTGCTGGCTAGAACCACGTGAACTTTGATGACAGAAGTTCACCACACACATGCAAGTTTAAAGCCTAACATGTGTTGTACTGTCTCTTCTCTGTGAATCCAATTTACCAATAGTACTTCGTTGACTCTGTTTTTATAATTTGTGTTTTCCTCTATGCTAATTTAATGTTTTATTTTTGGTTCATTTTTGTTTTGTTTTGTTTTTGGTTTATTTTATAGCCAATAAGTTACTCCCATTGTTGAAAATCATGGTTGGGAATTTAGTTTTTGGCTTTGTATTTACTTTACTTTTTAATTAAGTTTGCATAACATAAAATTTATCCATTTAATCATTTGAAGTGTACAATTCAGTGTCTGCACTACATTCATAATTATCATCCCTATCAGATTCCAGAATGTTAAGCAGTCACTCCTATTCCTATCTCCCCACAAGCCCCTGGAAAAAATTTACCTACGTTTTATCTTCATGGATTTGCCTATTGTAAGCATTTTATATAAATGGAACAACACAATATGTGGCCATTTGAAATTTGGCTTCTTGGCCGGCTGTGGTGGCTCACACCTGTAATCTCAGTACTTTGGGAGGCCGAAGCAGGGAGATCACCGGAGGTCAGGAGTTTGAGACCAGCCTGACCAATGTGGAGAAACCCTGTCTCTACTAAAAAATACAAAATTAGCCAGGCGTGGTGGCACATGCCTGTAATCCCAACTACTCAGGAGGCTGAGGCAGGAGAATTGCTTGAACCTGGGAGGTGGAGGTTATGGTGAGATGAGATGCCACTGCACTCCAGCCTGGGCAACAAGAGGGAAACTCCGTCTCAAAAAAAAAAAAAAAAAAAAAATTGATTTCCTTCATTTAGTATGTTTCAAGGTTCATTCACATTATAGTGTGTATAAGTACTTTATTCATTTTTATGGCTATAAAATAGACCATGATATGCATAAATCACATTTTAAAAATCGATTCCTTTGTTGATGGGCATCAGGGTTGTTTTCACCTTTGGGGCATTATAAGTAATGCTGCTACAAGCATTTGTGTGCAAGTTTTTATATAAACACATATCTTTGATTATCTTGTGTATATACCTAAAAGTGCATTTGCTTGGGCGTGTGAAGAGAATTTGTTTTATGATCTGACCATTTGGATATTTTCTAAATAGATTGGTAGTTTGTAGAGATCTGTTCTTTTTTGAGTGAGAGAAATCACAGAATCTGTTGTGTCAGTGTTCTGTCTGTCTGTCTATTTTTCAGCTCAAGCCAATGAAGAATTTCATACTCTCTGGGAAGGAAACAACTATTGGATGTCTGTACCAGGGGTTTTTACTGTTTTTCTGTTTACTCTTGAATCATGGCTGAAATTTGTAAAATGGAAATTAAATGCTCTATTTCTCCATTCCTGTATGTCTGCATGTCTGTAATGTGGAAACACCTTCAGTTCTGATTGTGTGAGGGTGTAAAATTTTTCTACCTCCACATTGTGCTAATATATTAGATTATTAATTATTCAAAATTAAAGGCTGAAACTTCCATCTTTTCATCTCCTTCCAAATCATCCTTGAGGCTTATTGCATCTGATACTCATGCACTTCCTGCTGGATCCTCCCTAACAATGGCTGTTTACAGCACTAAGGCCCCTTCTTCTTACTTCTCCCTCAGTCTAGATGCAACTTCTTCCCTTGCATGTCTTGTCAGTTTATCCTCTAGAAGAATGCTACACCACTCCCGCTGAGTTTTCTTTGAATGGATTCTCCCTCCACTTATTCACCTCCTGTTATATTGTCTCCTGGGCTGACTATGCTTCAACTATGAACTACTTGCCAGGTGCTCCCTTGGGCCAGTATAACCACTTACTAATGAACTTTCTATGAAGCCCTCTTCTAACCTGAATGCTTCCTCTAATATATCTCCTGCTAGGTCCTTTCCAAGGCTTGATTCTCCTTTCTACTCTGCACGTACTGATGGAATGACCCCTAGGCTGGGTCCACCCTACACCATGCAACACCAGCCATGCATCTCCACCCATGCTTATCCTCCCATGCTCCCTCCAACAATACACCTCTCCTGCCAAATTCTACTTTACAATGGATGCACCCTCCTCTATTAATATATCTCCTCTTACTTCTCTCCAAGGATAGAAAGTCTCTAAAACTCAACATTTTACTGCGTCCTCTGCTAGGCTGGTGGGACCTTTCACCAACCAACCTTCTGCTGAGTCCTATCTTAGGTGGAATGACTCTTCCACCCATACATTTTCTGCTGAGTCTTACCCTAGACTAGATGTTTTCTACACTTATGGATTTATGGCAATGTCCTCACCTCTGCTCTCTGCTCCCTCCATTCACATATTTTCTGCCTAGTGTTTTTCCCAGGCTAGATGAACACTTCATAATTCAGTTCCTGCTAGGCCCTTCACTAGACTGGTTATACTCCATTGGTGTACTTTCTGCCAGGTCCTTCCTAGGTTGGCTGCACCCATGCAGCTCTGACTGTGTCCAACTCTAAGATGGATGCTCATTTGACCTATCTACTTCCTGGTGACTGCTTCTCAAGACTGTACATTCATACATGCCCTTTAGCGTCACTCCTAAGCTAGATGTCCCCTTCACATACGTGCCTTCTGCCCTTTTCTTAAATTTGGCTGCAACCTTGACTCAGGTATTTCCTGCTAGGTCCTACTCTATACTGGCTGCTGCACTGCTCATGAGTTTATAGCCATATCTGTCCCTCTACTCACTGAATACTCCATCCATGCAACTCCTGCCAAGACTACCCCTAAGGTGGATGCTCTCTCCAGCCATGTGCTTATTCCCATATTAGTTTTTTGGGCTACATGTTTCTTCCACCTATGTACCTCTCTTTGGCTAGTTTCACTCTCCAACAAAACACCACCTGAAAACTTTTCCCCCTAGATTGAGTCTATTCTCCACCCTTGCACTGTCCGCTCAATCCTGTCTTACTCTTGCTGCACACTGCATATATAAACCCACAGATTCCCCACCTTGGTTGGATGCCTCCTTTACCATGCACATTTAGCCAATTCTTCTGGCTGTATTCTCCATATTTGCAAATCTTTTTGATTCCTCTGATAACGTGAGTGCATCCTCTACATATATAGTACCCACTGGGTCCTTGTATGGATTTGCTGCTTGCTCTATGCATGCAATTTTTACCCATTCTACCTTAGGCTGAATGCTACCTCTTCCCATGAACCCTCTGCTCCCTCCTCTGACTCACATGCTGCTGGTTTTTTAGAAAATGGAGTACTTCCACAAACCTTTAACTTCCTACTGTGTCCACCATTAGACTGTACGCTCCCTCCATGAATGTATCTTCTGCCTAATCTCCCATAGGATTTCTGAACCCTCCATACTTGAACCTACTCATGATTGTTCCACATGTGCTCATGCACTTCTTGGTGGTTCTCACTGCATATTTTATGCAGGCACTTTCTGCAGGTTTTTCCCTAGGCTTGCTTCGCTTTCCGATACTGCAACTGCTGCCATTTCCCCCATTGGCAATGAACTGCCCAGCTGATCCTACCATTGACTGAATAGTTTCTCCACACATGCATTTTTGCAACTACCTCCTTTTTGTTGGATGTTTCCTCTTCCCAATGTATACCAAAAAGTGTCTAAAACAGGTATCAATCAATTTAAAGGTTTATTTTGCCAAGGTTGAGAACACACCCAGGAAAAAAAAGACAAAAGTCACAGTAAGATCTGTGGTCCATGCTTTTTCCAAAGAGGGTATTGAAGATCTCAGTATTTAAAAGGGAAATAGGAGGCAGAAGAGAAAGAAGAATAGTTAATCCTGCATTTGTCTGGCGTTCTTTATATCTGTATTTTAGATAACAATATATAATATATATATATATATATATATTTAGATAATAATAAAATATATCTTTGTTTCAGATAATGTAAACAGAGTAGAGGAAGAAGTCAAATATGTATTTCTGTCAAGGTGGGTAGCGGGATGATTTCTAGTCTTGACTTTGTCTCATACACATGAAGATAAGCTGTTAATTCACATTGTTAGGGTGAAATTAAACAACACTCTATTTTAGAGTAAACATTCTGCGGCCCACAAGGAATTTCCTTGTAAGAAGTTTGTGAGCAAAGCTACCTGCGGAGATATATGGTCTTCTTTCTTGGCAGCTATCTGTTTAGGAACAATAGGAAGGCAGGATTTTGGATGACTCAGTTCCCAAGCTTAACTTTTCCCTTTGACATACTGAATTTGAGTTCCTGAGATATTAATTTTTTTCACACTATGCACTTCCAACCAGGCCAGATCCTTGGTTGTTTGCACCCTCCACCTGTATATCATTTTTTAATTCTTGTGCTAATATGGCTGCAGCCCACGTATACACGCCCTGACATGTTTTTAGACTGACTGAACCCTCAACTCATAAACTTCTGGTCTTGCCTCGGCTGGACGTTTCCTCCACCCATTATCTGACCACTCTGTCCTACCATAGACTGTATGTTCCTCCTCCTTTGTACCTCTTGCTGAGACCTCACTTAGTCTGGAATTTTCCTCTTAACATGAACCTCTTGGTGGATTTTACCTTCCAACCATACACATCCTATGATAGCTTGGTTATACCTTCCACCCATGCACTTCCTGATATAACCTTCCCTGTGCTAGTTTAGACCTCACCCATGCACTTTCTGCTGGTACTTCCCTAAGCTGGCTGCATTTTACACCCATGTCCTTTCATATATTGGATGACCTATCCACCATTCACTTCTTGATGATCTTCCCCGAGACTGGCTGCATTTTGCACACACACAGCTATTAAAATGCCCTGCCCTAGGCTGGCTACTCTGTGCAACAATGCACTTCCTCCTGATTCCTACCATAGGTTTGATGCCTTTGCAACCCATGGACATTTTCCCATATCCTTCTTTAAGCTGGCTTCAACTCCTTTTAATGAATCTTCTCACAAATCCTCCCCTAATCTGAATGCCTCCCACTTATGCACTTACTGCAAGAATCTCCTTTGGTGGCTTTCTCTTTTATTCATGAAAGTCATCCTAGTCCTTCCCTAGGCATGAAGCTCTTGACACTTATGCATTTTCTGCCTTGTTTTCCCCTGGGCTGCCTTCATTCCCAACCTCCTGCCAGATCCTCCCAAGGGTTGCTGCACCCATAACTCATGTACCACCAGTCATGTTCCACACATTCTGCCTGTCCCCTCAGATCATGTGCCTTCATCAGAATACTCATCTAGCTCGGATCCTTTCTACACCCATTTACCTCCCTCCATGTCCCCCCTCAGGCTAGCAGCATGCTTCATTTCTATACTTCCTGTTCCCTTCCCTATGCTGAATATAACCTCCACTCCTACACCTACTGCCTGGTCTTCTACCAGGTTAGTTTATCCCTTCACCCATGCACTACATTCTGGTCTACTATTCGGTTAGATGTTTCTTTCACCCATTAATCATGAACTTGTTTCTGTGATAGGCCAATTGTTCCTCCTTCCCTTGTGCCCATTGCCAAGATCTCACTTAGCCTGGGTGTTCACTGGTCCCATGCACCTCCTGCTGGTTTCTGACACAGGCTGGCTGCAGCCTCCAATGATGCATAACCTACTTGGTCCTACCATAGCCTGGCTGCACTTTCAATCCATGCATCTCCTGGCATAATCCCCCTATGCTGGCTGAAAACTGACCCATGCATCTGCTGCTTTTATTTCTCTAGACCGGCTGCATTTAACATCCATGCACTGCTACCATGTCTTTTTATATGTTTAATGACATTTCCACTGTTCGTTTCTTCTTTGCTTTCCTATAAGCAGACTGCATCCGCCACCCTGGCTCCTCTTGTTCTGTCCTATGGTGGGCTGGCTGTACCCTTCACAGTAATGCATCTCCTCCCGAATCCTTTTCCAGATGTGATGGCTTCTGCAACCATGCACATTCTGCTATGTCTTACTCTTACTTTAAGCCAAGCTTCCAACCCATGGTGTGCAGGCCACATGTGGCCCAGAATCACTTTGAATGAAGCCCAACACAAATTTGTAAACTTTCTTAAAACATCATTTTTGTTGCGATTTTTAAAATCTCATCAGCTATCACTAGTGTTAGTATGTTTTATATGAGCCACAAGACAATTCTACTTCTTTCAGTGTGGCCCAGAGAACCCAAAAGATTAACATCTAAGCTGACTGTTTTCACCGCAAATGTATTACCTCCCTAATCTTCCTGCATACTAAATTCTTCCTTCACTCACACACTCCCTGGAATTGTTGCCCTTTCTATTCATGAATGTTTTCCTTGTTCTTTTCTGGGCTTGAAGCTCCTTTGTACTTTGTACTTTCTGCCTGGTCTTCCATTAAGTTGACTTCACCCTTCACCCAAGCACATCTTTCCAAGTTTTTCACAAATCTAGTTTCATCATGAAGCCATGTACCACCTGCCACGTCCTTACTTTTTTAGATTGCCTCCTCTGGCCTGTATTATCTGCAGAATACTGTTATAGCCTGGATACTCCTTCCACCTGTGCAGCTTCTGCCATGTCCATTTTAGGTGAGATAACATTTATATATAAATGATTATAAATATATATAAAATTACTTTTATAATTATAATTATACATATACTTTTACCTAACCTAGGAAGTACCTTCACCTATATAATTTTTATTATAAATTGATAATTTATAATTTTATGTATTTATGGGGTACAAAGTGAGGTTATAATTTATAAATACAACGTGAAATAATTAAATCAAGCTTTTAAACATATCTATCACCTCAAATACTATCATATTTTGCTCTGAGAACATTTGAAACTTACTCTTTAATAATTTTGAAATATACAAGAGGCTACTATTAACTATATACACCATGCTGCACAATAAATCTCAAAAAAAGTTACTCTTTTTTTTAATTTAGTTAACTGATAAAGTTAGCTAAGTTAAATGTGCATACCACATTTTCCTTATCCATTCATCTGTTGATAGGCACTGTTGATGCTAAACCTCTAAGCTTGCCACTTTTCTGCCTCTTATTAATGAACAACCCAACGATTGCAGAACTGCCACTCAGTTTCTGTCCCTTCCTCATCCAGATATTTGAAACACCCCTACTCGTCCTCTATCTTTCCCGATCTATAGATAGATCCTATCTTTGAAAACATGAGGTATATTTTAGGCTGTCTATGTCATTACAGACTGTATTTGGCCATTGAAAGTTGTCCATTTAACATTAGGAGAAATACCTAATGTAGATGACAGGTTGATGGAGTGCAGCAAACCACCATGGCATGTGTGTACTTATGTAACAAACCTGCACTCCAAGTTAACTTAGACTTACACGGGTCTGGGCACTGTTTTACCTGGCTACTGGAGCTCTGGGAAGGCAGAGTTGCCCATTCATCTGATTAAAAAGGGGACTGAAACAGGGAGCTAGGCCGGGAGATTCTGGGGCAGCCCTGAATAAAATGCAGCAGCACAACAGAAACTCATAAATAAAGTTCTAATTCCCTGGGACAGAGCACCTGGGGGGAAAAAAGTGTGTGTGGGGGGGTTTATGAGTTCTGCTGCAGCAGACTTAAACGTACCTGCCCAGCAGCTCTGAATGAACAATGGAGCTCAAAGCTCAGCACTTGAGCTCCTATAAAGGACAGACTGTCTCCTAAAGGAGCTCCCTGACCCCCATATACCCAAAGCATTACCTCATAAAGGAGAGCTCACACTGACATCTGGTGGGTATCCCTCTGGAACAAAGATAGCAGAAGAAGAAACTCTCAGCAAACCTTACTGTTCTGCAGCCGCTGCAGGTGATCCCCATGCAAGCAGGGCCTGGAGTGGACCTCAGCAGTCCTACAGCAGAGGGGCCAGACTGTTAGAAGGAAAACTAAGAACCATAAAGGAATAAATTTATCATCAACAAACTGGTCATCCACTGAGAGATCCAATCTGAAAGTCAACAACTACAAAGATGACAGGTGGATAAATCCACAAAGATGAGAAGAAACCAGCGCAAAAAGGATGAAAACACCCAAAACCAGAATGCCTCTCTTCCTACAAGGGATCACAACTCCTCACCAGCAAGGGAACAAGGCTGGATGAAGAATGAGTGTAATGAATTGACAGAATCAGGCTTCAGAAGATGGGTAATAAGAAACTTCTGTGAGCTAAAAGAACATGTTCTAACCAAATGCAAAGAAACTAAGAACCTTGAAAAAAGATTTGACGAAATGCTAATGAGAATAAACAACTTAGAGAGGAACATAAGTGAATTAATGGAGCTGAAAAACACAACACGAGGACTTCGTGAAGCATACACAAGTTTCAACAGCCGAATTGACCAAGCAGAAGAAAGGATATCAGAGATCGAAGATCAATTCAATGAAGTAAAAGGAGAAGGCAAATTTAGAGAAAAAAAGAGTAAAAAGGAATCGACAAAGTCTCCAAGAAATATGGGACTATGTGACAAGACCTAATCTACGTTTGATAGGTGTACAGGAATGTGATGAAGGGAATGAATCCAAGCTGGAAAATACTCTTCAGGATATTATCCAGGAAAATTTCCCCAACCTAGCAAGGCAGGCCAATATTCAAGTCCAGGAAATACAGAGAACACCACAAAGATATTCCTCAAGAAGAGCAACCCCAAGGCACATAATCATCAGATTCACCAGGGTTGAAATGAAGGAGAAAATGCGAAGGGTAGCCAGAGAGAAAGGTCGGGTTACTCACAAAGGGAAGCCCATCAGACTCACAGCAGATCTCTCAGTGGAAACCCTGCAAGCTAGAAGAGAGTGGGTGCCAATATTCAACATCCTTAAAGAAAAGAACTTTCAACCCAGAGTTTCATATCCAGCCAAACTAAGCTTCATAAGTGTAGGAAAAATAAATTCCTTTGCGAACAAGCAAGTACTCAGAGATTTCATCAGGACCGGGTCTGCTTTACAAGAGCTCCTGAAAGAGGCACTAAACATATAAAGGGACAATGAGTACCAGCCACCCCAAAAACATACCAAATGGTAAAGAGCATCAACACAATGAAGGAACTGCCTCAACTAATGGGCAAAACAGACAGCTAGCATCAAAATGGCAGGATCAAATTCACACATAACAATATTAGCCCTAAATGTAAATGGGCTAATTGCCTCAATTGAAAGACATAGACTAGCAAATTGGATAAAAAGCCAAAACCCATAGGTGTGCTGTATCCAGGAAACCCATCTCACATGCAAGGATACACAAAGGCTCAAAATAAAGGGATGGAGGAAGATTTACCAAGAAAATGGAGAGGGAAAAAAAAAAAAAAAAAAAAAAAAAAAAAAAAAAAAAAAAAAAAAAGCAGGAGTTGCAATTCTCATCTCTGATAAAACAACCTTTAAACCAACAAAGATCAAAAGAGACAAAGAAAGACATTACATAATGGTCAAAAGATCAATGCAACAAGAAGAGCTAACTATCCTAAATATATATGGACCCAATACAGGAGCACCCAGATACATAAGGCAAGTTCTTAATGACTTACAAAGAGACTTAGACTCCCACACAATAATAGCGGGAGACTTTAACACCCCATTGTCAATATCAGACAGATCTTGCATTCGTTTGCCTTGCCTTCCCTTACCATGCTGTCCTGTTGCCTTGTCTTTTCTTTCCTTTCCTTACCATGGTTCCCATGGTGCCATGCCTTGCCTTGTTTTCTCTTGCTTTACCATGGTGCCCATGGTGCATTGCCTTACCTTGCCTTACCTTACCATGATGACCATAGTACCTTTCCTTGCCTTACCATGGTGCCCATGGTGCCTTGCCTTGCCTTGCATTACTGTGATGCCCTTGTTGTCTTGCCTTGCCTTGCTTTCCCATCGTGCCCATGGTGCCTTTCCATGTCTTACCATAACATGGTGCTCATAGTGCCTTACCTTGCTGTGCCTTGCCTTGCAGTACCATGGTTCTCATGTGCCTTGCATTGTCTTGCCTTGCGTTGTCTTACCATGTTAAGCATGGTGCCTTGCCTTGATTTGCCTTGACTTGCCTTCCCATGGTGCCCATGGTACCTTGCTGTGCCTTACCATGGTGCCAAAGGTGCAT
Source organism: Saimiri boliviensis (assembly GCF_048565385.1). NCBI lineage: Eukaryota > Metazoa > Chordata > Mammalia > Primates > Cebidae > Saimiri > Saimiri boliviensis. Next base: position 52,703,148 of record NC_133470.1, read on the forward strand.
TGCCCATGGTGCATTGCCTTGTTTTGCCTTGGCTTACCATGGTGCCCATGGTACCTTGCCTTGCCTTGACTTGGCTACCCATGGTGCCCATGGTACCTTGCCTTGCCTTGACTTGGCTACCCATGGTGCCCATGGTACCTTGCCTTGCCTTGACTTGGCTACCCATGTTTCCCATAATTCCTTGCCTTGCTTTGCCTTGCCTTGCCTTGAGTTGGTGCCCATGTTGCCTAGCCTTGCTTTACCATGGTTCACATGGTGCCTTGCCTTGTCTGCCCTTTCCATGCTGCCCAATGTGACTTGCCTTGTCTTGCCTTGGCTTACCATGCTGCCCATGATGCCTGCCTTGCCTTACAATGGTGCCCATGGTGCCATCCTTTCCTTGCCTTACTTTGCTTTGCCTACTCTTCCCTTATCATGGTGCCCATGGTGCCTTGGCTTACCTTCCTAGCATTGTTTTGCCTTACCATAGTGTTCATGGTGTCTTCCCTTGCCTTACCACAGTGCCCGTGGTGCATTTCCTTGCCTTCCTTTGATTTACTGTGATGCCCATGGCACCTTCAATTGCCTAACCATAGAGCCCATGGTGCCTTGCCTTGCTTTATCATGGTCTCCATGGTGCCTTGCCTTGTCTTCCCTTTCCATGCTGCCCATGGTGCCTTGCCTTGGCTTAAGATGGTGCCCATGCTGCCTTGCCTTGCCTTGCCTTGCCCTAACATGGTGTCCATTGTGCCATGCTTTCTTTGCCTTGCTTTGCTTTTGCTTTACCATGGTGCCCATGGTGCCTTTCATTGCCTTGCCTTGCTTTTCCATGTTGCCCATAATTCCTTCCCTTGCTTTGCCTTACCATGATGCCCATGTTACTTTGCCTTGTTTTGCTTTCCCTTACCATGTTGCCCATCGTACCTTGCCTTGTCTTGTTTTGCCTCAACCTATTACCCATGGTGCTTTGTTTTGCCTTGCCTTAACATGGTGCCCATGGTACCTTGCTGTGCCTTGACTTGCCTAGCCATGTTGCCCATGGTGCCTTTCCTTGCTGCCTTGCCTATTCTTACCATGGTGCCAATGGTGCCTAGTCTTGCCTTTCCATGGTGCCCATGATGCCCTGGCTTACCATTCTTGCCTTGCCTTACCTTACCACATTGCCCGTTGTGCCCAAAGTGACATGCCCTGCCTTACTTTGGCCTTATTTTGGCTCCCGTGGTGGCTCACTATGCCTTGCCTTACCATATTGTCCATTGTGCCTTGCCTTACATTGGTGCCCATGGTGTCTTGCCATACCTTATCATGGTGGTAATGGTGCCTTGCCGTGCCTTGCCTTGCCTTACCTTGGTGCCATGGTGCCTTGACTGCCATGCCTTGCTTTGCCTTGACTTACCATAGTGCTTATGGTGCCTTACCTTACCATGGTGTCCATGATGCCTTGACTTACTTTGCCTTGCCATGACTTATCATGATGCCCGTGGTGCCTTGTCTTGTCTTTCCATGGTGCTCATGGTGGCTTACCTTTCCTTGCCTTGCCTTACTATGGTGTCCATGGTGCCTTGCATTGTCTTGCCCTACCACAGTTCCCATGGTGCCTTACGTTGCCTTGCCTTGCCAGAACATGGTGCCCATAGTGCATAGCATTGACGTGCCTTGCTTTGCCTTACCATATCATATTTCCCATGGTGCCTTGCTTTGCTTTGCCTTACCATGGTTGCCATGGTGCCTTGACTTGAGATCACTTTTCTTGCCTTACCATGGTGTCCTTGAATTAACAATGGCGTCCATAATGCCATGCCTTGCTTTACCATGGTGTTCATGGTGCCTTTAAGTGACTCACCTTAGTGCCAATGGTGCCTTCCCATGCCTTGCCTTGCCTTAGCATCGTTTCCTGGTACACTGACTTGTCTTGCCTTGTCTTGCCTTACCATGGTGCTCATGGAACCTGGCATAAACTTGCGTTGACTTGCCTCACCATGGTGCCTGTGGTGCCTTGCCTTGCCTGATCTTACAGTGGTGCCCACGGTGACTTGCCATGCCTTACCATGGTGCCCATGGTGCCATGCCATTCCAGGTCTTGCCCTTCCCTTACCATGGTGCCCAGGGTGCCTTTCTGTCTTCCCCTTTACTACCATGAGTCCCATGGTGCCTTGACTTGCCTTAGAATGTTGCCCACGTGGTTTTGTGTGCCTTTTCTTGCCTTGCCTTACCATGGTGCCCATGGTATGTTGCTTTTCCTTACCATGGTGTCTTGCCACCCCTTGCCTTACCATGACTCCTGTGGTGCCTTGCGTTGCTTTGCTTTGCCTTACCATGGTGCCCATCATACCTGGCCTTGTCCTGCCTTTCCTCCACATGTTAGCCATGGTGCTTTGCCTTTCCTTTCCTTGCCTTGTCTTGCCTTACCATGGTGCCCACGGTGCATTGCCTTGCCTTGCTGTATCTTGTTTAATTATGGTGTCCATGGTGCCTTGCCTTGTCATGCATTACCATGGTGCCCATGGTGCATTCCCTTACCTTGCTTTGCCATACCATGGTGCCCATGGTGCCCATGCTTGCCTTGTCTCTCCTTGCTTTCCCTTACCATGGTGCCCAGGGTGCCATGACTTGCCTTGCCTTGCCATGGAGCCCATGGCACCTTTACTTGACTTGCATTGCTTGCCTATGGTGCCCATGATTCCTTGCCTTGCCTTACCATGGTGCTTATGATGTGTTTCCTTGTTTTGCTTTTCCTTACCATGGTGCCCATCATACCTTGCTATTCCTTGCCTTGCCTCATCATACTACCCATGGTGGTTTGCATTGCTTTTCCTTAACATGTTGCACGTGGTGTCTTGCCTTGTCTTTCTTTGATTTACCATGTTACTCATGGTGCATTGTTTTCTTTTGCCTTTCCTAACCATGTCACTCATGGTGACTTGCCTTGCTTTGCCTTGCCTTTACTTACAATGGTGCCATGCCCTGCCTTACAATGTTGCCTGTGGTGCATTGCCTTGCTTTGCAATGCCTTTCAATGGTGCCCATGATGCCTTGACTTGCCTTTCCTTTCCTTACCATGGTGCCTATCATGCCTTTCCTTGCCTTGCCTTCCTTGCTTAACCATGTTGTTAATCATGACTAACCTTCTTTTACCTATGGTGTGAATAATGATTGGCTTTACATTACCATGATGCCCATGGTGCCTTGATTTGCCTTGCCTTGCCTTACCATGGTGTCAATGGTGACTTGCCTTGCCTTACCATGGTGCCCATGATGCCTTGCCTTGCCTTGACTTATGGTAGTACCTATGGTGCCTTGTCTTGCCTTGCCTTCTTTCACCATGGTGCCCATTGTTCCTTACCTTACCATGGTGCCCATTGTTCCTTGCCTTACCATGGTGCACATGGTGACTTGCCTTGCCTAGCCTTACAACTTATCCCTTGGTGCCTTGCATTGCTTTACCATGGTGCCCACAGTGCCCTGCCTGGCTTTGCCTTAGCTTACCATGATGCTTATGCTTCCTTGCCTTGCTTTGCCTTGCCTTACCATGGTGTGCATGGTGCTTTGCCATTCCTTTCCTTATATTTTCTTCCCCTAAGATGGTGCCCATGGTGCCTGGCCTTGCCTTATCTTATTATGTTGCCATAATTTCATGTCTTAACTTGCCTTGGTTTATTATGGTGTCCATGGTGCCTTTCCTTGCCTTACCTTGCCTTAGCATGTTGCCCATGCTGCCTTGAATTGACTTGCCTTCCCATGATGCCCATGTTGCCTTTCCTTTACTTGCAGTACCTTCTAGGTTGCCCATGGTGCCATGCCCTGCCTTGCCTTGCTCTAATATGGTACCCATAGTACCTTGCCTTGCCTTGCCTTACTATGGTGCCTACAATGCTTTGCCTTGACTTACCTTACCTAAGCATGCTTCCCATGCTGCCTTGCCTTGCCTTACCCTGGTGCTCATGGTGCCTTGCCTTAACTTGCCTTGACTTTTATGTTGACCATGGTGCCATGCCCTGCCTTGCCTTGCCTTGCTCTAACATGGTGCCCTTGGTGCCTTTCCTTACCTTGCCTTACCTTACCATGGTACCCACAGTGCCTTGCCTTGACTTAACTTGCCTTACCATTTTGGCCATGGTGCCTTGCCTTGCCTTCCCTTAGTGACTAACATACCCTGCCTTGCCTTGCCTAGCATTAACTTGGTGACAATGTTTCCTCACCTTGCCTTGCCTTTCCATGGTGCCCAGGGTGCCTTGCCTTGCCTTGCCTTCCCATGTTGTCCCTGATGACTTCCCTTGCCTTGCCTTACCATGGTGCCCATAGCACCTTCCCTTGCCTTGTCTGGCCTTACCATGGTGACCTAGGTACTTTGCCTTTTCTTGCCTTGCCTTTCCATGGTGCCCATGGTGCCTTGTCTTTCCTTGCCTTGATTTTTCTTGAATTCCCTTGAGTAACCGTAGTTTCCATAGTGCCCTGCACTGTCTTTACTTTCCTATCAGAGTGCCCATGGTGTCTTTCCTTGCTATACTTTGCCTTGCCTTGCCTTACCATGGTGCCCATGATGATTTGCCTTGCCTTCCCTTACCAAGGTGACCATGATGTCTTCTTTTGCGATGTCCTGCCTTGCCTTACCATGTTGCCCATCTTGCCTTGGCCAGTAAGGACTTACCATGTTGCCCATAGTGCTGTGTCTTGCCTTGCCTTGCTTTTCCTTGCCTTGCCAGGGTGCCCATGGTACCCTGCCTTGCTTTGCCTTGATCTACCATGATGCCCATGGTTCCAGGCCTTCCCCTGCCTTACCTTACCATCATACCAATGGTGCCTTCCCTTGTCTTATCATGGTGAACACGGTGCCTTGCATTGCCTTGTCTTCTGTTACCTTGGTGATCATGGTGCCTTGCCTTGCCTTGACTTAGCTTACCATGGTTCACATGGTTCCTTGCCTTTTGTTGCCTTGCCCTACTATGGTGCCAACAATGCCTTGATTGCCTTGCTATGCCTTGCCTAACCATGTTGCCCATTGTACCTTGCATTGCCTTGCCTTGCATTACCATGGTGCCCATGATGCCTTGTATTGCCCTTCCTTGCCTAACCTTGCCTTGCCTTGTTTCACCATGGTGCCCATGGTCCTTTGCCTTGCATTACCATGGTGTCCATGCTGTCTTGCATTTCATGGCTTTTCCTTACCATGAGGACCATGGTGCCTTTCCTTGCTTTGCCTTAACATGGTGCCCATGGAGCAAGGCCTTCCCTTGCCTTTATATTGTGCGCATAGAATCTTGCCTTGTCTTGCCTTGACTCACCTTGGTGTTCACGTTGACTTGCTGTGCATGCCTTGCCTTCCCTTACTATGGTGCCCATGTTTCCTTGCCTTGATTTTCTTTACTATGGTTCCCATGGTGCCTTACATTGCCTTGCATTATTATGGTGCACATGATGCCTTGCATTGAGTTGCCTTGCCTTACTATGGTGCCCATGGTGCCTTACTTTGCCATGCCTTGCCTTGCGTTGCCTGTCCATGATGCCCATGGTGCCTTGCCTTGTCTTTCCTTACCATGGTGCCCATTATGTTTTCCCTGGCCTTGAATTGTCTTGTCTAACCATGGTGTCCATGGTGCTTTGCATTACCACAGTACTTATGATGCCTTTGTTTGCCTTGCCTTGCCTTTCCATTGTGCCCTTGGTGACTTGCCTTGCTTTACCATGTTGTCCATGGTGTCTTGCCTTGCCTTGCCCTACCATGGTGCCTTGCCTTGCCCTACCATGGTGCTTATGGAGCCTTGATTAGCCTTGCCTTACCATGGGACCCATGGTGCCTATCCTTGCCTTACTTTGCCTTGCCTTGTTTTACCATGGTGCCTATAGGACCTTGCCTTGCCATGCCTTGCATTAGCATGTTGCACATGGTGCCTCACATTGCCTTTTCATGCCTAACCTTGCCTTGGCTTGCTTCACCATTGTGCCAATGGTGGCTTGCCTTGCCTTGGCTTGCATTGCCATGGTGCCTGTAGAGCCTTGCATTGCCTTGCCTTGCCTTGCCTTATTATGGTGCGCCTTGTGCCTTGCCTTGTATTACCTTGCCTTCCCATGGTGTCCAAGTGCCTAGCCCTGCAGTACCTTGCCTTGCCTTAAAGTGGTTCCCATATTGTCATGCATTTCCTTGCCTTACTGGGTGCCAATAGTGCCTTGTGTTGCCTTGCCTTGCCTAACCATGGTCCCATGGTGCCTTGCCTTCCCTTTCCTTGCCTTGTGTTACCATGGTGCCCATGATGCCTTTTTTCTTAACTAGCATTGCCTTAATATTTTGCCCAATGTGCTTTGCTTTGTCTTTACTCTACTTGCTTTAACATGCTGCCCATGGTGCTTTGCCTTGCCTTGCCTTACCATGCTGCCCATGGTGCCTGGCTGAGCCTTGCCTTACCATGGTGCCAATGGTGCCTTGCCTAGCCTTGCTCTTCTAAGATGCCCATGGTGCCTTGCCTTGCCATTTATCGCCTTATCATTGTGCCCAGGATGCCTTGCCTTGCCTTTTATTGTCTTTCCATGGTGCCCATGGTGCCTTGCGTTGCCTTGTCTTATCTTACCATTGTGCCTATTGTGGTTTGCCTTACCTTACCATGGTTCTCATAGTGCCTTGCCATGCCTTGCCTTGTCTTACCATCGTTAGCACAGTAGCTTGCCTTGCCTTGCCTTGCAATGGTGCCAATGTGCCTTGTCTTGACTTGCCTTGCCATAACTTGATGCCTTTTCTTTCCTTACCTTGCCATGCTTTACCATTGTGCCCATGATGCCTTGACTTGCCTTGCCTTGCATTGCTTCACCATTGTGCCCATGGTGCTTTGCCTTGTCTTCCCCTGCCTTGCCAAGGTGCACATGGTTCCTTGCCTTGACTAAACTTGCCTTAACATGGTGCTCAAAGTGCCTTGCCTTGCCATGCCTTGCTTTTCCATGCTGCCCATGGAGCCTTGCCTTGACTTTCATTACAATGTTCCTATGGTGCCTTGCCTTTCCTTGCCTTGAGTGACCATGGTGCCCATGGTGCATTGCCTTGCCCTGCCTTGCTTTGTTTTGACTTTTCACAGTGCTCTTGGTGCCTTGCCTTGCTTTCCCTTGTTTAACCATGGTACCCATGGTGCCTACCTTGCCTTCCCTTGCATTATGATGGTGCCCATGATGCCTTGCACTGTCTTGCCTAGTTATGGTGCCCATGGTGCCTTGACTAGCCTTAGCTTGCTGTTTCATGGTATTCATGGTGCCTTGCCTTGCTGTTCCTTGCCTTGCCTTACCATGGTTCCCAATTCACCATGCTTTGCTTTGCCCTACTATGGTGCCAATGGTGCCTTGCCCTGACTTGACACCGAACCGTGGTTTCATGGTTCCTTTCCTTTCCCTTCCTTGCCTTAACATGGTAATCATGATGCCTACCCTTACCTAGCATTGCATAACATGGTCGGCATTGTGCCTTGCATTGCGTTGCCTTGCCTTGACTTAACATGGTGCCCATGGTGCATTGCTTTGCCTTTCCATACCTTGCCATAAAATGGTGCCCATGGTGTCTTGCCTTGCCTTGCTTTTCTTTCTGCTACTGTGGTGCCAATGGTGCCTTGCTTTTGTGCATTACCATGGTGCCCATGCTGCCTAGTATTGGCTTGCCTTGCCTTGCCTACCATGGTATCCATGGTGCCTTTCTTTGTTTTGCCATGCCTTACCATGTTGCCCATATTTCATTTATTATCCTTGCCTTGCCTTGCCTTACCCTGGTTCCCATGGCAAATTGCCTTAGCTTGCCTTCTTTTCCTTACCATCATTCTTAAGATATTTTGTCTTGTCTTGCCTTACCTAGGTGTCCATGGTGCCTTGTGTTGCCTCGCCTTTCCTTGCCATAGTATGGTGCACATGGAGCCTGGCTTTGCCTTGCCTTATCATGGTGGCCATGGCGACTTGTTTTGCCTTGTCTTGCCATGCTCTGCCTTGCCTTACCATGGTGCCCATGCTGCCCATGGTGTCTTGCATTCCAAGGATTTCCTTACCATTGTACCCATGGTGTCTTGGCTTTGCTTGCCATGCCTCACCATGGTGAAAATGGTGAATTGTCTTGCCTTACCATTGTGCCCATGGTGCCTTGTTGCCTTGCCTTGAGTTACCATGGTGCCCATAATGCCTTACTTTGCCTTGCTTTTCCTTACCATTGTGCCAATGGTGCCTGGCCTAACTTTGACTTACCATGGTGCCCATGGTGCCTTGCCTTGAATTACCTTACCTTAACATGGTTCTAAAAGTGCCTTGCTTTGTGTTGACTTGCCTTACCTTGCTGCCCATGCTGTTTTGCCTTGCCTTGCATTACCAATGATGATACCAATGGTGCCTTGCCTTGTTTTGGTGCACATGATGCATTGCATTGCATTGCCTTGTTTTGCCTTGCCTTACAATGATGCCCATGTTGCCCATGACATCTTACATTTCCTTGCCTTGCCTTGCATAACTGTTGTGCCCATGGTGTCTTGCCTTACCTTACCATTGTGCCAACTGGGCATGGCTTTGCCTTGCCTAGCCTTATGATTGTGCACACGATGCCTAGCTTTGCCTTGCTTTGTCTTATCTTGTTGCCCATTGTGCCTAGTCTTGCCTGGCCTTAGAAAGGTGCTCATGGTGATTTGCCTTGTCTTGTCTTACCATGGTGCCTTGCCTTGCCTTTCCATGGTGCCCATGCAGCCTTACCTTGCCTTGCCTTACCATGGAACCCATGGTGCCTTGCTTTGCCTTGCCTTGCCTTACCATGGCTTCCATGGTGTTTAGCATTGCTTTGCCTTGTCAAACCATGGTGCCCATTGTGTCTTGCCTTGCTTAGCCTTGACTTACCATGTTGCCCATGGTGTCTTACCGTCCCTTGCCTGCCCTTGCCTTGCCACACCAAAGTATATTGCATTGTCCTGCCTTGCCATACCATTGTACCCATTGTTCCCTGCCTTGCTTGTCTTATGTGGCCTAACCATGGTGCCCATGGTGCCTTGCTTTGCCTTTCCTTCGATTGCCTTATCATGGTGCCCATATTGCCTGGCCTAGCCATGCCTTGCTTTGCCTTACCATGGTGACCATGATGACTTGGCTTGCTTTGCCTTTCCTTAACACAATGCCCATAATGTCTTTCTTTGCTTTGCCTTGTCTTACCATGGTGCAAATGATGCCTTGCCTTGCCTACTCATATGAGCACCATGACTTGCCTTGCCTTGCCTTATCATTGGGCTCTTGGTACCTTGCCTTGACTTAGCATGGTGACCATGCCTTAGTGAAGTGGTCACCATGGTAAGGCAAGTGACCTTCCTTTGCCTTGGCTTACTATGAGGCCCATGGTGCTTTTCCTTTCCTTATCTTGCCTTGCCTTGATTTACCATGGTGCCCATGGTGCCTTGCTTTGCCTTGCCTTGCGTTACCATGTTGCCCATGGTGCCTTGCATTGCCTTGCCTTACCATGGTATGCATGATGACTTGCATTGCCTTACCTTCGATTGTCTTATAATTGTGGTCACAGGGTTTTGCCTTGGCATGCCTTGTCATGCTTTAGCATGGTGCCCATGTTGCTTTTACTTGCCTTGCCTAGCCATGGAACCCATGGCACCTTTCCTCGCCTTGTTTGCATTGCCTCATTTTACCATGGTGTCCAGTGTACCTTGCCTTTCCAGGGTTCCCATGTTGCCTTGCCCTGCCATGCCTTGTCTTGCATTACCATGGTTTCCATTTCGCCATGCCTTGCATACTCTTGCCTTACCCTGATGCCCATGGTATTTTGCCTTGTGTTCCCTTGCCTAACCATGCTCACATGTTGCCTAACCATGCTCACATGTTGCCTTGCCTTGCCTTACTTGTCTTGCCTTACTATGTTGCCCATAATGCCTTGATTTCTGCTGCCTTACCATGGTACCCATGGTGCCTTACCTTGCCTTACCACGTTGCCTATGGTGCCTTGCACTGACTTGCCTTACCATGGTGCCCATGGTGCCTTGCCTTGCCTTGCCTTACCACAGTGCCCATGATGTCTTGCCTTGCTTTTCCTTGCCTAAACATTGTGCCCATGGTTTCTTGCCTTGCTTTGCCTGGACTTGCCTGGCCTTAACATGGTGCCCAAGGGGCCTTGTCTTGCCTTACCTTACCATGGTACGCATGGTGACTTGCCTTGCCTTGCCTTTGATTGACTTATAATTGTGGTTATGTGGTTTTGCATTGCCTTGCCTTGTCGTGCCTTAGCATGTTGCCCATGGTGACTTTACTTGCCTTGCCTAACCATGGAGTCCATAGTGCCTTTCCTTGCCTTACTATGCCTTGCCTCGTTTGTGCCTTGCCTTGCCTGGACTTTCATTTCCATTGTGCACATGATTCCTTGCATTGCCTTGCCTTGCATTGGTATGGTGCCTTGGGGTCCTTGCCTCAATTTGCCTGACCATGGTTCCCATTTTGCCTTGCCTTGCCTTACCATGGTGTCAATGATGTCTTGCCTTGCCTTGTTTTGCCTAATGATGGCCCCATGCATTTCCTTGCCTTGACTTACCAAGGTGCCCATTATGCCTTCCATTGCCTGGCATTGCCTTAACATGGTGTCTATTGTGCCTTGCATTGCCTTTCCCTGACTGGACTTACCATGGTGCCCATGGTGCACTGTCTTGCCTTTCCATGCCTTGCCTTATGATGGTGCCCACTTGACTTGTCTTGCTTTGGCTTCATTTACCATGGTACCCATGTTGCTTTTCTTTGCCTTGCCTTACCATGGTGCTCATGGTGCCTTATCTTTCCTTGTCTTACCATGATGCCCATGGTTCCTTGCCTAACCTTGACTTGCTTTATCATGGTACCCATGATGCTTTGCTTTGCCTTGCCTAACCATGGTAACTTTTGTGACTTCCCTTACATGGCCTTACCGTTCATGGCCTCACCATGCCTCACATTTTATTTTACCTTGCCCTGCCTTACCATAGTGTACATTGTCCTTTGCTTTGCCTTGTATTGCATTACCATGGTGTCCATAGTGCCTAGGCTTGCCTTGTATTGCCTACTCATGGTGTTCATGGTGCCTCACCATGCCTTGTCTTGCCTTGAATTACTATGCTGCCCATGGTGATTTGCCTTTACTTGCCTTGCCTTACCATGGTGCCCATGGTGCCCAGTCTTAAATTGCCTAGGGTTACCATTGTGCTCATGGTGCTTTACCTTGCATTGCCTTGCCTTAATATGGTGTCCATGGTGTCATGACATGCCTTCTTTGCATTGCCGTTCCATAGTGCACATGGTGCCTTTCCTTTCCTTGCCTTACCATGGTACCCATGGTGCTTTCCTTACCAGCCTTTCTTTGCCTTAACTTACCATGGTGCCCATGCTTCCTATGGTGCTTTCCCTTGCCTTGCCTTGCCTTACCATGCTTCCCATGGAGCTTGTGTTGCCTTTCCATTTCTTTGGGTTTTTTTCATCTATCTTTCTTTTTTTTTTTTTATTGCATTTTAGGTTTGGGGGTACATGTGAAGCACATGCAAGATTGTTGCATAGGCACACACATGGCAGTGTGATTTGCTGCCTTCCTCCCCTTCAACTATATACTGCATTTCTCCCCATGCTATCTCTCCCCAACTCCCCAGCCCACACCGTCCATTCCCTATTTCCCCCCAACAGATTCCAGTATGTGATGCTTACCTCCCTGTGTCCGTGTGTTCTCCTTGTTCAACACCCACCTATGAGTGAGAACATGCGGTGTTTGATTTTCTGCTCTTGTGTCAGTTTGCTGAGAATGATGGTTTCCAGGTTCATCCATGTCTCTACAAAGGACATGAACTCATCGTTTTTGATGGCTGCATAATATGCCACGGTGTATATGTGCCACGTTTTCCCTGTCCAGTCTATCATCGATGGACATTTGGGTTGGTTCCAGTTCTTTGCTATTGTAAACAGTGCTGCAATGAACATTCATGTGCATGTGTCCTTATAGTAGAACGATTTATAATCCTTTGGATATATACCCAATACTGGGATTGCTGGGACAAATGGAATTTCCATTTCTAGGTCCTTGAGGAATCGCCACACTGTCTTCCACAATGATTGAAGTAATTTACACTCCCACCAACAGTGTAAAAGTGTTCCTATTTCTCCACATCCTCTCTAGCATCTGTTGTCTCCAGATTTTTTAATGATCACCATTCTAACTGGCATGAGATGGTATCTCAATGTAGTTTTGATTTGCATTTCTCTAATGACCAGTGATGATGAGCATTTTTCATGTTTGTTGGCCTCATGTATGCCTTCTTTTGTAAAGTGTCTGTTCATATCCTTTGCCCACTTTTGAATGGGCTTGTTTGTTTTTTTCTTGTAGATCTGTTTTAGTTCTTTGTAAATTCTGGGTATCAGCCCTTTGTCAAATAGGTAGACTGCAAAAATTTTGTCCTATTCTGTTGGTTGCCTATTCACTCTAATGACTGTTTCTTTTGCTGGGCAGAAGCTGTGGAGTTTGATTAGGTCCCATTTGTCTATTTTAGCTTTTGTTGCCAATGCTTTTGGTGTTTTGTTCATGAAGTCTTTGCCTACGCCTATGTCCTGAATGGTATTGCCTAGATTTTCTTGTAGGGTTTTTATGGTGTTAGGTCTTATGTTTAAGTCTTTAATCCACCTGGAGTTAATTTTAGTGTAAGTTGTCAGGAAGGGGTCCAGTAAGATGTCAGGAAGGGGTCCTTAAAGAGGTCCTTTACATTCCTTGTTAGTTGTATTCCTAGGTATTTTATTCTCTTTGTAGCAGTTGTGAACGGCAGTTCGTTCTTGATTTGGGTATCTTGATGTCTGTTATTGGTGTGTAGGAATGCTTGTGATTTTTGCACATGGATTTTGTATCCTGAGATTTTGCTGAGGTTGCTTATCAGTTTTAGGAGATTTTGGGCTGAGATGATGGGGTCTTCTAGATATATAATCATGTCGTCTGCAAATAGAGACAATTTGACTTCCTCCTTTCCTATTTGAATACTCTATTTCTTTTTCTTGCCTGATTGCTCTGGCTAGAACTTCCAATACTATATTGAATAGAATTGGTGACAGAGGGCATCCTTGTCTAGTGCCAGATTTCAAAGGGAATGATTCCAGTTTGTGCCCATTCAGTACGATATAAGTTGGTTTGTCATAAATAGCTTTTACTATTTTAAGATATGTTCCATCAATACATAGTTTATTGAGAGTTTTTAGCAAAAAGCATTGTTGAATTTTATCAAAGGCCTTCTCTGCATCAATTGAGATAATCATGTGGTTTTTGTCTTTGGTTCTGTTTATGTGGTGAATTATGTTTATGGACTTGTGTATGTTGAACCAGCCTTGCATCCCCAGAGTGAATCCTACTTGATCATGGTGGATAAGCTTTTTGATGTGCTGTTGCAATTGGCTTGAGAGCATTTTATTGAAAGTTTTTGCATCTATGTTCATCATGGATATTGGCCTGAAGTTTTCTTTTCTTGTTGAGTCTCTGCCTGGTTTTGGTATCAGGATGACGCTGTTCTCATAAAATGATTTGGGAAGGATTCCCTCTTTTGGGATTGTTTGCAATAGTTTCAGAAGGAATGGTACCAGCTCCTCTTTGTATATCTGGTAGAATTCAGGTGTAAACCCATCAGGACCTGGGCTTTTTTTGGTTGGTAGGCTCTTAATTGCTGCCTCAACTTCAGACTTTATGATTAGTCTATTAAGGATTTCAACTTCTTCCTGGTTTAGGCTTGGGAGGATGCAAGTGTCCAGAAATTTATCCATTTCTTCCAGGTTTACTAGTTTATGTGCATGGAATTGTTTGTAATAATCTCTGATGATGGTTTGTATTTCTGTGGAATCTGTGGTAATATCCCCTTTATCGTTTTTTATTGCATCTATTTGATTATTCTCTCATTTCTTTTTTATTAATCTGACTAGTGGTATGTCTATTTTGATGATTTTTTCAAAAAACCAGCTCCTGGATTTATGATTTTTTGAAGGGTTTTTTGTGTCTCTATCTCCTTCAGTTCTGCTCTGATCTTAGTTATTTCTTGTCTTCTGCTAGGTTTTGAGTTTTTTTATCTTGCTCCTCTAGTTCTTTCAATTTTGATGCTAGGGTGTCAATTTTAGATCTCTCCTTGCTTCTCATGTGGGCACTTATTAATATATATTTTCCTCTAGAGAATGCTTTAAATGTGTCCCAGAGATTCTGGCATGTTGTGTCTTCATTCTCATTGGTTTTGAAGAATATCTATATTTCTGCCTTCATTTCATTGTTTATCCAGTCAACATTCAAGAGCCAGTTGTTCAGTTTCCATGAAGCTATGTGGTTCTGAGTTAGTTTCTGCATTCTAAGTTCTAACTTGATTGCACTGTGGTCTGAGAGACTATTTGTTATGATTTCCATTCTTTTGCATTTGCTGAGGAGTGATTTGCTTCCAATTACGTGGTCAATCTTAGAGTAGTTGTGATGTGGTGCTGAGAAGAATGTATATTCTGTGGATTTGGGGTGGAGAGTTCTGTAAATGTCTATTAGGTTTGCTTGTTCCAGGTCTGAGTTCAAGTCCTGGATATCCTTGTCAATTTTCTGTCTTGTTGATCTGTCTGATATTGACAATGGGGTGTTAAAGTCTCCCGCTATTATTGTGTGGGAGTCTAAGTCTCTTTGTAAGTCATTAAGAACTTGCCTTATGTATCTGGGTGCTCCTGTATTGGGTCCATATATATTTAGGATAGTTAGCTCTTCTTGTTGCATTGATCTTTTGACCATTATGTAATGTCTTTCTTTGTCTCTTTTGATCTTTGTTGGTTTAAAGGTTGTTTTATCAGAGATGAGAATTGCAACTCCTGCTTTTTTTTTTTTTTTTTTTTCCCTCTCCATTTGCTTGGTAAATCTTCCTCCATCCCTTTATTTTGAGCCTTTGTGTATCCTTGCATGTGAGATGGGTTTCCTGGATACAGCACACCTATGGGTTTTGGCTTTTTATCCAATTTGCTAGTCTATGTCTTTCAATTGAGGCAATTAGCCCATTTACATTTAGGGCTAATATTGTTATGTGTGAATTTGATCCTGCCATTTTGATGCTAGCTGTCTGTTTTGCCCATTAGTTGAGGCAGTTCCTTCATTGTGTTGATGCTCTTTACCATTTGGTATGTTTTTGGGGTGGCTGGTACTCATTGTCCCTTTATATGTTTAGTGCCTCTTTCAGGAGCTCTTGTAAAGCAGACCCGGTCCTGATGAAATCTCTGAGTACTTGCTTGTTCGCAAAGGAATTTATTTTTCCTACACTTATGAAGCTTAGTTTGGCTGGATATGAAACTCTGGGTTGAAAGTTCTTTTCTTTAAGGATGTTGAATATTGGCACCCACTCTCTTCTAGCTTGCAGGGTTTCCACTGAGAGATCTGCTGTGAGTCTGATGGGCTTCCCTTTGTGAGTAACCCGACCTTTCTCTCTGGCTACCCTTCGCATTTTCTCCTTCATTTCAACCCTGGTGAATCTGATGATTATGTGCCTTGGGGTTGCTCTTCTTGAGGAATATCTTTGTGGTGTTCTCTGTATTTCCTGGACTTGAATATTGGCCTGCCTTGCTAGGTTGGGGAAATTTTCCTGGATAATATCCTGAAGAGTATTTTCCAGCTTGGATTCATTCCCTTCATCACATTCCTGTACACCTATCAAACGTAGATTAGGTCTTGTCACATAGTCCCATATTTCTTGGAGACTTTGTCGATTCCTTTTTACTCTTTTTTTCTCTAAATTTGCCTTCTCCTTTTACTTCATTGAATTGATCTTCGATCTCTGATATCCTTTCTTCTGCTTGGTCAATTCGGCTGTTGAAACTTGTGTATGCTTCACGAAGTCCTCGTGTTGTGTTTTTCAGCTCCATTAATTCACTTATGTTCCTCTCTAAGTTGTTTATTCTCATTAGCATTTCGTCAAATCTTTTTTCAAGGTTCTTAGTTTCTTTGCATTTGGTTAGAACATGTTCTTTTAGCTCACAGAAGTTTCTTATTACCCATCTTCTGAAGCCTGATTCTGTCAATTCATTACACTCATTCTTCATCCAGCCTTGTTCCCTTGCTGGTGAGGAGTTGTGATCCCTTGTAGGAAGAGAGGCATTCTGGTTTTGGGTGTTTTCATCCTTTTTGCGCTGGTTTCTTCTCATCTTTGTGGATTTATCCACCTGTCATCTTTGTAGTTGTTGACTTTCAGATTGGATCTCTCAGTGGATGACCAGTTTGTTGATGATAAATTTATTCCTTTATGGTTCTTAGTTTTCCTTCTAACAGTCTGGCCCCTCTGCTGTAGGACTGCTGAGGTCCACTCCAGGCCCTGCTTGCATGGGGATCACCTGCAGCGGCTGCAGAACAGTAAGGTTTGCTGAGAGTTTCTTCTTCTGCTATCTTTGTTCCAGAGGGATACCCACCAGATGTCAGTGTGAGCTCTCCTTTATGAGGTAATGCTTTGGGTATATGGGGGTCAGGGAGCTCCTTTAGGAGACAGTCTGTCCTTTATAGGAGCTCAAGTGCTGAGCTTTGAGCTCCATTGTTCATTCAGAGCTGCTGGGCAGGTACGTTTAAGTCTGCTGCAGCAGAACTCATAAACCCCCCCACACACACTTTTTTCCCCCCAGGTGCTCTGTCCCAGGGAATTAGAACTTTATTTATGAGTTTCTGTTGTGCTGCTGCATTTTATTCAGGGCTGCCCCAGAATCTCCCGGCCTAGCTCCCTGTTTCAGTCCCCTTTTTAATCAGATGAATGGGCAACTCTGCCTTCCCAGAGCTCCAGTAGCCAGGTAAAACAGTGCCCAGACCCGTGTAAGTCTAAGTTAACTTGGAGTGCAGGTTTGTTACATAAGTACACACATGCCATGGTGGTTTGCTGCACTCCATCAACCTGTCATCTACATTAGGTATTTCTCCTAATGTTAAATGGACAACTTTCAATGGCCAAATACAGTCTGTAATGACATAGACAGCCTAAAATATACCTCATGTTTTCAAAGATAGGATCTATCTATAGATCGGGAAAGATAGAGGACGAGTAGGGGTGTTTCAAATATCTGGATGAGGAAGGGACAGAAACTGAGTGGCAGTTCTGCAATCGTTGGGTTGTTCATTAATAAGAGGCAGAAAAGTGGCAAGCTTAGAGGTTTAGCATCAACAGTGCCTATCAACAGATGAATGGATAAGGAAAATGTGGTATGCACATTTAACTTAGCTAACTTTATCAGTTAACTAAATTAAAAAAAAGAGTAACTTTTTTTGAGATTTATTGTGCAGCATGGTGTATATAGTTAATAGTAGCCTCTTGTATATTTCAAAATTATTAAAGAGTAAGTTTCAAATGTTCTCAGAGCAAAATATGATAGTATTTGAGGTGATAGATATGTTTAAAAGCTTGATTTAATTATTTCACGTTGTATTTATAAATTATAACCTCACTTTGTACCCCATAAATACATAAAATTATAAATTATCAATTTATAATAAAAATTATATAGGTGAAGGTACTTCCTAGGTTAGGTAAAAGTATATGTATAATTATAATTATAAAAGTAATTTTATATATATTTATAATCATTTATATATAAATGTTATCTCACCTAAAATGGACATGGCAGAAGCTGCACAGGTGGAAGGAGTATCCAGGCTATAACAGTATTCTGCAGATAATACAGGCCAGAGGAGGTAATCTAAAAAAGTAAGGACGTGGCAGGTGGTACATGGCTTCATGATGAAACTAGATTTGTGAAAAACTTGGAAAGATGTGCTTGGGTGAAGGGTGAAGTCAACTTAATGGAAGACCAGGCAGAAAGTACAAAGTACAAAGGAGCTTCAAGCCCAGAAAAGAACAAGGAAAACATTCATGAATAGAAAGGGCAACAATTCCAGGGAGTGTGTGAGTGAAGGAAGAATTTAGTATGCAGGAAGATTAGGGAGGTAATACATTTGCGGTGAAAACAGTCAGCTTAGATGTTAATCTTTTGGGTTCTCTGGGCCACACTGAAAGAAGTAGAATTGTCTTGTGGCTCATATAAAACATACTAACACTAGTGATAGCTGATGAGATTTTAAAAATCGCAACAAAAATGATGTTTTAAGAAAGTTTACAAATTTGTGTTGGGCTTCATTCAAAGTGATTCTGGGCCACATGTGGCCTGCACACCATGGGTTGGAAGCTTGGCTTAAAGTAAGAGTAAGACATAGCAGAATGTGCATGGTTGCAGAAGCCATCACATCTGGAAAAGGATTCGGGAGGAGATGCATTACTGTGAAGGGTACAGCCAGCCCACCATAGGACAGAACAAGAGGAGCCAGGGTGGCGGATGCAGTCTGCTTATAGGAAAGCAAAGAAGAAACGAACAGTGGAAATGTCATTAAACATATAAAAAGACATGGTAGCAGTGCATGGATGTTAAATGCAGCCGGTCTAGAGAAATAAAAGCAGCAGATGCATGGGTCAGTTTTCAGCCAGCATAGGGGGATTATGCCAGGAGATGCATGGATTGAAAGTGCAGCCAGGCTATGGTAGGACCAAGTAGGTTATGCATCATTGGAGGCTGCAGCCAGCCTGTGTCAGAAACCAGCAGGAGGTGCATGGGACCAGTGAACACCCAGGCTAAGTGAGATCTTGGCAATGGGCACAAGGGAAGGAGGAACAATTGGCCTATCACAGAAACAAGTTCATGATTAATGGGTGAAAGAAACATCTAACCGAATAGTAGACCAGAATGTAGTGCATGGGTGAAGGGATAAACTAACCTGGTAGAAGACCAGGCAGTAGGTGTAGGAGTGGAGGTTATATTCAGCATAGGGAAGGGAACAGGAAGTATAGAAATGAAGCATGCTGCTAGCCTGAGGGGGGACATGGAGGGAGGTAAATGGGTGTAGAAAGGATCCGAGCTAGATGAGTATTCTGATGAAGGCACATGATCTGAGGGGACAGGCAGAATGTGTGGAACATGACTGGTGGTACATGAGTTATGGGTGCAGCAACCCTTGGGAGGATCTGGCAGGAGGTTGGGAATGAAGGCAGCCCAGGGGAAAACAAGGCAGAAAATGCATAAGTGTCAAGAGCTTCATGCCTAGGGAAGGACTAGGATGACTTTCATGAATAAAAGAGAAAGCCACCAAAGGAGATTCTTGCAGTAAGTGCATAAGTGGGAGGCATTCAGATTAGGGGAGGATTTGTGAGAAGATTCATTAAAAGGAGTTGAAGCCAGCTTAAAGAAGGATATGGGAAAATGTCCATGGGTTGCAAAGGCATCAAACCTATGGTAGGAATCAGGAGGAAGTGCATTGTTGCACAGAGTAGCCAGCCTAGGGCAGGGCATTTTAATAGCTGTGTGTGTGCAAAATGCAGCCAGTCTCGGGGAAGATCATCAAGAAGTGAATGGTGGATAGGTCATCCAATATATGAAAGGACATGGGTGTAAAATGCAGCCAGCTTAGGGAAGTACCAGCAGAAAGTGCATGGGTGAGGTCTAAACTAGCACAGGGAAGGTTATATCAGGAAGTGCATGGGTGGAAGGTATAACCAAGCTATCATAGGATGTGTATGGTTGGAAGGTAAAATCCACCAAGAGGTTCATGTTAAGAGGAAAATTCCAGACTAAGTGAGGTCTCAGCAAGAGGTACAAAGGAGGAGGAACATACAGTCTATGGTAGGACAGAGTGGTCAGATAATGGGTGGAGGAAACGTCCAGCCGAGGCAAGACCAGAAGTTTATGAGTTGAGGGTTCAGTCAGTCTAAAAACATGTCAGGGCGTGTATACGTGGGCTGCAGCCATATTAGCACAAGAATTAAAAAATGATATACAGGTGGAGGGTGCAAACAACCAAGGATCTGGCCTGGTTGGAAGTGCATAGTGTGAAAAAAATTAATATCTCAGGAACTCAAATTCAGTATGTCAAAGGGAAAAGTTAAGCTTGGGAACTGAGTCATCCAAAATCCTGCCTTCCTATTGTTCCTAAACAGATAGCTGCCAAGAAAGAAGACCATATATCTCCGCAGGTAGCTTTGCTCACAAACTTCTTACAAGGAAATTCCTTGTGGGCCGCAGAATGTTTACTCTAAAATAGAGTGTTGTTTAATTTCACCCTAACAATGTGAATTAACAGCTTATCTTCATGTGTATGAGACAAAGTCAAGACTAGAAATCATCCCGCTACCCACCTTGACAGAAATACATATTTGACTTCTTCCTCTACTCTGTTTACATTATCTGAAACAAAGATATATTTTATTATTATCTAAATATATATATATATATATATATTATATATTGTTATCTAAAATACAGATATAAAGAACGCCAGACAAATGCAGGATTAACTATTCTTCTTTCTCTTCTGCCTCCTATTTCCCTTTTAAATACTGAGATCTTCAATACCCTCTTTGGAAAAAGCATGGACCACAGATCTTACTGTGACTTTTGTCTTTTTTTTCCTGGGTGTGTTCTCAACCTTGGCAAAATAAACCTTTAAATTGATTGATACCTGTTTTAGACACTTTTTGGTATACATTGGGAAGAGGAAACATCCAACAAAAAGGAGGTAGTTGCAAAAATGCATGTGTGGAGAAACTATTCAGTCAATGGTAGGATCAGCTGGGCAGTTCATTGCCAATGGGGGAAATGGCAGCAGTTGCAGTATCGGAAAGCGAAGCAAGCCTAGGGAAAAACCTGCAGAAAGTGCCTGCATAAAATATGCAGTGAGAACCACCAAGAAGTGCATGAGCACATGTGGAACAATCATGAGTAGGTTCAAGTATGGAGGGTTCAGAAATCCTATGGGAGATTAGGCAGAAGATACATTCATGGAGGGAGCGTACAGTCTAATGGTGGACACAGTAGGAAGTTAAAGGTTTGTGGAAGTACTCCATTTTCTAAAAAACCAGCAGCATGTGAGTCAGAGGAGGGAGCAGAGGGTTCATGGGAAGAGGTAGCATTCAGCCTAAGGTAGAATGGGTAAAAATTGCATGCATAGAGCAAGCAGCAAATCCATACAAGGACCCAGTGGGTACTATATATGTAGAGGATGCACTCACGTTATCAGAGGAATCAAAAAGATTTGCAAATATGGAGAATACAGCCAGAAGAATTGGCTAAATGTGCATGGTAAAGGAGGCATCCAACCAAGGTGGGGAATCTGTGGGTTTATATATGCAGTGTGCAGCAAGAGTAAGACAGGATTGAGCGGACAGTGCAAGGGTGGAGAATAGACTCAATCTAGGGGGAAAAGTTTTCAGGTGGTGTTTTGTTGGAGAGTGAAACTAGCCAAAGAGAGGTACATAGGTGGAAGAAACATGTAGCCCAAAAAACTAATATGGGAATAAGCACATGGCTGGAGAGAGCATCCACCTTAGGGGTAGTCTTGGCAGGAGTTGCATGGATGGAGTATTCAGTGAGTAGAGGGACAGATATGGCTATAAACTCATGAGCAGTGCAGCAGCCAGTATAGAGTAGGACCTAGCAGGAAATACCTGAGTCAAGGTTGCAGCCAAATTTAAGAAAAGGGCAGAAGGCACGTATGTGAAGGGGACATCTAGCTTAGGAGTGACGCTAAAGGGCATGTATGAATGTACAGTCTTGAGAAGCAGTCACCAGGAAGTAGATAGGTCAAATGAGCATCCATCTTAGAGTTGGACACAGTCAGAGCTGCATGGGTGCAGCCAACCTAGGAAGGACCTGGCAGAAAGTACACCAATGGAGTATAACCAGTCTAGTGAAGGGCCTAGCAGGAACTGAATTATGAAGTGTTCATCTAGCCTGGGAAAAACACTAGGCAGAAAATATGTGAATGGAGGGAGCAGAGAGCAGAGGTGAGGACATTGCCATAAATCCATAAGTGTAGAAAACATCTAGTCTAGGGTAAGACTCAGCAGAAAATGTATGGGTGGAAGAGTCATTCCACCTAAGATAGGACTCAGCAGAAGGTTGGTTGGTGAAAGGTCCCACCAGCCTAGCAGAGGACGCAGTAAAATGTTGAGTTTTAGAGACTTTCTATCCTTGGAGAGAAGTAAGAGGAGATATATTAATAGAGGAGGGTGCATCCATTGTAAAGTAGAATTTGGCAGGAGAGGTGTATTGTTGGAGGGAGCATGGGAGGATAAGCATGGGTGGAGATGCATGGCTGGTGTTGCATGGTGTAGGGTGGACCCAGCCTAGGGGTCATTCCATCAGTACGTGCAGAGTAGAAAGGAGAATCAAGCCTTGGAAAGGACCTAGCAGGAGATATATTAGAGGAAGCATTCAGGTTAGAAGAGGGCTTCATAGAAAGTTCATTAGTAAGTGGTTATACTGGCCCAAGGGAGCACCTGGCAAGTAGTTCATAGTTGAAGCATAGTCAGCCCAGGAGACAATATAACAGGAGGTGAATAAGTGGAGGGAGAATCCATTCAAAGAAAACTCAGCGGGAGTGGTGTAGCATTCTTCTAGAGGATAAACTGACAAGACATGCAAGGGAAGAAGTTGCATCTAGACTGAGGGAGAAGTAAGAAGAAGGGGCCTTAGTGCTGTAAACAGCCATTGTTAGGGAGGATCCAGCAGGAAGTGCATGAGTATCAGATGCAATAAGCCTCAAGGATGATTTGGAAGGAGATGAAAAGATGGAAGTTTCAGCCTTTAATTTTGAATAATTAATAATCTAATATATTAGCACAATGTGGAGGTAGAAAAATTTTACACCCTCACACAATCAGAACTGAAGGTGTTTCCACATTACAGACATGCAGACATACAGGAATGGAGAAATAGAGCATTTAATTTCCATTTTACAAATTTCAGCCATGATTCAAGAGTAAACAGAAAAACAGTAAAAACCCCTGGTACAGACATCCAATAGTTGTTTCCTTCCCAGAGAGTATGAAATTCTTCATTGGCTTGAGCTGAAAAATAGACAGACAGACAGAACACTGACACAACAGATTCTGTGATTTCTCTCACTCAAAAAAGAACAGATCTCTACAAACTACCAATCTATTTAGAAAATATCCAAATGGTCAGATCATAAAACAAATTCTCTTCACACGCCCAAGCAAATGCACTTTTAGGTATATACACAAGATAATCAAAGATATGTGTTTATATAAAAACTTGCACACAAATGCTTGTAGCAGCATTACTTATAATGCCCCAAAGGTGAAAACAACCCTGATGCCCATCAACAAAGGAATCGATTTTTAAAATGTGATTTATGCATATCATGGTCTATTTTATAGCCATAAAAATGAATAAAGTACTTATACACACTATAATGTGAATGAACCTTGAAACATACTAAATGAAGGAAATCAATTTTTTTTTTTTTTTTTTTTTTGAGACGGAGTTTCCCTCTTGTTGCCCAGGCTGGAGTGCAGTGGCATCTCATCTCACCATAACCTCCACCTCCCAGGTTCAAGCAATTCTCCTGCCTCAGCCTCCTGAGTAGTTGGGATTACAGGCATGTGCCACCACGCCTGGCTAATTTTGTATTTTTTAGTAGAGACAGGGTTTCTCCACATTGGTCAGGCTGGTCTCAAACTCCTGACCTCCGGTGATCTCCCTGCTTCGGCCTCCCAAAGTACTGAGATTACAGGTGTGAGCCACCACAGCCGGCCAAGAAGCCAAATTTCAAATGGCCACATATTGTGTTGTTCCATTTATATAAAATGCTTACAATAGGCAAATCCATGAAGATAAAACGTAGGTAAATTTTTTCCAGGGGCTTGTGGGGAGATAGGAATAGGAGTGACTGCTTAACATTCTGGAATCTGATAGGGATGATAATTATGAATGTAGTGCAGACACTGAATTGTACACTTCAAATGATTAAATGGATAAATTTTATGTTATGCAAACTTAATTAAAAAGTAAAGTAAATACAAAGCCAAAAACTAAATTCCCAACCATGATTTTCAACAATGGGAGTAACTTATTGGCTATAAAATAAACCAAAAACAAAACAAAACAAAAATGAACCAAAAATAAAACATTAAATTAGCATAGAGGAAAACACAAATTATAAAAACAGAGTCAACGAAGTACTATTGGTAAATTGGATTCACAGAGAAGAGACAGTACAACACATGTTAGGCTTTAAACTTGCATGTGTGTGGTGAACTTCTGTCATCAAAGTTCACGTGGTTCTAGCCAGCAAATCAATTGGACATATCAGTGTGTCTTTCAAAACAAGTAAAGATAATTATCAAGACTGTAAAATCATGACACACAAATGTGAACATATTAAAATATTTATCACATAAGGAAGTTGGCATATATAACCAATATAACGGAGAATCCAAAGTACAGAAACCAGCATACAGATAAGGAATACTGAGATGAATATGTCAATGGAGGCAAAACTGGTTTGATTACTGTTGTGTGTATTGGTGGGGGGAGACTGAGCCTACTGTTGAGGTCTCTATAGGATGAGCATGTCTCTCAGTTACCTATAACATACAAATGGATGTAAAAGAGCTTAAAGACAATGCAAGACTAGAATCAGATAGATAACTTGGAGTTGTATCCTGCGAACAAGGAAAAGGTTTTCATTGAAACAGTTTTTGCTAGAATGTTAAAATCAGGTAGATAGTTAGCATTCCCTTAAAAAGAAGTCCCTGTTACTAGGGTGACCAGGGTCCTCTCATGGGCTTTTCTAGGCTGAGGCCTGCTCAGGGCCCAGTGGACAGCAACGACGTCACAAAGTGGAGGTTGTCACAAAGGCAACTCCTGACCAATGAGGGGCTGGAGCGAGGTACAGTGGGCGGAAAGTCCCTGTTACTAGGGTGACCAGGGTCCTCTCATGGGCTTTTCTAGGCTGAGGCCTGCTCAGGGCCCAGTGGACAGCAACGACGTCACAAAGTGGAGGTTGTCACAAAGGCAACTCCTGACCAATGAGGGGCTGGAGCGAGGTACAGTGGGCGGCGTTAAGCACTAGCACATTGAGACGCTCAGGCCAGCAGGAAAAACAAGCTGTGCCAATCCGGGCAAAACCCATAAACTACTATGGCTGGAAAGAAAAACAGTCGCAGCTCCTGTAAGCCTAGGAGACAGCGCCGTTCCCGTTCCAGCAGAGCAGAGCTGCACATTCCCGTCAGCCGCGTGGAGCGCTCCCTGCGAGAAGGTCAGTACGCCCAGCGCCTGAGCGCAACAACACCTGTCTTTCTGGCTGGTGTTCTGGAGTACCTGACCGCCAACATCCTGGAGCAAGCGGGCCAGGAGGCCGAGAACAGCCGCAGGGTGCGTATCACCCCAGAACACGTGCAGAGGGCACTGCAAAAGGATGAACAGCTTAGATGGATCTTGGAGCTGGAAGTTGACACCCCGTCTCAGGTAGAAGAAGTGTCCCAACCCGAGGAGGAGGAGAAGGAAGGAGAGTTCCTTAGCTTCGGAGAGGAGGAGAAGAAAGAAGAAGGGTCCCTGAGTTTCGGAGAGGAGGAGGAGATGGATGGGGAGAGTTCCTGAGTTTTGGAGAGGAGGAGATGAAGGAGGGAGGATTCCTGAGTTTCAGAGCCATGCAGGACTTCATCAGCAACCTCTTCCAGCTGCCCAAATCCCCGAAGATGAAAGACCCCAGGCTGCTTCCATCTGCCCAAGCTATTAAACTGGGTAAATCCTTGACAGTGTTTCTGACTCCTCTCAATTTCCGTCACTTTGTTTGGAGGTGTCTGTGAGACATCTAGGAGAAGCTATTCCTAGAGAGTTGAAGGAGTGGAAAGGGTGGCCAGTGTGGGGAGTGTTTGAATCCGTGATTTTAGAGGGGGCAGTTTCCAATGGTGATGGTGAGGGCACTGGCCCTGGTGAGAGGAACTGGCGGGGGTAGTAGACACAGAGACTTCCTCATTGCCTCGGACAGGAAGGCCTTGTGAGGCCAGGGAGTTGGCTGGGGGCCTCCGAGGCTTGTTGAATTCTCAGCCTGATGCTGGGGTCTGGGGTGGAGCTGCAGTCTCTGACTGAGGTGCAGGAGGCTTTATTCAGGATAGCAAAGGTCTGAAGTCAGAGGGCGGTGGTCACAGGGGTGGGTGGAGAGGGGGCACACTGGCTAGCATGAACTTATTGGGACAGGGGCTTTACATGGAGATTGAGGAGTGAGTGAGTGAATGAGAAACCATCATGAAAAATGGTACCACAGCTACCTGGAGGGCTGGGGAACGGGGAGGGGGGATGGGGGTTGGGGGTGGAGGGGGCTGGGCCCTGCCTGGAGTTCCGGCTCAGCAGGGGTGGGGCGGGGACGACGCTGAGCAGCCTATCCAGGGGCCCCATCTTGAGAAGCTCAGCGTCACAGGCACTTCATGAACAGACCTGTGGCTGAAGTTTAGCAATGGTGTCACCTAGAACACGTGAACTGCCTTGTGGGTTTTAAAGATTAAAAGAACGAAAATCAGTGCGCCTGACCTGTGGCAGGCATATCCGTCTCTCTGGGCAGGAGGCACCTATTACATATTACAATGGCTTCGGCACCCACCTGGTGGCAGCATATGCAGGTGACAGCACAGATGCGGGTGCTAAGGGCCTGTGACACCACCCACCTTAGCCCTCTGAAGGCTGCTCTGGGATGAGGAGGGCCAGACGCAGGAAAATGGATAGGAAACAAGACATGGGGTGAAGTCCTGGGCTGGGGGAAACACTCGACCCCAAAAGTCTGGCAGGGCAGGATGGCCTGCTCTGTCTGACCCATGCCGTTCAGCCACGTTAGAAGGGCAGGACAGACCAGTAGGGGCAAGAGGAGGGTGGCTTGGGGCAGTGGCATGCAGGCCCCCGACTCTCAGGAGCTGAAGGGCATGGCTGGCCGAGCATGGGGGGGGCCAGGCACAGGCTCCACCCTCCCCTCAGCCCCCAGCCGGTGTCCTTATCTGTGAGGGGGCACCACCGTGCTTTGCACCCCGACCTGGCATGGAACCGGGAGCCTGAAGTGGGCGGGAGGGAGGAAGGGGGCCTGCCATGGAGGGCCAGGAGGCCAGGGTGTCCCTCCCCACTCCCCACAGAGGGTGAGTCCCTCTGTGTAGTCAGGTGGTCACCTTACAGTTTATGCAGTCGTCAACAAAAAGGGTCACTGTGACCCTGTAATGACCCGGGCTTCTGGGCTCTTTCAGACTCTGTTTTATGTCTGAGGTGGAGTTTGGAGGTTGAACTTGGATGAGCCCCTGTTGCAAGCCCTCTGCAGAGTCAAGGGGCATGGGACAGTCAGCAGGAGTGGCCGCCATCCCTTTAAGAATTATGCTCAGCTGTGCCTGTAGGTTTCACAGGAAACACAGGGGCCACAGCCAGCATAGCATCAGGCTAATGCAGCACCCTGCCAGATCCCCCTTCCACATGTATAAGGAATCCTATACTCAGGGGAGGCAGGGAGGCAGAGAGAATCTCTGTCATTGGAAAGGCATGAGCCCACCCAGGTTTGGGCCTTGTGTGCATTTCTAATAGGTGGGAGGGAAATGTGAGGAAGGAATCCCTGTGGCCTGTGCCCTGTGGATGGAACAGCGTTCGTGGCCAGTGTCCTATTGACAGTGGGAAAACTAACACCCAAGTGAGCAAGGAAAGAGGCTGGGGTGACTGTGGCTGCCACCCAGGCCACTGATCACAAGCAGTGTCAGGGCTGGCAGGGGCCAGACTTGGGTAAAGATGCAGAAAACATCATGTGTGAGGAAAGATGAGCACCAGAGTTGAGCCTGGAGGCAGGGGACTTGGAGAGTAATGGTGACTTGATCTTGGCATGATCACCAGACTGGCTACCAGACTGGCCTCCCAGAGAGAACATCTTTTGCAACAGAAGCATTTTGAAGGCCCACATCTCCTGGTCCTTGTATGTGACAGATATTGCACATGCGTTCTGAGGTAGATGGCAGGACTCTTTATTTATTTTTTGACACGGAGTTTTGCTCTTGTTGCCCAGGCTGTAATGCAATGGCGCGATCTCTGCTCACCACAGCCTCTACCTCCTGGGTTCAAGTTATTCTCCTTTCTCAGCCTCCTGAATATCTGGGATTACAGGCATGCGCTACCATGCCCGGCTAGTTTTGTAGTTTTAGTAGAGACGGGATTTCTCTATGTTGGTCAGGCTGGTCTCAAACTGCCAAACTCAGGTGATCTGCTTGCCTTGGCCTCCCAAAGTGCTGGGATTACAGGTGTGAAAGACTCTTCACAAAGGTCTTTGGAACCCCAAAATAGGATTCAAGTAAAAGAAAATATCAGCTACATTATTTTCCTGAGGCGCAGATTACAAACTGCTAAGTCACATACCTAAGCTGAACAACAGTTTTGCTAATCTGACACAGACATTACTAGTATCCATTTTTACAGATGTGGCCACCAAGATTCAAAGATGTCAATTAGCTCGCTCAAAGTCACATGGTGAGTATGTATAGTACAGTGGGAGCAAGAGTCCAGCCTTCCTTACCTATTGTTTTGCTCTTTCCTCTATTCTGTACTGAGAAATGAGCCTTGAGGGAAAAAAAACTTAATGTTTTCCTCTAGAAAACAGAAACTAGTCTTCAGTACTAAGATGTTAGGGTCTATTGGATATCTAGCAAAGCATCTAAATAACTTGTTCTCAATTACCTTCATTTCTGTTTCATTTGGTGAAGGCTGGGTAGGCTACGTTTAAGAAAAACTAATTGTATGAAACTACTTCTCAACTAAGGTGTTTTTGAGGACTGCCTCTGTTCACTGTCATGGTCTTAAAGGTGATTATGTGTCATCAGAAGCTTCTGTTAGCTGAAGTGTGTACCAAAGAGACTGTTCTTCAAAGTACTAGTACTGGGGGGTACTGCCTTTTTCCTCAAAGCCGTCAAATTGTCTTCTGTCATCAAAGACAAGAATTCTCATTTTTATCTGGTTGCAGAGCCTTTTGGGAAGCATCAGAGTAAAGCGAAAAAAAATTATCTGGAGATGACAAGCTTTAACAGCTTATTAGTAATAACAACAAATAAACTTAAATATTTTAATACAGTGCTATACATAAATTGAAAGAACAAATCTTTGTGAGATTCCAGGAATTACATGGAAAACCACAAGGAGAGTTTTAAATGTTAGAGATACTGTGAAAGTTTAGTTCTTTATATCATTTTTTTTATAGAGAACTTAATTTGGAAATGTAAAATTAAAAAGTTGACTGGAGATTTATGCATTTGAGATGGGAAGAATTCAACAGTAGGTATGTGGGTAGAGAAAACATCCAGACTAGGTGTAAACTCGTTGGGAAGTCCATAGGTAGATGGTGCAGCTAGCCTAAAGGACGGATTAGTAATTAGTGCATGGTTGGAGGTTGTAGCCAGTCTAAGAGGAGCATACCAGGAAGTGCATAGTTAAAGGGATCCTCCAGCCTTGGGAAGGATATAGCAAGAAATATATGAGTGAAAATATTGTATAGTTTAGGGAAAAATTCAGCAGGAGATGCAGGTTTGGTGGAAGGAGTATATGGGAGGACTTGATGAGAAATCCATGGGTCAAGTGAGCACCCAACCCAGAGAAGAACATTGGAAGAGATGTACAGGTAGAAAAAATATCCAGCTTAGAAAAAAACAAAACAACAACAACAAAAAAAAAACAAAAAACAAACAAACAAACAAAAAAAAACACTTCAGCAGGAAGTGTGTAAACTTAGAAGAGAGTTGTGCATTTGGTGCTATAGGTTGAGGTTGCAGCATGCCTAGAAGAGAAATTATCAGATGGTATGTCAGTGGAGGGAGAATCCATGGTGGAAAAGGTCTTGGGAGAGAGTGCATTATTGGAGGACACAGCAAATCTAGAGGAATTTCTGGAAGAAGGTATATTGTTGGAAGGGGCATCCAGCCAAGGAAAGGACTCTGAAGCAGTTTCACTAGTGGAAAGTGCATACGGTCCAAGAAAAAGGTTTATAGGTAGAGGCAAAAGGTTTATAGGTGGAGAATGTAGCCAGTTTAAGTAAGACATAACTGGTGGCACATGGGGAGAGTGGGTACCAAGGATGGGGGGAAGAATGTGCAAGTGTATCACGGATATATGGAACATTCAGCCCAGATGAGGACCCAGAAGAGGTTTTATGAGAAAGGATGGAGTCATTCTAGGGAGTCTTCTGAGGAGGTTATTGTGTAGAGGTAGCAATCAGCCTAAAAAATAAATCAAAATGATCTTCATGGATGAATAATGCAGCCAATATACGGGAGGGATTCAGCAAGTCGTGAATGGGTCAAGATAGCATCTAGCCCATGAGAAGAGTAAGCAGGAGGTATGTGGTGATGGGAGTACACAGTCTAGGAGAAAAACACACAGGAGATGTATGAATGGAGAATGCAACCAGCCTATAGAGGGACTCAATATCAGATTCAGTAGTGGTGAGTACAGCTGGCTTTAGGGAAAGCCCAGCAGTACTTCAGGAATGGAGGAAGCATTCACAGGAAAGAAAGAACTTCCAACAAGTAAATATTTGGATGAAAAATTATAAAGCCCTCCTAAGAGAACTCATAGTAGAAGGATCACCCAGTGAAGGGAGGAACCTACGTTAGGTGTGTGGTTGAAGCAAGTGGAAACCCTAGGGAATGACATGACAAGTAGTGGAGGGATGATTGGAGGGATGTAGCCCAAACAGGAAAGTAATTAGCTGACGGGGCAAAGATGAATGATACAAGCCTGTTGCATGATCTGACAGACAGTAAATGGCTAGAGGGCGAAGTCAGCCTGTGGCATTGCATGGCAAGAAGTGTGTAGATGGAAAGTGTAGGAAGGCAATGAGAGGCTACCCAGACTGTTGATGGTTAGAGTATTCATCAGATCTAGGGGTGGACTTGGCAAGAGGAAATTGATGGAGTGTACATCAAGTCTAGAAGAGAACATAGTAGAGAGTGGATAAATGAAATTTGCATTGGGCCTAGGGTGGGATCTAGCAGGAAGTTCAGGGGTGGAGTTAACATCCAGCATTAGGTAAGACTTGGGAGAAGGGGCATTAATAGGTAATACAGACAGCTTGAGGAGGAAATGGCATAGAGTGCATAGATTGAGAGTATAGCCAGTTTATGTGAGTAATTTGCGAAAGTTACATTCATTTACAGAGCATCCAGACTAAAGGAAAGCTTAGCAGAAGATACATGGGAGGGTAGGGGAGAATCTCACAGAAAGTGTATGGCCAGCAGCAACATCCTTTTTCTCTCTCTGCTTCTCCTTGTGAGTGACCCTGTGTGGCTCTGTGTGACATGTCATGCCTCTTGTCCTCAGGGGAACTGTGAGTAATAAAGACTTCTTTCAAAGGCAGTTGTCTTCATGTCTACCATCTTGCCATATCTACTTATAATAAAACATATCTTGAGTACATTTTTAAACAATTTTTATATTGAGCAGGGTGGTTTGGTGGTTGATGAGGATGATATGCCTTTAGACTGCTCTTGGCTTACTAACTGAATCCAACAAAGAGTAAATACCGTCTGGAATAGCACTGCTGGCTTATATTTTAGCAGCTGCCACATAGTATTGTGACTGTCAGGTACTGCTCTGATTCTCCAATCTAAATTATGGTAGAGCTCAAAAAGCTGAGTCCTCCCTGAGCAACTGTCCTTAGAGTGCTGCAGTCAGGATAAAGAAGTCTCCAATTGACTTCTTATATATTTACAATGTCTCCAGAAGTGCCTATGGTAACTGGCTATTGTACTATGTGAAGGTTGTCTAGAAGGGCCAATAGTGTGAAATAGTGTATCGCCAGACCAAAAGAGCTGATTTTAGAAACAAGCATGAGAACAAATCAGGCAGTGCCACAGTTGCCCTCATGGAGGTAGACTCGAACCCTGTGGAGACTGACTGGGACACCTTAGAACAGGAGACCGCCACCTATAGGCAGGGCCACAACACCAAAATACTGCCATGAGTAGTCAATGACCAAAGGATAAAAATCACTTGCAGGATCTGCACATGTACCCCAGAATTTAAAGTATAAATACATACATACATACATACATACATACATACATACACTATAAAAAAAACCACTGGGAAGAGGAGTGAATAGGAAAACAAGGCAGAGACAGAGTTGGGACCTTTTCCTAATAATATGAAGTTAGCACCTGTTGAGACACTATAGAACTCTAAAACATCATCCCCAGACAAACATATGTATTAGCAAATTAGAGACATGGGTATCTCTCATGGAAAAA
This sequence comes from Saimiri boliviensis, assembly GCF_048565385.1. NCBI lineage: Eukaryota > Metazoa > Chordata > Mammalia > Primates > Cebidae > Saimiri > Saimiri boliviensis. The sequence goes on from NC_133470.1 coordinate 52,735,184, forward strand.
AATAATCCCAGCACTCTGGGAGGCTGAAGTGGGAGGATCACTTAAGGCCAGGAGTTTGAGACCAGGCTGGATAGCATAGTGAGACCCTATCTCTACAAAAAAAAAAAAAAAAAAAAAAAAAAAAAAGCCCATGGTTATTGGATGTTGAATTGAATTTCCTTGTTTTTTTTTTTTTTTTTTTTTTTAAAGCCTGAATAAGCCTGGCGTGGTGGCTCACCCCTGTAATCCCAGCACTTTGGGAGGCCTAGGCAGGTGGATCAACTGACTTGAGGAGTTTGAGATCAGCTTGGCCAATGTGGTGAAACCCCATCTCTACCAAAAATACAAAAATTAGCTGGGTGTGGTGGCTCAGGCCTGTAATACCAGCTACTCAGCAGGCTGAGGCAGGAGAATCTCTTGAACCTGGGAGGCAGAGGTTGCAGTGAGCCAAAATCGCATTTTGCACTCCAGCTTAGCCAACAAGAGCAAAACTTCTCCCCCCCCACAAAAAAAGGCTGAATAATATTCCACTCTTTTTATATGCTATATTTTCTTTATCCATTCATCCACAGTGGACATTTGGGTTGCTTCCACATCTTACATATTGTGCATAATGCTGCAGTGAATATGAACATGCCAGTATCTCTTAGAGATTCTGTTTGAATTGTTTTGAATATATGCTCAGGAGTAGGATTGCTGGACTGTATGGGAATTCTATTTTCATGAGGAATTTCCAAGTAGTTACACCATTTTACACACTCAGTAGAGGACAAGGGTTGGAATTTCTTCACATCCTCACCAAAACTTACTGTTTTCTGTTTGTTTTTAATAGTGACAGTTCTAATGAGTGTGTGGTGACAGCTTATTGTGGTTTTGATTTGCATTCCTCTAATAATTTGTGATGATGTGCATCTTTTCATACGTCTTCTTTTGAAACATGTTTATTCAATGTTATGTCTTCTTTTTTAATGTTCTTTTTTAAGGAACCATCTTTGGATTCCTGTGATAAGAGACACATTTATATCAAAAAGCCATAGTGTGGTGGTAGTTAGGGACAAAAGGGCTTGAGAAAAACAAGACACAGTTGGTAATATCAAAGTGATTTTTAAAGCATAAACTATTCAACACCTGAAAGTTCATGGTATGCCTTATTTTATCAACAATAAAATATATACAGCAAAACTAAGAAATTCAAGGAGAAACTAGAAAGTATAGAGTTGTTGTGGAAGAGTGAGACCTTCTTTGTCATCAGTTCTGTGAAAGACAGATTGTATAAACCAAAAAAACAGTAGAATTGTTAAGTGGAGCAGACAGAAACAGACCAAACTCCACGAACAGGGTCACGTCGTTTTTTCAAGTGGGACCAGATGAGAATGATCTCATGTTTTCTCACTCCTTAGAAGGTGGCAGTTAGTTATTTCATCACTGAGTGTTGATACAGTAGGGTGACACACTGACCATAAGCTCTTCTCTCCAAAAACTTTGTTGAATTATAATTTTACAGAACAATTTATGGCCACATTTGACTTTTAACACTAGAAATGTATAATATTAACACTAGAAAATTATAACGTTGAGTTTAAATTCTTATTTTGTAACCAGTGTTTGCAACTAATCCATGCTGTTGTTGAACTTTTGTTCTATGATTTAAATTGCCAAAATAGAATTTTGATTTCTAAAAACATTCCCAATATTGAATAAGCTTGCTTATTATATATGCTTTTAAATAGATTATGTTAAATTATTGTTATATATGATTTTGCTTGTCTAACTGAAAATCACTGATTTAGGGCCTCATGCAGCAAACCAAAGCAAAATAAGACTTGAATAGTGGTTGTTTTACTTAAGAAAACATATTTCATTTCAAAGCATTTGGGATCACCTGTGTACTGTGTGATAATGGTGTTGTAGGATAATTGAATCCGAGTAAGACAAAGTTCTCCTCCAGAGCCTTATCTTTTCATAGAATCAGACAAATATAACAATAATTCTTAAGATAAGTAGACTAATAAATATTATTATAGAAGCATAAAACTTATTTAATTTGGAGACAGAGTCTCATTCTGTCACCCAGTCTGGAGTGCAGTGGTGCAATCTTGGCTCACTGCCACCTCCACCTACTGGGTTCAAGCAATTCTTGTGGATCAGCCTCTCAAGTAGCTGAGATTACAGGCACATGCCACCACACCCATCTATTTTCTTTTCTTTTTTTGTATTTTTAGTAGAGATGGGGTTTCACCATGTTGTCCAGACTGGTCTCAAACTCCTGACCTCAAGTGATCTGCCCGCCTCAGCCTCCCAAAATGCTGGGAGTGCAGCCATCACGCCCAGTCTTAGAAGCATAAACTTTAGAATAAAGTTATTTTACTGTTTCCTATTCTAGCCTTTACTCCAAGGAAACAAAAAATGTTGTCTTATTGTCTGTCAATGTTATTTTATTGCTTTGGTCAGTGGGGCAAATGTTGACATTTATTAATATGAAAAGTTCTTATAAACAAGATTTTAATAGAAGGTTTATCATAAAGATTGTAGAAATACTCAAGATTCACATTCATCATAAAATTGAAGGTATAATTTTTATTATTGCTTTGGCTTAGAATTCTGATATATCAGATGTTAAGGACAACTTGGAAAAACTTGGCTCCATGTCATTGCTACAAATGTGTTTTTTGAAGAATACTTTCTAGGTTTTGTTATAAAACTACCCAAACATCTTGGTTCAGTTTCCTGGGGAGAAAATGGTCATGTCATTTTGCAAATGACAGAAACAGAATTAATACAAGTAAACAAGACTTTCTCTTGGTCCATTTTTGTTAGGGATAAAGATGTACAGTTTTAGGTTATTTGAATGTTTCTTCTGTGTCAGAGGAATTTTATGTAACAGTTGGAAGCTCTTTTAAAGGCAGATGTGATTACTCTTACCAGAATGAGTTGCTGTCTAAGACAGTGGAAAAATACTTTTTTTTTTTTTTTTTTTTTTTTTTTGATTACTGGGTCTTACTCTGTCACCCAGGCCAAAGGGCACTGGCACCATTGTTGACAATCTCAACCTCTCAGGCTCAAATGATCTTCCCGCCTCAACCTCCAGAGTAGTTGGGACTGCAGAGGGCACCACTATGCCCGGCTAATTTTTTAATTTTTTTTGTAAAAGTGGGGGATCTTCCTATGTTGCCCAGTTCTTGAACTTGTCTTGAACTCCTAAGCTCAAGGGATTCACCCACCTCAGCCCCCTCAAAGTGCGGGGCTTACCTGGCCTCTAGGTGCTGTCTAAATTTTGTTCAGCAATGAACTTTTGGGCCCTAGGATTCAGCCTGTCTACCTCAGCTGGTATAGTGCTGACTGTTGTAGAATATGAAGGGGTATGCCTCTCCAATCACTGTTATCATAAGTGGTCTGCATCCCATTCCTTGGACAACTGTCCTGAAGTCCTGCCTATGGCTGTCACTGTCAGTTGCAGGCTGGGTTTGCTGTAGAGGTTATCCAGTAATGGATATTTATGTGCACATGGACCAGGGCTGTTCTGTAAAGGTCAAATTTATATGATAATAAAGAATGTCTCTTTGACAGAATTATATTTTAATTTGTTGTACTTGAAGAAAACATAAGTGTGGACAGAGTAAGAACTGCTGTGGATTCTTTAGAAATTATGTGATTTCCATGGTTTCCTGCTTCCAAATGAAGTGCCTTCCTCTGCATCTGTGAGTGGCTGTAGTGTATCCAGGTCTCGTCCCGTCCACACTCTGCTAGCAAGGTCTGTGTCTTGGTCATAAGAAATGGTTGAATAAGTTTACAAAATCCCAGAAAAGTGAAGTGTGACATTTTTTGTTAGGTTTATGAGCCAGGAGGCAAAAATTGAGGACTGCTATGGAGATTGAGATTCAGTATTTTTATTGTCATTTGCAAATAAAATATGAATAAGATGTGAAAATCGAGTAGTTAAGTGGGCCTGACATACTACCTTTTTCTAGTGTCTCAAGGTTATAAGATTCTTAAACATGGTTCCATCTGCTATAATGTGAAGATTCTTGAAGAAAAGCAATAAAAAAAAAGACATTGGGTCTTATATCTAGGGTCCAGGAACCAGAATAGTCCTGAGAGACTTAATGGAAATGAAAGAACAGTTCTAACTAGCTCACAGGCTTCTTTTCCTTCCTCCATCATTTATGAGTACAGATAAGCTATTCGATTTTTTTTCATAAGGGGATGGAATTTGTTTAAAGCATTTAGTTTTTCTTGATATCCCACATTTGTTCAGTTTAATTATAAAAGTAAAATCTCATTAACATAAATTCCATTATAAAGAAGGACTTGGTGTTTAACAGATGTTTCAGAGAAGAAAATGCGATGGTGATTCTCTATAATTCTGTGTCACAAATAATCCCACACAACAGGTTCTTTCTCTGACTGGCCATGTGACAGCCATTCTAAACAAGGAGCATTGGCATGTAAGTTCTCAGCGCCAGTTGTAAAGGGAGCTGTGGTGTGCCTTTGTCCTGGTGTGGCTTCTTGGTCTTGCAGTCTCCGTTCTGACTTAGATGCTCCCACTCTCTTCACTTCTCAATCACCCTCCAGGGAGAAGTAGCCAGAGAGGATGTTTTTCAAGATGTCCAGCTTTTCCTTCTACTTGCAGGGTCATGAAAGTGAAAATTCAGTGTCCAATTTTTGTTACTTGCAATACCTGTAGTCTGAGAATGTTACTTCTAGCAGTTATCTTCATTTTGTTCATTTTTATTAATGTAGAAAATTATCAAACTCATACAGAAATTGAGAGTAGAGTGAACACCCATATGCCCCTGTCCTTGGTTCTCCAGCTATTAACAGCTTGCTGTATTTTTTTATCCCTCCTCCCCTCTCTTACTTTTTTCTTTCTCTCTTTCTTTTTTCTTCTGTCTCTTCTCTTTTGTCAGATCATGTAACACTTCACTAACATACACCACTCCACTCCTAGATCCTTTGGGGCATACTAATGCTCCTTGCAATGAAGGTGCCTTTAGAAGAAGGGTGTTCTTCTCACAGCAAGAGTACTCTTAGCCATACATGAAATGATCAGCATTAATTCCATGACATCCCATCCCCCCAAAAAAGTCTAGGTAACTCTGAACCACCATGCCCAACTAAATTTTTGTATTTTTTTTTTTTTTTTTTTTTTTTTTAGATACAGGGTTTTGCCATGCTGATCAGGCTCCCAAACTGCTGGGATTACAGGCATGAGCCACCACACCTAGGCAAGATCCCTTTACATTTGTTAAAAATTATCAAGGACCAACTGGGTGCAGTAGCTCATGCCTGTACTCCCAGCAATTTGGGAGGCTGAGGTGGGTGGATCACTTGAGCCCAGGAGTTTGAGACCAGCCTGATCAACATGGCAAAACCCTGTCTCTACAAAAAAGTTTCCCAGCATTCTGGGGAGCCGAGGCAGGTGGCTCAGTTGAGCCCAGGATTTTGAAACCAGCCTGGCCAACATGGAGAAACCCTGCCTATACTAAAAATACAAAAATTCACTGGGCGTGGTGGCACATGCCTGTAATCCCAGCTACTTTGAAGCTGAGGCAGGAGAATCGCTTGAACCTGGATGTGGAGGTTGCAGTGAGCCAAGATTGTGCCACAGCACTCCAGCCTGGGTGACAGAGTAAGACTCTGTCTCAAAAAAAAAAAAAAAAAAATTATCAAAGACCTACACACATTTTTTATTTATGTAGGTTATATCTATTGTTATTTACAGTATGAAATTTTAAATGTATTAATTTTTAAATACTAAACCCACTACATGTTGCATAAGTTTTATGTTTCTCATAATAATGTTTATTTTCTACAATAAAAACATTTTAGGGCCCAAGCACGGTGGTTCACGCCTGTAATCCCAGCACTTTGGGAAGCCGAGACAGGTGGATCACGAGGTCAGGAGTTAGAGACCAGCCTGGCCAACATGGCAAAAACCTGTGTCTACTAAAAATACAAAAATTAGCCAGGCGGGATGGTGGGTGCCTGTAATCCCAGCTACTCAGGAGGCTGAGGCAGGAGAATTGCTTGAACCTGGGAGGCTGAATTTGCAGTGAGCTGAAATTGTACCATTGCACTCCAGCCTGGGCGACAGAAAGAGACTCTGTCTCCAAAAAAAAAATTTGGTGAGGCCAGGCTTGATGGCTCACGCCTGTCATCCCAACATTTGGGAGGTGAAAACAGGAGGATCAACAGGAGTTTGAAACCAGCCGTGGTGACATAGTGAAACTGTGTGTACAAAAAATTTTAATATCAGCTGGGTGTGGTCGCATGCACCTATAGTCTCAGCCACTCAAGGGTCTGAGATGGGAAGATTTCCTGAGCCTGGAAGATTGAGGCTGCAGTATACCATGATCACGCCACTGCAGTCCAGCCTGGGTGACAGGGTGAGACCCTGTCTTTAAAAAAACAAAACAACAACAACAACAACAACAACAACAACAACAAAACTTTTAGTGAGAAGAGTGGCATTGTTTTTATTTTTGCAAGTCTCGTTTATGTCTGGCTTAAAGACATTAAATCCAGTTGGATTCTCATCTGGTTTGGCGTTCAGTCTGTCAAATATGCTGTTCTGATTTAAGTTAATGAGGAAAACTCTTCACACAGGTATGTAGCTGGAAAAAGGAGGAGAATTTTAGTAGTCTTTTTAGCTACTTGTGGCTGTTCTTTGATACTACCCCCAATTTGAACAAGTGGTAGTTTCTTAAAGGTTAATTGCAATGTGGAATCTGAAATCATATCAGTGAACTCTATACTATTTCGTTAAAATCCATTGGTCTACTTGCACTCATGCTCATACATGATTTTGCAACATATTTGGAAAATACTGGTTCACTGAGTCACACAGATATTTCAAATGTCACATTTCATGTACAAATAATCACTCATCATATCTCATCTGGAAAAATCTCTTTTACACTTGTGACCGAAATGGATGAAAACATCTTAGTAGTATAATAAATGTACTGTGACCTCTCAGATCCTCTAGAGGGAACCCGTAGAGGTCTCTGGATCATTCTTGGAGAACCACCAGATGGAACTTCTAAATACCCTATATCCCAGATTCAAGCTCATGGATTTTTTAACTTTTGCCCCATTTGCTTTATCATTCTTTATGTGCATGTGTGTAGACACGCCCACGCACTCAGAGTCATCTGAGAGTAAATTGTAGATGTTCCCCTTTAATTTGTCTCAGTATATATTTCCTTCAAATCATGGTTTTGTTTTTCCCTGGGGGCATTTGGCAATGTTTAGAGACAGTTTTGGTTGTGGCAATGAGAGGTAAGGGGTGTTTCTTGTATCAAGAGGCCAGAGGTACTGCTAAAAATCCTAAAATGTACAGAACAGCCCCCCCTCCCCCAAAGAAACTTACCCTGCCCAAAATGTCAGTCATACTGAGATTGAAAAACCCTGCCTTAAGAGTATTCTCTGACATGACCACAGTACAGTTTTCAAAATCAAGAAACTTAATACTGATTTAATATCTAATGCACAGTTTATATTCACATTTTGGGTATTATCCCAATAACCTTTGAACCACACCCCACCCAAACCACACCCCCACCTGGGTACAAGCTCACATGTTGTACTGTCGTGGGTTTTGTTTGCTTGCTTGTTTTAAGACGGGTTCTCAGGCCAGGCACAGTGGCTCACACCTGTAGTCCCAGCACTTTGGATGGCTGAGGCAGGTGGATCATATGAGGTCAGGAGTTCAAGACCAGCTTGGCCAACATGGTGAAACTCCACCTCTGCTAAAAACACAAAAAATTAGCTGGGCATAGTGGCAGGCACCTGTCATTACAGCTGCTCGGGAGGGTGAAGCAGGAGAATTGCTTGAACCCGAAAGGCAGAGGTTGCATGAGCCGAGATTGTGTCATTGCACTCCAGCCTGTGCAACAAGAGTGAAATTTTATCTCAAACAACAAAAAAAGATGAGTTCTCACTTTGTCACCCAGAATATGGTGCAGTGGCATGATCTCGGCTCACTGCAACCTCTGCCTCCTGGGCTCAAGTGATCCTCCCACCTTAGCCTCCCAACTATCTGAGACTACAGGCATGTGCTATGGCTCCTGGCTTATTTATTTATTTATTTTGTATTTTTTATACAGACGGGTTGTTGTCTTTAGTCTCCTTTAAGAGTGCAGGCGAGCTATTTTGTAGAATGCCCTTAGTTTTGTGTCATGTATTTTTGACATGAATACCAGAAAAGCAGTGTTTTGCTTCTCACTTCATTGTATTAGAAGGCGTATCTGGAGCCAGGCATGGTACCTCATGCCAGCAATCCCAGCATTTTGGGAGGCTGAAGCTGGAGGATCATTTGAGACCAGGAGTTTGAGACCAGCCTGGGCAAATAATGAGGCCCCGTCTGTACAAAAACTTTAAAAATTAGCCAGGTGTGGTGATGCATGCCTGTGGCCCCAACTACTTAGGAGGCTGAGGTGGGAGGATCATCTGAGCTCAGGAAATTGAATCTGTAAGTAAGCCATGATTACACAATTGTACTTCAGCCTGGGTGACAGAATAATGACACCATCTTTTAAATTTTAAAGTCAGCTTATAATCCTTGGGGAAGTGTCTTTTTTGCACCATTGTTATGATTCAGACAGGATTCTTTCATGATTTTTCTTTTAATTTTTAGAGATGCGGTCTCACTCTGTCACCTAGGCTGGAATGCATTGGCTCAGTCATACCTCACTGCAGCCTCAGATCCCTGGGTTCAAGTGATCCTCCCACCTCAGCTTCTCGAGCAACTGGGGCTGCAGGTGTGAGCCAGTGTGTCTGGCAAATAAAAATAATAATAATTAGATAATACCTACTGTTGTTGAGGACATGAGGAAATGCATTTTCTTTCACATCCTGCTATTAGGAGTGAAAAACAATGCAACTGCAATCATAGCTCCCTGCAGCTTCAAGCTGCTGGCCTCAAGCTGTGCTCTCACCTCAGCCCCCACAAAGTATCCTCCCATGACTTCGATCAGGATTGTTTTGAATAAAATATATTCCTTAAAAATGAATAGAAAAGGAAGATGATTTTTTTTTGGTGGCGGGGGGGGGGGGGGGAGATGGAGTATTCCTCTGTCACCCAGGCAAGAGTGCAGTGGTGCAATCTTGGCTCACTACAACCTCTGCCTCCTGAATTCAGGCAGTTCTCCTGCCTTAGCCTCCTGAGTAGCTGGGACTACAGGTGCCTGCCAGAATGTCTAGCTAATTTTTGTAGTTTTAGTAGAGATGGGGTTTCACCACGTTGACCAGGCTGGTCTTGAACTACTGTTATCAGATGATCGGCCCGCCTCCGCCTCCCAAAGTGCTAGGATTACAGGCATGAGCTACTGTGCCCAGTTGATAATATTTTTTAAAGAGGTTGGTAAAATATGCTGGAGCTAGCACACACTCCCCCCAAGCCAGAAGTCAAGGATTTTAGACCATTTTCTTTTTCCAATGCCAATTTATGACAATTCTGAATCTGTCTCTCAAATTGTTTCAAAAAATGACTGATATATACTTTGGAAATTCTAATGTAACCAGTTAATCGACTTTGTTGTTGTTTTGAGACGAGTCTCGCTCTGTCACCCAGGTTGGAGTGCAGTGGCACAATCTTGGCTCACAATCTCTGCCTCTGGGTTCAAGCGATTCTCCTGCCTCGGTCTCCCACGTAGCTGGGATTACAGGTTCCCACCACCATGCTTGGCTAATTCTTTTTGTATTTTTAGTAGAGAGAGGGTTTCGCCATGTTGGCCAGGCTATTCTCAAACTCCTGACCTCAAGTGATCTGCCCACCTCAGCCTCCCAAAGTCCTGGGATTGTAGGTGTGAGCCACCACACCCGGCCTCATTCTCCTTTCTTTAGTGCTCACTCTGAATTGCTGTCTTGCTAATTTTAACTTGCATTAATATCACTTTTTCTTTTTTCATTTTGAGATGGAGTCTTGCTCTGTCACCCAGGCTGGAGTTCAGTGGCCCTATCTCGGCTAACTGCAACCTCCACCTCCTGGGTTCAAGCAATTTTTCTGCCTCAGCCTTCTAAGTAGCTGGGACTACTGGCACACACCACCATGCCCAGCTCATTTTTGTATTTTTTGTTTGTTTGTACAAAGTGATTTATTTAAAAAGAGAGAGAGAGAGAGAGAGAGAGAGAGAGAGAGAGAGAGAGAGAAGAAAGAGAGAGAAATAAACAGTTAACTCTCACAATGAGTGAGAGAATCCAGAAAGAGGAAAGCAGCTTCCACACTGAGTGGAAGGGAATAGAGAGAGATGGAGCTTGGGAGGGGAAGACAGGCTTCCACAAAGGGAGTGTTCGTGGAAGGGGACTCCAGAGGGAAAATCCTGGATAGAGAAAAACAGCTTCCATGAGCAGGAGAGTGTTTGTGGAAGGGGATCCAAACATGGAGTCCCTCATTTTTGTATTTTTAATAGAGACAGGGTTTCACCATGCTGACCAGGCTGTTCTCGAACTCCTGACCTCATGATCTGCCCACCTCAGGCTTTCAAAGTAATGGGATTATAGGTGTGAGCCACTGCACCCAGCCTAAGGTCACATTTTTAGGTTTCAGGAAGTCTAGGACCCCGTAAAAAAAATACATAAAAAATTAATCTTGTCACTTGATAATTTTTAAAGTCAGTTTTATTGAAGAATAATTTACATAGACTAAAATTCACTTTTTAGTTGTGTGGGCCTCTGAGTTTTAACAAATATAAACTGCCATGTAACCACCACCACATTGAGTCTCACTCTGTTGCCTAGGCTAGAATGCAGTGGCACGATCTCAGCTCACAACCTCCACCTCCCAGATTCAAGCAATTCTCCTGCCTCAGCCTCCCAAATAGCTGAGATTATAGGTGCACACCATCTCGCCCAGCTAATTTTTAGTATTTAGTAGAGATGGGTTTTTGCCATGTTGTCCATGATGGTCTAGAACGCTTGACGTCATGATCCACCCGCCTCCAAAAGCAATGGGATTAGAGGCGTGAGCCACCAAGCCTTCCAGCCAGCTTTTTTATTAATAACATTTTTCCCTAACTGGGTCTATTGTTTGTTCTTTATCCCTGAAACTTAACGATTTTCCCAGACTGTGTGTTGTTGTTGATGTTTTCTTATTAATTTTTCTCAATCCCAGTGAACCCACTCTATTTCCCACCTCCACCATCTTTGTGTAACCTAAGGAAACTTTTCTCCCATTGTAATTTTGATTATTCGCTCTAACCATTTTGCTCTGTCTTCCTGTGGGGATGCCTAGAGTTAGAATCCCTAGATGCTCTCCATCCCCATTGTCTTCTCTTACAGAAATCCATCATTTTCTTCCATATTCTTAAAATTTTTCTCATGTTTATCTTCTGTATTGTTAATGTACTCTTCTGCATCAAGCCTACTCTTGCTGCTTCAACCTTGCTTTTACTTTGGTTGTTGCGAGGTTTGTTCATTTGTTTTGAGACAGAGTCTAGCTCTGTCGCCCAGGCTGGAGTGCGGTGGTGAGATCTCGGCTCACTGCAACCTCCACCTCCCATGTTCAAGCAATTCTCCTGCCTCAGCCTCCCCAGTAGCTGGGACTACAGGTGCACGCCGACACGCCTGGCTAATTTTTTGTATTTTAGTAGAGATGAGGTTTGTTTGTTTGAGATGGAGCCTCTCTCTGTTGTTAGGCTGGAGTGCAATGGCATGATCTCGGCTCACTGCAACCTCCAACTCCCTGGTTCAAGTGATTCTCCAGCTTCAACCTCCCAAGTGGCTGCGATTACAGGCACACGGCACCACATCCAGCTAATTTTTATATTTTTATTAGAGATTGGGTTTCACCATGTTGGCCAGGATGGTCTTGATCTCTTAACCTCATGATCTGCCTGCCTCGCCCCCTACAAAGTTCTGGGATTACAGATGTGAGCCACTGCACCCGGCCAGTTATTTTGGTTTTAATTTCATGGCACTCCATTTATCCTGATCTGCTTTTTTTCTTGTTGTTGTTGTTGTTGTTGTTGTTGTTGTTTTTAATATTCAATGTTCTCTTTTGAATAAGAATTTGGTATTTTTCTAAAATTGGGTCCTGCTTCATGGGCTAAATATATTTTGAAGGAGTAAATTTTGGCTGTAGCAGTTTATTCCTTTTCTCTCCTTTTCTCATCCTTTTTCCCTCACAGGATATTTTGTTTGTTTCTTTGTTTTAGAGACAGGGTATTGCTGTGTTGCCCAGGCTGGTCTTGAATTCTTGGCCCCAAGTTGTTGGGGATTACAGGCATGAGCCACCACACCAGCTTCCACTAGAGGGAAAATGAACAAACAAACAAACAAAAACAAAACTTTGTCTATTCTCCTGTGAGACTAACTGATCTTTGTTGATGTCTGGAAGTCAAGAGTTGATGGTTTTAAAGATGGACGTGTTGGAAAAAGAAGATATAGGATCTGCTGCTCTTCCTTCTTCTTCCAAAGATGACAGGGAAATGGTTCAGAGGCAGTGGCTGGCTCCATTGTCTGTCTCGTTGTCTTAGTTTTTCTTGATATCCACCTGCTTCAGGACTCTAAATTTTGTTTTTTCAACTTCTGTTGTTTGTGACTGTTTCTGAGCCTGGTGTATCTGCTTCGTTTTCTTTGCATCTCAATGTTTTGGTTTTATTGATTTCATCTTTGCACTTCTTTTTCAGTTTCAGCTCTGTCAACATTTCTGCCCATCTGTACCAATCTGAGTCTGTCTCTGAATGCAAATGTGTGTCTCAAGTGTTTCAACCCACCACCCCCTAATCCCTTACTCTGCTTTGTTTTTCGTTTTTCTTTCTTTCTTTCTTTTTTTTTTTTTTTTTTTGAGATCCCTACCACCCCCTAATCCCTTACTCTGCTTTGTTTTTCTTTTTTCTTTCTTTCTTTTTTTTTTTTTTTTTTTGGAGATCGAGTCTTGCTCTGTTGCCCAGCCTGGAGTGCAGTCATGCGGCTCATGGCAACCTCCTCCTCTCAGGTTCAAGTGGTTCTCCTCCCTCAGCCTCCTGCATAGCCGGGATTACCGGTGCCCACTATCAGGCCTGGCTAATTTTTGTATTACTATTTTTTCTTTTTCCGAGTCGGAGTCTTGCTGTGTTGCCCAGGCTGGAGTGCAGTGGTGTGATGTCGGCTCACTGCAACCTCCGCCTCCCGGGTTCAAGCAATTCTCCTGCCTCAGTCTCCCGGGTAGCTGGGATGACAGGCGCCTACCACTGTGCCCAGCTAATTTTTATATTTTTAGTAGACGCGGAGTTTCACCATGTTGGCCAAGCTGGTCTTGAACTCCTGATCTCGTCATCTGCCCGCCTCGGCCTCCCAAAGAGCTGGGATGACAAGCCCCAGCCGCGAAGAACCAATCTGCTGCTTGGCTCCGCCCCGGCACCCGCCTCCGCTGCGCTGGGCTCACGATCTGCTACACCGCTGCCCGCCAGTCAGTCTTGCAGGCAGGCAGTCGGTTGGAGTCTCCTGGGGTCTTCAGCTCTCCGGCGCGGTGTCTTCCTTCCTTCTCCGTGACAGCTGCGGCAGCTGCACTGAAGGCGGCACAGTCCCTTCGAGAGGGACGGCAGGAGCTGAAAGGCGGTGCAGAGTTTGGAGCCCAGTGCGGCGACCCGGCAGGCAACATGGCGGCGGCGGAGGCGGAGGCGGCGGCGGCGGCTGTGGGGGCGCGAGGCGGAGATGGTCCACGGGTTAGTGTTCGCTGTGGGACCGCACAACACCAACCGCTGGTACATCCTGGGGGGCGCCTATGGCACCGCGTAGTGTGGTGCGTGTCCGCGCCTGGGCTCCTGGTCCCCCCATTTCCTCGGGGGAGAGGACACAGCTCCTGGGCGTAGAGGACACAGCCTAGGTCTCGCCCGTGCCTCGGACTCAGGTACCCGGCGACCTTGAACCCGGACTTCAATGTGGTCTGCGCGCCGAGGCTCGCGGGGGCGTTGAGGTTTAGGTGTATTTCCGGCACTTCCCCGGCGAGCGGTCGCTTGGGAAGGGGCACAGGATGTGGCGCGGGGCGCGGAGGTCAGGACCTGGGGACCCCCGCCCCGGTTGCAGCTCGGCCTTTCAAGTCTAGACCCTGGGGAAGGTAATGGGAGTGCCCCCACCCATCGCACCCATAATGCTAGCATTATGATCTTCTTTTTTTTGATTTTCGATTGTAAAACTGGTGCTTGTCGGTGTTGGCAGCCGAGGTCCTGAAAGCGGTTTGCCTCCAGGTGTGTGCAGAACACCGAAATAATCATTTTTTTCCCTCCTCGCCTCTGTTTACAGTGAACGGCTTTGATTTAATATCCTCAGCGATGCTAATCGCCGGCTCCGCACAGGTTTTCTAAAATGCGTTACTGACACCAGTGTTGGTGGAATCTTTCTGTCTTGAAGGTTTTGCTTTTAAGTGGATGTTAGTATTGTACTGTTGGCGTTTCAGCAAGGATAAACCAGCATCACTCTTGCTTTATTAAAGATCCGTTTGGAGTTGGGCCTAATTTGACTTTTTTTTTTAGCTCCCAAGTGAGCTTTTTTACCAGCATAAATGCTGCCAGATGTTTTCGCCCAATTGCTATGGACTTTCCTGTTAATGATTTAGTGGTCAGTATGTATGCAACCTTAATGGAGTTCTTGCAGAATCACATGTAGGCTCCCTCATCTTGATTTAGGTCCCTTAGAAAAGTGAAATGTTGGTGACGGTATTGTTTTTATTAGAGCAAACTAGCTGTATGTAGCATTTCGTGCTGGTGAAGACTTGTGGAAGTGGATTCCCTTAAATCTGAATCTTGTGAATGTGTGTTTTGTGTTGACTGAAGGAAGTAAACTAATGTATTGAGCACTTTGTGGCAGGTACTGGGCTACACACATTATTTCATTTTATTTGAACAGCCACACTGAAAGAGGAAAAGATGGCGTTATTTCTTTTTTCAGGTGAGAAAGTTATTTCAAGGTGAAGCTAATTCCTTAGGTCATAGAACTAAAGTGATTCTTAAGTTTGTAGACTGAGATTCTACTTCACACACCACAACTCTTTCCAACTGTTTTTAGAAAAACACCCTGCTTTCCTTGGTATAATTAATAATTGTAGAATTTTGTGCATTGCAATGTATAAATTAAATTATAAAGTCTGTTTCAGAAATGTATTCTAATTTCAATCCTAATTTTGGAAATGCCATAGAAGGCATATTTTACCAAGTATTGTAGCTAGATAGAAAGATTACTTAAAATTGTTTTTTAAAGAACTTTACTTGAACCTTTAATATTTTCACTTTCTTTGGGAGCAAAATGAGGCATACCACTGCGAAAATTAATATGAACTCACAGGCTTAGGAGCCAGGGGAGAATTTAAATTAGGTGGAGCCTAAAAGAAATAAGGCCCTAAAAAGTAATGAAGAGATAATAGCATCATCTCTCTACCATACATCTCATTCCTGTTGCACTCACTGGTAATTGTGCCAATGAACCTGTCTCATTATGAGAGGCTCAGAATTTCCCATCACATCCTTTGGCCTTTTAACAAGATTAACTTTAAAAAACCCTTTTACGTTTAGGACATGTCAATTGAAAAGATACCCCCATCTGGTAAGATTTCCCCTATCTGATAAAGTTTTTTAATAGTCTGAACAGCCGGGTTCGGTGGCTCAAGCCTGTAATCCCAGCACTTTGGGAGGCCGAGGCGGGTGGATCACGAGGTCGAGAGATCAAGACCATCCTGGTCAACATGGTGAAACCCCGTCTCTACTAAAAATACAAAAAATTAGCTGGGCATGGTGGCACGTGCCTGTAATCCCAGCTACTCAGGAGGCTGAGGCAGGAGAATTGCCTGAACCCAGGAGGCGTAGGTTGCGGTGAGCCGAGATGGCGCCATTGCACTCCAGCCTGGTTAACAAGAGCGAAACTCCGTCTCAAAAAAAAAAAAAAAAAAAAAAAAATAGTCTGACAACTATTTCTTTCACTGCTGTAGGCTTATTTGAGCTTCCGACTCTCCATTTGAAATGCTAAATCCTCTTATTTTGATTTTCCTTTCCTAAGTGAAATACAAATACAAATATAATTGGAATTTGAATCCTAGATCCAGATTATAGCTTTTTATCACGTTGATGACATACCCTGCTATTAAGCTTCTCCACTGCACATTATTAGCAGTTAATAAATATTGGCTAACAGAGCTGGATCTATAGAGGGCTTGTTGAAATATTCACTAATATTTGAATAGTGATCTTTTAAAAAATGCTTCCAGAAAGATTTATTGATTTCTAGCCATTTTGTAGCTTTTCTCACCCTCCATTTCCTTCTCAGTTCATTAGGAATTGTGACTATTTTGTTGAAATCCCTTTCTTAATCATTATGTAGAGAATGTAAAGATGAAGAGTGGGGTTTGAGTTGGGCCTTTAAGAGTGGGTGTGATTTTGATATGCAGCTAATAGGGGTAAGTGACAGCTTGAGCTGTGGAATCTAATCCTGCAAATGTACTCAGGTGGCAACCTGTAGAGGACTCCAAAGGCAAAACTAAGTTTGGCTGTATATCTGCTTAGTGGAAGAAGCATTTTTTTTATTTATGTATGTATTTTTTGAGATGGAGTCTCGCCTCTGTCAACCAGGCTGGAGGTTGGTGAGTGGCACGATCTTGGCTCACTCCAACCTCCATCTCCTGGGTGCAAGTGGTTCGCCTGCCTCAGCCTCCTGAGTAGCTGGGACTAGAGGCACATGACAGCATGCCTGGCTGATTTTTTTTTTGTATTTTTGTAGAGATATTTTTGTATTTTGTAAAAACACTTTTGTATTTTTGTAGACAGTAGCCACCGTGACAAGGTGAGGCTGTAATGCCAGCACTCACTGCATCCTGTTTTAGGCTTTTTTGGCTTTGCCTGCCCAGCTGCTCCCTGCCCAGCTAGAGGAGGAAAGGGAGGAGCCACCAGCTGCACCCTGGAGGCTGGATCCTGCAGATAGCCTGGCTCTGTGGCTCACCTTGCTGTGGTTGGTGGCCACAAAGGAGACTTCAGCTTGACTGGAGCCATAGAAGGGCACCTGTGGTGGCCAGGTGGTAGGAGCCTTGTAGGGTGGGCTGGTGCAGCAGCAGTGGTTGTATTGGTGGGTACACTAGTGGTGGCAGCAACAGCAAGTCTGAGGTCCACGAAGGGGGAATAGGAGCGCTGCAGGTCCCTTCCTAGCCTGGGATGGGGAGGAAATTGCAGGTGCTGTGCCATGGGCCTCAGTGGCAGTGGTGAAGGTGCAGTCAGGGCAAGGAGGAATGTTCTCCATTCTTCTGCAGAATCCGGAGGGTCCTTTCCTGTTGGCACCTGAGCCCGGTGAGAGTGGCAGCATTGTCTCACTCTTAACAAAGTTTAGAGAGTGACTGTGTATTTTCTACTTGTTTTTGTTTTGATAGTCCTGGACTTCTTAAAATTCCATGAATTGGGGAGGAGAAAATATCATAAAAGGCGGGTTTGTTGTTGTTATTGAGACAGAGTCTTACTCTGTCACACCGGCTGGAGTGCAGTGGTGTGATCTTGGCTCACTGCAACTTCTGTCTCCCAGGTTTAAGCTATTCTCCTACCTCAGTCTCCTGAGCAGCTGGGATTACAGTTGAATTAATCAGCCATTAACATCTGGTGATTTGTTTTGTAAGATTACGTTTAGTTTTGCCTGTTCACATTTCATCTATAAAACACAAACAAGATACATTTTCCCACATAAGTATGTAAGTGGTATAAGACTTTTAAACACACTATTGGAATATACATGATTACATGCTTCAGTGAACTAAAACTTGCATCTGTGATCTTTATTTTGCAACACTCTGAAGTAACATTACAGTCTTTTCAGTGTGCTGTGTCATTTATGACCTTTTTTTTTTTTTTTTTTTTTTTTAAGATGGGGTTTCACCATGATGGTCAGGCTGGTTTTGAACTCCTGACCTCTGGTGATCTACCCACCTCGGCCTCCCAAAGTGCTAGGATTACAGGCGTGAGCCACCACGCCTGGCTATGTCCCTTTTTAGTCCTAGGAATCCTTTATTGCCATTGAGCATATGAAAATTGAGACAGATGCATAGCTTCTCCCCATTGAACCCATCAGTGGGGAAAGATTTTCATGTGTCTGTTGAATGTAAAAGCTCCTCAGGAAACCTCACAGTTTACCTTTCCTATTATTTACCATTTGTAAACTAAGGCTCAGTGATATAAAATATAACACATTCTGTACTGTAGCATAACTGCAGCTTAGGTTTTCATATTCAAAGAGGTATAGCTGAAAATGTATGAACACTTATTATGCCTCAAGATCTCTTTGTTGGTTTATTTGTGGCATTTTCAAGCAGCTGACTTAGGGCTAAAGCATCTTTCTGGCATCAGTATTTCTAAGTTGCCTTTAAGCTGAATAAATATTTGGTTTTTATATTTAATTGCTTCTATGTGAAGCGCTGCAATTTAGAAAGAAATTACACATATGTAATATAGCATTTTACACTAAATAATAGTGACTGGCAGTTCATTGGCCCAAGAGGTATTATTTTTCAGGTATTCTGCTCTATGTCATCAGATGAGTGGCCTGGCATTCGTCTGGAAAGGCTTGCAGTTAGGGGTTCACAGTGCTGCTGGTTGGATATCTGCAGACCCTTTACATATAGCACTTTAGGATAGGGTGAGTCACAGGTTACAGTAGAAGTTGCCTTTGAAATTAGACCTAAACCATGTGGAACTGGATCCCTTGTGCACAAAGCTCTCTGTATCAGCCAAATCTTGCTGACCTCTTAGGGAAGAACAGTTTGTATTACAGATTCATTCTTTTCACACATAAGATTTCCCCACTGCCCAATTACTTGCACCTCTTTTTTTTCTTGACTCTTATGTTTTACTTGACTCTGGAGTCTTACCTTGCACTCTTACCTTTGCATGGGAGTATACCTTATTTTGCCAATTATGCTATCAGTTTATTAAAAGCAGAAATAGTTACTTATACCTGAAAATTTGTACTGACAGTGTAGCTGTGAATATGTTAAGAAAATATACTTAAAGCAAGAAATCAAAGAAAGTATATTTAAATCAAAGCAAATTCTATTTCCAAATGGCAATAAAGCACGTGTTACATAGAATCGTTGTATGAAAGTGTTTCAGTAGTCAAGATTAGATTGTACACTGGTGAATAAGCAAGAGTTCTTTTTTCATTTTCATCTTCCAATTCAACTGGGCATGTGGGTTCTTTTTTCTCTTCATGCATGTCACATAGAGACCCGTGTTGTAAATTATTTTGTCGGAATGAAAGCCTGGCAGATTAAATTATTTCTTCTCTTCTTGCTGTACTTGATACTGATCTCTTGTTCATTTTTTGATAATATGTTTGATTATTTATGTTTTCATTGCTTTTAGTGTCAGAGATGGCATTGGTTTCCCAGTTCTGTGTGCTCCTGTGTGGCTCCTGAACCCAGCTGGAGAAATGTATCAATTTCAACTGGTGAAGTACTGAGAGAAAGCTACACAAAAGGCAGCAAGGTATTAGTAAGTTACCTCTGATATTTTAACCACCTCTGACTTTTCCATGGAATGGACTAGTAGTAGTCCCTGTCAGAGCTACATTTGAAAGGAAAAAAAGAACTTGAAGTCAAAAGCTGTTGATTAATTCATGGTGTTATTTTGTGTTTACTCAACTCATTTATGTTGACTTGTAAGTTAGTAATTTACGAACTATTAATTAATTCATTGCCTACATATCAGCAAACAAGTTTTCTTAATAAAGAATCTGGTGGCTGGACACAGTGGTTTCCACCTCAGCACGTTGGGAGGGCAAGGCAGGAGGATTGCTTGAGGCCGGGAGTCTAAGATTAGCCTGGGCAACATAGCAAGATCTCATCTCTACAAAAAGTGAATATATTGGCTGGGCATGGTGGCTCACTTATTCTTGTAGTTCAAGGTACTCAAGAGCCTGAGGTAGGAGGATCACTTGAATCCAGGAGTTTGAGGATGTAGTGAGCCATGATCCTAACACTGCTCTCCAGTCTTGGGGACAGACCAAGACACCATCTCTTAAAAAAAGAAATCTAGAGGATTCAGTGGAATGTGGAAGTGCATGTGTGCATAGGTGTGCTCAAGAATATGTTGAAGATTACACCTCAGAATGAAGGTCATTTTTTTTATTGCATTTTAGGTTTTGGGGTACATGTGAAGAACATGCAAGATTGTTGCATAGGTACACACATGGCAGCATGATTTGCTGCCTTCCTCCCCTTCACCTATATCTGGCATATCTCCCCATGCTATCTCCCACCAACTTCCCACTCCCTGCTCTCCCTCCCCTATTTCCCCCCAATAGACCCCATTGTATAGTGCTCCCCTCCCTGTGTCCATGTGTTCTCATTGTTCAGCACCCGCCTATGAGTGAGAACATGCGGTGTTTGATTTTCTGTTCTTGTGTCAGTTTGATGAGAATGATGGTTTCCAGGTTCATCCACATCCCTACAAAGGACACGAACTCATCGTTTTTGATGGCTGCATAATATTCCATGGTGTATATGTGCCACATTTTCCCTGTCCCGTCTGTCATCGATGGGCATTTGGGTTGGCTCCAGGTCTTTGCTATTGTAAACAGTGCTGCAACGAACATTCATGTGCATGTGTCCTTATAGTAGAACAATTTATAATCCTTTGGATATATACCCAGGAATGGGATTGCTGGGTAAAATAGAATTTCTATTTCTAGGTCCTTGAGGAATCGCCACACTGTCTTCCACAATGGTTGAAATAATTTACACTCCCACTAACCATGTAAAAGTGTTCCTGTTTCTCCACATCCTCTCCATCATCTGCTGTCTCCAGATTTTTTAATGATCGCCATTCTAACTGGCGTGAGATGGTATCTCAATGTAGTTTTGATTTGCATTTCTCTAATGACCAGTGATGATGAGCATTTTTTCATATGTTTGTTGGCCTCATGTATGTCTTCTTTTGTAAAGTGTCTGTTCATATCCTTCGCCCACTTTTGAATGGGCTTGTTTGTTTTTTTCATGTAAATCCGTTTTAGTTCTTTGTAAATTCTGGATATCAGCGCTTTGTCAGATGGGTAAACTGCAAAAATTTTTTCCCATTCTGTTGGTTGCCGATTCACTCTAATGACTGTTTCTTTTGCTGTGTAGAAGCTGTGGAGTTTGATTAGGCCCCATTTGTCTATTTTGGCTTCTGTTGCCAATGCTTTTGGTGTTTTGGTCATGAAGTCCTTGCCTATGCCTATGTCCTGAATGGTTTTGCCTAGATTTTCTTCTAGGGTTTTTATGGTGTTTGGTCTTATGTTTAAGTCTTTAATCCATCTGGAGTTAATTTTAGTGTAAGGTGTCAGGAAGGGGTCCAGTTTCTGCTTTCTGCACATGGCTAGCCAGTTTTCCCAACACCATTTATTAAACAGGGAATCCCTTCCCCATTGCTAGTTTTTGTCAGGTTTGTCAAAGATCAGATGGTTGTAAATATATTGTGTTGCCTCCGAGGCCTCTGTTCTGTTCCGTTGGTCTATATCTCTGTTTTGGTACCAGTACCATGCTGTTTTGATTACTGTAGCCTTGTAGTATAGTGTGAAGTCCGGTAGTGCGATGCCTCCTGCTTTGCTCTTTTTGCTTAGAATTGACTTGGCTATGCGGGCTCTCTTTTAGTTCCATATGAAGTTTAAGGTATTTTTTTCCAGTTCTGTGAAGAAGGTCCTTGGTAGCTTGATGGGGTTAGCGTTGAATCTGTAAATTACTTTGGGCAGTATGGCCATTTTCACGATATTGATTGTTCCTAACCATGAACATGGAATATTTCTCCATCTGTTTGTGTTCTCTCTTATTTCGTTGAGCAGTGGCTTGTAGTTCTCCTTGAAGAGGTCCTTTACGTTCCTTGTTAGTTGTATTCCTAGGTATTTTATTCTCTTTGTAACAATTGTGAATGGCAGTTTGTTCTTGATTAGGCTCTCTTTAAGTCTGTTTTTGGTGTACAGGAATGCTTGTGATTTTTGCACATTCATTTTGTATCCTGAGACTTTGCTGAAGTTGTTTATCAGTTTCAAGAGATTTTTTTTGTGAAGTAGTTAACAAGCCTATATAAGGTTAGGATTCCAATTTAAAGTTTTCAGTTGAAAGCCTTCAAAGTTCAGTTGTATGTCATGTAATGAGGAGTAGCGCTGAATTTGGCATAAGACTTAATGACCTTATTTGCAGCTTCCAAGAAATCCTTCTCAGTAGCAATTTTTCACCGTGCTCTGATGGCAGACATACCAGCTTCTGTGCAGACACTTCTAATCTGAGCATCAGTGCTATTTGTACACAGTCTTGCTAACAATTCAAATCTGCTATCTCTTTCAACGTTCATTGAACGAGCGTGAATCTTAAAGATGTGGGTCCGACCCTCTAGATCAGGCAAGCTAAATTCAATTTTTCTATCCAATCTCCCTGGCCTCATCAGTGCTGGATCCAACGTATTAGGTCTGTTAGTGGCCATCAGCACTTTATTATTGCCTCGAGGATCAAAACCATCAAGCTGATTGATCAGTTCCAACATTGTTCTCTGCACTTCATTGTCACCTCCAGCACCATCATCAAACCGAGCCCCTCCAATAGCATCAATTTCATCAAAGAAGATAAGGCAGGCCTTTTTTGTTCTGGCCATTTCAAAGAGCTCATGAACCATTCGAGCCCCCTCACCGACATATTTCTGTACAAGTTCAGATCCAGTAACTCGAATGAAGCACCCATCAGTCCGGTTGGCAACTGCCCATGCACAGAGTGTCTTGCCTCTACCGCATGGACCAAAGAGCAGCACACCTTTGGGAGGCTCAGTGCCAAGGTTCACAAACCTCTCTGGATGAAGTAATGGGGTCTCAACTACTTCTCGCAATTTCTCAATCTGTTCCTTACAGCCACCAACATCACTGTATGTGACATCAGGTTTTTCCTCCACCTGCATCATGGTAACTGTTGGGTCAATCTTAGGAGGCAATGGAATGTGAATTCGACATTTATTTCTGTCCACACCCACTCTCATCCCTTCTTCAGTGTCAGTAGGTGCCACTTGATCACTAAGGTCCACCACAAACTTGGCAAACTGCTTTACGTTGATAATGTATTTGGGGTCCTCTGAATCAGCATTGATTATCTTTGTACACCTGGCAACCTGTAAAGGCTGTTCACTCTGGAGGGTCTGCTTATCTGCAGCCAAATCCCAAAGTGCTGGAGGGGCCAGGCCAGTGTCAGATTATTTAATACCAGTGAGCCCATTACTTTTGAAAAGTTGCTGAATGTCATCTTCAACTTGCTTGATCTGTATAGAATAAGTGCTCTGACCGAAAGTTTTCAGCAAGGCAATATCCCCCTCATCCAGAGCTCAGGTGGGCTTGTCCTTCTCATCCTCTTCGGTCTTCTGCTGATCGGCACCGAGGTAATCTGGCATTTTAACAGCTCCAAATGCCTCCACTCCGTAATGATTCGAAGGTAATTTTTATAAAGATCTCTCCATGTCTTAGATTTGATTCTTCCTTTAAATAATATTCTTACATATTAAAGATCTCTCCATGTCTTAGATTGGATTCTTCCTTTAAATAATATTCTTTAATATGTAAGAATATTATTTAAAGGAAGAATCAAATCTAAGACATGGAGAGATCTTTATAAAAATGTGTTATTAAATGTGTTACATTAAATATTTATTAAATGTAATAAATTAAATGTGTTACATTTCATATGTAAGAATATTATTTAAAGGAAGAATCAAATGTAAAATGTCCATTGAGGATGAGGCAATAGAAACTTTACGGTGGTGTCTGCACTCTGAACATTGTGTGGGGCTGTTGCCCAGCCATGATCTTGGAGGAATGCCACTAAAGTGGCCAGTGTGCTTTTGATTTCCTTATATGAGGGGCCTCTGAGAAAAATATCATCAGCGTCATGCTACAGGGTACAAAGGTCCTGAAACACATGTTTAAGTTCTGCAGCTGGGCTACTGATATAGCATGTGGGCAATCTGGTAAATGTGTATGGACTGTCTTCAAAAGTATAAGCAGATGGGGACTCCTCTGTTTCGGGAATAGCACAGAACATATTGGCCAAATCTGCTGCAAAATGTTGTCCCACAGTCCTTTGATTGCCTTTTACTAACCAAACTATGTTCGTGGTTTGGACCTTGACGGGGAGGGTAGCTGGACATTAGGTTTCTATGACCAATAGTTTGTGTTATTTGTAAGAGATTTAAGTACTGTCCAAATGGGAGAATTGAGAGTGTGTTATGTGCTTACTAACTCTTATATCTAAAAGATATTTTATAATGAACCAAAGACCCATCAGTTTCCAGGCCCAGGTGGTGCTATGGTGTATGAACCCCCTTCACTGGCTATAGAAAACATGCCAGTTCCCATTTGACTTGACTTGACCTGCCAGGAGGACCAGGAACATAGATTTGTTCTGTATAGAGTGTTGGCAGGTTATGATGTCCATGCCTAAAATGGGATGTAAGAAAGAGAAAGGAGCTACTACAATTAGTAGATTTTAAAAATGATGCCCACTGTGACCTCAGTGGTGATATGTTTGCTCATGACTGGTTGGCCAGAGTTTTCAGAAAGCAATGGGTGACCTGTCCTTTGGGTGCTTTGGGCTCCTACAAATGACTACGATTTGTGCTCCAGGGTCTCTAAGGGTAGAATTGAGGATTGTTGGTTAGGTCTGTTCCAATGAATGGTCTCTGATGTATATGGACAGTTGTGTTTTGGTGGAGGGACGTGGGCCAGGGCACTTCCAAGTTTCTAGGATAGGGACTGGGGAGGCTGCTGTTTCTGCAGGTCTGCAAAAAGGTCAAGATGAGCCTTGCTGATGGGTCTTGAGTTGCAGTTGTACTAGGGATGTTGTGGCTGTCTTGTCCATCCCATGTGAGTCAGGACTCGGAATGCCTTGGCCAGTATACATAAATTACCTCTGATCTGACCCATGCTGAGATGATTTCACATGCCAAAGCTGTGGAGCTGCCAGTAGAGGATTTTTTTTTCCAATTATTTCTCCTCTCTGTGAAGAGGGGAGCAGATGATTTCCTGCATTCAGAGTGTTGCCTGTGTGGTGGTGAACAATAAGGAGCATTGAATTCCCATCTGCCTTTCTGGAAATGGCAAGGCTGTGGGTTGTAGGGACCACAGCCTTTACTGGGAACCCATGAGCAGACAGTATTTCAGCTTCTCTGGCTTCTTCTTGTGTAGCAGCCTAAGGCATCCATTTGGTCTGAGGCTTGTTGGACCATGTCAGTGGTTTCTATGAACTAGGAAGTAAGACTTCTGTGGTAGGTTTTGAGTGGCAGGGTTCCGGGGTGGGGTGAGGGTAACAGCTCCTTCTTTTTTTTTTTTTTTTTTTGAGACAGAGTGTCACTCTGTTACCCAGGCTGGAGTGCAGTGGCACGATCTTGGCTCAGTGCAACCTCTGCCTCCCAAGTTCAAGCAATTTTCTGCTTCAGCCCCTGGAGTTGCTGGGATTACAGGTGCCCACCACCACATTCAGCTATTATTTGTGTTTTTATTAGAGACAGGGTTTCACCATCTTGCCCAGGCTGGTCTTGAACTCCTGACCTCATGATCCACCCACCTCGGCCTTTCAAAGTGCTGGGATTACAGGTGTGAATTCCCAGTCGGGAATGGCTTCTTTAAGCAAAAATTCCTTGGCTTTTACTCTAAGGAGCTTCCTGTGGTTTCAAGATAGTGGTGGCGTCTGTAGGGGAATGGTACTTAGCAAAATGATTGACCCATTGCACAATGCCTGTCAACAGGGCAGAAATCCAGCCCTTGTGAAGGTTTTTCACTTTCCCTATGCCTTCATCATGATCAGGGTGAAGAAGCTGTAAGCCTTTCACCAAGCTCTAAAGACTTATATGAAAAGAGGCAGTGCCTCCTCCTTGGCAGTCAGTTTCTCATCACTCTCTGCTGTGAACCTGTCTTCATCCGTGTCCTTGGTGCTATGATTCCTACATTGATGGAAGCATGTTATAAAGTGGAGACTCTTCTTGTGGTTACCAGACAAATTTTTCTCTAATTACCTTAGAGATTTTTAGCAAATTATGTGTTTTGGGGTCTCTGGCTAGCCCCACCACTTGACCCAATTTTGCTGCCATGAACTGCATGCTCAGACCCCATCCCTGAAAGTTTTTTATAACCAATTGGTTTCCCTTTTTTCTTTGTTTTGCATCAACTTCTCTAGGAAATGTTGCATTTCCACCATGGTGTAGTTATGTGTCTCCATCTTTCATTCTTCCTGGGCATCTTTAGAAATTTTGGGGTGTCAGATGGTGACTAGGAATCCCTGGGGAGGAGGTGGATCCTCTGCCCTACCTCGTAGGGTGCCACTTTCTACTCAAGAGCATTACAATCAGCCTCTGAGGGGTCTCAGTCAGCATCCACTAAAGGAAGGAGGTAGGGGTTGTTGGTGTGGCACCAAAGGCAGTGGTGCTTAGAATGGCAGAGTGAGATCTTTGGCCCTTGGCATGTTGGCAGGATGCAGGGATAGGAGCATGCAGCCATGTGAGCAAATGTCTGAGAAGAACTGAGAAAGTTTCTGCCTCCTCCAGAGACTTAGAGGGAGCTGAGCCACATGTTCAGGATTACCACAGTTAACCATCATTTTGTGACCCCTCATCGTTTTGTAAACCCCTTGGTATCCCTGAAGGTCAGCATGCAAGGATCTTCCAGAAGCAAGGAAGGCAGCAACAGAGAAGGTACTTGCCTCAGCCATGCTTAATCTTGTGAGGCGTTGTGAGGACTCAGGTATGAAGTTACCCCTCCATGGGTCAGGGTTAAGCCATTTACTGTTTCCACCTGGCTCTACTCATGGACACTGAGAGCTTAGTGTCGCATCATCCACTCCAAGTCTCTAGGGGGGAATTGTTGTTCCCCTGGAGATTGGTAGTCTACATTTCTACCACTGACTAGGTGAAAGTGGAGCTCCACTGTCCAGAACTGCTCACCCTGGCTCAATGCCAGGACTTTGCAGCTTACAGCCAGTACAGTCCTGAGCACTCCCAAGACCCCAGGTCACTAGACCAGAGTACTTAGCTGAAAGCAACACACTCTCAAGTATTGGGTTCAGGGACCTGATCCCAGCAAGGGCGTTGATACCATGCCGGAAAACTTGCCTATACTGAGACTGGCCCTCCATGGCTTTAGGGGAGTTCAGAAGGTCTGAGCATTGTTCCCAGCCATTGCAATTTCAGGAGAATCCTGAAAACAACACCATGCAATAGCAGTATGTAGAGCACAAAACAACATGATTTAATGCTGGCAAACCATAGTGCCATCTCACACCCAGTGGGCCGTCTGGTATAGAACATCAGTAAGCCATTTGCACAAAACAGATATTGGGACAACATCCAAGCTGAGGCCAAAAACCTGCCAACTAAACTAATTATTGAAACATTTTGGGTTTCTCTTTTCACTTGGCTAGCAGCTGTCACAGGCAGCCACCAGAGGCCCAGACAGAAGAGCAACAGCAGGTAATGCACCTACATAACAATCTCAGGTGGTCTCACCAGCAGGGGTTAGATTGTGGTCATGGCTTTAGTGACAACCAGTGTGAGAGTTTAAAAGTTTTGATAACTTACAGATCCTTAAGTTATGCAGGGCCACCACCACAGCAGATAGGCAGCAGTCCTGCATTCTAGGTCTTCTGTAGGAACAGCAGCCATGCATAATACAGGAATATCCTCCTATTTAATGACTGTTTGGGATTGGATGACTTAATTCATGGATAGGAAGAATCAATATTGTTAAAATGTTCATCCCACCTAAAGCAATTTGTAGATTCAATGTTATTCCTATGTATCTACCAATGACATTTTATAAAGAACTAGAAAAACTATTTTACAATTCATATTGAAGCAAAAAAGAGCCTGAATAGCCAAGGCAATCCTGACAAAAAAGAGCAAACCTGGAGACATTATATTATTCGACTTCAAACTATTCTACAGGGCTAAAGTAATCAAAACAGTGTGGTACTGGTACAAAAACAAACCATAGACTAATGGTCCAGAATCAGAATGGAGAGCCCAAATATAACATCCCATACCTGTGACCTTCTGATTGTCAACAAGACTGACAAAAAGATAATGAAGAAAGAAGCACTTTCTATTGAATAAATAACTGGATGCTGGGTTACCTGGCTAGCCATATGCAGAAGATTGAAACTGGATACCTTCCTTACACCATATACAAAAATTCACTCAAGATGGATTAAAGAGTTAAATGTAAAACCCAAAACTGAAAACCCTGGAAGACAACCTAGGCAATACCATCCTGGACATAAGAATGGGCAAAGCTTTTATGACAAAGATGCCAAAAGCAATCACAACAAAAGCAAAAATTGATGAATAATACCTAATTAAACTAAACAGCTTCTGCACAGTAAAGGAAATTCTCAACAGAGTACACAGACAGTGGGAGAAAATATTTGTGAACTATGCATCAGTCAAAGTCTAACATCTAACATGTATAAGGAACTTAAATATATAAGAAAAAGCAAAAACCCCATTAGAAAGTGGGCAAAGGATATAAAAAGACACTTTTGTAAAGAAGATATACATGTAGTCAACAAGCATATAAAAAGATTTCAACATTACTTATTATCACAGAAATTCAAATCAAAACCACAATGAGATACCATCTCAGACCAGTCAGAATAGCTGTCATTGAAAAGCAAAAAAAAAAAAACAAAACACGTTTTCAAGGTTGTGAAGAAAAGCGAACACTTATACACTGTTGGTGGGAGTATAAACTAGTTCAACCATTGTGGAAAGCAGTATGGCAATTCCTCATAGAGCTGAAAACAGAATTTCCATTCAACCCAGCAATCCTATTTCTAGGTATATACCCAAGAGAATGTAAATTATTCTACCAAAAAGACATATGTACATGAATGTTCATTGCAGCCCTGTTTACAATTGCCAAGACACGGAATTAACCTAAATGCCCAATATTAATAGATTAGATAAATAAAATGTAGTGCTTACACCATGGAATACTATGCAGCCATAAAAAAGAGATCATGTATTTTGCAGGAACGTGGATGGAGCTGAAGGCCATTATCCTTAGGAAACTAACATAGGAACAGAAAGTCAAATACCACATGCTCTCACTTACAAGTAAGTGGGAGTAAACTGATGAGAACTCATGAACACAAATAACAGACACTACTTAGAGTTAAAGGTGGGAGAAGGGAGAAGATCAGGATAAGTAATTATTGGGCACAAAAATAAATGAAAAGACTTCTCGCGTTCATGGGTTGGAAGACTTACCATTGTTAAAGTGCCCATGCTCTGCAAAACAACCTACAGACTTTATGCTAGGTCCTTCAAATGTTCAATGACTATTTTACACCAAATTAGAAAAAATACCATTGATATGGAACATGAAAAGCACACAAATACTGGCTCTCTGTTCCTCCTGTTTGACAGATAGCCAAACCTTGCGCACCACCAGCCATATTTCGGAGACAGTATGCAGAAAGTGAAGGCCAGACAAAAAGGATATGACTGTGTTAGTTACCTAGTCATCAGGGATGCCTTAACTCTGGAAAAGTGGGTATTGTCATTATCAATGACCCCTTCCTTGATCCCAGTGACATGGAGTACAGGTTCCAGTAGGGTTCTACCCATGGCAAGTTCCATGTTACCATTAAGTCTGAGACTAGGAAGCTTGTCACCAATGGCAATCTCATTCCCATCTTTCAGAAGAGAGATCTTATCAAAATCAAAGGGAATGATGCTTATGGAACCCACAGCCATCTTCACTACCATGAAGAAATCTGGAGTTTACTTAGAGGGGGGTTTGAAAAAGGTTACCGTCTTGGCCTCTCCTGCTGATTTGCCCATGTTTGTGATGAGCATGAACCATGAGAAGTACAAAAACAGCCTCAAGGTTATCAACATTGCCTTCTGCATCACCATCTGCTTAGCCCCCCGATGAGGTTATTCATCACAACTTCGACATCATGAAGAAACTCATGTCCACAGTCCATACCATCACTGCCATCCAGAATACTGTGGATAGACCCTCTAGAAAACTGGTGTCATGGCCACAGTGCTCTGCAGAACATCGTTCCTGCATCTGGTGGCACTGCCAAGGCTGCTATGGGTAAGGTCATCCCTGAGATAAGTAAGAAGCTCCTTGGCATGGCCTTCTGTGTTCCCACCATGGATCTGTCAGTCATGGGCCTGACCTGCCATCTGGAGAAACCTGCTAAATATGCTATCAAGAAGGTGGTAAAACAAGGTTTAGAGGAATCCCTCAAGGGTATCCTGGGCTTCGCTGAGCACCAAGTTGTCTCCTCTGACTTTAATGGTAACGCCCAATCTTTCACTTTTGATACTGGTGCTGGCATTTTACTTGACCACTTTGCCAGTGAATTTGGCTACAACAGGGTAGTGTATCTTATGATTCACATGGTCTTCAAGGATTAAGAACCCCCAGTCCCCCAGCCCCAAGAAGAGCATGAGAGGCTCTTAGCTGTTGGGAAGTTCCTGGACCACTTATTCTCCATCATCCTAAGGCTCTCTTCAACACAATTTCAAAGCCAGACGTCCTGAAGAGGACGGGGCCTAGGGAGCCCCACCTTGTCATGTACCAGTGAATTCCACTGTACCCAAGTGAAAAGAAAACGAGGTGGCCAAAGCAGTTCTGAGAAAGAACAATGTTGTAGACATTACATTTTTTGATTTCAAAACATGTTACAAGCTACAGTAATCAAACTTGCATGTACAGGCATAAAAATATACATATAATAACCAATGAAACAGAATGAAGTCACTAGAAATAACCTATATAGATAGACAACAAATATTTCAAAGGGAGGGGGGACAAACAATTACAATGTGGAAATAAAACTTTCTTTTATCAAATATACAGAAATGAATCGACATGATAAAGAATAGTATCTACATGTGAAAGGAGGAAACCATGCATTTATCTTAGATCATCCACTACAAAAAAATAACAATTTATTAAACATTTAAAAAGATTTAATTTAGAAAATTTCAGTTTTCTAAGTATATTGTGATATATTTAAATGTGGATGAGTGCGGTGGCTCACACCTGTAATCCCAGCACTTTGGGAGGCTGAGGCAGGTGGATCACGAGGTCAGGAGATCGAGACACTCCTGGCCAATATGGTAAAACCCCATCTCTACTAAAAATACAAAAATTAGCTGGGCATGGTGGCAGACACCTGTAGTCCCAGCTACTCAGGAGGCTGAGGCAGGGGAATCGCTTGAACTTGGGAGGTGGAGGTTGCAGTAAGCCAAGATTGTTGTCACTGCACCTCAGCCTGGGTGACAGAGCGAGACTTCATTAAAAAAAAAAAAAAAAAAAAAAAAAGGTTTGAATATAAGACCTGAAATGAGAAATCTTTTTTTTAAGGTTTTTTTCTAGAAGTTTCTAGGAGTGGGTCTTGATAATAATTTACTGAGTATGTCACAAAAGTAGAGGCATGCAAAACTAAACATGAGACTATATAAAATTGAAAACCTTCACAACAAAGAAACCAATGAAGGAATTGAAAAGCTTTTTAACAAATATCCAAAATACCTAAGGAACTGGTCTTAATAAATAGGGAAAAAATGAAATAAAACAGAGAAACATCAAAAAGCCCACAGATAAGCAGATTTATAACTGGGCAGTGGAGCTGAAAAGCATTTTAACAAATATCCAATATACCTAAGGAACTTGTATCACTCTCTCTCACTCTGTGTGTGTGTGTGTGTGTGTGTGTGTGTCTGTCTGTGTGTTTGTGTTTCTCCTTGCATCTGTGTGCGTGTCTGTGGTGGCCCTGTTTGTGTGTGTATCTTCCTGTGGGTGTGCATTTGTGTGTGCTAGCCCTGTATGCTGCACATGAGTGTGGCCAGTGCACTCCAGCACACTTTCTCTGTAGTCCCTCTACCTTCTGGCACCCATGTGTCCTCGGTTCAGCTTTGGGGCTGTGGGGCCCCGTCTTCTTTGTGTTGCTCCTGGTTTCTGAAGCCTCATTGTAGTGGGGGTCTGGCTCCCACCCGGAGGCCTCCTAATCACCTGCCCATCCCGAGGGAGTCACTCCTCCAGAAAAAAATCCAACATAGCACATCCAAAACCAAACTCTTCCATGGGCCCTTGGTCCTGCCGCACCTGTAGTTGTGCTACTGTCCTCAGGACCCCTTGAGGGACTACACTGTTGTGCAGGTTTCCTACAAGAGATTCTTGTTTAAAAAATAATTGTCATTCCTCTATGACAGTGAGCCTGAGATGCTGTTATTTCCAGTAGGTCCTCAGGGGATGCTGGTACTTATGGGTCAATGTTTGATATTTCCAGGCGCAAGACTCAGTATTGTTCTTTGGAAGGAATTATTGTAGATGTGGGGTCTGCATTTAAAGGCCTTTTCTGGAAGGAGTCTTCAGGTTTGTTCCTAATTTCTTTCATCAGATAATTCAAACACACAGATTGGCAACATATATGGAAACAGGCAGATAGTTCCTAAATTGTCTTTTCTCGAATAATTCATTTAGCGGACTCTTTGCTAATCTAGGGACAGATTAAATGGTCTGCAGATAGCCATGGGATGTCGTCACAGTGGGTTTGGTAGCATGAGGCACTGAAATCACACTAAAGGAAGAAAACATTAAGTGGTCTGCAGATAGCCATGGGATGTCGTCACAATGGGTTCGGTAGCATGAAGAATTGAAATCACAGTAAAGTAAGAAAACATGAACAGATTTAGAGTATCATGTCATTGTGTTGAGAATGGTTTGGTACCTACTCTAGCTGGGAATGATCCTTCATCTCAGCAGTCCGAGTAATTCTGGAGAGCAGTGCCCGCTTTCTCTTCCAGTGTGTAAGGCGCAGCGGTCTGTCTGCATGTGAGAATGGCAACATGTACACAGAGGCTGTGCTGTGATTGCTGGAGATGTCTAACACAGTGGAAGCAGATTTGCAGGTAATTCCAGTCCTTTGATCGTCTGTATGCCTTCCTTGAAATGGTAAATGTAATCTGAACTATAGGATGTGAATTTCAGCTGAATTAGTATACAGGGATCATTTCTATGGCATTCTGACTGGTTTGATCTGAACTAGGACTTAGGAGGTGTGAGACCTTTTCCTTCCACTCTTCTTTTGCTGCTGAAAACTCAGCCCTTTTTACAAAGATTGAGGCACCGGCCTACACATGGGCAAACAATGTGAGTAGGACCACCCCACGTTGAGCATTTCAGCTACAGAAGTCACACCGGACCAGTTAGGAAAACTGACACGCTCTGAGTAAATCCTAATCACGGATATTTAGGAAAGTATATATAAAGTATATTTAATTTCTTCCTTTTGATTTGCTATGGCATCAGTGGTCACAAAATACATCGGTCCAATAAAGCGTTGATGAGAAGTAGATAATTTTTCAAGAGCCTAACCTAAGCAACCATGTTTGACGGAGGAAACTTATTTTTATCCTTAGTAACACATTCGGGAAGGTCTGGAATTGTGTTCTTGGTGCTGGTGTTATTGTTGTCGTTTTGCCAGAGAACCAGAGGAGGAAAAGAAAAAAGCTTCGTTGCTGGGGGAGAACATGAGGTGGGAAGAAATTAAACACCTTTCCACAGCCTTACCTTTGAGAAGTTTTCTTGCTTCCAATTGTTTCCCTCATATCCTGATCCTGTTTTCTTCTCTTTCCAGCCATTGGATGGCAGAAAGGAGTTCCTAGAGAGTGAAGGCAAAGACGGTCTGTGTTGCCAAAGAAGCCCCAGGCTGAAGACTGGAGAATGGAATGTGCAACTTGCAAGGGAACTGGAGACAATGAAACTCCTGTCAGGCAAGTTGGCTGCTAAAAGCTTGTCTGGAGGGGATGAAGGTTCCATGTTTACGATTTGCTCATCACAGGAAAAATGGAAAACCAAAAGGCAGGGTAGGACTTTCCTTCAAATATGATTTAGTGGAAACAGTCCTTCAGAAACAGATTTCATCCACTGATTATCCTCCCACACACAGGGCTACACTCTGGACTTAGGTGTCCATAAGAGTGAGAATCTGTATTTTTAACACCGGGAATTGTTTTTCTCTGGACAGAACAAGTTGACGACGGGTCTCCGTGTATAGGCCATCAAAGCAATTTGATGGAAACACTTTGGAGCAAGATGCGGGTGTTTTCCTTGAAAACAATAAAGTGACTAAGATCTGTTAGCATGTTGTGCTTGGCTTTCCTGGGGGTCCTCAGCGGCATTCCTGCAAATTCGTCTCGGGATTTGGCTTCACCCCAGAAAGCTTCTGAGATGCTCTCTGTACCCGATCTGCCCTGAAGGGAGGCCAGTTGTGGGTGCGGTCGCCTCTGCCGCTGGCTGCGCTTGCCCCTTTGGCTTTCTTCACACCTTCTCTGGACAGCAGTGCTGGGAAGCAGGGGTCCCTGGGCTTGGAGACCCCTTGGAGGGTGGCCCAGGTCGAAGCGGGGCAGCCAGCTGGTGGAGCCGGGGAACATTCTGCTGACACCATCCCGGAGGGCCTCAGGCATCTTTGTGGGGTACACCGACCCCTGCCACGCCTCACCACGCTGAATCTCCAGGCCCTTGGGGCCCGATGCCTGCCCACGCCGTCCGATCCGGAATCCACCGGGCAGAGGAGTCCCGAGTGCCCACCTCACGGTCTAAAGCGCCCTCCCAATTCTGCCTATCCGAGCAGGAAAATCAGGAGGGTCGGGCTCCTGAGCAGCTTGTGGCACGTAGCCTCCTTCCCTGGGGCCGCCTCGGACACCGCCGCCAGCATTTTCCGGCGCCGCTCTGGCCGGCCGGCAGCAGAGCGCAGACATTACCCCTGGCCAGCCGGGCACGCCAATGCGCATGCGCAAGCGGCGCGTGACAAGTGCAAGAGCCCAACGCGTGCTCGCGTCACAGTGACCGCCCCCGTTACCTGGGGAACCACCGTCTCAGCGGCTTGGCAAAGCAGTGGCCATCCGTGGCAGTGCCTCTGCGTTGGGCGACGGCCTCCCTCTCCCCCCAGATCGTTGCCATGTCCCGCGATTTCAGGAGTCGCTCAGGGCGGAACCAGGCTGAGAAAAGCTGCAGCAGAGCTTCGGGGATGCCCAAGGTTATCCCCAAGTATCCCCAGGATGTTACAGGCCCGCTCACAGGCTGTGGGGTGTGTGTCTCCTCGAAATCTGTCCCTACTGGGATTTTCAGGTACCGACAGCCTGTGTGTTGAGGAGCTGCTCTCTCCCCGCGTGGCTTCCCGGCAGAGAGCAGAACACCACAGCCGCAGGAGCTGCCTCTGTCTGTTGGAAGTCTCCGACTGTCTTTGTTTCTTTGTGTTTGTGTGTGTTTGAGTGTATCTGTGTGTGTTCATATATTTTTGCATGTGTGTGTGGGAGTACTGTGTCCTCGACGTTTTTGTGGCCAGTGCACTCCAGCTTGGTTTCTCTGTAGGCCACCTACCTTCTGGTGCATGTCTCTCCTTGGCCCAATATAGGGGCTGTGCGGCCTCGCATTTTTTTTTTTTTTTTTTTTTAGGTGTTATGTGTCACTTTGTGTTCCTTGTGTCAGTGAAATGGAATTGAGTTGTAGCAGTTGCCATACTAATAGAGTCATTACTGAGTATTGTGAGGTCATCTCTTAAGTACTGAATATTGTGGTGTACAGTGGAGTACTGAGTACTGAGTATTGTGCTATGCAGTGGAGGCAGGCGGTTTATGTCTAGTGCGTGGGATTTCACCAGAATCTCATGAGCCCAGGAGACCATGAGCATCTTGGTCCATTCATGCCTTGCGATAATGGTGAACAGGGGCAGTCATTCCTGACAGGGAAGAGGGAACCAAAGGCTGCATCCCCTCATGGTGAGGTCCTTGGTCACCCCAGCAGGCAAGAGCCTTGGACCATCTGAAATTCTGGCTCAGAGTGAAAGAAATCTTGCATGGGTTCTCTCTAGAGGAGACTGATAACAAATATTAATTATGATCTTGGGACCAGGTGCAGCTGCCCGGAATGTAGCTCATTCCAAAACATCTCTGTATTCAGTCTTTCTGTAGGTCATGTCTATCCACTCTCCCAAAGACTCAGTGCCACCGTGGCTAGGCAAACATGGATCTGAGTAGTACAAGGGGTAGACTGTGGCAGACACTTTCTGTTGCTCTGAGTCATTTTCCTTCAGTTTCCTCGGATTTCAGCAGCAGCAGCAGTGGTGATCAGTTACAGGCAAGTGCAGGCATGTAGGGCGTGTCCCACATCAAGCATGTGACAGCATCTTTTCCCTCTCTGGCTCAGGGTTTTTTCAACAACAAAGGTCTGTTGAGGCTATGCGCAAGCTCTGTCCACAATTGTGAGGAAGTCAGTGTCCTCAAGGAACACCTTGCACCTCTGGAGATGTAGGAGGAGGTGGATAAATGCTCCAGGCTCCTTCTTATGGGACAATTTTGGAACATTTTCTGTACAGTTTGCAAGGGTTTCTACAGAATTAAGCCCTCTGCTGAAGCAGCAACCATAACTCACCCTGACGTCAGCTTTTCCTCTTTCCCTTTAACACTCTTGTTTCTTCTGTCTGTTCCCTGAGGTGCCTCTCAAATAAACTCCCAACTCCAAGACCTTGTCTTAGGTTGTGCTTTGAAGGCATGCAAACAAAGATGCCCCTGTGTTTCCATTTGTGTGTTTGTTTTTTGAGACAGAGTCTTGCTCTGTTGCCCAAACTGGAGTGCAGTGGTGCAGTCACAGCTCATGGCAGCCTCCCCTTCCCAAGTTCAAGTGATCCTCCCACCTCAGCCACCTGAGTAGCTGGGACTACAGGCATACATCACAAAGCCTAGCTAATTTTTTGTTGACATGGGATCTCACTATGTTGCCCAGGCTGGTCTAAAACTCCTGGACTCGTGGCCAGGTGTGGTGGTTCATGTCTGTATTCCTAGCACTTTGGAAGGCCAAGGAGGGTGGATCAGTTGAGGTCAGGAGTTTGAGACCAGCTGGCCAACATGGCAAAACACTGTCTCTACTAAAAATACAAAAATATTAGCCAGGTGTGATGGCACCCACCTGTAGTCCCAGCTCCTGAGCAGGCTGAGGCAGGAGAATCACTTGAACCTGAGATCAAGCCACTGCACTCCAGCATGGATGACAGAGCAAGAGTCTGTCTCAAAAAAATAAAAGTAAAACAATAAAACTCCTGGCTCAAGTCATCCTCCTACCTCGGCCTCCCAAAGTGCTAAGATTACAGGCATGAACCACTGCTCCCGGTCAAGGACACCCCTTAATCAAACAGTCCTGGCAGAAGGGCTGTGGTAGCCCAAGACAGCAGGTGTCTGGCCAACAGTTTCTAGTGTTTTGTGACTGCTACCTACTGACACACATGAAAGAGACAGTCATACTGGTCTGTACTGGTGGAATGTTGACTCTTGTCTTCAACAATGTTGAAGTTCAGGGTTCTGTAAAAGTATTTAAACTGGGCATGGTGGCTCACATCTGTAATCCCAGCACTTTGAGAAGCCAAGACAAGACGATAGCTTGGGCACAGGAGTTCAAGACCAGCCTGGGCAACATAGTGAGACCCTTCATCTCTACAAAAAATACAAAAGTCAGCCAGGCACGATGGCATATACCTGTAGTCCCAGCTACTTGGGAGGCTGAGGCAGGAGAATCACTTGAGCCAAGGAGGTTGAGGCTGCTGTGAGCCATGATCGTGCCACTGCACTCCAGCCTGAACAACAGAGTGAGACCTTGTCTCCAAAAAAAATAAAGGAAAAAATAAACAGTATTTGTAGATCTCAGAACTGAGCAGGTCAAGCTATTCATAACCAGTTTTTTCATGTATTCATAAAGTTCCAAGATAAAACCTCCATGTAGGTGATTATCTGAATGTCTGGGGCCTACGCCACTTAGTAAGCAGTTTTTCTTTTCTTGAATGGGGCTTCAGCCAGAAATTTTTCTTGTTTGGTTTTGTTGGGTGGTCAGGTTGTGCCAAGTATTACATATAATGCTTGAGTCACAATCATGTTGATAACAGAAAAAGAAATCATTTATGGGCCCTTTCTGTGCTAAGCACTTCGCATGCAGGATCTTTCTTATATGCCTCAGAATTACTTTCCAAAGTAGCTATTGCTGTCACATCTAATTTCTTGATGAGGAAACTGGACCGGACAGGTTAGGTAACTTGCCTGGGGTCACTCAGCAGTTAGGTGACAGAGCTGGTATTCTTGCCCTCTCCCTGGGCTGTCTTCTTAGTAGCGCCTGTGAGTTCCATCCCAGAAGACATGCAGTCATTTCTCCTCACATTCTATTGGCTAGAATTGGTCACATGACCCCAGGTGAATTGCAAAGCATGCTGGGAGGTAGAGAAGCATGTGGCTAATTGGTGATTATTTGTAGCTCAGCACCAGACACAGTGGGGTGCAGTCAGGGCTCTGTGAGATGTGGTCATCTGTGTACAGTGGTTGCCGTGCAAGGCTTGACTCAGAGCATCTGTTGGCCAGCATCTGCTTCTCCAACCTGTGTACATACAAATGGGACCAGTCCACAGCATCCCTGGGAGACTGGAAGACACCTTGAACTCCACTCGGGATCAGTTCTTTCAAAGGCAGATTAATTGCTGCTGATGTTCTTTGCACATAATTTTCCATAAGACAGGATCATTTGGAAAGCCATAAATCCACATTCAGATGCAGATGATGGATAATAAACTCGGCTCCAATGAGTCATTTGAGCCGCCATAAATCTTGTTTGCATTTTCTTCCCTGGTGTCTGTAAATCAGGCCCTATCTGGGTCCTGGTGGCCCCTACCTTCCATCCATTAAGCTGCAGGTGGGGCATCCAACAGCCAGCCCCACATGCCGCCCTCATGTCCTATGCATATCCATCACGTGGCCGACCCTGCATCCTGCTACCCTCCTGGAGGGCCCAGGTGTCCCTGCAGTTTTACTTGTCTCTCGTGCTTTTATAAATAGCGGCTGTCCTCTACCCACCTCCGCACCAACATCACAGATTACACAAACCTGATTGGGTTTTAATGACATGCAAGTTTTAAAAGTAAGCTGGAGCAAGCTGCTGCTGGGTTTCTACCCTCTCCTTGGCCTGTGCCCCTGAAGGCTGTTTTGTTTTCAAGAAGCCAACCATGCAAAGAACAGGCAAAACCTCATGGGGTTTGGAATCAGACCCAGTGGGCTGCAGTGGCTCTGTAATTAAGAGTTTTCAGCCAAGTTATTTGGCCTCAGCATGCTCAACTGCAGGATAGAGTAATAGCTCCTACTTCCTCGGATTGTATCTCAGGATAACAATACTTAGATAATCAACCTTAGAGAAAACCCCAAAACTCAGTGACTTAACCCAATGTACAGGTTTGATTTTTACCCCATGCAAAATCCAGTATGGCAGCTTTTGTTGTCTGGAGTGGGTGCTCCTCTAAGATCACTAGAGCAGGAGAGGAGAGAGATAGAGAGAGGACATTGGCTCCTAACTGCTCCAGCCCAGAGAGATGCCATTATTTCCAGTCACATCTTATTGGCTGGAACTGGTCACATGATCCCTAGTGAATTGCAAAGGACCTCGGAGGTAGAGAAGCAGGTTGCTAATTAATGAATATTTGCAGGCGTGATTGAGTGTTCAATCACATGCAGTTCTTGGGCCAGGCACCGAAGGGCTCCAGCAGAGCCTCAGAATGTCAGAGATGAGTCTACAATAAGATTGGCCAGGTGTGGTGGCTCATGTCTGTAATCAGAGCACTTTGGGAGGCTAAGGAGGGGTGAATCACTTGAGGTTAGGAGTTTGAGACCACACTGGCCAACATAGTGAAACCCCATCTCTTCTAAAAATACAAACAGCCTGGTGTGGTAATACGCACCTGTAGTCCCAGCTACTCCAGGCTACTCGGGAGGCTGAGATGGGAGAATCACTTGAACCTGGGAGGTAGAGGTTGTAGTGAGCCGAGAATGCACCACTGCACTCCAGCCTGGGTGACAGAGTGAGACTTCATCTCAAATAATAATAATAAAATATGATAAGATTGGCTGATGGAGGATTTATGTCCAGCTCCCTTCCAAAATGGTCTCGGGTAGTCACTGGTGGTGGGCAGAGCAATCACTTTCATGTATCTGGAGGGCCTGGCTGGACAGTATGAGGACACACATCTGGGATACCTCTTGGGGCCAGTTCAGCAACCTTTCTTTCAACCTTAGCCCAGGGGGAGGGACTGGGAGGCCCCCACTGTTGTGAGCAGCCATTTCTGAGAGTCAGGGTGCAGGCTGAGATCAGACACACGTGGGTCCAATCCTAGATCTGCTATTAACTTGCCCTGTACACCAAGAAGAGTCATTGATTCATCTCAGCCTTCTCAGTTTTCTTCTATGTTGAATGGAGGCCAATCAGGTGACTGATGGGTAAAGGCTCAGAGCTAGGTTTCTTATTTATTTACAAGACAGTCTCACTCCGTCACCCAGGCTGGAGTGCAATGGCATGATCTCTGGGTTCACTGCAACCTCCACCTCCCAGGTTCAAGGGATTCTCCTGCCTCAGCCTCCCGAGTAGCTGAGATCACAGGCATGCGCCACCACGCCCAGGTAACTTTTGTACCTTTAGTAGAGAAGGGGTTTTGCCATGTTGGCCAGGCTGGTCTTGAACTCCTGACCTCAAATGATCCACCCACCTCGGCCTTCCAAAGTGCTGGGATTACAGGCATGAGCCACCACATCAGGCCCCAGAGCCAGGTTTCTAATGGGAGCTCAGAAAGTGGGCTTCACCCAAGGCCACTCTGTTTTCCATGATGCTGTGCACACTCCCTAAGAGCTGAGCTCTCTCCCCTTTGTGCTCCCCCCACCCACTCCTCCCTTGGGCTGACACCGAACAGCACCCATGATCTTTCCAAGCCCCTAGCACCTTCCAGCCTCTGTCGTGGCTTCAGGCTCCCATTACTCAAGCAGATGGCTTCTGCCCTGCCTGCAGGAAGTCCTCCATGATTTCCTCCTAGCTCTTATCGGTATGGGAAGATGGTGGGTGGATGGTGGTCCTGAAGTGCCCTCTGGGGTGTGGCTGGATGGAGAGGAGGCCATCTAGAAGATGAGGGTCTCTTTTGTCTGTGATGTGGGCCTGCCCCTTAGGCAGTCTCTTCAGCTGGGACACATGGTTTCTTGGCTGGAACGCCACATGCATGCTTGACCCTGCTTCTTCAAGCATAGAAGCAACAGATCTCTGGAAAGCAGAGGGGTGGCAGGAACCCTGGAGGGACAGGCTGGGGGAAACTGACAGATATTGCACCCTCTGCTCTCAAGATAGGAGGCTGGGAACCCAGGGCTGCCTCTCCCATGACTAGAGACAGCTGTGCTAGAAAGAAGCAGCTTAAACTGTAGGGGAGGTGCTAGATTCTAGTTTTTGCCCGACTGCTAATTTAGCCTGCAGCCTTAAACTAACTCCTTTTGTGTCCAGGTCTCAGTTTGTTCATCTGTAAAATGGGTATTGTATTTATCCTCCCCACATTACAAAGACAGCTACAAAGCACTTATAGGAGTGGGCATGAGGATGAAGGGTGTGGGAATCAGAGAGACCCTCTGTTGGGATTTAAAATCCTGGCTGGGTGTGGTGGGTCACTCCTGTAATCCCAGCACTTTGGGAGACTGAGGCAGGCATATTACTTGAGGTCAGGAGTTTGAGACCAGACTGACCAACATGATAAAATCCCATTTCTAATAAAAGATACAACAATCAGTCAGGCGTGGTGGTGGGCACCTGCAAACCCAGCTACTTGGAGGCTGAGGCAGGAGAATCGCTTGAACCTGGGAGGTTCAGTGAGCTGAGATCACACCACTGCACTCCAGCCTGGGTGACTGAGTGAGACTCCATATCAAAAATAAAATAAAAATTTGCCTGTGACCTGCTCTGTACTGGACAGCAACTTTTGTTCCTTTGGAATCCAGGCAGGACCCAGAGTCCAGCCCTGGACTAGAGGGACTGTTCCTACTTTCTCCCTCCTCCCACCCTAAGGGTGAAATCTGTTGCTTGTCCCTGGTGGAATTCTCTTTTTCCAGCTTCCATTCTCAAAAGCTCCCCATAAAATACCAAAAATAATCACTGTGCATGGCTTCCATTTGGGGATTTGTCTTTTTCCTTTTATTCCTTCTTACCATGACATACCAGCCTTTTATCTTTGCACACCCGGGTCTGTGACCCTGGGAGGCAGGCCAAAGGCAGTGTGTGCAGGCCTCTTGGGTCAAATGACTCACCCCTCTGAATGCCAAGGAAAGCCCAGGAGACTTCTTGGGGGAGGCAGCACACAGTGGACAGACAGGGAGACACTGGGTCTGGGCCCTGAAGGATGCATAGGAGTTTGTTGCGTGACAAAATTGAGTGTGTTCCTGGCAGAGGGAGCAAAGTGTGCAGAGAGATAGGAATGGAAATGGACAGGTGTGTTCTGGGAGCAAATCCAGTAAGGCTGGATGTTAGGGTTCCTGGGGATGGAGAGGCCAGGAGGACCGGCTGTAGAAGACCAGACTTTTATTTCCAGGACAGCAGGGAGCCAGGGAGCAGCACAAGTGAGGTGGGGATGTCCCAGAACATCTGCCCACCACAGCCAGCTTTTGTGACAGCAACAAATCTTGTATTGGTGGCAGGGTGGCCTGTTTTTTCCCCAGATTTTACTTCCTGGACAAAGGCAGTCTTGCAAGAATCTGAAAGGTGCCACTGCATAAAAGACCTTTATTTGTTTTGTTTTTGTTTTTTTGTAAAAATCAACAGTTCTGTGATCTTTGTAGAAATTAATCAGGAATACATGTGTTTTATTTTTCATAAATTGCAAGAAATCAAAAGAAAAAAGTGCTCTTAGGGTAAAAGACAGTGGGAGCTCCATCACCAGCTGGAATGCCCCATACACGGTCTTGGAGTGGGGGGCCTTCCCTGCACCCAGTGTCCTGGGGCACCTCACTGGAGAGAGAGCGTGGGCTGGGCATGGGATATGGGGTGGGCTTAGATACCATGCAGACCTGAGATGCTCCCTGGCAGAAGCAGGGGACCAGGCCCAGCAAGGTGTATGACAGTCTCTGGAGTGGCAGCCCAGAGCTGAGGGAACCCAGAGAAGGCCTCTAAGTGTCTCAGACACAGCAGGAGGAACAATTGGAGAAGAGA
The DNA here is from genome assembly GCF_048565385.1 of Saimiri boliviensis. Classification (NCBI taxonomy): domain Eukaryota; kingdom Metazoa; phylum Chordata; class Mammalia; order Primates; family Cebidae; genus Saimiri; species Saimiri boliviensis. Next base: position 52,778,159 of record NC_133470.1, read on the forward strand.
CCAAATGGGTGAGCTGGGGATGTGGAATGTTTCAAGACTGTTTTGGTTTTTTTTTTCTTTTTAGAGACAGGGTCTCCCTCTGTCGCCCATGCTGGAGTGCAGTGGCACAATCTCAGCTCACTTCAGCCTCTGACTCCCGGGTTCAAGCAATTCTCCTGCCTCAGCCTGAGACTGTCTTGAATGTATGGCTAAAGAATCTTGATTTTTCTCTTGTACTTTTCTCCCCAGCTATCTGAAATGGGGACACAATGACAAAAGCCCTGGGTACAGAAAATCAATCCAGCTTTTTTCTTACAGTGGGGCCAATCCCATACTTCGTGGGTTTTTTTTTGTTTTTTTTGTTTGTTTGTTTGTTTTTGTTTGTTTGTTTTTTTCAGATGAAATCTCGCTCTCTCGCCTACCCTGGAGTGCAGTGGCACAATCTCAACACACTGCAACCTCTGCCTCCTGGGTTCAAGCAATTCTCCTGCCTCAGCCTCCTGAGTAGCTGGGATTACAGGCATGTGCCACCATGCCCTGCTAATTTTGGCATTTTTATTAGAAACAGAGTTTGACCATGTTGGCCAGGCTGCTCTCGAACTCCTGGCCTCAAGTGATCAACCCACCTCGACCTCCCAAAGTGCTGGGATTGCAGGCGCCACCGCACCTGGCCCCAATCCAATCCTTTGGACCTCAATTCCCTGATCTGTAAAATGGATATCATAATGAGACCTACGTCCCCCTTGGGGGCTGTGGACAGGTGCATGATCTCCAGGACCTCTCTCACACTGGCCTTCTCCTTGCCGGCCTCCCCTGGGTCTGTCTGCCGTGGGGGCTGCAGTTACTCACAGGCCGAAGAGGTGAGGAAATGCAGTTGCTCGGGCCTAGACCCAGCTGATGCTCTGTGTGCCCAAAGCCCAGTAGGGCCTGGGCCCCTGGTGGCTGTGACACTCCTGTGTCCAACCCATGGTGGAGAAAGAGGCCAGGAGGACACGGTGCACTGAAGGCCTTTTGTGTGACATCCTCCAAGCACCAGATCCAGGGCTTCTCCTGCAGCCTGAGCCCCCCTTTGAGAGCTGAGCAGCACCCAGCTCAACATCAGCCACCCCCATGGTGGCGTGGTGCCCCCCCACCCGCAGGCAGGCTGTGAGATAATCCAGCTAGACCAGCTACCATCTTGACACATCCCAAGACAGCCCAGGGCCTCGGGGAACTTTAAAAGGAAAATTAATGTCTCTTACCAGCTATTAGGGGAAATTATTCAGGTAGAAATCTTGTTTTCTATTTCCTCATCCTTGTTTTTGAATCCCCAGCCTTTGATTTCTTTCTTCTCTAGGAATTCTCAGATGCTCTGAGGACCTGGGCTGTGCACCAAGGCTTAATGAGTACCTGGCACACCTGGCATTGACCCTCACCTGGGAAAGTCAGCTTCTGAAGCCTGTGCCTCCTGAACCCAGCCCTGAGGTCTTCCAAAGAGGCTGGCGGGTCCTTGGCAGCTGAGGGCAGCTCTCCCAAATTGGGTGGACCTCTGCTGCAGCTGATGCCCAGGGGAGGTGACACGGGGCTGCAGGCAGACATCATGCATCTGGGTGGAGGGGTGCTGAGGGCACTTCTGGGTGGAGGAGAGGCCGAGGTGTGGACTCAGTGGGAACTGACACCCTTCCTGTCTCAGCAGCGACCCCTCAGGCTCTCCACCCTTCAGTCTTTCCCCACTGCCTTGGATATGGTCTTTCAACTTCCCAATCTGGTGCTCAAAACCCTGCTGATCTATCCCCAGCAGTTTCCCTGGCATCGCCCCTGGTCCCCTCATCTACACATTCCCCGCTTCTGCCTGCCTGAAATCAACAACCTTCTTCTCTTTCTCTACCTGGTAGACTCCTGTGCCTGCTCAAGTGGTCCAGCCCTGCCTCACCTTCTCAGAAATGCTGGCTTGGACTCCACCCATCAGAACAGTTGGCATCTCCATCACCTAACCCAGGCCATTATCCTGAGCTAGTGAGGAGCTACTCATGGGCTGTATCCCCTAGAAATTCCTCGAAGCCAGGGAGAAGGGTGGCTTCATCTCCAGGTTCCCAGTGCCAGATGGCCCAGATGAGATTTAATAACCTCCTGCTCGAGTGAGTGACACTTGATAATAATGATGGCTTGAATAAATAAAGGAATGAAAAAATGAATGGGACTTATTAGAAGAGGCACCAAGAACAAGGCATCAAGAGACTAATATTGGGCTGGGCATGATGGCTCACGCCTGGAATCCCAGCACTTTGGGAGGCTGAGGCAGGTGGATCACCTGAGGTCAGGAGTTCGAGGCCAGTCTGGCCAACATGGTGAAACCCTGTCTCTACTAAAAATAAAAAAAATTAGCCAGGCATGGTGGCGGGTGCCTGTAATCCCAGCTACTTGGGAGGCTGAGACAGGAGAATCGCTTGAACCTGGGAGGCAGAGGTTACTGTGAGGCGAGATCACACAATTGCACTCCAGCCTGGATGATGGAGCAAGATTTCATCTCAAAAAAAAAAAAAAAAAAAAAAGAGAGAGAGAGACTAATCTTGAATCATGACTCAGTCACTTCCTTCCTGTGTGACATGGAGCAAGTTGCTTTACCTCTCTGGGCTTCAGCTTTCAATTCTGTAAAATGGGATTAAAAGTTTTAGCTCTGCCTTCACAACAAGAGTTGTGTGGATAAAACAAAACAGGGGTTGCCATGTGCAATGGCTCATGCCTGTAATTCCAGAGCTTTGGGAGGCCAAGGTGGGTGGATCATTTGAGATCAGCAGTTTGAGACCAGCCTGGCCAAAATGGTGAAACCACGTCTCTACTAAAAATACAAAAATTAGCTGGGCATGGTGGCAGACACCTGTAATCCCAGCTACTCAGGAGGCTGAGGCAAGAGAATCACTTGAGCCCAGGAGGTGGAGGTTGCAGTGAGCTGAGATGGTGCCACTGCACTCCAGCCTGGGTGACAGAGGGAGACTCCATCTCTAAATAAATAAATAAAGGGATTGAGCATGCATTTATATTAAAGGTCCATGTACCACTCATCCCTCCATCCATCCAACAACTCATTCATCCAATTATCAATTCATCCATTCATCCACTCATCCATCCACCCATCTATTAATCTATTCACCCATCCACCATCCATCCACTCATTCATCCATCCACCCACTCACACAGTCATTCATCCCCTCACCCATCTATTTATCCATCCAATTATCCACCCATCCATCTATTCATCTGTGCATTTACCCATTTATTTATCCATTCAATTATCCATCCATCATCTATCCATCCAACCATCCATCCATCATCCATCCTCTTGTCCATTCATTTTTAAACTGATAAGCAACTTCAGCAAAGTCTCAGGATACAAAATCAATGTGCAGAAATCACAGATATTCCTATACACCAATAACAAACTAACAGAGAGCCAAATCAAGAGCAAACTCCCATTCACAATTGCTACAAAGAGAATAAAATACCTAGGAATGCAACTAACAAAGGATGGAAAGGACCCCTTCAAGGAGAACTACAAACCACTGCTCAAGAAAATAAGAGAGGACACAAACAACATTCCATGCTCATGGTTAGGAAGAATCAATATCATGAAAATGGCCATACTGCCCAAAGTAATTTATAGATTCAATGCTATTCCCATGAACAGAGCTGGAAAAAAACAAAACAAAACAAAAAAAAACTTAAACTTCATTTGGAACCAAAAGCCTGCATAGCCAAGACAATCCTAAGCAAAAAGAAAAAAGCTGGAGGAATCTCACTACCTGACTTCAAACTATACTACAAGGCTACAGTAATCAAAACAGCATGGTACTGGTACCAAAACAGAGATATAGACCAATGGAACAGAACAGAGGCCCTGGAGGCAATGCCACACATCTACCACCATCTAGTCTTTGACAAACCTGACAAAAACAAGCAATGGGGAAAGGACTCCCTGTTTAATAAATGGTGTCGGGAAAACTGGCTAGCCATGTGCAGAAAGCAGAAACTGGACCCCTTCCTGATGCCTTACACTAAAATTAATAAGTTAATTCCAGATGGATTAAAGACTTAAACATAAGATCTAATACCATAATACCTAGGCAAAATCATTCAGGACATAGGCATAGGCAAAGACTTCATGACTAAAACACCAAAAGTGTTGGCAACAAAAGCCAAAATAGACAAATGGGATCAAATTAAATTCCAGAGCTTCTGTACAGCAAAAGAAACAATCAGTAGAGTGAACTGGTAACCAACAGAATGGGAAAAAATTTTTGCCATCTACCCATCTGACAAAGGGCTAATATCCAGTATCTACAAGGAACTAAAACAGATTTACAAGAAAAAAAAAAAACCATTAAAAACTGGGCGAAGGATATGAACAGACACTTTTCAAAAGAAGACATATATGAGGTCAGCAAACATGGAAAAATGCTCATGATCACTGGCCATTAGAGAAATGCAAATCAAAACCACATTGAGCTATTATCTCACACCAGTTAGAATGGTGCTCATCAAAAATCTGGAGACAACAGATACTAGAGAGGATGTGGAGAAATAGGAATACTTTTGCAGTGTTGGTGAGAATGTAAATTAGTTCAACCATTCTGGAAGACAGTGTGGTGCTTCCTCAAGAAATAGATACTCCATTTGACCCAGCAATCCCATTACCCAAAGGATTATAAATCATTCTATTATAAAGACACATGCATACGTATGTTTACAATAGCAAAGACCTGGAACCAACCCAAATGCCAATCAGTGATAGACCAGACAAGGAAAATATGGCACATATAGACCATGGAATACTATGCAGCCATAAAAAACAATGAGTTCGTGTCCTTTGCAGACATGGATGAATCTGCAAACCACCATCTTCAGCAAACTGACAGAACAGAAAATCAAACACCGCATGTTCTCATTCATAGGCAGGTGTTGAACAATGAGAACACGTGGACACAGGGAGGGGAGCATCACACACTGGGGTCTGTTGGAGTGGGGCTAGGGAAGAGATAGTAGGGGGTGGAGAGGTCGGGAGGGATAACATGGGGAGAAATGCCAGATAGAGGTGATGGGGGGATAGAGGCAGCAAAGCATCTTGCTATGTATGTACCTATGCAACAATCCTGCATGATCTGCAGATGTACTCCAGAACCTAAAGTACAATAAACAAAACAAAACAAAACACTTACTGAAGCCTCCTGCATGTCAGACCTGTGTTGAGGAATCGGGGAAAGAGTGGGGTCAAAAGCAAGACCTGCCTCCAGCGCACTGTCAGGGAGAGGTAATAAGTGGCAGCAGAGAGGCCCAGAAAGGAGCTAAGGGGAGGAGGTCAAGCATGCCATCTCAAGAGTGAAACCCAGACCAGGCACGGTGACTCACACTGTGAGAGGCAGAGGTGGGCAAATAATTTGAGGCCAAGAGTTCGAGACCAGTCTGGGCAAAGTGGTAAAATTCTGTCTCTAGAAAAAATTAGCCAAGGCCGGGTACAGTACTGTGGGAGGCCAAGGTAGGCGGATGACCTGAGGTCAGGAGTTTGAGAGCAGCATGGACAACATGATGAAATCCTGTCTCTACCAAAAATACAAAAATTAGCCAGGTGTGATGGCATGTGCCTGTAATCCAAACCCTGCCACCCCATGCCACTTGAGCTTTATTATGGGATGTTCCATGAACATTGCCACTTACTGCAACACAGATGGGACTCTCTAAGTCTTTTCCTCATTTGTAAAAACTGAAATAACAATAGTTTCTACTTTACAGGATATTGTGAGGATACAATAATATACTCTCAATGGATCCCTCAAGGATGCTCCATGAATATTAGCCACTAACTCTCTGGAAATATGTCCCCACTGTCTAGCTCACTGTGGTACTCATGTATAAAGCCCATATACATTCAAGTATCCAGCAATCACCTAAAATGCACACAAGTTCATCCATTCAGTGTTGACATGGACAGATAGTGTGGTGGAATACAGATGGCCACAAATTATTTGTCATTCCTTTCAAGAAATCTATTTCCCAGCCTGGCATGGTGGCTAACCCTTGTAATCCCAGCCTTTTGGGAGGCCCAGGCGGGCAGATCACAACGTCAGGAGTTTGAGACCAGCCTGGCCAATATGGTGAAACACTGTCTCTACTAAAAATACAAAAATTAGCTGGATGTGGTGGTGCACACCTGTAATCCCAGCCACTTGGGAGGCTGAGGCAGAAGAATCACTTGAACCCAGGAGGTGAAGGTTGCAGTGAGTCAAGATTGTGCTATTGCACTCCAGCCTGGGCAACAAAGCGAGACTCCATCTCAAAAAAAAAAAAAAAAAAAAAAAGGAAAAAAATCTACTTTCCCTCCTGTTGAGTCTAGGCTACCCTCATGGCTGCTTACCAAATAGAATGTAATGGAAGGAATAGTGGCCAGCTATAGTTTCTGCTTCTCCCTCTTGGAACACTTGCTCTTGGGGCACTACTTCTCAGAAACCAGCCATAATGCTCCAAAACATGTACAGAAGCCACGTTTAGGCACTCTGGTTGATAGCCCCTCTAAAGTCCCAGGCAACATCCAACAGGAGCTGCCAATCATGTGGATGGGCCGCCTTGGATATTCCAGCCTACTGGAGCCCCCTGATGCCTGCATTCCCAACCAACACCACATAAATCAGAAGAGCTTCCCAGCTGAGCATAGTCAACTTATAGAGTAATGAGATTTAAGATGGTTATTGCTTTAAACCACTAAGTGTTGGGGTAATTTGTTATACAGCAAACCAAAACATATGTTATACCCATTTAGGAAACTATATTTCTTTACCTTTTTGTTTGAAAAAGATTAGTCACTCTTCAGAAAACTATAGACAATAACTTGCTGCCTGTTTTTGTACAGCCTGCAAGGTAAGCATGATTTTTACACTATAACATGGTGGAAAAAAATCAAAAGAAGAATATTATTGTATGAGCTATGTGAGAAATTTATATGAAATTCAAATTTCAGTATCCACAAAGAAAGTTTGATTGGAACACAGGCATACTTATTCAGTTACATCCTGTCCACCGCTGCTTTGTCGTGAGAGCAGGAGAGTTCTGTGGTGGTATCAGAGACCGTACAGACCACAGCAACTAAGATATTTACTTTCTGGCCCTTTCCAGGAAAAGTTCACCAACTCCCCTCTGTAGAACATTAAATATGTGTCACCATTTTGAACTTAAAATCCTGCATATAGGAGCTTGTATGTGGCCAGGTGCAGTGGTTTATGCCTGTAATCCCAGCACTTTGGAAGGCCGAGGCGGGCAGATCACGAGTTCAGGAGTTTGAGACCAGCCTGGCTAACACGGTGAAACCCCGTCTCTACTAAAAATCAGCTGGGCATGGTGGTGGGCGCCTGTAATCCCAGCTACTCAGGAGGCTGAAGCAGGAGAATCATTTGAACCCAGGAGACAAAAGTTGCAGTGTGCTGAGATCGTGCCACTGCACTCCAGGCTAGGCTAGAGAGCGAGATTTCATCTCTAATAATAATAATAATAATAACAACAACTTGTATGTGTCTGAACAACTATTTTTTTAGTTTAATCATATTTATTTCAAGTATATTTTAAAAATCATAAATGGGGTTTCATAATCTAAAGTTGAAACATTTATCCTTCACAGCTTCAGAATTTGACAAGGAATTGCAGACCATGATTTTCAAATCCAGTCTTCTTTGCTATTTTTCAAACTTCTGACATCTAGTATTAAACTGCTTCACTCTAAATGTATGGTTTTAGATAACTATTATACACTTGTTGGTAAGGGTTTTCTGAAAACAGTCTATCAAATATGAAGAATGGTTTCTATCTAAGAATCAGCAGTGAGGGAAGAAATATTAGACAACTATCAAGAAATCAATTATTCATTTAAAAAATAACAGAACCAGTGTTGCTCTCTGTCATAAAAGAGAACATGGAAAATTTATTTTTATAGACTTTGGTAATATTTTATTCCTCACAGAGATCTTCAATCCTTTTCACACAGTAATCATCAGGACTTACTGAGTAAAAATCTCAGGTATTAACCATGGCCCTAAAATCTGCTATTCCAAAGAGGAACAGGTTAATTTTGAGGAAAAAAAGCTGCCTTGGTGACTTCCCTCAAATATTTATTTTAAATAAAAACAATTGATGGAAATACTTTTAAAACCAACTTTGGGTATAATATGGCATGTCGCCCATCAGACAAAAAAGGAAATCAAAACTTTCTTTCCTTTTATAATGAGTTCTCCATCTTTACTTTCAGGATTACAACGTATTCAACTTTTATGCTTGTTTGCTTTTTTTGACTGCCTAATCCAATATTTAAATTTTTTAAAGTCTACATTTCAATGTAGTAAGAGTTATTTTTCAAATAATCTTTATAAACCAGAATACAGACACCAGAGCAACACTCTCAAGTCACACTGTTTGACTATAATAAAGATAAGAAAATGGACGGATATATGAAGATAGGTATTCCTTCTGCTCTCTCTGAAGGTGAACAAGCTTTTAACACATAAGCAACACAGAACTCCATTCCTCTGGAGCTCCTTTAAACTCAGAATGCTTCAATTCAGTAAGTCAATATATTATTCTTAAAAATTAAAGTTTGGTTACTAAGAAGGACTGAACAAAAATTATTCCCCTGCCATCAAACACAATCAGAAAAGTTCTATCAGGCCCTCTTCTCCCCACAAAAACAGGGAAGTAGCTGGGGCTGAAGACGTTAAGTGTCACATTCCAGTTCCTAAAACATCGCTGCTATTTGCTCAAATTTGTAGGTCTATGTATCTCCTTTTCCAATACGTCCCCATTTATAAGTTTATTTCCACACATACAAACGTGCACATCTGTGCATGTGCACACGCAAACACACACACACACACACACACACACACACACACACATTCAATCTCAAGTAAGACGCTTTTTTGTATTTGCTGATAAATTATGAGGATTAAGAACTAGGTGTGTACAGGGTTTCATAGGTGCTTTGTAAACATCAGAGTTGCTTGGGTCCTTTCCTCCACAGGCCTAAAGTCAAATTATGCAACCTATGACCACTACTTTCCCAGGCGCTGTTCACAGGCTGCATATTGACGAAGGGCAGAGGAAAAAGTCCTCATAACTAATGTTTAGGTGGGAAGGCAAATAGACAATCTCAGTCAATCTGATGTGCCAGGGAAGAAAGCCTAATAATGTGCTGTCCACAGGACCAAACTTCAATACTAAATCGGGATCAGGACAACCATGTGAACTAAGTAAACTGCCTAACATATCTACATCCCAATCTGTGGGTCTCTTGCTTCTGGGCTGCTAACTGGCAAAAGTCCTGAGCAGCTCTCACGGTATCTGCTTTTCCATCTTTCAGGGACAGCACCTTCACTGCCAAATGGTAATTTAAAACTCGATCATCTTTGTCATTACTATTTGCAAACTCTGGTGAATATTTTGAACAACCTAGGCCCAGAAGTTCTTGCTGTTTTTTACAATTTCATTCATCAATCAGGAATTATTTCTTTTGAAAATACCTGTAATCCCACACTTTGGGAGGCCAAGGCAGGAGGAACACTTGAGGCCAGGAATTACAGGCTAGCCTGGGCAACATAGCAAGACCTTGTCTCTTGGTCGTAGACGCTAATGTAGGAGATGCCCAGGGCCACACACCACACCACAAGGCTTGCGGTATCCGAGAAGTTGGCTCCTGCTCCAACTCGGTGAACACCAGGCCCATGTGCACAGGCAGCTTCTCCAGGGAACGGCCGTCCGCGCCAGCGCAGCCGGTGGTGGGCGGCTGCTAGGCACGACCCCCGGCGCAGGTGCCTGTGGTAACGGCGGTTCCTGCCAATCGCCAGGGGCTTGCGGAGCGTGAAGCCGAGCGGCGCTAGGACCGCGGCAGAGGCGGCGCGGTAGCAGCGCCTCCAGATCCAGTTCCAGGTGCGGAATCGAACTCGGAGCCAGGAGGTGAGTGTGCGGTGCAGACAGAGCAGCGCGTGCAGCATCCGCCACACCAACTCGTACAGCCCCGTCATACTCTTGTGGCGCTCGGGCACCCTCTCTCCCTCCCGCCCACTCCAGCGGCGTGACGGCTTTTTATCCACCCCTGCGGCAGGAGTGGGCCATCGCCCTGCGGCCCCCGCCCCCCGCGCCCAAACCCTTTTCACTGCCAACACTTCACCTCTCCCGCGCCTCCATCTTCCTCCTCCTATCTGAACACTTATTTAGGGCTTTTCTACTTATTTATTTTTAATGTTTATAGCGACGCGATCTCATTCTGTTACCCTGGCTGCAGTCCAATTGTGCAGTCGTAAGTCACTGCAGCCTCCATGTCCTAAGCTCAAGTGATTCTACCACCTCAGCCTCCTGAGTAGCTGGGACTACAGGTGCTTGCCACCATGCCCAGCTAAATCTTTATGTCTTATTTTGCAGACATAGGGTCTTGCTATGTTGTCCAGGTTGGTCTCAAACTCCTGGCCTCAAGTAATCCTCCCACCTCGGCTTCCCAAAGTTCTGGATTACAGGCATGAACCACAGTGCCCTGTCTATTTATTTGTAACTCTGAAAGTTTTCAGAAGTATAAGAATAACCCAACAGTGTGCAAACACAGGAGGAATGGCTAGAAAGCATTCAAAGGGAGACTGATTATGGGGACGAACAGAGGACTTTGAAGAAAGAAACTAGAAAAAAAAGAAACTAGAAATGGAGGGGGTCCTAGTAGGACAAGGACATTTCCTAAGGCCAACACAGCATCCATGCTCCCTAGCCCCTTCCAGCCTCCCCGCTCCCACTGTCCTATCCTGGCCAGAGCTCCAGGTTTCACTGTTCCCACTGTAGAGCCTACCTGAGCTGTCCCCACCTTTGTTCCCTGCCCATCTTCCTTCACTAGTGCTCAGCTTCACAGTCCTTCCTCCTGCAGCCTCCCACCTCAAGGCCTCCATTCCCTCCCTTCTGATGCTCTGAAGTTCTGTATACAGGACTTGCCTCTAAGATCCCACTGGCCAGGTCATACTGTTGAGACCCAACCACTCATTCTTCTGCTCCCTGTGATGGGTGCACCTCGTGGGTAGTCGTTGGGCTTATTTATCTCTGGGCCCCCAGGGTAGGCATTAGAGCCAAGCTGCTGAATACAGGAGCCCTGCAGCTTGTACTGTGTCTGAGCACCAGAAACTTCTAGGATTTCATGGTGGAAGACCCTAAGATATGGCATCTCCTCCCCATGCCCCACTGTCGGGGATGAGGGGTGCAGAGACATCAGGTCCTCCCAGCTGGAGGGATTGTTCAGCTGAGATGCCTTCCACCCTTGCCTAGGCTCTGGCAGGGCCTCTGGCCAGGCAGGAATGACAAACAGAGTCACCTCCTGCTGACAAGCCTGGCGCTGACAGCTGGGATCTAGGAGAACAAGAAGTCCAATCAAGGTGCAGGGCCGGGCAGGCCTGCTTTCAGGTGTATGATCTCACCTCTCGGAAACTGGAAAGCTGCTGGAGGCTTTGTGGAGGCTTTGTGGAGCCTTTGATGACCCAGTGCTGAGGATGCAAATTGCAGGCCCCTAGGCCTCCTGGGTCTGGCCGGCACTCTGCTCCAGTGACAAACGACTGAGCCCAGAGAGGGTCCCAGATGGGGCTGGGTAGGAGTGAAACTGAATGGGCATACAGGCAGAGCATCCACCCTGGAGAACAGACCCAGGCCTGACTGCGACCCAGAGTCTGGATGAGCATGTGGAGGGGCAGGGACAGCCCAGCCCCCTCCTGCCCCATTACCAGGAAACACAGCTTGTGTGTTCTAGTCAGTCAGCTTTCGCAAAGCTGACTGGTGACATCAGGCAGGCACCCCTTCTCATCCAGATCCCAGGCCCCCAACATGCTGGGCCCAGCTGGGTGCCAGAGCTAAAGGAACTTTGCTCCCAGCTCAGCTTGTGTCTGGGCTTTGTCACCTAATGGCCACCAGCACTCTGGTGGAAGGGACTGGCCAGGGGGAGCAGTTGGCCCCTCTCAGCTGGAATCTGCCAGGGCAGCTTCACCTGCAGCTTGCTGGAGTCCATACTTTTCTGTGCGCTCACAGGGCAGATCCTAAGAGCGAAAACTGACCCAGAGGGAATGGAACTCAGATGGCCAAAGAAACCACTGCCCATTGTCCTCTTGGCATGCAACCTTGGTTCCACCCACGAAGACCAGAAGGTGGCAGACTCTGGTTTTCCACGGACTCGCGGGGTAGGAGTCCAAGACAGAGCACATACTGGCCTCTCACCATGCCCAGCAGTGGCCTTGTCATCGCCTCTGTAGATAGCAGCGCGGGCCTTCCGTCCATTCCGCAAAAGAAAGGCAAAACCGTGGCGCCCATGTGGGGGCCCAAGCCTTGAGGGAGGTTCCACATGCCTTTGAAATTACTACTCCGCTCTGGCTGGAGGTCCCCGGTCTTGCCACCTGACCCCAAGAGCCTCTCTCAGTTCAGGCCCTGCCTCCTGATCACTCATGGAGCTTGGCCTCCCAATGACTGTGACCAAGGTGGGCTGTGTACTGCCTTTCAGAGTTCCTCCTGCTCTGGTGGACCCAGCTCATTGGTGTCCTGGATAGCTCCCACACCCCCAGCAACCAGAGCTTCTCTCTCCTCCAGGCCCCCTCGGAACTCTGCCTAGCCCACACCTTAGGCTGTTTCTGGATGCATCCACTGCTCAGCCTCTCAAGGACAGAGGCTGAGTGTGAGCCCACGTCAATTGTGAGTGCTTACCATGAGCCTGGTACAAGGGGCACCCACTGGTGGTTTGTATCTGCTCAGTGACAGGGCAGTGTGACCACATCTTCAGAGTGGAAACATAATAGACTTCGAGAACAGACAGCTGTGGGTGGTTGCAGCCTTTGGACAAGTATGTTAGCTTCTCTGAGTCTGTTTCCTCATGTGCAGAAAGAGAATATTAGCACCCATTCCCCTACAAAATAGCACAGCCACACAAGACTAAAGAGAGGTCTTCTTTTGCCCAGCGTGGTGACTCACACCTGTAATCCCAGCACTTTGGGAGGCCGAGGCAGGTGGATAACCTGAGGTCAGGAGTTGGAGACCAGCCTGACCAACATGGTAAAACCCCCACCTCTACTAAAAGTACATTAGCTGGTCATGGTGACACATGCCTGTAATCACAGCTACTAGGGAGGCTGAGGCAGGAGTATGACTTGAACCCAGGAGGCCGAGGTTGTAGTGAGTCGAGATTGCACCACTGCACTCCAGCCTGGGCAACAACATCAAAACTCCATCTCACTCTGTCACCCAGGCTTGAGCAAAGTGGTGCAATCTCAGCTCACTGCAACCTCTGCCTCCCAGTTTCAAGTAATACTGCCTCAGCCTCCTGAGTAGTGGGACTACAGGTGTCTGCCACCATGGCTGGCTAATTTTTGTATTTTTTAGTAGTGACAGGGTTTTACTGTGTTGGCCAGGCTTTTCTTGAACCCCTGATCTCAAGGGATCCGCCCATCTAAGCCTCCCAAAGTGCTGGGATTACAGGCATAAGCCACTGCACCCAGCCCTAAGGCTGGAGAGAGGTTTTATAGAGACCAAATGGATGAAGCCCTGGGTACCAGATCTGGCACAGGCACTCAAAAAAATCAGTCCCGGCACTCCAGCTCTGGGCTTCTATGTAACTGGCATTCTGCGCCCAATCCCTCGGAAGCTGACCTGAGCCGGGGTGAGAGGCTTCACAGTGTCCTACAGGGAAAGTGCTGGGCCAGGGTCTTCAGCCCTGGCTTTTGGGCTCATCCTGCCACTTCTTGCCTATGTGTGCAAAGGAGAGCTGCCTTTTCCGTCTGAATCTCAGGTTTCTCGTCTGTAAAATGGGTGTTCCAGCCTGCCTGGGCCACCTCACAGTGGAGGTCCAGGTGCTGTATAGACTGTCAAGGGCCATGTGTCAGGTGGCCCAGGCCACCTCACTGGCAGGTGGGCATAGGGATGGCTTTTGTCCAGGAGGGTCTGCCTGGATGGTAACCCAGTGAGAGTCCTCAGTCTCCAGCTGAGCTGCTATGGGCCCAGCCTGGTCTCAGATCCCATCCCGAAGTTTCCCAAGCTGGACAGGCTGTCTCTGGGTGCCCACTTCCTGCCATTGCATTTTATTTGCCTGTGCTTAAGCCAGCTCAGGCTTTCAACATTATTATTATTAGACAGAGACTCACTTTGTTGCCCAGGCTGGAGTGCAATGGCGTGATCTTAGCTCACTGCAGCCTCTGCCTCTCAGGTTCAAGTGATTACCATGCTTCTGCCTCACGAGTAGCTGGGATTACAGGCACACAACCATACCTAGCTACTTTGTTTTAGTAGAGACAGGATTTCACCTACTCCAGACCTCAAGCGATCCACCTGCCTTGGCCTCCCAAAGTGCTGGGATGACAGGCGTGAGCCACTGCATCTGGCCAGGCCTCCAGCTTTTGTGAGAGACTCACATCTGCCCACTTGATGAAGCTCTGGGCAGAGCAAGAAGGAGAAAAACCACTATTTACTGGAATGGATGAGGGCATTCCAACACGGGCCTTTCGCTGAATGGAGGCAGCATGGAAAAGGGGCAGTTGGGATCCAGATGTGCAGGAGCCCGAGGCTGCCCCTTAAGGCTGTCCTAGGAATCCGAGCCTGGCTGCAGCAGTCCCCAAGATTGACAAGGAGCAGCACGAACTTCTCCCCACTGAGGACGGTGGGCGTGGGGTGGGAGCCGGCCTAGGGCGTCCAGGTGGGATCAGCCACTGCTCAGGCGCTGTCCCAGGCAGGCACAGCCAGGGGCAGGCTCAGCACCGTGCAGGCCACTGGCTCAGTGAGCACAGAGAGGGGCCCCCAGTTTATGCCAAAAATGTGTCTTCTCAAACTTTCTCCTCAAGCCTGTCTCATATGCTGGTTCCTGTCTCTCTCTAATAGTTTCTGGGTGCCTGGGAGCAGAGACTTGGCCAGTTCTCCCCAAGCTCAGCTACAGGCTTCAGGGATCCAGGCAAAGTCTGGTTAACCCTGCCCACGTTTTGGGGAAGAAGGCAGGTTGCTCCCCTAGCCTCCACTGTGACATTAGGAGGAAAGGGCAGCCAGGCTGATCGCTAGTTTCATCTGAGCACCCCAGGTGATGAGATGGGCAGTGACGGGTACGTTGGCAGCCAGGCTGGAGTGGCATGGCCAGCTGCCCTGGGCACCATCTTCCCTGCCTATCACCACTCCTGTCTGCCCAAGTAGCAAAGCAAAGTCACAGTGACAAGATCCAGAGGTGGCAGGCTCCAACTGGAGATGGTGCAGCTGTCACAGGCCACTGGAGCAGCAATGTCACAGCTTCTTATGGTGGTGGGCTCTGTCCCCAGTCCCTCCCTGGCTCTGGCTTGATCCTTGTCGTTGTCTATTTCTTTGCCTTGCCCTTATCTTAGCCTGGCTTCCCTTCCAGGATGTCAGTGCTGAGAGGCTCTTGGTCCACGCCTGTCTCCATCTCTCTTTCCCACTCCCTAAACTCAGGACCTAGTCACTCCTGCTCCTTACACATACATTCACACACACTAACACACATATACGCACTCTCACATTCACACTCTACCGCTCCCCACCCCCACACACTCCCAACCCATCTTAGAAAACAAGTTTTCCTCCCAAAACCTTTATTAAGATCTGTGGGGAGGCTGGGTGCGATGGCTCACACCTGTAATCCCAGCACTTTGGGAGGCCGAGGAGGGCGGATCATGAGGTCAAGAGATTGAGACCATCCTGGCCATCATGGTGAAAACCTGTCTCTACTAAAAATACAAACATTAGCTACTTGTGGTGGCACATGCCTGTAAACCCAGCTACTTGGGAGACTGAGGCAGGAGAATCGCTTGAACCTGGGAGGTGGCGGCTGCAGTAAGCAGAGATTGTGCCACTGCACTCCAACCTGGCAACACAGTAAGACTCTGTCTCAAAAAACAACAACAACAAAAACCTGTGGGGAATGACCGGGATCTGGGCCCCCAGTGGGTCTGTGAGTGTGAGCCTGTGTGTGAGCCTGTGAGCATCCACATGGCTGTGGAATTTAGAAAGCATGTGTGCACACAAGTGAGTGACAGTGAAGTGCTGAGAGTTGAAAGAGTGTGTGTTTGGAGTCAGTGTGGCCTTGGCTGTGTGGGCACACAGATGAGCTGTGGTGAGGGTGGAGGGATGTGAGTGACTCCCAGCATGGAAGCTGAGCCCGGGGCAGATGGACAAGTGCACCCTTTGAGCTCCTGTGGAGGCTGCCACCCCATACCTTGCTTGACTACTCCCTCTGCCATCCTGGGCTCCCTCAAATCAGGAGGGGGTGCATGAAAGGGGAGTGAAGCTGCTGACCTGTAGGAAGGGACCTGCCACTCCCTAGGCCTGTCAGCCACTGATTTGTTCCACATTCCTATAAATACTTACAAATCCCAGTTTCTGAGAAGCAAGACATCCTCTACCAGCCAGCTAGAGCTGGTGGGGAGGGATCTAAGGGGTGAAACACATGGGGGAGGAGAGGGGGACCACACCAGAGACTGGCATCAGGGACTCCTGAGTTCAGCTCCTAGTTTTGCCAGAGGTTAGCCTGGGTGCCCCCCTATGTCTTCATCAGGAACTACAGAGCCAGAAATACCATCCACACCTCTGCCCCAGGAAGCAGCCCCTGCCTCTGCCTGATGAAGAGCAAGACTTCCCCTCGACAGCTAGCTTTCTGCCTTCTAGTCACATCTCTCAAGTAGGGATAAAACGAGGGGTCTTCATGCTTTTTTTTGTCTAACTGTGTTGCCCAGACTGGTCTCTAACTCTTGCCCTCAAGTGATCCTCCGGCCTCTAGCTCCCAAAGCACAGCAATTACAGGTGTGAACTGCCACACCCAGCAGCTTCTTACTCTTTAAACAACACACAAAATTATCCTTGAGTTCCTGGAGGGGATAGTCTCTTCGAACTTAAAATCTTTCCAGGACACCTTGATCCAGGCTTTCTAGATTGGAGGCAGAAGAAACTGCAGCTCATTGACCCCCATGTCTTACATGGCTGAAGCAGGAGGAAGAGAGAGCGCGGGGAGGTGCTACACACTTTTAAACAACCAGATCTTCTGAGAACTCTATCATGATGACAGCACTAGAGGACTAGTGCTAAACCATTCATGAAGACTCTGATCCCATGATCCAATCACCTCCTACCAGGCCCCACCTCCAACACTGGGGATTACAATTCGACACAAAATTTGGGTGGGGACAGACCCATAGCATATCAATAACTGATACAGATGGCATGTAAAACTGAGAAAGAATGAGGTCATTCAGGGACTAAGTATAGACACAGAAGAAAAGGAAAACTGAAGGCTGAACCTATGGCCTCACTTTAGTTTAAATAGGTCAGGCAAGAGCAGGGGAACCAGCAAAGGCAGCTGAGAAAGAACATCCAGGGCTGCAGGTGGAGTCCTGTGAGACAAGTGAATCAAAGAGAGAACAGGAGCAGTGGAGCTAGAGTATGTATTGACCATTCTTTTGTGAAGTTTTGCCACAAAGGGGAGTGGAGAAAAGGTGCAGGTCCTGGTATAGGAGATAGGTCAAGACTAATTTATTGATCCAAGATGGCTGATCACTAGCGGCTCAGGATTGTAGCTCCCAGTGAAAGCACAAAGAACGAGAGGACGCCACACCTTCACATGAATTCTTGTTGTTCACGCACCAGGAGATTCCCAGCGGAGGAGCCCCACGGGTCGCCAGCGCGACTCTTGTGACCGGCGAGGCGGTTTTGCCGGCGCCTTGGAGCGTCGGTTCTTGGTGCAGAGTCAGAAAAGCACCATCAATCTTAACGCCGCTTACTTAGTCGGCGCAGTGGGTTGCTCAGATTTCGGCACTGAGAATCAATAAGTTGGACGTCCACTCGGAAACCCAATTACAAAGATGGTAATTATAAAGACCACAGATGGATAAATCTACAACGAAGGGAAGAAAACAGCCAAAAAAGGCTGAGAATACCCAAGATCAGAACGCCTCTCCCTCAGCAAGGGATCACAGTTCCTTATCAGCAACGAAACAAGGCCTGATGGAGAACGAGTGTGTTCCAATTACAGAAGCAGGCTTCAAAATGTGGAAAATAAGAAACTTCTGTGAATTAAAAGAACTTGTTCAAACCCAATCTAAAGAAACTAAGCGCTTTGAAAAAAGGTTTGACGAAATGTTAACAAGAATACACAATTTAGACAGGAATATAAGTGAATTGATGGAGCTGAAAAACACAATACAAGAACTACATGAAGTATGCACATGTTTTAACAGCCGAATTGATCAAGCAGAAGAAAGGATATCAGAGGTCGAAGACCAACTCAATGAAATAAAACAAGAAGACAAGATTAGAGAAAAAAGGATAAAAAGGAACGAGCAAAGTCTCCAAGAAATATGGGACTATGTGAAAAGACCTAATCTACGCTTGATAGGTGTACCTGAATGTGACAAAGACAATGAATCCAAGCTGGAAAATATGCTTCAGGATATTATTCAGGAAAATTTTCCCAACCTAGTAAGGCAGGATAATATTCAACTCCAGGTAATACAGAGAACACCACAAAGATATTCCTCAAGAAGAGCAACTCCAAGGCACATAATCGTCAGATTCACCAGGGTTGAAATGAAGGAGAAAATACTAAGGGCAGCCAGAGAGAAAGGTCAGGTTACCCACAAAGGGAAGCCCATTAGACTTACAGCAGATCTCTCAGCAGAAACCCTGCAAGCCAGAAGAGAGTGGGGACCAATATTCAACATCCTTAAAGAAAAGAACTTTCAACCAAGAATTTCACATCCAGCCAAACTAAGCTTCATAAGTGAAGGAAAAATAAAGTTTTTTGTGAACAAGCAAGCACTCAGATTTCATCACCACCAGGCCTGCTTTACAAGAGCTTCTGAAAGAACCACTACACACAGAAAGGAACAAACAGTATCAGCCTTTCTAAAAAATACCAAAAAGAGCATCAATATAATGAAGAATTTAGATCAACTAATGGGCAAAATAGCCAGCTAATATTAAATGGCAGTATTAAACTCACATATATCATTATTAATTCTAAATTTAAATTGACTAAATCCCCCAATCCAAAGACAGACAGGCAATTTGAATAAAAAACTAAAACCCATCAGTATACTGCATCCAGACCCATCTCATATTCAAGGATACGCAAAGACTCAAAACAAGGGATGGAGAAAGATTTACCAACCAAACAGAGAGCTAAAATATATAAATAAAAAGCAGAAGTTACAATTTTTGCCTCTGATAAAATAGTATTTAAAGCAACAAAGATCAAAAGAAGCAAAGAAGGACATTATATAATGATAAAAGGATCAATGCAACAAGAAGAAGAGCTAAAGATCCTAAATATATATGCACCCAATACAGGAATACCCAGACATACAAGACTAATAAAGAGACTTAGACTCCCACATAATAATAGCGGGAGACTTCAACATTAATATTAGACAGATCAATGAGACAGAAAATTAACGATATCCAGGACTTGAACTCAGATCTGGAACAAGTAAACGTTAATTAACATTTATAGAACTCTCCACTTTAAATACACAAAATATACACTCTTATCAGTACCACATCATAGCAACTTAGAAGTTTAAACAAAATGTTGGTTGGCTCCTTGTTTGTTATTCTCTTCCCTCATTTTCTTTCATGTCTCCATTATTAAGGACAATTAGAGGCATACCCACATTTAGACTGCATTCTCGCCTGGGCAATAAAGCAATATCCCCATCCTCTCTCCCTCTTCCTCTTTCTTCTTTATTCTTTTTCTTATTATATATATATAAAAAATCTAATCTCCTTTCCTTCTGCCCCACCTTTCCTCCCCTTTCTCTCTTATCTCTAAAAAAAAAAAAGAAAGAAAGAAAACACAGGATCCAACTATGTGCTGTCTATAAGAGATCCACTTAGATCCAAAGCCACAAATAGGTCGAAAGTTAAATGATAGAAAAAGATATTCCATGCAAATAGTAACCAAAAGAGAACAGGGTAGCTAAAATAGAATTGAAGTCAAATAAAGTCTTAAGTCAAACTTTATGTCAAAAAAGGGTACAAGAGACAATATGGACATTATATATTAATAAAAGTTGCAATACAGCAAGAATATATAACAATTAGAAACATGTATGTGCCTAATAACAAATTATCAAAACACATAAAGCAAAAATTGACAGATTGAAGGGAGAGAGAGACAATTCTACAATAATAGTTGGGTACTTTAATATGCCACTCTCCATAATGGTTAGAACAATCAGAAGATAAGCAAGGAAACAGAGGTCTTGAACAATACAATAATCCAATTAGGTCTAACAGAAAAAAAAAAAAAAGACTAATTTGTTTGTTTTGAAGATGAGAGAAATAGCCGCATGTTGTGTGATGATGAGAAGAGACCAGTAGAAAGGGAAATAATAATGATGGTGGAGAGAGGATAGAATGGCTGGAGTGACACCCTGGAGCAGTAAGAGATGATGGAATTCAGCAGTCCAGTGCAGGATTCTTTGGCTCATCCAGTCACAGGCAGGCAATAGGAGGCAGATGGGTGGAGGTGGAGGTGGAGGTGGAGGTGGGAGTCTGTGTAAGTCTTTTACCACTTCTATTCTCTTAGCAAAGCAGAAGGCAAGAAAGGGGGAGGCAGTGGGAAGGATTGAACAGAGAGGAGGAAGTGTGAAATACTCATTTGGAAAAATGGAAGATTGAATAGACCAGGATTAATCTGGCATGGTCCTGTTTTCCTCCAGCCATGTTTAGTTGTATGGTTGTGGCATGGAATAGACGGAGAGCTGGGTTTATCCGGGGCTTCCATCTTACCAAGCAGATAGGCGGTGACAGGGAGGTGGGTGAATTGAGGTGTTCAATGGACTAATGAGAATGATTGGCCATGGGAGTTTAAGCTGGATCACTAGAGAGGGAAAAGTAATTAAGGAAGGAATAAACAGTGAACTAGCAGTAAGATGTGAATTGGAGGTGCTGGTAAGGTTGCAGTAGTTTTGCCTCAGGGCTCAGGGCAAATGTACGGAGTAACCTGAATAGCTAGGAGGTGGTGGTCAGGGTGGGATACTGTGGGGGTTGCAGTCTTTGGACCTGACAAGGTCTAAGGTCTGATCATGGAGGAAGGGGGAAGCTGAGGTAGGGCAGAGGACAAGAGTGGGCTTTGTGAGACCAAAAGGATGTTAGAAAGATTATCTTCCCGGATACTGAAATCTCCAAGAAGTAGGAGGCCTAGTGTGAAGAAGTTACAACATCCTAAGCTCTTGACGGATAAGGGAAGTTTGCACCATGCGGGTAGCCTCCCTAGTCCAACACCCAGTATATAGTGTATGCAGAGTGAATACCTGGGGGTTTTGAGAACAAGGTCCCTGTAAGAGGACCTGAAGCCTAGGGGTCTCGGTGACAGGAGTGGCCTGGTTTTTTGGTGTAGAATTGAGCCTTGAGTACACCAGTGGGATTATATTAAAAACAAACCCACCAAGATTAGAGGAAGATGCATCCTCTGACAATGTATGCCTTGTAGGCATTCCAAGTAGCTGGGCTGGAGGTCAGACGGACTGCAAGGCATTTCCTCAGGTGGGAATGGGCAGAGACCTGGGAAGGCAAAGCTGTGCAGGAAGAAAACGGCCACATGCTACGTTCCTTCAGGGGAAGCCCCCTTCCCAGGAGCCCGGCTAGGGCAGTTTCGGCTGGGTCAGTTTGTCCCTGTCCTCAGAGTCTGCTGGTCCTGGCAAAAGAAGGCCTCATTTTATTTATTTTTCTTTGAAATAGTGTCTCGCTCCCTGGCCCAAGCTGGAGTGCAGTGGCTCAATCTCAGCTCCCTTGCAACCTCCGCCTCAGCCTCCAGAGTAGCTGGGACTACAGGCGCCAGCCACGACACCGGCTAATTTCCCCCTCCCCCCGCCCCTCAACCGCGAGAAGGGGTCTCCCTATGTTGCCCAGGCTGGTTTTGAACTCCTAGGCTCAAGCTATCCTCCCGCCTCGGTCTCCCAAAGTGCTGAGATTACAGGCGTGAGCCACCGCACCCGGCCAAAAGAGAGCTTTAGGGCACCCCGGAACGCGAGATGTCCCTCATCTGTTATCTTTATAGAGGAGGAAGTGGACTCCCAATTGAGCGATAGTCCATTCCTTCCCGGCACGGTGACCCCGGGACGGCCAGGACCAAATGTGTCTCCTTCAGGCTTTTGTAACACAGCAAGTTACCGACGCCAGGTCGCACAGCTGCCCTGGCCTTCCGGGAGGACTCCGGCGAGCGCGGTGCACGCTACTGGGGAGTCCCACCGCGGGAGTTGAGGCCGCGGTTCCCGAGGGCGAGAGAGGCGGAATCGGAAGCGACGCGGATTCTTCGGACCGCACTGCGTGGACAGCGCCTGCGCGTACACTCAGCCGTTCACAACTCGTTCTTCCGGCTCGCCACTGAAAGTCGTCCCCCGGCCGCTTTCTTTTTTGTGCCTTCTTGTTTCCCTCCGGTGAGTCAGAGCGATGGTGAATTTCCGTTTCCGGCGGCTTACCTGCGGACTTGAGGAGTTGCGATTGTGATCCGATTCAGTGCCTGGCAGTGGTAGGTGGCGGTAAGGTCCCTGGGTCTAGGGCACTGGGAGGCTTGCCAGTCGTGCGAGTGGGAAGGTCGTTCCCCGGTCCTCCGGGTCATCTTTGCTCCGGAGAATCGGCATATTTCCCATCTATGGGAGGTGTGCCGGGGTCATTGGAAGATTGAAGTGACGGGGAGGGCAGGTAGTGGAGAGACATTGTTTCCCGGAGATGAGGTCCTGGCAGGCGACTTAGATCTGAGCCGGATCTGTTGACCCCAAATTGTGCTTTTCCCACCAAGAAGAAAGGCATGGAGAGAAAAACATTACAAGTTCGGAACTAAAATATGGTAGAGAAGAAACATAATCTCTGAAATCACACAGCTGTTCAGTTTCAAAGCGCTCCTAGTGCCCAGCTCTCCTAACTTCCGACCAGCGTTCCTTGAATTTCTGTTGATATATAAAGACTTAATGGGCCCGGCGGGGTGGCTCAGGCCAGTAATACCAGTGAAAGGCCGGGGTGTGCGGATCACGAGGTCAACAGATCGAGACCATCCTGGCCAACTTGGTGAAACCCGTCTCCACTAAAAATGGAAAAAAAATTAGCTGGGCGTCGTGGGGCGTACCTGTACCTGTAGCCCCAGCTACTCCGGAGGCAGAGGCAGGAAAATCTCTTGAACCCGGGAGGCATAGGTTGCAGTTAGCTGAGATGGCGCCACCACACTCCAGCCTGGTGACAGAGCGCAACTCTTGTCTAAAAAAAAAAAAAAAAAAAAACTTTCTTTTTCCACACTGGTGTTTGTGCCTGTGGGAAGCCTCTGACTCACCTCCATGCTTCAGTGCAGTCTTCCAATGTATCCCTCATTGCATGGCATGGAAGATACTAGTTTGGATTTCCCTCTGCAAATCATATCATAGTTGTACCCATTTACTGGCACAGTGCCTAACACATCATAGACAGACACAAATATTTATTAAACGGAATTAATACAGTACCTTAATTGAATGAAATGGCACCCTGCCCCACCTTTTTAAAAACAAGCTGTCAGATTTAAAGTACCCCGATTTCCTAAAAGCTCACTAATTCAGTGATTACCAACTTAGTGGCCACAGATTGCCAGGTAGCTCAGAAATCACTGGAAGGGTCTCTGTAAGTCCATGGAGTCTCTAGTCATCATCTAGAACCAGTCATTTCTCACACATACAAATAACTGCTGTTTTTCAAATGTCTGTAGATGAGTTGTAGTTTAGAAGTTTTACAGAGTCAACAGGTACTAAAAGTAATACTGCAATCATATTGGAGGTTCATAAAAACGTTTTTAGGTCTGGCACAGTGGCTCACACCTGTAATCTCAGGACTTTAGGAGGCCGTGACGGGTGGATCACCTGAGGTCAGGAGTTCAAAACCAGCCTGGCCAACATGGTGAAACCTCGTCTCTACTAAAAATACAAAATTAGCGGGGTGTGGTGGTGCATGCCTGTAATCCCAGCTACTTGAGAGGCTGAGGCTGAGGGAGAATCGCTTTGAACCTGGGAAACGGAGGTTGCAGTGAGCCAAGATTTTGCCACTGCACTCCAGCCTAGGCGACAAGAGTAAAACTCTGCCTCAAAAAAAAAAAAAAGTTTTTACTTTTTTTTTGAAATTTAAGTTTTAGTTTAAGTTAGGAAATCAATTCATTAGTCCCATTGATCTAAGTCTGAGCTGTTCAGTATGGTAGCCCCATGTGACCATTTATAGAGTGGAATCAATTAAAATTTCATTTTTTCAGTTTCCCTAAGTACATTTTAAGTAACCACATGTGGCGAATGGCTAAATGGCTGTAAAGTACAGATATAGAATATTTCCATCCTTGCAGAAATAAATACTTTTGATATTGACACTTAAGATGATTAAAAAGTAACCATAAAATGTAACCTTAGCAGAGGTAACTCATCTAATCTATAGCATAAGAGAAATGAAATTGGGGATGATTAAGCGGTTTCCACCCTTGTTCAGTGAACAAATACATTATCTCTTCATAAAGAAATAAATGAAATTTACTGTTTTTTCCCTGGGTATTGCCTGGATTGTAAAATGCTTCTCCCACATCCTTACCCCAACCTTCTTCCTTGTAGGTTAGAGTTACTTGTTATTGGTAAATAGCCACTATGGAGGCTAAGGAACAGAAGAAACACAGAAAGAAAAACAGTGGGCCCAAAGCCGAAAACAAAAAGAAGCAGCATCTGCAGGATCTCCAACTAGGAGACGAAGAAGATGCCCAGAAGAGAAATCCCAAAGCTTTTGCAGTTCAGTCTGCTGCGCGATGGCTCTATCCTTTCACAGGTGTGTTTGGCTACAGTCTGGTGGTTCTTCCGTTGATGCTTTTTAAATAGTAGGAGCCTCTCACAGGTGACATTTGGATTTACGAGTCTAGTCCAGCTCCAGAGGACATGGAGATGCATGCTGTGTGGCTTTCACTAAAACATGAGAAATCTTTCCCATAAAAGCTGTCTTGCCTTCAGCATCTGCACACTGGTTGGTGTTTCTTGCCCAAGATAAAAGAATTCATAGAATTTGTTTGTTCCTAAACTTTAAACTGTTTCTGTGGTGATAAATGTGCTTTTTTCCTTTGGATATGTTTTACATAGTTGTAATATAAACTACAAAAATTATGGTATTTAATACTAACATAACTTTGTTTAGTGAGTCCTTGTGATATGCCCAGCAATGTACTTTAAACATTTTTCAACTAAATGTTTCCAGCAGCCTTACCAGAGTAAGGCTGCCCTCATTTTGGGGATAAGAAAACTGAGGTCAAGAAAACAAGTTACCTCCAATTATATAACCAGTAAATAGGAGAGCCAAATTTAACTCTAGAGCTTCTGCTCTTATCTGTTATGATGCACTGCCTCGGTAGTTACCTTTTACTATTAAAGTCACTCATAAAACCCAGTCAGATATAAGGGGTGTTTAATTTTCAACTCTGTATACGATTGAAGTCATCTTGTTACATGTTATCGATTAGCAATTATTTGGATAGGGGCCAGAAATTAACAAGCCAATAATTAACAAGTTAATATATTTATATATTGTCTGTTGTACTCTCTAAAATACTAAAGTACTCTCTTTAAGTATACTAAAAAAAGCCTACTTACAAGATTGATACCTTTTACTCTGTTTTGAAAATGAGTTTACTATTTTTGGTTTTCATGAATAGAACTCAGGATTTGAAGACAAAAAAGCATCATATTCCAGTGGTTGATTGAACTCCACTAGAGCCCCCACCAATAGTGGTGGTAGTGATGGGGCCTCCAAAAGTTGGAAAGCACTTTGATACAATGCCTCATTCGGAACTTCACCTGGCAGAAGTTGACGGAGATCAGAGGCCCGGTGACAATCGTGTCAGGAAGGAGATGCTGCCACAGACACAGTTGGCATGGCTGTTGTCATCTAAGGAACATGCATGTGTTTGTTGTTTTCTTGAGTGGAACATATTAAAGATTGTCATATTAGGTTAACCTCTCTTATGCTTTTACTAAGTTGGCTATAGCTTGAGAAAAGGGTAAGTTCTCAGAGATAAGGATGTGATACATGGCTTATCGTGACTGCCCTATGGCTTTGCCAGGTATGTTCCCTGGAAGGGCCTAGGAGGCCTGGTCACCTCGTGAACACATCATTTAACAGATAGCACACACTTCCTATGTGCCAGGCGCACATGCTTGCCCTTATGAAGCCACATACTTGTGGAAGTGAGTTTTCTCTTTTTCCTATGATAATTTGTCTGCTTTGGGAGATGGTGAACTTTCCAAGTTTGAGGGAAAATGAAACAAGCTTCCAGTAGTAGAATGGCAATGTAGAGTCTGAAATCTTTTGTTATTGCAGTATTTTAGTTGAATTGAGGTTTTTCTTTATGTTTGGAGCATCCATATTTTCTTTTTCTTTTTTTGAGACAGAGTCTTACTCTGTGGCAAAGGGTGGAGTGCAGTGGTGTGATTACAGCCCACTGCAGCCTCAACCGCCTAGGCTCAAGCAATCCCCCACCTTAGCCTTCTGAGTAGTGTATGTCACCATGCCTCGCTAATTTTTCCTTTTTTTCCTTTCCTGTAGAGATGGGGTTTCCCCATGTGACCCAGGCTGGTCTCGAAACTCCTGAGCTCAAGAGATCTGCCTACATTGGCCTCCCAAGGTTTTGGGACTAAAGGCGTGAGCCACTGTGCCCAACCCATATTTTCTTGACCATTTTCCTTTTACCTTAATTTAGAAATAATTATTGTTGCCGGGCGTGGTGGCTCAAGCCTGTAATCCCAGCACTTTGGGAGGCTGAGGCGGGTGGATCACGAGGTCGAGAGATCGAGACCATCCTGGTCAACATGGTGAAACCCCGTCTCTACTAAAAATACAAAAAATTAGCTGGGCATGGTGGCACGTGCCTGTAATCCCAGCTACTCAGGAGGCTGAGGCAGGAGAATTGCCTGAACCCGGGAGGCGGAGGTTGCGGTGAGCCGAGATCGCGCCATTGCACTCCAGCCTGGGTAACAAGAGCGAAACTCCGTCTCAAAAAAAAAAAAAAAAAAAAAGAATTATTGTTATGAATATTCTGTTGCATTATGTTTGAGGATGTTTTTAGCTATAGTGGGAATACGGGAAGTTTTGATAGAGGCGAAGACATTGGCCTGCAGCTGAACAGCAGGATCATAGCTATCATGGAGCCTGTCCAGTTAGGATTTTCTCTATGTGAGCACTTTTATTCATCCGGGAAGACTTCTGATATTATTTCGGTTTAGAACACAGCAAGAAAAACGATGAAATTTATTTTGTTACCAGTTTTTGCCTATAAAAATGAACTTCTAGTATACTCCTGTAAACATATATGGTGTTTTAGTGGATACAATTAAAACATGAAAATTACAGTTGATGCTTAGAGTTTTTTCAGAGTCTTTTTAAAGTAAACTTTTAATCTTTTCACTTATAGGTAAAAAGCGCAGACTCACCATTATCGAATGTGGATGTGACATTAACATGATGATTGATCTGGCTAAAGTAGCAGATCTGGTAAGCCAGCAGGGGCACCTGGGTGCTGATGGAGACTTACAGCACTGTGGTGGGTTATTTATCCTGTGATGAAGGGAAGAAAGTTTTATAATTGTTAAAGGAAACATGGTCTTCATCAGGGATACAGTACATGTGATTGAATTGATGATGATAATAATAAATGTTATGTTAATAATAAAAATGGCTGTAATCCCAGAACTTTGGGAGGCCGAGGCGGGTGGATCACGAGGTCAAGAGATCGAGACCATCCTGGTCAACATGGTGAAACCCCGTCTCTACTAAAAATACAAAAAATTAGCTGGGCATGGTGGCACGTGCCTGTAATCCCAGCTACTCAGGAGGCTGTGGCAGGAGAATGGCTTGAACCCAGGAGGCGGAGGTTGCGGTGAGCCGAGATTGCGCCATTGCACTCCAGCCTGGGTAACAAGAGCAAAACTTCATCTCAAAAAAAAAAAAAAAAAAAAATTGAATGTGCACAATGAAATATTTTCCATAATCTAAAAGCAAATCAGAAGATGGAGAAAAACCTTTAATGAACACAGCTAATAAGAGCTCATTAACTTGCATGTGTGTGTGCAAGTTAATGAGTTGTATAATGAATGTATATGTATGTGTGTGTGTATTTATACACACACACACTCACACATATGCATACGTTCAAATATATCATAGTGCCGTTTCTTCCTGGACCCTTCCTGGCACTGTGCTAACTGCTTTCTACAAATTTAGCTTACATAAACCCTTGATGCACCCTTGAGGTGAGTCGGTATTATCTGTTGTTTCCTTAAGATGAAATAGAGCCTCCCAGCAGTTAAGTAAATTGTGTGAAGGTGGGACCCTTGTTCCCGGTGGTTCCAGAACCTACCTCCTTAATGGTAATGATAAGTAAGTACATGAATTGCCCTCAAGAAGTGCTCAGAGTTTATCAATAGAAAATCTAGATAGTACTCAGTGTATGGAAAACGTACATGCGTATGCATTTATGGAAATGGTAAGGTTCACTATTTTCTGATATTCTATTAACTATCTTTTAAATTAGCAAAACTAAAATACAAATTAGTAAGAAAAAAAAACATTGATTAGGAAGTGTGGGGTGACAGATACCTTGGTTTTTTCATTTTTATTTAGGTTTTTCTAGACAGCTGTTTGGTGTGGTGACAAAGAGCTACAGATTTTATACTTTGGCCCGGGAAACTCCTAAATTAAAAAGTAATACAGATTTTAAAGTTGTGTCATTGTAATGTCAGGAAGCTAAATAACATTCAAATTTTGAACATGTAATGCTGCTGTTAATAAAAATAAGTGTTGTTATTAATGTAGTGTAAGCTTACTAAATCTTGTGTACTTGAAATGATTGGGATAGTTCAAAGAAGTCATTGGTGTCTCTTTTATTTAAAATGTAGCAAGTTTCTAATTTTGAAGACATATATTAAGAGATGCCATTACATTTTTATTTTTAATTATTATGAATACATAATAGTTATACATATTTCTGGAGTACATATGATATTCTGATAGAAGTATACAATATGTGATGATCAAATCAGGGTAATTAGGATATCTATCACCTCAAATATTTATCATTTCTTTGTGTTAGGAACATTTCAATTTCATTCTTTTAGTTACTCTAAATTAAAATTATAGCCACCCTATTGTGCTGTTGGGCACGAGAATTTATTTTATTGAAGTGTATTTTTTTTACCTGTTAACCTTTCCCTCTTTGTCCCTCCCTCCCTGCTACCCTTCCCAGCTTCTTAACCATCATTGAGAGAGATGCCTATTATGTAAATCTTTTTAAGATTTTCAAAAGGAACACACACATGGTAAAGTACTCTAATTGTAATGCAGGGTACACACAGTGCACATCTTCTTTTTCCCTGCTCTAACTGCTGGTCTCTCAGATCCCTGCAGAGCTGTATCCTTCCAGACGCATATAAACACACACGCCACCCTTTAAAAACACAAATGGTAGCTTATTTGACACACTGTTCTGTGCTTTGCTTTTTTCATGTCATATATCTTGGAGGTATGTAATCAGTAAGTATTGTAGTTCTGCCTCCTTTTTAATCCATCCTATGAATGCACCATAATTTATTTAGCCTACCTTATGTTGCTTGCTCTGCTCTGGGTTGTCAAAGCCTCCTGAGTATGCAGAGGCACACACAATATGTAAACTTAGGTGTGTACATGTGTGTGTGGATTGGGGGAGTAACACTGGCTTAGATGACAAAGATTGGCAGCTGAGGTACTGTTTGCCCCCTGTTCTTCCTGACCCTACAACCAGCTGCTTGCCCCTTGGCACTCTGTGGCATCAGATGTGGTGTGAAGATATTCCACCTGTCCCTTGAGCTGGTCTAGTGTTGCTGGAGGGCTCTGCTTGCTGCCTCAGTCTGCAGTGGCAGCTGTGCTTTCTCACAAGCCCAGCTTCGTATATTCTGTGGTTTCGGATTTTGAATGTTTCTCAGTTTAATCAAAGATGGACATTTCTGTTTCCATTGTTTTGTTATCTTTAGTTATCTAAGGAAGATAAGAACAGAAGTGTCTTTAATATTAAAACTAGAAGTTTCCAGGAATCAGTTCTGAAATTATTTTGCATCTTTGAAGTGTCTTAAATTTTAAAAATTGTTCTTACCTGCTTAAATTTTCTTATAGACTACCATTCATCATAATCATACTATTTTTTGACTTAATTAAAAAAAAATTCTGAGCCACTGAGTTACACAATCAGTATATAAGATAAAGGTTTCCACTGCATACTTCACAGCAAAAAACAGATTTTTTTTTCTATGAGGAGATTAAGACATATGTAATATTTCATTGATTATTATTTTCTTCCCATTCTTTGGGTGTCAAGAGACCTGTTATTTGGCTTTAAAAATACCTTATAGCAAACTTCACTTCTTTAAATTAGGATTTCTTAGGTAAGGTCCAGGTTAGACCCAGCCCTTTCTGAGTACTTCTCATACATTAAAATTCTTAAAATGAAAGTTTGTATCCTAGTGGCCATTGTCTTATGGTTGCCTTTTAGAGCAAGTCAGAGGGTGGTGGTTTCTCGCTGATAGGGTGATGCCTATTAGTCATTTGATTTAGTCTGGATTGGGACTTTTCTGTCAAGGGCCAGAGAGTAAATATTTTTGGCTTTTTGGATCATATATCTTTTTTTTTTTTTTTTTTTTTTTTTTGAGGAAGAGGGAGAGACAATGGGGGTATTGCTTTATTGCCCGGGCTAGAATGCAGTCTAAATATGGGTATGCCTATAATTGTCCTTAATAATGGAGACATGAAAGAAAATGAGGGAAGAGAATAACAAACAAGGAGCCAACCAACATTTTGTTTAAACTCCTAAGTTGATATAATGTGGTACTGATAAGAGTGTATATTTTGTGTATTTAAAGTGGAGAGTTCTATAAATGTTAATTACGTTTACTCGTTCCAGATCTGAGTTCAAGTCCTGGATATCGTTGTTAATTTTCTGTCTCATTGATCTGTCTAATATTAATGTTGAAGTCTCCCACTATTATTGTGTGGGAGTCTAAGTCTCTTTATTAGTCTTGTATGTCTGGGTATTCCTGTATTGGGTGCATATATATTTAGGATCTTTAGCTCTTCTTGTTGTTGCATTGATCCTTTTATCATTATATAATGTCCTTCTTTGCTTCTTTTGATCTTTGTTGCTTTAACGACTATTTTATCAGAGGCAAAAATTGTAACTTCTGCTTTTTATTTATTTTAGCTCTCTGGTTGGTTGGTAAATCTTTCTCCATCCCTTGTTTTCAGTCTTTGTGTATCCTTGAATGTGAGATGGGTCTGGACGCAGCATACTGATGGGTTTTAGTTTTTTATCCATATTGCCTGTCTGTCTTTGGATTGGGGGATTTAGTCAATTTAAATTTAGAATTAATAATGATATATGTGAGTTTAATACTGCCATTTAATATTAGCTGGCTATTTTGCCCATTAGTTGATGTAAATTCTTCATTATATTGATGCTCTTTACTTTTTGGTATTTTTAGAAAGGCTGATACTGTTTGTTCCTTTCTTTTTTTTTTTTTTTGAGACGGAGTTTCGCTCTTGTTACCTACGCTGGAGTGCAATGGCGCGATCTTGGCTCACCGCAACCTCCACCTCCTGGGTTCAGGCAATTCTCCTGTCTCAGCCTCCTGAGTAGCTGGGATTACAGGCACGCACCACCATGCCCAGCTAACTTCTTGTATTTTTAGTAGAGATGGGGTTTCACCTTGTTGACCAGGATGGTCTTGATCTCCTGACCTCGTGATCCACCCACCTCGACCTCCCAAAGTGCTGGGATTACAGGCTTGAGCCACCGTGCCCGGCCTGTTTGTTCCCTTCTATGTGTAGTGGTTCTTTCAGAAGCTCTTGTAAAGCAGGCCTGGTGGTGATGAAATCTCTGAGTGCTTGCTTGTTCACAAAGAACTTTATTTTTCCTTTACTTATGAAGCTTAGTTTGGCTGGATGTGAAATTCTTGGTTGAAAGTTCTTTTCTTTAAGGATGTTGAATATTGGTCCCCACTCTCTTCTGGCTTGCAGGGTTTCTGCTGAGAGATCTGCTGTAAGTCTAATAGGCTTCCCTTTGTGGGTAACCTGACCTTTCTCTCTGGCTGCCCTTAGTATTTTCTCCTTCATTTCAACCCTGGTGAATCTGACGATTATGTGCCTTGGAGTTGCTCTTCTTGAGGAATATCTTTGTGGTGTTCTCTGTATTACCTGGAGTTGAATATTATACTGCCTTACTAGGTTGGGAAAATTTTCCTGAATAATATCCCGAAGCGTATTTTCCAGCTTGGATTCATTGTCTTTGTCACATTCAGGTACACCTATCAAGCGTAGATTAGGTCTTTTCACATAGTCCCATATTTCTTGGAGACTTTGCTCGTTCCTTTTTATACTTCTTTCTCTAATCTTGTTTTCTTTTATTTCATTGAGTTGGTCTTCGACCTCTGATATCCTTTCTTCTGCTTGATCAATTCGGCTGTTAAAACATGTGCATACTTCACGTAGTTCTTGTATTGTGTTTTTCAGCTCCATCAATTCACTTATTTTCCTCTCTAAATTGTGTATTTTTTTTTTTTTTTTTTTTTTTTTAGACAGAGTTTCGCTCTTGTTACCCAGGCTGGAGTGCAATGGCGCGATATTGGCTCATCGCAACCTCCGCCTCCTGGGTTCAGGCAATTCTCCTGCCTCAGCCTCCCCAGTAGCTGGGATTACAGGCACGCGCCACCATGCCCAGCTAATTTTTTGTATTTTTAGTAGAGACGGGGTTTCACCATGTTGACCAGGATGGTCTCGATCTCTTGACCTCGTGATCCACCCACCTCAGCCTCCCAAAGTGCTGGGATTACAGGCTGGAGCCACTGTGCCTGGCCTAAATTTTGTATTCTTGTTAACATTTCATCAAACCTTTTTTCAAAAGGATTGGGTTAGAACAAGTTCTTTTAATTCACGGAAGTTTCTTATTATCCACATTTTGAAGCCTGCTTCTGTAATTGGAACACACTCGTTCTCCATCAAGCCTTGTTTCGTTGCTGATGAGGAACTGTGATCCCCTGCTGAGGGAGAGGCGTTCTGATCTTGGGTATTCTCAGCCTTTTTTGGCTGTTTTCTTCCCTTCGTTGTAGATTTATCCATCTGTGGTCTTTATAATTACCATCTTTGTAATTGGATTTCCGAGTGGACGTCCAACTTACTGATTCTCAGTGCCGAAATCTGAGCAACCCACTGCGCCAACTAAATCAGCGGCGTTGAGATTGATGGTGTTTTTCTGACTCTGCACCAAGAACTGACACTCCGAGGCGCCGGCAAAACCGCCTCGCCGGTCACAAGAGTTGCGCTGGCGACCCGTGGGGCTCCTCCGCTGGGAATCTCCTGGTGCGTGAACAACAAGAATTCATGTGAAGGTGTGGCATCCTCTCGTTCTTTGCGCTTTCACTGGGAGCTACAATCCCGAGCTGCTAGTTATCAACCATCTTGGATCTCTCTGGATCATATCTCTTGCAGCTACTTAGCTCTGCAGTTGTAGTGCACAGGCAGCCATAGACAATATGTAAATGAATTATGTGGCTATGTCCCAATTAAAGTTTAGTTACACAAACAGGAGTTGGGCTGGATTTGGCCCGTGGGCCAGTTGCCAACCCATAGTGTAGGTGGTCTGTTTTGGTAGTTTCTTTGAGCAATGATGTGTTCTGCTTTTAGGTACTGATGCTTATAGATGCCAGCTTTGGGTTTGAAATGGAAATGTTTGAGTTTCTGAACATGTGTCAAGTACAAATTTAGGCTTTCCTAAAATTATGGGAGTTCTCACCCACCTCGACTCCTTCAAGCATAATAAGCAACTGAAGAAGACAAAGAAGCGATTAAAACACAGGTTCTGGACAGAAGTTTACCCGGTAGGAAGAGAAATAATTGTTGGATACTAACAGTATAATCCTTTTAAAATAGACTGAAGATTTCAGGTGCGGTGGCTCATGCCAGTAGTAGCAATACTTTGGGAGGCAGAGGCGGGCGGATCACTTGAGGCCAGGAGTTTTGAGCTCAGGGCAACATGGCCAAACCTATCTCTAATAAAAATGCAAAAATTAGCCGGTGTGTTGGCGTGAGCCTGCAATTCCAATTCCAGCTACTTGTGAGGCTGAGACATGAGAATTGCTTGAACCTGGGAGGCAGAGAGTGCAGTGAGCTGAGATCATGCCATTGTACTCCAGCCTGGGTGACAGTGAGATTCCATCTAAAAAAAAAAAAAAGGACTGAAGAGACATTAGTAAACATCTCTATAGCATTCCCCTCCGGAGTTTCCTTTGTGTGTGTGTGTTCACAGTCTCTGGAAGATTTCCCTCAAGAGACTGCTTATTCTGAGCCTCTTGGTGTATCTCACTGGTCTCTTGTACCTGCTGCACCAGGCAGTGTCTGGCTGTTTTGGGATCGGGCCTTTAAATAGAGTATATAAGGAGTTTCTCACAGTTACAGGACCAGGCACCGCTCCTTCCTTTGCATACTGCTCTGGTTCATTGGCCATGGAACCTTTTCTGTGTTCAGAGGCTTCACCTGCTTCTCCTCACCATTCTTAGACACTTCTGCTTGGCTGCAGAGCAGTCTGCCTCTGTGGGGTTCTAATAAGTCCTGAAAGAAGCCAGCAAGGCTCTGGAAGCCTCAGGACAGTGGTTTGCTATAAGTCTCCCTTCTTACAATTGCTTCTTGTTTAGAGTTTTTATTTTGCAGCGTATAAATGAGAATTTAATTGAAATTTAAGTTTTAATTTTCCTTTAATGTTTAGGGTGCAAAGCTGTTCTACCTTTCTGGAATGCTGCATGGAGAATATCAAAACCAAGAAATCCACAATCTGGGCTGTTTTATTACAGTTATGAAGTTTAGGCCTCTCACATGGCAAATTTCTCACCCTTATATACTGGGAGACAGTTAAAAAGTGATTGTAAACTTTTTCTTCCTGGGCCATATATTTCAAAGTTAAGAAGGCTAGAAAAAGAAAAGAACAGTGATAGGATTTATTTTGTGCCTATTTGAATAGTGGGGGTAGAAGTGTAGTTGATGGAAAATGTCTACTTACTTATTGCTCCAAGATGCTGTGCCTTTGGGAGTAAATTAATCATGAGATGTTTAGGAAAATGGGTGGATTTGGAAGCATTTAAGGCTGCAGGATATGGCCCCATCCTATGTTCAGCCTCAGTTTTCAGTGATGCTGCCTTGTGCCCGTGTGCTTGAGTTGTTCGTGTGTGCCTTCAGTTTCCTTCCTTTGTGCTCTTCCTCACGTGGTTTTCTTAGCCTGGAATACCCTTTTTCCACCTGCCAGAATCCACATCACAGTAAAAATCCCAGAGTACAGGCTCACCGTCTTCCAGAAAGGGATTTTCTGAATATGTTCTTCACTCTTCCCTGACCCCAGGTGGACGTCATCTCCCTGTCTGGTTTCTTATGGAATGAACGTCACTTTCAGCCTAGAGACCCAGTTGTGTGTCTGTCCCTTTTCCTCTGGTGGATGGTGAACACTGCTTCCTTATTCCTGCATTTTCTAGTTTTCTAAACAATGTGCTTAGCGGACAAGAGTGTGATGACTCACTGACACATGAAAGGAGGGATAGGAAGTTCTGGCATTCATTTCTGCTGTATGGCTGAGTTAATTTTTTTAGGATAGAAGATTTGACAAACCCCGATATCTGAACAAACATCAAATGTGACCAGAAGGTGTCACTTTATGGTTAAGAGGAGGGCACTTGAAGAATAAAAGCCAGACTCACATGCCAGGTATTGTCTTGTTGTTAGAATATTCTAGAATTACACATAGGATTCTCGAGATTGCTTCATTTCTCAGGAAAACTGAAAAATGACCAAACAAGGGAAGATGGCCTTGCTGGAGGTTTTAGACCCAGCTGTGTATAGGCCTGCAACGGTGTTATCGAATCCCCTCCTCTCTGACCTCTTGTCTTGTAGTGAGAGGGGCACTATTATAGTGTGGCACAATGCCCTTCTTTAGTGTCATGGTTTAAGCCCTTGGACTGTGGATCATTTTTACCCCCACAGTGAACAGTAGTACTTACTGACTTCTTGTCAGCTGAAGCTGGCTTTTTAAAAGGGTCCTGTGTTCTAGGCATAGGAGATTTCACCATGAGTGACGTCAGTTTCCTCCCAGACCCTTGTGCTCTTCCTGAACAACAGAAGAAGCGCTGTTTAAATGAGAAGGAGAAGCTGGTTTATGTGCCTGTTTCTGGAGTTGGAGGTGTGCTGTACAATAAAGATGTTGTCTCTGTTGACCTTGGTGGCAGCCACGATTTTCAGGCATTGGTGAGATACAAGTCATTGTTCTGAACTCTCATTCTTCTTTCCTAATCTATTTTTTAATCACAAAAGTAATGTACTCAGCTTTTATTTATTGAAGACTTTTCTCTTGTACTTATAATAAAGGTCCAAATGCATATTGTAAATATACAGAATAAAAAGAAAACTTTTTTTTCGTTATACCAAGAAGAGTCCTGTCCTCCTTGCCTCCTTGATCCATGGCCCCTGCGCAGGCACTGCTGCCAGTGTGGCGCCTGCACAGCCCATCCTCATTTCTGCAAAATCAATGTGCTTTCCAACTCTCATTGGTCTTTTTCTTTTTCTCATTTACAGTGGTCTCTGTATTTTAAAGTGAGTTTCAAATGTTTATTTCTTAGTTCTGAAGATGAATTGTATTGGGTTAAAATCAGGGTTATTTTAAAATGTAGAAAAGCTAGCATTGTGGTTGTAGCGTTGGAACTGAGGTTTTTCTAGGTAGGTGTTTAGGTTTTTATACTCCCTCAACTTTGGAAAAGTTTAATGGAGATGGGGTCCCATTTCAGGCTTTGTTGTAAAGATTTTCTTCTCTGCTTTTTGAGGCATTAAGAAAGGTTCTCAGGAAATGTGTCTAAGGCAATTTTGAGAAACTGAGTGAAACCAGTGTCTCTCCAGGATCTTGTGTTTTCCTCACGTCCTCTTTCTTGGTGGTCTTGACAGGACGAGGTGGTGTCCACCCATGTGCTGGTCCAGAGTCTCATCTCTACCCATTCCACCATTGATGCCAAGATGGCTTCAAGTTGAGTGATGCTGTTTTCTGATTCCAAGGCACTTGGGTCGGAGGATATAGATAATCAAGGGTAAGTCTGCTTTTTTTCTATTTTTAATAAAAGGATATATTACAGAAGATGCATAGTTCTGCCATCAGAACACATTTTGGTGGGATTAATTCCAGGTTGTTTTGTTTTTCTTTGTGTGTGCATGTGTCTCTGAGGGCTCTTCACATACATTACAAGGGAGTGTTTTCTTGAAATAAAATACAGGATGCATTTTTCAACGGACCCTAAATATTCCTCAAATGCCACACCATCTTCCATAGGTTGCTTTTTGTTTTTAAGAGACCTGAGGCCACTGGGCTTTCTTTTGGTGGCCAAAACACTAGAGCAGACTCAGGGAGTTTGTGGCTGCCCAGAAGCCATGTGCCTTGTCTCTGAAAGTTTTGTTTAGATTATGTTATATTATCTCCCGTGGGTAGGTTTCCACTGATGTGTGGCTTATGCAAATTATTTTTCAGTCTAGGTTGGGAATTTGTGTGCCTTTATACATAGTGGATGTTTGTAAAACACTGGTTTTGTTGTATTGATTTGTGACTCCCAGTAAAATTTATCTGAAAATTTGTTGCAATGTGCATAAACTACCTAGCACAATGCCTGACAGATACGAAGTGTTCACTGAAAGATCACTCTTTTATAATGAGCGTTATTAGCTATTTTCATTTTTGCGTATCCTTCTAGTCATCCTTGTCTATAAGAATGCTCCCTTCTAATATAGTTGCAGTTAAAATACATAGTTTTATTTCTATATTCCAAGCATTTCCTTTTTCTATACAGTCTTTATGTAGTCATCATTTTATTATTGGTGTATTCTTTTTGTTTGTTTGTTTGTTTGTTTTTGAGATAAGGTCTCACTTTGTCTCCCAGACTGCAGTGCAGTAGCATGATCTTGGCTCACTGCAACCTTGAACTCCCAGGCCCAAGTGATCTTCCCACTTCAGTCCCCCAAGTAGCTGAGACTACAGGAGTGCGGCAGCCTTCAGCCTGTCTCCTGTGTCCTTTCAACCACTCCCGGCTAATTTTTTTATTGTTTTCTAGAGAAGAGTTCTCACTATGTTGCCCAGGTTGGCCTAGAACTCCTGAGCTCAAGCTATCCTCCTGCTTTGGCCTCCCAAAGTCCTGGGATTACAGTTGTGAGCCACTCTGCCTGGCCTATTATTGCTGTATTCTAACTTATCCATCTTTTATGGTATGAGTTTTAGTTTTTTCTAATTTATGTTTTCATAATTTTATATATCATGCTACGTTAAACAGCTTCATACAGTTTTCTTTCATTCTGTGATTTTAGCCTCCTGATGATTCTTCCCTGTCAGTTGTGGCACTGGTGACTTAAAATGGATTTTCTTCCTCTGTTACTTCTCCTACATTCATTAGCTTGCATTTTTAACAAAGAGCTTTCACTTCTCCCCTTTATTTCGGTATCACTGCTGACTAATGCACTTGCGTTTTATTCCATGGGTTATTTTCCTTCACTATCATTATTCTTTCTGATGCCTATGCTGTCCCAGATTCGGCAGCGGGACATTTCAGCCTGTCTCCTCTGTCCTTTCAACTGTCTTGGTTAGTCTTTGAGTGTTTCCTTCTTTCTGACAGAAAAAGAGGATCAGGCTTATTTTGCCCTCTTTCTGCTTTGGGCCCAGACTCAGCCATTTCTCTTAAGAATCATGTGTTTTTAGCTTAGAAATAAATCAGTTTTCCAAAAGATCTACAAAATATTAACTTCCCTTTTTAGCAACTTTTTTCTAAAATTAGATTTTTTTTTTTTTTTTAAAGAGGGTTATTCCTTTATTCTCTAAGTTTTTTTGAAGTGCAGTATTAGGGAACCACGCCTGAGTTTACTTATTAACTCTTACAATGTTTATCAGATCATTTTTTTCTTATGTTATGTCATCTTAAACAATTCCTTGACATTTTCTATTTCTTTGTATTTTCATTGACTATATTGCCATTTCTAGATTAGCTGATTAATGTACGAATTGAATTCTTTTGCATTTCCTTGGTAATAATATAGGCTGTTGATGCCAAAGGAGGAAAAACAAATGGACTTGAAAACTGGTCGAATGCGTTGGAAAGAGATGGATCTGGAGATAGTGATGATAAAGAAGATGATGAAATGTCTGAAGATGACGGGCTGGAAAAACGACTCTAGTGATGAGGAAGCAGACGAGGAGGAAAATGCTAAGGTGACTGATGAGTGTATGACTGCTAAGGGCATCAAACGACAGAAACTTGAGGAGTTAGAAGAAGACAGTAAAGCAGATTTTCCAGCATTTGCTGACAGTGACGATGACCTTGAGAGGAACTCAGCAGAAGAAGAGGAAGTGGAGGAAGCTGATGAAAGTAGTGAAGAAGAGGACTGCATTGCAGGAGAGAGGGGCATTTCAGGATCAAAGGCTTCTGGAGAAGGTAGTATAACAGAGCTGTCGCCAGCTAATCACCAGAGTGAGCGTGTGAATCTGAAGAAGTCTTTGCTGATGAAGAAAGCAGCCCTCACCACTTCCAATTCTGGGCATTGCACAGCCACAGAGGTGATTTCATCTCAAGATGAATCTGAAGAAAGCTTCTCGCTCAATACAGAGGAAGAGGACTCAGAAAATCAAGAAGTTCTTAGGAAAAAGCTTTCTAAGGCTTCTCAGGTGGGCAGTAGTCAGAAACTGGGGTCAAGGAACTTAATTGATGAGACCAGCGATATAGAAGATTTACTCAAAGAGGAAGAAGATTACAAGGAAGAAAAGAATGATCCCACAGAAACCTCAGGTAAGCTTAAATTTAGTTGGTCGCTACTATGAACTTGACTCTTGAAATGGTACCCAAAGGAATGTCTACATTTGGGGGTCTTTTGATTTTAAGATTTTGTTAACTGTTGAGATGCTGCATTGTGGATGGTCTTGAGGGAGGGGAGACACATAAACAAGCCTCACTGGATACTGATGTTGGTCATTTCAGGTGCCCTCAGGTAGGAGAAAGACCTTTCCAAAAAGGCAGCTGAGGCCTTTCTGAGGCAGCAGCAAGCAGCTCCAAACCTCCAAAAGCTTATTTATGGGACAGGTAAAGAATTCTGGTTCAGAGCTGGAAATGTTTCAGTTTCTCTGATTATTTTCTGAAAAGGAGATGAGGGAATGGTTGGAGGATTGGGCTGGTATTGTTGACATCCATAATTGCTGGCCATCACATTTCCTATTTGGCAGATGTCTTTAATCATCAGCTTAGGAGGACCACACATTGGTTTTGTGAAGTAAACTTAGGGGTTTGCTGTAAAACTTGATGCAAATACTGTCTATTGCATCATGTGGATGTCCTCTTTTTAAAAGTCCTTCCTGAGAAATTTTTTGTAGAATTTAGTGCCAAAAAAAATTCCTGCCCATAAAAATACTTGTTTCTTTTTGAAAATGAGAACCCTGTATCATACATTTTGTTCTCCCTTCTGC
Source organism: Saimiri boliviensis (assembly GCF_048565385.1). Lineage (NCBI taxonomy): Eukaryota > Metazoa > Chordata > Mammalia > Primates > Cebidae > Saimiri > Saimiri boliviensis. The sequence goes on from NC_133470.1 coordinate 52,818,708, forward strand.
CCTTGTCCTCTGATTTTATGCTTTATTAAACTTACCTGTATGTTCTTTGTGGTAGAATTAATGTAAAAATAAATCTATAGTGGTGAACTTCATATTGTGCCTGGTTACTGCACTATGAGATCAAGGCCACATGGTGAGACATTTGGGCTCAGCACACTGAAGTGGGAGGGTTGTTGTGTACTGATTTTCATTCAGGTTTTGTCTAGGTATACTCTCAGTGATGAGAGACTCAACACTCTTTAGAGCTGTTCTTTAGAGATCTACAGCTCTGCTTTTAAATGTCCCTTCCCTTCCTCGACCCTTAATATTCTCAGTCCTCCTCGACCGCTTAGCTGCTGCCATGCAGGAGCGCAGGAGCCCCCACACATGTAGAACAATAGCTTCTTGGCCTCTCTTCACTTGTGGCTGACCTGGCTTCTCAGTGCCTGACTCATATTTGGCCATCATCATACCCCCCACAGACAGAGACCCTCAGTTCCTGAGTTCAAAGACTCATGGCCTAACTAGTTAAAAACGATGAGTCCTCTAGGGCTGTAGTTTTTGTTCTCACTTTTTTGCCATGGTCTTCTCTTTAGCGACAGAAGATAATGAAGAAGATGATGATACCCAAGAAGAGCTTGGAGGGTTATTTCGTGTCACCCAGCCTGACAGAGGGTGTAAGCGCAAGGCCGACTCTTTGGACTGCTCCAGATTTCTTGTGGAGGCACCCCATGACTGGGATTTGTAGGAGGTAACGGGGTGGTACATTTGATTTATTAGAGAATTGTTCTAGAATAAGGTTGTCTGATGTCAATATTGCTTACCTGTTGTTGGCTTCTTATTTTTATAGGATGACAGGTCATCTAGATATTGTAGTGGGCACTTCATCCATCCTAAGCAGTAACAGGTTCTGAGTTCAGTTAGACCATGTGCATGGCCCACGGAGGACAGGTTTAATTTCCAGTGTGGACAGTAGTGTGAATCTTTATTTTGAAGTATCACACATAAGTTTTTATACATCTGATATATTTTGCATCTCATCACTAGGATATATGTAGCATCTCTGAGTTAACATTTATAGTTTCTGCTGTTTGTAAGCATACAGAACTCTGTGATAGCTATAATATTCTTCCTGTGCCTCACCACTTTGTAGTCACACTGAAACTTGCCACAGCTTACCCTCCTCTTACTCTTAGATCTTTTCTTTCCTCTGTCTCTTTTTTCTTGGAGACACAGTCTTGGTCTGCAGTCCTGGGTGGAGCGTAGTGGCACGAGTGTATGGTCCAATGCAGCCTTGACCTCCTGGGCTCAAGGGATCTTCCCACCTCAGCCTCTGGAATAGCTGGGATTGTAGGCACAAGCCACAATTTTAGCCAGGCTAATTTTTGCATTTTTTGTGGAGACAATGTTTCACCATGTTGAGCTAGAGTCTCAAATTCTGGGCTCAAGTGATCTTCCTGTCTTGGCCTCCCAAAGTGCTGGGATTACAGGAGTGAGCCGTCGCACCAGCCCCTTTCTTTATATTCTCTTTTGGAATGTTCTGATCTTCCAAAAGCTACCCTTTTTTCTGTCAATTCAGTTTGGCTTAGATGACACTTCTCACAGAGGCCCAGTTGCTCTCATCCTGCCTGTTATAATTTGCCAGGTAATAAGTTACTTTATGAGATTTTATTGAACCATTTTTGGTGGTGAAATTTCATACAGCTATAGAAAACCACATAGAAACAATTGTTTAACTTAATGGGTTGCCAGAAGATGAATACCCCTGTATTCAGCACTCAAGCTGCGAAAACAAGCTTTGCTGCTTGATTGCAACACCAACCAGGGTCCCCTTTCTCCCTGTAGAAGGAGGTGTGGTCCAGCCTCTTATGGTGATTCTTTCCTTTTCTTCCTGATTTTTCTCCTCCATGCTTCCATAAGCATCGTAGTTTACTTTTACCTGATTTTCATGACTTTTTCAGTCTATCTTTTAAATTTTTTAGTCAACAATCTTCCTTTTCATTTCTTTTTTGGTTACATTTTATTTAAGAAACCAAGTCTTTGGTCTGTAGAGTTTCTTGTATTCTGGATTTTGTGGATTGCTTTGCATCCCTCTGCAGTTTCTCCGGCCCTCCTACATTTCCTGTGAATGGGTAGGGAGCAAAACTGATAGAACTTCTGTGATGAGCAGAATGTGTATCTGAGTTGGGGGTTGTGGCTACTGAGCTGCTAGTGAGACTGGAGAACTAAATTTTAAGTTTCATTTAATCTTGGTTAAGATTATTGTAAATAGCCATGTGGTTCTAGTTACCCGATGGACAAAACATCTAGCAGTTGGATAGGATTTAAATTTGATTTTGATTTTTCAGCAAAACTGCTTTCCAGGTGGTGGTGTTTTCTGATTAGGAGGGGTGTAAAGACCAGTTGTGTGTTTTTAATGATGTTAAATGTTATCAGTTGTTATCAATGCCTAGAACCATTAACTTCTTAAGAAGATAGAGTGGTGATGTTCATCATTTCTCTTTATTTATTAGCTGTTATACTTCTTTAAAGAGAAACGTTTCCTCTTCTACTATTTGGTTATCCACTTCCAAATATATAGAGTAAATGCTTGATTTTTTAATCAGGTTTTAGAGTGATTCTCCAAAGGATACTTGTTTGTAAATATTATTGTGATGTCATGGATATAAATGTAGTTGATGCGCCTTGTGCTGGTGCACCTGTAATCCTTATTAAAGCTTCTTTTATCCTACCTGTGGCCTGTGGACATCTCTGCATGCCAGCTCCTGAGTCCTTATGTGATGATGGTAGTCATCCTTAATCAATTCTTGCTCTCTGATGTGAGAGAGCATTTGGAATCACCCGTGAAAAGTTCTGATGTCTTTTAGTAGAAAATGATGTTTCAGCATGACAGCCTAGGCATAGGAATGCTTACTGCCATGAGTTGGTCATTACTTCTAGGGCTTCTCAGTGACCTGAAGCAGGTGAGTTCATGTAGATATTTCCAGTTCGAATTCAGGACTACATCGTATTCATTCTTCTACTGGTTGAATCAGAAGATGATGAAATTAGAGAATCTCATAATTACTCATTTGTTTTATCCTATAATTACACACAAAACAGTGTCAGAATAATATGATTACTGAAAACAAAGTTTTTTTTTCCCCTCATATACTCTCTCATTTCTCTTTTCAAAAGTGACTGTGCCATTTTTCTTACCCACTGGCACTGTATGTGGGTTCCAATTTCACCACTTCTTCACCACACTTGTTATTACCTGTCATTTTGATTATAGCCATCCTAGAGGGGGTGAAGTGGTACCTCATTGTAATATTGACTTGCATTTCCCTGATAGATAATGATGTTGAACATCTTTTCATGTGCTTATTGGCTATTTGTATATATTCTTTGGAAAATATCTTCATATTGTTTGCCCATTTCAAAAATTGGATTACTTAGTTGTATGCATTGTTTATATATTCTGGATATAAGTCCGTTATCAGATATATAATTTGCATATAACTTCTCCCATTGTATAGGAGTTTTCAAACAGAGATGTTTAGATTAATGAGTAGCAAGACCAGTGTAAACTGTCTCATTGCATCCCCTTAGAAACCTTAATAAAATTGAAAATTAGTTGATTTAGTAATTATCTGTTTGTTTACTTATGAGGTCAGTAGACTAGTAGTATTTAATACTTTCCCTATCTGCTGCTCTCTCTGGTTGAACTGTCTCCATCAAAGGTAAAGTTATTTTCTAGGCTCATTTGCAATGAGACTATCCATGAACATAGAAAATATTTCAAGGCAAGTTGTCGCCTATTACCATTTCTTATATTGTTTTGCTGAGTGATTGGAACACCTCACCTAAGTGCTGACTTTTCTGCACAAGGTCGTGAACGGTATCAGAGATTGCTTCGTGACTGGAAAGTGGGAAGACGATAAACATGCAGCCAAGGTCTTAGCAGAAGATGGTAAGTAAAGAGCTGCTTTCTTCAGGAGAACTTGTTTCTCTACACTTTATTTTCTTCTGTATCTTAGACAATAGTCAAGTTGAAAATAATGGTCATTTGTGAATTGCTTTTGGGAATTCAGACAGGAGTAATGAACCAGGTAATATTCTGGTTTTTCCTTTTATGATGGCCTTATTTTCTCTTGTTGGCTAACTGATTACCTATGGACCTGAAAGAAAAGTGAGAAACTTTCCATAAATTTTATCATGTGTTTGTTAAAAATAGATTTTGTGTGATGTGAAAAATAAACACACATAACATTTATATTTTTCTTTTGATGATAAAGGTAGCATGCGTTATGGAAAATTTAGAATGAAAAGTATATAACATACCAGAATTCTACCAACCCATAAAAAAACCTTTGCTAACTTCTTGAAGTACTTCTTTCTAGTCAATTAAAAATAATGTGTGTAAACCTTCTTAGTTGTACTTTACGTAAATTTTGGCAGGAGGATTGGTTAAGTGATGTACTTTATATAATTTTTGTCATTTGTTCAAAGATTTCATTTTTATAATTTAATTATCATACCATAATTCAAGTCACAATTTTTTCAACATCTAAGTAGCTTTGTACTTTGTTCATTTTATAAAGAACTCCACATTGAACAACCTTGAAATAATTCTTGGATCACATTTTTTATTTTTATAAAATAGATTCGTAAGTGTTAGAATTGAATCATTTTTATGGATTGCAACTGCCACATGGGGTTTTGGAAGGTTGTTCTTTTTGTTTCATTTTGAGACAGCATCTGGCTCTGTTAGCCAGGCTGGAGTGCTGGTGTGGTCACAGCTCCCTGTAACCTCAGCGTCACGTATCCAAGCCTCCCGAGTAGCTACGACTGTAGGCATGCATCACTATACCCAGCTAATTTGAAATTTTTTCTGTGCAGTCTTTTTATGTTGAACAGACTAGTCTCAAACTCCTAGGCTTAAGAGATCCTCCTGCCTCAGCCTCCTGAGTAGCTTGGACCACAGATGTATACCACCATGCCTGGCTAATGTTTAAATTTTTGTACAGATGGGGATCTTGCCATGTTGCCTAGGCTGGTCTTGAATTCCTGGGGTTAAGCAATCCTGCCTTAGCCTTCCGAAGTGCTGGGATTATAGGCATGAGCCACTGTGCCTAGTCTGTAGTATATTAAAGTATTCTTTACATATATGTAATTTTTTTCTGGACTTAGTAGTTTATATCATTAATCTCTGTTGATCATTTAGTAGTATTATAATTTAGAGCCCTGTGTAGCTTTATCATGTTATTAAGACACCAGTTATTAAAACTGTGTCTCAACAGTTTCTTTCTCTTTTTGTTCTGCTGGGGGGCTTTTTTTTTTTTTTTTTTTTTTTGGATTCTCCTGACTATCCTCACTTGCTTATTGTTTTTTTCCATAGGAACTTAAAAATCATCTTTTCTGTTTTCAAAAGAAAGTGTTGTGGTCTTCTTTTTTAGTCACTTTAAGTGAGGTATATTGATAGCAAACTATAGTGTTTAAAGTGTACAATTTGATAAACTTTGATAATATGAATATACCATCGCCATAATCAAAATAATTAATACATTTGGAATAAAGAATATTCACAGGTGACAACACATTTGTCTCATGCCACTTTGTAACCCTCCAACCTCTCCTCTCCCATCGTCAGGTAAATTCAGCTGCCTTGTGTCACTATTCAGTAGATTGTGCCCTTCAGAATTTAATAGAAATGGGATCCTACAATATGTACTGTTTTCTGTCTGACTTCTTTTACTCAGCATGATTATTTCAAGATTTATCCATGCTGTTGCATCTTTATTTCTTTTGATTTGGCCAGCAGTAGTCCATTGTATGAGGGATAACTATTTATTTATTTGTTAACCTGTTGATAGACAATTATTTCCAGGTTTTGGCTATTATGAGCAAAGCTGCTATGAATATTTTTATAGACATCTCTATATTTAGAGGCCAGGCACAGTGGCTCCACTTGTATTCCCAGCACTTTGGGAGGCCTAGGTGGGTGGATCACCAAAGGTCGGGAGTTCGAGACCAGGCTGACCAACATGGAGAAACCCTGTCTCTACTAAAAATACAAAACTTAACTGCACGTGGTGGTGCATGCCTGTAATCCCAGCTACTCAGGAGGCTGAGGCAGGAGAATTGCTTGAACCCTGGAGGCAGAGGTAGTGGTGATCTGAGATTGTGCCATTGCACTCCATCCTGGGCAACAAGAGTGAAAACTCTGTCTCCAAAAAAAAAAAAATCTTTATATGAATGACTGCTTTTATTTCTTTTGGATAAATAAGTAATTCAGAGTGTACTAAATGGATTTTATGATAAGTATATATTTAATTTTTTAAGAAATTGCCCAACGTTTTCCAAAGTGGTTATACCATTTTCCATTGCCATCGTAACTTTGTTCAACTTCTGGTTGCTTCACTCTACATCGTTGACAGTACATGGTAGTATCAGTCTTTTTAAATAGTAGGCCTTCTTTTAGGTGTAGAGTGGTATCTTATAGTTTTAGTGACTAATTAGGTATCGAGCATTGTTTCACGTGCTTATTTGCCATCTGTGTCTTCTTTGATGAAATGTCTGTCCGGATCTTTTGTATGTTAATTTGGTTGAATTCTAAGAAATTTTATGTATTTTTGTTACAAATTCTGTATCACATGTTATATGTAATTATTTTTGCCTAGTGTGTGCCTTATCTTTTCATTTTTTAAATAGTGTTTTTCACAGAGCAAAGTATTTAATTTTGGTGTAGGTCAATTTGTCAAAATTTACTTTTTTTTTTTTGAGATGGAGTCTCACTCTGTTGACCAGAGTGTGACACAATTTCAGCTCACTGCAACTTCCTCTCCCCGGGTTCAAGCCATTCTCCTTCCTCAGCCTTTCGAGTAGCTGGGCTTACAGGGACCCATCACCCCGCCCAGCTGATTTTTGTATTTTTAGTAGAGACAGGGTTTCACCATGTTGGTCAGGCTGGTCTTGAACTCCTGACCTCAGGTGATCCCCCCAGCTAAGCCTCCCAGTGTGCTGGGATTACAGGCATAAGCCACTGTGCCCTGCCCCAAATTTTATTTTATGGACTGTGCTTTTGATATGGTATGTAAGAAATGTTTGCCTAACCCAATGTCACAAATTGTCTAATATATTCTATAAGTCTTATAGTTTCAGGTTTCACATTTAGGTCTATAATCCTTTTTGAGTTAATTTTTTGTATGTTGTTGGATATGGATTTAGGTTCCTTTTGACATATTGATATCCATCTGTTGAAAGACTATTTTTTTTTTCCCATTAAATTGCTCTGTATTAGTTGGCCATATATGGGTGAATATTTCTGGGCTCTCTGTTCTGTTCCATTGATATATTTATTTATTTTTATACCAATACCAGTGCTGTCTCAGTTACTTACAGCTTTCTAATCAGTCTTGGAATTAGGTAGTTTTCAACTTTAGGTAGCTTTTCAAACTTTAGTCTCCTTTTCAAAGTTGTTTTGGTTAATCTAGGTTCTTTGCATTTTCATATAGATTTTAAGATGAGCATGTCAATTACTACATAAAAGCCTACTGCAATCTTGATTGGCATTTCATGGAACTTGTAAAACAATTTGAGAAAATTGACGTCTTAACCACATTGCGTTTTCTGACCTATTAACATAGTATCTCTCCATCTATCTTGTTCTTTAATTTCTCTCAGCAGGGTTTTCAGGACTCAGATCTTATACAACTGTCAGTAATTTATTTTCATATCACCTTGTATTTGTGTATGACATATAAGAAATGCATTTGATTTTTGTATATTGATCTTGTATCCTTCAGTGTTGCTAAATTACTCGTATTTTTTTTATTTTTTTGAGACAGAGTCTTCCTCTGTCACTTGGGCTGGAGTATAGTGTCAGGATCTCAGCTCACAGCAGCATCATGATCTTGGCTCACCACAGCCTCTGCCTCCCAGGTTCAAGCAGTTCTCGGGCCTAGCCTCCCAAGTAGCTGAGATTACAGGCAGCCACCACCATGCCCAGCTAATTTTTTGTATTTTTAGTAGAGATGGGGTTTTACCATGTTGGCCAGGCTTGTCTCAAACTCCTGATCTCAAGTGTGTGTTTGGAGGGGAGGGGTAAACATTTACTAAACAGTGTTGATGGTTTTCTAAGAAAATACTTCTTTCTATCCCAGGGATTCTTTTCTTTTATACTTTTCTTTATGCTTTCTGTCCTGTTCTGTACAATAAAGCCTGGGCTTTTAAGTTCTGCTTTGACCTTTTACCCATGTCCAATTTCATCTGGTTCCCCCAGTTTCTGTGTGGGATGGTTCTGGGAGCCAAGCAGGAACCCTTTTTCTCTCCATAGAGGCTAAGATAGATGCCAGTGGTTTTACTTTCTTTCTTTCTTGTGTGGGTGACTTAATTTTTCTTGCCTCACAGCCCTGGTTTAAACTTCCAGGACAGTGTGGAGTAAAAGTCAAAGTAAATATTTTTGCTTTGTCCTGATTTTGCTTATTTTCCAAGTGAACTTAAGAATGACCATTTCTGTTTCCAAAAGAAAATGTTGTGGTGTTTTTTTCCTAATTAAACTTTTAATTTTGAGATAATTGTAGGTTGACATGCACTTGTAGTAACAAACACAGGGAGATCTCCGGTATCTTGTACTGCAGCACCATCTGTGTGTATATGTACTATGTATACTATGTGTACTGTAGCACAAGGTCACAGCCTGGAAAGTGCAAATCTACACAAAAACTTGTGTACAAATGTTCGTAGTAGCTCAATTCTAATAGTCAAAAACTGAAAACAGGCCAAGAGTTCAAGACCAGCCTGAGCAACACAGCAAGATCCTATCTCTACAAAAAAAATACAAATATTAGCCAGGCACAGTGATGCATGCCTGTAGTCCCAGCTACTTGAGGGACTGATGTGGGAAGATCACTCGAGCCTAGGAGGTCAAGGCTGCAGTGAGCCAACATCACACCATTGCATCCCAGACTGGGAATCAGAGCAAGACCATGTCTTAAAACAAAACAAAAGAAACTGAAAACAACCCAGCTCAATCTTGGATGAATAAACAAACCAGTACAACTATACAGTGGAGCACTACTCAGCAATAAAATAAACTATGGTACATGCACCAACTTGAATGGATCTCCAGGAAATTATGCTGAGTGGAAAAAACCCAGTCACCAAAGGTTATAGACTGTATGATTCCGTTTATTTAAATTCTTGATGACGAAATTGTAGAAACGGAAAACATATTATGGTTGACAAGGGAAGGAACTGGGGCTGGGGTACAGCAGGTGTGTGGGTGTGTTTATAAAACAGCAATACGAACAATCCTTGTGATGGAACTGCTCTGTATCTTAACTGTTGGTAGACACAAAAACCTACACGTGATAAAAAAGCACAGAAGTACACACACACACACACACACACACACACACACACGCATAAAACTGGGGAAAGCTATATAGAATCAGCAGATTTTATCAATGTTAGCAGAATGGTTGTCAATGTGTGCATTCAACTTACAGAGTTAAACTGATGTGTGTATGCAGCAGTTCAGAAACCCTTTCTTTGGAGAATGTAGAAACAGTCATTTCCAGCCCTAGAGTGGCATATAAGAGTTAGCAGTAAGAATGCATTTAAAACACAGAAGACCCGCTTATTACAAACTGATCTGCTGTGTGTTGGTTCCTCTTACGAAGTTGCATGTTTGTTTAGATTCAGCGAGTTAGAAACACGTTTCTTCTAAAAGCTGCATTTGGACATTCCAGAGTGAATGGGAGTACAGGCTGTAATGAGAAATATCTGGCTCTAAAACAAAAACAGAGCTATCTAGCAGAATGGTTGTCAATGTGTGCATTCAGCTTACAGAGTTTAACTGATGTGTGTTTGCAGCAATTCAGAAACTCTTTCTTTGGAGAATGTAGAAATAGTCATTTCTAGCCCTATAGTGGCATATGTTACTGTATTTTATATTTCTAATTTCCATTTGATTCTTCTTCTCTTTGCTGAAGTTTTCAGTTTTTTGTTTGTTGCCATGGGATTTGTTGTTGCTTGTTGAAGCATTTTTATACTGGCTGTTAAAAGCAATGAGTCAGATGGTTCCAGCATCTGGACTCATTTCAGTGTTGGTGTCTTCAGTTGTCCTTTCACATTAAAATTATTATTTTCTCAGTGGTATGACAGGTGATATTCTCTTGATTCCTATACATTTTGGTTATTCTGCTAGAAGGCCTGTGTAATTTTTTTATTTTTACAGGCAGTTCTCCTGTTTAGGTTTAGTATGTAGGTCCTGGTCTACTTTGTGGGCTGTGATTCTAAAGACAATTTAATTTCAGAGCCTTCATGGTGCTATTTTGGTCTGTTTCGCTTATCTGGTATCACTGGGACTCTCCCACCGGTCCCTGCTGGTGCCCACCTGAGGGAACAGGGGAGCTGCCCCAGGCTGGGCCGCCTGCTGCAGCTAGGTGGGTGGGGGATAGTGGTTGTCTTGGTGTTTGGAGCTGGTTTTCTTGTGGGGAAGATTGCCTTTGTCCTGGAGGGGATTGAGCCTGCCTGCATTGCCTTCTGTTCCTAGGTTAGGAGTTGGGAAACAATGGGCCTAGGTCACCCTCCTGTTGGATGGGGTCCAGGGAGATACCTGGCCACTATGCATTCCCCAGTCCTAGAGTCCCTCGGCAGCCTTTTTCTGTCCACCTTTCAGAATTCTCCATTGATCATCTCTCGTCTACTGTTTCTAGAGTTGAGGTTACACTTCTTAGTCAGGAGGGAATAATGTGTTGTCTTCTCTAGACCAGAAGTCCTTAGTGGTGGTTCTGGATTGTAACTGTGCTAAAGGAAGAATTGGCATATTGGTGATATTGTGTCTTTCTTTTCATATAAGGGCATATCATTATTCCATAGATAATATTTACAACACCTACTTCCTTGGGTTGAAGAGTGTGGTTAAGGCAAGGAAAGTACTTAACGCAGAACCTGGTGTGGAGAGCACTTATGAGTGTTGGCGGTGATGCTATTCTTTTTGTCCTTTGGTAGCTTATTAAAACTTTTCTTCTTTTTTAGAAAACTAAAGTTCTGGCATATTTCTTGTTAGGTTTATTCCTATTTTATCCTTTTTTGCTTTTGTTATGAATAGGAGCTTCCTATCTGTTATATCTTCTAGCTGGTTCTTTGGCCCTTATGTGAAAATGTTTTAGTAGCCTTTAAAATGTTGCCTCCCAAATGAGTTTTAACTTGTGTATTTCTTTTATTTCTTTTCTTTTTTTTTTTTTTTTTGAGACAGGTTCTCATTCTGTCACCCAGGCTGAAGTTCAGTGACGCAATTATGGCTCACTGCAAACTCCGCCTCCCGGGCTCCCAAAGTGCTGAGTTTATAGGCATGAGCCACTGCACCCAGCCTTGCTTGTCAATTTCTTTAAAGAGTGGGACCTATAATTGAGCTCAGAGAGCTCCAAAAAACAAATGAAGAAATGAATGAGTGAATGAGCTCTTCCCATGGATTTGGTGTGGTTTGGCGCTGTACTCTTGATCTAAATGCTATGTTTTATATAATCTAAGATTTCCCCTAGGTGTGTTACACGATTGTGTCATGTTGAACTTACACTGAGACTCTTTTTCACATATGCTGGTATCAGCATGGGGCTTTTCTATTCACTCTTTGAACTATTCATTTGGTGGGGGGGTGGAACACAGACCTCTGTCTCTCATCAAGAGCATCCATTGGCCGGACCCAGTCACTCACGCTTGTAATCCTAGCACTTTGGGAGGCCAAGGCGGGTGGTTTATGAGGTCAGGAGTTCGAGACCAGCCTGGCCAATATGGTGAAATCCCATCTCTACTAAAAATACAAAAATTAGCCAGTCCCAGTGGTGGGCACCTGTAATCCCAGCTACTTGGAGGCCGAAGCAGGAGAATTGCTTGAACCCGAGAGGTGGCGATTGCAATGAGCTGAGATTGTGCCACTGCACTCCATCCTGGGTGACAGATCAAGACTCCACATCAAAACAAAAACAAACAAAAAAAAGAATGTCCATTATCTATACTGGAAAAACCGAGATTTGCATTTTGACGTGAAGTGTGGCAATGCGGCTCAGGTCCATTTAGTTTACCTAAACAGATGATGAAATACTAACTGTTTTATGAAGCATTCCTGAGTGCAAAGTTCTGCCTGTGTCTGTAATGATGGGAATAGTGAGAATGAGGCTTGGAACATGGAGCACACTGTGGGCCTGTGGTGGGTGGGACCAGTGGCACATGTATGCCTGGCTCACAGAGCAGCAGCCTTTGGGTGTTCTTTTCCAGAGGAGCTCTATGGTGACTTTGAAGACTTGAAAACAGGGGACGTGCACAAGGGAAAATCAGGCCCTATTACTCAGGTATGACCTTGCTATGACTGGCTGTTCTTGGTCATTGTGTTCTGAGAGAGGCCCACATTGAGAAATGCAAATCTGACTTGTGATGTGTGACGACTGCAGACTGGATGAATGGATTCCTTCCTAAAAGGTCAGGATGTGGAGACCAGAGAGAAGCTTTCTTGTTTACTTGTTTAGTTTTGGATGACACGTACTACTGCTTCTTGCCAGTCATTTGCCAAGTTGGCTGTGATTTTTCATTCATGGAAGTCTTAGCTCCTTGGGGTTACATTCCACCATTGCCATTATTGTCCTCTTCTTAAATTTAATTGTCCTCTTCTTTAAATTTAAAAGAACAAAGTTCCTGTTCTCCCTAATATTTCTTTAGAGCAGGGTCTGGGGGCATCTGGGTGAGGGACATGTCTGTTATTTTTATTCCAGTTTGTGTTCCCAGCCAGCTTAAAGAATGGAAGCTAATGGCAATGCAGATGTAACCATTTCCTGTAGCAGTACCATGTTATTCAGAGACAAAGGTTGTGTTTTGTTTTGTTTTATTGATAATGATAGCAGATTTTTGCTAAAATTTTTGTTCAAATAAAACTTTAAAAGATCTGATGTTTAAAGAAAAGACCTTCATAAATGTATACAAAATTTTTTCTTCTGGGAATTTAAGAATGAAGATATAGAGAAAGAAGTTAAGGAATAAATTGACCCCAAAGAAGAAGAAAGTGCCAAGAAAAAGCATTTGGATAAAAAGAGAAAATTGAAGATGTTTGATGCAGAATATGATGAAGGAGAAAGCACGTATTTTGATGATCTTAGAGGAGAAATGCAGAAACAAGCACAGGTGAGAAACCTCAGTTCCTCTCAGCCATCAAGACGGTCATAGCACAGGAATCTGACTTTGTTTGGGTTTCTGCTTCCTATCCTGCTTCTCTGCCATTCATTTGGACTCTGGGTAGAGATGTGAGTGTGTTTATTCATGCAGTGAGCTCATTGTTTTTACAGTCAGAAGATCACTGGAAAAATACCCATGATGCCTGTTTTGTACCAAGAATTAGGAAACAGAAATGACTGAGACATGGTCTCTGCTTTTGAGACTTTCACAGTGTAGTGATCTGAGACAGTGTTTGCTTTAGTGCAAGCATTGGCTGCCTATTCCGATCACTGCTCCCTGATTTTAATGGCAGGCGATCAGTGGCCTTTGTGACTTCTGGACACACCAGAGCTCCCAGGAGGAGTGCTCTGAAAACTCACCCTGGTCAGAGTTCAGAAGGACGTGTGAAGTGTAAGGTCAGATGTGGAGATAAAGGGAGGTGGTGTGGCCCTCCTGCCTGGGGGTGCTGAGCAGGCTTTTGGAGGTGGTGATCTCATTCTGAAGGAGACAGACACAAATGTGTGTACAGTTGATGGCGAGCATCTGAGTTGCGCCTTGTTAGTGGGGCCAGGAATAGTCTGTAAACTGGAACAGATTAGGTGTACAATTTGTGAAAGGGAGTTGAAAGGCTCTGCTCAGCCTAGGTCTTCATCTAATCAAAGAACTGTCTCCTGATTAGGTATTAGCTTAGTAGTTGCAAGTCTGTGTTGACCTTTGACAGACATGAATAAGCTAACTCGGAAGTCTTTGCTTCACACCATTTACAATTTAAAATGACCTAGAGCCTGTGGGCCATTGTAAAAGACTGAATTTTTCACTCTGAAATGGGAGTCTTTGGAGGGGTTTTTGTTTTGTTTGTTTTGTTTATATATATATAAACAAATTTTAGGTTTTGAGCAGAGGAGAGACATTCAGGTAATCAGATCACTCTGCTAAGAGATCATTGGGGTGGCACAAACCAGAGGGCTGGCAGTGGAGATGAGACAAAGAGTCAAACCGGATATACTTTATTTGGAAGCTGGGTCAGTAGGATTTCCTGGTGGACTGAATGTGGGGTGTGTGAGACGAAATGAGGGTGACAACTGGAAGTTCCTGGAAGGGTGGATTGTTGTAAGTTAGACAGGAAACACTCTATGGATGCAGCTTTGGGAGGATGATGTGTGGGTCAGCTGGGTGTCATGCAGACAAGCGGAGTGTCAGGTCTAGAGAGAGAGGACTGGCTAGGGACTTAGAGGAACAGCTCTCAGCGTGTAGATGCCACATAAAGCTGTGAGGTGACCAGGGAGTGAGTGCAGAGTGAGTGGGAGGAGCAGGACTGGCATGGGTGAGAGGGGGTGACTGCGACCGTGAGGCTTGAGCAGTGCCCAGGAGGGAGAAGCAGTGTGAGCATGCAGGCACGCAGGAGGCCAGCTGTACACTGAGGTGACACATCGTTCAGATCCCACTGCCATGGTAACTGTGGTCAAGGCAGAGTTGGCCACTGGAGGAGGGGCGTGGAGGCCTTCAAGAATCTTGGCAAGTGCCACTTTTCATGGATGTAGGAGAATGGAGCAGAGGAACTGGAGGCTGTGACTGCAGAAAACTTTTGTGGGGTTTTGCTGTGGAGAGAAGCAGAGAAATGGAGCAGTTGTTGGTGGAAGAAGTGGAATCAAAAGGTTTTGTGATACGAGAAATAACAGGGAAGTGCTGTTGGAATAAAGTCCAGGAAGAGTGGATGGTGTCCTGAGTGGAGGCATGGACAGATCATCTGTGTCTGAGCTGCCCGTAGAACTCTCCGCTATCATGGAGATGCACGTCTCTGCTTCCCAATATTGTCACCCTAGCCACAGGTTGATAAGGACCACTTCCAGTGTGACGAGTGTGACTGAGGAACTGCATTTTAAATATTATGTAATTGTAATTAATTTTAATTTAAATAGCCACACATAGCTCTCCTATGGGCTAAGTCAGAGCTCTGATAAGGCTGGATATGGGAGGAAACCCTGGTAGAGGGTTGACTGTGGAGGTTCTTTTGAGTTTGGATGAATCAGCAAACCAGACGTCAGCTGATTGAAGGGGAGGGAGGTGTTAGGTGTTTGAAGACAGGGGAAAAGTGTGAAAGAATCGCTTGTAAAGAGGGAAAAAAGGTGTGGACTGGGGACGTTTCCAGTGTTTGGGCACGCAGGGCTCCACAGAGTTGTCTACATTTGTTGTCCCTTGGAGTAGCAGGGAAGAAAACAGTTGACACATTCTGAGCAGACTGTAGAGGTAAAATGTGTAGTAGTTGTTTGTTTGTTTGTTTGTTTTTTAAATGGACTCTTGCTTTGTTGCCCAGGCTGGGGTGCAATGGCATGATCTCAGCTCACTGCAACTTCTGCCTCCCGGGTTCATGCGATTCTCTCACCTCTGCCTCGTGAGTAACTACGAATACAGGCACACACCAACATGCCCACCTAATTTTCGTATTTTTAATAGAGATAGGGTTTCACTATGTTAGCCAGTCTGGTCTACAACTCCTGACCTCAAGTGATCCACCCACCTCTGCCTCCCAAAGTGCTGGGATTATAGGCATCAGCCAATGTGCCCAGCCAAATGTGTAGTATTTTTAATAGGTTAAAGCCTACATAATTCTGTCCACAGTTCTTTACTTAGAAGTTGCTAATTTGTTCATGTTAATCTTATGTTTATTACAGATAATGGCATATGGGTTTGTTTTTTCCTGTCATGTATAGCTGAGCCGTGCAGAATTTGAGGATTAAGATGATGAAGCCAGAGTTCAGTATGAGAGTTTTCGACCTGGGATGTACGTCCGCGTTGAGATTGAAAATGTTCCCTGCGAATTTGTGCGGAACTTTGATCCCCATTACCCCATTATCCTGGGTGGCTTGGGCAACAGTGAGGGCAATGTTGGATATGTGCAGGTGGGTCCCTTTGCTGCGTATTTGGTGCCTGAGGCTCTTTGGATTTCCCCTCCGTCAGTCATCTTACCCTTTCATCCCCTCAGATGGGTCTGCAGAAACATCGCTGGTATAAGAAAATCCTCAAGTCCCGAGATCCAGTCATATTTTCTGTAGGGTGGAGGAGGTTTCAGACCATCCCACTCTATTACGTCGAAGACCACAATGGAAGACAAAGGCTTCTAAAGTACATGCCACAGCACATGCACTGCGAAGCAGCCTTTTGGGGTAAAATATTATTATAGTAAGTTGCTTGTTGCCGAGATTAAACCTTACAGTCTGCATCATTACAGCTTTGTGCTTTTCCTTTCACAAAATTCCACTCCTAAGATTTTTCTCTTTTCTGCGAGAGGGAAGGTAGTTTGGAGTAAATAGGTAAATTTGTATCCAGATGTTAATGTTCATATCTAATATGTAAGCCTAGAATCTAAAATTAATGGTTTGCTATATTTCTTTTTTTCCTTTTCCTTTAACGCCCTATCACTCCACAGGGAACTGGTTTCTTGGCAATACAGTCTGTCCGTGGCATAATGGTAACTAGTTTGGATAATTTCTTTTACAGATTGTTCTGAGAAATATATCCTGATTATGGGTTATTATGTACATGAGACTTTAAGTTGAAAATTACTCATTTTTTGTAATATAAAGTAAATTTCCCTTTGCTTTTAATCTTCCTACATCCTTTTAAGTAGGGTGTGGGAGTATAGGAGGGGAGGTGGAAGGATTATGGTATTGAAGACATTTTCTATTTATGTGCATTTTTTGATGTATTTATCTAAGCAAGTACTTAAGCAGTGCTCATCATGTGCTGAGCACTCTATGAGGTTGTGAAGAGCCATCAGAGACCAGCCAGACATGAGGCTCCCTGCAGCCATGCTGGAGTAGCTGTCTGTTCATTCCATTTTCATTTGAACAGTCAAGCAGGGCAAGGTTTATTGGTCCTATTTAATAGAGAAGAAAACAGAATAATGAGCAGATGGAATCTGCCCTGAAAATCCAAAGTTTAATTTCCTAAACATTGCAACTGCATTTTTCTTTTCCATTTCATTCCAAATAGATTATTATAGTGAAATTATGTTCCTCTGAAATCAGTCTCAGGAAAGTACTCAAGTAATCCTTTTTTGTTGTTGTTGTTTTGTTTTTTTGAGACAGAGTCTCACTCTGTCGTCTAAGCTGAAGTACAGTGATGTGATCTCGGCTGACCACAACCTCCATCTCCTGGGTTCAAGCAATTCTCCTGACTCAGCCTTCCAAGTAGCTAGGATTACAGGTGCACACTACCATGCCCAGCTAATTTTTGTATTTTAGTAGAAATGGGATTTTGCCATATTTTGGCCAAGCTGGTCCTGAACTCCTGACCTCTGGTGATCCACCCACCTCAGCCTCCCAAAAAGTGTTGGGATTACAGGCGTGAGACATCGCACCCAGTCTTAAGTCATCCTTGTTAGTTTGGCTTACCAGTTTTAAAGTTTTGCATTGCTTTTATCAAACCACTGGGTTGCAAGTTCAGATGGTCTCTCTTGTTTTTCTTAGCTATTGTAAATAAAATTCACTTTGGTAATTTATTGTGTCACATAGAATTGAAGTTTTTCTCTTGCTGATATTATTCCTATTTTCAAATTTTGGGGTTTCTATTAGCCTGATTTCCGGATAACTGCCACAGGAGTTGTCCTTGATCTGGATAAATCCATAAAAATTGTGAAGAAATTAAAGCTAACTGGTTTTCCATATAAAATTTTCAAGAATACTTCATTTATTAAGGCCTGTATATCTAAATATTCTCATATTTATAAATGTCCACATTGTTTGAGAAAAGGAATGAAATACTAAAATATGGGCCTCATGTTGTTAGAAAAGTATTTGAAATTTTTTATCAGCCTCATATCTTCTTTTTTTTTTGAGACGGAGTTTCGCTCTTGTTACCCAGGCTGGAGTGCAATGGCACGATCTCGGCTCACCGCAACCTCCGCCTCCTGGGTTCAGGCAATTCTCCTGCCTCAGCCTCCTGAGTAGCTGGGATTACAGGCACACGCCACCATGCCCAGCTAATTTTTTGTATTTTTAGGAGAGACGGGGTTTCACCATGTTGACCAGGATGGTCTCGATCTCTTGACCTCGTGATCCACCCGCCTCGGCCTCCCAAAGTGCTGGGATTACAGGCTTGAGCCACCGTGCCCGGCCCAGCCTCATATCTTCTTTGTTTGCTCTCTATATTCTGTGTTACTTATGCTCAAAGAAGCAGTAGTAACAGCTATTTAGGAAGTGAGGCTGTTACTCATGACTTCCATGTGAGACTGCGACATAACTCCTATTGAAAATACGTCATTTTAACCACTGGGTTTTATTTCCTACTTTTTGGATTTGTGTTAAGAAAGGGAAAAAAAAATCACAAGTTTGTCTAACCGTTCAGTAGGAAAATAGACAAAGCATTTGCAGACAACTTGGCAAGGGTACTGAGAAATGGACGTACTGGCTTCCAGTAACTGGTAGTTTGAGCAGCATTTATTGACAGTTTCCTTAGTGGGGTTGTTTCCATTAAAAACACAGAATTAGGAAGATGATAAAATGTTCTTGCAACATAAAGTAATAATACCACTGGCATTTATCTTACTGTTTACATGTTCTAAGTGCATGCACCTGAGTAAAAGGATCTGGGCTGCGGTCCAGTCTGAGAGATGTCAGCAAAGGCTGCCTAGGCCAGTTCAGTTCAGTAAATTTCTCTTTGATCTTCTCTTCCACACAGACAGCAGTGATGAGCACGCCCGTAAACCCACATGATTATTCTGGGAAAAATGAAGGAGTTGTATTATTTTCGAGGTAGTAATTCAACTTTCAGGGGCAAGTACAGTTTGATGATTTTATCACCTGTCAGTGCATCGTTTTTGTTCTTTATCCAGTGATGTGTGTTTCAGATAAGAAGTAAAGCATAAAGTATATGAGCATATAAGCATATAAAGCATAAAGTATAAAGTGTGTGTGTATGTTTTTATCTTGTTATACCTGCAGGGAATGTTTAATTCTGCCTTGAAAGTGGCCAAATTTGAAGGTGCTGTGATTCGAACTGTGAGTAGGATAAGGGGGCAGATCAAGAACGCACTCCGGGCTCCAGAAGGAACTTTCCAGGCCAGCTTTGAGGATAAGCTGCTGATGAGCGTTGAGTGTCTAGTGTGTGTTCAGGGAAGGGTGTTACCATTCATGCTTGACTTCTACCCATGTGACCAGAGGCTAGAGTCAGGTCTCTAGAGATTTGAGCAGCTCCAGTATTAGATCTCCCAGTTATATGCGGTGTGCCCATGCACCTTGTATCTGCAGCCCCCTGGTCACAACCAGTAACAGTTCTGTGATCTATGAGAGTAGTTTTCACTATACCATGTGAATTTTAGCTGAATTAGTTCACAGGGATCCTTTCTATGGCACTCTAACTGGTTTGACCTTAATTAGGACTTAGGACCTATGAGACCTTTTCCTTCTGCTCTTCTGCTGCTGCTGAAGAATTCTCTCTTTCCATAAAGACGAATGCACCTGCCTACATGTGGGCAAATAATGTGTGTAGGACAATCCGAGGTTTAGCATTTCAGCTGTAGAAGTCACACCTGACAAGTTAGGAAAACTGACACGCTCTGAGTAAATCCTCATCACGGACATTTAGGAAAGTATATATAAAGTACATTTAATTTGTTACTTTTTATTGCCCATGGCATCAATGGTCACAAAATGTAGTGGTCCCATAAAATATGAATTAGAAATAGATAATTTTTCAAGAGCCTAACTTAAGCAACCATGTTTGACAGAGGAAACTTACGTGTTCCTTAAAGAAGAACTGGACGTGGTCTGGACTTTTGATGTTTTTGTTGTTGTTTTCCCAAAGAACCAGAGGAGGAAAACAGAGCTTCTTTCCTGAGGGAGAAATACATGAGGTTGGAAGAAGTTACGCACCTTTCCACAGCCTTACCTTTGAGAAGTTTTCTTTCTGGCAGTTGTTTTCCTTATATCCTTATCCTGTTTTCTTCTGTTTTCTTTTATTAGCCCTTGTATGGCAGGAAAGAGTTCTTAGAGAGAGAAGACAAAGACGGTCTGTGTAGCAAAAGAAGCCCCAGGCTGAAGACTGGAGATCTGAATGTGCAACTTGCAAGGGAACTGGAGACCATGAAACTCTTCTCAGGTAAGTTGGATGCTAAAAGCTTGTGTGGAAGGCATGAAGGTTCCATGTTTATGATTTGCTCATCACAGCAAAATGGAAAACCAAATGGCAGAGTAGGACCTTCCTTAAAATATGATTTACTGGAAAGAGTCCTTCAGAAACAGATTTCATCCACTGATTAACCTCCCACACACGGTTACACTCTGGACGTCAGTGTCCATAAGAGTGAGAATCTGCATTTTTCACACCGGGAATTATTTTTCCCTCCACAGGACAAGTTGACAATGCGCCTCTGTGTATAGGCCATCAAAACAATTAGATCAAAACACTTGGTAGCAAGATGATGATGTTTTCTGTCTAAACAATAAAGTGCCTAAGATCCATGAGCATGTTGTGCTTGGCTTTCATGGGAGTCCTCAGCAGCATGCCTGGACATCCGTCTCCGGATTTGGCTTCGCCCCAGAAAGCTTCTGAGATGCTGTCTCCACCCGATCTGCCCCCAAGGGAGGCCAGATCCAGCTGTTGCCTCCTCTGCTGCATCCTGCGCTTGTCGCCGCTTTGTCTTTCTTCCGGCCTTCTCCGGACAGCAGTGATGAGAAGCATGGGTCCCTGGGCTTGGGGAGCAAGGCAGGGCCCCTTGGTGGGTGGCCCAGGTCGAAGGGAGGGCAGTGAGCTCAGGGAGCCGGGGAACGTTAGCCGACATCCTCCCGGAGGGTCTCAGGCATCTTTCTGCAGTCCAGCGACCCCCCCCCCCGCCACACCTCACCAGATTGAATCTCCAGCCCCGTGGGACCCGATCCCTGCCCACGCCATCCGATCCGGAATCTCCTGGGGAGAGCAGTCCCGAGTGCTCAGCTCAAGGTCTGAAGCACCCTCCGCCTTCAGCGGACCCGAATAGGAAAGTCAGTTCCGGGAGCCACTGAGGTGAGGACGGTCAGGCTCCTGCGCTGCTTGTGGCACACAGCCTCCTTCCCAGGGGCCCCCTGGGACACCGCCGCCAGCATTTTCCCGTGTGGCTGCAGTGGGCGGGTTCGGGAACGCGGACACTGCGGCTAGCCAGCGGGGCACGCCAATGCGCATGCTCAAGCGGCGCTGTCACAAACGCGAGCTCCCACCCGGGGCTCATGTCACAGTGACCGCCCTCGTGGCCTGGGGAACCGCTGTCTCAGCGGCTTGGCAAAGCAGAGGCCCTCCGTGGCAGTGCCTCGGCGTTGGGCGACGGCCCCCTCTCTCCTGGGGATCGTTGCCAGGTTCCCGCGATTGCAGGAGTCCGGCAGGGCTTAGCCAGGCTGAGAAAAGCTGCAGCGGAGCTAAAGGAAAGCCCAGGGCGATCCCCAAGAATCCCCACCATACTTCAGGGCTGCTCAGATGCTGTCGGGAGTGTCTCTCCTTGAAAGCTGTCTCTGCTGGGATTTCCAGGTACCACCAACCTGTGTGCCGCGGGACTGCTCACTCCCCGATGGGCTTCCAGGCAGAGAGCAGAACCCCGTAGCTTCAGGAGCTGCTGGCGACTGTTGGATGTCTCCGTGTGTCTGTCTTTCTGTGTGTGTGTGTGTCTGCCTGTGCCTGTGCACATGTCTGTGTGTCTGTGTGTTTCTGTGTGTATCTTCCTGTGTGTTTTCATTTGTGTGTGCGAACCCTGTATGCTGGACATGAGTGTGGCCCGTGCACTCCAGCATGGTTTCTCTATAGTCCCTCTACCTTCTGGTACCCATCTGTCCTGGGCTCAGCTTGGGGGCTGTGGGGCCCGCCTTCTTTGTGTTGCTCCTGGTTTCTGAAGCCTTAGTGTAGTGGGGTCTGGCTCCCACCCGCAGGCCTCCTAATTACCTGCCCATTCGAGGGTGTCACTCCTCCAGAAAGAAGACTAACACATCACACCCAAAACCAACCTCTTCCATGGGTCCTTGGTCTGTGGGCGTGTCTGTGTGTGTCTGTTTGTGTGTGTCTCTGTGTGTCCGTGTGTCTGTATCTTCCTGTGTGTGTCCTTTAGTGTGTGCGAGCCTTGTATGCTGGACATGAGTGTGGTCAGCGCACTCCAGCAAATGAAAGTGGAGGCTAACAATGCACAGAGACTAATTAAAGCCAAATACTAAACATTGATTATGCAGATTTTAAGACAGACCTGAGCTCTGGTTGCTTACACACCTACACCCATTCCCACAAAACCACATTTATAGTTATTTACAAAGACATTTATTCAACAGTACATAAGACAAATAATCACACATAAACACACATGCCGGCCATATGTTAGCAAAGCTAAAAAGCTGCTATACACTGCAACTGGGAAACACGTGTTGGTGACCCTGGTGTTCGTTCTCTCTATGTAGTTGATTAGAAGCTGTGATAATCAGCGTTATCCTGATTGTCAGACTAGAGCATGCCATAAAGTTTCTAGATGACACCAAAGTGGGCTTAGGAATATATGTGTCAAAGTTTACACATTCCCAAAAGAATGAAATAGAATAGGGAGCCATATGGAATCCAGAAGGAAATGGGAGAAACCAGCTACAGTTATAGTATGCCAGGCTCTGTGTTGAATACAGTAACATGAAAAGATCTAAGGGCTACAAGGGCACTACAGTTGTACCCAGAAAGCAGTATGGCTGGGAAGAAATCATAAGAGCCCAGTAAGAATGAGCAACAACATTCTTTTTATTGATTTCAAGGATGGGGTCTCTAAGACTCCCAGGCTTACTCTCATGTTACACAAAGTAAGAATAATTCAGATCAGGAAGAACAAAAGATGGCAATAGGGTCTGAGAAAACAACTTCTAAGGAGCGCTGGCTGAATTCAATAGAATATGTATGAGATGGATCATATTTTAGTGCACCTTGGGTCAAATGGCATTTACCCTGGTCATCTTCACTTATAATCTAATGAGTAAATTCCAGATACCTCCTTTTTTTTGAGATAGGGTCTCACTGTGTTGCTGATGCTGCAGTGCAGTGGCACGATCTTAGCTCTCAGGTGCAAGTGATCCTCCCACCTCAGACTCCCAAGTAACTGGGACTACAGGAGCATGTCACTATGCTTAATTTTCTGTATATATATATATTGAGATGGAGTCTTTCTCTGTCGCCCAGGCTGGAGTGCAGTGGCACAGTCCCGGCTCACTGCAACCTCCACCTTCCAGGTTCAAGCAATTCTCCTGCCTCAGTCCCCTGAGTAGATGGGACTGCAGGTACACGATGCCATGCCCAGCTAATTTTTTGTATTTTAGTAGAGATGGGGTTTCACCGTGTTGCCCAGGCTGGTCTTGAACTCCTGAGTTCAGGCAATCCTCATGCTTCAGCCTCCCAAAGTGCTGGGATTACAGGCATGAGCCACTTCACCCGGTGTAATTTTCTGTATTTTTTGCAGAGATGAGGTTCGCCATGTTGCCCAGGCTGGTTTTCAACTCCTTAGCTCAAGCAATCTGCCCGCCTCGGCCTCTCAAAGTGCTAGGATTACAGGCATGAGCGCCCAGCCTACTTCCTCTAAACTTGTATACAAAACTCTGCACCTCCATCCACCCTGAACAGACTGAAAGAAAGATTCACATGTACCCCAAAACCTAAAATGCAATTAAAAAAAGAAAGATTTGGGTGCAAGACCAGGTTATTTGGGATATGTTCCCAAGAAATCCAAGCAGTATAAAGGAGTGAGAGGAAACCAAGATTTCTTTTGAGCTATTGGGACTGAATCCCACTGGGGAGTCTTAGAAACAATGCTACTCAAAATGTGGTCCATGGATTGGCAGCAGCAGTATTCCTAGGAGCTTGGTTAGAATGCAAACTCTCGGGCCCAGGGATCTCTTTCCTTTTTCTTTTTTTGGAGACAGAGTCTCCCTCTGTTGCTCAGGCTGATACACAGTGATGCAATCTTGGCTCACTGCAGCCTCAACCTCCCAGGCTCAAGCAATCCTCCCACCTCAGCCTCTGAGGTAGCTTGGACCACAGATGTGTGCCACGCCACTCAGCTAAGTTTTTACAGACACAAAGTCTCACCATATTGCCTGGGCTGGTCTTGAACTCCTAGACTCAAGTTATCTTTTCACCTCAACCTCTCAAAGGGCTGCCACAGGTGTAAGCCACCGCGCCTGGCTGGAATCTATGTCTTACTAATCTCTCTAGGTGATTATCATATGCTAGAAGATTTGGAGAAACATTACAGTAGAATATACCTTAGAACGGCTCCACTGAGGGGATGAGGAACTGGAATATTTAGCTACTAAATCCCATCTCTCATTGGTTGTAGATTGTTTCTCGTAATGTTAACTCCACTGGCACTTCCAGATAGAGGTACTTAGGTGTTTGAGGTAAGAAGTTCTGGGCCTGTACAAGATCGGTCTACCAAAGTCAAGGTGAACTCTGTGGTAGGATGAGGGAATATGGATAGGGCACAGTTAAGATCTGAATAAGCCTTAGCCTTCATCGGATTCTCAGGTTTTAAGTCTGTGAGCCCCTCAAAAGTTTAAGGACTATATTCCTTTAACAAATGTTTGTGTGCCTTCTGTATTCCAGGTACTGTATCAGGCAAAAACAGTACAAAGACAAATAACTTTCCTGTGAAAAAGAGCTTTCACAGTCAACCATAAAATAACTATTAAATGCCTTCTCTTAGGCTAGGTGTGGTGGCTCATGCCTGTAATCCCAACACTTTGGGAGGCCAAGGCAGGCGGGTCACTTGAAGTCAGTAATTCAAGACCAGCCTGGCCAACATGGTGAAACTGTCTCTACTAAAAATGCAAAAAAATTATTTGGGCATGGTGGCATGCCCCTGTAATCCCAGCTACTTCGGAGGCTGAGGCAAAGAATCACTTGAACCTGGGAGGTAGAGGTTGTAATGAGCCAAGATCATGCCACTGAACTCCCTGGGTAACAGGGTGAGGCTCTGTCTCAAAAAAAAAAAAAAAAAAAAACCTTAAAGTTGGAGAAAAAAATGTCTAGAGTCTGCTAGTTAACAGCTTTGAAAACCTGGAAATAATTTTTTTAAGTTCAGAATATCTAAAATTTAAACTATAATAAAAAATCATAATACCAGCTTATTAATCTACAGGGAGCCCAGGTTGGTTGTAAAATCATCTTCTCAGTAGGAAACTCTACTTAGAAATCAAATTATAATCCTAAATTACAATGGTGGCTTCAAGGGCACACACTTGTACAGGACCCAGCAAGAAATCTGGTCAGATTTTCAAGTTTTGCCATCCCTTTGCCTAGTTACTATTCTTCTGTTAAAACACCCTTTCAACAAGAATTATCCAGGTGTAGTGGTGGGTGTCTGTAGTCCCAGCTACTTGGGAGGAAAGATGGGAGGATTGCTCGAGTGGGAGAGGTGGAAGTTATAGTAAGCCAAGATCGAGCTACTGCACTCCAGTCTGGGTGACAGAGACCCTGCCTCAAAAAAATAAACAAAAACACCCTTTCTTCCACAGTGCTTCATACATTTGAATACCGTGGTTCACAGAGGCAGTACATTGGCCACAGTTAGCTGTTATGTCCTGCTCACAGGTACCTTGTTTGGCATCACTGTGTTTTAAAAGCAGCTCTTTTAGATAGGAGTCTGTACTCTAGTGGGTCCTAGTCCTTATGTCAGGTCATCTTTTGTTGTCACTTGCCTAGCCTCTGCAGCCATGTGATTTAGCAGTTTTAAGGCTTTCTTTTACATAAACCACACACACCAATGATACGACTCCCCCAGCCATCTGGAGTGCTCATTCACTACTCTAGAGTCTAGGTCTGTGCTGTCCAATACTGTGGTTACTAGTTGCATGGTTCTATTGAGCTCTTAAAATGAGCCCAGTCCGAAATGAGATGTGCTGTAAGTATAAACACCAAATTTTGGAAACTTAGTACGAAAAAAAGAATGCGAGCTATCTCATTAATAACTTAAGACTGGTTACATGTTGAAATGACATTTTGATCTCTTGAGGCAGCGTCTTGCTCTGTCGCCTAGGTGGGAGGGAGGGCAGTGGTGTGATCATAGCTCACTGCAACCTTCACCTCCAGGGCTCAAGGGATTCTCCCACCTTATCTTCCCGAGTTGCCGGGACTACGGGCACGCACCACCACGCCCGGCTCCTTTTTGTATTTTTTGTTTAGACGGGATTGGGCTATGTTGGCCAGGCTGGTTTTGAACGTTTGTGCTCAGTCTTCACCTCAGCCTCCCGAAGCGTTGGAATTACAGGCCTGAGCCACAGCGCCCGGCTGACCAGTGTTCTTTAAATCCACCTTCTGTTGTAGATGCTGTTTAATTAGGCTGCTTTTATAGTTGTTTGAGAGCAGAGAGAAAAAGCCCTACAAGTAAGTGATGAGAATCACCAAGTAAGGGGGACGTGGCCACAGGGCAGGAAGCAAGTGCAAAGTTCAAATCACACACCAACGCGGTTCCCTTCTGCATCCAAGGTCAAACACAATTATTTTTTTTAGTGACTTCCTATATTGGTGGGGCGAACTGATGAGGCAAGGCACCCGTGGACAAACGTTTCTATGAAGCCAAATACATTGCACAAACTACGGTGGGTAAAAAACGGATGAAAAGTTGTTGATGGAAGGGAATGAGATGGGAAGGTCAATTTCTGGCTTGCCCTCTCTGTCTCCAGCTAGTCCGCCTGCAGAAGGAAAATGCTGGGAAACGAACCTTCAGCTAAAGGCGACGCTGCTCTAAGTTCGAGGCAACTGGGAAAAGAAGGCCATATCCCTAAAGTTACCCCAGCGTAGGATCTGCCATGCTGTTTCCTCAGCCCCAAGGGACGGTTCCGCCTGCAATGGTTTTCCAACTCCCGGCCAGCTTAAGCTTCATCCTCGCCCTCGCCCCACCTCCAACCCTTTCCCGGCCACCCGTGAAACGCCTTGAGGACGCCATTTTTTTTAAACAGTGCTATCGGGAGCTACACTTCGCAGTTTCCAGTCTGACTTTCTTGCGACAGTCTCTTCTCGTCTGCTCTCGCTGTAGCCAAGGAAAGTGTTGCGAGAGCTGGTTGCCTTGGCTCCCTGTAGCTATAGCAGCCGCGGCGGTTAAGTCTGCTGCGGCAGGAGCGGTGAGCGCGACATCCTCGGGGGGCGGGGCCGCGGGTAACGGAGTGCAGGGGGTAGCGCCTGGGGAGGGGGTGTGGGGAAGGTTGGGTCGCGGGAGGAATGGACCTGAGTGTGACGTGTGGGGAAAGACCTGGGTCCTGTGGGGACAGGGACGCGACGCCGGTCTGGTCTGGGGCACGCGGGGAGGGCAGGAGCTGCTGGGAGGTCCGGGGAGAGACCCGGGTGTAGTGGGGTTCAAGGGGCGCGGGCTGGAGCGTGGAGGGGTGTGTGTTGGGAGCAGGGTGTTTACGGAGACTCGGAACTGCATAAAGGGGCCAGGCTACACTGGGAAAGAAGTGGGAAGAACAGTCTGGTTGGGCCCAGTTTGCTTTTCACTGGTTAGGGGAGTGGAGGGAGGAGAAGCGATACTATCTTTACAGATCCCCGGGCTCTGCCTGACGCTAGTTGGGGACCGCGCCCCAGGACCTGGGTCCTAAATGGCGTGGCGGGAATGGTGGTGTCCCAGACCGTCACCGCCTCCTTTTCCTCTTTCCGGGAAAATACCTCGCGGACACTCTGAGATGCGAAAGGAGAGTCCTGGTGAATTAGTATTAGTTGGGAAGGTCCTTTTGGCTGAGAAACTACAAGTGGTTCGATTGCTGCTCTAAAATAAAGCTCAGGGTGGGGAGGGGGCGGGAGAGAACAATTCTTAAGACAAAAAAAAAAAATAATAATAAAGTTTGCTTTCCCTGAAGCTTATTGAGTTGGAAGAAGGGGGTGTGTGCTAAGATGACGTTTCTTCCCAGACTCATTCAACTGTATAATTCCTTTACAGTGTACTTATAAAATATATGCAAAGCAAAATCAGTTTAGGTGATATGGTGAAAAAATGTGAAATACGACACTTAAACCTTCCACAAATATAACTTAAAAACCATTTTTTTTTTTTAATTGCAGCAGCAAGCTGAACACTAAATCTAGGGATAGTGTTGTTTGAATGTAAAACCTATTTGTTCCCAAAGCGTGCCTATCAAGTTATTTGCCTTTTAAGAAATAAATGAGATTTTTTTTGGGGGGGAGACAGAACATGTTTTGAATGTCTCAATGTTGAAATAAAAGGTGTCTCTCAGGAGTTAAAATCAGTGAGGGGGAAAGCATCTAGTCTTTGAGTCTTAAGGACTGTTTTCTGGAAACAGATGTGGACCACTTTGCTGGGTTATTTCAATCAACAGATAAAAGCTTTCTGATCATTTTTCTAACTTTTGTAGGTATAAATTTGAAAGGATAACCTCTCTTGATTATGTAACTGGATTTTTTCATGTTGAGGTTCACAAATGCATTAATTAGAATAATGGCTTTTTGGCTGGGCACAGTGGCTCATACCTGTAATCCCAGTACTTTGGGAGGCCAGGACGAGCAGATTGCCTGAGACCAGCCTGGCCAAAATGATAAAACACCGTCTCTACTAAAAACATTCAAAATCAGCCAGGTGTGATCGTGCCTGCAATGCCAGCTATTACGAAGGCTAAGGCAGGAGAATCACTTGAACCCAAGAGGTGGAGGTTGCAGTGAGCCGAGATTCTGCCACTGTACTCCAGTCTGGGCAACAAGAGCGAAACTCTGTGTAAAAAAAAAAAAAAGAATGACTTTTAAAATTCTTCTTAATTTGAGCTGGTCTTGATGCGGTTAGTCACTGAACCCGTTTATTTCATACATGTTAGAGTAAAACCTAATTTGTAATGTCAGCAGCTAAACTTTAAAGTAGAAGTGATTTTCTGAGGCAACACAAAGCTTTGTGTGGTGATTGAGCCCAAAAGATTTCTGCATGACTCAAATAACAAGGTTTACTGAATTCCTGTTATGTGTAAAGTACTGTGTAAGGCTCTGCAGGGAAAAAAGATTAATTCATTTATCCACTTACTATTTACTGAAACTTGGCTGAGTGAGGTGGCTCATTCCTATAATCCCAGCACTTTGGGAGGCTGAGGCGGGTGGATCACCTGAGGTCAGGAGTTCGAGACCAGCCTGGACAACATGGTGAAACCCCATCTCTAATAAAAATATAAAATTAACTGGCTGTGGTGGAGGGCCCCTGTATTCCCAGCTACTTGGGAGGCTGAGGCAGGAGAATCACTTGAACCTGGGAGACGGAGGTTGCAGTAAGCTGAGATCCTGCCACTGCACTCCAGCCTGGGTTACAGAGCAAGACCCCGCCTCAAACAAAAAAAAAAATTATTGAGACTTATTTTGTGTCTGATTACAAAGACTTCAGGATACAAATACAGGTAGAACTTCCCTTGAAATCGCTCAGACCCTACGAGGGCAGACCAATAGAGAAAAAAATACTTACAATGTGATAAGCACATTATGTGAACATGAAAGTATGAGACAAAGTTCTGGCCCTGAAGAATTTATATAGTTGTTGACAAGACAATGAATTCTCTCTCTCTCTCTCTTTTTTTTTTTTTTTTTGCAACAGGGTTTCACTGTGTTATTTAGTTTAGGCCGGAGTGCAGCGGCAAGATCGTGGCTCACTGCAACTTCAACCTCATAGGCTCCAGCCATCCTCATACCTCTGTTTCCTGAATAGAGCTAGGACTACAGGTGAGGGCCACCATGCCCAGCTGATTTATTTTTAGAGATGGAGTTTTGCTATGTTGCCAGGCTGGTCTCAAACTCCTGGGCTTAAGTGATACTCCCACCTCAGCCTCCCAAAGTGAGAATTTTCTTTTTTTTGAGATGGAGTCTTGCTCTGTTGCCCAGGCTGGAGTGTAGTGGTACAATCTTGGCTCACTGCAACCTCCACCTCCCAGGTTCAAGCGCTTCTTCTACCTCAGCCTCCTGAAGAATATTTCTTTTCTTTTCTTTCTTTCTTTTTTTTTTTTTTTTCTTTTGAGACAGGATTTCGCTCTGTTGCCCAGGCTGGAGTGCAGTGGTGTCATCACAACTCACTGTCATCTCAACCTCCTGGACCCAAGCTGTCCTCCCACCTCAGCCACCTGAGTAGATAGGACCACAAGTGCATGCAACCACGCCCAGCTAATTTTTAAAATTTCTTTGTAGAGATGAGGTCTTGCTATGTTGCCTAGGGTGGTCTGGCTACTCATCAATCCTCTTGCCTTGGCAGCTTGGCTTCCCAAAGTGCTTGGATTACAGGCTTGAGCCACTGTGCCCAGCCTAATAATTTTCCCAGTTACAAAGTATTAAGCAAACTCTAAACTGTGCTGCATTAATGAAGCACATCGTAAGTTTCTCAGAAGAGATAAAAGAATGGAAGTTTGAGGAGAAAATTTACTGGTCAGTTCAAAATTTAAGCCCTTTTTAAAAAAAAAAAAAAAAAAAAAATCCAGCCTGGGCAACAAGAGCGAAACTCCGTCTCAAAAAAAAAAAAAAAAAGAGTTCTCTATCGCCCATGCTGGAGTGCAGTGGCTTAATCACAGCTCACAGCAGCCTCAGTCTCCTAGGTTTAAGCAATCCTCTTGCTTTTTACCCACTCCAGGAGCTGGGACTATAGGTGCTTGGCTAATTTTTATACTTTTTCTAGAGACAGGATCTCTATGTTGCCCATGCTGATCTCAAGCTCCAGGGCTCAGGCGATCCTTCCACCTCAGCCTCCTAAAGTGCTGGGATTATAGGCATGAGCTGGTCCTAATTGTCTTTTTTAGTACTCTTTTACTGTAAATATAAATAAATATGGACCCAGCGCGGTAGCTCAGGCCTGTAATCTCAACAATTTGGGAGGCTGAGGTAGGTGGATCACTTGAGGTCAGGAGCTCGAGGCCAGCCTGGCCAACGTGGCAAAACCTCATCTCTAGTAAAAATACAAAAATTAGCTGGGCATGGTGGTACATGTCAGTAATTCAAGCTACTTGGGCGGCTGAGGCTGGAGAATTGGTTGAACCCAGGAAGCAGAGTTTACAGCAAGCCAAAATCATGCCACTACACTCCAGCCTAGGCAACAAAGTGAGATTGTCTCAAAATAAATAAATACGTAAATAAATGTTACAACAGTCTTGAGGCAATAGTAATAGTAGCTAACATTCATTGAGTGATTATTAATGTGCCAGGCACATTATTTCATTTTATCTTATAATAGTATTCTGCTTTGCAGCTGGTACTAGTTCCTTTAAGTTTTGAAGATAAGAAAACTGAGGCTTAAAAAATTCAGGAAGTTACCAAAAGTTATTGAGCTAGTAAATGGTAGCTAGTAATGGTAGATTAGAGATTGGTGTTGGAAATTTATTTGATTTTAAGACACTAAGAATTTCTTTTTTTTTTTTTTGTAGAGAGGAAGGGAGTCTTGGTATGGAGGAAGTGGGGAGAGGTTGCATGTGGAATTGGCCAGGAGACCAGAATTCTGGGTGGGACTTGGAAGGTATAAATGGATAGTGGTATCTGTTTTTTATTCATAGATTTTCTCCCCCAGATATTTACACTACATATGAGAAGAAACTAATGTAAATGTTAGCATTATGGTAAATATGAAGTTTGTATTTTTACATAGAGAATTTAGTAAATTATCATATTCCTGCTGTGTGTAATTGTGTTTGGGAAAATAGTTGTAACAAGCAATTACACATTTTGTAAAAGCTTCCAGCAAGTGATCATTTTAGTAGTGGAAATGGTTATCTGTATTCAAATATAGGGGAAATGTTATTACAACAGACTTTAAGGCATTTAGTCAAACATATTTTCATACTGTAGTTTTTTTATATTGGGAAAAATGGATGTATGTGTCACATGTTTATATATATTTGTGTAGAGGTTTTTTTTTTCATTCTATATTCTCAAGGCCATAATATGATTTTCTAGTTGAAATTCAAATTTTATATCTTTGTATTATTTTTTGTTTTTTGACACAGAGTCTCGCTCTGTCACCCCGGCTGGAGTGCAGTGGTGCCATCTCGGCCCACTGCAACCTCTGATCCCCCAGGTCCAAGCAATTCTCCTGCCTCAGCCTCCCGAGTAGCTGGGATTACAGGTGTGTGCTGCCGCACCCAGCTAATTTTTGTATTTTTAGTAGAGACGGAGATTCACCATGTTGGCCAGGCTGATCTTGAACTCCTGACTGCAGGTGATCCACCCACCTCAGCCTTCCAAAGTGCTGGGATTCTGGTCATGAGTCACTGCACTTGACCTGTTTGTTTTTTGAGATGGAGTTTCACTCTTGGCCTCAGCTTCCCGAGTAGTTGGGATTACAGGTGCCTGCCACTATGCCTGGCTAATTTTTTGTGTTTTTAGTAGAGATGGGGTTTCACCATGCAGGCCAGGCTGGTCTTGAACTCCTGACCTCAGATGATTGACCTGCTTCAGACTCCCAAAGTGCTGGGATTATAGGCGTGAGCCACCATGTCCCACCCCCAAATTTTATATCTTTGTAAATGGCTTCCTTAAAAATCTAAGCAAGATTATGTCTGTAATCCCAGCACTTTGGGAGGCTAAGGCAGGAGGATTGCTGAGGCTAGGAGTTCAAGACCAGCCGGCCAACAGAATGAGACCCTGTTTCTACTGAAAAAAAGAAAGAACCCCAAAAAACCTAAGTGAGAATGATAAAGACCACTAATGAAGTATTGATAATCAGTTCTAGACTTATTAGAATACATAGAGGTCAATCAGTCCATTCCATTCATTTTAATTGAGGAAACTAAAGCCTAGAGTTTTTTTTTGTTTTGTTTTGTTTTGTTTTTTGAGACAGAGTCTCACTGTGTTACCAGGCTGGAGTGCAGTGGTGTAATCTTGGCTCGCTGCAACCTCCAACTCCTGGGTTCAGGGGATTCTTGTGCCTCAGCCTCCCGAGTAGCTGGGACTACAGGCGTGTGCCAGCACGCCCAGCTAATTTTTGTATTTTTAGTAGAGATAGGGTTTCACCCTGTTGGCTAGGCTGGTCTCGAACTCCTGACCTTAGGTGATCCACCCACCTCAGCCTCCCAAAGTGCTAGGATTACAGATGTGAGCCACTGTGCCCAGCCCTGGCTAATTTTTTACCAAAAGTTTAAAAAAATTAGCTGGGCCTGGCGGCATGTGCCTGCAGTCCTGGGTACTTGGGAGGCTGAGCTGAGAAGATCCCTTGAGCCCAGGTGTTTGAGGTTGCAGTGAGCTAAATCATTCCACTGTACTCCAGCCTGGGTGGCAGAGGGAGAGTGAGACACT
This sequence comes from Saimiri boliviensis, assembly GCF_048565385.1. Taxonomy (NCBI): domain Eukaryota; kingdom Metazoa; phylum Chordata; class Mammalia; order Primates; family Cebidae; genus Saimiri; species Saimiri boliviensis. Next base: position 52,852,104 of record NC_133470.1, read on the forward strand.
GTTGCTAAAAAGAAAAGACAAGTGATCTCATTTTATGTATTTATTTTTATTCATTAATTTTTTGAGATGGATTCTCGTTCTGTCACTCAGACCGGATTGCAGTGGCCCAATCTCAGCTCATTTGTAATCTTCATCTCCCGGGTTCAAGCGATTTTCCCTGTGTCAGCCTCCCGAGTAGCTGGGATTATAGGTGCCCACCACCAAACCTGGCTAATTTTTGTGTTTTTAGTAGAGATGAGGTTTCACCATGTTGGCCAGGCTGGTCTTAAACTCCTGACTTCAGATGATCCATTCACCTCGGCCTCCCAAAGTGCTTGGATTACAGGCGTGAGCCACCATGCCGGGCCTATTTTTTAAATTTTTTTGAGATGGAGTTTTGCTGTTGTTGCTCAGGCTGGAGTTCAGTGGTGTGATCTCAGCTCACTGCAACCTCCACCTCCAGGGTTCAAGCAATACTTCTGCTTCAGCCTCCTGAGTAGCTGAGGTTACAGGCGCCCACCACCTTGCCCAGCTAATTTTTATATTTTTAGTAGAGACAGGGTTTTCTTTTTCTATAATTTATATACCTATTATTATGTTTTTTTTTACATAAAGGAAATGACAATGTATGTTGTTCTACCGCTTTAAAAAAAAACCTTATCAGTGCCTTTGAGATCCTGTAAGTACATCCTTTTTAACAGCTGACTGTAATTCAGTTTGAATTACTGAAATTTATTTCACTGTTAACTGTTTAACTTTATCCATGGACATTAAAGTTATCCTATATTTTTGCAGTTACCAGCAACACTAAAATGAACATCCCTTATAAGTATTATCATTATTTGCATCTAGTATACCTGCGGAGACTTATTCTTGTTAGTTAAAAGATTTGCATATTTTCAATTTTGATAGATACTGCCAAGGTGCCCTTCATACAGGCTATGTACCATGTGGGCTGCATTACACCAGCAGTTTATGAAAGCGCCAATATCTCTACATACCTGCCAGTACTTGGGTATTATCAATTTTGTACATTTTTACTAAGGGACCAAAAACTGTTTAATTTGCTTTTTCCAAATTGTGAGTTTGAACGTTTTTTTTTTTTGAAATTACAAAAAATAAATTGATTAATAGAGAACTAGAAAGATAAACCTCCAAAAGAGCTTCTGAGAGAGAGAGAGAGAGAGAGAGAGAGGAAAAAAATATCCTAGAGGAGAAAGACTGACATGGAACAAAGGAAGAGAGAGAGAGAGAGAGTCAGAGAGAGAAAGAGAAAGAGACAGAAGTAGTCTGAACATCTTTTTTTCTTTATTGGCGGTATTTCTTTCAGTGGAATTGCTTATTCTTTGCTTATTTTGTAACTGGGCTTTTTTCCTCCCATTCTCGCCCCTCCCCCTCCCACCTTTTTTAGTTTTTCTTTTTGTATCAAAGCTACATTTATTCTCTGAAAACATTTTTAAAATTATTATAATTTTTTGAGACAGAGCCTCACTCTGTTGTCCAGGTTGGAGTGCAGTGGCGTGATCTCAGCTCACTGCAGTCTCTGCCTTCCAGCTTCAAGTGGTTCTCGTGCCTCAGCCTCCCAAGGAGGCAGGATTATAAGCAGCTGCCACCATGCCCAGATAATTTTTGTGTTTTTTTTTAATTTAAATTTTAATTTCCTGGATACACATGCAGGATGGACAGGTTTGTTACATAAATGTGTCCCATGGTGGTTTGCTGCACCTATTAACCCATTACCTACATATAAAGCCCCGTGTGCATTAGCTGTTTATCCTGTGGTTTTCCCTACCCTCACACAGATCCTAGTGAGTATTGTTCCCCTCCCTGTGTCCATGTGTTCTCATTGTTCAGCCCCTACTTATAAGTGAAAACGTGGTGTTTGGTTTTCCGTTCCTGTGTTAGTTTGCTGAGGATACATAAATGGAAATGGAAGTAATTTTTTTTTTTAAGACAGTCTCACTTTGTTGCCCAGGCTGGAGTACAATGGCATGATCTTGGCTCACTGCAAACTCTGCCTCCTGGGTTCAAGCAATTCTCCTGCGTCAGACTCCTGAGTAGCTGGGATTACAGGTGCCTGTCATCTTGCCTGGCTACTTTTTGGTGTTTTTAGTAGAGACGGGGTGTCCCCATGTTGGCCAGGCTAGTCTTGAACTCCTGACCTCAAGTGATCTGCCCGCCTTGGCCTCCCAAAGTGCTGGGATTACAGGTGTGAGCCACCACGCCTGGCTGAAGTAATTTTTATATTTTTAGTAGAGATGGCTTTTGCCATGTTGGCCACGCTGTTCTTGAACTTCTGGCTTCAAGTGATCTTCTTGTCTCAGCCTCCTAAAGTGCTGGCATTACAGGTGTAAGCCACTGTGCTGAGCCTTTTTTTTTTTTTTTTTTCAGACAGATCTCTTCATCATCCAGGTTGGAGTGATCTTGCTGACTACAGCCTCAATTTCCCAAGCTGAGGTGATCTTCCCACCTCAGCCTCCTGAGTAGCCGGGACCACAAGTCTGAGCCATCATGACCAGCTAATTTTTATATTTTTATAGGGATAGGGTTTCGCTATGTTGCCCAGGCTGGTCTGGAATTCCTGACCTCAAGTGATCTGCCTGCCTCAACTTCCAAAGTGCTGGGATTACAGGTGTGAGCCACCATACCTGGCTTTATTTTTTTTAAAATATTTTATTTTTTGTGGATGTGTAGTAGGTATCTGTATTTATTCAGTACATGAGATGTTTTGATATGGGCATGCAATGCATTATAATCACAACATTTAAAATGGGAAATTCATCCCTTCAAGCATTCATTGTTTGTGTTATAAACGATTCAATTATATTGGTAGTTATTTTTAAATGTACAATTAAATTATTGACTGTAATCACCCATTTGTGCTATCAAATACTCCCTCTTATTCATTCACTCTTTTTTTTTTTTTGAGAAAGAGTCTTGCTCTGTCACCTAGGCTGGAGTGCAATGGTGTGATCTCGGCTCTGCAACCTCTGTCTCAAAGGTTCAAGTGATTCTTGTGCCTCAGCCTCTAGAGTAGCTGGGATTAAAGGTGGGTGCCACCATGCCTGGCTAATTTATATGTGTGTACATATATATATATATATATATATATATGTGTGTGTGTGTGTGTGTGTTTTTCATTTTTGAGATGGAGTTTCGCTCTTGTTGCCCAGGCTGGAGTGCAGTGGTACAATCTCTGCTCACGGCAACCTCCGCCTCCCGGGTTCAAGCAATTCTCCTGTCTCAGCCTCCCGAGTAGCTGGGATTTCAGGCATGTGCCACCACACCAGGCTAATTTTGTATTTTTGGTAGAGATAGGGTTTCTCCATGTTGGTCAGGCTGGTCTTGAACTCCCGACCTCAGATGATCCTCCCGCCTCAGCCTCCCAAAGTACTGGGATTATAGGCATGAGCCATCACACTTGCCCATTTTTTTTTTTTTTTTTTTTTGAGGCAGAGTTTCGCTTTTGTTACCCAGGCTGGAGTGCAATGGCGTGATCTCGGCCCACTGCAACCTCCGCCTCCTGGGTTCAGGCAATTCTCCTGCCTCAGCCTCCTGAGTAGCTGGGATTACAGGCACGCGCCACCATGTCCAGCTAATTTTTTGAATTTTTAGTAGAGACGGGATTTCACCATGTTGACCAGGATGGTCTCGAACTCTTGACCTCATGATCCACCCGCCTCAGCCTCCCAAAGTGCTGGGATTACAGGCTTGAGCCACCGTGCCCGGCCAATTTTTAAAATTTTTTAATAGAGACAGGGTTTCATCACGTTGGCCAGGCTAGTTAGTCTTAAACTCCTGACCTCAACTGATTTGCTGCCTTGGCTTCCCACAGTACTGGGATTACAGGCATGAGCCACCATAGCGGCTTTCTATTTCTTTTGTACCCATTAACTATCCACACCTCTCCCTACTTTTATCTTTTAACTAATAGGAGCTCTCTCTGTTTCCCTGTATGTTTCACATACTGCACATATTTTCTAAAATCTGTTGCATTATCTATAGGGTCTTTTGATGTGCTAAAATTTTATATCTGTCTTTTTTCTTAATGGTTTCTGGGTTTGGAGGCTTGCTTAAGAAGGCTCTCCATCTCAAAATTATAAAAATATTTTATATTTATTCTAACTCTTTACTAGCTTAATATAATTAGCTCTTTAATTGATTTGAAATTTATTTTTGTATGTTTTTGGAGGTTCTCTTTTACTCTTTTTCAACACAAATATGCAGCTGACCCAGGCGTATTTGTTGAATATCCTTTTTTCCTTTTTTTTTTTTTTTTTTTTTTTTGAAATGGAGTCTAACTAGAAAAAAAAAAAAGAGAGAGAGATGGAGTCTAACTCTGTCACCCAGGCTGGAGTGCAGTGGCGCGATCTTGGCTCACTGCAAACTCTACCTCCCGAGTTCAAGTGATTCTCTGCCTTAGCCTCCCCAGTGCTGGGATTATAGGTGCCCACCACCTTGCCCAGCTAATTTTTGTATGTTTAGTAGAGATGAGGTTTTGCCATCTTGGCCACGCTGGTCTTAAACTCCTGACTTTGTGATCCACTGCCTGGGCCTCTCAAAGTGTAGGGATTACGGGTGTTAGCCACCGCGCCCAGCCAAATATCTAATCTTTAATGTACGGGTGTTAGCCACCGCACCCAGCCAAATATCTAATATTTAATGATAAGAAATCTTATCTTCATCATGTTCTCAATTGCCATATATCCACCATGTATGTATGTAGGTATGTATGCATGTGTTTCCTTCTTTTTTTTCTTGGAGATGGAGTCTCGTTCTTGTTGCCCAGGCTGCAGTGCAATGACGCTATCTCAGCTCACTGCAACATCTGCCTCCTGGGTTCAAGCGATTCTGTGCCTCAGCCTCTCAAGTAACTGGAGCTACAGGTGCATGCTACTACTCCTGCTAAAATTTATTGTATTTTTAAGGGAGACGGGTTTTCACCACGTTGGCCATGCTGGTCTTGAACTCCTGACCTCAAGTGGTCCACCCGCCTTGGGTGCTGGGATTACAGGCATGAGGGATTGTGCTGGGATTACAGGCATGAGCCACTGCATCCAGCCTGCATGTGTTCACTTTTGAATGTCTCTGTTCTTTTCAGTTGTTTATTCCTGGACCAATACCATACATGTTTTTTTGTTTGTTTTTTGAGACAGGGTATCACCCAGGCTGGAGTGCAGTGGTGCAATCATGGCTCACTGCAACTTTGACCTCCTGGGCTCAAACTGTCCTTCCACCTTAGCCTCCCCAGTAGCTGGGACTACATGTGTGTGCTACCACATGTGGCTAATTTTTGTATTTTTAATAGAGATGAGGTTTCACCATGGCCTAGCTGGTCTCGAGCTCCTGACCTCAAGTGATCCATCCTCCTCGGCCTCCCAAAGTGCTGGAATTACAGGTGTGAGCCACTAAATCCTTTATTATTATTATTATTATTATTACTATTATTATTTGGTGTTCCAAGGATTTTTTTAAGTTTAGGTATTTATTTATTATACTTTAAGTTCTGGGGTACACGTGCAGATCGTGTAGTTTGTTACGTAGATATACACATACCATGGTAGTGGTTTTCTACATCCATTTCCCTGTCATCTACATTAGGTATTTCTCCTAATGCTGTCCCTCCCCAATCCCCCCATCCCCTACTATTCCTCCCCTAGTCCCCCTACCTCCCAGGCCTCAGTGTGTGATGTTCCCCTCCCTGTGTCCGTGTGTTCTCATTGTTCAACACTCACTTATGAGTGAGAACATTCAGTGTTTGGTTTTCTGTTCTTGTGTCAGTTTGCTGAGAATGATGGTTTCCAGTTTCACCCATGTCCCTGCAAAGGACATGAACTCATCTTTTTTTATATCACTGCATAGTAGTCCATGGTGTATTATGTGCCACATTTTCTTTATTCAGTCTATCATTGATGGGCATTTGGGTTGGTGGAGAGGCTATGGAGAAATAGGAATGCTTTTACACTGTTGGTGGGAGTGTAAATTAATTCAACCATTGTGGAAGACAGTGTGGCGATCCCTTAAGGATCTAGAAATGGAAATACCATTTGACCCAGCAATCCCATTACTGGGTATATACCCAAAAGATTATAAATCAATCTATTATGAAGACGCATACACATGTATGTTTACTGAGACACTGTTCACAATAGCAAAGACTTGGAACCAACCCAAATGCCCATCAATGATAACCTTGATAAATCCTTTTGTTAATTATAGTTTTTTATTTGATTATTTTAGCGTTTTTTGTTTGTTTGTTTGTTTGTTTTGAGTAAGAGTCTTGCAGTCTTGCTCCGTGGCCCAGGCTAGAGTACGGTGGCATGATCTTGGCTCACTGTAACCTCCACCTTCTGGGTTCAAGCAATCCTTCCACCTCAGCCTCTGGAATAGCTGGGACTTCCAAATAGTTGCTTCTTCCCTTTTAGGCTTCCAAGTAGCTGGGATTACAGGCACGCACCACCACTCCCAGCTAACTTTTTTGTATTTTTAGTAGAGATGGGGTTTCACCATGTTGGCCAGGCTAGTCTCAAACTCCTGGCCTCAGGTGATCCTCCCGCCTCAGCCTCCCAAAGTGCTGGTGTGAGCCGCCACACCCAGCCCTTTGGGGTTTTCAAGATAGTCATATTTCTAACTGTTCATGTCTTTGCCTATCTTTGTTTTGACATATGCAATTTTTTTCTTATTTTGACTTGTTTCAAATCTCTTTATAGTAAAAATATTCTTTTTTTTTTTTTTTGGTAGGGGTGACAGGGTCTCAAAAAAAAAAAAAAAAAAAAAGAGGCTGGTAGGCCAGGTGGGTGAGGTGGCTTACACCTATAATCCCAGCACTTTGGTAGGCTGAGGCGGGTAGATCACCTGAGGTCAGGAGTTCAAGACTAGCTTGTCCAACATGGCAAAACTGTCTCTACTAAAAATACAAAAATTAACTGTCGTGACATGCACCTGTAGTCCCAGCTACTCAGGAAGCTGAGGCAGGAGAATCACTTGAACCTGAGTGGTGGAAGTTGTAGTGAGCCAAGATCGTGTCACTCACCCCAGCCTGGATAACAGAGTGAGACTTTGTCTTCAAAAGAAAAAAAAGAGGCTGGAGTGCAGTGGCACAGTCACCACTCACTACAGCTTTGACCTCCTGGGCTCAAGCAGTCCTCCTACTTCAGCCTTCTGAGTAGCTGGGACCAGATGCACGTGTCACCCTGCCTGGCTAATTTTTTGTATTTCTTGTAGAGCTGGGGTCTCACCATGTTGCCAAGGCTGGTCTCAAACTCTTGAGCCCAAGTGATCCTCCTGTCTTGGCCTCCCAAAGTACTGAGATAACAGGTGTGTGCCACCATGCCCAGCCAAATAGATTTTTTTTTGAGACAGAGTTTTGCTCCTATTGCCCAGGCTGGAGTGCAATGGTGCAATCTTGGCTCACTTAAACCTCTGACTCCTGGTTTCAAGCAATTCTCCTTCCTCAGCCTTCTGGTTAGCTGGGATTACAGGCATGTGCCACCATGCCTGGCTAATTTTTTTTTGTATTTTTAGTAGAGACAGGGTTTCTCCATGTTGGTCAGGCTGGTCTCAAACTCCCAAACTCGGGTGATTCGCCCACCTCGGCCTCCCAAAGTGCTGGAATTACCGGTGTGAGCCACCATGCCGGCCATGTCTCCCAGGCTGAAGTGCAGTGGCAAGATCTCTGCTCATTGCAATTTTTACCTCTGGGGTTCAAGAATTCTGCCTTAGCTTCCTGAGTAAGTGGGGTACAGGCATGCACCACCACGCCCAGCATATATTTGCATTTTTATTTATTTATTTATGTATTTTTGAGACGGGGTTTTACTCTTTCACCTAGACTGGCATGCAGTGGTATGATCTTGGCTCATTGCAACTTCCACCTTCCAGTTTCAAGCAATTCTCCTGCCTCAGCCTCTCAAGTAGCTGGGATTACCATCACGCCTGGCTGATTTTTGTATTTTTAGTAGAAACGGGGTTTCACCATGTAGGCCAGGCTGGTCTCGAACTTCTGACCTCAGGTGATCTGCCCGCCTCGGCCTCCCAAAGTGCTGGGATTACAGTGTGAACTACCGTGCCCAGCCTATATTGTACTCTTGTAAAATATATTTTCATTTTGTTGTGACCTGCATGTAGGTTCATTTTTTCTGGGATGTGAAAGTTGGTTGTTTTTTTTTTTTTTTTTTTTTCTGACACAGAGTCTTGCTCTGTGGTCCAGGCTGCAGTGCAGTGGTGTGAACTTGGCTTACTGCAACCTGTGCCTCCTGGGTTCAAGCGATTCTCCCACCTCCACCTCCCAGGTAGCTTGGACTACAGGTGTGTGCTACCATGCCCAGCTAATTTTTGTAATTTTAGTAGAGTCAGGGTTTCACCATATTGGCCAGGCTGGTCTCAAACTCCAGACCTCAGAAGATCCACCTCGGCCTCCCAAAGTGCTGGGATTACAGGTGTGAGCTACTGCACCCAGCCTCATGGGTAGAGTTTATAGAAAAATGCATTCTGTATGGAAACAGAACTTATTTGTATGCCACTGTTTCATTTCTGACCTGGGCTCAGCTTTTATTTCTCTGTGTAGATCCATTTTCTTTGATGGTACATCCTGTCCTGGATGTTGACCCCGGTCAGAGCTCTATAGCGCCAAAAGAAAATAAGTTCTTTGATTCTCTTTTGTCATTTCTTTCAACTCCTTATTTATCTTTACTCATGGTCAATGAAGACCAGAAGGGTGTTTATGAACAAATGGGAATTCTTTGTGTTCCTTCAGTGTTAAGGGAACCCCAGGGAGAGGAAATGTCATTTTAGCATTGGATTTTCACCTTTCCTGGTACCCAGTAGGTCTAAGGAAACATCGTTTATTTTACAGACTTGAAGTAAGAGACTTTATAATTTAAAAATTCAGCTTTAGACAGCTCAGTGTTTAGTGTACTTACTGATGTCTATAATACATACTTCTAGGGCCTATGCCTCTCCATATAAATTTTATTTATTTTTTACTATATTTTATTTATTTTTTTGAGATGAAGTCTCACTCTGTTCCCCAGGCTGGAGTGCAGTGCCACAATCTTGGCTCACTGCAACCTCCACCTCCTGGGTTTCAAGTGATCCTTCCACCTCAGCCTCCTGAATAGCTGGAACTACAGGCATGTGCTAGCATGCCTGGTTCATATTTTGTATTTCTTAAAAAACATATTTGTATTTTTTGTATTTTTAGTAGAGACTGGGTTGCACCATGTTGGCTAGGGCTGGTCTCAAACTCATGGGCTCAAATGATCCACCCACCTCAGCCTCGGAAAATTCTGGTATTACAGACATGAGTCACCAAAGCCTGGCCAAATTACTAAATATTTTTGAACTTCACTTCCCTTATCTGTGAGATTAGGATAATAATAACCAACCTGAACAAATTAAATGAAGTGATAGATGTCAGTTCTTAGCACAGTAGCCATAATGTAATAGGCACTCTAAATTTCAGTTTTCTTTTTCCCTTCATTGAATTAAGTTTTAAAACATAGTGATTATAAATTACTTTGTAAAGTGTATACAGTTATTTCAAATAGTGTTCATGTTTGTGTTAAAAACACTCTAACTCTAGTGCAGAGAAAAACAAAAACACAGTCTAACTCATTTTGGTTATGTTGGTATAGGAGGGAAATGCAGGGAAAATAGACAGTAGAGAAAGTCTAAATAACTTGTTGACCAATACCATGTGGCAGGAACTATGCTTAGCGCTTTGCATACAGTAACTCACTTAATCCTTACAACTAAGTTAAGTGCATTTCTTCCTCTGAAGATTACTTCTTAGTTTTTTTTGTTTGTTTGTTTGTTTGTTTGTTTGTTTTGAGATGGAGTCTTGCTCTGTCCCCAGGCTGGAGTGCAATGGCGCGTTCTCACCTCGCTGCAACTTCTGCCTACCAGGTTCAAGCAATTCTTGTGCCTCAGCCTCCCGAACAGTTGGGATTATAGTACATGCCACCATACCTAATTTTTTTTGTATTTTTAGTAGAGACAGGGTTTCACCATGTTGGCCAGTGTGGTCTTGAACTCCTGACCTCCCCTCCCCTCCCCTTCCCTCTCCTTCTCTTCCCTTTTTCTTTTCCTTTCCTTTTTCCTTCCTTTCTTTCTATCTTTCAGCAAACTTTTATAATGATATTTACTTTTTTTGGAAACCAGGTCTCACTCTGTAGCCCAGGCTGGAGTTCAATGGCTGGATCATAGTTCACTGCAGCCTCCACCTCCTGGACTTAAGTGATCCTCTTACCTCAGCTTCCCAAGTAGTTGGGACTACAGGTGCATGTCACCATGCCTGGCTAAATTTTGTACATTTTGTAGAGATGGGGTTTCACCATGTTGCCCAGGCTGGTCCTCAAACTCCTGGGCTCAAGCTATCTTTCCACCTCAGCCTCCCAAAGTGGGATTACAGACATGAGCCACTGTGCCTGGCCATTACTTACTTTCTATTTCCTGCCTCTAGAAGTATATTAGCTGCCCTGAATATAATAGGTTCTTCAGTTGTATGAAACTGTTCAGTTAAGAGTAATGAATTTGGCCGGGCGCGGTGGCTCAAGCCTGTAATCCCAGCACTTTGGGAGGCCGAGGCGGGTGGATCACGAGGTCAAGAGATCGAGACCATCCTGGTCAACATGGTGAAACCCCGTCTCTACTAAAAATACAAAAAATTAGCTGGGCATGGTGGCACGTGCCTGTAATCCCAGCTACTCAGGAGGCTGAGGCAGGAGAATTGCCTGAACCCAGGAGGCGGAGGTTGCGGTGAGCCGAGATCGCACCATTGCACTCCAGCCTGGATAACAAGAGCGAAACTCCGTCTCAAAAAAAAAAAAAAAAAAAGAGTAATGAATTTGATGCTTATTAGTCTTTTTCAACAAATGTCACCAATAAGTTTTGAATTGTTTTTGGAAATGAGAAAAGTAGCATATTGTTTGAATTTGAATTTAGAGTGTTGATCACTTAATACCTTATACTGATCAGACTAAGAGATGGTCTCTTGCTATGTTGCCCAGGCTATACTCAAACTCCTGGATTCAAGTAATTCCTTCCCACCTCAGCCTCCTGGTTGGTTAGGTCTACAGGTGAGCAGCATCAGACCCTACTTTGTGTTTTAGTTAGTTCTCTTTATTTTATTATTTTATTTTTTTGAGACAGAGTCTCACTCTGTTGCCAAGCTGGCATGATCTCAGCTCACTGCAAACCTCCACCTTCCAAGTTCGAGCAGTTCTCCTGCCTCAGCCTCCTGAGTAGCTGGGATTACAGGCATGCACCACCACAGATGGCTAATTTTGTATTTTTAGTAGAGATGGGGTTTCTCCTTGTTGATCAGGCTGGTCTCAAACTCCTGACCTCAGGTGATCTGCCCACCTTGGCCTCCCAAAGTGCTACGATTACAGTTGTGAACCACCATGCCCGGCCACTGTTTTTTGTTTGTTTGTTTTTTTGACAGTAGTCATACTAATAAGTATGAGGTGATATCTCACTGTGATTTTGATTTATTTTCTCTAATCGTTAGTGATCTTGAGCGTCTTTTCCTGTGTTCATTGGCCCATTGGCCATTGGTATATCTTCTTTGAAAAAATGTCTGTTCAAGTCCTTTGTTTATTTATTTATTTATTTTTGAGGCAGAATCTTATTCTGTTGCCCAGGCTTCAGTGCAGTGGTGCTATCTCGGTTCACTGCAACCTCCGCCTCCTGAGTTCAAGTGATTCTTCTGCCTCAGCATCCCAAGTAGCTGGGATTACAAGCGCGTGCCACCATGCCCAGCTGATTTTTGTATTTTTAGTAGAGATGGGGTTTCACCATGTTGGCTAGGTTGGTCTCGAACTCCTGACCTCAAGTGATCTGCCCACCTCGGCTTCCCACAGTGCTGGGATTACAGGCATGAGCCACTGTGCCTTTGTTTATTTTATTTTATTTTATTTATTTTTGAGATGGTGTCTTGCTCTATCACCAGGCTAGAGTGCAGTGGCGCTCTCCTGGCTCACTGCAACTTCTGTTTTCCACTTTCAAGCAGTTTTCTTTCTCAGCCTCCCGAGTAGCTGGGACTACAGGCACACACCACCACACCTGGCTAATTTTATTTTTTAATTTGTTTAATTTTTAGTAGAGACAGGGTTCCACCATATTGGCCAGGATGATCTCAATCTCTTGACCTCCTGATCTGCCCACCTCGGCTTCCCAAAGTGTAGTGATTACAGGTGTGAGCCACTGAGCCTGGCCCATTTGTTTATTTTTTTAATTATTGTTGTTGACTTGTAGGAGTTTTTTTTTTTTTTTTTTTTTTTTTTTTTTTTTTTTTTTGAGACAGGGTTTTATTCTGTCACCCAGACTGGAGTTGAGTAGCATGATCTTGGCTCACTGCAACCTCTGCTTCCCAGGTTCAAGGGAAGCATTCTTTTGCCTCTGCTTTTTGGGTTAAAGGGAAGCATTCTCTTGCCTCAGCCTCCCAAGTAGCTGGGATTACACATGTGCGCCACCATGCCCAAGTAATTTTTCTTCATTTTAGTAGAGATGAAGTTTCACCAGGTTGGCCAAGCTGGTCTCCAACTCCTAGCCTCAAGTGATTAGCTTACCTCCCAAAGTTCTGGGATTACAGGTGTAAGCCAACGTGCCCGGCAGGAGTTCTTTATATATTGTGGATATGAACCCCTTATCAGAGTAATTATTAACAAATATATTCTCCCATCTCATGGGTTGGCCTCTCTCTTTTCCTTTGATTCACGGTTCTGTTTTTTTTTTAAATTTTATTATGTATTATGTAAGACATTTAAAAGAGTAATATAGTAAACATCTTTGTAACCACCATCTGGCAAATTAAAAATTAGTAAATTAGTTCGACCCTGAGTTTCCCCTTATTGATTACAAGTCCCTCACCAAAGGTAACCACTAATTAACTTGATTGATTCTCCTTAGACAGCCTGTTAGTGTATTAGAAGCTTGTCATGAATGAAGTAAAAATACTGCAAAGGTCCAGGGGAAGACTAAGGTGGGATGAGTTCTTCTTAGATTTTTGTGTTGTTGTTATCCAAAGCCCAGTACAGCACCCTATCAGAGATACTTGCATGTAATAGGTGTACATGAATGTTTGTTGAATGACTGTTTGGAACCCATGTACTTCTGATTGAAGATATTTTTACCAGCATTTTGCGTGTGTGTGTGTGTGTGTGTGTGTGTGTGTTTTGTTTTTGTTTTTGTTTTGAGACAGAGTCTCTGTCACCCAGGCTGGAGTGCAGTGGCATGATCTCAGCTCACTGCAACCTCCACTTCCCGGGTTCAAGCAATTCTCCTGTCTCAGCCTCCCAAGTAGCTGGGACTACAGATGCATGCCACTACACCTGGCTAAGTTTTTTTTCTCTTTTTTTAGATGAAATCTCACTCTGTTGCCCAGGCTGAGTGCAGTGGCATGCTCTTGGCTCACTGCAACCTCTGCCTCCTGGATTTAAACGATACTCCTGCCTCAGCCTCCCGAGTAGCTGGGATTACAGATGTGTGCCACCACACCTGGCTATTTTTTCTATTTTTAGTAGAGATGGGATTTCACTATGTTGGTCAGGCTAGTCTTAAACTCCTGACCTTGTGATCTGCCCACCTCGGCCTCCCAAAGTGCTGGGATTATAGGTGTGAGCCACCGTACCAGGCTAATATTTGTATTTTTATTAGAGATGGGGTTTCACCATATTGGTCAGGCTGGTCTTGAACTCCTGACCTCAGGTGATCCACCCACCTTGGCCTCCCAAAGTGCTGAGAGATTACAGGTGTGAGCCACTGGGCCTGGCCACTACTATACTATTTTGACATGAAGTGAAGTTTACACATCTCTGTGTTAGGATTACTGGATGCTTTACCAATAAATAAACAGCTATGGCAGAGTAAATGTTTTCTTTTTTTTTATACTTTTTTTTTTTTTTTTTTTTTTGAAGATGGGCTTTCACCATGATGGCCAGGCTGGTCTTGAACTCTTGACCTCTGGTGATCCACCCACCTCAGCCTCCCAAAGTGCTAGGATTACAGGCATGAGCAACCGCGCCTGGCCAGTGTTTTCTTATTTAGTTATTTAGAGATGGAGTCTTGCTCTGTTACCCAGGCTGGAGTGCACTGGCATGATCTTGGCTCACTGCAACCTCTGCCTCCTGGGTTCAAGCCATTACCCTCCCTCAACATCCTGAGTAGTTGGAATTATAGGTGCGTGCCACCACATCCGCCTAATTCTTTGTATTTTAGTGGAGACAGGGTTTCATCCTGTTGGCCAGGAGGGTCTCGATTTCCTGACCTTGTGATCCAACCGCCTCAGCCTCCCAAAGTTCGGGGATTACAGGCATGAGCCACCGCGCCCGGCCGAGTAAATGTTTTCTTAGAGGTAGTAAAACTGAGGGCAAACCTGAGTGGGAACATGTTAGCTCTAAATACATACAGTACATTTAGCCGCCTTGGCTAATTTAACTTTTAGATAGGGCAAATGGAATAAGGCAGATGTTGAGATGTTGCATTTTCGGTTCAGGAAAATGGTTGTACATTCTGAAAGAAGGCATGATTCTGGTAAGATCTGACTGTGGGCAAGGGGCTGTTGAAACAAACAGTGCAGTGTTTCCAGGGCAGTGGTGAAGGACTTGACCTCCATTCTAGCTGAAAATGAAGTTCTCTGACAAAGCCATAGTAGCAGCAGCAGCAGCAGCTGTTGCCTCTGCCACCTTTGTTCAGTGGCTGTGTGAGGTGGCTAGACCAGAAAATGATTCCATGGCACTAGGCATGTATAAGGAAGGACTTATTTTGGCTCTGGCTAAGTGGTTGTACAGGTTGTGGGTGTCACTTTAAACATAACAAAGATCTGCTTGCTGGAGGAGGGGCAGCTTCTTGAGGATCAGGTGTGCATCTGAAAGCGATGAGCTCATCCTTCTTAACCAGACCTGCTCTAGACGCTGACTGAACGTTTTCCTAATTGGAAGTCCTACAGCTGGGAGAAACAGGAAATGCTTGACACTTCAGGCACTTGGTGAGTAGGAAAAAAGAAAAAAAGGCTTTTTTGGGGAAGCTTTTGAAATGTGTATGTGAATATCAGGTTGAAGGTGACATACACACACACTCAATCTTTCTCTAAGTTGAGGATTGCAGTAAAGTGTATGGTGGTGTTGAGGAAAGAAAAGCTTTGGTGGTTCTAGTGCTTCTTTTTGAGGTGACTTTTCATGACTTAATTTTGTTTTCTACACTGTCCTGACTGGTTTCGTTTCTCTAGGAATAAGAATCTCGGGAGCTCTTTTTTGTTTTTTAAGGATCTTCATGGCTTGTTTTGAAGCTTTTATTGATGGAACTTATCCCACAATTGAAGACCTCTGTGTTGGATTTCAAAGCTTCTATACGTGATCTTGTTTTGTTTTAATTTACCCAAACCTTCCTATTCACTTTAAGTAAGGTTCTTAAAAGTGAACTTGGTTTAGAAAAGAAATATCGGCCGGGCACGGTGGCTCAAGCCTGTAATCCCAGCACTTTGGGAGGCCGAGGCGGGTGGATCACAAGGTCAAGAGATCGAGACCATCTTGGTCAACATGGTGAAACCCCGTCTCTACTAAAAATACAAAAAAAATAGCTGGGCATGGTGGTGCGTGCCTGTAATCCCAGCTACTCAGGAGGCTGAGGCAGGAGAATTGCCTGAACCCAGGAGGCGGAGGTTGTGGTGAGCCGAGATCGCGCCATTGCACTCCAGCCTGGGTAACAAGAGCGAAACTCCGTCTCAAAAAAAAAAAAAGAAAAGAAATATCAATTATTTATTACTTATTCATTTATTTATAACCTTTATTTTAGGTTCCAGGGTATGTGTGTAGGTTTGCTGTATAGGTAAGTTGCATGTCACAGGAGTTGGATGTACAAATTATTTCTTCATCCAGGTAATAAGCATAGTACCTGATAGGTAGTTTTTTGAATGGAACTTTTTATTTTCAGATAATTCTAGATTTATACAGTTATAATAAATAATAATATTGATCTGATGTACCACTTACTGAGTTTCCCCCAGTGGCAATATCTTCCAAAACTATAATACAATTTTACAACCAGGGTATTGACATTGGTACAGTCAAAGTACCAAATATTTTCATCACTACATGATCTATCATGTTCTCCTTTTATAGATCTTTTATAGATACTCCCACTTCTTTCCACCCCTAAACCTTTCTTTCTTTTTTTTTCTTTTTTTTTTTTTTTAGAGATGGGGTTTCACCTTGTTGGTCAGGGTGGTTTCGAACTCCTGACTTCAGGTGATCCACCCACCTCAGCCTCCCAAAGTGCTGGGATTACAGGCATGAGCCACCATGCCCGGCATCTTTTTTTTTTTTTTTTTTTTTTTTGAGATGGAGTCTCGCCCTGTTGCCCTGGCTGGAGTGCAATGGCAAGATCTTGGCTCACTGCAACCTCTGCCTTCCGGGTTCAAGCGATTCTTCTTCCTCAGCCTCCCTAGTAGCTGTGACTATAGGTGCCCACCACCACGTCCGGCTAACTTTTGTATTTTTAGTAGAGATGGGGTTTCACCATATTGGCTAGGCTGGTCTCAAACTTCTGACCTTGTGATCTGCCTGCCTCAGCTTCCCAAAGTGCTGGGATTACAGGCATGAGCCGCCACATCTGGCCCCCTACACCTTTCTTAACTCCTGTGAACCGCTAATGAAAAAACCAATTTTTAGCAGAGAAAATTTTATGTGCAATCCTGAGAAATTTTGTATTTAAGATCCACATGGCCTTATAAAAAGAGCCCTTAGGCCAGGTGCAGTGGCTCGCGACTGGGGGACCGAGGCAGGTGATCACCTGAGGTTGGGAGTTCGAGACCAGCCTGACCAACATGGAGAAACGTGTCTGTACTAAAAATGCAAATTAACCAGACATGGTGGCACATGCCTATAATCCCAGCTATTCAGAAGGTCGAGGCAGGAAAATTGCTTGAACCCAGGAGACAGAGGTTACCATGAGCCGAGATCCCACCATTGCACTCCAGCCTGGGCAACAAGAGTGAAACTCCATCTCAGAAAAAGAAAAGAGCCCTAAACTGCAATTGATTTTGGTTCATTGTAGCTCTTTACCTTGGGCAAATAATTTTAATTGCTCTGTGCTTCAGTTTCCTTATCTATAAAAAATGGGATAGTGGTATATTAATTTCTATCTAACCTATTTTGCAAGATTTTTGAGAAATTGTAAAGCTCTTTCAAAAAACAAGCACTATATACATTATTATTAGCAGTAGGGATAATTGCTTTCAAACTTGAAAGTATATTGCAAGTTAAAAACTGGAAACTGTAGCCAAAGATGGTAAAAGTGAATGTTTTTAAATGAATTTAAGTCTTAAAAGCTCAAATGAATTATATTTCATTTGAAGCCTGATGATCTCAGAGCCCCTGTTGTTAATCTTTGAGAAACCATAAAGACTAGAGAGAGACAAATGTCTTGATATCCAAAAAGAGGAAAAGAAAATAGTTGGAAAACCATAGACCTGTAAAATTGTTAAATTTTGGGAAAATTCAATTAAAAACGATAAAACATGATATAGACTATTAAGAAAAAAGAGTATGGGTTGATTGGTCATAACAAATAACTTCTATTTCTATTTTTGGATTTCCTTCTATTTAGGATGAAGAGGTTTGTGGATCAGGGAATTATTCTAGATATAGTGTGTCAAATCACTCACTTGTTGGACAAATGTATATTTTACAATAACACTTTTGGAAAGTTCCATTGATGATTTGACTCTCCAGACTGGGTTCAGTTTACAAATTGTGACGCATACCTGGGCCAAGAATTTAGTATATATGACTCCTGTGAATGGGCCCTGCTCTTAGAAAGATAGTACTGAACGCAGCGCCTAGGTGACGTAATTCTTTTCTTCTACAAGCGCCTTGCCAACAGGAGGAATTGTGACATATTGCTGTCCCCAGCACACAGGAGGATCTCAAGAGAAACCAAACAGCACCATGAAGCTCTGCTACTTCAGAACTGAACCAGAAGATGGCTCAAATCTATCAGGGACCTTCCTGGTAAAATCAGAAAAAAATTGACAGCGGTTCTGTAGCAGGGAGAGGCAGATAAGGGAGGGTAAGGTAGTCACGGGATAGGGGGCTGCACGAGATCCATAGCTGGACAACTAGGCCTCTTGTAACCATCCCCTTTGTGGGCAGAATCCTGGCAGAAGGTGCTGGATCTAGTGTTATCAAGGCTCCGCCTGAGCTTTCTTTATCTTTGTTGGTCCTCTGGGAATCCTGGCATTTGGAGGCCATCCTGTCAACCTCCTTAAGAGATCAGACTGGAGCTGCCAAACGCACTGCCATGGAGGGATTCACCCAGCCTCAGGGACATAAGTCACATCATCTGAGTTCTTGGTTTAGTAGTATGTCACAATTTCTTTTGTAAGTAGGGCCCAGGCAGCAAGAAGAGTCACATTACCTCGATGCTGAGCCTAGTGGTATGTCACAATGCTCCCTGTTAGCAGGGCCCAGACAAGAGAGAATGACTTTTGGGGAGACTCACTTGCACACCGTTGTGGCAGGTCTGAGGCCGTGATTCCCTGCTTGTTCTTCAGTCTTCATGGGTTATTTTTTAAAGCATGTTAATCAGATATGTAAGAATTTGCAAAGCTGCAGGGGTAATTTGATGAATAAAGTTTTAAAATGTATATCCATAAGGTGACATTGTGAGCCCAAACTGAAATTAAATTTAACAGGGATAAGCCCAGTGTTTCAATTAAAAATGTCAAATGTCCAAGATGGTGATGCTCCTGCTCTGCCAGTTAGCAAGAATCATATCATTCTCACTAGGTGCCTACTGTCATGTGGGATGGAAGGAGAACATGAGAAGGGGTCTGTGGTCAGCAGAATAGCACCCACTAAAGATGACCACTTCCTAATCCCCAGGACCTAGGGTGTTATATTGTGGGAAGTAGAAATTTTTTTTTTTAAGTTTCCTTTCTTGTTAGAGAATAAGTATGCTAATAACTTTGTTAAGCCCTATCCTATGTAGTCGTTAGACATGCCATGCTTATAGGCACGTAGTATATTCTATATCCTTGTACTTTAACCAAGATATCTGTGTTGGACATGCTCACAGGCATGTTCCAGCTCTCCATTGCCTTTACTTGTTTTAAAAAGTGTTAAGTTGTCAGCCAGTCGTGTTTTAGTTTAGATTGTGAGGTCTGTCTCCAGCCAACGGAGATCAGATACAGCAATAAGGACGACCCCAAATGCGTAAGGAATAAATTTGTCTGTTTTCCTTTGTTCATTGTACTCTTGTGGCATGATGGCTAGTGAGGGTACCCTTCCTGCCGTCCAGGAGTAAAAACTGCATTGCTGAAAGATCCTTTGTCCCAATACTCATTTTTCTTTGCAACTTCTAGCATCTACTTCTAACATATATTCATATATGTGCTCGTATATGCCACCTTACATGGCAAAGGGGAATCAGGGTGGTAAATGGCATTGAGGTTGTGAACCCACTGACTTTGAGATTCTTCTGGATTATCCAGCTGGGCCCAATGCAGTTTAAGGGAATTTAAAAATGCAAGAGGGAGGCAGAAGAGAGAGTCAGAAAAAGAGATGAGATGAGCACAGAAGCTCTTCACTGTCATTTCCCAGACAGCGTTTTATCAAATGCTAGAGCTACAGGAAGGTAATAGATGACAGGAAAAAAAAAAAAAAAAAAAAACCACAAGGCCAGACACAGTGCTTCACACCTGTAATCCCAGCACTTTGGGAGGCTGAGGCAAGAGGATTGTTTAAGCCCAGGAGTTCAAGACTAGCCTGGGCAACATAGACCCTGTCTCTATAAAAAAAAATTTTTTTGACTGAGTCTCGCTCTGTTGCCCAGGCTGGAGTGTAGTGGTGCAGTATCAGCTCACTGTAATCTCTGCTTCCTGGGGTTCAAGCAATTCTCCTGCCTCAGCCTCTCAAGTAGCTGGGATTACAGGCATGTGCCACCACACCTGGGTAGTAGAGATGGGGTTTCACCACATCTCATACTCATGACCTCAAGTGATTCACCCACCTCAGCCTCCCAAAGTGCTGGGATTACAGACGTGAGCCACTGCGCCCAGCCTAAAAAAAAAATTTTTTTAATTAGCTGAGTATGGTGGCATGTGCCTGTAATCCCAGCTACTCGAAACTAAAGTGGGAAGATTGTCTGAGCCTAAGAATTGGAGGTTACAGTTACAGTGAGCTCTGATTGCAACACTACACTCCAGCCTGGGCAACAGAATGAGACAGTCTCATAAATAAATAAACAAACAAAAATCATTACTGGAGTCCATTTGACAGGTTTCCATTTTAGATCACCGGGCCTCTCAGAGCCTTTGATGTACTTACTTACTCTGATTCTCCAAAGAAGTGTTTGGGGGCTGGTCAGAAAAATGTGCCATGTTTTTCAAACTTCCTTGGCCATAGAACCGTTATTTCTCAGAACTGCCATTGCCAGACAGTGACTTTGGGAAATGTTGCCTTTGGCACCAGGGAACCTTTTAAAGGGTTTCAGGACCATTCATGTGGGGGAGGTGGACAGGATGGAGAAGAGTGAGTCCATTTTAGCGAGGTCACATCTTGAATCCGAATTCAGCAACTGCTCAATCCTCACTTCCCATCGACAAATCCCTACTGCCACACAGAAATCCTGATCCAGCTCCATGAGCCAATTGCTCAGACTGCAGGAATCCTGAAGGTTCCAGGGCCAAAGGTAGTGTTACAGCCGCATCCCTAGCTACAGCTGAGATGGGGTAGAAACCACAAAGCCCCAAAGTACATTCCCGGGCAGCAACAGCCGCCACAGGACCATGGCAGCTGCAAAGGAAAATGCAGTGAGCTGGACACGGAGGCTCACGCCTGAGGTCCCAGCACTTTGGGAGGCCGAGGCAGGCAGATTATTTAAGGTCAGGAGTTCGAGACCAGCTTGACCAACATGGTGAAACGCCAACCCCATCTCTACTAAAAATACAAAAAAATTAGCTGGACATGGTGGTGGCCACCTGTAATCCCAGCCACTTGGGAGGGTAAGGCAGAAGAATTGCTTGAACCTGGGAGGCAAAGGTTGCAGTGAGGCAAGATCTCATCATTGCACTCCAGCCTGGTTGACAGAGTGAGACTCTGTCCTAAAGGAAAGAAAAGGAGAAGGGAGGGGAGGATGGAGAAACCCTGTCTCTCCTAAAAATATTTTAAAAATTAGCTGGGCATGGTGGCAGGCGCCTGTAATCCCAGCTACTGGGGAGGCTGAGGCAGAAGAATCCCTTGAACCTGGGAGGTGGATGTTGCAGTGAGCTGAGATTGTGCCATTGCACTCCAGCCTGGGCAACAAGAGCAAAACTCCATCTCAAAAAAAAGGAAAAACAAAAAACAAGAAAGTTGATTGCTGAGATGAAGCTGTGGATGATACTTCCGGGAGTTCTCAGGCTCGCCCCAAACACCAGCACTGATGTGCTGTTTGACTTCTGACCCCTTCTGCTGCCTCAGAGCCCTGGGCAAAGCTGGCTAGGACAATGGCACCATCTGTGGCTCTGAGCCTCATCTCTGCAAACTCTGGAGCCTCCCCCAAAAGCCTTCCCCCGACTGACTCAGGTGGAAGTGAAGATGAGTTCCTCTGGACTCCCGCAGGCCCCAGACAGTCCCCCACACAATCCTGGCCACTCTCGCCTCTGTCTTCCCCTTCCCACACTGTCACCCATCGAGGGCAAGGACTGGAACTGGTTCATCTCCATGGCTGCATCCATGGTGCCTAGCATACAACAGGCACCTAATAATGGCTCACTTTTATTTACACAGTATTCACTGTGTCCAGGAGCCGCTCTCAGCACTCAACACATACTAACTCATGTCATCCTTACACCAGGCTGACAATACAAGGTAGCTACTGTTATTAGCCCATTTTATAGATGGGGAAACCGAGGCACACAGAGGTAACTGAACTTGCTCAAGGTCACCATCTGCTGTCAGAAGCAAAGGATAACCTTGACCGGCTGACAAAAAAGTTCATACCTTTAACCAAATGCTCTACTGTCTCTCAGAAGTGGCTCATGCCTGTAATCCCAGCACTCTGGGAGGCTGAAACAAGTGGATCACCTGAGGTCAGGAGTTTGAAACCAGCCTGGCCAATATGGAGAAACCCCGTCACTACTAAAAATATAAAAATTAGCTGGCATGGTGGCACACACCTATAATCCCAGCACTTTGGGAACCCAAGGCGGGTGGATCACTCAAGGTTAGGGGTTCGAGGCCAGCCTGCTCAACATGGTGAAATCTGTCTCTATTAAAAATACAAAAATTAGTTGGGCGTGGGGGCGGGCACCTGTACTCCCAGCTACTTGAGAGGCTGAGGCAGAAGAATCACTTGAACCCAGGAGGCAGATGTTGCGATGAGCCAAGATATCGTGCCACTGCACTCCAGCCAGGGCGACAGAGCGAGACTCTGTCTCCAAAAATAAAAAAAGGTGGAGGGTGGCTCACGCCTGTAATTCCAGCACTTTGGGAGGCTGAGGCGGGCACATTAGGGTCAAGAGATCAAGACAGCCAGGCGCGGTGGCTCAAGCCTGTAATCCCAGCACTTTGGGAGGCCAAGGCAGGTGGATCATGAGGTCAAGAGATAAAGACCATCCTGGTCAACAAGGTGAAACCCCGTCTCTACTAAAAATACAAAACATTAGCTGGGCATGGTGGCGTGTGCCTGTAATCCCAGCTACTCAGGAGGTTGAGGCAGAATTGCCTGAACACAAGAGGCGGAGGTTGCAGTGAGCCGAGATCGCGCCCTTGCACTCCAGCCTGGGTAACAAGAGTGAAACTCCGTCTCAAAAAAAAAAAAAAAAAAAAAAAAAAAGAGATCAAGACAATCTTGGCCAACATGGTGAAACCCCGTCTCTACTAAAAATACAAAAATTAGCAGAGGATGGTGGTGCACGCCTGTAGTCCCGGCTACTCCAAAGGCTGAGGCAGGAGAATTGCTTGAACCTGGGAGGTGGAGGTTGTAGTGAGCGAAGATTGTGCCACTGCACTCCATCCTGGAGACAGAGTGAGACTCTGTCTCAAAAAAAAAAAAAAAAAAAAAAAAAAAAAAAAAAAAGAGAGAGAGAGAGAGGAGCTGTGATGTTGGAAGCGGAGTTCAGAGTGACGCAGGGCCGTGAGCCAAGGACCACAGGCAGCTCCTAGAGGCTGGAAAAAAGCAAGGAAACAGGCCGGGCGCGGCAGCTCACGCCTGTAATCCCAGCACTTTGGGAGGCCGAGGTGGGCAGATTACAGTCAAGAAATCAAGACAATCCTGGCCAACATGGTGAAACCCCGTCCCTACTAAAAATACAAAAATTAGTCAGGTGTGGTGGCACGCTCCTGTGGTCCCAGCTATTCGGGAGGCTAGGCGGAAGAATCACTTGAACTCAGGAGGCGGAGGTTGCAGTGAGCCGAGATTGCACCACTGCACTCCAGCCTGGTGACAAAGCAAGACTCCATCTCAAAAAGAAAAGGCAAGGAAACATTTTGCCACAGCATATCCAGAAGGAAAAGATAGCTCCACTGCCTTATTATATACTTTTTTCTTTTTTTGAGACAGTCTTGCTCTGTCGCCCAGGCTGGAGTACAATGGCATAATCTCAGCTCACTGCAACCTCTGCCTCCCAAGTTTGAGCAATTCTTGTGCCTCAACCTCCCAAGTAACTGGGATTACAGGCACAAACCATCACACCAGCTAATTTTTGTATTTTTAGCAGAGATGGGGTTTTGCCATGTTGGCCAGGCTGGTCTCAAACTCGGCCCCAAGGAATCTGCCCACCTCAGCCTCCCAAAGTGCTGGGATTACAGACTTGTCATAGACTTTTGACCACCAGGGCTATAAGACAATACCTTCATGCTGTTCTAAGCCACCAAATGTGCACTAATTTGTTATAGCAGCGAAAGAAAACTAGCACACACTGTAACCAGGTTGAATAAAAAAGTCTATGCTTGCGGTGGAAAGAATCAACAGGATAATGTAGGGGGCAAAAAAATGGGGTCTTGGGCTAGATTGATAGAAGTAAGGTGAGTCATTATCTGGGCATGGTGGCGCGTGCCTGTAATCCCAGTTACTCAGAAGGCTGAGGCAGGAGAATTGCCTGAACCCAGGAGGCGGAGGTTGCGGTGAGCCAAGATCGCGCCATTGCACTCCAGCCTGGGTAACAAGAGCGAAACTCCGTCTCAAAAAAAAAAAAAAAAAAAAAAAAAAAGGTAAGGTGAGTCTATTGGGGAGTGGTCTCTGGCCCAGGTGGCACCAGAAATTCTGCAGTCGACCCTGGTACCCAGAGATCCATATTAGGGTCTTGAACACTGTAGAGGGCTCCAGACTTCAACACCCAACCCCCACCTGCACTTGAACATGGGCAAAATAGAACTTTTCTCCAAAACACCTGCCTCCCAAAATGACACCTCCATGCAGCCAGATGCTGAGCTCCCAAATATGGACAGGATCCCTGATTTCCCTCCTGCCCTCTGCGTTCCCACCTGACCCATCCACGGGTCCTGTTGATTCTATCTTGAAAGCACCTTCCAGCTGGGCACAGTGGCTCACACCTGTAATCCCAGCACATAGGAGGCTGAGGCAGGAGGATCACCTGAGCCTCGGAAGTTTGAGACCAACCTGAGCAACATAGTGAGACCCTGTCTCTACATAAAGAAAAAAGGAGGAGGAGGACGGGGTGAAGGAAGAGGAGGAGAAGAAGAATAAAGAAGAAAAGAAGCACATCCCCATCTCTGCTCACTCCTCCCCTGGATCACTGCAATGACCTGGCTTTCTGCTCCATTCCTGCTTGCTCCCCCCACCCCCCACCCTCCACAGCAGACAGAGGGAACTTTAAATATATGATGCAGTATTGCTCCCCTGCCAAAAACCTCACCACAGTCCGTAAAGGTCTGCACGATCTACCAACTTTCCTGACACCTTCTCTTTTTTTTTTTTATTGCATTTTAGGTTTTGGGGTACATGTGAAGAACATGCAAGATTGTTGCATAGGTACACACATGGCAGTGTGGTTTTCTGCCTTCCGTCCCCTCGCCTGTATCTGTCCTTTCTCCCCATGCTATCTCTTCCCACCTCCCCACCCCCCATCCCTCCCCCATTTCCCCCCAACGGACCCCAGTGTGTAGTGCTCCCCTCCCTGTGTCCATGTGTTCTCATTGTTCAACACCCGCCTATGAGTGAGAACATTCGGTGTTTGATTTTCTGCTCTTGTGTCAGTTTGCTGAGAATGATGGTTTCCAGGTTCATCCATGTCCCTACAAAGGACGTGAACTCATCGGTTTTGATGGCTGCGTAATATTCCATGGTGTATATGTACCACATTTTCCCTATCCAGTCTATCAGGACACCTTCTCTTAACACCCCTCTTCACCCACTTCACTCCAGCCGCACTGGCTTCCTCCCCACCCCCTGCTTCTTGGGCTTTTGCCCCCTGAGCCCAGATGCTCATCTGCTAATCTCTCACTGGCTGTCTCTGTCTTTTCATTCTGGGTGTATGTCACCATCTGCAAAAGGATGTCCTGTCTTCCCCATCTAAGGCAGCCACCCATCTCTCTCACACTACAGGAGTCTAATCTTCTCATTGCAACTAGCAGCAGCCTGTTTACTGTCACCCCTGCCAAATGTCAGTTCCATGGGGCAGAGACCTGGCTATACAGTGCATGGATGCAGTACCCAGAGTGCTCCCTGGTACACAGAAGGTGCTCAATAAATGTGTGTGGAATGAATGAAGAGAACAGTCAGATGAGGAGCCTTGAGCTCATGCTACAGGAAGAATAAATGTTGGAGGACAGGTGTGGGACTGACAGAGACTCTGGGGACCCAAGGTCACAGTCTTCACATCATCACAGACACTTCTGAGGAACAGAGAGGTGACTCATTTTCAAAACTAGATTTCAGGCTGGGTGCGGTGGCTCACACCTATAATCCCAGCACTTTGGGAGGCTGAGGCAGGCAGATCACCTGAGGTCAGGGGTTCGAAGCCAGCATGGTGAAACCTATCTACTAAAAATACAAAAATTAGCCCGGCATGATGGCACACCTGTAATCCCAGCTACTTAGGAACCTGAGGCAGGAGAATAACTTAAACCTGGGAAAACCTGGGAGTCAGAGGTTGCAGTGAGCCGAGATCATACCACTGCCCTCCAGCCTGGACAGCAAGAGCAAAACTCCATCTCAATAAAAAAAAAAAAAAAATGCTGGACGCAGTGGCTTATATCTGTAATCCCAGTACTTTGGGAGGCTGAGGCAGGTGGATCATGAAGTCAGGAGTTTGAGACCAGCCTGGCCAGCATGGTGAAACCCCGTCTCTACTAAAAATACAAAAATTAGCCGAGTGTGTTGGCACACACCTGTAATTCCAGCTACTCAGGAGGCTGAGGCAGGAGAATTACTTGAACCTGGGAGGCGGAAGTTGCAGTAAGCCAAGACAGCGCCGTTGCACTCCAGCCTGGACAACAAGAGCAAAACTCCATCTCAAAAAAACAAAAAATAAAAAAGCTGGGCACGGTATAATCCCGGCACTTTGGGAGGCTGAGGTGGGCAGATTACAAAGTCAGGAGTTCAAGACAAGCCTGGCCAGCATGGTGAACCCGTCTCTACTAAAAATACAAAAAATTATCCAGGCATCGTGGTGCGTGCCTGTTAGTCCTAGCTGCTCAGGAGGCTGAGGCAGGAGAACTGCTTGAACCTGGCAGGCAGAGGTTGCAGTGAGCCGCGATCACGCCACTGCCCTCCAGCCTGGGCAACAAAGCAAGACTCTGTCTCAAAAAAAAAAAAAAAAAAAAAACAAACCTAGATTTCAGCATCTCATGAAGATCGTCTAAATGCCAGAGCTAACCCAGGATGGCGTGAGCTTCCTCAGGAAGGAGTGAGCATCCTGTCATTGGGGGCATAGGAGCAGAGGCTGAAGGAAAGTCCCTGGAGCCATGCCTGGCTCGAAACAGCTGCTTATTTCAGATCTGCGGAATGCATGTGTGTGTGAATACTTGCATCAGTGTCACCAAAGGACTTAGGCACGCAAGGAGTAACTAGACGAAGCCATGTATAAAAAGTCCCTCCCCACCAGCGAGGCCACAAGAATGCCCAGTGGTTTTAACTGTAGATACCGGAAGGAGGTCCCCCTGCCACCCCCACCCCAGTATCCCCTGAGTGGACCTGGGAGGGAAGAGAGAGACGAGAAGTGGCGTGGCCCAGAGCTGCCTTTTTTGACATTCTGCATGTCTAGTCTGTGACTCTAGTCTGTGGCTCCAACCAGTCCTGGAACTGTGGGCAAGACCCTCCCCCACCTCTGAGCCTCCGCACTGAATTTTTGCTGGGACGTGAGACCTGTCATCCCAGATGGCCCACCCACAAAGTCAGTGCACCGGCTGGACAAGCTGGCCCAGGCTGGGCTGAACCAGCCGTCTGTGCCAAGGACCCTAGAGCCTCCTAGGATCCCCCCACCCAGACACAGACATCCTTCAGCCCCATTTTCCTTCTGATGATTGTCCTGATGTGAAGAAGCGTGATGAGGGAGTATGCAAACCTTAGAATGAATCACAATTTACTCAAGAAATGAGTCTAAGTCAGATATGAGTGGGAGCAGAAGCAGAAATTTACAGTAAATGCCCCTCCTTCCGGCACTCACGCGGCTCCCTGACCCCAGAGTGCTAGTGCCGCCCCAGGAAGGAATGGCCTTGATTAAGACAAGCCATCCCCTCCTTCCACTCCTTCAGAGTCCCCTCCTCTCCAGGTCCCCTCGTCCTGCCACCCTGCAGGATTTGAGCAGCCCTAGAAATGTCCTCTTTGCAAAACAAAAACAAAGTCTCTCCCGCCCTTTTGCCATTCCCTGAAATTCCACCATTAGCATTCCACTCTATAGGGTAACTAGCTAAGCTTTTAAAGTTAAAACGCTAGGCGGAGGAGTGACACACAGAGCTTTTCTATCACCCCAGCTAAAATTCTTTGAGACACAGTCTCACTTTGTCACCCAGATGGGAGTGCAGTGTCTCGATCTTGGTTCAGTGCAACCTCTGCCTTCTGGGTTCAAGCGATTCTCCTACCTTAGCCTCCCAAGTAGCTGGGATTATAGGCGCCTACCACCTTGCCTGGCTAATTTTTGTACTTTTAGTAGAGACGGGGATGGCGTGGGGGGGGGGGGCGGGTCTCACCATGTTGGCCAGACTGGTGTCGAACTCCTGGCCTCAAGTGATCTGCCCACCTTGGCCTCCCAAAGTGCTGGGATTACAAGCATGAGCCACCGCATCCAGGCCCAGCTAAGATTCATTTATGAGACCCTTCCCGGTCCCAGCCTACACACTAACCCAGAGCAAACCTGCTTACATCTGGTTGGAACTGGGGGTATGTGAATGTAGGAGGAAGGCTTGTTTGACCTGAGTACTGACTGGCAAGGAACATGATGTTGGGGAAATTCTAAGTCTATAGAGTTCGCAGGAAGGCTTGGGCTTCCCCCGCCCCCAACCCTACCCCGTGGTGCCTGGATGAAAAGGATGGAGCTAGAGGGGAATAAATTTTTCTCTGCAGATATGCACCAGTTAATCCTGAGTCGGATTACAAAAACGCAATCGGGCAAGACAGTGATATGAATTGTCAGAGGCTTTTTCTCAGATGGTGACAGCTAGCAAGAAAGCATTCCTGCCTCAGAGTACCAGGCGAAAAATGATGGAGTCTTGGGAAAAATCAAATAGAGATGAAAAAAGTCAGGATGGGTACAGTGGCTCACACCTATAATCCCAGCATTTTGGGAGGCCCAGGCGGGTGGATCACTTGAGGCCAGGAGTTCAAGATTAGCCTGGCCAACGTGACGAAACCCCATCTCTATCAAAATTATAAAAATCAGCTAAGCGTGGTGGCAGGTGCCAGTAATCCCAGCTACTCAGGAAGCTGATACAGGAGAATCCCTTGAAGCTGCGAGGCAGAGATTACAGTGAGCTGAGATTGTGTCACTGAACTCCAGCCTGTGAGACAAAGTAAGACTGTCTCAAAAAAAAAAAAAAAAAAAAAAAAAAGTGGGTGGGGATTTTAGGTCGATGTGTAATCCTAGCACTTTGGGTCACCAAGGCGGGTGGATCATCTGAGGTCAAGGGTTCGAGACCAGCCTGGCCAACATGATGAAACCCTTCTACTAAAATACAAAACTTAGCCAGGCCTGATGGTGGGTGCCTGTAGTCCCAGCTACTTGGGAGGCTGGGACAGTAAAATCATTTGAACCCAGAAGAGGATGGTTGCAGTGCTGCTGTACTCTAGCCTGGGCAGCTGAGTGAGACTCTGTCTCAAAAACATAAAGAAAGAATTTTAAACTCAAGGAAATTCAAGCCCTAATTTGGGATTTTTTTTTTTTTTTTTAAATAATGAGCTTCCTAAACCTTTACTGGGAAAAACAGAAGTGGAAGAAGGCTTGAGAGGCCAAAGGGAGTACTGTGTTGAGCAGGCAGCCCCTTCCCCAAGGACATCCTGACTCGTGCCAAGAAATGGCCTATTGCCAGAGCCCAGAGAGATGTTCAGCTTCCCTAGCAGGTGAGAAAAGCAAATTAAGGCAACAAGGATAAAACCCTTTTCACTAATCACATTGAGAAAAATTAAAATGCTGATAAGATCAAATGTCGGTTAGGATATGGAAAAGTTACTACTCTCTTGCACTGCTAGTGGGAGGGTAAATTGTCCAGCCACCCTGGAAAGCAGCTCAGTGGTGTCTTTCAAATTCAATGCACTTTCACCCTGCAACCTCAGTATTCTCTTCCCAGCCTCTTGTCTAGGAAAGAATCACACACATCCATTTCCAAAAGCACCCATATAGGGCTGTGCATTTTAATAGCACACCAACAAATAAAGAATAATGGTGAAAACCTTATCACCCAACCATCCAGGACATAAATAAACTATGAAACATCCCACTTGGTAAAAGACCATGTGGCATTTTAAAACTTTGGCAGAGAATCTGTAAGTTTCAGCATGGAAAGCTCACCAAGATGTCTCATAGACATCATAAAGCCAAATGAAGAGCCATATATACCATAAGGTATAGTATATGAAAAACTCTATATATTTCTTTCTTTTCTTTTTTTTTTTTTTTTTTTTTTTTGAGATAGGGTTTCGCTCTTGTAACCCAGGCTGGAGTGCAATGGCGCGATCTCGGCTCACTGCAACCTCCGTCTCCTGGATTCAGGCAATTCTCCTGCCTCAGCCTCCTGAGTAACTGGGATTACAGGCACGCACCACCATGCCCAGCTGATCTTTTGTATTTTTAGTAGAGACGGGGTTTCACCATGTTGACCAGGATGGTCTCGATCTCTTGACCTCATGATCCACCCGCCTCGGCCTCCCAAAGTGCTGGGATTACAGGCGTGAGCCACCATGCCCGGCCCAAGTCTATATATTTCTATAAAAACAGTATAAATATGGACATTCGTTTACGAAAGTCTGCAAAGGAAACACGCCAAATCCATTATGGTGGTTACATCTTTGAAGGGATCAGGACGAGGAGGTGTCAAGAGACTTGGCTTTATCTGTAGTGTTTATAGTTTTGCTTTGAGGATATATTTACATATTCCTTGTGCAATTAAATATGTACTATTTTTATTTAAAAAGGGGTATGGGAGGCTGAGTGCAGTGACTCACACTTGTAATCCCAGCACTTTGGGAGGCCGAGACCAGAGGATCACTTGAGGTTGGGAGTTCGAGACCAGCCTGACTAACACGGTGAAACCTCATCTCTACTAAGTACACAAAAATTGGCCAGGCGTTTTGGTACACACCTGTAATCCCAGCTACTTGGGAGGCTGAGACAGGAGAATCACTTGAATCCAGGAGGCGGAAGTTGCAGTGAGCCAAGATCTTGACACTTCACTTCAGCCTGTGCAACAAGAGCGAGACTCCATCTCAAAAAAAAAAAAAAAAAAAAAAAAAAAAAGGTGGAGGGTATGGGAGTTTAGGCTGCAGTGAGTTATGATCGCACTCCAGCCTGGACAACAGAGTGAGACCCTGTCTCTAACATAAAAAAAAGTGGAGGGGGCTTCACTCTACAGAACAGAAGCACATGAGCTTTGGTCCCAAAACCAGCAAAGCCCCCCAAGCTCGTTTCACATCTCTTCCTTCCCTTTATCTCTCCAAGACCTTGGCACTCCAAACTCTTACCTTCCCCCAGGTGAGGGCTTGCAGAGCTGGGACAGGATGTCTCTAGCCAGGGCTTTGCCCCTCTGCCCTCTGGGGAGGAAGTGGGGACCACCTCACATTGCCCATTGGAGATGGAAGGGGCATCTGGCTGTCCCCTTTGCTGTGTAGATCCTCCCTCCTGCCTAAAGCCCACTCCACGACTCTCCTCCCACTGCCTAAGGTCGATGACTAGAATTGAACTCCGTAGCCTGGATTCCTCTCTTCCTGTAGGATTAAAGGGCAACTGGGTCCTCCCTCTCCCCCACTGCAACCAACCACTGGACCAACAGCTTGCTCCTTCCTTTCCCGCTGTATCATTCAGCAGGCATCCACCCACACCTGCTGTGGTTCTACGCAGGGGTCCACCAGGGTCCTGGGTCAGCTGAGGCCCTCTCTCTCTCCAGCAGCCCCTGGGCTCAATGAAACACACCTGTTTAATTTGAGTTCTCCCCACAGTGATTAATTTGGCACTGGCAGTTGGTAAGTCCTGAGTTTTCCTAAAGCAGCCCCCAAACTCAATTCTGAGGTAACCCAACATAGACTTCAACCCACCACTGACCTTCTTCCAGTGGCAAATGCCCACCACGTGTTCCAGTGAATTCAATCCACAGTGTTGATTTGCCGGACTTGGGTTGGGGGAGCTAATCTGGGTGGTCCCGCACCCTCACCCCACTCACCCGTAGCCAACTCTCCCTCCCTCCCTCCCTCGACTCTCCAGTCAGTGGCCGGCTTAAGGAGGGGACAAAAAGGGGACCGCGCACACAGTGGGAACGACCAACATTGCAGGGCCAAGGGAGATCCCACCTGGCCAGCCGGCCCACCACCCCCAAGGCCTCACCTGATCCGCCCAGGACCCCGACAGGCCTGCAAGTAGGCGGACAAAGAGCGCCTCATGCCTATGGCACGTACTGGATGAATGAATCAGTCCCAGCAATGGGGGGTGGGGGGGTGCAAGTCTCCATGTGCTGATGTTATCATGGGCTAGGCAGGCTGAGGGTTTCTGCAGGGTCCCCATGTGCTGATGTTATCATGCACTGGGCAGGCCGCGGGTTTCTACAGGACACTTTTATATTCAGTCATGCAGTTGTGTCACAAAATGTTACTCCCATTTTACAGATGAAAATAATGAAACATAGGAGAGTTAAGAGCTTGGGCCAAACAGGAGTGGCTGGAGAGAACCTGTGACTCCAGACTCCCCAGACTGATGCTCTTTCCAGCAAACTGTTAATGAAAGCTCCACAGAGACCCCATGGAGATCTGAGTTCCAATCCCAGCTCTGCCAGTCCCCAGCCAGGTAAACAGCTTCTCTGTGGGTAAATGGGAGGTCTATGCCCTTTTCATGGGTCCAAAGAGCGGCAGGTATAAGGAGAATCAGCATGCAGGGGCTGCTGCAGCCAAGCACACCTGGGCTCCCCTCCTAGCCTGGCCATTTTCTGAGATGTCAGACAAGTTCCCCAATTTTTTTTTTTTTTTGAGACAGAGTTTTGCTCTTGTTGCCCAGGCTGGAGTGCAACGGCACCATCTCAGCTCACTGCAACCTCCACCTCCCGAGTTCAAGTAATTCTCCTGCCTCAGCCTCCTGTGTAGCTGGGATTACAGGCATGTACCACTACACCTGGCTAATTTCGTATTTTTCGTAGAGATGGGGTTTCTCCATGTTGGTCAGGCTGGTCTCGAACTCCCAACCTCAGTTGATCCACCTGCCTTGACCTCCCAAAGTGCTGGGATTACAGGTGTGAGCCACCACGCCTGGCGTTCCCCAATTTTTCTATGTATAAAATGGAGGGATATGCAAGACTGAGTGAAATAGCACACGTAAAGTGCTGCAGGCCTTGTGGTTCGGCACAGGGTGCTGTGAACTGCAAGCTTGCAGTACTGTGATGCCATTGTATGTACTTGCCATCAACTGCAAATGCCTTGTGGGCAGTGACACTGTCGTGTTGAGCCTCCAGCACCAACACCATCTGGCACCCATCAGATACGTGGTACACATCTAATACCAATGAGCTAAGCTTCCACCAAAGAGGTTTGTGTCCATGCCCAAGACACAAGATCAGCAGCTGAGACCCAGTGTGCGTGGGCTGCACCCCCGGAACCCTCACCTCTGGCCACCCAGCCCAGCCTCACCTGAGCAGCTTTGCTTTGCTCTGAAGTGAGTCAAGAACCTCAATTTTCTTGTTCATGGCAGCAATTTCCTGCTCCAGGTTCTCCCGGGTGACGTCAACTTGCTGACACAGATGAGCAAAAGTCCCAGACAGTTCCCTGGGGAGGAGAGAGAAGGGATCAATTGGGGTGTGTGGAGCAAGATGCCACTGGTAGCTTAACGAACCCAGAGTGAGGAGTAGCTGGGCTCATCTATATCCCTGACAGCAGCTCTGCTCTGAGCCAGCCCTGGTTTGGTAGAATCTCCTACCCTCTGCTGAGACTGTGAATAATCATAGCAATCAAACACATTCAACATCACCATGGCCTGAGAATCAACAGCACAGAGCAGTGCACCATGGTTTGGGCACAAGAGATCCTGACTCTGCTGCTTATCAGCCAAGTGGCATGGGACATGTGACTATTTTTCAAATCTCAGTTTCCTCATTTTGAAAAAAGAGATGCCTGTAAGACAACATCTATCTCAAAGAGTCAGAGAAATGGGTAAATTAGGTGCAAAATGTCTAGAGCAAAGGGTCCGCCACTCACAATAAAAAAATGAAGTGAGCATATTCGTGATATACACTGAGTAATACTAGCATGACAGATGCCAGTCACCCCAGATTGAGCAATAGATTCCCACCTGACCCAAGATGTGCATGAAAATCAATCTGGGTTTGAAAACTTCAAAGTTGGCTGGGCACGGTGGCTCCTGCCTGTAATCCAAGCACTTTGGAGGCCAAGGCGGGCGGATCACCTGAGGTTGGGAGATCAAGACCAGCCTGACCAAAATGGTGAAACCCTGTCTTTAAAAAGAAAAAGAAAAGAAAACTTCAAAGCTACTTCCACAGCCCAAGCTCTTCAGAGCAACCTCTGAAACTTATGTTTTATAAATATCTCTTGCCTTCCCATTTCTTCCTCCTCAAGGAGCCCAGAGGCCTACCTAGTCCCGGCCCAAGAAACAAGGTGTCCCTGGGAGACCCTTCTCCCCATCACTGGCCTCAAAGCTGGCCCTGCACCCCTGAAGGCCCAGGGTCTACAATGCTCAGGACCCAGTGGCTTCCAGGTCAGTTTGAAGAGAGATGGGGGAAGGGGGATGGGGCTGACCCTGCCTAAAGGAAGTCCCCTGCTGGGGTCCGAGGGTGCCACTCGCTGCTGGACTTGGTGGCTTACAGTTGGAGCCAGTGTAGCTGATGACCAGCTGCAGCTTCTCACTGGCATGCTCCACAAACTGGTGCTTGAAAGCCCTCTCTTTGGCCTTGGTGGTCCAGGTCAGATGCTCATAGACACAGAGGAGGCCATAGAGCCCCAAAGAGAGGGCGATGAGCCGCCAGCCCAGCGCCTTCTACACCTGCAGAACACACGGTCACCCTGGAGTGCAGCCTCTCTGTGACCCACCCTCCTTTGGGGCCCATCACTACCAGTGCCATCTAAAGGGCTCCAGCCAAGGAGTCTTCATGTTTCTACTCTGAGTTCCTCTCTCAGTGTCTCCTTTGATCCCACTGAGGCCGGAAAGGCTGGGACCATCTCCAGAGGGAAGTGAGGGAAACAGTGAGGGAGTAAGCGCTCCCTATGAGATCACAGTGAAAAGTCACTGAAAGAGAAAGTATGTATCGGACTGTGGTGTGTGTGGCCAACTCAGGGGTCATCACCGGAACTAGCCCTCAGGCCCTGCCCACCTGCCCTCCTCCCCACCTTCCCAAGCAGAACTGCTCACTGACCACTCCTCCAACAATGAGAATGCCCATGGAGGTCCTGGATGTCAGGGAGGCAAGGCTGGTAACCATGGAAACCATGAGCTCCTCTTGGGTGAGTGAGCCCTGTGGCAGTGGGGGCATGCTGGGGTTGGCTGGCGTCAGAGGGATGGGACGCTGAACCTGAGGAGAGAAAGACGAGAGGCGTGAGGGGGATGTGGTGAGTCCCTCATTCACACATTCTGTGTGTCCCTGTTCCCCAGACTAGGGCATCACTGAGAATGCCCTAGTCTGGGGAACAGGGACATACAGAGCAGCTCTTCAATTTCTAAAAGGCAAGAAGGGTAAAAGTAGCGTCACATGTAGCAAAGGTGTGGAGCTTCCCAGTGGACCTGCCAACCCTCAGGTGACACCACAGGACGTGCACAGTGTGAGCAGAAGCCATCCTGGCCCACCTGGCAGCTTCCCTGAGCATGGGTTGTGTACAGAGGGCAGTACGTGTGACAACTCAAGTGGTTTAGAGATGAATGTTTTTAAAATTGGAATTTTAAAATAGTTATATGTAGGTGGTTATTTTTTAAGTCATCTATTTTTAATAGCTACATACTTTAATGTGTATTAGAAAAAAATACTAGCAGCTGTCACTTCACAAATATTACTGCTTAGAACAAATCCAGTTCAATCAGTAGCAAACATTCTGACTGTGGTGTACTATTGGGGGGGGCACTCCACACAGCCGCTGACCTTAGGGAACCCCCGTTTTAGAATGGCTCCTGTGTCTGGAGGCGGGGTACACACTGACCTCCCACAATGTCCCTGAGGTGAGGAACTTTGCTTGCCTGGTCATTGTAGCCCATCAAGGCCCGACGGCTGTTCTTGGGGCCCAGGAACCTATTCACCAGCATGGTCCATTCGAGAGAGAAATGGAACTCAATGTCTTCCTGAAAGTCAGCACACAGCTTGTCACAGTTCAGGTCGTAGTTGAGGGAGAAGCACTGGTGCGGAACTAGCATGTCTATCTGACTCCGCACAGACGTGGGAAGGAGGGGTTTCAAGCCATCTGTCAGGTAGAGAAATGGGGGAAAAGCTTATCAGCTCAGCCCTGCACCACAGCAGCGCCAAGCCTTGGGGCCAGGACTCCACTAGCTACTGCCAGGGATGCCGAACAGCTTTGCCTGGGAACCACACCCCAGGCAAGTCGTCCTGTGAGACTGAGCATGCCTCACTTGAGGCCAGCTCTCCCTAGCTCAAGTGTGGACTCAAGATGCCATACCTGCTAATGCTTATGCCTCACATGAACTTAAAGGAGCAGGCCCAATTCCCAGCCTAGGATAGACCCATGTGGTAGCACAAGATGGGCTCCCCAACCCTGTATACAGAATGAGTTCACAAGGCCAGGCTCGGTGGCTCATGCCTGTAATCCCAGCACTCTGGGAGGCTGAGGCAGGTGGATCACTTGAAGTCAGGAGTTCGAGACCAGCCTGGCCAACAAGGTGAAACCCCATCTCTACTAAAAATACAAAAAAATTAGCCAGGTGTAGTGGTGCACGCCTGTAGTCCCAGCTACTTGGGAGGCTGAGGTGGAAGAATCGCTTGAACCTAGGTGGCAGAGGTCCCAGTGAGCCAAGATCACGCCACCGCACTCCAGCCTGGGTTACAGAGTGAGACTGTGTCTCAAAAAACAAACAAGAATGAGTTGACAACATGTACTCAGAACCTGAAGGTATTGAGTTGAATCATCATGATAGGTGACAGATAAGGAAAGTCCTGATTTCTTTAGATTGGCCTCCAAATCCGATCTCTGGGCAGCCCAGGGCCACAAGTCCCAAGTTCCCCTAGACACTAACCTATCATGTCTTGCTGCATGGCCTGCAGGGAGCTGGTGATGGCCGTGGAGCAGCGGTCAGACATGTTTCGGCCCAGTCCTTCCTCTATGTGGCAGTGCAGTTCCTGCCACCAGAAGAGGGAGGTTAAGAGAAGCACCCCATCAAAATTCCCTTCAGGCCACATGCACCTGCAGGGGCTGAATCACTTTTGGGGCCCCTGCCAAGAGGACCTGCTGCTCCATGATTCACATTCTTATAAACTTTGAGGACTACTGGAGAAGGGTGGAAATCCATCTGGTAATCATCCACCAACGCAGAGAGGCGCCTGATCTCCTCGGCCATTGCCATCGACACCTACAGCAAAAGGAAGCACACTGTTAAGTATCAAGGAAGACCAAGGTTCAGTCTTGCAGCACCAGGAGATCCTTACCAGAGGGCACATCCTTCCTCACACCAGCAGCCTCTTCCGCTCCTCTATGGAATTAAAGCCTGATCAAACGCCCACATGATCCGTGGAGGTCCAGAGGAGGGGGAACATGCCCAGCATCCCACAACCCCACAGTGGAACCCAAAAAGCAGCTCTATTCTTGAAGCAGGGCCATAACTTCCTTTTGGAAGGCTGAGAAGCTCCTAAGAGGAGGATGTCTGTTTTCTTCTGGACTCTACTCAGAGTCCAAATCCCCCTAGAATGCTTCCTCCTTATTGCTCACCTGTCTCTCCACCTCCTCTGTAATCTGCTTAATTCGTAGTTTATAGTCTTGAGCCAAGAGCTCCAGCTGTTTGTCGATAAATTTCAGCTGGTCTTGCCGCTCTTCACGCATTTCCTCACAGTAAACCCCGAAAGCAGAGTACTGGTGAAAAATCCATGTTCCTGCCTGACCAGGCAGAGGAGCAAGAGGGGATGTCAGAAAGCCCGCACCGCCCCAGCCGCTATGTTGCCTGGCAGGGCTGCACACATGCACCCAGGGCATGGCCTTCCCCTCCCCAGGTAGGAAGGGGACCCTGCAGCCAACTGCGCACTCTTCAGTCTTCCATGTGGAAGAGGCAGTGGTGACAGAGCAGGGAGGGCGCTTTAAGGGGGTTTAAACAAATTCTGCCAATTAATATAGGGAAAAAGCTCAACCTGACTAGTAATCACAGAAATGAAATTTTTAAGGGCACTGTTTTCCACCAAGTCCTGGGAAAAATGGCCAGGCCTGACATTCTGGTGAGAGCTGAGGAAATGGAAAGCCTGTGGACAGTATTGGTCATGCAATGAACAGGTACAGCTGTTGTGGAGAGCAATCAAGTAAAACTGACTAAAACTTGAAACGCATGTACCCTAAGACAGAATCACTATGCCACTAGGACTTCACCACAGGAAGACTCCTACAAAGCTGCACAAGAGGACACATGAACAGGTGTCCACTGCAGTAGGGTTTACGATAGCAAAAAAAAAAAAAAAATCTAAAATTCCATCCATAGGAAAATGAGGCATATTCACAATGGAATACACTATAGCAGTTACTACTCGGAAACTCAAATTACACTTACTAACAAGGATAAACGGAAAAGCAATGTTGAGTGGAAAGACAAGTCAGGCACAGTGACAGACCGTGCGATGCCACATCTGTACATCTGAAGCATGTAAAAACCTTACATATTCTTCGGCATTTATGTAAAAAGTACTGTTTGAATGGGTGACAGGACTATGTAAATTCATGATTATGGTGCCTTGGGGCAGAGTGACACTGGGACAAGTGTAAAAGAATCAAAAGGGCGCTGAACTTTTTAAAAATTTCATATAAACAATTGAGAAAGTCAATTCTGTGTGACAGAAGCAAGATGTTTTTGTATTACTCTTTAGTGACAGGGTCTCACTCTGTTGCCGAGGCTGGAGTGCAGTGGTATGATCACAGCTCATTAGAACCTTGAACTCCTGGGCTCAAGCAATCCTCCTGACTCAGCCTCCCAAGTAGCTGGAACTATAGGTGTGTACCACCACGCCCAGCTGATTTGTAAAATTTTTGTAGAGATGTGGTCTCACCATGTTATCTGGGCTGGACTCAAACTCCTGGCCTCAAGCAGTCCTCCTGCCTCAGTCGCCCAAAGTGTTGAGATCACAGGCATGAGCTACTGCTCTTGGCTGGAATGCTGTTTTTAATAATGTGTTCAGGCTCTGAGAATGGCTGCAGAGCTCAGCAGGGCATGGGCCAAGGCCTCCAACACAGGGGATCATGCGGCACAGACCAGGTGGGGTGATCAAGCACCCAGCCGCCCTCCTCACCAGGCTCGTCTATGTGGCTTTAACATGGTCTGGTGGCCAGGGAAAGGGTCCTGGATGGGAGCCCAGAGATTCAGCTCTGCCTAACTGCCCAGAGCAGGGGTGGAGCACCCTCATCTCAGCAGGTACAGTTATTCAATGTCTGACACATTCTCTTAACCGGTCAACAAAATTTGTATCACCACATTATCAGCCACATGAAAGACTGTGAAATTGATGGGATTTTGACATTGATGATTCCCCATCCCATACATGTCTTGGCTCCAGGTATAAGTGTCACCATTGGCCAGCCACAGTGGCCTGCACTTGTAATTCCAGCACTTTGGGAGGCCCAGGTGGGTGAGTCACATGAGGTCAGGAGTTCAGGACCAGCCTGGCCAACATTGCAAAACCCCATCTCTATTTAAATAAATAAATAAATAAGCCAAGTGTGCTGTCCTGTGCCTGTAATACCATCTACTCAGTAGGCTGAGGGCTGAAAATCGCTTGAACCCTCAGAGGTGGAGGTTGCATTGACCCGAGATCATGCCACTGTGCTCCAGTCTGGGCAACAAAGTGAGACCCTGTCTCAAAATAATAACAACAATAATAAATTCATCATTGTGCCTGTGAATTGGTTCCAGGTCCCATGGCATGATACCAACTCTGGGCAGAGAGACAGCAAAAAAGGCACATCAACTGTGTGCTGGTCCAGGGATATGTAATGACCCTGGGTTCAGAGAGCAGCCTATGGGCCCACAGGCAGGCCTATCCTTGAGATCATTGGGGTCATGACTCTTGTTATCAAAATCTTTCCTGTAGGCAGAGTTTAGGTAAGAGAGGACACTCAATTCACCTAGAAGTTTAGCCTAAATATATGTCACAGTGACCTTCTCACTGGCCAAGGCAGGAGAGTGACATCACCTTGGTTCCTGGCTCAGTGATAGATCACAATCACTTCAGTGGGCAGAGACCAGGTGAGAGAGCAGAATCACATCACCTATGTGTTGTGCTAAGTGATATGTTACAATGCTTCCAGTAGAAAGAACCCAGGCAGGAGTGTCCCATTACCTGGGTTTAGTACCTAACTATATGTCACAATGCACTCTAAGTGCAGGGCCAAGGCAGTAGAAGGAAGTCACATCACCTTTGTAATGGACCCAGAGATAAGTCACAATGCCCAATGTAGGAAGGTTCCAGGCAGGGGAGTCACATAACCTGGGTCAGGGCCAGGGAAAATTTAACATTACTTAGATGATGGATTCATGTATGTTACAACATTATCTATGGACTTGGTCTCAGAAAGAAAGTCAAACCTGAGTTTTGGGAAAAGGCATATGTTTGAATCACACTTAGGAATGTACACAAATGAGTTTCACAATCCCACAGAAGTCCCAGCTTCAGGTAAGAGAGGCAACCTCGCCTGTGAGTTGGGTTCAAGTAAAGGAGTCACAATCTCAACAATGGACAAGAACTGTGCATAGGAGCCCCAATCCCACCTGCAGATTGTGTTCCACTGGGGGAGCCACAGCCTTACAGGTCTGCTGAGTCATGGTTCAGGAGTCACCAAGCCACCTGTAGACCAGATCCACATATAGGAGTAAAACTTCCAACTTGCAACTTTTTGTGTTTGAGATTAAGTGCCTCATCACTAGGCTCTATTAGTGTGTGAGTATTATGATTATGTCAGCTGGGTCTACTTATGAAAGTCACAATCTTACCTGTTAGCTGAGCCCAGTTATAAAATTCTCTGTATCAGTCTTGCGCTTTATACAATAGGCCTGAGTTTTGTAATTCTCTATGAACTTTATACAAGTAGGAGACGCATGACTTTGCCTTTGGCCCTAAGCCTGGCTGTGAGAGTCAAAATATCTCCTACTGGCTGTGTCCAGGTATAAGAGTCATCATTGTGCCTGTGATCTGGGCCAAGGTGTATGTCCTAATTTCACCTGTGGGCAGGGACAAGACAGGAGAGTCACATCACCTTGGTGCTAGGCCCAGTGATATGTCACAATGCCCACTGTAGGCAGGGTACAGGCAGGAGAGTCATATCACACAGCTGATTAGCACAGAGATTTGTCACAGTCTTCACTGACAACAGGGCATAGGAAGAAAAGGAGGGTCACACTGACTAGATGATAGGCCCAGCTGTATCTCACAATCTCTCTTGTAATAAGAACCCAGACAGGTTAGAAGAGTTACATGAGTAACCTATGGTATGGACCCGGTGTTATGTCAAAATTCCTACTGGAACCAGGGCCTGGAAAAACAGAAAAGTCACAGCACCTCTGTGATGTTCTTAGAAATACATCACAGTGACCCCTTTGGGCTGGCCCAGGCAAGACATGAGAGTCACATCACCTAGGTAATAGACCCAGAGTCATGTCACAATTTTTTCCTGAAGGCAGGGCCAAGGCAGGAGAGTCCCATCACTGAGGTTCTTGGCCTAGAAATATGTCACAATCCCTTCTAAATGCAGGTACAAGCAGCAAAGAAGAGTCACATAACTTAGGTACTGGGCCCAGCAATATGTCACAATTCTCAATGGAGGCCAGGACTAGGCAGGAAAGTAGAGTCACATCATTTAGGTGATAAGCCCAAAGATATTTCAAATGCATTCTGTGGGGAAGGTCCAGGCTGGAGAGTTACATCACATAGGTATTTGATCGAGGTATGTCATATTTGATCGCGGTATACCTGGAAGGCAGCTGCCCCCTCCTCCCCAAATTTAGAACCTCACCAGTGGGATCTGTCCATGCGTGAGGGTGACAATTCTGTCAGCTGGTTGTGCATATGCAAATAACAACCTCAGTTTCTTATGAAATTGGGCTGTGTCATGACACTCCCTGTTCCCCCCTAGGGCATTATATAGTATGCATAAGTGTTGCAGTTTTCTGTGGCCTCTGTGCAAGTGGAAAACCCAGAACCACACCTATTGCCCTAAGCCTAACGGTGAGAGCCAACATCTTTTCTATTAGCTGGATTCAGGTATAAGAGATAACACTGAGCTTGTGAGTTGAGTCAAAACCTGACTTACTATTCAACCAGTGGCCAAACCCACATCTGACAGTCACAGTTCCAACCGTGGTGTGCATTCACACATGAGATGTATAACCTCATCTGTGGGCTGTGTCTATGTTTGAAGGTAAAGGTGACAATCCCACCTGTTGGCTGGATTTACCTGTGAGAGTCACATTGCCCACTGTAGGCAGGGCCCAGGCAGGAGAGTCACATTATTTGGGTCCAGGGTCCAGCGATATATCATACTTCCTACTGGAAACAATGCTCAGGCAGAAGGGAAGAGTCACATAATCTAGGTCAGGCATCCCCAAACTTTTTACACAGGGGGCCAGTTCACTGTCCCTCAGACCATTGGAGGGCCACCATATACTGTGCTCCTCTCACTGACCACCAATGAAAGAGGTGCCCCTTCCTGAAGTGCAGCGGGGGGTGGGGGGGTGGATAAATGGCCTCAGGGGGCCGCATGCGGCCGGCGGGCCGTAGTTTGGGGACGCCTGATCTAGGTGATGGGCTTAAAGATATATCACAATTTTTTCTGTGGGCAGGGCCCAGGTAGAAAAAGATGGTAATGTCACCCAAGCGATAGGCCCAGAGATACGTCAAAATTTTCTCTAAGAACAGGATCAAGATAGAAGAGTCACATTGCCAACTTATATGGACCAAATGTAAGTTACTAACCCATTTTGAGCTTTAGAAAAAATAGTCAAATAT
Source organism: Saimiri boliviensis (assembly GCF_048565385.1). Lineage (NCBI taxonomy): Eukaryota > Metazoa > Chordata > Mammalia > Primates > Cebidae > Saimiri > Saimiri boliviensis. Next base: position 52,894,853 of record NC_133470.1, read on the forward strand.
CAGGAGCCGGGAAAAGGTCTGTCACAATCACACCTGCAGGAATGTCCAGAGATTAGATTTACAATCCCACACTGGTCCCAACACCAGATAAGAGAGTGAACACCTGTGAGTTGAGTACAAGTATGCAAGTCAGAATCTTAATGGTGAATTGGACTCTTGCTTGAGAGCCCCAAGACCACCTGCAGACTCTATCTTGGTAGGAGAGTAACAGCCTCACATGTGTGCTGAATATTTGTCTGATACCATCTTTTTTTGTTGAACAGATTCACATATAAGAGTCACAGTTCCAACTTTTGACTGCCTCTGAGTGTGAGATTCAGAACCTCAACAGTGAGTGGGCTGTGTCCACGTGGGAAAGTGACAATTCTTATCATTAGCTGTGTATGCCTATGAAAGTCACAATCCCACCTGTGTGCTGGGCCCTGTTATAACACTCTCTGTGCCACTCAGAAACTTTATAAAATATGCATGAGTGTTGTAATCTGTGATCTTTCTACAAGCAAAAGACCTAGTAAATTGCCCATTTCCTTAAGCCTAGCTAGAATAGCCCAAATGTTTTCTATTACCTTGGTCCGTATATGAGTTGGGCCTTGGTATATGTCACAGTCTCACATATGGACAGAGGCCATGCAGAAGTTTACATCACCTGAATGTGAGGAAACAAGCTGTTAAATTTTCATTGTGAGCAGGGCTTGAGGGAGAGTTACATCGCCTGGATGCTTGACCCAGTGGTATGTTACAATGCCTTCTGTAGGCAGGGCTCAGGCAGAAAAGAGGGGTCATATCACCTAGATGCTGGGCACAGCAAAATGTCACAATGCCCCCTTTAATTACAGCATAACCCAGAGAGAAGAGTCATATCATTTAGTTCACAGGTTCAGTAATATATCACAATCCTCAATGGGGCAAAGCCCAGCCAAGAGTGTAAAGTCACATATCCGAGATGATGGGTCCAGAGATATGTCACAATGCTTTCTGTAAGCGAGGCCATCCCAACTGTAGTCTTGGCCCAGGCAGGAAGGTAAACTCTATCAGGTGCTAGGCAAAGGTATATATCAAAATTGGACTGCAGGAAAATCCAGGAATAAAATTTCTAATCCTGCACGTGTCCCAGCTACAGGGATGAGAGTCGATTTCTCCTGTGAGTTATGTCTATGCATGCAATTTACAATTTCAACAGCAGAAAGGATCTGCACATGAGAGCCTCAACTCCACTTGCACACAGTGTCTTAGTAGAACAGACACAGCCTAACAGGAGTGCTGAAGTTTTGTCCAAGAGTTATTATTTTACTGGTCAACCAAACTCACATATTAGAGTCACAGTTTCAACTTTTGTCTGCCACCAGGTGTGAGATTCAGAACCTCAGAAGTGGACTGTGTCCATGTTTGAGAGTGACAATCCTAGTTGGCCTGTTACAACATCTCTACATCATTCAAGGGCTTTATAGGATATGTGTGAATTTCCAAATTTTCTGTGACCTCTCTACCAGTAAGATACCCAAGAGCATACCTATTGTTATCAGCCTAACTAAGAGGGTAAAACCCTCTCTTATTGGCTGGGTTTACATATGAGAGTCATCATCACACCTGTGAGCTAGGGCTAGGTATGTATGTCACAATCTCATCAGTGAGCAGAAACCAGAAGGGTGAGTCACATTACTTTGGTTCTGGGCCAGGGATATGTCACAATGCCCACTGTAGGCAGAACCCAGGCAGGTGAGAAACATTATGTAGGTGACTGGCCCAGTGATATGTCTCAATCTTTTCTGTAGGCAAGGCCTGGTCAGAAAGAGAGAGTCACATTACCTCGGTGCTGGGCCCAGTGATTTGTCACAATCTCCTTGGTAAGCAAGGCCCACACAGGTGAGAAGAGTCATATCGCCTAGATAACGGGCCAAGAAATATGACAAAGTTTACATTTAAGGCAGGACAAAAGTGGAAGACGAGAGTCACATTATCCACATTAGAGGCCCAAAAATATGTTACAATGCTGCCTGTGGACAGGTCTCAGACAGAAGAAGTAAGTCACATTTCTAAGTGATTAGCTCAGAGACATGTCACAATCTCTTTTAAAGACAGGTCCCAAGAAAGAGAGTTTCGTCACCTTGGTGCTTGACCCAGGTATACATCACAATTCCAACTCTAGGTTGAGCTCAGACAAAAGAGTCATTTCCCAGGTATTAAAACTTTTATATGTTACAAACATCTTGGAGGAGGTCCAGGGATGATAATCACAATGTCATATGCATTCCAGCTCCACTGTTTCTGTGAGTTGGGTCCAAGCATGTGATTCACATTTTAAATGCTGGACTGTATTTGTGTATAAGAACTTCACCTCCACCTGTGAGCAGTGTCTGGTAGGGGAGGCACAGCCTCATAACTGTGCTGAATCTTGGGCAGAGAGTCACCATTCTGCCTGTAGACAGAATCCACAAGCCACAATTCTATCATTGGACAATTTCCAAATTTGAGATTCTGAACTTCAAAAATGGGTATCGATTTGAGTGGGAAACTATTCTTACAGTTGGCTGTATTTGCCTTAAAAATTCACAATCTCACCTGTGTTTTGTGCCCTATTATGACACTCTGTACCACACAAGAACTTTATAAGATATGCATGAGTGTCATAATTCTCCATGACCTTTCTACAAGTAGGAGACCTGAGACCGTATGTGTTGCTCTAAGTCTAGCTACAAGCATTAAAATCTCTCTTATTGGCTAGATCCATGTATAAGAATTATTACCATGCTTATCAGCTGAACGAAAGCATATTTCAGAATTTAACCTGTGGGCATGAACTAGGCAGGAGAGTCACATAACTAAATGCTGGACCAGGAATATGTCAATATGCCTCCTGTGTGCAGAGCCTGGAAGGTTTGTCACATCAGCTGGGTGCCGGCTCAGCAATACGTCACAATGCCTGCTTTGAGCAGGGCCCTGGCAGAGTCACTGACTGTGACTCATCTGAGTGTTACTGTTGGCTGACTGTGCATATGAGTGTGAGTTGGACCCAAGTACACCAGTAACAATCTCAACAGTAATCTTACTCCATGTATAAGAGCCACATTTCTACCTGTGACTGTGTTCTGGTACAGGAGTCACATCCTACAGGTGTGCTGAAACCTGGTCTTAGACATCACCTGGGTACTGGACCAAGCAATATGCCCCAATCCACATTTTGTACAGGATCTGGGCAGGAGAGGGAGTCACATCACCTAGGTGATGGACCACAGATATGTCACAATGCCTCTTCTTGGCATTGCTCAGGCTGAAGAGTTGTGTCATTTGGGTGCAGGCCCCAGCAATATGCCACAATCCTCACTTGGTTCAGGGCCCAGGAAAAAGAGGAGAGTCTCTTCACCTAGGTGATGGGCCCTGTGATATGTGACAACTCCCCTGTGGGCAGAAGATAGTCACATCACCAAGGTGATGGGCCCAGAGATATGTCAAAATCCTCCATGAGGACAAGGCCTAGGCAAGAGAATCACATTACCCAGGTCCTTGGCTCGGTTACATTTTACTCTCCAATGTGTGAGCTGTACCCAGGCAGGATAGTCAAATCAGCTAGGTGCTAGACAAAGGTATATGTAACAAGCACACCTGCGGGAAGTCCAAGGATGAGATTCATAATCCCACACATGTTCCTGCTCAAAGTATGAGAGTCAACACCTCCCGTGAGTTGGGGCCAACTATGCCATTAACAGTCTCAACAGTGGTCTGAATCTGCACATGAGGGCCAAAATCTGTGACTGTGACTCTGTCCTGTGACTGTGTCCTGAAGTCATATCCTATAATTGTGCTGAAACCTGGTAGGCCGGGCGCGGTGGCTCAATCCTGTAATCCCAGCACTTTGGAAGGCTGAGGCAGGTGGATCACACAGTCAGGAGTTCAAGACCAGCCTAGCCAAGATGGTAAAACTCCATCTCTAGTAAAAATACAAAAATGAGCTGGGCATGGTGGTGCATGCCTGTAATCCCAACTACTCAGGATACAGAGGCAGGAGAATCACTTGAACCTGGGAGGCAGAGGTTGCCATGAACTGAAATCATGCCATTGCACTCTAGTCTGGGCAAGAAGAGCAAAACTCCATCTCAAAAAGAAAAAGAAAAAAAAAAGAGAGAGAAACATGTTCTGAGATTCACCAATGTACCTGCATACTGGATCCATGTATGAACATTACAATTCCAGTTTTCTAATGCCTTCTAGTGTGAGATTCAGAGCATCAATCTCTGTCCATGTTGGAAGGTAACAATTTTTAATGTCTGCTGAGTGTGTATACAAGAGACACAAATTTATCAATTCACCAGAGCAGGAGAGTCACGTCAGATGGGTACTAAACCCAGTGATACATCACAATGCCTACTATGGGCAGGGCACTTGTAGGACAGCCTGATCATCTAGAATCTTGGGCCCCATGATGACACTCTCTGTACCACCTGAAAGCTTTATACAGTATGTGTGAGAGTCACAATCTGTTCCAAGACTTTCATGCTGACATGGACCCAACATCTAATCAGTTATCAGTTGCCCTTAGCCTAGGTATGAGAGTCAATATATCTTCTATTGGCTAGGTACATGTATCAGAGTCATTAGGGTGCCTGTAAGTTAGGTCCTGAAATGAGTCAGTATCTCATCTGTGCCTGGATCCACATATGACAGTAACAGTTCCGCCCAGCAGTATATTACAAATCCTTCTGTAGACAGAAACCATGCAGGAAAAGGAGTCACATTTTCTAGGCCCTCAGCCCAGTGGTATGTCACAATCCTGGTGTAAGTAGGTCACAGGCAACAGAGGAAAGTCATATAACATAGGTATTGGTTTCAGTAATATGTCACAATACCAACTAAGGCCAGGGTCCAGGCAAGAGAGAAAAGTGACAGCACTTTGGTTACATTCTAGGTTGTGAAATATGCCACAATGCATTTTGTGTGCTTGGCTCAGGTGGGATAGAAGAATCACATTACCTAGGTGACTGTCTGATACATACATCAAAGTTCCCCCTGAGAGCAGGTCCCAGGCAGAAGAGTCATATCACATAAGTGTGTGATCCACATATATGTACACATTTCAGCTATGTGCTGGGCTTAGACAGAGCAAAATAAATCAGGTGCTAGGCAAAAGTATAAATCACAATTACCCCTGAGAGAAGGTCCAGAGATGAGACTTACAATCTTGCAAATGTCCAAAATCCAGATATGAGAGTCAATGCTTGCTGTGAGTGCCCCAACATCATCTGCAAATATTGGCCTGGTAAGGTAGTCATAGCACCACTGGGGTGCTGAATCTTGGTCTAAGAGTCACTATATTACCTGTGGATTATATGTACGTATGAGTCAAAATTTTCACTTTCAACTACCTTTGGGTGTGAGATTCAGAACCTCAACAGTAAGCTGTGTACATTTGGGGGGTGGGATGACACTCCTTACCATTTATTTGCTGAGTCTACATATGAGGGTGACAATCTCACCTTTGTGCTGGGCTTTGTTATGACACCTTCTGTTTTACCTGAGGGATTCACATGTTATGCTTGAGCATGTAAATCTTCTCTGAGACCTTGAGGCTATTATGGACCCACGATCTGACCCACTGCCCTAAGCCCAGGCATGAGCATCAACATTTTTTTATTGGCTGGGTTTAGGAATGACAGTCATCACTATGCCTGTGAACTAAGTCCAGAAATAAATTACTGTCCCATCTGTGACTGGATCTACATATGATGGTCTCAATTTCAACTGTGGACCTCATCTGGGAGTCAGATTTAGAATCTCACCAGTGGGATATGTCCATGTGTTAGAGTAAATGCTCTAACTCTTGGCTGGATGTACACATAAGAGACATAATCTAAACTTTGTGTTGGGTCCTGTTATGACATTCTCTTTACCACCCATGGACATTATATAATATGTGTGAGTGCTGTAATCCTCTGTGACTTTAGTACCAGTAAGACTCACAGCCTTACTTGTTCTTATCATAGCTGCAAGAGACAACATGTCTCCCGTTGTCTGAGACCAGGTATAAGAGTAAACACCATGCCTGTAAGCTGGATCCAACCTGTGGCCAGATCTACATATGACAGACAACTTAAACTGGATTGTGTCTTCATGTGAGATTCAGAACCCCATTAGTGGGCTTTTTCCATGTGTGATGGTGACAATCTGTTTTTGTTTTTGAGATGGAGACTCGCTCTGTCACCCAGGCAGGAGTGCAGTGGCACAATCTCGGCTCACTGCAACCTCTGCTTCCCAGGTTTAAACAATTCTCCTGCCTCAGCTTCCTGAGTAGCTAGGATTATAGGAGCCCACCACTGCTCCCAACTCAGTTTCGTATTTTTAGTGAGGCAGGGTTTCACCATGTTGTTCAGGTTGGTCTTGAACTCCTGACCTCAAGCGATCCACTCTCCTTGGCCTCCCAAAGTGCTGGGATTTCAGGCTTGAGCCACCATGCCCAGCTGAGGGTGACAATGTTAACTGTCAGCACAGTGTTCCTATAAGAGGCACAATCTCACCTGTGCTGTGGACCCTGTTATGACAGTCACTGTACTACCCAAGGGCTCTATACGATATGCATAAATGTAACAATCCTCTGTTACCATTGTACAAATTGGATTCCCCAAACCTTACCCACGCCCATAAGGCTATCTATAATAATAAAAATCTCTCTTATTGACTGGGCTTATATATAAAATTCATCATCATACCTGTGAGCTGGGCAAGGTATATATAACAATCCACCCCGTGGAAAGGCCCCATGAAGAAGAGTCACATTACCTTGATGCTGGACCCAGTGATATGTGACAATCCACCTTGTGGACAGAAACAAAGCATCAAAGGAAAGTAACATTAACTAGATAATGGGAACCCAGATATGTCAGAATGCCCTCTGAGGGAGGATTCAGACAGAAGAGTCACATTATTTGGGTGCAGAACCCAGGAATATGTCACAGTGGGCTTTGTCTATGTGACAAAGTGACAATTCTTAATGTTGGCTGTGTGTGCCTATGACAGTCACAATCTCACCTGTGTGCTGGGCCCTGTCGTGACACTTTCTGTACCACCCAAGAAGTTTATGAAATGTGCAAGCGAAAGGCCGAGAATATATGCTGGGCATTACCCATTTTACTAAGCCTAACTAGGACGGTCAAAATTTCTCCCAATGGGTCATGTATGATGGCTCACGCCTGTAATCCCAGTACTTTGGGAGGCCGAGGTGAGTAAATCACCTGCAGTCGGGAGTTCAAGACCAGCCTGACCAACATGGAGAAACCCTGTCTCTACTATGCAAATACAAAATTAGGCAGGCATGGTGGCACATGCCTGTAATCCCAGCTACTCAGAGTCTGAGGCAGGAGAATCACTTGAACCAGGGAGGTGGAGGCTGTGGTGAGCCACAATCACGCCATTGCACTCCAGCCTGGGCAACAAGAGCAAAGCTCCATTTCAATATATATCTATATATAGGCTGGGTCTATGTATAAGAGTTATCATCATGCCTGTGAACTGAGCTTAAGTATATGTCACAAGGACCAGGCAAGAAAGTCACCCTGAATGTTAGTTCAGAAATATGTCAATATTCCTGCTATGGGCAGGGCCTAGTGGGACGGTTCACATCACCTGAGTCCTAAGACCAGTAACGTGTCACAATATCTACTTAAGACTGGGCTCAGGCAGGAGAGTCACAAAACCTAAGTGCTTAGCCCAGTGATATGTCACAATTTCTTGTGTAGGCAGGGCCTAGGTGGGAAAAATGAGTCACATCTTCTAGGTTCTGGGCCCAGAAATATGTCACAATCTTCTTTTAAAATATGGCTCAGACTGGGGAAGAGAGGCATCACTTAGGTGATGGGCCCAGTGATACTTCAAATTCTCAACTGGGGCAGGGCCCAGGCAGAGAGTGGAACCACACCACCTAGTGATGATCCTAGAGATACATCACAATGGCCCCTGTGGGGATAAAACCCAGGGATATGTCACAATCCCCCTAAAAGCAGGGATCGGGTGGAAAAGCAGAGTCATATCACCTAGGTGATTGGCCCAGACATATGTCACAATTCCCCTGAGGGCATAACTCAGGCAGAAGAGTCACATCAACAAGGTTATTTCCCCTGATATATTATACAATCCAAACTATAGGCTGGGCCCAGGCAGGAGAGAAAAATTAATCAGATGCTGAGTGAGTGTATATTTCACAAGCACAACTGCAGAAGGTCTAGGGATAAGATTCACAATAACACATTTCCTGGCTCCACATATTGAAGTCAATACCTCCTGTGAGTTGGGCCCAAGGGTGTGAGTCACAATCTTAACAGTGACCCAAATCTGTGCATGAGAGCTCAATCCCCATCTACAGACAGTGTCTCACAAGTGCAATCACAGTCTCACAGAGATGCTGAATCTTGGTTCATAAGTCACTATCCTACCTGTAGTTCGGATCCACAAATAAGAGTCACAATTTCAACTTTCAGCTGGCTTCTAGTGTGAAACTCAGAACCTCAACAGTGGGCTCTGTCCATGTGGGAGGGTAACAATTCTTACCATCATCTGGGTGTGCATACAAGAGTCACAATTTCACTTCCGTGTTGGGCTTCACTCTATATCACCAAGCGCTGTATATGGTATGCCAGAAAGTCACAATTCTCTCCGAGTATTTGATCTTACCCATTACCCTAAGCCCAGACACTAGAGTCAACACCTCTGTCATTGGATCAGCTGGTTTGAGGTATGAGAGTCATCACCATGCCTGGAATTACAGTCTAGAAATGAGTCACTATCCCATCTGTTGCCAAATGTACATACAACGTCACAATTTAAATTGTGGACTACATCAGTAAATGAGATTCAGGGATCTTACTAGTCAGCTCTATTTATGTGCGTGGACGATAATTTTAACTCTCTGTAGTCTGTGCATACAAGAATCACAATCTCAACCATGGGGTAGGTACGATTATAACACTCTCTGTAGAAACCAAGGGCATTATACTGTATTAGTGAGTGTCATAATTTTCTGTAACCTTTGCACAAGTAAGAAACTGAGGACCATACCTGTTGCTGTAATCTAAGGTTTGAGGGTCACCATCTCTTCTATTGGCTAAATGTAGGTATGAGAGTTATCACCATGCCTGTGAGCTGAGTTCAGAAATGACTCACCAACCCATCTGTGGCCAGATCCATATATGGCAGTCAAATTTCCCACTCTGGACTGTGACTGCCTGAGGTTCAAGACCTCATCAGTAGGCTCTGTCCATGTGTGAGGGTGAAAGTCCAAGACCTCATCAGTAGGCTCTGTCCATGTGTGAGGGTGAAAGTCCTAATTGTTGTCTGGGTATGCTTATGAGACTCACAATCTCACCTACATGGTGCACCTTGTTATGACATCCTGTACCACCAAGGGGCTTTATAAAATACGTGTTAGTGTCACAATCTTCTGTGATCTTTTGACCAAGAATGCGAACCTAGACCTGATCCATGTACCTAAGTCTAGCAAAGAGAATGAAAATCTTTCCTTTTGGCTGGGTTTATGTCTGAGAGTCATCATCATGCCAGTGAGCTGGGCCTAGGTATATGTCACAATCCCCTCTGTGGGACTGGACCAGAGAGGAAAGTCACATCATCTGAGTGGTGAGCCAGAGATAGGTCAGTATCTCCCTGTGGGCAGGACCCTGGCACAAAAGAAAAGTCACACCACCTGGATACTATGCCAAGTGATATGTCACAATGTCTTATGTGGGCAGTGCCTAGGCAGGAGTGGATTGTCAGACAATCTAAACGATGCACTCAAAGATATTAACAATGTTCACCCTAGGCAAGGTCATGACAGGAGAGTCACATCACTTGGGTGCAAGCCCCAGCAATATGTCACAATTCTCACTGGAGGTGAGGCTAGGGCAGAATAAACACAGGCCATCATGTTGTTGATGGGCCCAGGAATATGTCAAAATTATTCTTAAGAAAAGAGCCAGGACAGGTGAGTCACATCATTAAGGTGCTTGGCCCAAATATATTCCACAGTTCTATTTGTTGTCTTTACCCAGGAAATATAGTCAAATCACTCAGTTGTTGGGCAAAGATATATGTTACAATTATAGCTGCAGGAAAGTTCAGGGATAAAATTTACCATCCCACGCATGTCCCAACCCCAGGTATGATAGTAAACACCTCCCAGAAGTTGGTTTTCAGTATGCAAGTCGCAGTCTCAATGGTGGACTGGATTCCTGCATGAGAGTTCTACGCCCCACCTACAGACTGTGTCTTGGCAGGGGTGTAATAGAATTACAGGTATGCTGAATATTTGTCTGAGAGTCACCATCCTTTCTGTAGACCAAATCCAAGTAAGAGGTTCACAATACCAACTTTCAACTGCCTCTGCATGTAAAATTTACATCAACAGGCTGACTGTGCCTAGGAGAGCCACAGTTTTATCTGTGTGCTGGGTCCTGTTGTGTTACTCTCTGCACAGCCCAAGGGCTTCACAGGGTATGCCTGGAAATATAAATGTGCTCTGAGACCTTCCTGCTGGTATGGAAGCCCAGGCATGAGAATGAACATCTTGGCTATCGGCTGGTTCCAGGTATGAGAGTCAACACTACACCTCTGAGCTGGGTTTAGACATGAGTCACTGCTTCATTTGTGACCAGATCTATATATGGTAGTCAAGGTGCCAACTGTGGGCTGCATGTGTGAGTTAAAGTCATGACATCACCAGCTGGCTCTATGTTTGAGCGTGACAATTTTAACTTTTGACTGGATGTGCATACAAGAGTTACAATCTCAACTTTGGGGAGGGTCCTGCTATGATACACTCTGTACCACCTGAGGACATCATACCATACATATTTTAGGGTGCCATAATTCTCTGTGAACTCAGCATAAGTAGAAATCCAAGGACTTTACCCATTTGCCCTAAGTCTAGCTATGAGAGTCAACATCTGTTCTATTGGCTAAGTCTAGGAATAAGAGTCATTATCAGGCCTTTAACCCTGGCTAAGAAAAATGATACAGCATCTGACCTGTGGCCAGATACACATATGAAAGTCACAATTCCAACTGTGGACTGAATATGCATTTGAGATTAAGAACCTCAACAGTGGGCTCTGACTATAACAGTGAGGTTGACAATCTTAATTTTCAGCTGTGTGTTCCTATAAGAGTCACAATCTCACTGTGAGCCTGTCTTTATTATTATTCTCTCTGTATCACCCAAGGGCTTCACAGGATATGCATAAGTATCTTAATCTTCTTTGATCTCTTTACCAATAGGAGACTTAAGACTTTACCCACTGCCCTAGCCTAGCTCAGAGTCAACACATTTTCTCTTAGCTTGGTATATGTATGATGGTCATTATCGTGTTTTGAGCTGTGCCTAGGTATATGTCACGATTTCACCTGTAGGCAGGAACCAGGCAAGACAATCAAATCACTTTAATGCTGGGCCAGGAGTATGTCAATAATTTCCCTGTGGACAGGGCCTGACAGCAAAATCAAATCACCTGTGTGAAGGCCTCAGCAATATGTCACAATTCTCTCTGTGGACAAGGCTGATGCAAAAGAGGAGTATCAAGTCACATAGTTGATGGTCTCAGAAACATGTCACGATGCCCTCTGTAAGCAGTGCCCAGGAACGAGAGGCACAGCATCTGGTTTCAGGACTCAGTGATATTTCAAAATTCCCACTGGGGGAACAATGTAGGCAGGAGCGGAGAGTCACATCACCTGAAGTATTGGCCCAAAGAAATGTCACAATGCCCCCTGTTGGCTGGCAATGGGTGAGAGAAAAGAGAATAGTCACATTACTGAGGACATTTTCTGTTTCTCTAAGTCTATCTAGGAGGGTCAAAATCTCTTTTATTGGCTGGGCTCATGTATGAGAGTCACATAGTATCCCTGTAAACTGCGACTAGTTATATGTGGCAATTCCACCTGTAGCCATGCACCCGGAGGTAGAGTCACATGACCTGGGTGCCAGGTCTAGAATATGTCACAATTTTCTTTTTAAGCAGGGCCCTTAAAGAAGGGTCACATCTTCTGGTTGCTAGGCCCAGTGATATGTCACAATGCCCACTGTAGGCAATGCCCAGGCAGCAAGGGAGAGTCACATATCTCGGTGCTGGGCTCAGTGAGATGTCACAATACTCTATAACAGCAAGTCCCAGGCAGGAGAGGAGAGTCATATAACTAACGTGATGAACTCAGTGACATATCACAATTTCCACAGGAGGCAGGGCCAAGGCAGGGAAGTAGGGTCACATCACCTAGGTGATGAGTTAAGAGATATGTTACAATGCACCCTGTGGGTGGGGCCCAGGCAGAGATGTCACATGACCTCGTTTCTTGGCTCAGTTATATGTCACAATTCCAAAAATTTGCTAGACCCAGGCAAGAGAGTAAAATCAATCAGGCGCTAGGAAGAATTGTATGTAACTACCAAATTTACAAGTAGGTCTAGCAATGAGATTCACAGTCCTGCACATTTCCTGGCTCCAGGTACAAGAGTCAAACCTCCAGTGAGTTGCCTCCAAGTTCACAGATTACAATCTCAGCAGTGGACTAGACCCGTATATGAGAGTACCATTGCTTTTGTGAACAGTGTGGCAATAGTGTAGTCACAGCCTCACAGGTGTGCTCAATTTTGGTCCGAGATTCACTTCCTACCTTGGGTTCAGATTTACATATGAGAGTCACAATTCAAACTTTTGAATGCCTCCAGGTATGAGATTCAGAACCTCAACAGTGAGCCAGGTACAGATATATGTGTGGGTGAAAATTCTTTTTATTATTTTTTTTTTGGTAAGAGACGGAGTCTGTCTCTGTTACCTAGACTGAAGTGCATGAGCATGATCTTGCCTTACTGCAACCTCTGCCTCCCGTGTTCAAATAATGCTACCATCTCAGCCTCTGCAAGTAGCTAGGATTACCAGTGCCTTCCATCATACCCAGCTAATTTTTCTCTTTTTGTAGAGACAGGATCTCACCAGGTTGGCCAGGCTAGTCTTGAACTCCTGACCTCAAGTGATCTGCCCGTCTCAACCTCCCAAAGTACTGGGATTAAAGGCATGAGCCACAGCACCCGGCCTGTGGGTAACAATTCTAATTGTTAGCTGCATATGTTTATGAGATTCACAATCTCATATGTGTGCTGAGTTCTGTTATGACACTCTCTATATCACTCAAGGGTTTTATACTGTGTGCACAATTGTCAGAATCATCTGTGACCTTTCTATAAGTAGGAGACCCAGGACCTTATTTGTTGCCCTAATCCTAGCTGTGAGATTCACAGTTTCTTCTACTGGCTGAGTGTGTGTATGAGAGTCATTGTTATGCCTGCAAGCTGGGCTTAGGCATATGGTACAATCTCACCTGTGGTCTCATAGATATAGCACACATATTCCCCCTTTAAGTAGGGTCCAGGCAGTAGAGGATGGTCACATCAACCAGGTAATGGGCTAAAGATAGGTCATAGTCCACTCTGAGGGCAAGGCTAAGAAAGGGTCACATCACCAAGGTGCATGGTCCAGATGTATTTCACAGTCCCATCTGTGTTCTGTACCATGCAGGAAAACAAAATCGTCCAGGTATTGGGCAAAGTATATGTAACAATCACATCTGCAAAAAGATATGGAGTGAGATTCACAATCCTGCACATGCTCCAACACGAGGTATGAGAGTAAACCCCTTCTGTGGGCTGAGTCCAACTATGCAAGTCATAATCTCAAAGGTGGATTGGATTCATGCATGGGAACCTCAAGCCCCCCTGCAGACTGTCCCAGTAGGTATAATAGCTACCATTTACAAGGTGCACAATAATGGTCAGATACAGAATCGACAGCTTTGTATGTATTTTATCTCATTCAATCCTGACAGCTATTCTTCTCTCAAAGAAGGACACTTGAGGCTCTGAGGGTAGGCTATTTACATAAAACCACCAAGTAGAATTGGCAAGTGGGTCTGTTTGTTTGTTTATTTATTTACTTATTTATTTATTTATTTTTATTTAGAAGCAGGGTCTTACTCTGTTCCCCAGGCTGGAGTGCAGTGGCACGATCATAGGTCACTGCAGTCTACACAATCATAGTTCAAGTGATCCTCCCACATCAGTCTCCCAAATAGCTGAGACTACAGGCCTGTGCTGCCATGATAAGCTTTTTTTTTTTTTTTTTTTTTTTTTTAATAGGGCCAGAGTCTCCTGATATTGCCCAGGCAGAACTTGAAATTCTGGGTCTAAGGGATCCTTCCGTCTCAGCCTCCCAAAGTACACAGTCTTGCCTGAGCAAGGCCAGAGATTCATTTGTACCTTCCTAAGTGGTCAGCAGGGACAGAGTGTGACTGAGGCGCAGAGAGGAGAAACTGGGGTGTAATTCCTTTTTTTTTTTTTTTTTTTGAGATGTGGTCTTGGTTTGTCACTCAGACTGAAGTGCAGTGGAGCAACCATGACTCACTGCAGCCTTGACCTCCCGAGCTCAAGCACTCTTCCCACCCCACCTGCAGAGTAGTTGGGACTGTAGGCACATATCAACACATCTGACCAACGTTTTATATTTTGTAGAGATGGGGGTCTCACTATGCTGCCCAAACTGATCTCAAACTCTTGGGATTAAGCGGTCCTCCCACCTTGGCCTCCCAAAGTGCTGGGATTACAGGTGAGCGCCACCGTGCCCCGCTGGGATGTCATCCTTTAGCAGCCACCCAGAGGCCTCCCATGGCAGCGTGCTCCCTGGTGGGCTGGATAAAGGAAAGTAAAGGAGGAGTAGTGGAGCAGCACGAGCTGGACTTCAGATTAGGACAAATACGTGAATAGAAGCACACACACTTCGGTTTATGCAGCCTAAACACCTACTGAACCTGAGAAAGGGGAAATCCTCTCACAACCTGATGGAAAGAAGAGTTAGAGGGCCGCTAAGGAGTCCGAGGGATGAGGAAGGAGCTGAGGGGCCGGATGAGATCCACCCCTCCTGCTGGAGGCTGGAGAAGGAGACCATGACCTAGGAACATATTTGTACCTGTCAGGATGGGGAAATAGCACGGGGTTGCCCACCTTCTTAACATCCCTGTTTCTACCTGGTCTAGAGGCAGAGATAAGGGGATGGATCAGAGGAAGATGGAGGAAAAGGGCCCCAGAGGAAAGTAGCCTGGCTGGAGCTCCGTGAGGAAGGGGGCAGAGGTGTGAAGGGGTTGAAGGTCCTGCCCTTCCTGGGGGAATGAGGTCTCTGGAAGAGCGAGAGCCAGAAACATGGAGGCAGCTGCTCTCAGTACACGGCAGGCGTTCATTCCACCCTAGGATCTCCCGGACGAGGGTCTGCGGCGCCCACGAACCTTATTCTTATCCTCTTTTCCCCTAACAACCCTCTTCCTCATCCTACCCTTTCGATGTTCACCCTGTTGGTGTCATCCGAATGGCTCTCTTTGCCCCCTGCAGATCTAGGCGCCATCCCTTGCTTCCACCCGCTGGGAATCGCGCTGCTGGCTCCTCCCTTTGCCTCTCTGTGTTTCTCGTGAGTGACCGACCCTCCACGCCTCCCCTTCCCCAAGCAAGCCCCTGGGCCCTCTCTAGCTCTCCCCGTGGTCCTCGTTTAAGTTCGCTCTTTGGTCCCTACTCTCCCGTTCCCTGAAAGAACCTATCCTCTTTCTCTGATTCTAGCGGCCTCCCCATTTCCCTGTCTCAGGCTTCCTCAGTTTCCCTCTTCCTCTCCGGCCTCTGCGCAGGGTTCCGCGGCCCCGCCCCCCGTTGCCCCTCCCACCTCGGGCACCGCCCCCCTCTGTCCCTCCCACCTCGGGGCGCATTCAGCGCCGCGCGGTCTCTGCTCCTCCCACCTCGAGTCTCTGCCCCTTTCTGCCTCTCCACCGCGGGACACCAGCAGCCCCACCCCTCGCACCCTCCGAGCCACCGGGAGCCAGTGAGGCCGGCCCAAGTGCCACTAGGAGGGAGGCGCTGGGGTGGAGGCTGGAAGCTGGAGCCAGGTATCTGAGTTCGGCAGTTCATTCTGCCCACCGGCGACATTGTACCCATTGTGCAGCAAGGCGGCCTGGGGCTCCCAGGGCTCTCAGCTAGCCGGAAGACGCTGCTAGCTGCCGCCGCTGGCGTGATGCTGCTGCTGATGGCGGTGGTGCTCATCCCCGTGCTATGGAGCACGGGAGGCCACGCAGCCACTTGTGAGATGCGGGCCACCTGCCGCGTGGTGTGCCACTCCTAACCTGCGGAGGGAACAGGACTGCACGTGGCCAGATTTGCTGAGCGAGCAGAGCCGTGTGCCCTCGCCCTACACGCTGGTGCAGGGCCCTCAGGGGAAACCCGGGTGCACGAACCAAATGGTACCCCACCCTCTACTCAGGACAGTTCTGAAGCATCTTCCCAGCTTCAACGATTCCAGCTCAACTTCTCCCTCTGCAATCCTGCTTATTTCCCTTCTCTTACACAGGTATTAATTCCCAAAGCACTCTCCAGTAAACTTCTGCACGTTGATCTCGGTCCTTACAGCCTCTCAGCACAGTGCTCAACCTGTGATACCTATGCCCAGTCTTATATATTTACTAATTTTTTCAGCCAGTTATTTATTGAGGCCCAGTAGCAAGTGCAGGAGGCAGAGCACAAAGCTGACTATCCAGTGGGTAATCGCATCTTCTACCTCACAGAGAAGCCAGAAGCTACAAGAGGGAAACTCGATCAACTTTCCACCATAAAATCCACAATCTTCCTTGCATCTGTGCCTTTCCTCTTCTCCTTCTTTCTTGGCTTCATAGATGATGCCCTGACTGCATCCTGTGCCCTCCCACCAGGATGGCCAACCTGTCCTTTCTTGCCCAGGACTGTCCCACTTTTAGAACTGAAAGTCCTGTATCTGTAAAAGCCTTCGTTCCCAGCCAGGCAACTTGTGGTGGTGGATCACTTTGCCTCCCAACTTCTTGGAGACTTTGCTTAACTGATAACCACATCTCTTGATTAACCTTCAGCTGCTCATTCTCTCTATTTATATTTATGAGACAGGGTCTTGCTCTGTTGGAGCCTCCATTTCCTGGGCTCAAATGACCTTCCTACCTCACCCTTGCAAATATCTGAGACTGCACATGTCTGCCACCACACCTTGCTAATTTTTATTTTATTTTTTTTTGTGTGTGGAGATAAATGTTGCCCAGGCTGGTCTCCACCTCCTGGCCTTAAGCAAATGGGGACTTGGCCTCCCAAAATGTTGGGATTACAGCTATAAACCAATACACCCAGCACAGCTGCTTACTCTATATCAGTTTTTGCCGTCATTATTTAAATTTCTTTTATTCTTAAAAATTCTCCCTTGATCCCTTACCCCTCTCCAGCTAATACCTAATTTCTTTGCTTTCTTTGTAAGCCAAATGCCTTAAAAGTTGTTGGTAGGGTGCAGTGGCTCATATTTGTAGTCCTAGCACTTTGGGAGGCCGAGGAAGGCAGAACACTTGAGGTCAGGAGTTTGAGATCAGCCTGGACAACATGTTGCAATCCTGTCTACTAAAAATGCAAACGTTAGCTAGGTGTGGTTGTGTAACCTTGCAATCTCAGCTACTCGGGAAGCTGAGGCACAAGAATCGCCTGAGCCCAGAAGAGAGAGATTGCTGTGAGCCGAGATTATGTCACTGCACACCAGTTTGAGCGAGAGTGAGACTCCATCATACACACACAAAAATTGTTACTACTTTATCAAGTCCATCATCTGGCTGCTGCCACTCCTCTGAAGCTGCTCCTGTCAAGGCCACCCATGACCTCTGTGTTAATAAACCAAGCAGAAAATGTTCAGTCCTTTCTGTGTTTGGCCTCTGTGCTAGGCTAGACCTGAACCTTTGGCCTCGATTTAAGATGTCAACAATGGGATCTTGGATGTGAATCAAAGACCTTTTAGAATATGTCTGTATTATAAAACTAACAGATCAAAAAGAAAAAGAAAAAAGAAAAATAATAATATGTCTGTATATGAAGAGGTCAGTGCCACACCTCAGTGCAAAGGATGTGCTGTGTAAGGGTGCAGGTTTGAGGATATGTCTCTTTTCTGCTTCTCTTGAGCATCTAGGTTCAGCAGTCATGGAAATCACAGATAGTGTCAGATGCCCACACACCTCATAACATCACAGAATCTACTGCCTTTCACATCCCCAATCACATCAGCCTAGAATCACCTTCTGCCTTAACACCAGAAAAAAATTCTTCACCCAGCCTTCAGGACAGGGTTCCAGGCCTTGAAATTCTTCTTTGGCCAATTCCAAATCAAATCTCTTATCAGCATTTGTGATAGAGGCCCTAGGAGTTTTCCATTTGTTCCACTAAAGTGGGCTTGGTCAGGCCTTACAAAGACCTCTCAGGACCATTCAGTAAGGTTGACCTTCACCTGTGAGATTGTGTACCCTTGTCATCTGAGCTCCAAGGAACAGCCTCCTTTGCCAGACTAGTTCCCAATCCTTCTTCAAACCGTAGCTAGCATGCCACTACCCTGCCCCCATGCCCCTGCATGCTCTCATTGTAGTTCCTGTCTCACGTCATTGTTCATATCTAATTGTCCAATTTCTCCCAGAGGCTGCAAACTCTGTAAGGGTAGAAAAAGGGCGTTTATCACTGGCCTCCCTATTTGTGGAGCCCACCTGTCTCATATTCCTAAAGAGTTGTTGAACAAATAAATATGGAAATACCCATTACTACTTAATTGAATGTCTGTGACGTGCTTTACCTACATCATTTCTAATCTCTGTAAAAAATTAAGTGTTTTC
Organism: Saimiri boliviensis; assembly: GCF_048565385.1. Taxonomy (NCBI): domain Eukaryota; kingdom Metazoa; phylum Chordata; class Mammalia; order Primates; family Cebidae; genus Saimiri; species Saimiri boliviensis. The sequence continues at coordinate 52,913,567 of NC_133470.1, forward strand.
TGTTCTTTAGTTCTCAATTTTATACCTTCAGAAACTAAAGCTCTGAGAGACTTAGTGACTAACCCAAGATTATCCAGCAAGTATCCCCTGTCAACTGCCCACAGCAGAGTCTGCCTCTGCCCCTTGCTTTGCTTTGCCCTGGCTCACCTCAGCTCCAGCTAATTGTTGGAACCTAAATTGTAGGACCAGGGCAAACCTGGCTTATAGAGCACAAGAAGCTCTCCTGATGGCTTCTGGGGACCCCAAAACTCTATTGAAATACATATCATGGCCGGGCAAGGTGGCTCAAGCCTGTAATCCCAGCACTTCGGGAGGCCGAGGCGGGTGGATCACGAGGTCAAGAGATCCGCGAGACCATCCTGGTCAACATGGTGAAACCCTGTCTCTACTAAAAATACAAAAAATTAGCTGGGCATGGTGGCACGTGCCTGTAATCCCAGCTACTCAGGAGGCTGAGGCAGGAGAATTGCCTGAACCCAGGAGGCGGAGGCTGCGGTGAGCCGAGATCGCACCATTGCACTCCAGCGTGGGTAACAAGAGCGAAAACTCCGTCTCAAAAAAAAAAAAAAAAAATGGCCGGGCACGGTGGCTCAAGCCTGTAATCCCAGCACTTCGGGAGGCCGAGGCGGGTGGATCACGAGGTCGAGAAATCGAGACCATCCTGGTCAACATGGTGAAACCCCGTCTCTACTAAAAATACAAAAAACTAGCTGGGCGTGGTGGCGCGTGCCTGTAATCCCAGCTACTTAGGAGGCTGAGGCAGGAGAATTGCCTGAGCCCAGGAGGCAGAGGTTGTGGTGAGCCGAGATCGTGCCATTACACTCCAGCCTGGGTAACAAGAGCAACTCCGTCTCAAAAAAAAAAAAAAAAAAAAAAAAAAAGAAAAAAAGAAATACATATCATGGTAAGAGGTGAGAGAACCCTGATGGTACAAGCCACCCTTTATATTCTGTTTTTGATACAGGGTCTGGCTCTGTCACCCAGGATGGAGTGCAGTGGCAAGATCTCAGCTCATTGCAACATCCACCTCCTGGGCTCAAGCCACTCTAGAACTTCAGCCTCCCAAGTAGGGCCCACAGGCAAATGCCACAACTTCCAGCTAATTGTTATTATTATATTTTGTAGAGACAGGGTTTTGTCATGTTTTCCAAGCTGGTCTCAAACTCCTGAGCTCAAAGGATCCATGCTCCTCAGCCTCCCAAATTACTGGGATTACAGGTGTGAGAAACTGGGTCTGGGCCATTTATTATTGTTATTTCTCATGAGAAGTGGAGATGGCAAGGGTACCCAAACTTTCTTTTAACTTTACAATAAGAGCATCTTCACATAGATTTTTTTGTTTTAACTTCACAAACCAGGGGTACTGTTCTGTTTTATAAGGTTAGTTGAGGTCTAGAGAGGTGAATAGTTTGGGCCAAATCAACCAGGTGTTAAACAGTGACTCTACCAACCTGATGTCAGGTGCAGAGTGAGAATCTTGCCTGCCCTTTCTCTTACACGCCCCAGACTTGCTCACAGCCCCAGGATGGTGATAGATTAGTTTTACTGGAAGTAGTGAGCACCTGGCTCTTCGCAGCCATCACCTGTTTGATCCTGATCAAATGCAAAGAACGCTATCCTCTTACGTATGGTGGGGAGTTGGAGGGCTCTCATATCCTTGCTGTCCTGGGTGAGAAGAACGGACAGGACATTTACCTCATTTTATAAATGAAAATCTTACAGAGAGCTGAGATGATTTCCACAGTCTCAGCACTAGTTAGTGATTGAGCCAAAAATGAAAACTATTCCACCCTCACAATCTCTAGTGTTTGAAGATAGAATGAGGTTGTTGCGCAAGGATCCAAGCAGTGGGCAGCTGTGCAGGATGGAAGTAGCGCACACCACCGGTGGCGCAAGGGGCCAGTTCTCATACACGGTCATCAGTCATGATGCTCCCCTGACACTGTCAAAACCAATCCGACTGAACTACTATTCTTGGCTCTGCCACATCAAGGCTGTCCTTCAAGTACATTCTTGGGATGGCCCTGGACTGGGAAGAGAAGCTGGACTGCCATTGACAATCCTCTCTTGGATAAATGATTGCAAACTTAGCCAATAGAAAAAACAGATTTAAACGCTGTTGGATGTCTAGTTGTTGTAATCAGAGCTAAGCCCAGTCCCCAGGACCACGGAGACTGGCCGTGGCCCCGCATATTCCAACTACGTACTGGTTTCTGCCTGCACTGGGGTCAGTTCAGCTTGAGAGACACTGACTGGAACCTCCAGCCAACAGAGAGAAATTCGCCAGCGCACTGCGAACAGCGCCCGCGGTACTTTGTTACTCAGGAAACAGCCAATCAGCGATCTGGACAGCGACCAATGGGAAGCGTGGACCAGCCGGCGCGGTTAATTTGAATGCGTGGCACCGCGTGGAGCATGGCGCCAGTAGGGGAGGCTGCGGGGCGCGCTCTGCTGTGGTAGGTGCTCCTGTCTGTGGCGGGGGCCCACCAGCGTTCACTGACGCCAGTGGTGGAAAAGTCATGGAGGGTAAATCCTGGCCCGCGGCGGAACCGGCCTCATGGACTGCTGCGCTCAGGTCTCAGATGCACCAACCCAGCGGCTCTGTGGGGAGCCCGAGCCAGGCGTCTTTTTTGCTGGACTTGATGGTGCTGCGCAGAGCGCCGCCCCGGCAGGTTCCAGGTGATCTGGGTGCTCCCTTAACACATCCCTGCCGGAAATGGGGACCTCTCTGCTCACCTGTGCTGAACGACTGGACCCGCTCATCTGTAGCGGGGCCTGACCCTCTGTACTTGGGCTCTGTGAAAGCTCCTTCTCCTCACGTGTGAGCAAGAATTGGGTTCATCTGCCCCATTCTTCATTAAACCTCAAGACGTGAGCTTCCCTCAATGTGAGGTCGGCTAGGCCGGCCTCTACGCATGTTTACAAAACTGAATGCAGAGATGCACGTGCCAGTGGCTATAATTTACTGTGGCACGCAGTCAACATTTGACTGAATGAAGGAGGGAATCGAAAAATGTCTGTATGATAGAAGACCAGTTCTGTTACTTCTAATAAGATACTTCTCCTCTTAGCTTTGACCCTTTAGGGTACTAAAGTGACATGGCTGGTCTGTACCCATGAACTTAAAAATTTTATTGAAGATATTGATGCCTCTGATATCATGGAAAAAATGCCACGTGTCATATAATTCTGACACTAATAGCTATTATATATTGAGCACTTATCAGGTTTGAATAAACTTATTTAATCTTCCCAAGTGTATGGGGCAGATACTGATTATTTACAGTTCACAGGTTGGAAAACTGAGGCACAGAGAAGTGAAGCCTAGCTCAGAGGAGAAAACTTCAGTTCTATGTTGCTTTCTCCAATCTCCTCCCTGTTTTTTCCTTCTGCCCTCCCTGCATCCATGCTTAAATAAATATAAACTTATTCATTGATTCTCTGCCTGTCTCACTGATGAGTTTCCCCACCTCAGAAAATTACCTCAAAGTGCTCGTCTTCATATTTAAAAGTATATACGTAGCATATTCTTAGTCATTTATCTATTTTCTTCTACCTTGCCACAAGCAAATCTAAAATAATATCAGAGTATTATACATATGGTATTCTTTTTCCAAAAGCAATTAAGTTATAAATGCCAACAAAAGAGCAAAAACAAATTCATATTAAGATTTTTAAAAATACATTTATTCAAACAGAAAGTTATAACTGTAATTAAAAGATAATTAGCATGAAACAATAATACATTACTATTTGTAAAACTTGTGGTATGCAGTTAAAACACTACCTAGTGAGTAATGTGTAGTTTTAAATGTCTGCATTAGAAATTTTGTTTAAAAAGCTGGAAGTGACTGGACGTGGTGGCTCACACCTGTAATCCCAGCACTTTGGGAAGCCAAGGTGGATGGATCGCCTGAGGTTGAGAGTTCAAGACCAACTTGGCCAACATGGCGAAATCCCATCTCTACTAAAAATACAAAAAGTTAGCCAGTCATGGTGGCAGATGCCTGTAATCCCAGACATTCGGTAGGCTGAGGTAGGAGAATCACTTGAATCTGGGAGGTGGAGGTTGCAATGGGCTGAGATCACACCATTGCCCTTCAGCCTGGGCAACAAGAGCGAAACTCCATTAAAAAAAAAAAAAACAAAACAAAAAACTGAAAGTTAGTGAGGCAAATATCAGACTTTAATAAAATAGAACAAGAGAGAACACATATGCAGATATAAAATAAAATGAAGTTAAAAGAATAAATTAATAAAATGAGAGGATTAACTTAGCCAAAAGCTATATTTTTTAAAAGAATAATAAAAATGCCAAATCTCTGGCAATACTGATAAAGGAATCAAGAAAGAAAACAAATAAAAAATAACCTTAGAAACAAATATAGGAAAATAAATCGAAATCAATGAAATTCAACACCAATTCATGATTTTTTGAAATATGTATTGATAAATTAGAATGGTGATGCTGTCAGTTCTCCATGTGCAAGCCAGGACCCAGAAAGTCTGAAGTCCAGCCTGCCTCTGCTAATAGTCCCCCCGACACACCCCCAAACCCCACTAACCCCACCCCACCCCCGAGTTTGCCATTGTCACTAACCGCCCAGTGGAGCGGAGCTTCCCCGTACAAGACCCTTGCCCCACCCTGCCATCTTAACTGTTCTTATGATAATGTGAATACCTCTCACCCAACCCTGCCATCTTAACTGTTTTTATGCTTATGATAATGTGAAAGCTCCTTGCCCAATCCTGCTATTTTTTTTTTTTTTTTTTTTTTTTTTTTGAGATGGAGTTTCACTCTTGTTACCCAGGCTGGAGTGCAATGGTGCGATCTCAGCTCACCGCAACCTCCGCCTCCTGGGTTCAGGCAATTCTCCTGCCTCAGCCTCCTGAGTAGCTGGGATTACAGGCACAGGCCACCATGCCCAGCTAATTTTTTTTTGTATTTTAGTAGAGACAGGGTTTCACCATGTTGACCAGGATGGTCTCGATCTCTTGACCTCGTGATCCACCCACCTCAGCCTCCCAAAGTGCTGGGATTACAGGCTTGAGCCACCGCACCCGGCCCAATGCTGCCATCTTAACTGCTCTTCCCCTCACCCCACCTGCCATTGTAACTGAACTTGTGGTCATGTGTACTCCTTGCCCCTACCCCCCACCACTGTAATTGATCTTACTTTGCAACACCCCCGCCCCCCCCCAAAAAAACTACCCCAATCTATAAAGCCAATTCCCACTCTTACCCACTTTGCCTGTCCTTTCTTGGATTCGGCCCGTTTGCACCCAAGTGAAAAATAAAACGGCCTTGTCGCCCACACAAAGCCTGTTTGGAAGATCTCTTTATTAAATGTGTTTAGTATTTTGTACTATTGGACACGAATAACATACATTTCCTTAAACAAAGTGTGAAATAAGAGCATTCCTTACAAAATCAGAAAGGATATGAGGATACTCACTATCACTCCTTTTATTCAATAACGTACTAGAGGTCCTAGCCAGAAATGTAAGACAAGAAAAATAAATAAAATGATCAGATTAAGAAGAAATCAAATTATCATCAATTAGCACTTTATAATTGTTGATTTTAAAAAACAAAGAGACAGAACTTTTGTCTCTGCAAGATTTCATATAAGAAAAAAATCAAGTGATCCTGGGATGTTGTTCTTCTGTGGGTAACAAGTTGAGGGTGACATGGGAGCCGCCAAAGTCCAAGTGCAGACAAGAATCGCCCAAGGTTAACGTGGTACCTTGGGTGACAAGAGGAAGTCAATTTCTGGCCTTGTTACTTTACATCTGAAAGACAAGTTCCTGTGCCTCCTGTTTTCTTTAGAGTAGGTGTGTATCAACTGCCAAAGTTAAACACCATTTGTATAGCCCTTATCAAAGTGTCTGATGCATAGTGAGCACTGAGTAATTGTTAGCTATAGTAACAATTAGTTTCAGACTTTTGCATTCAGACTCTGCTCTTCTCTTCCCCTAATTTATTCATAGAACAAATTCAGCATCTGCTGTATGTTGGGCCTGGTGTCCAGAGACTACGTCAGAAGAGGCTTCTGCACTGTTGGCACTTGAGCAAGAAAAAACAAGCATATGACAGTTCTGAAGGAATGATGAAGGAGCCTGCAGCATCCCCTAGCAAAGTAGAACATCCAAGACCTAGGTTTCTTTCATTCTTTTTACCCCCACTGCCTCCCCCAGTTTCCAGTATCTGTAGGTGGATTCCCTCGAGTCCTCTAAAATTCTTCCCCAGGACCTTCAAAAAAGCTTGGGCTTGTTAAAGGTGGGCAGAGGAGGCTGCCCTGGATTAGAAACTGGATATGACTGGCTGCCTGAGAGTCCTAAAGATCTTATAAAGTAATCATTTTTTCTTATACTTTGGACTCATATGCTCTTTTCAATCAAGGATTAAAGCAAACTTGAAAAGTTTTCTCTCATTAATCTCCCCATCCTAGTTGGGTGGGAGCCAAGAATAGCTGTTTTGTCCCATTCTTACAGGGCGAAACTGGTGTGGCTTGTTTAAACACCTCCCCCTTAGCCATATGCAGAACAGAGATGAGGACCTACCAGTGGCCATGCCAAGTGTCACCTGCACTTGCTGCCCTGTGTCCCCAACACTGTTTCAGAAAGGAGGAGACATCTCACTAGGCAAACAGACTCAGCCACATTGTCTCTCAGGAGGCAGGGAAGAGAAAACTGTAAAGGTTACTCACACTCCTTTGCAAATGTCTGTTTAAATTTTCTGCTTCAAATATTAGAATGTTAGGCTGCTCTGTGGCTCCTCCTCATCTAAAGTCTTCCCCCCAGAGTGCTTGCATTGCCAGGAAATGTAGAACCAATGCACTCTCTGCCTTCATTTCTCTGGGTATCAAAGTGAGGTTTCCTGGGGGTGGGAATGCAAATGTAGGAGATGGAAACTGTCTCTGTTGAAAATTAGGCACAGTCCATGTATCTGAAAGTTTTGCAAAAAATACAATGCTAATTCTATAACAAGGGATTATTTTGGCTGGGCATGGTGGTTTACACCTGTAATCCTGATACTGTGGGAGGCCAAGGTGGGTGAATTGCCTGAGGTCAGAAGTTTGAGACCAGCCTGGACAAATATGGTGAAATTCTGTATCTACCAAAAATAAATAAATCAATAATAAAAATACAAAAATTAGCCAGGTGTGGTGGCAGGCATCTGTAATTCCAGCTACTTTGCAGGCTGAGGCAAGAGAACCGCTTGAATCTGGGAGGCGGGGATTGCAGTGAGCCGAGATCGTGCCACTGCACTCCAGCCTGGGTGACAGAGAGAGACTCCATCTCAATAAAAAATAAATAAATTGGCCGGGTGCAGTGGCTCACGCCTGTAATCTCAACACTCTGGGAGGCTGAGGCGGGTGGATCACAAGGTCAAGAGATCAAGACCATCCTGGCCAACATGGTGAAACCCTGTCTCTACTAAAAATAGAAAAATTAGCTGGGTGTGGTGGTGCGCACCTGTTGTCCCAGCTACCCGGGAGGCTGAGGCAGGAGAATCACTTGAACCCGGGAGCCCGGGAGGTGGAGGTTGCAGTGAGCAGAGACTGTGCCACTGTACTGCAGCCTGGTGACAGAGTGAGATTCCGTCTCAAAAAATCAATCAATCAATCAATCTAAGAGATTGTTTTAATTATTATATGAACCTAAGAGACTATTAGAACAATAAAATTATCATAGCATAATATATTAGTACAAGGCAGTAGAGCAGGCTCTATAGTCTTACTGTCCTTCTAGAATTGGGCTCAATCACTCACTAGCACTGAGACCTTGAGAAAATTGCGTAATACTTTCTGTCTCAATTTTCTTTTCTTTTTTTTTTTTTTTGAGACGGAGTTTCGCTCTTGTTACCCAGGCTGGAGTGCAATGGCACGATCTCGGCTCACCGCAACCTCCGCCTCCTGGGTTCAGGCAATTCTCCTGCCTCAGCCTCCTGAGTAGCTGGGATTACAGGCACGCACAACCATGCCCAGCTAATGTTTTGTATTTTTAGTAGAGACGGGGTTTCACCATGTTGACCAGGATGGTCTCGATCTCTCGACCTTGTGATCCACCCGCCTCGGCCTCCCAAAGTGCTGGGATTACAGGCTTGAGCCACCGTGCCCGGCCTCAATTTTCTTATTTAAAAAATAAGTATAATAATAGTATCTGTCTTGTGACATTGCAATAAAAATTTTAAAAGATGATATGCATAAGATGCTTTGAACAATTCCTAACATAGCACTTAGCTAATATGTTTACTATGATAATCTGATTGTCAGGACAAGAATAAGATTATATGTATAATAATTATTGCTGGTTTTTTTTCCTTGTTTTGTATAGGGAAGAAATTGAGAAGTTTATAAATTAAGGGACAGGAGTTTCAAATCAGCTCAATTCTGTCTTATTTCCCACAGAAAATCTAGGCAGCTTGCTTTTATATCAGGTAGAAATGACACTTTTCTTTGCAGAATGCTCTTGGTACTGTTGACCTATCCGTGGAAACAGATAAATGCTTTTTAAGCATAATGCCCAGGAACAGCCCCTATTTTTTACACCTGTTAATATATCCCTAGATTTGAGCTAAACTTTTCAAACATTTGTGACTCCTACATTCTAAAAATTTGGCAAAGTGACTAAATATATGTTTGGCATTATTACCTAGTTAACATTAGAAAATCTATTGTGTCACCCTTTGCATTAATCGACTGAAAAAGAGCCGGGCGACGTGGCTCAAACCTGTAATCCCAGCACTTTGGGAGGCCGAGGCGGGTGGATCACCAGGTCGAGAGATCGAGATCATTCTGGTCAACATGGTGAAACCCCGTCTCTACTAAAAATACAAAAAACTAGCTGGGCGTGGTGGCGCGTGCCTGTAATCCCAGCTACTTAGGAGGCTGAGGCAGGAGAATTGCCTGAGCCCAGGAGGCAGAGGTTGTGGTGAGCCGAGATGGCGCCATTGAACTGCAGCGTGGGTAACAAACTCCGTCTCAAAAAAAAAAAAAAAAAGAAAAAAAAGGCCGGGCGCGGTGGCTCAAGCCTGTAATCCCAGCCCTTTGGGAGGCCGAGGCGGGTGGATCACAAGGTCGAGAGATCGAGACCATCCTGGTCAACATGGTGAAACCCCGTCTCTACTAAAAATACAAAAATTAGCTGGGCGTGGTGGCGCCTGCCTGTAATCCCAGCTCAGGAGGCTGAGGCAGGAGAATTGGTTGCGCTGAGCCGAGATCGCGCCATTGCACTCCAGCCTGGGTAACAAGAGCAAAACTCCGTCTCAAAAAAAAAAAAAAAAGAAAAAGAAAAAAGAAAAAATAGACTGAAAAAGAAATACTGTGTGATCATTTCGGCAATTGTCAAAAGGGACTTGATAAATTTTAACACTTATTCCTATATTCCTAACGGCTACTGGAAGTGAACAACCAAATATAGAAAAAGCTAAAAATAGAAAGTAACTATCATTATTCGCAAACTAAGTTATCATTTTATTAAAAGACTTGAGTCTCGACAATATTTTAGAACCAATAAGAGGATTAGCAATGTCGCCAGATACAGAATCTGTATACAGAAATAATAGCTTTTATATATTCTGACCAAAAAAAATGTGAATGTAATTTGAAAGAAGCCTATTTACAAAATAGCAAAGACCATATACTACCTAGTAATAAACTTGTGAAGAAACATATGATACTGTGTGAGAAAAACTATAAAACTGATTACAAAGCTGTGAATAGATGACAAGAGTCATGGGTTTCTAGATAGGAACAACTGATTTTGTAAAGATGCTGATTTTCTCTGTATTAATTTATAGATTCAAAATAATCCAACTTAAAATCTTACCAGGATTATTCATACAACTTCACAAACTGATTTTAAAATCATATGCAAAACAAAACCTCTGAGAATAGCCAAGAAAAGGAGCAATTACGTGATATATGACTAAGCCACAGTAATTTCATCAGTGAGGTACTGGGGAAAAAATAAACACAGTGAAACAGAGTAGAGAGTCCAGAAATGAATTCATGTTTTTTTGAGAATTTAGTAACATAAAATTTGACATTTTAAGTTGGTGAAGAAATAATGCACTGTTCAATAACTGACCTTGAAATAATTGCTTACCCATTGGAAAGAAAAGATATTTAGAAAACTCCTCTTACAGGTGACATACAAAAAGATTTCATTTCTGTGAAGACCTAATTGTAAGAAAAAGCATTAGACAGAAATATAAGAAAAGCTTTTCCTTTGGGGGAAGGAACAGCTTCTTAAGTATGGCATGCAAGCCATAAAAATGGACATATTTGACGATTTAATTGTTGAAAACTTTACTGTGGCCAGGGAAAGACTTTATCCAGAAATGCCTGGTTAGTTTGATGCCAAGAACAATATAAAAATAATTTGCCAGAGATACAAAACAAGGGAGAAAAACCCCACATAAACATATCAGGAGATGCTTAAAGAACATTAAAGTCTAGACTTTCCTAATAATAATTCTAAATAATATTAGAAGAAATTGTTAATTTGATAAAGACTTATTTCCAGAACTAATGTCTATTTTTTTAAAATTAATTAATTTTTTAAAAATAAAGACTTTCATCATGTTGGTCAGGCTGGTCTTGAACTCCCAACCTCAGGTGATTCACCTGCCTTGGCCTCCAAAGTGCTTGGATTACAGGCATGAGCCATCACGCCCAGTCTATTTTTTTTTATTTTATTTAATCAATTAATTTATTTATTTTTAACGGCAATTTAGGTTTGGGGGTACATGTGAAGAACATGCGAGATTGTAGCATAGGAACACACATGGCAGTGTGATTTGCTGCCTTCCTCCCCATCACTTATATATGGCATTTCTCCCCATGCTGTATCTCCCCAACTCCCCATCCCCCACTGTCCCTCCCCTATTTCCCCCCAATAGACCCCAGTGTGTGATGCTCCCCTCCCTGTGTCCATGTGTTCTCATTGTTCAACACTCGCCTATGAGTGAGAACATGTGGTGTTTGATTTTCTGTTCTTGTATCAATTTGTTGAGAATGATGGTATCCAGGTTCATCCACGTCCCTACAAAGGACATGAACTCAACGGTTTTTATGGCTGCATAGTATTCCATGGTGCATATGTGCCACATGTTCCCTGTCCAGTCTATCATCAATGGGCATTTGAGTTGGCTCAAGGTCTTTGCTATTGTAACAGTGCTGCAATGAACAGTCGTGTGCATGTGTCCTTATAGTAGAATGATTTATAATCCTTTGGATATATACCCAGTAATGGAATTGCTGGGTCAAATGGAATTTCTATTTCTAGGTCCTTGAGGAATCACCACACTGTCTTCCACAATGGTCGAACTAATTTACACTCCCACCAACAGTGTAAAAACGTTCCTATTTTTCCACATCATCTCCAGCATCTGTTGTCTCCAGATTTTTTCATGATTGCCATTCTAACTGGCGTGAGGTGGTATCTCAATATAGTTTTGATTTGCATTTCTCTAATGACCAGCGATGATGAGCATTTTTTCATATGTTTGTTGGCCTCATATATGTCTTCTTTTGTGAAGGGTCTGTTCATATCCTTCGCCCACTTTTGAATGGGCTTTTTTTTTTTTCCTTGTAAATCTGTTTTAGTTCTTTATAGATTCTGGATATTAGCCCTTTGTCATATGGGGACATTGCAAAAATTTTTTTCCCATTCTATTGATTGCCAATTCACTCTACTGACTGTTTCTTTTGCTGTGCAGAAGCTGTGGAGTTTGATTAGGTCCCATTTGTCTGTTTTGGCTTTTGTTGCCAATGCTTTTGGTGTTTTGATCATGAAGTCCTTGCCTATGCCTATGTCCTGAATGGTTTTGCCTAGGTTTTCTTCTCGAGTTTTTATGGTGTTAGGTCTTATGTTTAAGTCTTTAATCCATCTGGAGTTAATTTTAGTGTAAGGTGTCAGGAAGGGGTCCAGTTTCTGTTTTCTGCACACTGCTAGGCAGTTTTCCAAACACAATTTATTAAACAGGGAATCCTTTTCCCATTGCTTGTTTTCATCAGGTTTGTCAGAGATCAGGTGGTTGTAGATGTGTGGTGTTGCCTCTGAGACCTCTGTTCTGTTCCATTGGTCTATATCTCTGTTTTGGTACCAGTACCATGCTGTTTTGATTACTGCAGCCTTGTAGTATAGTTTGAAGTCCGGCAGTGTGATGCCTCCTGCTTTGTTCTTTTTGCTTAGAATTGACTTGGCTATGCTGGCTCTTTTGCTTCTATATGAAATTTAAAGGTGTTTTTTTTTTTTCCAGTTCTGTGAAGTAGGTCATTGATAGCTTGATGGGGTTGGTGTTGAATCTGTAAATTACTTTGGGTAGTATGGCCATTTTCACAATATTGATTCTTCCTAACCATGAGCACGGAATGTTTCTCCATCTGTTTTTGTCCTCTCTTATTTTGTTGAGCAGTGGTTTGTAGTTCTCCTTAAAGAGGTCCTTTACGTTCCTTGTTAGTTGTATTCCTAGGTATTTTATTCTTTGCAGCAATTGCAAATGGCAGTTTTTTCTTGATTTAGCTCTCCTTAAGTCCGTTATTGGTGTATAGAAATGCTTGTGATTTTTGCACATTGATTTTGTATCATGAGACTTTGCTGAAGTTGCTTATCAGTTTCAGGAGATTTTGGGCTGGATGATGGGTCTTCTAAATACACAATCATGTCATCTGCAAATAGAGACAATTTGACTTCCTCCTTTCATAATTGAATACCTTTTATTGCTTTTTTTTGCCTGATTGCTCTGGTTAGAACTTCCAATACTATATTGAATAGGAGTGGTGAGAGAGGGCATCCTTGTCTAGTGCCAGATTTCAAAGGAAATGCTTCCAGTTTTTGCCCATTCAGTATGATATTGGCTGTTGGTTTGTCATAAATAGCTTTTATTATTTTGAGATACATTTCATCAATACCTAGTTTATTGAGGGTTTTTAGCATAAAGCGCTGTTGAATTTTGTCAAAGGCCTTCTCTGCATCAATTGAGATAATCATGTGGTTTTTGTCTTTGGTTCTGTTTATGTGGTGAATTACGTTTATACATTTGCGTATGTTGAACCAGGCTTGCATCCCCGGGATGAAGCCTACTTGATCATGGTGGATAAGCTTTTTGATGTGCTGTTGCAAGCATTTTCAAAAAAAAAAAGGGGATAGGGGCAATATTGAAACCAAATAGATTATTTTAATAAGATGAGTAATGTACTAGAAAACTATAAACCTCAAAGCTTCTAAAAACACATCTATATTCTGTGCTTTGTATTGAATTCATTATTTTAAAATCTTATAGCTTATGGTTTAGAATCTCCCCATAAATATTCTCTGTTTTTACTTGCTGGGTACTAATGGTAGGCTCATCATGATATTTTTCTATCTTTTTTTGTTTTATAATTTACGATGCAGTTTTTAGCTATTACTCCTTTCACTTTTTGTAATTGACATAATTGAATTTATTTATTGAGCCAACTTGTTCAAGTAAGTGCTGATGAGGCTTCATAATTCATGTTATTTTTAAATATATAAACGAAGCAAACAAACCTAAAATGGTGCAAAACAGACTTTCTGAATTTATTGTTTATTTATTTATTTATTTAGAGATGAAGTTTTGCTCTTGTGGCTCAGGCTGGAGTCCAGTGGCACGATCTCAACTCACTGCAAGCTCTGCCTCCCAGGTTCAAGCCATTCTCCTGCCTCAGCCTCCTGAATGGTTGGGATTACTGGAACCCACCACCACGCCAGGCTAATTTTTTGTACCTTTAGTAGAGACGGGGTTTCATCATGTTGTCCAGGCTGATCTCAAACTCCTATCCTGAGATGATCTATCTGCCTTGGCCTCCCAAAATGCAGGGATTACAAGGATTAGCCACCATTTGAGGCTAGTGTTTCTGAATTTAGAAAGGAAATTTTCTTCTTTTATTTTCTGATTGTCTTTAGTTTTGTGTCTTTTTATGTTTATCTCAATTACGTATTCAGCACAGCCCTTTTCCTTCTGTGTCTGTGTTATAGCTACAGTTTTCTCAATATTCTCTCTGCTCCATGTTATTTCATGCAGTACTTTGCAGGTTCTAATAGGAAGTCCGGAATTTTTTAATGTGATGAAAAACTGTTCACCCTGGATGTTTGAGCTTATTTATGGGTTATCAATGTAACTTTCTGATAATTGAATGGACAGAAGAGATGTACATTGTCCACAGGTGAGAGAAGTAAATCTGTCAGTTAACAATGTTTTTATTTGTAAAAGGAAAGTCTTCTTAGATTCTACAAAAAAAGTGTAGCAAATAAAATTAGCTAGAAAATATAGGGCCGGGCGCGGTGGCTCAAGCCTGTAATCCCAGCACTTTGGGAGGCTGAGGCGGGTGGATCACAAGGTCAAGAGATCGAGACCATCCTGGTCAACATGGTGAAACCCCGTCTCTACTAAAAATACAAAAAAATTAGCTGGGCATGGTGGTGCATGCCTGTAATCCCAGCTACTCAGGAGGCTGAGGCAGGAGAATTGCCTGAACCCAGGAGGCGGAGGTTGCGGTGAGCCGAGATCGCGCCATTGCACTCCAGCCTGGGTAACAAGAGCGAAACTCCATCTCAAAAAAAAAAAAAAAAAAAAAAAAAAAAAAAAAAAATATATATATATATATATATATATATATATATCTATATCTATATATATATATATCTTTGAAATTAAATTGTTAAGAGAGTTAATATTAAGGGATAATTTTTAAATTGCATTTTCTATGATATATTTATAGCACAACTTATGTTTCCATGCAGAAAATTCTATTTTTGAATGCGAGTGCTAAATGTTCCAAAACAACAATCTTTTAATTTTTTTCTTATTTTATGTATTTTTTAATGGATGTAGTTCCTACATCTTATATTCCTAGTCACCAAACTGTAGCTAACATTTTGGTCGTTTTCTCTGGAAAAATTTTGGAAATCATGGCAGCTTTTGAATTAAAACATTTTCTGTTATCTTCCATGCAAACTGTTGACTGCGTTCATGTGAGTGGCCAATCATGGAACAGTTAGCAATACCTGCCCTTTTTTTTTTTTTTTTTTTTTTTTTTTGAGACGGAGTTTCACTCTTGTTACCCAGGCTGGAGTGCAATGGCGCGATCTCGGCTCACCGCAACCTCCGCCTCCTGGGCTCAGGCAATTCTCCTGCCTCAGCCTCCTGAGTAGCTGGGATTACAGGCACGTGCCACCATGCCCAGCTAATTTTTTGTATTTTTAGTAGAGACTGGGTTTCACCATGTTGACCAGGATGGTCTCGATCTCTCGACCTCGTGATCCACCCACCTCGGCCTCCCAAAGTGCTGGGATTACAGGTTTGAGCCACCGCGCCCGGCCAATACCTGCCCTTTTAAGTGTTTTCCCTACCATTACCATTAGCACCAGAAACTACAGGTGCTGAAAGATGAATGGAAAAGCCCTGAAGTACATTGGATATCCCATGCCCTGTGCTGGACCTAGAACATGCTGGCAAATATCCAGGTTTCTATGGCTATGATTGAGAAGTTTAATAACAAAAACAGCAAAAAAAAAAAAAAAATATATATATATATATATATATGTATTATGCTTTTCAGCCAAGTTTATGACAAAAATATAGACTATTTGAACCCGTGTAATTTTTCTATATTTTTAAAGTATATAAGATATTTTCATATATACTTTTTTTTGAGATCGAGCCTCACCCTGTTGTTCAGGCTGGAAGGTAGTGGTGTGATCTCAGCTTACAGTTACTTCTGCCACTCAGGTTCAAACAATTCTCCTGCTTTTGCCTTCCAAGTAGCTCAAATTACAGATGTGTTCCACCATGCCCAGCTAATTTTTGTATTTCTAGTAGAGATGGTTTTTTTTGTTTAATATTGGCCAGGTTGGTCTCAAACTCCTAACCTCAGGTAATCACCTATCTCAGCCTCCCAAAGTGCTGGGATTACAGGCATCAGCCAACACACCCAGCCTAAAAGTATATTTTTGAAGTTAAAAGTATATTTTGAAGTTAAAAGATAAAATTATATTTATCCTGTAGAACACAGTGTTTTTAAGTATATATATATATACATATATATATATATATATATATATATACATATATATATATGTTGTCAAATGCTTAATTCCAGGTAATTAATAAATGCTTTATCCACACATAGTAATTATTTTTGTGGTGAGAGCACATAACATTGACTGTAGTAGCATTTTTCAAAAATACAACATATTATTATTATTAATTTTTTTTTTTTTTTTGAGACAGAGTTTCGCTCGTTACCCAGGCTGGAGTGCAATGGCGCGATCTTGGCTCACCGCAACCTCTGCCTCCTGGGTTCAGTCAATTCTCCTGCCTCGGCCTCCTGAGTAGCTGGGATTACAGGCCCGTGCCACCATGCCCAGCTAATTTTTTTGTATTTTTAGTAGAGATGGGGTTTCACCATGTTGACCAGGATGGTCTCGATCTCTTGACCTCGTCATCCACCCGCCTCATCCTCCCAAAGTGCTGGGCTTACAGGCTTGAACCACCATGCCCGGCCCTACAACATATTATTTTAAACTGTGTTGTACAATAAATCTTTTGGACTTATTCCTCTTATTTAACTTAATTATGTGTTCTTTAATAGACTTCCTCCCAATCCTCCTTCTAAATACCCTGCTTCTCTGGTAACCATCATTCTACTCTCTAGTTTAATGAGATGAAGTTTTTTAGAACCCACATGTGAGTAAAATCATGAGAAATTAATTTCTTTGTGTCTGGTATATTTTAACTAATCTAATGTTCTTCAGGTTCATCAATGTGATTGAAAATAATCGAATGTTCTTTATTTAAAGATGACTAGTTTTTCATTGTGGGGTCGGGCATGGTGGCTCATGCCTGTAATCCCAGCACTTTGGGAGACTGAGGTGGGTGGATCACAAGATCAGGTGTTCAAGACCAGCCTGGTCAATACAGTGAAACCACATCTTTACTAAAAATGCAAAAATTAGCCAGGTGTGTTGGCAGGCGCCTGTAATCCCAGTTATTTGGGAGGCTGAGGCAGGAGAATCGCTTGAACCTGGGAGCTAGAGGTTGCTGTGAGTCAAGATTGCACCATTCCACTCCAGCCTGGGCAAAAAGAGTGAAACTCCATCTCAATAAAAACAAAATAAAAATAAAAGTTTATTGTTTATAAATACTACATTGTTTTTATTGTTAGGTTGTGGATGCTCATTTTGATTCTGTATTTTGGCTCTTGGGAAGAGGACTGCATAGAAGTGGAAGTGTTTTTTCAACATTGTGATTTTTATTTGTTTTGAGATACATATTCATTAGTGGCAAAGGCTGTATCTTATAATAGTTTAATTTTCAATTTTTTGAGAAATTTCTATTGTTTTTCCTAATGGCTATTCTCATTAAATTAAAAATATAAAATATACAGGAAATTGAAGTAACATAAATAGAAATATAAAATGAAGAGTATTTAAAATAAATAAATACAAAAAAATAAAAATGTACTTAAAGTATATTCAAGAAGAAAATAAAATGAATTTTAAAAGTTAAAGTAGGCCAGGTGTGGTGGTTCATGCCTATAATCCCAACACTTTGGGAGGCCGAGGTGGGTGGATCACAAGGTCAAGAGATCGAGACCATCCTGGTCAACAAGGTGAAACCTTGTCTCTACTAAAAATACAAAAAAATTAGCTGGGCATGGTGGCATGCACCTGTAGTCCCAGCTACTTGGGAGGCTGAGGCAGGAGAATTGCTTGAACCCAGGAGGTCGAGGTTGCAGTGAGCCGAGATCGCACCATTGCACTCCAGGTTGGGTGACAAGAGCGAAACTCCGTCTCATTAAAAAAAAAAAAAAAGTTAAAGTAAATTTTAAAAAATAAAAGAGACACTTCACCAAGGAAGACATTTATGCAGCCCACAAACATATTTTAAAAAGCTCAACATCACTGATCATTAGAGAAATGCAAATCAAAACCACAATGAGATACCATCTCACACCAGTCAGAATGGCGATTATTAAAAAGTCAGGAAACAACATATGCTGACGAGGCTGTGGTGAAATAGGAATGCTTTTACACTGTTGGTGGAAAGGTAGACTCGTTCAACCATTGTGGAAGAAAGTGTGGCAATTCCTCAAGAATTCAGAACCAGAAATACTATTTGACCCGGTAACTCCATTACTGGGTGTATACACAAAGGAATATGAAGTGTTCTAGTATAAAGATACATGCACACATATGTTTATTGCAGCAGTGTTTAAAATAGCAAGGACGTAGAACCAACCCAACTGCCCATCAGTGATAGACTGGATAAAGAAAATGTGGTACATATATACCATGGAATACTATGCAGCCATAAAGAGGAATGAGATTGTAAACTTTGCCGAGACATGGATGAAGCTGGAAGCCATCGTTCGCAGCAAACTAACACAGGAACAGAAAACTGAAAACCACATGTTCTCATTGGTAAGTGGGAGTTGAACAGTGAGAACAGATGGACAGGGAGGGGGACAACATACAGCAGGACCTGTTGCAGGAGATGGGAAGAAGGGCATCCAGAAAAATAACTAATGCATGCAGGGCTTAAGACCAAGATGATAAATGGATAGGTGCAGCAAACCATCATGGCATGCGTATGCCAACTGATCTTGGCAATCACATTTTGCATATAACATCAAAGGCTCAGAAAACACAACCATGCACATACACATGCTACTACATCATTGCATGAAAAAATCTTGAATATATTTAACAGAGAACTTTAAATAGATGTTTACACATACACATGCTCATTTATTATTATTTACAAAACACAACTTCTAGAAACAGCAATAATTTTCCTTTCATGATGAGTCAGATTTAAAATGTGATATGTGCATACTATAAAATATTATTTTGTGCTGAGTGCAGTGGCTCACACCTGTAATGTCAGCACTTTGGGAGGCTGAGTTGGGTGGATCACCTGAGGTCAGGAGTTTGAGACCAGCCTGGCCACATGATGAAACCCTGTCTCTAGTAAAAATATAAATAATTAGCAATTAGTTGGGTGTGGTGATGTGCACCTGTAGTGCCAGCTACTCAGGTGGCTGGGGCACAAGAATCACTTGAACTTAGAAGGTGGAGGTTGTGGTGAGCCAAAATTGCACTATTGCACTCCTGCCTGGGCGACAGAGCAAGATTCTGTCTCAAAAAAAATAAAAAAATTATTTTGCTTTCAAACAGAAAGGTATCTGAAACATTTTACAAAAGCAAAGCCTAATTAAATTATCTTGAGTAATGTAAGATAGTAAAAAAGAGACAGACATTATATAATTACACTAGCAAGAGATATGGAAATTAGTCAAGTTTATAGAAACAGTAAGGAAAATGGTATTCTTCTGGATCTGAAGAAAAGGGAAAAGGCAATTGTTTATTCAATATTAAATTTTACTTTTGTAAAATAAAATTTATCTTTTGTAAGATAAAGTTAAGTGGTCGGCATGTGGTATGTAAAACCTACAAGTGACCTCAAACTCTCCAGAAAATATACACACACACACACACACACACACACACACACACACATATATATATATATAATTGCATCGCAAAAATTCCAAACTATTTTATTAGAACTGAACAAGTCTTATGTGAGATTACATGGGGTTAGGGAGCACCATGAGAAAGCCGTAATTATTACAGAGACAAAAAAAAAGTGGCTTGGATGTATACATAGCTTGGAATAAAAATAAACAATAAGTGAGAAACTGGAGAAAATTAGAAAATAAAACAAGCAGCATTTTCTTTTCTAAATTTAATCAGTTGTTCAGCTGAAGAGCAGGTGTTTTCTCCACATGGACAATCAATGCTACTTCTCCACTCTGGAGGTTTCAGTCTCTGACCTGAAGATGCCATTTTTCTCTGATAAGAATATTTTTCTCCTGATCGTTGAGTATCTGCTGCACTCAGCACTGTCCTCTGTATTTGTTCACTTTATATAAATGCTAAATCAACCCCATAACTTATAAAACATGACCAGTTTCCATGTGAAAAAAGCTAACCTGATAAAATTAATAAATTGTATAATGTAACATAAAATAAATAGAAGGAACTATAACTGAAAAAAGAAAAAGAAATTTGATTCAAATAATTTTTTCTCCAATTGGGAAGGAAGAAAGTGGATTGCAATAGTGAAATAAGAAGTAATACTGTCACTGAGTGTAGAACTGAATATTCAAATTCTCTTCTAAGCAACATTAAGTTTTATGAAACGATTCTTATAATCTCTGAGCAGGTCATATAAAAATGTTTCATAAACTTTGGAACAAAAAATATGTATTAGTTCTCATGTGGATAATAGACAAGTAAACTATATATATATATATATATATATATATATATATATATATATATATAGGAAGTTTCTGAAACCAGGAGACATAAATTTGGTAAATGCGTTTGTGTACAATCAAGAAACAAATTTTACTTTAAGCATTTGTAAGGTTCCTCATTTGCTACAAATTGTCAACTCTTCTGAAATTGTTTTGGTCCACTATTTCCTTTTCCATTTAAAGAAGTGTACGCACACACATACACCACCTTTACCTCTATATTTCTCTTATAGTTTATCTGTAGCTTAATATGTTTGTATATTGCATTCAATATAAATAAAAATGCAAAGAAATCTTTATGTATTCAATTGACCCATATATATAAAACATGCAAAGAAAAATATTCAGTAAATTTTATAAATAATAATTTAAAATTCAGAAAGTATGGCTTGTAGTTACATTCCTATATGATCTTTTTTCTAATTTTTAAATTTTAATTATTATTATTATTATTATTGAGATGAAGTGTTGCTCTGTCACCCAGGCTGGAGTACAGTGGCATGATCTTGGCTCACTGCAACTTCCCTCCTCCCAGGTTCAAGCAATTATTCTGCTACAGCCTCCCGAGTAGCTGGAATTACTGGAACACACCATCATGCCCATTTAATTTTTTTAATATTAATAGACATGGGGTTTCAGCCATTGTTGGTCAGGTTGGTCTCAGATTCCTGACCTCCTCTCCTCGGCCTCGCAAAGTACTGTGATTACAGGTGTGAGCCACCATGACCAGCCTATGATCTTTATCATAACTGTTATAACCTTCCTGTGGTTACCAAAAAGTAGGCAGATCAACTGAGGTCAGGAGTTCAAGACCATCCTGGACAACATGGTGAAACCTTGTCTCTACTGAAAAAACAAAAAAAACAAAAAAACAAAAACAAACAAACAAAAAAATAGCCAGGCATGGTGGTACACACCTGTAGTACCACTTATGCAGATGGCTGAGGCAGGCTGAGATTGTGCCACTGCACTCGACTCCAGTCTGGGTGACAGATTAAGAACTGTCTCCAGGAAAAAAAAAAAAAAAAAAAGAGAGAGAGAGACTATGAAATATAACTTTTTTGTGTGTGTGATTTGTACTACAGGAGTTTTATTACATCACAGTAATACAGAAATTAGTTTCAGCGCTTATGGTTTTTTGTCTAAACTATCCTGTACTTCCAATCTGTCAAGTTCAAAGTAAGGGCTGAACAACTTGCTTCAGCTGCAGATGCCATACCTGAAGTGATTTACATCCTTTATATTAGGGATTGTTAAGCTGGGTTCCATGGATAAACTTCAAGGGGTACTCCGAATACTCAAATATATAGGTTTCATCAGACTCTATTCCTTTAAATGGCAATATACAGTAGACTAATGATTCATATTAGTCTGAAATTATTTGCCTGGCCCTGTTGTTTATTTGACAGCATTCATGAGAAACATTACTGACAGAGTCAGTCCGATTATTTTCAGGTTAACCTTTGAAGCTTCTTAAAATAATTTCCAGATCCTAGAGTGGTTACAGATATTTGGCTAATATGTAACGATAAGTACCTGCCAGCAGGTATGGGGAGACTTTTGTTCCAAGATATACTGAGATAAAGGTGAAGGTTCAAGTTCATATTTGTCAAAAGGAAGTTTGTCTATTACCATTGGCTCACAATCTACACAGGAAAACCTCACAACAGGATGAGATGTTCGTGGAGGTAGTGAAGGTAAATTCTGATCTGGCCAAAAAGATTCTGGAATTGGCCAAAGTCCAACAGGAACACCAGTTTTAGAGTTAGGTCGTACATAAATGAGTTTATGACAACTATGCCATGGCTGAGCAGCAAATGAATTGCTTGGCCTAGTGAATCCATAAGTCCATCTTCTCTAATAGGAAGTGGACCTGGTCCCGTTTTTTTCAAAATTAATAACTACGTCACTCTGAACTTTTTGAACTAGAGATTCTAAACATTGATTCAACATTCTTTGTGTTCTCACAAAGTAGGAGCGACCTCCTGTGACTTCACACATCTGTGTGATGGCAGATTCATCAGTTGGTACACTCCCTAATTGCTCTGGTTCGGTAGAAGCCACTCCAGGCAAACACAACACCAGGGCAAATAACCTTTGATCCCAATGAAAAGGTTCTTTGGTTAGTTCACTTCCAGGCAGAGGGGAATTCAAAGGAAGATGGAGCTCTTCTTGAACACCAGCAGTACTTGTTAACTTGTTTCCATCTGTGACAGTAATTAAAATAGATGGTTCTAAAAAAAAATGAATTTCTTCACTGTCCATAATTGTCTATTCCAGATATTAATCTATTGAGATTTAACAAACCAAATGAGGATCTTAGAGCCTGACCAAGAGTAGTCAGTCCAGAAGCCTGAAGATTTTTTAGTTCGCTCATGAATGTTGCATTATTTTCCTTCCAACCAACCTTGATGCAGTACGGGGGTTCATCGTAGGTGACCAGCATGTACCTGTCTCCACGGCTGGCTGGGTCCCGGGCGCGCAGCTTCAAGAATAACTCCACAGCGCCTTTGGCAATGTCTAAATAGGAGGGGCCCAGGTCAGTGCGCTGGTTCATAGAGGCGGACGTGTCTACGAGGAACAGCAGGATGGGCATCTTCCCCCGCACCCCTGCCTCCGCTTTCCACTCTCCTGGCCCTTTTGCCTCACTGCCACGTACGGACACCCGAACCCTCAACTCTCGCAGAGCCAGGGGGCAAGGAGCAAGAGGAAGAGGGGGAGACGGGACAGGACGGATGGGACCTCTCCTGGCCTCCTCTTTCTGCAGCCCCACCTCCTCTCCCTCCAAGGGAACTTTAAAGTGTGAGCGTGCGTGCATAGCCCTCGGGGCCCTCCCCCTTCCTCTCTTCTGCTGCCACCACTACTGTCCCCGCTGCTGCCAGGACTACTGCCTAAGCATCCGTCCGCGCTCACTAGAGCGCTCGCCCCAGACTGAGCGCCGTCTCTTGAAATGTAACTTTTAAGAACAATAGTCTCCAACTTATGTGCTTTAAGTTTTCTGGACAAAAGGATTACTTAACTAGTCATTTCACTGTATCAACCAATAGTAATAGTATACTGTTACTATCTGTTGCCCCGTCTTGATTGAAGTGAAATAGTTTAGCATTGGTGACAGGATGGCATTTCATTCACTGCTCATCAGTGTGAAAACATTGAAAATCATATAGTTTATTAATTAAACTAAGTTCAAGGCCGGGGGCGGTGGCTCACGCCTGTAAACCCAGCACTTTGGGAGGCCGAGGCGGGTGGATCACAAGGTCAAGAGATCGAGACCATCCTGGTCAACATGGTGAAACCCCATCTCTACTAAAAATACAAAAATTAGCTGGGCATGGTGGCGCACGCCTGTAGTCCCAGCTACTCGGGAGGCTGAGGCAGGAGAATTGCTTGAACCCAGGAGGCGGAGGTTGCGGTGAGCCGAGATCGCGCCATTGCACTCCAGCCTGGGTAACAAGAGCGAAACTCCGTCTCAAAAAAAAAAAAAAAAAAGTTCAAACATAATCTAAATACGGCATTAAAAAATCCACTATATTTTTGTTGGTCAAAATACAATTACAGTTACTGAAGATGTACTATTTTTTTTCTTTTTCTCTGATAATAGTTCTTTGAGACTTCCTTACTCCATTTTAAAAGTAAAAGGCTAATGATTTAAAAAAGCATTTATCTAAAATATGTTTAAAACCTTTCATGGAGGTGTTATCTTTATTTTTCCCTTGTAATTATAATTTTCAAAAATTTCTATCACATTGATTAATATTGAAGATTTTAAACTTTTGCTATAATACTTAGGTATTTCAATAGACTGGCCACTTTTTTTCCTTAAGGAGAGATGATTGGTATATTTATTTATTTTACAAATTTAGAATATTTCACTTTTGCTTTAAAAAGAAAAATAATTCCCAGAACATCTATCTTAATGCAGACTTGAAGTAAGCCACAAAAAGCATCTCTCTTTAGATTATTATTATTATTTTTTTGAGACGGAGTTTCTCTCCTGTTACCCAGGCTGGAGTGCAATGGCGCGATCTCGGCTCACCACAACCTCCGCCTCCTGGGTTCAAGCAATTCTCCTGCCTCAGCCTTCCAAGTAGCTTGGACGACAGGTGCACACCACCACGCCCAGCTAATTTTTGTATTTATTAGTAGAGACAGGGTTTCACCATGTTGGCCAGGATGGTCTCGATCTCTTGACCTCGTGATCCTCCCTCCTCCGCCTTCCAAAGTTCTGGGGTTAAAGGTGTGAGCCACCGCACCCGGCCAAGATAAACTTTTAAGTATCAAATAAATTAACCTTTATAGTTACTATTACTACATGGCATATTTGAGAGGGAAGCATATTCTGGATGAAGAAGCTTGGGATATCTCATAAAGTGCTGTGGATATTTGCAACTTTAGAAAAAATGCTACATATTCTTAAATATTTTAATGTAGACAATTAAAAATTCTCAAGAAGTTATAAAAACGCTTAAAGTGCAAAACAGAGTTAAAGGAAAATTCAAGAACTTCATAGAACAGAAGTAAATCTAGAGAACAATCCAGAGGAGTAGTAGACCTAAGAAGCACGTGCCTAATTCGAATAGTGACTGTTCACAAGTAGATCAAATCTATGTGGCTGTTCATCTTGCTCCCAGGGAAAATAAAATAAACACAAAAATAACAGAACCACACAAATCCAAAATGTAGTATTTTCCAAAAGTGAGAACCAAATTAGAAACTGATGGACAAAAAGAAATGAGGAAGTATGTGGGCAAAAAAATTCAATAGCTTTTCTTATTGAAATTATGTTTAAAATGTTTACATAAATACATTACGAAATTAATATTACTTTTGTGAAAAGAACAAAAAGCTATAAAATTTAAGGCCAGGTGTAGTGGCTCATGCCTGTAATTCCAGCACTTTGGAAGGCTGAGGAAGGTGAATTGCTTTAGCTCAGTAGTTTGAGAATAGCCTGGGCTAAATCTCTACAAAAAATGTGAAAATTAGCCAGGCATGGTGGTATGCACTTGTAGTTCCAGCAACTTGAGAGGGTGAGGTGGGAGGATCCCTTGAGCCTGGGAGGTGGGGGTTGCAGTGAGCCAGTATCATGTCACTGCACTCCAGCCTAGGTAACAGAGTGAGACTGTCTCAAGTTAAAAGCATATTTGAACAACAGCAAAAAAGAATATCAAGTTAATACACAGTGTGTGAGTTAACCTATAAATTGAAATGATAAGAAAACGAATGAACTGGAATATTGAGTGTAATAAATACAGCCAACTACTATAAAAAGGGACAAATTTTATAAAATATAAATATAGCTTTAACTAGATGAAAACTATAAAGAGGAGTTAATAATGCCCATTTTTTTCACTACAGTAAAAAATATAAGTAACAATATTAATGGTAATTTACAAATTTCTAAGTTCAAACTAAACATAAGCCCTTGAATTCAAAATCGCAGTGTTAAAAAAAAAAGATAAAAAAATACTTAATAGAAATAAAATTCAAACTTCCTAACAGCACGAGAAAGAAATCTAAAAGTGAGCAAGAGAGATAACTTAGAAAAGTAAAATCAAAACACCCACAGTCTATAGAGTCAGAAATCAAAATAAACGTGCTGAGAGAATTTGCTACTGTGAATAGCAATTGCAATGAACATGTCAGTGCACGTTCCTTTTTGGTAGAATAATTTAATTTTCTTTGAATGTATACCCAGTAATAAGATTGCTGGGTCAAATAGTAGTTCTGTTTTAAGTTCTTTGGGACATCTTCAAACTGCTTTCAATAGTGACTGAACTAATTTACATTCTCATCAGCAGTATGTAAGCATTCCTTTTTCTCCACAACCTCACCAACATTTGTTAGATTTCGGCATTTTAATAATAGACCTTCTGACTGTTGTAGGATAGTATCTCATTGCTTCTACTGTCTTTAATTGTAATAATTTTTGCTATTTCTAACCTACTCCAATCTATTACCAGCCATCATTACTATGACCTTGTTGCTTAATCCAGTCAGTATTCTTAGATCTTGATTTGCTTGTCCTCTTGGAAACTTTCCACTCCCTCTATAACTTCTTTGTCCAATGTACAAAGGAAAACACTATTCACCAGAATCTTATGCCCAAAACAGTATCTTTTAGAAATAAAGGTGAAATAAAGACATTTCAGATAAATAAAAACTGATGCAATTCGTTGCCAGCAGACATACATTATACAGAAAACACTAAAAGTAGTTCTTAGACGGTATGTGGTGGTTCACACTTGTAATCTTAGTGCTTAGAGACCCTGCGTAGTGCCCTGAAAGTCTCCACCCGGAATTCCCACAACACATCCCCCGCAAGGCCCTGTGATGACCTCCCACACCTCTGCACAGTTACCCACTCCCAGATCCGCGTCCGCTTTGCCAGAGCCCTTTAGACTCCTTTTCCCAAGGCCCCAAGATCCCACGCAAGCAGTGAGGCATCAGGATTTAAGCGGAAGGAGAAAATCGCCCAGGGAATGAGCACAAGTGCCTCCTGTGAAGGTATTTGGAGGTGGAGATGGGGCACAGCTGGTGAGCCGAGAAGGCGCTGGGATGACCATATCGCCACCCTTAGTCATTTGAGAGTTTGGGCAGGACGGGCTGCACTGTCAGCCAGGGCTGTTCACTGCTCATAGGCTTTGAGAAGGCCTCAAAGAAGGCTAAGTGCTCTCAACCTGGGGGAAAAAAAAATTGAGAAGACTTCCTGAGAAAGGCTGCAATCTCAGGTGAATTGGAGCTGCAGAGAAGAGATTGAAAAGTGCTCCAGGCAGGGGGCACGGCTTGAATAAAAGTTTGGATGGGAGAATGTCCTCGGCAAAAGAAAAGGTGCCCCAGAGTTCCTTTCCCGTCCCCTCTGTATGTGATGCTTTCTGGCTGCCCATGGGAGCCTTCCAAAGTGGCATAGTGCCTCCCACTGAAGACAGGACTCCCGGGGCCCCAAGAGGGTAGCAACAGCCTGTAAGTCACACAGTAGTAGAGCTGGAAGGCTCAAGGCTCCCTCCTGATAGGCTGGGCAGGAGCAGCATCACAATTTCACATTCTAGAATTCATACATGCTAAGATTCTAGAATTCATACATTCTAGAATTCTAGAATTACTGACCTTTTTAGGATTATAGAATTCATACTTTCTAGGATTCTAGAATTCACACTTTTCAAGATTCTAGGATTCATACGTTCTAGGATTCTAGAATTTAGACCTATTTACGTTCTAGGATTCTATAATTTAGACCTATTTAAGATTCTAGAATTCATACATTCTAAAATTCCAGAATTCAGATCTTTTTAGGATTCTAGAATTTATATATTACAGGTTTCTAGAATTCACACATTTTATGATTCTAGAATTCAGACATTCTGAAATTCTAAAATTCAGACATCATTGGATTCTAGAATTGAGATTCAGACATTTTATGATTCTCACATTCAGACTCTTTATGATTCTAGAATTCATACATTCTAGGATTCTAGAATTTATGCTATTTTAAGATTCTAGAATTCACACATTCTAGGAGTCTTTAATTGAGACATTTTATGATTCTAGAATTCTGACATTTTAACATTGTAGAATTCAGACCTGTTAAAGATTCTAGAATTCATATATAACGTGATTCTAAAATTCGGACATTTTAAAATTCTTGAATTCAGACATCGTTGGATTCTAGAATTGTAATTTCAAGAACTTAGACCTATTTAAGATTCTAGAATTCATACATTCTAGGATTCTAAAATTCATAGCTTTGTAGGATTCTAGAGTTTATACATTATAGTATTCTAAAATTCAGACATTTTATGATTCTAGAATACAGAATTTCTAACATTGTAGGATTCAGACTTGTTTAAGATTCTAGAATTCATACTTTCCACGATTCTAGAATTCAGACATTCAAAAATTCTAGAATTCTGACATCATTCGATTCTAAAATTCTAATTTTCTACAATTCTAGAACTCACACAATTTAAGATTCTAGAATTCAGACATTTTATGATTCTACAATTCTAGAATTTCGACATCCTGAGATTCTAGAATTCAAACATTTTATGATTCTAGAATTCATACGTTTTTTGAATTCTAGAATTCAGACAATTTATGATTCTAGAATTCATACATTTTTTGGATTCTAGAATTCAGACATTTTAGGATTCTAGAATTCATACATCCTAGGATTCTAGAATGAATACTTTTTCGCATTCTAGAATTCATACATTCTACTATTCTAAAATTCATTCTCTCTAAACTTCTAGTATTCAGACCTTTTTAGGATTCTAGAATTCATACATTCCGGGGTTCTGGAATTTAGACCTATTTAAGAATCTAGAATTCATACATTCTAGGATTCTAGTATTCAGATCTTTTTAGGATTCTAGAATTTATACATTATAGGATTCTGCAATTCACACATTCTATGATTCTAGAATTCAGAAATTTTATGATTCTAGAATTCATACATTCAAAGATTCTAGAATTCAGACCTATTTATAATTGTAGAATTCACACATACTAGGATTCTAGAAGTCATACATTTTAGCATTCTAGAATTCATACATTCTAGGATTCTAAAATTCATACATTCTAGAATTGTAGAATTCAGACCTTTTTAGGATTCTAGAATTCATCCTTTTTAGGATTGTGGCATTCAGAACTTTTTAACAGTATAGAATTCATACATTCTAAGATTCGAGAATTCAGATCTTTTTAGGATTCTAGAATATATACATTATAGGATTCTAGAATTCACACCTTCTATGATTCTAGAATTCAAATATTTTATGATTCTAGAATTCAGACATTGTAAAATTTTAGAATTCAGACATCTTTGGATTCTAGAATGGAGCCTTTCTGCATTTCTAGAACTCACAAAATTTAGGTGTATTGTATTCAGACATTCTATTATTCTCGCATTCAGACAGTTTATGATTCTAGAAATCTTACATTCTGCGATTTTAGAATTCATACCATTTTAAGATTCTAGAATTCATACATTCTAGGAATCTTTAATTGAGACATTTTATGATACTAGAATTCAGACCTTTAAACATTGTAGAATTCAGATCTGCTTAAGATTCTAGAATTCATATGTAACATGATTCTAGAATTCAGACATTCTAAAATTCTACAATGCAGACATCCTTGGATTCTAGAATTCTAAATTCCCAAAATTCTAGAACTCACACATTTTTAGATTCTAGAATTCAGATATTTTATGTTTCTACAATTTTAGAATTTACATATTCTGAGATTCCAGAATTCAAGCATTTTATGATTCTAGAATTCATTGATAAGATTCTAGAACTCAGACGTTTTATGATTCTGCAATTAATACATTCGAAGATTCTAGAATTCAGACCTATTTAGGATTCTAGAATTCATACATAGTTGGCTTCTAGAATTCATACATTTGAGCATTCTAGAATTCATACATGCTAGGATTCTAAAATTCATACATTCTAGAATTATAGAATTGCTGACCTTTTTAGGAGGATAGAATTTAATCTTTCTAGGATTCTAGAATTCACACTTTTATAAGATTCTAGACTTCATACATTCTAGGATTCTAGAATTCAGATCCTTTTAGGATTCTAGAATTTACACATTATATGATTCTAGAATTCACACATTCTATGATTCTAGAATTCTGACATTTTATGATTCTAGAATTCAGACATTGTAAAATTCCAGAATTCAGACATCATTGGATTCTAGAATGGAGACTTTCTGCAATTCTAGAACTCACACAATTTAGGAGTATTGTATTCAGACTTTCTGTTATTCTTGCATTCAGACAGTTTATGATTCTAGAAATCATGCATTCTAGGATTCTAGAATTCATACTGCTTTAAGATTCTAGAATTAATAGATTCTAGGGATCTCTAATTGAGACATTTTATGATTCTAGAATTCAGACCTATTTATAATAGAAGAATTCATACATACTAGGATTCTAGAATTCATACATTTTAGCATTCTGGAATTCATACATTCTAGGATTATAAAATTCACACATTCTAGAATTGTAGAGTTCAGATCTTTTTAGAATTCTAGAATTCATTCTTTTTAGGATTCTAGAATTGAGACCTTTCTAACATTCTAGAATTCATACATTCTAGGATTCTAGAATTAAGACCAATTTAAAATTCTAGAATTTATACATTCTAGGGTTCTAGAATTCAGATCTCTTTTGGATTCTAGAATTTATACAAGATATGATTTTAGAATTCACACATCGTATGATTCTAGAATTCAGACATTTTGTGGTTCTAGAATTCAGACATTCTAAAATTCTAGAATTCAGACCTTTTTAAGATTCTATATTTCATAAATTTTAGGATTCCAGAATTCAGACATTCTACGATTCTTACATTCAGACACTTTATTATTCTAGAATTCATACTTTCTAGGATTCTACAATTCATACTATTTTAAGATTCTAGAATTCATACATTCCAGGATACTAGAGTTCAGTCATTTTATGATTCTAGTATTCAGACATTCTAACATTGTAGAATTCAGACTTGTTTAAGATTCTAGAATTCATACATTCCATCATTCTAGAATTCAGACCTGTTTAAGATTCTGGAATTCATACATACTAGTATTCTAGGATTCATATATGTTTGCCTTCTAGTATTCCTACATTCTAGGATTCTAAAATACATGCATTGTAGAATTCTAGAATTCAGATTTTTTTTTAAGGATTATATAATTCAATCTTTTTAGGATACTTTAATTCAGACCTTTTTAAAATTCTGGAATTCATACATACTAATATTCTGGAATATAGACCTTTTTAAGATTCAAGAATTCATACACTCTAGCATTCTAGAATTCACACATTCTAGGATGCTAAAATTCAGACATTTTATGGTTCTAGAATTCAGACATACTACAATTCTAGAATTCTGACATTCTTGAATCCTAGAATTCAGAATTTCTACAATTCCAGAATTCACATATTTTAGGATTCTAAAATTCAGAACTTTCACGATTCTACAATTCTAGAATTTGGACATCTTCAAATACTAAAATTCAGACATTTTATGATGCTACAATTCTAGAATTTAGACATCCTGAGATCCTGGAATTCAGACATTTTATGATTCTAGAATTCATACATGCGAAGATTCTAGAATTCAGACCT
Organism: Saimiri boliviensis; assembly: GCF_048565385.1. NCBI lineage: Eukaryota > Metazoa > Chordata > Mammalia > Primates > Cebidae > Saimiri > Saimiri boliviensis. The sequence continues at coordinate 52,945,067 of NC_133470.1, forward strand.
ATTTAGGATTCTAGAATTCATACCTACTAAGATTTTAGAATTCATACATTTTAGCATTCTAGAATTCATACATTCTAGGATTCTAAAATTCATACTTTCTAGAATTCTAGAACTCAGACCTTTTTAGAATTATAGAATTAGTTCTTTCTAGGATTCTAGAATTCAGACTTTTTAAAATTCTAGTATGCATACATTCTTGGATTCTAGAGTTTAGAGCTATTTAAGATTCTAGAATTCACACATTCTAGGAGTCTTTAATTGAGACATTTTATGATTCTAGAATTCTGACATTTTAACATTGTAGAATTCAGACCTGTTAAAGATTCTAGAATTCATACATAACATGATTCTAAAATTCGGACATTTTAAAATTCTTGAATTCAGACATCGTTGGATTCTAGAATTGTAATTTCAAGAACTTAGACCTATTTAAGATTCTAGAATTCATACATTCTAGGATTCTAAAATTCATAGCTTTGTAGGATTCTAGAGTTTATACATTATAGTATTCTAAAATTCAGACATTTTATGATTCTAGAATACAGAATTTCTAACGTAGGATTCAGACTTGTTTAAGATTCTAGAATTCATACTTTCCACGATTCTAGAATTCAGACATTCAAAAATTCTAGAATTCTGACATCATTCGATTCTAGAATTCTAATTTTCTACAATTCTAGAACTCACACAATTTAAGATTCTAGAATTCAGACATTTTATGATTCTACAATTCTAGAATTTCGACATCCTGAGATTCTGGAATTCAATCATTTTATGATTCTAGAATTCATACATTTTTGGATTCTAGAATTCATACATTTTAAGATTTTAGAATTTTTGCATTTTAGGATTCTAGAATTCATACATACTAGGATTCTAGAATTAATACTTTTTCACATTCTAGAATTCATACATTGTAGGATTCTTAAATTCAAACATTTTAGAATTATAGAATTCACATTTCTTTAGGATTCTAGAATTCATTCTTTCTTAAATTCTATAATTCAGACCTTTTTAGGATTCTGGAATTCATACATTCTTGGATTCTAGAATATAGACCTATTTAAGATTCTAGCATTCATACATTCTAGGATTCTAGGATTCAGACCTTTTTAGGACTCTACAATTTATACATTATAGGATTCTAGAATTCACACATTCTATGATTCTAGAATTCAGACATTTTATGATTCTTGAATTCATAGATTTTATGATACTAAAATTCACACATTCTATGTTTATAGAATTCAGACATTTCATGATTCTACAATTCATACATTTTAGGATACTGGAATTCAGACATTTTATGATTCTAGAATTTATACATTCAAAGATTCTAGAATTCAGACGTATTTATAATTGTAGAATTTGTACATACTAGGCTTCTAGAATTCATACGTTTTGGCATTCTAGAATTAATACATTCTAAGATTCTAAAATTCATACATTCCAGAATTGTAGAATTCAGACATTTTTAGGATTCTAGAATTCATTCTTTTTAGGATTCTACAATTCAGACCTTTTAACATTCTAGAATTCACACAGTCTAGGGTTCTGGAATTTAGACCAATTTGAGATTCTAGAATGCATACATTCTAGGATTCTTGAATTCAGATCTCTTTAGAATTCTAGAATTTATACAATGTATGATTTTAGAATTCACTCATTCTATGATTCTAGCATTCAGGGATTTTATGATTCTAGAATTCAGACATTCTAAAATTCTAGAATTCAGACCTTTTTAAGATTCTATAATTCATAAATTTTAGGATTCTAGAATTCCGACATTCTACGATTCTCTCATTCAGACACTATTATTCTAGAATTCATACATTCTAGGATTATAGAATTCATACTATTTTAAGATTCGTGAATACAGACACTTTGTGATTTTAGAAATCATACATTCAAAGATTCTAGAATTGAGACCTATTTACAATTTTAGAATTTATATATAATAAGATTCTAGAATTCATATATTTTCACATTCTAGAATACATACATTCTAGGATTCTAAAATACATACATTGTAGAATTCTAGAATTCAGACCTTTTTATGATTATAAAATTCATTCTTTTTAGAATTCATGAATTCACACCTTTTTCAAATTCTTGAATTCATACATACTGATATTCTGGAATATAGACCCTTTTAAGATTCGAAAATTCATACACTCTAGCATTCCAGAATACATACATTCAAGGATTCTAAAATTCAGACATTTTATGGTTCTAGAATTCAGAAATACTACAATTCCAGAATTCTGACATCCTTGGATTCTAGAATTCAGAATTTCTACAATTCCAGAATTCACATATTTTAGGAATCTAAAATCCAGACGTTTCATGATTCTACAATTCTAGAATTTGGACATCCTCAACTACTAGAATTCAGACATTTTATGATTCTACAATTCCAGAATTTAGACATCCTGAGATCCTTGAATTCAGACATTTTATGATTCTAGAATTCATACATGTGAAGACTCTAGAATTCAGACCTATTTAGGATTCTAGAATTCATACATACTAAGATTTTAGAATTCATACATTTTAGCATTCCAGAATTCATACATTCTAGGATTCTAAAATTCATACATTCGAGAATTCTAGAATTCAGACCTTTTTAGAATTATAGAATTCATTCTTTCTAGAATTCTAGAATTCAGACTTTTTTAAATTCTAGAATTCATACATTCTAGGATTCTAGAGTTTAGAGCTATTTAAGATTCTAGAATTCATACACTCTAGGATTCTAGAATTCAGATCTTTTTAGGATTCTAGAATTTATACATCATAGGATTCTAGAATTCACACATTCTATGATTCTATAATTCAGACATTTTATGATTCTAGAATTCAGACATTGTAAAATTCTAGAATTCAGACATCATTGGATTCTAGAATGAAGACCTTCTACAATTCTAGAACTCACACAGTTTAGGAGTATTGTATTCAAATATTCTGTTATTCTCGCATACAGACAGTTTATGATTCTAGAAATCATACATTCTAGGATTCTAGAATTCATACTGTTTTAAGATTCTAGAATTAATACATTCTAGGAATCTTTAATTGAGTCATTTTATGATTGTGGAATTCATACATTTTCGGATACTAGAATTCACACCTTCTATGATTCTAGAATTCAGTCTTATGATTCTAGAATTCATACATTTTAGGATACTAGAATTTAGACATTTTTTGATTCTAGAATTCATATCTCTTTAGGATTCTAGAATTTATGCAGTATATGATTTTATAATTCACACATTCTATGATTCTATTATTCAGACATTTTATGATTCTAGAATACAGACATTCTAAAATGCCAGAATTCAGACCTTTGTAAGATTCTATAATTCATAAATTTTAGGATTCTAGAATGTAGACATTCTACAATTCTCACATTCAGACACTTATTATTCTTGAATTCATACATTCTAGGATTCTAGAAATCATTCTATTTTAAGATTTTTGAATTCATACATTCTAGGATTCTAGAATTCAGACATTTTATGATTCTAGTATTTAGACATTCTAACATTGTAGAATTCAGACTTGTTTAATATTTTAGAATTCATACTTTCCATGATTCTAGAATTCAGACATTTTAAAATCTAGAATTCAGACATCGTTTGATTCTAGAATTCTAAATTTCTACAATTCTAGAAATAACACATTTTAAGATTCTAGGATTGAGACATTTTATTTTGCTATAGTTCTATAATTTAGTCATCCTGGAATTCTAGAATACAAACATTTTATGATACTATAATACATACATTTTAAAATTCTAATATTCAAACATTTTATGATTCTAGAATTCATACATTTGAAGATTCTAGAATTCAGACCTATTTATAATTGAAGAATTCATACATACTAGGATTCTAGAATTCATACATTTTAGCATTCTAGAATTCATACATTCTAGGATTCTAAAATTTATACATTCTAGAATTGTAGAATTCAGCCCTTTTAAGGATTCTAGAATTCACTCTTTTTAGGATTGTAGTATTCAGACCTTTTTAACATTCTTAAAATTCATAAATTCTAGGATTCTAGAATTCAGATCTCTTTAGGATTCTAAAAGTTATACAATATATGATTTTAGAATTCACACATTCTATGATTCTAGAATTCAGACATTTTATGATTCTAGAATTCAGCCATTCTAAAATTCTAGAATTCAGACCTTTTTAAGATCCTATAATTCATAAATTTTAGGATTGTAGAATTCAGACATTCTACCATTCTCGTGTTCAGACACTTTATTATTCTAGAATTCACACATTCTAGTATTCTAGAATTCATACTATTTTAAGACTCTAGAATTCGTACATTCCATTATTCTAGAATTCAGTCATTCTAAATTTCTAGAATTCAGACATTGTTGGATTCTAAAATTGTAATTTCTTGAATTTAGATCTATTTAAGATACTAGAATTTATACATCCTAGGATTCTAGAATTCAGATCTTTGTAGGATACTAGAATTTATACACTATTGTATTCTAGAATTCAGACATTTTATATTTCTAGAATACAGACATTCTAACATTGTAGAATTCAGACTTGTTTAAGATTCTAGAATTCGTACATTTCATGATTCTAGAATTCAGACATTCAAAAATTCTAGAATCCAGACATCATTGAATTCTAGAATTCTAATTTTCTACAATTCTAGATCTCACACATTTTACAATTCTAGAATTCAGACATTTTATGATACTACAATTCTAGAATTTAGACATATTGGGATTCTAGAATTCAAACAATTTCTGATTCTACAATTCTAGAATTTAGACATCCTGAGATTCAAGAATTCAAACATTTTATGATTCTAGAATTCATGCATTTTTGTATTCTAGAATTCAGACATTTTATGATTTTAGAATTCATAAATTTGAAGATTCTAGAATTCACATTTTAGGATTCTGGAATGCATACATACTAGGATTCTAGAATTAATACTTTTCACATTCTAGAATTCATACGTTCTAGGATTCTAAAACTCATACATTCTAGAATTCGATAATTCAGACCTTTTTAGGATTATAGAATTTATTCCTTTTAAAATTCTAGAATTCAGAACTTTTCAGGATTCTAGAATTCATACATTTCAGGATTCTAGAATTTAGATTTCTTTAAGATTCTAGACTTCATGCACTCTAGGAATCTAGAATTCAGATCATTTTAAGATTCTAGAATTTATACATTATATGATTCTAGAATTGATACATTCTAGGATTCAAAAATTCAGACATTTTATGGTTCTAGAATTCAGACATACTACAATTCTAGAATTCTGATATTCTTGGATTCTAGAATCCTGAATTTCTACAATTCCAGAATTCATACATTTTAGGATTCTAAAATTCAGACCTTTCATGATTCTACAATTCTAGAATTTGGACATCCTCAAATACTAGAATTCAGACATTTTATAATTCTACAATTCTAGAATTTACACATCCTGAGATCCTAGAATTTAGACATTTTATGATTCTAGAATTAATACATTTGAAGATTCTAGAATTCAGACCAATTTAGGATTCTAGAATTCATACATACTAGGATTCTAGTATTCATACATTTTTGCATTCTAGAATTCATACATGCTAAGATTTTAAAATTCATACACTCTAGAATTCTAGAATTCCTAACCTTTTTGGAATTATAGAATTTATTCTTTCTTGGATTCTAGAATTTACACGTTTTAAGATTCTAGAATTCAGACATTTTATGATTCTACAATTCCAGAATTTAGACATCCTGACATTCTAGAATTAAGACCTTTTATGATTCTAGAATTCTAGAATTTAGAAATCCTGAGATTCTAGTATTCAAACATTTTATGATTCTAGAATTTATACATTTTTGGATTCTAGAATTCAGATATTTTATGATTCTAGAATCATACATTTTTGGATTCTAGAATTCATACCTCCTAGGATTCTAGAATTAATACTTTTTTGCATTCTAGAATTCCTATATTCTAGGATTCTAAAATTCATACATTCTAGAATTCTAGGATTCAGACCTTTTTAGATTATAGAATTCATTCTTTCTAAAATTCCTGAATTCAGACCATTTTAGGATTCTAGAATTCATACATTTTAGTATTCTAAAATTTAGACCTATTTAAGATTCTAGAATTCATACATTCTAGGATTCTAGGATTCAGATCTTTTTTGGATTCTAGAATTTATACATTATAGGATTCTACAATTCACACATTCTATTATTCTAGAATTCAGACATTTTATGATTCTAGAATTCATATATTTTAGGATGCTAGAATTCACACATTCTATGATTTTAGAATTCAGATATTTTATGATTCCAGAATTCATACATTTTAGGATACTAGAATTCAGACATTTTATCATTCTAGAATTCATACATTCGAAGATTCTAGAATTCTGACCTATTTATAATTGTAGAATTCATACATACTAGGATTCTAGAATTCTAACAATCTAGGATTCTAAAATTCATACATTCTAGAATTATAGAATTCAGATGTTTTTAGGATTCTAGAATTCATTCTTTTTAGGATTGTAGAATTCAGACCTTTTTAACATTCTAGAATCCATACATTCTAGGATTCTAGAATTTAGACCAATTTAAGATTCTAGAATTCATACATTATAGAATTCTAGAATTCAGATCATTTTACCATTCTAGAATGTATACATTATATTAAATATTAAAGTAGTCTTTTAAGTATTTGATTTAAGCACTTTCAGGACTCCACGGTCTGTCACCACTGAGTTGTTTCCACCCTTTTATGTGTCTCAGTTTCTCACTACAGAGATGACCTCTGAGAGGGCTCAAAATGCCAGGTGATCAGCCCTTATGTGCACTTCCTAGAAAAGCTATTTTTAAAATTATTTTTCATTGGGGATTTCCTTGCAGGGACATTATATGTCATTGGGGGGTCAACCCCCCAGACATTCCCACGGGGCACCCAGTCACCAGGGATGACTTTCGGCTAGGAAGAACAAGTGCCCTTTTACTTCAGATCTGAAAATCTGTCTCTCATTTAACCAAGAAAATGACAGTTCAGTTCCTCACAACAATGCACCCAGACAAACCGAATCAAAATAAATTTCAGGAAGAAAAGCAATGTATAATTCCCTTTAGAATGCATCTCCAAACTAGAATTAGGATCCTTAAACAACGACTTACTAGGAGAAAACCAGCTCAGAATAAATCAAGGATCATCAACCAAGGGAAGGTCCAGGCCTCAGAAAGACTTAGCAGTTCTACCAGAGGAGAAGCTTGAAGTTGGATAGGCTTCAATGGGCCTGACTGGTACCTTAGCTCTGAATTCAGGCAACTTCATCTGCATCCTGAGTCTTCTCTGAGGCCCCACATGTTTGGATGTCATATTATTGCTGACATAAAGAAACTGTAAAATATTTGAAGAGATTTATTCTAAGCCAATTATGAGTGACCATGGCCCACAACACAGCCCTCTGGAGGTCCTGAGAACATGAGCCCAAGATTGTTGGGGTACAGTTTTGTTTTATCTATTTTAGGGAGGTCTGAGACAACAATCAAACATTTAAGAAATACATCAATTTAGTTCAGAAAGGTGAGACAACTCATACACATCCCTAAAACAGTGTCCCCAATACATAAAACTATAATTGAAGGGATTGAAAGAAGTAGAGAATTCACCAATAATAGGAACTAAAGCACTCTAGTAACTGAACTAGACAGAAATTCAGCAAAGACACAGAGACTTTACACATTTTTAACTAACTTTACCTAACAGACATCTATAAATCATTCCACACAGCAACAAAATATACATTTGTTTCTATGCAACAAAACATATTCTGCAAGACAAACCATATTCTAGTCTAAGGAACAAGTATTAGTAAATAGTAAAGGCCTGAAATCACAAAACTTATGTTCTTCCACCACAGTAGAGTTAAATCAGAAAACAAAAAAACCTTTTTAATCAAAAAATAATTGAAAATTTAAAAAGACATTTATAAATAAAGTATTGGTGAAAAAAATTATACAAAATATTATAAAAGTATTTTTATCTGGACAAGTACAGATATACAATATATTGTGGTGTCCTAATTTGGAAAAAGGAGTCAGGCAGGCAGGACTAGAAGACAGCAAAGAAATAAAGCAAATAAGCTATGCCTTATGCCTTTCTTCATGATTCAGGATATATAAACAAAAAGAAGAAGCTGATAAATTATAGGTCTGTTTTTCTTTATGGCCCAGGACATATAGCCCTCCTGAACAAATAACACACATAACTCACAAACTTCCTGTTTACCATCAAATTCCTCAATTTATCAAATATTCCAACCGACAGAAGAGTGCAAGTTCCCCAGTTCCATTCTATAAAATCCTCAGCAAGCCTTTTTGCTCCTTGCAGTCAGCTACTTTTCTGCTGACACTGTCTGTTGCCTTCTCACAATGTATTTTCATGCTTTCTCTAATAAATCTGCCTTTTTCTACCTACAACTGTCTTGTTAAAATTTTTTTCTCTTTTTTTTTTCTTTCTTTCTTTCTTTTCTTTTTTTTTTTTTTTTTTTTTTTTTATAGAGACAGGGTTTCACCATGTTGGTCAGGCTGGTCTTGAACTCCTGACTTCAGGTGATCCACCTGCCTCGGTCTCCCAAAGTGCTGGGATTACAGGCGTGAGCCACTGTGCCCGGCCTTGGTAAACTCTTTTACTGCCGCACAACCAGCACAGATAGTCATCGCTCACTGGCAACATTCTGGTAGCCCATATGGGAACTCTCTCTCTTCATGGGGAACTCTCTACCCTCTCTTTCTTCAAACTTCAGACCCATTAGTGGACAGTGTATAAGCATGGAGGCAACTGCAGTGTAACTGGAGCTACACTCTGGTAGGAACAGAAGGTGTCTTTGTGGAAATATCTGACCGCCATTGCCCTTAGGGATGGACCTGAGTCTACTTATTCTTTTCAGTCTTTAGTGTCCACCAGCTTCTATTAGCTCTTCGGCAACTTAAAGTAACTGGCAGGACCAGTCTATGGTGCTGCCTGAAAGCCAAAGAGTGAATCAGACTGGCTGCCCTGCCTAGAAGAAAGAAAGGTTCTTATTTTTTCTGATCAAAAGTCCCTGATGCCTAAATGTGATGCAATTGACAACGGAAGCTTGTTCAGGATGAATTCACACACGTTTTAGTTGACTCAGACCCTTTTTCTCACTCTAAATTATCCTGTGGAGTCAGCCAATCATTCTGCTCTGGATGTTGCTGAATCAGGTGATCAGACAGCCTCAGAACAGTTAGTCTTCCCTTAACTACCCGCTCTCCTGGGTCAACACCAGACAGAGATCTTCCTTGCCCATTTTCTTCAAACCAGAGCTGATAACCCAGCATAAATGAGTACCCCGACTGGCTATCCAGCATGAAGCACCTCATCAGCCAAGAGTACTTTTCTAATAGGTGAGACACTCCTTTAGAAAGTGCACCCTGAATCCCACCGTGGACATAAATGGAATCTTCTTTTTGTCTTGACAAGAAGTCTTGAGAGAAAATGTGGTTCATGCCCCAAGTGGAACTGCCCCCAAGTGGCAGGTGTTTTCATCCCACAAACCCCATCTAGTCCTGTAGACTCACCTCTAGACTGTATTTTGAAGAACTGGGACAAATTTGACCCCCAAACTTCAAAAAGAAACACCTAATCTTTCTTTGCAGCACCGAATGGCCTCCTTATCAACTCCAAGAGAAATTGAACTTTCCCTAGAATGGGAGCCTAGACTCCAATATTCTTTTACAGCTTGGTCTCTTTTGCCATAACTCTTCCAAATGGTCTGAGGTGCCCTATGTTCAAGTTTTGTTTTTTTTGTCAAAAAACCTAGACTTTAGAGACAACTGTAGAATGGGACTGGCAAAATTCTTAAGCCCCTTAGATTCCCCATACATTTTGTATGACCCCTCTTTTACACTCTCACGTTCCAGACTTCTACTTTGGTCTCTTCATTCATTTCCCCTGACTACACATCTTCCCGTTCAACACCTCCCTCAGCTACATCTTCTGCCTCTCCCTATTTACTTCCTCCATACCGAGATGAGTAGTCACCTCTGATTCTATTCCATCATCAGATAAAGTTTGCCACCCTGGGAAGTGGCCAAATGGGAATGTAGAAATTATCAGGCCCCATGTCCCATCCCCTATGTCTGATTTGTCTCAAATAGAGGTAAAGCTTGGTTCTTTTAGTTAGTATTCCTCTCATTTTATGAAGAAATTTAAGGGGCTTGCAGCTTCCTTTGATCTCAATTGGCAAAATATTTATGTTATTTTTACCACCTGTTGCACTCATGAGGAAAGGACCCATATTTGGTCTATAGCTCACAGATAGGCAGATGAATTCTATGCCTGGAGCACTTGGGACTCTGACCTGGAAAGAACAGTTGTTCGTGATACTGATCCTAGATGGGGCTGTCAAGAGGGAGACCCTGATAGAGTCCACCACAATTATATGATCACTTGCCTGATTGAGGGGATAAAAATGGCTGTCATTAAACTTGTAAATTATGCTAAATTAAGAGAAGTTACACAGCAGCAAATGAAAACCCAGCCCTATTCCATTCTAGGATAACTGAAGCTATGAAAAAATGTACTAATATGGATCTCTAGAGCCAAGAGGGCCTCACTATTCTGGCTGTACATTTTATTAGTCAGGCCTCTCCAGACATTTAGACATAAACTTCAGAAACTAGTTCAAAGGCCACAGACCCCTCTTCTTACTTTGCTATACATGGACTTTAAAGTCCTTAATAACTGGGAGGAAGCCTCAAGAACTGACAGGATAGGAAGGAAAGAGAAAGAGACAGGCAGCAAGCTCATTATATGGCTGCTGCCATTGCTTCCTCCTGGCCAAACCAGGGACTACAGACCAAGCATCAGGACACCACTCATTGATCAATAAAAGGCCCATTCTTTGTTATAGTTGTCACCAGCCCTGGCATGTTAACAGAAACTCCCAAAACCCTCCACAAAGAAATAGGAAGGCTTTTATACTGTTGGTAGCAGTGTAAATTAGTTCAACCATTGTGGAAGACAGTGTGGCAATTTCCCAAGGATCTAGAAATAGAAACACCATTTGACCCAGCAATCCCCATCATTCTATATAAAGACACATGCACATGTATGTTAATTGCAGCACTTTTTACAATAGCAAAGACCTGGAACCAACTGGAATGTCCATCAATGATTGACTGGATAAAGAAAATGTGGCACATGTACATCAAGGAATACTATGCAGCCACAAAACGACTGAGTTCATGTCCTTTGCTCGGACGTGGATGAAGCTGGAAAGCATCATTCTCAGAAAACTGACCCAAGAACAGAGAACCAAACACTGCATATTCTTGCTCATAAGTGGGTGTTGAACAATGAGAACACATGGATACAGGGAGGGGAACATCACACACTGGTGTCTGTTGGTTGGTGGAGGGGGGCTAGGGGAGGGATAACAGGGGGCACGGAGATTGGAGAGGGCTAACATTAGGAGAAATACCTAATGAAGGTGACCTGGGGGATGGAGGCAGCAAACAATCATGGCATGTGTATACCTATGTAGCAATCCTGCACGATCTGCACGTGCACCCCAGAACTTAAAGTAAAATTTAAAAAAAAAAAAAGAAAAGAAAAAGAAAAAAATGAAATGAAAAAACTAACAAAAACCCTCCGCAAGTATTACCTGGTTTGCTACTGCCACCACCTGGCCCTTGCCAATACTGCAAGCAACTGGGACACTGGAAGCTGGAATGCTCCTGGCTCCCTCAAGATAGGTAGTCATCTCCAAACAAGTATCAATTATGGGCCAACTTGGGAGGAAAGCAAAGGCAAATGCCCTTAACTTTGTTCCTCAGTTATGAAAAAGCTGAGGAGAACTTAAAAGAGAAGAAAAATCCCCAAAAGTGTCAATTTCCTCACTGTCCCAAAGGCCATCCAGGCTCCTGTATTTTCCATCACTACTGCTGAGTGTCAGATAACCCTGGATGTGTCAGGATATACAACTGACTTTTTAATTGACACAGGAGCTATTTGTACTTTACTAATTAAATTATCTGTACCTACCTTTTGGTCCTCAATTCTCTTCACGGGCAAGGAGCACCAACTGAAATAGAGTTATTTTACTCTCTCTTTGGTATGCAACTAGGGAAAAAATGTTTTCACTCATTCATTTCTGGTCTTGCCACTTGAACCATCCCTTTTCTTGGGAAGCATATAATGGCAAAACTTCAAACAAGCTTTCAGTTTTCCAACCAGGCTTGTTCAATAGTGGCATTACTAACTTTTAATACTAAGGGCTCCAATATCACAAAACCTTTTATTTTACAACAAATTCCCCCTTAAGTATGGAACTCATCCACTCCAGGATGTTCTTTGTGTGCCAGTCCTATAAATGTCATCCTTAAGGGCTTTGACTTTTTTTCTAGGAAATCCCAGTACCCTCTAAATCCTGAAACTCAATTAGGCTTACAGCCCTTAATTGAAAAATTTCTGGTCACAGGGTTAATTCACTCTTGTAACTCACCATGTAACACACCCACCCTAGCTGTCAGAAATCCAAATGGCACCCATAGAATAACATGAGACCTAAAAGCCATCTATGAGACAGTAGTTTCTATACACCCCATTGTTCCCAACCCTTACATCCTGTTAGAACAAATTCCTTCTAGCACTTTTTGGTTCACAGTATTAGACTTAAAGGATTCCTTCTTTAGCATTCCAGTACATCCAGATTCACAATTTTTATTTGTCTTTGAATAGTGAAGTCCTTCCACTCATACTTCTCAACAATTAACCTTGATAATCCTCCCCTGAGGATTTAGAGATAGCCCACAACAGTTTGGAGAGGCTCTTTTAGATTTTATTGTTAGAGAAGATTTTTTAAAAATTCATACAGACTAACAGTAATTACTCAATTGCCTACCTTAAGCAGCTTTACTCTCTTCATATTAATGCTTTTACAAGGGAAGTAGCATATGATTGCTATTTGCAGGAGGACTTCCAGATTACCACCCAGATGAAATTTCTTTATATTTGGTCTAGTAATGTCATATACACCACACCACAATGATGATGTGCTGTGGTACTAAAGTTTTTTTCTGACTATTTTTCTTACACACTTTATACCCCTTCTCCTTTCCTGTGTCCTAATTCACTCTATTTTGCCACTTTTAACATGCCAGGTTACTTGGATAACTTTACACTTAGTGTTAACAGTTACAATGAACTTTACTTTGCCAAGTTTCCTGGATTACACCCTACTTTCAGGGGCCCATAAGCTATTAAAGAAACAACATTTTCTGTGTACAAAAGTTTGTTGGCTTTCCTTACCCTTTGCCCCTAAATGGTATGCTTCTGCATATTTTATTTATGCTCATTATTGGATCCATTTTAACATCATCTTGCACTCCAAATTCCTGTTCCTCCAACTTCCATGGAACCCCAAAAAATATATGTGTAATGGTAGCTGCATTCTCTGCTGATTTAGGCCAATATACAACCAAGCTACAAATAACAACCCCCTCAAAGGACTGGTCCCCTGACCCAAGAGACAACTGTAGACTCCATCACCCTGTTGTAGCCTCCCTTTTTAAACAAGTCCAGCTCAAACATCAAGCTGTTTGCCTAAAGCAACAGACAACAATCATTACTCCAACTCCATGGGTGATGTTTCTAAGCCCCTTTGCAACTACGCTGTAACTATAAATCACACAAACAGAAAATACATAACAAGGGAAAAACAATATGGTACTGGTTAGAATATCAGGCCTAGCCAATCACAATGCCCCAAATCTCCAAAAAATAAACTCTCGTTTCTGTATAGGGCACCCCTCTCCAGACATTTGTTCTCACTTAACTCCATGGAAAAATTGTGAGGTTGCAAATTCCCCTAACAATTACCTACAAATTCTCACATTTAACAACTCCAATGTTTCTAGACACACAATGCATTCATTTATTTAGGGAAAACAGAACCCACCCAAATGCAAATTTTAACATCTACCTCTTACAGCCTTTTACAACTACTACGCTAGCTACTCAATACTTCTCCAGACCAGAAAGCCGAAACACACTCCATTTCTTCACTCTAACTCTATTCTCTTGCTTTCAGTCTGAGGGAGCATTCTTCCTCTGCCAATCCAATGCTTATGGTTGTCTTCCAGCCAACTGGGTTGGAACACATACACTAGTTTAATTGGCTCCAGACACCCAAATTGTCCCTTCCAATTAGTTCTTCCCAATCCTGCTTTACAATTCTAGCAGAGCAAAATGGCCAATCCATCTAATTCCCTTATTCCTTGGCCGAGGGATTGTCACTGGATTAGGTATGAAAATAAAAGGTACGAGCCTCACAACGCATACTTATCATATCCTCTCAATCGAACACGCTAGTGAGTTCAAATGCATCTCTGACACTTTGGAAGTCCTCCAAAATCAAGTCGACTTCCTAGCAGCAATTGTTCTCCAAACTGCTGTGGCCTAAATCTGCTTATGGCAGCCCAAAAGGACATCTGTTTAGCCTTTAAAGAGGAATGTTGTGTTTATGTTAATCAATCAGAAATATTGTGGGCTCATGTCAAAAACCTCAGGGAGCTAGAGGTTGAAATTGAGAAAAAGGTGTCACAAGGATGGTATTAATGGGCATCTACTTGGGAATATATATCCTAACTGCTCTTATTCCTAGGGCCACAACAGGTATTTTATTATTCCTTCTTTTCATACCTTGTATCTTTAATTTACTAGTCAAGTTTATGTTTTTAAAAATACAACAAATTCAAACCAAGATATTACTGCAGTGAGGATATCAGTCACTAAAAGAACTCTGTAACTCTCCTTTGGATGCAGCAGCATCAAATTTTAGGCTGCAAATGCTGTTCCCCATTAGTCTCACAACAGCTCTGCCAAATTTAACTCCAAACCCAAGGATTTAGGCCCATGTAATGTCTAAACCGAGTTACAATCTTAGGTAGAGACCACTCTACATCGCTCGTCAGCAGGAAGCAGTTGGAAGATAAGACCTATACCCTCATGCCAAAGGTTTGTCATTGTTACTCTGTCATGGGGGAAATGTGGAGTCCTAATTAGGAAAAAGGAATCAGGCTGACAGGAGCAGGTGAAATCAAAAAGATAAAGCAAATAAGCTATACCTATGCATTTCTTCCTGGTTCAAGACATATAACCAAAAAGAGGAAGCAGATGAATTGTAGGTCTGTTTTTTTTTTTTTTTTTAATGTCCCAGGACATATAGCCCTCCTGAACAAATAACATACTTAGCTCATAAATTTCCTGCTTACCTTCAAATTCCTCAATTTATTAAACATCCCAGCTGACAGAAGAATGCAAATTTCCAAGTTCCATTCTACAAAATCCTCAGCAAGCCTTTGTCTCCTGGCAGTCAACTCCCTTCTGCTAATACTGCCCATTGCCTTCTTGCAATGTATTTTCATATTTTCTCTAATAAATCTGCCTTTCACTGCCTACAACAGTCTTGGTAAATTCTGATTCCCTTATGCCACTGGCACAGATAGTCATCTTTCACATATCAAAATTAATGGGTTGGAACTGAAGCAATTTCAGTGCCTATATTAGAAAAGAAAAAACAGAAGCACCAAGATGACTGATTAGAAGCAGTTAATGTGCAGTTCTCAGAGAGAGGTGACAAAGTTGTGGGTAACACTAACTGTTCAAATAGACCGTCCAGAAAGCCAAGCTGGGATTCATCAAGGAAGCACTTGTGGCCCTCAGAGAGCAGAGAACAGCAAGGCAAGACAGCTGCCCACACAGGTTTGGCACAGAGCCGGGGGAGGCTACCTATCACAGGGAAAGGGTGAGTGACTAAGAGCCCCTGGAGACTACTTCTGCCATGGATCTTTGCAATCCTGGGCATAGGAAAATTCTCAAACTCTGCCTATCCCCCCATACCCCATGCCCTCACACCCACCTCCAGAATGGCAGTCAACTGCATGAAGTCTGGGCAGAGCCACTACTCAAGAATACATTAACTTCACAGTCCTTGAATCCCTGAGAAGCCTGGAGCCAGCTGTCATAGCTGGCCAACAAGGGAGACCATGCTCTCTCACATACCCCTAGAATAAGGGCTGCATTCATAGTGCCGAGGAGCAGACAGGCTCAGGCCTCTACCTCTATTGCACCAGGAGGCAAGGCCTACTGGCCCACTGGCCTGTGGTACTATTGAAGCCATCCCATCCCCACTTCACTACTTCAGCCAGTTGTAGTTCTGTATTTCTTTGGGAGGGAACTCCCAGAGGTAACAGACAAGCCCTTAGCCATTGCAGTTGCTGCGGTAACCACCCTTGCTTCCCCCAGGCTGCGGAAGGAACAAACATCATTTTTTTCTTTGTTTGTTTTAAGGCGTGGAGAGAGTTTAATAGGCAAGAAAGAAGGAAGAAATTCCCCCACACAAAGACAGAGGGAAGGGGGGCTTCAAGTCTAAAGAGAGAACCCCCCCCCCGAACAAACATCTTAATTGCTTTCATGTGCTTACTGCATGCTACAGTTATCCTATGCAGAGGAGGTCAGACTATCTTCTGTGGAATCTCCTGACTCCTCTGCTCTTCTCCAGGCCTGGCTCTTTTGTTTGAGTTTGCAGCACAGCCAACCCACCTTCAGCTGATCATCCCAGATCCACCAGCGGGCTCTGTAGTTCTCTGGGATGGAGTTCCCAGAGTCAACTGACAGCTCCTCTGCCACGATACCTTGCCCTTGCTGCTCTTTGGCTAGGAACATAATCAAAAGTCTGATTGTTTTGCTTGCACCTGCAGCATACCGCCCTTAGGAGAGGAGGTGAGACTGTTTTTCTCAAGAGCCTCTTTCTCCCCTTTGCTCTTCACCAGGCAGGTTCCCCAGCTTGGGAGCAGAACACAGCTTTCCCCTTCCTGGGTAATTACTTCAATCAGTTGTGGCTCTGGATTTATTTGAGATGGAGCCCCACCCCCAGGTCAACTGACAGGCCCTCTGCCACTGCCACCACCATAGACCCCACCACAGCTGCCCAAAGCTGGGTGGGAACAAAACACCTGAGCTTGCCCCAGGGCTGTGGTTCCCAGCTTGGGAGTGTGGAGCTAAAATATGTGGTTGATACTCAAGTTAGAAAAGGAGCCCACAATGTCAGATCATGGATAAGTGTGAGTTGTATGGGCTCATGGGCTACTATAGGAGTGGGCTACTATAGGCTCAAGGGCAACCTAGAAATGTTGGGGCCTATAACCATGCAGTGGACTCTGCTCCAGGGAATCCCACAACCTGGAACACCTAACAAATGAAACATGGTCTTAGTGCCAGTGATTGGAAGGTGGACCCTCAAAGCCCAGTAGTGTACCTGGAAAGGAGGTTACCTCTCCCACCACTGCACTGAATACTATAGCTGAAAACACTATGAAACTGTGAACACAATTTAAGCAATGTGGAAAAAAATGCACAAATTCCTGACAGCACACAATCTCCGAAGATTGTATCAGGAAGAGATAGAAATCCTTAATAGAGGCCGCGGCCGGCGCTTGGTCCATCCGGCCCTTTGGCTACGGGGCCCCGGGCGGCGGTTGCGGCGGCTGCCGGGCTCAGTCGCAGCGGGGCGGGGGTATCTGTGGCTTAAATGGCGCAGGCGCCGGGGCCTAAAGGCCGAAAAGCTAGAGGTCCTAAAAACTCGTGGATGTCGCGCACGGTTACCCGGGATCTGGCCCGCCCCTCTGGGGAACCGCGAAGTCCTCGTGGCTGGGTGGGTACCATCCTCGCAGTGGCGGTCTCCACCCAGGCCTCCCGCCTAGCCGAAGCTTCTGGGAGGCTCGCAAAGTCTCTGTTGATGGAAGAAGCAGGGCCCAGCCGCTCAGTAGGGCGCCTGTAGGTCGGAAGTGGGGGTTGTACTGGGTGGGAATTGAGCTCATCTGGCCTTCCTCGGTACAGATAGTTTTAAATTTAGGTTTTAAAGGTCCAGAGATGCGTCCGCTCTGGCCATCGCAGGTGAAGTGTTGAAACGCCCTAGAATCTCTAATTTTTTCTTAATGAACATACGATCCAGATCTTGTGTATTTCCATGCTCTCCCCGAGATATGAAAGTAGTAAATGGTAATAGGTAGGAATGTGTAAAGCAGCTTTTAGCAGCATTGCTTAAATTTATATGAAGAAAATGGCCTGGCTTGATCTTAAACTCTTGGGCTGTAAGTTTTCGTTACATATTTCTCTCTCTTCTCTTGTGGTTTTGACTTGCCTGGGAAGGTGCAGGTGCTTATTTATCCTAACTACCCCGAAGTGTTGAGACTACAGGTTGTAGGTCTTGTATTAAGTGTTTTTTTTTCCTTCAGTTTTCTTGCTTCTTAAGGGGAAATACTGAGGCTAGAATGGATGGGTTAACTTTTTTTTTACACAGTACCTATTTGGGCTTTTATTAGGATGATTCTAACTTCAGTATTTTTTTCCCATTATCTAATAATATTTCTATTTAATAAAAAATGTTTTAGACATACCTATTTCCCCTTCTTCCTTGCTTTCACTTTGCAAAGTGGGGAAAAAGCTAGGTTCGTTTAGTCATGGTGAAGCATACATCTTGAAATTGGAAAAGGCCTTAAGAGAATGTCAAATTTTTTCTGGCAGAAAAAAATTTAGAGGTGAGGTGGGTGAGAACCAGATGTCTAATGATGTTAGACAAAAAGGAAATTGGAGCAATTTTCTTGTTTGAGTTCAAAATGGGTCATAAAGCAGCAGAGACAACTCAAAACATCAGTAACACATTTGGCCCAGGAACTGCTAAGGAACATACAGTGCAGTGGTGGCTCAAGAAGTTTTGCAAAGGAGAAGAGAGCCTTGAAGAGGAGGAGCCTGGTGGCTGGCAACCGGAGGCTGACAATGACCAATCAAGAGCAATCATCAAACTACATGAAAAATTTCAGAAGAACTCAGCATTCACTATCTACAGTCATTTGGGTCGTTTGGAATTTAATGCAAATTGGAAAGGTGAAAAAGCTTGATAAGTGGGTGCCTCATGAGCTGAGCAAAAATAAAAAATACTGTTCTTTTGAAGTGTCTTTTTATCCCACGCAAGAACAGCAAACCATTTCTCAATGGGATTGTGACGTGCAACGAAAAGTGGATTTTATACAGCAACCAGCTCAGTGGTTGGACCAAGAAGAAGTTCCAAAGCAGTTCCCAATACCAAACTTGCACCAAGAAAAAGGTCATAGTCACTGTTTGGTAATCAGCTGCCAGTCTGATCCACTACAGCTTTCTGAATCCTGGCAAAACCATTACAGCTGAGAAATATGCTCAGCAAATCCATAAGATGCGCCAAAAACTACAACGCCTGCAGCTGGCATTGGTCAACAGAAAGGGCCTAGTTTTTCTCCATGACAACACTTGACTGCATGTCACACAACGAACACTTCAAAAGTTGAAGGAATTGGGCCACAAAGTTTTGCCTCATCCACCATATACACCTGACCTCTGGCCAACCAACCACCACTTCTGGCATCTTGACAACTTTTTGCAGGGAAAACGCTTCAGCAGGACGCAGAAAATGCTTTCCAAGAGTTCACTGAATCCTGAAGCATGCATTTTTATGCTACAGGTATAAATTTATTTCTCATTGGCAAACGTGTTGATTGTAATGGTTCCTATTTCGATTAATAAAGATATGTTTGAACCTAGTTACAATGATTTAAAATTCACAGTCCGGAAATTAACTTTTGCATCAACCTAGTATTTCAATGGTAAATCCTTGCAAACTTGGAAACCATGAACTTGGCCCAGTGCTTTGTGGTTGTGTACTCTTTTTATTAGATGGGGTTGGCTGGGCCCAATGGCCTGTAATCCCTGCACCTTGGGAGGCTGAGACAGGTGGATCAGCTGAGGTAAGTAGTTCAAGACCAACCTGGCCAACATGGTGAAACCCTGTTTCTACTAAAAACACAAAGAAATGAGCTAGGCGTTGGTTGCAAGGGCCTGTAATCCTAGCTACTTTGGGAGGCTGAGGCAGGAGAATCACTTGAGGTGGAGGTTGCAGTGAGCTGAGATCGTGTCCTTGCACTCCAGCCTGGGCGACAAGAGCAAAACTGTCTCAAAAAAAAAAAAAAAAAAAAAAAGATGGTGTCTCACTTTGTTGACCAGGCTGGTCTCGAACTCCTGGCCTCAAGTGAACCTCCCACCTCGACCTCCCAAAGTGTTAGCATTACAGGTGTGAGCCACTGTACCCCGCCTGGTTGTGTACTCTTTCAAAAATTAAGTTTTTAGTGTTAAATGATGCTTTTAGATACATTGTAAAAATTCATGTACCAGAGTTTTTAATTAAAAACATTGCAATTGTACTAGATTTTAAAGTAAATACTAAGCAATAATTCAGGCTTTGATGTTGGTTTATAGTTTTCTCACTTCTTTCATTTAATAGTTCTGTAAATGAAGCAGTTACTTCCATTTTCCTGAGGTGTAGGACTGTGGCCCAGATAAGAGACTTGCACAATGTTACAGGTCCAATAAGTGAGACTGGGGCTATGATCTAGTCCCTTTGACATTAAAACTTGTGTAGTAAACCATTTATGTCAGTTGGCCACATTTGTAATAGTGTTCAATAATTTTTCACTTAAAGGTTAATTTAATATTAAAGTAGTAGCAAGAATTCATAACCTTAATTGGCTTTAACAGCTTTTCTTCCCCTGAAAACAGATGTGTATGTACACATGCATACCGCATACAGTAACGGCACATAACAGGCCTTTGCGCATTGAGGTCAGCAATGTTATGGTGCCTTCTTCGAGGGGGGGCCTCTGGTTTTTTGACTGCAAGTCTTTTTAGTTAGAAAGTAGCTTTCTAACACTTGGATGGGTTTTATAGGCACAAAAAACCACAAAAGTATTATACTAGTGCTACTTTATTTTTGAGTTCTTATTAATGAGGAGCATCTACTTTTGTATTGACAGTGGTTTCAAGATTGCTTTATCAGCCTTTAAAGGATTCTTAAGCCGGGCACGGTGGCTCAAGCCTGTAATCCCAGCACTTTGGGAGGCTGAGGCGGGTGGATCAAGAGGTCAAGAGAGCGAGACCATCCTGGTCAACATGGTGAAACCCTGTCTCTACTAAAAATATAAAAAAAAAAAAATTAGCTGGGCATGGTGGCACGTGCCTGTAATTCCAGCTACTCAGGAGGCTGAGGCAGGAGAATTGCTTGAACCCAGGAGGCGGAGGTTGCGGTGAGCCGAGATCGCGCCATTGCACTCCAGCCTGGGTAACAAGAGCGAAACTCCGTCTCAAAAAAAAAAAAAGGATTCTTAACTAGGTGTGCACCTCAGAACTGCCAGGCCCCCAGTGGTTCTGAAGCAGTAAGCTTTGGGTAGGCCCTGGCATCAGCCCTTTTACTGAGCTTCACAGATTATTCTGTTGCATACTTCAGGCCTGAACCACTGATCCACTTTGAAACGTGCATCATAACAAAGCAAAAAAGTTTTGTTTCACCTTTTGAAATACAGTTAACTCTTACCATGCTAGAGATTATTCATTCAGAGAGACAGGTGCTTGCTCCAGAGTGGTGATATCTGGCAGTATCCAACCCTTGTGTGTGCATTAGCTCAGTACCTGCCATATTGGGAACCCTGGTAGGATGTGTCTTGTCCGTCCCTGTTTCAGCTCTTAACACAAGTGCTGGTACAGAGTATGTAGTATGCATCTGTTGAATGAATGCTTTTCCCCATAGCAGTGTATTCATACAATATTCATATGATTGTCCCCTGGTTTACAGATGAAAGTGAAAGCATTAAGTGCCCAATGGCGAGACCCAGGAGTTCTTCGTCATTGATTGAATTGTCTGTACTTGAGAGCAGGAACTGTTTCATAGTTTCATTAGTATAGAGTAAACATTTGCCATGCAAGGTTATTTTACATCTTTATTTAAGTGATAAATGTTGAGTCAATGAAAATGAAGTTTTGATTAAACAATATTTGAAGATGTGCTGTGTTTTTCAAATTACTAATATCAAGCAGAGATTGTTTTTACTTGTAAGGGTGTTGCTTTTGTGATAGAATAAATAATGGTTTTCTTTTTTGTAATGTAAATTAATTACTGGCAACTTTTTGTATTCCCATAGACTAGGGAAGATTAATTGCCTTTATAAATATTTATGTACAAAAAAAAAGAAAAGAAAAGAAAAGAAATCCTTAATAGAGCTCTGACCAATATAGAGCTCTGAAATAGAATCAGGAACAAAAAATCCTGCCAATCAAATAAAACCCTGAACCAGATGGATTCACAGCTGAATTCTAAGAGATGTACAAGGAACTGATACCAATTGTACTGAAACTATTCCAAAATTTTGGGGAGGAAGGATTCCTCCTTAACTCTTTCTTTGAAGCCAGCATCAACTTAATATTGATATCAGGAAAAAACAGTGAAAAAAGAAAACTTCACATTAACGTTTCTGATAAATATAGACATGAAAATTCTGAAACAAAGTGACAAACTGAATTCAGGAGCATATTAAAAAGTTAATTCACCATGATCAATTAGGCTTTATTTTGAGATGTAAGGCTGATTCAACACATGCAAACCAATAAATGCAGTTCACTACATAAATAAAATTAAAAGCAAAAACCAAATGATTATCTCAGAAGATGCAGGAGAAGCTTTTGATAAAATCTAACATCACCTAATAATAAAAAGCCTCAGCAGACTAGGCATTGAAAAAACATACCTCAAAATAATAAAAGTCATCTATTAAAAACCCCCAGTCAAAATCACACTTAATGCGCAAAAGCTGGAACCATTCATTTCACTTAAAAACTGGAACAAGGGGAATGCTGGGAAGATGGCCGCCTAAGAACAACTCAGGACTTCAGCTCCCAGTGAAAGTGCAGAGGGTGAGTGGACGCCGCATTTCCAGACGAACTCTTATTGCCCGCAGACCAGGAGATACTCAGGCAGAGGGGTCGCTGTCCGGCCTGCCTGGACCACTTGTTTGCTGAGACCCCAGGAATTAAGCCAATTGAGCCAGATGGAGCCGAATGAACAGAATGTTTAGGCTTTATTGGAAAAATCCCCGGGCGGACTGACTGGACCCGTACAGCAGGAGAGTCAGCAGTCTCCCACCGGTTTTCTTTGTTCTGTGTTTTTTATAGAGGTGGGGGAACTGGGAAGTGGAGGAGCTGATGCAACAGATGGTGATTGGTCAGTTTGACCATCAGGCGGGAAGTCAGCAAAGAGCCGGTGAGGTGGTCGGTGATTGGTCTGATCAATTGCTGGGCAGAAAGTTGCTGAGTCACCCAGGGTCGTTTGTGCTTGGGGCTAGGACACTGGGCAGTGTAAGACAAAGGATTTCCACGTGGTGAGGTTACAAGTTTTCCACATGGCCCGGGCCTGGGTGGGAGCAAGAGGGGATTTAAGGGTCCTCTGCTAGACAGTAGCCAACGTCGCAGTCCCAGCCGGTGCGGCTGTTTTGGCCCCCATGGGGCTGATTCGGCCCGCGCGGCTGCTTTGACCACGCCCTGTTGCTGTGGTTCTCCGTACAAAAGCCACTGGTCTGGGAGCCCTCTTAGCTGGCGATCAGAGCCCTGAGACGGCAGAGTTGCCCATTCAGCTGAAATAGCGAGCCAGGCCAGGAGATTTCTAGGCAAAAAATCCACCAGGAGCTGGTGCCGCAGTTCAAGCCGACTCAGTGAGTCACAGCACAGGAGATCCCGGCGCCTTTTCAACAAGCAACTGGAACACGGGGTCGTTCAACTTAAAAGAAAAGACTCTGAGTCAGGGAGCCAGGTGATCAGGCTCGGTTGGTCCCAGCCCCCCACCCCAAACAACAACGAAAACAAAAACAGTAATTGGAAACCCTCTGGGTTGAGCCCTTCAAACCAAGCACAGCTGAACCCGAGACGGTCCGGCTCCGTGGGAGAGGGGCTTCCGCCATTACTGAGACTCTCCACCACTACGGAGGCAGGCCCCAGTTGCCGAGGCAACCCACTGTTGCTGAGGCAACCTGCCACAACAGATAGAGTCCACCATAACAGAGGCGGGGCCACCATTGCTGAGACAGTTCTAACCACTCCCATGTAAACAGGACTGCAGGGAAGAGCTCAGGGCAGCTGGGCGGAGCCCACAGCAGCTCAGTAAAGGCCCTGCGGGCAGCCAGTGGCTAGGCATGCTGCTAGCTGTGCCGGTCAGACCTGAAAGAAAAATCAAAAAAGGCAGTAGTGCAACAGAAACTCATAAAGCTCCAACTCCCTAGGACAGAGCACCTGCGAACAAAAAGTGCTTTATGAGTTCAGCTGCAGCAGACCTAAACATACCTGCCCAGCAGCTCTGAATGAACAACGGAGCTCACAACTCAGGACTTAAGCCCCAATAAAAGATAGACTGTCTCCTCAAGTAGCTCCCTGACCTCCATAGATCCAAAGACGCACCTCATAAAGGAGAGAATGGACTGACAGTAGGTGAGCATCCTTCTGGGACAAAGATAGCAAAAGAGGAAACTGGCAGCAACCCTTACTGTTCTGCAGCTGCTGCAGGTGACCCCCAGGCAAGCAGGGCCTGGAGAGGACCTCAACAGTCCTACAGCAGAGGGGCCAGACTGTTAGAAGGAAAGCCTAAAAAAAAAAAAAAAAAAGAAGTAACTTCAGCATCCACGAACTAGAAGCTCACTCAGAGACCCAATCTGAAAGACAGTAATTACAAAGACAACAGGTGGATAAACCCACAAAAATGGGAAGAAACCAGAGCAAAAAGGATGAAAACTCCCAAAACCAGAACACCTCTCCTCCTAAAAGGGATCACAACTCCTCACCAGCAAGGGAACCAGACTGGATGGAGAAGGAGGGTGATGAAATGACAGAATCAGACTTCAGAAGGTGGGTAGTAAGAAACTACAGTGAGCTAAATGAACATGTTCTAACTCAATGTAAAGAAAATAGGAACCTTGAAAAAAGATTGGACGAACTGCTAATGAGAATGGACAGCATAGACAGGATTATAAGTGAATTGATGGAGCTGAAAAACACAACACAAGAACTTTGCGAAGCATGCACAAGCTTCAACAGCCGAATTGACCAAGCAGAAGAAAGGATATCAGAGGTCGAAGATCAACTCAATGAAATAAAAAGAGAAGGCAAGAACAGAGAAAAAAGCGCAAAAAGGAATGAACAAAATCTTCAAGAAATGTAGGACTATGTGAAAAGACCTAATCTATGTCTGATAGGTGTACCTGAATGCGATGAAGAGAATGAATCCAAGCTGGAAAATACTCTTCAGGATATTATCCAGGAAAACTTCCCCAACCTAGCAAGGCAGACCAATATTCAAATCCAGGAAATACAGAGAACACCGCAAAGATATTCCTCAAGAAGAGGAACCCCAAGGCACATAATCGACAGATTCACCAGGGTTGAAACGAAAGAGAAAATGCTAAGGGCAGCCAAAGACAAAGGTCGGGTTACCCACAAAGGGAAGCCCATTAGACTCACAGCAGATCTCTCAGCAGAAACCCTACAAGCCAGAAGAGATTGGGGGCCAATATTCAACATCCTTAAAGAAAAGAACTTTCAACCCAGAATCTCCTATCCAGCCAAACTAAGCTTCATAAGTGAAGGAAAAATAAAATCCTTTGTGAACAGGCAAGCACTCAGAGATTTCATCACCACCAAACCTGCTCTACAAGAACTCCTGAAAGAGGCTCTACACGTATAAAGGAACAACCAGTGCCAGCCACTCCAAAAACACACCAAATGGTAAAAGAGCATCAACACAATCGAGAAGCTGCATCAACTAACCAACAAAACAACCAGGTAGCATCAAAATGACAGTATCAAATTCACACATAACAATACTATCCCTAAATGTCAATGGACTAAATGCCCCAATCAAAAGACACAGACTGGCAAATTGGATAAAAAGCCAAAACCCATCAGTGTGCTGTATCCAGGAAACCCATCTTACATGCAAGGATACACAAAGGCTCAAAATAAAGCGGAGGAAGATCTACCAAGCAAATGGAGAGCAAAAAAAAGCAGGAGTTGCAATTCTCATCTCTGATAAAATAGACTTTAAAGCAACAAAGATCCAAAGAGACAAAGAAGGACATTACATAATGGTAAAAGGATCACTGCAACAAGAAGAGCTAATGATCCTAAATATATATGCACCCAATACAGGAGCACCCAGATACATAAGGCAAGTTCTTAATGACTTACAAAGAGACTTAGACTCCCACACAATAATAGTGGGAGACTTTAACACCCCATTGTCAATATTAGACAGATCAACCAGACAGAAAATCAACAAGGATATCCAGGACCTGAATACAGACCTGGAACAAGCAAACCTAATAGACATTTACAGAACTCTCCACCCCAAATCCACAGAATATACATTCTTCTCAGCACCACATCACACCTACTCTAAAATTGACCACATAATTGGCAATAAATCACTCCTCAGCAAATGCAAAAGAACGGAAATCATAACAAACAGTCTCTGAGACTACAGTGCAATCGAGTTAGAACTCAAAATGCAGAAACTAACTCAGAACCGTTCATGGAAACTGAACAACTTGCTCTTGAATGTTGACTGGATAAACAATGAAATGAAGGCAGAAATAAAGATGTTCTTCGAAACCAATGAGAACGAAGACACAACATACCAGAATCTCTGGGACACATTTAAAGCAGTCTCTAGAGGAAAATATATAACAACGAGTGCCCACATGAGAAGAAAGGAGAGATCTAAAATTGACATGCTATCATCAAAATTGAAAGAGCTAGAGGAGCAAGATCAAAAACACTCAAAACCTAGCAGAAGACAGGAAATAACTAAGATCAGAGCAGAACTGAAGGAAATAGAGACTCAAAAAACTCTTCAAAAAATCAATAAATCCAGGAGCTGGTTTTTTGAAAAGATCAACAAAATAGACAGACCACTAGCCAGATTAATAAAAAAGAAAAGAGAGAATAACCAAATTGATGCAATAAAAAACGATAAAGGGGATATCACCACAGATTCCACAGAAATCCAAACCATCATCAGAGATTATTACAAACAACTCTATGCACATAAACTAGTAAACCTGGAAGAAATGGATAAATTCCTGGACACCTGCATCCTCCCAAGCCTAAACCTGGAAGAAGCCGAAACCCTGAATAGACGAATAACATGGTCTGAAGTCGAGGCAG
The DNA here is from genome assembly GCF_048565385.1 of Saimiri boliviensis. Taxonomy (NCBI): domain Eukaryota; kingdom Metazoa; phylum Chordata; class Mammalia; order Primates; family Cebidae; genus Saimiri; species Saimiri boliviensis. The sequence continues at coordinate 52,972,241 of NC_133470.1, forward strand.
CAATAAAGAGCCTACCACCCAAAAAAAGCCTAGGTCCAGATGGGTTCACAGCTGAATTCTACCAGACATACAGAGAGGAGCTGATACCATTCCTTCTGAAACTATTCCAGAAAATCCAAAAAGAGGGAATCCTTCCCAAATCATTTTATGAGACAAATATCATCCTGATACCAAAACCCGGCAGAGACTCAACAAGAAAAGAAAATTTCAGGCCAATATCCATGATGAACATAGATGCAGAAATCTTCAATAAAATACTGGCAAACTGATTTCAACGGCATATCAAAAAGCTCATCCACCATGATCAAGTAGGATTCATCCCGGGGATGCAAGGCTGGTTCAACATACACAAGTCCATAAACATAATTCTCCACATAAACAGAACCAAAGACAAAAACCACATGATTATCTCAATTGATGCAGACAAGGCTTTTGACAAAATTCAACAATGCTTTATGCTAAAAACCCTCAATAAACTAGGTATTGATAGAACGTATCTCAAAACAATAAAAGCTATTTACGACAAACCAACAGCCAATATCATACTGAATGGGCAAAAACTGGAAGCATTCCCTTTGAAATCTGGCACTAGGCAAGGATGTCCTCTCTCACCACTCCTATTCAATATAGTACTGGAAGTTCTAGCCAGAGCAATCAGGCAAGAAAAAGAAATAAAGGGTATCCAAATTGGAAAGGAGGAAATCAAATTGTCTCTATTTGCAGATGACATGATTGTATATCTGGAAGACCCCATCATCTCAGCCCAAAATCTCCTGAAACTGATAAACAACTTCAGCAAAGTCTCAGGATATAAAATCAACGTGCAAAAATCACAAGCATTCCTATATACCAGTAATACACTTAAAGAGAGCCAAATCAAGAACGAACTGCCATTCACAATTGCTACAAAGAGAATAAAATACCTAGGAATACAACTAACAAGGAACGTAAAGGACCTCTTCAAGGAGAACTACAAGCCATTGCTCAACGAAATAAGAGAGGATACAAACAGATGGAGAAACATTCCATGTTCATGATTAGGAAGAATCAACATCGTGAAAATGGCCATACTGCCCAAAGTAATTTACAGATTCAATGCTATTCCCATGAAGCTACCAATGACGTTCTTCACAGAACTGGAAAAAAACACCTTAAACTTCATATGGAACCAAAAGAGAGCCCGCATAGCCAAGTCAATTCTAAGCAAAAAGAACAAAGCAGGAGGCATCACACTACCGGACTTCAAACTATACTACAAGGCTACGGTAATCAAAACAGCATGGTACTGGTACCAAAACAGAGACATAGACCAATGGAACAGAACAGAGGCCTCACAGGAAATACAACATACCCACAACCATCTGATATTCGACAAACCTGACAAAAACAAGCAATGGGGAAAGGACTCCCTGTTTAATAAATGGTGTTGGGAAAACTGGCTAGCCATGTGCAGAAAGCAGAAACTGGACCCCTTCCTGACACCTTACACCAAAATTAACTCCAGATGGATTAAAGACTTAAACATCAGACCTAACACCATAAAAACCCTAGAAGAAAATCTAGGCAAAACCATTCAGGACATAGGTGTAGGCAAGGACTTCATGACCAAAACGCCAAAAGCAATGGCAACAAAAGCCAAAATAGACAAATGGGACCTAATCAAACTCCACAGCTGCTGCATGGCAAAAGAAACAGTCAGTATAGTGAATCGGCAACCAACAGAATGGGAAAAAATTTTTGCAGTCTACCCATCTGACAAGGGGCTGATATCCAGAATTTACAAAGAACTAAAGCAGATCTACAAGAAAAAAACAAACAAGCCCATTCAGAAATGGGCAAAGGATATGAACACATACTTTACAAAAGAAGACATACAGGAGGCCAACAAACATATGAAAAAATGCTCATCATCACTGGTCATCAGAGAAATGCAAATCAAAACCACATTGATATACCATCTCACACCAGTCAGAATGGCGATCATTAAAAAATCGGGAAACAACAGATGCTGGAGAGGATGTGGAGAAATAGGAACACTTTTACACTGTTGGTGGGAATGTAAATTAATTCAACCATTGTGGAAGACAGTGTGGCAATTCCTCAAGGACCTAAAAATAGAAATCCCATTTGACCCAGCAATTCCATTACTGGGTATATATCCAAAGGGTTATAAATCATTCTACTATAAGGACACGTGCACACGAATGTTCATTGCAGCACTGTTTACAATAGCAAAGACCTGGAACCAACCCAAATGCCCAACAACAATAGACTGGATAGGGAAAATGTGGTACATATACACCATGGAATATTACGCAGCCATCAAAAACGATGAGTTCACGTCCTTTGTAGGGACATGGATGAACCTGGAAGCCATCATTCTCAGCAAACTGACACTAGAGCAGAAAATCAAACACCGTATATTCTCACTCATAGGCGGGTGTTGAACAATGAGAACACATGGACACAGGGAGGGGAACACTACACACTGGGGTCCGTTGGGGGAAATGGGGGAGGGACGGGGGGGTGGGGAGGTGGGAAGAGATAACATGGGGAGGAATGACAGATACAGGTGAGGGGACGGAAGACAGCAAACCACACTGCCATGTGTGTACCTATGCAACAATCTTGCATGTTCTTCACATGTACCCCAAAACCTAAAATGCAATAAAAAAGAAAAAAAAAATTAAAAAAAAAAGAAAGAAAAAAAAATAAAAGTAAGAATAATTAAAAAAAAAAAAAAAAAAAAAAAAGAACTGGAACAAGACACAGATGGCCCCTCTCACAATTTCTATTCAACATAGTACTGGAAGTCCTAGTCAGTGCAATCAGGCAAGAGAAAAAAAAAAAAAAAGACACCCGAGTAGTAAAAGAAGAAGTCAAAGTATCTCTCTTGCTTGATAATATAATTCTGTATCTAAAAAGCCCCAAAGCCTCTGTGAGAAGACTGGTAGAACTGATCATTGATATTAGCGAGGTTTGGGGATTAGAAAAACCAGTAGCATTTTTATGCATTAAAAATGTGTAGGCTGAGAGCTAAATCAAAAACACCATTTCACTTATAATAGCTACAAAGAATAATTAAATACTTAGGTATATAGCTAACCAAGAAGGTGAAAGATCTCTGCAAAAAGAACTGCAAAACACTGCTGAAAGAAATCAGAGATGACACAAATACGTTTAAAAAAAAAAATTCCATGCCAGTGAACTGGAATTATCAATATCATGGAAGACAATAGAAAACTCAGAAGTAAAACCACACACCAGCAATCATCTGATTATTGACAATGTCACAAAAACTAGCAATGCGAAAAAGACTTATTATTCAGTAAACGGTTCTGGGATAACTGGCTAGCCACAGGCAAGAAATAGAAGCTGGACCCTACTTTTTATCATTTACAAAAATTAATTCAAATTGGTTCCGAAATCTAAATATAAGACCTCAAACTACAAAATTGCTAGAAGACGACCTAGAAAATACCCTTCTTAACATTGGCTTTAAAGAAGAGCAAAGCTGAAGTTATCACACTACCCAACTTCAAACTATACTAAAAGAATACAGTAACCAAAACAGCATGGTACTGGTACAAGAACAGACACATAGATCAATGTAACAAAACAGAGAACTCAGAAACAAGACTGCACATCATCTGATCTTGTACAAATCTGACAAAAACAAGCAAAGAGGAAAGGATTCCCTATTTAATCAATTGTGCTGGAAGAACTAACTAGTTATAGGCAGAAAATTGAAACTGGATCTTTTTCTTATAGCATATACAAAAATTAACTTAAGATGGATTAAAGACTTAAATGTGAAACCAAAAATAATGAAAACTCTAGAATAAAATCTAGACAATACCATTCAGGACATAGGCATGAGCAAATATTTCATGACAAAAACACCAAAAGCAATTGTAACAACAACAAAAATAACAAATGGAATTTAATTAAACTAAAGAGATTCTGCATAGCAAAAGAAACTATCATCAGAGTGAACAGGCAACCTACAGAATGAGAGAGAATTTTTGCACTCTATCCATCTGACAAAGTCTAATATCCAGAGTCTAAGAGGAACTTAAAAAAAATTACAAGAAGAAAAAAAATAAAAACCCTACTAAATATTGGGCTAGGGACATGAGCAGATACTTTTTAAAAGAAGATGTTTATGTGGCCAACAAATATGAAAAAAAGCTCAGCATCACTGATCATTAAAGAAATGCCAAACCAAACCATAATGAGATACTACCTCCTGCCGGTCAGAATGGTGATTATTAAAAAGTCAAGAAACCACAGATGCTGCTGAGGTTGCAGAGAAAAAGGAATGCTTTTACACTGCTGATGATAGTATAAATTATTTCAGCCATTATGGAAGACAGTATGATGATTCTTCAAAGTTCTAGAAGCAGAACCACTTGATTCAGCAATCCATTACTGAGTATATACAGAAAGGAATAGAAATCATTCTGTTATAAAGATAAATACATGGGTATGTTCTTTGCAGCATTATTCCCAATAGCAAAAACATGGAATCAGCTCAAATGTCTGTCAGTGATAGACTGGATAAAGAACATGTGGTACACATACACCATGGAATACTATGCAGGCATAAAAAGGAATAAAATCATGTCCTTTGCAGGGATATGAATGGAGCTGGAAGCCGTTATCCTCAGCAAACTAATGCAGGAACAGAAAACCAAATGCAACATGTTCTCACTTATAAGTAGGAGCTGAATGATGAGAACACATGAACACAGGGAGGGAACAACACACACTGGGACCTGTTGTGTGTTGGGAGGAGGAAGAGTATCAGTAAGAATAGCTTGTGGATGCTGGGCTTAATACCTAAGTGATGAGTTCATCTGTGCATGAGACCACCATGGCACAAATTTGCTTATGTGGCAAACTTGCACAGTCTACACATGTACTCTGAAACTTAAAATAACAGTTGATTAAAAAAACTAGAAAAATTTGCATATCCTATAAAACTGACTAAAAAATAAATGCTATTACACAATATACCTATGTAACAACCTGCACATATACCCTCTATATTTAAAATAATAGTTAAAATTTAAAAATACAGTTGGCTTTGACAAAAATTTTTTCCAAACCCTCATAAGCAATTGCAACAAAAACAGAAAATAGCCAAGTGAGACCTAATTAAAATAAAGAGCTTCTACTCTTTATTAAACGCTGCACAGAGTAAATAGGCAACATAGGGAATGAAAGAAAATATTCACAAACTATGCATTCCTACAAAGGCCTATTGTCCAGAGTCTATAGATAACAAATAAAGAAGCAAAAATAAACAACCGCATTAAAAATTGAGATTGAGATGAACAGACACGTCTCAAAAGAAGACATATAAGCAGTCAAAAACATCAAAAATACTTATTATCACTAATCATCAGAGAAATGCAAATGAAAACCAAAATGAGACACCATCTCACACCAGTCAAAATGGCTGATATAAAAAGTCAAAAAGCAACCGATGTTCATGAGGCTGGATAAAAAAGGGAATGTTTATACACTGTTGGTGGGAATATAAATAAATTCAGCCACTTTGGATGCTAGTTTGGAGATTTCTCAAGGAAATTAAAGCAGAATTACCATTTGATCCAGAAATGCATTACTAAGTCTATACCCAAAGAAAAATACATCATTATACCAAAAGGACACATGTACTTATATGTTCATGGCTACACTATTTACAAAAGCAGAGACATGGAATGAACCCAGGTACCCATCAGTGGTCAATTGAATAAAGCAAATATGGTACATATGCCTCATGGAATACTATGCAGCAGTAGCAATAAATGAAATCATATCATTTGTAGCAACATGGATGGAGGTAGAAGCCATAAGCAAACTAACACAGATGCAGAAAATTTTGTAGATACTTGTTTTCATTTACAAGTGTAAGTTCCAGATTAAGCACACATGTACATAAGCATGAAAAAAATAGACATTGTAGACTATTAGAAGTGGGATAGAGGAGGAAAGGGGATGTGGGTTGAAAAACTACCTATTATGTACTATGCTCACTACCTGGGTGCAATATGGCTACGTTGCAAACCTTTATATATAGCCCCTTACAAAAAAAGTTAAAATTATTTAAAAATTTTGAAATAAAAAAATCTAAGCATTAACGTAAAATTTATGGAAAGAAGAGCAAACCAATAAAAAACAAGCATGAAAAAGAAAATTATAAAAATTACCCCAAAAAGTATTAAGTAGAAATCACAGCAACATTAAAATTGATTGAATGTAAAGTAGGCTCTTTGTAAACATCTACAGAAGAATAAGAAGAAAAATAAGGAAATTGTGAAAATTGGAAATCAAAGGAGATATTACTAGGGGCCCCTTGGAAATTAAAAGTGCAAGAGAATAAGTACTATGGGAAACTTTAGTCCAATAAATTAAACAAATTTGATAAAATAGGCTGACCTCTACAAAATTACTACTGTACCCCAAATGACTCAGGAATTAACATAAGATTATAATAGAGATAAAACAGACATTTTCCTAGATATTAAAAATCTCAGCCCAAAGAAAAGCCAAATACTACATGTTTTCACTGGTCAATTTTATGAAATATGTAAAGAAACAATTCCATTACTCAAAAACATTTTTCAGAAATAAAGTAGTCCAGAATATTGCTCAACTTTTTTTATGAGGTCAATATCATCCTGACACCAAAGCCAGACTAAGGCATGTCAAAGAAGAAAAACAACACTTCAATATCCTTCATTAATAGAGATGCAGCAATCTTTAACAAAATACAACAGTATGTAAAGAAAATAACACATCAGTATATAAAGGGAATTAAATGCAACAGTATATACAGAAAATAATACATCATTTCCGGTTGTATTTATTATAGTGATGCATGGTTACATTAATTGCCTCACATTTAATTAATAAAACACAACATCTTAATACTACACAGAAAAAATGTTAAGTGAGCATCTTAATAGATGCAGAGAAGGCATTAGACAAAATACAACATTCATTCATTATAAAATATCTTATCAAGTTTAGAATATCAGAAAAGTCTCTTTATTGGATAATATTAAGTGGTTGTCTTAGTTCATTTTCTCTTGCTATAACTGAATACCTATGATTCGGTAATTTATAAAGAAAATAAGTTCATTTAGCTTATGGTTTTTGAGGCTGGGAACTCCAAGAGCATGGTGCTGCCATCTGGTGTGGGCCTTGCAGCTGTGTTGTGATATGATGAAGGGCATTACATGGAAAGAGAGCAGATGTCCATGTCACTTGGTCATTCTCTTGGTTTCCTCTACTAAAAATGCTCAGTTCAGTTTCTCTTTCTGTTTTTATAAAGACACCAGTTCCATCATGAAGGCCTCACCCTGACAACTGTATTTAATACACTTCCCAAAGGATTTACCTCCAATCAATATATAAATTTGAGGATTATGTTTTCAACACAGTAAATTTTTGACACATTTAAGCCATTGCATTCTACTCCACTTGTCAATATTTATGTCCTTCTCACATGCAAAATACACTCATTCTATATCAATAGCCCCAAAGTCTTAACTCTTTCTAGCTCCAACTAAAAAGCCCTAATCTGAATTGGATGTAAGACTGAAGGCACAATTCATCTTAAGGAAATTTTCTTCCAGCTGTTAGCTTGTGAAATTAAACAAGTTATCTATTTCAAAAATAAAATGGTGGGACAGACATATGACAGACATTCCTATTCCAAAGAAGGAAATGGGCAAAATGAAAATAGTTACAGTTCCCAAGTAAGCTTAAACCCCAACAAGAAAAATCATATTTAGTCTTAAAGTTGAAGAATGATCTCTTTTGACTGCATGCATACCTCTGTGCACACTGATATGGGTGTTGTGGCATCAAGTCCTTAAGGAAGCACCTCCATACAGCACTTTGCTGGACTCAGCCCACAATTAAGCACTCCTGAGTTAGCTTTGCATATTAATACCTCCATAATTCAATGTCTTTGTGGTGGTGCTGCTCCCAAGGCTCCATTAGGCATCCTAGTGGGGACTCTGCCAAGGCCTTGCTCCCATGGTTCCCCTAAGCATTGTCTTGGTGAAGACTCTCTGTGGTGTGTTTGCTTTGGTGACATCTCTTCCTTGGTCACCAGCCTGTGATATTCTTTGAAATCAAAATAAAGAAACCCATATCTCCACAGTTTTTGCATTCTGCATATCTGCAGTATTAGCACCACAGAGATGCTGCCAAAGTTCATGAATTGCAACTTTCAGAGTAGCAAGTAAAACCTCCTGTGGCTATTTGAGTCATAGCTAGGTTGGCTAAAAACTGCTGCACTCCTGGAATGCTGGGAGCAGACACCTGTGCAACTAAAAGCAGGGGCTGATCCCATAAATGAATTCTGCCCTCCTGGAGCTCTGAGCCTGTGATAGGAGGGGCCACCTCAAATATCTCTGAAATACCTAAGGGTTTTTTTCCACTATTCTGATGAATATCCCCTGGTTTTATTCTATTCATACTAACTTTATCAATAGGTCACTTGATCATTCTCTTGGTTTCCTCTACTAAAAATGCTCTTCTATTCTCTACCATATGACTAGGCTGTGAATTTTCTAATTCTTTCTACTATGCTTTCCTTTAAAATTATAAATTCTGTTTTTATACTGTTTCCTCTCTTATTTTATGTAAGCAGTTAAAAGTAGCCATATAGGAGCTTGAATTCTTTGCCACTTAGATTTTTTTTTTCACTAGATATACCAGCTTGTCACTCTTTATTCTGCCTTCCATAAAAAAATCAGAGAGGGGGCGGATCCAAGATGCCTGAATAGAAACAGCTCTGGAGTGCAGATCCCAGCAAGAACAATGCAGAAGCTGCTGAAGGTGATCTACAGGCAAGCAGGGTCTGGACTGGACCTCCAGCAGTCCTACAGCAGAGGGGCTTGACTATTAGAAGAAAAACTAAAAAACAGAAATAACATCATCATCAACAAAAAGGATGTCCACTCAGAGACCCCATCTGAAAGTCACCAACTATAAAGACCACAGGTAGATAAACCCACAAAGATGGGAAGAAACCAGTGCAAAAAAATGATGAAAACATCCAAAACAAGAATGTCTCTCCTCCCCACAGGGATCACAACTCCTCACCATCAAGAGAACAAAGCTGGATGGAGAATGAGTCTGATGAATTGACAGAAACAGGCTTCAGAGGGTAGGTAATAACAAACTTCTCTGAGCTAAAAGAACATATTCTAACCCAAAGCAAAGAAACTAAGAACCTTGAAAAAAGGTTTGATAAAATACTAACAAGAACACACAGCTTAGAGAAGAAAATAAATGTCTTGATAGAGCTGAAAAACACAACATAAGAACTTTGCAAAGCATACACAAGTTTCAATAGCTGAATTGACCAAGCAGAAGAAAGGATATCAGAGATTGAAGATCAACTAAATGAAATAAAATGAGAAGGCAATATTAGAGAAAAAAGAGTGAAAAGGAATGAAAAAAACCCTCCAAGATATATGGGTTTATGTGAAAAGTCCTAATCTACATTTGATAGGTATACCTGAATGTGACGGAAAGAATGAATCCAAGCTAGAAAACACTCTTCAGGGTATTGTCCAGGAGACCTTCACCAAACTAGCAAGGCAGGCCTATTTCAAGTCCAGGAAATAGAGAGAACACCAAAAAGCTATTTCTCAAGAAGAGAAATCCCAAGGCACATAATTGTGAGATTCACCAGGGTTGAAATGAAGCAAAAAATGCTAAGAGCAGAGGGATTCAAGATGGCCAATTAGGAGCAGTTCAGGATTACAGCTCCCAGCGAAAGCATGGAGGGTGAGTGGATGCCGCATTTCCAGATGGATTTTTATTGCCCACAGACCAAGAGATCAACTAAATGAAATAAAATGAGAAGGTAAGATTAGAGAAAAAAGGGTAAAAAGGAATGAACAAAGTCTCCAAGAAATGTGGACTATGTGAAAAGACCTAATCTACGTTTGATAGGTGTACCTGAATGTGATGGAGATAATGAATCCAAGCTGGAAAACACTCTTAAGGATATTATCTAGAAAAACTTTCCCAACCTAGCAAGGCAGGCCAATATTCAAGTCCAGAAAATAGAGAGAACACCACAAAGGTATTCTTCAAGAAGAGCAACCCCAAGGCACATAATTGTCCGATTCACCAGGGTTGAAATGAAGGAGAAAATGCTAAGGGCAGCCAGAGAGAAAGGTTGGGTTACCCATAAAGGGAAGCTTGCCAATTAGACCAGCACCATTTGTTGAATATGGTGTCCTTTCTCACTTTATGTTTTTGTTTGCTTTGTTGAAGATCAGTTGGCCGTAAGTATTTTCTATATTTCTGGGTTCTCTATTCCATACCATTGGTGTCTCTGTCTATTTCTATACCAGTAGCATGCTGTTTTGGTGACTAAAGACTTGTACTATAATTTGAAGTCTGGTAAGGTGATGCCTCCAGATTTTTTTTCTTTGTCTTGCTTTGGATATGCAGGGGCTTTTTGTTTGTTTGTTTGTTTCATATGACTTTTAGGATTAAGTTTTCTAGTTCTGTGAAGAATGATGGTGATATTTTGTTGGGAGTTGAATTGAATTTTAGATTGCTTTTGGAAGTGTGGTTATTTTCACAATATTGGTTCTGACCCATAAGCATGGGATGTGTTTTCATTTGTTTGTGTTCTCTATGATTTCTTTCAGCAGTGTTTTGTAGCTTTCCTTGTAGAGGTTTTTTACCTCCTGGGATAGGTATATTTCTAATTATTTTATTTGCTATTTTTGCAGCTATTGTGAAATAGACTGAGTTCTTGATTTGATTCTTAGCTTGGTAGTTGTTGCTGTATAGCCAGTGCTACTTATTTGTGTACATTAATTTTGTATCTAGAAATTTTGCTAAATTCATTTATCAGTTTTTGGAGCTTTTTGAATAAGTTGTTAGAGTTTTTGAGGTATATGATTATATTGTCAGTGAACAGTGATCATAGGATGTTTTAATATATGTTTTATTATACTTTAAGTTCTGGAGTACATGTGCAGATCTTGCAGGATGGTTACATAGGTATACAGATGCCATGGTGGTTTGCTGCCTCCATCCCCCTGTCACCTACATTAGGTATTTCTCCCAATGTTATACCTCCCCAATCTACCCACCCCACACTCTCCCTCCACTAGCTCCCCACTCCCCAACAAACCCCACTGTGTGATGTTTCTCTCCCTGTGTCCATGTGTTCTCACTTTTCAACACCCACCTATGAGTGAGAACATGCAGTGTTTGGTTTTCTGTTCTTGTGTCAGTTTGCTGAGAATGATGGTTTCTAGCTTCATCCATGTCCCAGCAAAGGACATGAACTCATCCTTTTTTATGGCTGCATAGTATTCCATGATGTATATGTGCCACATTTTCTTTATCCAGTCTATCATTGATGGGCATTTGAGTTGGTTCCAAGGTTTTGCTATTGTGAGCAGTGCCACAATAAACACACGTGTGCATGTGTCTTCATAACAGAAAGATTTATAATCCTTTGGGTATATACCCTGTAATGGGATTGCTGGGTCAAATGGCATTTCTAGTTCTAGATCCTTGAAGAATCACCACACTGTCTTCCACAATGGTTGAGCTAAAATATCTTCTGTGTGATTTATCACATTTATTGAACTTGTCTATGTTAAACCATCCCTGCATCCCTGGTATGAAACCAACTTGATCGTGGTGGATTATCTTTTTGATATGCTGTTGGATTTGATTAGCTAGTATTTTGTTGAGAATGTTTGCATCTATTGGTGTGTACTTTTCTTTTTCTGTTATGTCTTTTCCTGGTTTTGGTATTAGGGTGATACTGGCTGCATATAATAATTTAGGAAGAATTTCCTCTTTATCTTTTGGAAGAGTGTCAAAAGAATTGGTACCAATTCTTCCTTGAATGTCTGATAGAATTCAGCTGTGAATCTCTCTGGTTCTGGACTTTTTTTTTTGTTGGCATTTAAAAAAAAATTACCCTTTAAATCTTACTGCTTGTTATTGGTTAGTTCAGAGATTCTATTTCTTCTAGTTTAATTTAGGAAAATTGTATATTCTCAGAATTTAGCCATATCTTCTATATTTTCTAGTTTGTGTAAATAAAGGTGTTCATGGTAGCTTTTAATGATGTTTATATTTTTGTGGTATTAGTTGTAATATTTTCAGTTTCGTTTCTGATTGAGCGTATTTGGATTTTCTCTCTTTTTTTCCTGGTTAATCTCACTAGTGATCTATCAGTGTCATTTATCTTTCCTAGAAACCAGCTTTTTGTACTATTTATCTTTTGTATTTTTAAAATTCCAATTTCATTTAGTTCTGCTCTGATGTTTGTTATTTCTTTCCTTCTGCTGGGTTTGTGTTTGATTTGTTCCTGGTTCTCTACTTCCTTGAGTGATACCTTAGATTGCCTATGTGTGTTCTTTCAAAATTTTTGATGTATTTAAGACTATAAACTTTTCTCTTAGCACCACCTTTACTGTATCTGAGAGCTTTTGATTGGTTGTGTCACTATTATCTTTCAGTTCTAAGAATTGCTTTTAAATTTCCATCTCAATTTCATTATTGACCCAATGATTATTCAGGAGCAGGTTACTTAATTTTCATGTATTTGCATGTTCCTCTTGCAGTTGATTTCCAGTATTATTCCACTGATCTGAAAGAGTACTTGGTATAGTTTTAGTTTTAATTTTCTTAAATTTATTGAAACTCGTTTTGTAGCTCATAATATGGTCTATCCTGGAGAATATTCAATGTGTACCTGAACAAAATGTATATTCTACAGTTGTTGGGTGTAATGTTTTTAAAATAGCTGTTAGGTCCATTTTTTCTAGGGTATAGTTTAAGTCCACTGTTTCTTTGTTGACTTTCTGTCTTGATAATCTATCTAGTGCTGTCACTGGCCATACCACCCTGAACGCACTTGATTTCATCAGAATGACAATTAATAAATAGTCAAAAAAAAAAAAAAGAGAGAGAGAGAGAGAGAGAAAGAGAGAAAAGGTTCTAGTGAATCTGCAAATAAAAGAAAATGTATATACACCCTTGGTGGGAGTGTAAATTAGTTCAGCCATTGTAGAAAGCAGCATGGCAATTTCTCAAAGAGCTAAAAACAGAACTCTTATTTGTTATTGCAGCAATATTCACAGTAGTAAAGACATGGAATCAACTTAAATGCCCATTTAAAAAAATGTGTTACATACACAGCGTGAAATACTATGCAGCCATAAAAAGAATGAAATAATTTCCTTTGCAGTAAGAGAAATGGAGCTGGAGGCCATGATTTTAAGCAAAGTAATTCAGGAACAGAAAACCAAATACCGAGCAATTCCAATTATAAGTGATAGCCAAATAATGAGAACCTATCGACCCAAAGAGGGGAATAACAGATACTAGGGCTTACTTGAGAGCAGACAGAGAGAACTGGGAAAAAGAAACACTGGGTACTAGGCTTAGTACCTGGGTGACAAAATAATCCTTATACGAAACAACCATAACATGAACTTACCTATACAGGAAACCTGTGAATGTACTCTAAACCTAAAATAAAAAATTAAATATAAAAAACTGAACTCCACAGCATCTAAAAAGATCATCACCATAATCAAGTAAGATTTATTCCAGAAATGCAAGGATGTCCAACATGTGTGAATCAATAAATGCGATATATCATATTAAAATAATAAAGAACAAAAATTATATAAAAAAAAAACAGAAAAACGAGGGAGTTCCCATCCCAGGATGTGGGAAGTCCCCATGCTTCCAGCCTTGTCCCTGTGGCCAAAAAGTGGCACACTTTTGTTTTTAAGTCCTATATGTGAATCCAAAAATGTTCTGTGTGGGAAACGTGCAAGAGGAGAAGAAAAGGCACACGCACAATATTTTTAAGGGTAAATAAGCTTTATCCCATGTAAATTGTAATGCAGATATAATAAAAAATAATATAATAAGCACATGATAGAATAAGCAAATCGCAATGGAAAGGGGAGAAGGGAAAAGATATACATACATATATGTTTGTATATATATATATATATATATATATATATATATATATATATATATATTTACATTCACCAGACTATGGAGGATTCACCGCCAGACTGAGAAGCAAAAACCTGGGCTCCAGAGTCAAACACCACACTCTCCAGTCTATGGAGGATTCACCACCAGACTGGGAAGCAGCAGCCTGGGCTCCAGAGTCAGACACCCGTTCATGCACAGACAAGGAGAGGTCTCATGAAGCTTCAGCACAGTCTGGAACCCTAGCCCTTTTTGTAATGAGTCATTTGGCATGAGGCCCAGTCATGACAGCCATTCATGACTGGGCTCAAGGAGCACAAAAAGGTTAATCTGTTTTTGTGATTGTCTATTTTTTTCCAGTAACTAATGTAGATTTCTCTGAAACAGTGCTAGATGAACACCTGAAGGGGCTCACACAACCTGTTCCAGGATGTGGTGACCATTGTTTGTGTTCATGTTAAATTGAGTTCAAATTTAATATTTAACTTTTCCTCCACAACAGGCCAAATAGGAGAGCTGAACAGGGGTGCGGTGGGAATCACAACCTCTGCATCTTTCAAGTCCTTGATGGTAGCACTAATTTCTGCAATCCCTCCAGGGATAAGATATTGTTTTTGCTTTACCATTTTTTCTAGGTAGAGACAGCTCTAATGGCTTCCGTTTGGCCTTTCCCACCATAATAACCCTCACCTTACCTTTCAGGGAGCCAATCTGGGAGTTCTACTAGCTGCTAAGTAGGTCTGTGCCAATTATGCATTCTGGCACTAGGGAAATGACCACAGGATGAGTCCAGAGACTCACTGGACCCACTGTAAGTCAGACCCGAGCTAAAGCTCCATTAATTATCAGATCTCCATAAGCCCCTACTTTAACTGTAGAACCACAATGATTTTATGGGTCCCCTGGAATCAATGTCAGCTCAGAGCCAGTGTCCAGGAGTACCTGAAATATCTGATTATTTTTCTTCTTTTAATGCACAGTTACCCTGGTAAAAGACTGGAGGTCTCCTTGGGGAAGGATAGGAGAAAGATTAACAGCATATATTGTTGGTAGTGTGGTGGGGGTTCTTCCTCAAGGGGTCCTGGCCTTCCCTTCATTCAAGGGGTTCAGGGTCTGCAAACTGGCTCAAATCTGGAAATTGATTGAGGGGCCATGATTCTCCATTTTTACAATTCAAATTAGTTTTTTGTCCATTCTACCTAAAAGTTTTTCTGCTTACATAATTTAGGTAGGAAAGCAGTAGGCTTCCTATCAATTTCACTTCCAGAAACACCATGATTAATTAGCCAATCCCAGAGCTCTACATGAGTAAGACTATTCTGTTTGCTACTTTGTCTCTGGTGTCCATTATAGTAGCTATGTCCACCTTTCCTTTGACAGTTGAGTGCTGCCACTTGGCCTCTGCCACCTCAAAATCCAATTATTCCCATTGCATTTAAAGTTTGCAGTTGAGTGACTGTAGTTTCCACTGTTAGATCTGACCCATAGAGAAAAGCAATTACAGGGCTCTTCAAAGATACAGGTGCTGCCCTCACAAATGTATTTTGCATGGCATTGGTTGAGAGTATATTTTCTGGACCCTCCCAGCTGGAATGAGTAGGTCAAAAGTAACTCATCCACACTAGCCTTTGGATCCCTTCCTCTACATTAAACCAAGGGAGAACAGGTATTTCCAGCTCACTCACAGTGGGGTATCTTTTAATTCATATTTCAACTAACCAAGCAAATAAATTATTAGAACCTTTTCTAACTCCTTGAGCTGCAACATTAAATGCAGAGTCCCTACTTAGTGGGCCCATAAATAAATTCAGCCTGATCCAATTCTATGTTCCTTCCACCATTATCCCTCACCCTTAATATCCATTCCCATGCCTGTTATCCAGATTTCTGCTTATTTAAACTAGAAAGTTAAGTAGTTCTTTTCGAGTGTAGTGCACCACCTCATAGGTCACACTCTTAACCTCACCTCTAGAGGCCCGCTGGGACTTTAGTCTAGTTATAAGTCTAGAAGCAAACAGTGATGTTGGGATGGCTCCTGAGGAGAATCAACATTATCTTGCCTGGCAACTGCCTCAGGGGAGGCCATCACTGTTGCCTCAGGCAGCACAGGTTTCATCTCCATAGACAAAGGTGGAAAGGCTGATGGCAGCATGGGTCAGGGAGGGGATGTTCCCACTACTGGGGATGGCGAAGCTGTTTCTTCTGGTAAAAAAGGTTCATCAGAGTTTACAAACTCCCTTAGTTTCATCAGAGTTCCCCGACACGTTCCCATTCCAAGTTGCAGGATCTCATTCTTTTCCAATCAATGCCCTCACTTAACAGTAGACACCTAGCAAAGCTGTGCATGCATTTTTTGTTGCAAATCAACCACTCACATGATAATAGCTTATGTCTGTTTTTCCACAATTTCAGCTCATTTTCTACAGGAGATAAGACTGTCACTCAGGGCGATCTTAGCAGATTTGAGGCTCAGTATTTCCTTCTGAAGCCAGGAGTTAGAATCCCTGAATTCATCATTTTCTTTCATCACTTTGTCCATTGAACTTAGAGGAAACTAACCAGCTTCATTATATTCCTTGGTTCTCCACATATGGTTATAGGTATTATGTACAGAGTCACTGAGTTTCTTGTCTCTCACAAGCAGTAAATCAAGTATTAAATGCATTTATTTCTCATAACTATCTAAATAGTTCATGCCAAGGACTATCAGTGTTTTCCATATTATTAGAAGCAGAGTTCTTAGCATTTTGGGGTCTAATTATATTAAACAGCCAACTCCAGAAACCCCCAAACCAATGAAGGAACTCTATTCTTAATATTCCCTTCCTCCAGAACCACACCTGATACCAAAATCTGTATTAGTCAGAGTTCTCTAGAGCGACAGAACTGATAGGAGATATATATCTCAGCTCACCCACAGTGGGCCATCTCTTAATCCATATTTCAACTAACCAAGCAAATAAATTATTAGAACCTATTCTAACTCCCCAAGCTGCAGCATTAAATGCAGAGTCCCTAATTAGTGGGCCCATAAATAAAAATGAAATATATCTCCTATTAGTTCTGCATATATATCCTATTATATACCCATAACCAAGCCCTAAAACTGAAGAACTTGGAGTCCAATGTTTGAGGGCAGGAAGCATCCAGCATGGGAGAAAATGTAAGATGTGAGGCTAGACCAGTCTAGTCTTTTCACATTTTTCTGCCTGCTTTATCTTCTAGCCACGCTGTCAGCTGATTAGATGGTGCCCACTGAGACTAGAGGTGGGTCTGCCTTTCCCAGCCCACTGACTCAAATGTTAATCTCCTTTGGCAACAGCCTCACAGACACACCTAGAATCAATACTTTGCATCCTTCAATCCAATCAAGTTGACACTCGATATTAACCATCACAGCTCATTAGCATCCCAAAATATTCCCTGGAAAGTATCAACCTCTGCATTGGCTGGTAATTTAGATCTCTTTTTCTATATTAACGTTATCAAGCTAAGGTAAGGGCTGAAAGTGCTTCTAACATAGACGTGTTTAAAAATTAATATCTTCTGTGGAATTGTATTAAAAATGCGTTTTAAATTAGATGAAAATTGCAAAACAACATTGCAAGTTTTAACAATTTTCGTCATTCATATCTATGATAATTTTAGGTGTTAATTTGGCTGGATTGAGAAATACCTAGAAACCTGGTAAAGCATTATTTTAGGATCTGTCTGTTAGGGTGTTTTCAGAGGAGACTAACCTATGAGTTGAGTAGACTAGGTAAAAAAGATCCACACTCAATGTGAGAGGGCACCATCCAATCTTCTGGGGATCCTGAAATAACAAAAACTGAGAAAGGTTAAATATGTCTATGTGTATTCTATGAGCTAGAATACACTCTTCCCCTTTTATCCTTGGACAACTCCAGACTCCCTGGCCTTAAGATTCCAGGACTTACATCAGTGGCCCCGTGGGTTCTTAGGCTTTTGACATCAGATTGAGAGTTACACCACCAGCTTTCATAGTTCTGAGGCCTTCAGACTTAGACTAAGCCACACTACAGCATTTCAGGATCTCCAACTTACAGACGGCCTGTCATGTAATTTCTTTGCCTCCATAATCATGTGAGCCAAAACTTCCCATGTATCTATTTGCCTATCTAATATATCTATTTATTTATACCTATATGTCTATATCTCAATGGTTCTGCCTCTCTGGATGGCTCTAATACAGATTTAGGTATCAGGAGTGGCTCTAGAGAAACAGAATATTATAGATTCCTTTTCTTTCATTGGTTTTGGGGTATCTGGAAGTGTCTCAAATCTGATTAGATTTTAAAATACTAAGGCCTCTATTTCTAATAGTACAGAATGCAATAATAGCCTGTGGTATAAACTGTTTATAGAGATACACAGAATAAATCAATTTGATACTCCTAATTTAGTACTTATCAGAGGCACAAAATTAGCGATTCTATACATGATGCTTTTTAACATTTACAATAAACAAAGAAATATAATGATGCTGGTTGGTTGCTCCTAGTATCACTGGACAAAGGGATGAAAGAAAATTATGAGTCCCTGCAGAAAGAACTACAAACCACTCCTTAAAGAAATCAGAGATGACACAAACAAATGGAAAAACATCCCAATGTCATGTTTAGGAAGAATCAATATTGTTAAAATGGCCATACTGCCCAAATCAATTTATAAATTAAATTAAACGTTATTCCCATTAAATTACCAATTACATTCTTCACAAAACTAGAGAAAACTATTTAAAAATTCATATGCAACCAAAACAGAGCCCAAATATCCAAGGCAATCCTAGGAGTCACCAATCAACATCATGGTATGCCTTTGTTTCTTGGAAAAAGAACAAAGCTGGAGGTGTCACACTACCCAACTTCAAACTATGCTACTTGGCTACAGTGAACAAAACAGCATGGTATTGAGACGAGAACAGACACATAGACCAATGGAACAGAATAGAGGACCAGAAATAAGACTGTACATCTACAACTATCTGATCTTTGACAAACCCAACAAAAACAAGCACTGGGGAAATTTTTTTTTTCTATTCAATAAATGGTACTGGAAATACTTGCTAGTCATGTAAAGAAAATTGAAACTGGACCCATTCTTTACAACATATACAATGATTAACTCAAGATGGATTAAAAACTTAAATGTAAAACTATAGAGGGAATGTTCCCACTACTATAAAAAAACCCAGAAAACAATCTAAGCACTACCATTCAGGACATAGCCATGGGCAAAGATTTCACAATAAAGATGCCAAAAGCAGTTACAACAAAATCAAAAACTGACAAATGGGATCTAGTTAAACTAAAAAGCTTCTGCAGAGCAAAATAAACTAGCATCAGAGTAAATAGACAACCTACAGAATGGGAGAAAATTTTCCACACTATGCATCTGACTAAGGTCTAATAAGGAAATTCAACAAAGTTACAAGCAAAAAATAAACAACCACATTAAAAAGTGGGCTAATGATATGAACAGACACTTTTCAATAGAAGACATATATGTGGCCAACAAGTATAAAAAGAAAAGTTCAACATCACTGATTATTAGAGAAATGCAAATCAGATCCGCAATGAGATACCATCTCATGCCAGGAAGAATGTCTATTATTAAAAAGTCAAAAAATAACTGATGCTGTCGAAGTTATTGAGAAAAAGAAATGCTTATATACTGTTTGTGGGGGTGTAAATAAGTTCAACCATTGTGGGAGACAGTGTGGCGATTCCTCAAAGACCCTGGTATTAGTGAGAAATACCAATAGACACAGCAGTCCCATTACTGGGTATGTACCCAAAGGGGTATATAATCGTTCTATTATAAAGACACATGAATGTGTATGTTCATTGCAGCACTATTTACAATAGTAAAGAAATGAAGTCAATCCAAATGCCCATCAATTATAAACTGGATAAAGAAAATGTGGCACGTATACACCATAGAATACTATGCAGCCGTAAAGGAACAAAATTATGTCCTTTGCATGGATGGAGCTAGAGGCTATTATCCTTAGTAAACTAATACAGGAACATAAAACCAGATACCACATGTTCTCACTTATAAGTGGGAGCTAAATGATGAGAACACATGAAAGCATAGAGGGGAAGAACACGCTTGGCCTATTGGAGGGTGGAGAGTGGGAGGGGGTAGAGCATCAGAAAAAAATAACTAATGGATACTAAGCCTAAGACCTGCGAGATAAAATAATTGGCACAACAAATCCCCGTCATACACATTTACCTATGTAACAAACTTGCACATCTTTCGTATGTACCCTGAACTTAAAATAAAAGTAAAAAAAGGAAAGTAAGTAATAAGCTAAAAAAAAATCAGCTTCATATTTTATGGCTTCAGCTTTACATACATAATATAAGATTACTAAGTGTGCTCTGGTAAGAATCTTCTCTCTTATACTCACAAGGCTGAAAACTGAACACGAACCCTCATCATCTCATTAGGTGAATTACAAGAAAAGTTGAACTCTCATCCTTGTAGAATATCTATTGTTAAAGTGATGGTATGAATTGGGGAAAAAAATTAAGATAGGAATTTGTGCGAACACTTGATAAAGCTGAAGACATTGACCATCTAAATTCTGATGAGTCTTGTTTGGCAGAAGTAACCTCCTAACTCCCACCTGCTTGAGCAATCCCAACCACAGTGGTGTACGTCTTTCCACTTCTGTCTCGGAATTAATTCTGCATTGCCTAAGAAAACCACAATGACCTCCCCTGGGGCATTTGCCAAGCAAGATGATGATTCTTCTTGGGACTGATTCTCACCACACCTCTTTGCTTTTAGACTTATAAACTAGTTTCAAGTCATAATAGGCTCCTAAAGATGAGATAAAAAGTGTGATCTATGAGGGGGTACACTACATCCCAAAAAGCTACTTGATTGTTAAAATTTATACAGCAGAAATCTAGAGAACATGTACAGTAATGCATATTAAGAGTGTGGAATTATTGTAGAAGAAACATAAAGTTGGATCAGGCTTAATATATTGATATGTATTCAGTAAGCAGATATTCCACATTTAATGTTAGGATTTGTCATGTAAAATCTACTCATCTACACCAAGAAATTTCAGAAGACATAACTTTCACCAATACCTTGTGAAATAGTTCATGAGGTAATACCCAATATCCCTGAAGTGCTCCATGATTGCACTTCCTTGTAGGCTGGACCTTACCATGGGATCCTCAGTCAATCATTTTAAAAAATTAAATGTAATAGGAATAATTAAATCCTGAGGTGGTAAAGGCCATGTTGTGGCACTCAGTCCTCAAAGATAAGGTATGCATGGTTACCATAATAGACAGCAAAGGCAAAACAACAAGCAGAATAGTCTAAATTTCATGGATCTATGGCATTGGCTAAACATGGTGTTCCTAGAAGTGGACAGAGATAGGAAAACTACTACATTTTTACTTTGTCTGTATAAACAGAAAACTTTCAAGTTAAGTGAATAAAAGTCTAACCCAAGTAATAAAAACAGACAACAATGGGTTCTAAAGCAATTCCCATACTTGAGCCAGTTTCCAGGCCTAGGAAATCCTGAATGGAAGACAAACCAGGTCCCCTCCAGGAATGACACTGGTGCACTACCAAAAATCTGTATCATTCATCTTTATCTCATTTTTTCTCAAAGGAACCTGTGGTGCTTTACTTGGGTAACTGTAGCAGAGAAAGAAAAATAATACTTTTCAGGGACTAGGGAACACTGGCTCTGAACTACCACATCTAAACATCACTGTAATCCTCCAGTTAGAGTAGGGCTTTAGGGAGGTTAGGTGATTAATGCAGTTTTAGCTCATATTCAACTCACAGTGGGTCCAGTCGGTTTCTGAATTCATTCTGTGATTATTTCTTCAGTTCCAGAATGCACAATTGGAAATACATATTTAGCAGCTGGCAGAATCTCCACACTGATTTTTTAACCTGTGTAGTGAAGACTATTAAGTGGAAATGGTCAAATGTCTACCATTAGATCTGGTTCTATCTAGGAAAATAGTGCAGCAAAAACAATACTGCAATCCTGGAGGTAATGCAGAGATTGACGCCACCATCAAAAACCTCAAAGATACAGGAGTGGTGATTCCCACCACATCTCTATTCAACTCTCCTTTTTGGCCTGTGTAGAAGACAAATGAATCCTGGAGAATGACAGTGGTTTACTGTAAGCTTAACTAAATGGGGTGACTCCAACTGCAGCTGCTGTATCAGATGTGGTTTCATTTCTTGAACAAATTAACACAACTTCTGGTACTTGGTGTGCAGCTATTGATCTGGCAAAAACCTTTTCCTTCATCCCTGTGCATAAGATCCACTAAAGGCGCCCAGCCATAGGAAGCCATTAGGGACTTTTCCTGACACTCCAACACTCCAGTTCAGATACTGTGCTTCTCCCACCGTTTGCAAAACCTGTGGACCAGGAGATTCCCTCTGGTGCTTACAATGCCAGTGTCCAGGGTTTCCAGCACAAAACTGGGCACCCATTTTAAACAAGTGGCACCTGGAGCACCAGTGAGACAGAACCGCTCATTAACCTGAAAAGTTCAGCAAGGCCTCTGTAGGCAGACTGTTATAGATTCCCTTCTTGTGGGACAGGGCAACTCAGAAAAAAAAAAAAAAAAAAAAAGATACCAGCCCATCAGGGACTTACAAAGCCCTCAACTTCCTGGACAGAGCACCTGGGAAAAGGGGCAGTTGTGGGTTTCACTTCAGCAGACTTAAATATTCCTGTCCAGCAGCCCTGAAGGGAGCAATGGAAATCCCAGAACAGTGCTTGAGCTCCCTTAACGGACAGGCTGCCTCCTCAAGTGACTTCTTGACCCCCGTGTATTCTATCTGGGAGACACATCATGCAGAAGAGCTCTGGATGACATCTGGCAGGTATCCTTTTAGGATGAAGCTACCAGAGGAAGGAAGAGGCAGCAATCTTTACTGTTCTACAGCCCCCACAGGTGATTCCCAGGCAAGCACCGTCTGGAGTGGACCTCCAACAAACTCCAGCAGACTTGCAGCAGAGGGGTCTGACTGTTGAAAGGAAAACTAATGAACAGAATGAAATAGCTTCAACATCAACAGAAAGGATGCCCACTCAGAAACCTAAACCAAAAGTCACCAAATTCAAAGACTAAAGGTAGAAAAATCCATGAAGATGGAAAGAAGCCAGTCCAAAAAGGCAGAAATCACCAAAAGTCAGAATCTCTTCTCCTCCAAGGGACTACAGCCCCTCACCAGCAAGAAAACAAAATTGGATGGAAAATGAGTGTGACGAATTGACAGAAGCGGGCTTCAGAAGATGGATAACAACAAACTTCTCCAAGCTAAAAGAGCATGTTCTAACCCAATGCAAGAAAACCAAGAGTGTTGAAAAAAGCTTAGACAAAATGCTAGCAAGAATAACCAGTGTGGAAAAGAACATAAACATGATGGAACTGAAAAACACAGCACGAGAACTCCATGAAGCATACACAAGTTTCAATAGCCAAATCAATCAAGCTGAAGAAAGGCCATCAGAGATTGAAGATCAACTCAAAGAAATTAAGCAAGAAGGCAAGATTAGAGAAAATAGAGTGAAAAGAAATAAAGAAAGTCTCCAAGAAGTATGAGATTTTGTGAAAAGGCCAAAATCTACACTTGATTGGTGTACCTGAAAGTGACTGGGAGAATGAAACCAAGTTGGAAAACACTCTTCAGGATATAATTGAGGAGAACTTTCCCAAACTAGCAAGGCAGGCCGACATTCAAATACGGGAAATACAGAGAACACCAACAAGATATTCCTCGAGAAGAGCAACCCCAAGGCACATAATTGTCAGACTCACCAAGGTTGAAAAAAGAAAAAAATGATAACGGCAGCCAGAAAGGTTGGGTTACGCACAAAGGAAAGCCCATCAGGCTCACAGCGTATCTCTTGGCAGAAACCCTACAAGTCAGAAGATAATGGGGGCTAATATTTAACATCCTTAAAGAAAAGAACTTTCAACCCGGAAATTCATATCCAGCCAAACTAAGCTTCATAAGCAAAGGAGAAATAAAATCCTTTACAGACAAGCAATGCCTGAGAGATTTCATCACCACCAGGCCTGCCCTACAAGAGCTCTTAAAGGAAGCACTAAACATGGAAAGCAACAATCAGTACCAGCCACCACAAAAACACACCAAACTGTAAAGACCATTGACACTATGAAGAAACTACATCAACTAATGGGCAAAAGAACCAGCTAGAATCAAAATGGCAGGATCAAATTCACACATAACAATATTAATTTTAAATGTAAATGGGCTGAATGCCCCAATCAAAAGACACAGACTGGAAAATTGGATAAAAAGTCAAAACCCATCGGTGTGCTGTATTCAGGAAACCCATATCACATGCAAAGACACACATAGACTCAAAATAAAGGGATGGAAGAAGATTTACCAAGCAAATGGAGAGCAAAATAATAAAGCAGGGGTTGCATTCTTAGTCTTTATAAAATAGACTTTAGACCAACAAAGATCAAAAGACACAAAGAAGGGCATTACATAATGGTAAAGGGATCAATGCAGCAAGAAGAGCTAACTATCCTAAATATATATGCACCCAAAAGAGGAGCACCCAGATACATAAAGCAGGTTTTTAATGACCTGCAAAGAGATTTAGACTCCCACACAATAATAGTGGGAGACTAACACTCCATTGTGAATACTAGACAGACAGAAATCTAACAAGGATATCCAGGACTTGATCTCAGATCTGGACCAAGTGGACCTAATAGACATCTACAGAACTCTCTACTCCAAAACCACAGAATATACATTCTTTTCACCACCACATCACACTTACTATAAAATTGACCACATAATTTGAAGTTAAACACTCCTCAGCAAATGCAAAAGAACGGAAATCATAACAGTCTCTCAGACCACAGTGCAATCAAATTAGAACAGATGATTAAGAAACTCACTCAAGACCACACAACTACATGGAAACTAAACAACATGCTACTGAATGATTAATGGATAAATAATGAAATGAAGGCAGAAATAAAGATGTTTCTCAAAACCAATGAGAATGAAGACACAAGGGACAAGAATCTCTGGGACACATTTAAAGCAATGTCTAGAGGGAAATCTATAGCACTAAAAGCCCACAGGAGAAAGCAGGAAATATCTAAAATTGACACACTAGTATCACAATTAAAAAAACTAGAGGAGCAAGATCAAGAAAACTCAAAAGCTAGCAGAAGACAAGAAATAACTAAGATCAGAGCAGAATTGAAGGAAATAGAGACACAAAAATCACTTCAAAAGTCAATAAATCCAGGAGTTGGTTATTTGAAAAGATCAACAAAATAGACTGCTAGCAAAACTAATAAAAAAGAAAAGAGCAAGATTTAAATAGATGCAATGAAAATGATGAAGGGGATATCTCCACTGATCCCACAGAAACACAAACTGCCATCAGAAATTACTACAAACAACTCTATGCAGAAAAAACAGTAAATCTAGAAGAAACGAATAAATTCCTGGACATTTAAACTCTCCCAAGACTAAACCAGCAAGAAGTTGAATTCCTGCTTAGACCAATAACAAGGTCTGAAGTTGAGGCTTCAATTAAAGCCTACCAACCAAAAAAAGTCTAGGACCAGATGGATTAATAGCTGAATTCTACCAAAGTTACAAAGAGGAGCTTTTACCATTCCTTCTGAAACTATTCCAAACACTACAAAAAGAAGAATCCTCCCTAACTCATTTTATGAGACCAACGTCATCCTGATACCAAAACCTGGCAGAGACACAACTAAAAAAGAAAATTTCAGGCCAATATCCATGATGAATATTGTTGCAAAAATCTTCAATAAAATGACAAACCAAATCCAACAGAACATCAAAAAGCTTATCCATCATGATCAAGTAGGCTTCATCCTGGGGATGCAAGACTGGTTTCAGCATCCACAAATATATATAGGTAATCTATCACATAAACAGAACCAAAGACAAAAACCACATTATTATCTCAATAGATGCAGAGAAGGCCTTCAACAAAATTCAACAGCCTTTTATGCTAAAATCTCTCAATAAACTAGGCATCAATGGATTGTATCTCAAAATAATAAGAGCTATCTATAACAAACTCACAGCCAGTATCATACTGAATGGGAAAAAACTGGAAGCATTTTCTTTAAAAACTGGGACAAGACAAAAATGACCTCTCTCACTACTCCTATTCAACATAGTATTGGAAGTTCTGGCTAGGGCTATCAGGCAAGAGAAAGAAATAAAGGGTATTCAGATAGGAAAAGAGGACACCAAATTGTTCCTGTTTGCAGATGACATGCTTGTATATTTAGAAAATCCCATTGTCTTAGCCCCAAATCTCCTTAAGGTGATAAGCAACTTCAGCAAAGCCTCAGGATACAAAATCGATGTGTAAAAGTCACAAGCTTTTCTATACACCAATAATAGACCAACAGAGAGCCAAATCATGAGTGAACTCCCATTCACAATTGCTACAAAGAGAATAAAATACCTAGGAATCCAACTAACAAGGGATGAGAAGGACTTCTTCAAGGAGAACTACAAACCACTGATTTAGGAAATCAGAGAGGATACAAACAGATGGAAAAACATCCCATGCTCATGGTTATGGAGAATCAATATAGTGAAAATGATCATACTGCCCAAAGTAATTTAGAGATTCAATGCTATCCCCATCAAGCTACCAATACCGTTCTTCACAGAATTGAAAAAACAAACAAACAAACAAACAAAAAAAAACCTTAAACTTCATATGGAACCAAAAAAGAGCCCACATAGCCAAAAGAATTTTAAGCAATACAAAACAACAACAACAACAACAACAACAACAACAACAACAAACAAACAAAAAAAAAAACAAAAAAAAAAACAAAAAAACAAAACAAAACAAAACAAAAAAACAGAAAAAAGAAAACACCACCAAGCTGGAGGCATCACACTACCTGACTTCAAACTATATTACAAGGCTACAGTAATCAAACCAGCATGGTACTGGTACCAAAACAAAGATATAGACCAATGAAACAGGACAGGTATCATAAAGAATGTCACACAATTACAACCATCTGATATTTGACAAACCTGACAAAAACAAACAATGAGGAAAGGATTCCTTATTTAATGAATAATGTTGGGAAAACTGGCTAGCCATATGCAGAAAGCTGAAAGTGGATCCCTTCCTTACACCTTATACAAAAATAACCCTAGATGGATTAAAGATTTAAACATGAGGTCTAATACCATAAAAACTCTGGACGAAAACCTAGGCAATACCATTCAGGATATAGGCATAGGCAAGGACTTCATGACTAAAGTACCAAAAGCAATGGCAACAATAGCCAAAATAGACAAATGGGATCTAATTAAACTTAAGAGCTTCTGCACAGCAAAAGAAACTATCATTAGAGTGAACTGGCAACTAACAGAATGGGGAAAAATTTTGCAATATACCCATCTGACAAAGGCTACTATCCAGAATCTAAAAAGAACTTAAACAAATTTATAAGAAAAAAAAAAAACTCAAACAACCCCATCAAAAAGTGGGCAAAGAATATGGACAGACACTTTTCAAAAGAAGACATTTATGCAGCCAACAAACTATGAGAAAAAGCTCAACATCACTGGTCATTAGCAAATCAAAACTACATTGAGATATTACTTGGCACCAGTTAGATTATTAAAAAATCAAGAGGCAATCGATGCTGGAGAGGATGTGGAGGAATAAGAACGCTTTTACATTGTTGGTGGGAGTGTAAATTAGTTCAACCATTATGGAAGACAGTGCGGCAATTCCTTAAGGATCTAGAAATAGAAATAAAATTTGACCCAATAATCCCATTACTGGCTATATACCCAAAAGATTATAAATTCTTTTATAATTATAAAAGATTCTAATATAAAGACTCATGTACATGTTATGTTTATTGTGGCACTGTTCACAATAGCAGACTTGGAACCAACCCAAATGCCCATCAATGATAGACTGGATAAAGAAAACTTGGCACATATACAACATGGAATACTATGCAGCCATAAAAAAGGATGAGTTCATGTCCTTTGCTGGGACGTGGATGAAGCTGGAAACCATCATTTTCAGCAAACTGACACAAGAACAGAAAACAAAATGCCACATTTTCTCACTCATAAGTGGGTATTAAACAATAAGAACACACAGACAGGGAGGGAAACATCACCCACCAGGTCTAAGGGGTGGGGACTAGGATAGGAATAGCAGGGGATGGGGGGATTGCAGAGGGATAATATTAGAGGAAATACCCAATGTAGATGATGCAGTTATGGATGCAGCAAACCACCACCATGGCACTTGTATACCTATGTAACAAACATGTATAATCTGCACATATACCCTAGAACTTAAAGTATATATATTAAAAAAAAAAAAAAACCCACCAGAAGTAGTTTGTTTTCAGTTGGCTAAGCCAGCAATATACTTTCATTTTCCTACCTTATCTCCAGTTTTGTATTACAGTTTAGTTTGTAGCTATCTTGACTACCTTTTCCCCAGACACTATTTCACAGTGGTGTGTTATATTGATTTCATTATGCTGACTGGGCCTAGAAAACATGAAGTAGAAGCCACTCTGGCTTAATTGCTAAAGCATTTGCATGTCAATGGAAAATAAATCTAACTGAAATTCAGGGGACTTCTACTATAGTGATACTTCTTTATTTTTATTTTTTAATTAATTAATTAATTAATTAATTTTTATTTTTATTTTTTTTGAGATGGAGTCTTGCTCTGTCTTCCATGCTGGAGGGCTGTGGTGTGATCTTGGCTCACTGCAACCTCCGCCTCCTGGGATCAAGCGATTATCCTGCCTTAGCTTTCCAAGTAGCCAGGACTACAGGTGTGCGCCACCACACCAAGCTAATTTTTCTATTTTTAGTACAGACGGGGTTTCACCATGTTGGCCAAGATGATCTTTATCTCCTGTCCTTGTGATCCACCCACCTCTGCTTCCCAAAGTGCCAGAATTACAGACATGAGACACTGCACCCTGCCCACCTTAGTGAACCTGCTAAGCGTCCAATAGTGTGGTAAAATCCTTTTTAAAGAGAAGGATAAGTTGTTACATTTGTCCTCTTCTACAACCAAGAAACAGGCACAACACCTAGTGGGCCTATTTGGATTTTGGACAAAATACATTCTTCATGTGAGTGTATTACTCTGTCCCATCTACTGAGACACCTGAAAAGCTGTTAGTTCTGAGTGGGACTCAGAACACAATGCTCTGCAACAGGTCCAGGCTGCTATGCAAGCTGTTCTGTCACTTGGGCCTTATGATTCAACAGATCCAATGGTACTTGAGGTGTCAATGGCAGATAGAAATACTGTTTGGAGTCTTTTTTTTTTTTTAGAGATTCAAAGAGTTTAATTTTTCCCTAGAGCAAGATCAACGATTTTCACTGTGATAAAAGAATAAAGAACAAACTCAATAGCACCAAATGGGGTTTTAACACAGAAAACAGGGCCACTCCTTTTAAATGCAAATTTTTACATTAAAATATGTTCATAAATTATAGTTGTTATTTTTCCTCTTGATTCAACATTTCTCCCTCCCCTAACAGGAGCCCTAGATCCTGAAGAGCATGTGCATTACTAACTAGATATACAATCCAGCTGCCCCTTCCAAACCGGAATCTGATTACTAACGGACTAGACTCGGGGCTGCTTCCAAGGGACGGGAAGCAGTAACTATGCTCTCAGGGAGAATGGGTACTGAGGATGCCACCAGTCAAAGAGCCGAACGCTGTGCACTGGGTCCAAGATGACTTGTACACCCTGTTCACTGCGCAGTTTCCGACCACCATGGACAGGGGAATCTTGGAACACCAGTCTCACTCGATGGTGCCGCATGTCCGTGCTCACATTGATAGTAAACAGAGTAAATATCATTCCCATGACAATCGGAATAAAGATGAAATTGAGGGTGGTGACCTGCAGTAGGCAGCAGTCCTGGTCTGGGTTGGTATGAACATCTTCATACTGAACGGGAGGCTGCAATCCTCCCGTACACTTGCTCTTTAACCTAGGGGACTGTTTTTTGAACTTGAAGTTGAATTCCCACATTGGTTCCTGTCTGTTCCCAACAATCTTTCTGCACCAGAAAAGTAAGCACTTCCGTACAACCTGATCCAAAACGCAGCAGTGCAAGTGACAGTCCAGGCATTCTTACAAGTCAGGGAAAAATTCACAATGTCCTCAGGACGGATATACGAGGCCAGCAATAGCCAAATATCCATCGGATACTCTTCTCCTCCAGCCCCGTCCAGTTCTTCTTTGTGCCTCTTGCTTTTCTTTTTTCTGGAGACAGTTCTCTCATGGATGCTTTCCTCCTGGGCATCCATCTCATCACTGCTGTCGATGATGTCACAGGGCTCACCAGCCCCAGAAAGAGCTTCCTCTGCAGGAACCTGAGAGGCTTCCAAACCACAAAGAGATTTTACTTCCTGCTGAACCGCGTTGGCTACGGCTTTCTTGACTCGTCCAGACCTCACGACCGCCGGATCCGAGTTGGCGTAATCCACCACGGTCACTCGGTCGGAGCAGGCGTCGTGGGCCAGGAACTTGAGTCTCTTTCCTCTCTTGGGCATGGCGACCGGGACGACCGTACCGGGGCGAGGCTGGCCTAGCGGGCCGGGCCCCCGGGCCATGTCTCCGGCCGGAGAGCCGGCCCCGTAGCCGCAGGCCAGCTCCGCCCGGCTCTGTGGCCATCCCACACCGCTGTTTGGAGTCTTTAGCAAGCCTTTCCAGGTGAATCACAGTAAAGGCCCCTGAGGTTTTTCACCAGACCCTGTCATTATCTGTAGATAAATAATATCCTTTTGAGAGATAGCTTTTGGCCTGTTACTGGGCCTTAGTGGAAACTAAGTAGAATGCTTTGTTGGTAGAATTCTTAATTATGGGCCATCAAGTTACCATGTGACCCGAGTTTTCCATCCTGAACTGGGTGTTATTTTACCCACCAAATCATAAAGTTGGGTGGGCTCAGCAGTACTCCATCATCAGATGGAAGTGGTATATATGTGATCAGGCCCAAGCAGATCCTGAAGGCACAGTTAAGTTATATAAAGACTTGGCCCCCCAAAAGCATGGTTTCTTCTCCTAATACACCACCTTCTCTTTCTCAGCCTGCGCCTGTAACAATGGCCTCATGGAAAGTACTCTATAATCAATCGACACAGGAAGAAAAGATGAAGGCTAGTTTACAGATGGTTCTGCATATGTAGGCAAGCCCAAAAGTTGAGAGCTGTAGCAGCATAGTCACTTACTAGGACAACCTGGAATGACAATGGCAAAGGGAAATCTTGTCAATGGGCAGTAATTTGGGCAGTGCACCTGAATGTGCACTTTGCTTGGAAGTAGAAATGCCAAACGGTTGATTATATACTATTTCATGGGCTGTAGCCAATGATTTGACCAAATGGTAAAAGACTTGGAAAGAACATAATTGAAAAATTGATAACAAATAATTTGGAAAAGTGATATGTGAATAAAACTCTGAGTGGGTAAAGGATATGAAGATATTTTTGCCCCATGTCAATGCGTGCCAAAGAATGACATCAGCAGAGGAGGACTTTGATAATCAGGTGGATAGAATAACCTACTCTGTGGATATTAGTCAACCTCTTTTCTCAGCTACTCGTCGATGCTCAGTGGGTTCACAAACAAAGTGGCAATGGTGTGATGATAGAGAGTATGCAGGGACTCACAAACATGGACTTCCACTCACAAAGGCCAACCTGGCCATGGCCACTGCTGAGTGCCCAATCTGACTGCAGAAGAGATCAACAGCCTCTTAGGTGACCATATCCTGAGATAGCAAGCTACCTGGTGGCAGGCTAATTAAATTGGACCACTTCAATAATATAAAGGGCAGTGTTTTGTCTTTAAAGGAATAGACACTGTAGATATGGATTTGCTTTCCCTGAACACAATGCCTCTGCCAAAACTACTAACTGGACTCATAGGATGTTTTATTTACCATCATAGTATTCCACATAGCATTGCTTCTGACAAAGAAACTCACTTCATAGCCAAAGGAGTGTGGCAGTGTGGTCATGCTCACGAAATTCACTGCTATTTTCATACTCTTCATCATCCTGAAGAAGCTGGTTTAATAAAATGGTGGAAGAGTCTTTTGAAGTCAAAATTATAGCACCAGCTAAGTGAAAATACCTAGTAGCACTGGGGAAAGATTCTTCAGAAGGCTGTATGTATATGCTCTAAATCAGTGCCTAATTTATGCTATTATTCCTCTCATGGCCAGGATTCATAGATCCAGAAATTAAGAGGTGAAAATGGGAGTGGCATCATTCACAATTTATTATCGTGATCTGCTAGCAAAACTTTGACTTTCTGTTCCTGTGACTTTATGCTCTCCTGGCTCTAGACATCTTAATTCCGGAGGGAAGAATGCTTCCGCTATAAGACACAACAATGATTCAATTAAACTGCAAATTAAGGCTGCTGCTCAACCTCCTTGGGCTTCTCACACAGCTTGCTGGGGTGATTGATCCAGAGTACCTAGCCGAAATTGGACTACTACTTCATAATGGAGTTAAGGAGATGTTTGGAATACAGAAGATTTCTTAGGGCATCTCTTTGTACTACTATGGTCTGTAGTTAAGGTCAGTAGAAAATTACAACAACCCAATTGAGGCAAAATTACTATTGGCCAGATTTCAAGAATAGATATTTGGGTCACCTCACTAGATAAAGAACCACCACCAGCTAAGGTGCTTCCTGAAGGCAACGGGGATACTAAATAAATAGCAAAAGAAAGTAGTCACAAACACCAGCTAGGGCCACGTAACCAGTTACAGAAATGAAGACTAATTATTGTAAGAGTTTATTCCCTATTTTGTTAAGAATATGTCTCTGTGTATATATACATATATTGTGGAAATATCTTTGTTTTCATTCTCCTCTTTTTTATCATGTAAGATTGAACTTATATTAGTATATAAGTATTGTTAATTTTATATAATGATATGTAAGAAATGATATATCAGAAGAATAAACATCACCAAAAAAACTACCTTTTCTTTGGGGAGAAGAACTAATGTGTTTTTACTTGCATGTAGAAAAGGTGTATCATGTTAAGTGGAACTATTACCTCATTAATGTCTTACTTGGAGATTAAATATGGTTTAAGGAGATGCATATGGGTGGCAAGTTGAAAGTGAGCGGGCTTGTGATGGTTAATTTTAGATGTCAACTTGACTGGACTGAGGAATACCTAAAAACCTGATAAGCATTATAATTGGGCGTGCCTTTGAGGATGTTTCCAGAGATGAGCATGTGAGTCTGAGAGGACTAGTTGTGGAAGATCCATCATCAATGTGGGAAGGCATCATCCAATCTGTTGGGGGCCAGAGATAACTGAAACAGAGAAAAGGTGACTATGTCAGTCTATTTGCTGAAGCTGGGATGCTGTTCCTCTCCAGGTTCCCTGGCCTTTGGACTGCAACTTCTTCCAGTGCCCCTCTGTGATCTCAGAATTTTGGCTTTTCACTGAGAATTGCACCATCAGTTTCCTTGGTTCTGAGATCTTCAGACCTGGACTAAGTTACATTACCAGCAAGCCAGGATCTCCAGCTTGCAGATGGCCTTTCTTGGGACTCAGTCTCCATAACCACATGAGCTAATTTTCCTAATAAATTATCTCTCAATGTTATATTATACATAATATATATTTTAATGTGTATATATATTTGTGTGTATGTATACATACATATGTACACACACACAAACATATCGTGGATGACATGGCCCATAAATAAGGTCAATGGAAAATTACAACCCAATCCAGGCAGGACTATGAATGTCCCAGACTCTTCAGGAATAAATAATATAAGAGGCAGAATAAATATTCGATTGGTCTGTCTCTCGAAGAGACTTGAATAATATAAGATTTTTTTTATTATACTTTAAGTTCTGGGGTACATGTGCAGAATGTGCAGGTGTGCCATGATGGTTTGCTGCATCCATCACCCTGTCATTTACATTAGGTATTTCTCCTAATGCTATCCCTCCCCTACCCTGCACTCCCTAATATCCCTCCTCTAGCCCCCTCAACCCTCGACAGGCCCCAGTGTGTGACATTGCCCTCCCTGTGTCCATGTGTTCTCATTGTCCAACTCCCACTTATGAGTGAGAACATGCAGTGTTTGGTTTTCTGTTCTCATGTCACTTTGCTGAAAATGATGGTTTCCAGTTTCTTCCATGTCCCTGCAAAAAACATGAACTCATCCTCTTTTATGGCTGCATAGTATTCCATGGGATACATGTGCCACATTTTCTTTATCCAGTCTATCATTGATGAGCATTTAGGTTGGTTCCAAGTCTGTGCTATTGTGAACAGTGC
Organism: Saimiri boliviensis; assembly: GCF_048565385.1. Lineage (NCBI taxonomy): Eukaryota > Metazoa > Chordata > Mammalia > Primates > Cebidae > Saimiri > Saimiri boliviensis. The sequence goes on from NC_133470.1 coordinate 53,006,719, forward strand.
CACAATAAACATATGTGTGTATGTGTCTTTACAATAGAATGATTTATAATCCTTTGGGTAAATACCCAGTAATGGGATGCTGGGTCAAATTGTATTTTTAGTTCTAAATCCTTGAGGATCTGTCTGCCATACTGTCTTCCACAATGGTTGAACTAATTTACACTCCCAACAGTGTAAAAGCATTCCTATTTCTCCACATCCACTCCAGCATCTGTTGTCTACTGATATTTTAATGATCACCATTCTAACTGGTGTGAGATGGTATCTCAATGTGGTTTTGATTTACATTTCTCTCATGATCAATGATGATGAGCTTTTTTTCATGTTTGTTGGCTGCATAAATGTCTTCTTTTGAAAAGTGTCTGTTCATATCCTTCACTCACTTTTTGATGGGGTTGCTTGTTTTTTTATTTTATTTTTTTATTTATTATTATTATTTTTATTTATTTTTTTTTTTATTGTGAATTTGTGCTAGAAACCCGGGACCATGGGAAAACACAGTATCTGAGCCAGAGTGTACCACGGAAAGTCCCTAATGGTTTCCCTTGGCTAGGAGAGGGAGTTCTCTGGCCCCTTGCACTTCCTGGGTGAGGCAATAACCCACCCTGTTTCGGCTCACTGTCCTTGGGTTGCACCCACTGTCTAACCAGTATCAATGAGATAAAATTGGTACCTCAGTTAGAAATGTGGAGATCACTCACCTTCTGCTGGGAACTGCAGATTGAAGTTGTTCCTATTCAGCCATCTTGGTGAAAATCCTAGAATTTTTTTTTTCATTTTTTCTAGAGATGAGTAAGGGCTGCTGGCACTCTCTTAGTAATGACTTGTTATTCACAGAGGACATGATTGTTTACAAAAAAAAATTCAATGAGATTTACAAAAACTATTAGATCTAACAAGCAAATACAGCAACATCCCAGAATATAGTCAACATACAAAAAATCATTTATGTTTTTATAAACTAAAAAACAGAAATTGGAGAAATAAATGATAAAAGACAATACCATATGGTTTGGCAGTAACTAATAAATTTAAAAATACATTTATTATATGAGCCAGCAGTCTTATTTTTAGGTCATTACCCAAGTGAAACGAAAGCATATATTCACACAAAAACCTGTACATGAATGATTACAGTAGCTTTATTCATAATTGCTAAAAACTGGATAAATTCCAGATGTCCTTCAACAGATAAATAGATAAGAAAAATTAGTATTTATGTATGATGGACTAATATTTATACTGATTCACAGAACACATGATAAATCTTAAATACGTTTGCTAAAAAACTAGATAAAAAGGCTGCAGATTGTATGATTTCATTCAAATGACATTCTGAAAAAGACAAAATGATAGTAAAAAAGGAAACAGACAATTTGTAGACAAAGATTGGGAGAGGGCTGTCTGAATGTCAAGGAGACATAAAAGAGAATTATTAGGATGGTGGAACTCCACTATATCACATTGTGGCAGAAGATATATAAATCTATTCATGAAAACCCCTAGAACTGAACACAAAGAGCAAAAATTATAGGTTAAAAACAAATAAACAAAACCAATAAGAATATTACAGGATCTTAGCATGACACACAGACTATAATAAGTGAATCTAAATGTATTACAAATGTATGATGTTACCACATTTAAGGGAGTGAGAATAAAAAAAAAAACTGGTCAAAATACTTTTTAAAGGCATGTTTTACAGATACTGTAAAGTTGAAGATGAAAGGAGCTATACACAAATGCTGTACTCTCTGGCTGGTTAAATTTATTTTGCAGAGGAGCAAGTTTTAGCAATTTTGAAACAACTTAACATATATACATATATACAAATAAATATGTTATAGATAATGATAACTAGATTTCTTAATGTCAGAAAAATTTATACATTGATACGATATGACTGTGTCCACATCCAAATCTAAGTTTGAATTTTAGTTGCCATAATCCCCACGTGTCATGGGAGGGACCAGGTGGAGATAACTGAATCATGGAGGCAGTTTCCCCAATTCTGTTCTCATGAAAGCGAGTTAGTTCTCATGAGATCTGATAATTTTATAACGAGCATTCCCTTTGTTGGGCAGTCATTCTTCTTCCTGCCGCCATGTGAAGAAGGACATATTTGTTTCCTCTTCCCCCATAATTGTAAGTTTCCTGAGGCCTTCTCAGCCCTGTGGAACTGTGAGTCAATTAAACTTCTTTCCTTTATAAATCACCCAGTGTCTGATTTGTCTCAGACTAATTAGACAGCATGAGAACTAATACAAACATAGGCAAGAATGTTAGACTACAACACGCAGTGTTTAATTAGAGTTGGACACATTAGTTTGAACTCATGACAATTTGATTATATAGAAATAGACACAAAATTAAATATAAAGATGGGTGTTGTTGTAGGTTCAATAATGCTCCCTCCTCAAAAAGATGTCCATGTCCTAATCCAAGGACCTTGTGAAAAAGTTATTTTAGATGGCTAAGAGAATGTGATTAAGGATGTTGAGATGGAGAAATCATCTGTATTAACCACTTGAGTACAATGTGCAATATAATCTAAAAGGTCCTTATAAGAGGGTGGCATGTGGGTCATAACACCAGGAGGCAATGTGATGAGAGAAGCAAAGATCAGAGAAATGCAAGGCATACTATGAGCTCAGAAATGTGTGCAGGCTCTAGTTGCTGAAAAAGGCAAGGAAATGAATGCTTTCCTATAGTCTCCAAAAGGAACTCACACTATTTAGGACTTGTGACCTCCAAATATGTAAGATAACAAATTTTCATTGATTTAAGGCAAAAAGTTTGTGTCGATATGGCAACAATAGGAAACTAATACAGATGTGTACATGGATTAGAATGCATTCATGTATGTGGCCAGGCGTGGTGGCTCACGTCTGTAATCACAATACTTTGGGAAGCCAAGGCAGGTGGATTGCCTGAATTAGGAGTTTGAGACAAGCCTAGGCAACAGGGTGAAACCCCGCTATAACTAAAATACAAAAAAGTAGCCAGGTGTGGTGGCATGAGCCTGTAGTCTCAGCTATTCAGGGGGCTGAAGCAGAAGAATTGCTTAAACCCCGGAAGCAGAGGTTGCAGTGAGTCAAGATTGCACCACTGCACTACAGCCTGGGCAACAGAGCAAGATTCTATAAAAAAAAAATGCATTCATGTATTCCATAGCTCTTTCCTGTTAGAGAGCATAAAATTAATAACACCCAGTAGAATCAGGCACATCTAACACCCAGATCTGGGTTTCTAGATACCACTTTATAAAAAAATGACCCAGGGACACTTTAAAAAATTGTTGATTCTAAAGATGGGGCAAGAAAAATACAAGACTGTCCTGAAGCCTCCATCATGCCATAAGAAAAGAAGTACTAGAAAAGAAAGATTATAGAAAGGGTAAATAAAGGAATTAGAGACTATAAAGATGCAGTAACCGAAGTGGCTGGCAAGATGCCCAAATAGGACCAGCTCTGGTCTGCAACTCCCAGTGAGATCAATGGAGAATGTGGGTGACTTCTGCTTTTCCAACTGAGGTACCCAGCTCATCTCACTGGGATTGGTTAGATGGTGGGTGCAGCCCATGAAGGGCAAGCCAAAACATGGTGGGTCATTGCTTCAACTGGGAAGCACAAGGAGTAGGAAATTCCCTCCCCTAGACAAGAGAAGCCATGAGGGACTATGTCATGAGGAATGGTGCATTCTGGCCCAGATACTATGCTTTTCCCACAGTCTTTGCAGCCTGCAGACCAGGAGATTCCAATGGGTGCATACACCACCAGGGCTCTGAGTTTCAAGCACAAAACTGGACAGCTGTTTGGGCAGACATCTAGCTAGCTGCAGGAGTTTTTGTTCATACCCCAGTGGCACCTGAAATGCAAGTGAGAAGGAACTGTTCACTCCCTTGGAAACGGAGCTAAGTGGTCTAGCTCAGCAGATCCCATCCCCATAGAGCCCAGAAAGTTAAGATACACTGGCTTGAAATTTTCATTCCCAGCACAGCAGTCTGAAGTTGATCTGGGATGCTTGAGTTTAGTGTGGGGAAAGGCATCTGCCATTACTGAGGTTTGGTAGGTGGCTTTCCTCTCACAGTGTAAAGAAAGCTGCTGGGAAGTTTGAATCAGGTGGAGCCCACCACAACTTGGCAAAGCTGCTGAAGTCAGACTGCCTGTATAAATTCCTCCTCTCTGAGTAAGGCATCTCTGAAAGAAAGGCAGCAGCCCCAGTTGGAGGCTTATAGATAAAACTCCAATCTCCCTGAGACAGAGCACCTGGGGGAAGAGGTGTCTGTGAGTGCAGCTTCAGCAGACTTAAACATTCCCACTTGCTGGCTCTGAAGAGAACAGCAGATCTCCCAGCACAGCTCTCAAGCTCTGCTAAGGAACCTACTGACTCAAGTGGGTCCCTCACCCCCGTGCCTTCTGACTGAGAGACAACTCTCAGCAGGGGTCGACAGATACCTCATACAGGAGAGCTCTGGCTGGCATCTGGGGGATGCCCCTCTAGGTCGAAGCTTCCAGAGGAAGGAAGAGGCAGCAATCTTTGCTGTTCTTCAGACTCCACTGGTGATACCCAGGCAAAGAGGGCCTGGAGTGGACCTGCAACAAAATCCATCAGACCTGCAGCAGAAGGCCCTGACTGTTAGAAGGAAAACTAACACACAGAAAAGAAAAGTGTCAATATGAATAACAACAACAACAAAAAACTCCACACAGAAACCCCATCCAAAGGTCACCAACATCAAAGACCGAAGGTAGTTAAATCCACAAAGATGAGCAACAACCAGTGCAAAAAGGCTGAAAATTCCAAAACCCAGAATGCCTCTTCTCCTGCAAAGAATCACAACTCCTTGACAGCAAGGAAACAAAACTGGATGGAGAATGAATTTGATGAATTGACAGAAGTAGGCTTCAGGAAATAGGTAGTAACAAAATCCTCTGAGCTAAAGAAACATGTTTTAACCCTATGCAAGAAAATGAAGAACCTTTAAAAAAAAGGTTAGAGAAATTACTAACTAGAATAAACAGTTTAGAGAAGATTATAAATTACCTGCTGGAGCTGAAAAACACAGAACAAGAATGTCATGAAGCATACACAAGTATCAATAGGTGAATCGATCAAGCTGAAGAAAGGATATGACAGATTGAAAATCAACTTAATGAAATAAAGCATGAAGACAAGATTACAGAAAAAAGAATGAAAACAAACAAAACCTCCAAGAAATATGGGACTATGTGAAAAGACCAAGCCTACATTTGATTGGTGTACCTAAAAGTGACAGGGACAATGGAACAAAGTTGGAAAACACTCTTCAAGATATTATCCAGGAACACTTCCCCAATCTAGCAAGACAGGCCAACATTCAAATTCAGGAAATATAGAGAACACCACAAAGATACCCCTTGAGAAGAGCAACCCCAAGACACATAATCATTAGATTCACCAAGGTTGAAATGAAGAAAAAAATGTTAAGGGCAGCCAAAGAGAAAGGTGGGGTTACCCACAAAAAGAAGCCCATCAGACTAACAGCAGATCTCTCTCCAGAAACCATACAAGCCAGAAGAGAGTGGGGATCAATATTCAACATTCTTAAAGAAAAGCATTTTTTAACCCAGAATTTAATATCCAGCCAAACTAAGTTTCATAAGAGAAGGAGAAATGAAATCCTTTACAGACAAGCAAATGCTGAGAGATTTCGTCTCCATCAGGCCTGCATTACAAGAGCTCCTAAAGGAAGCACTAAATATGGAAAGGAAAAACCAGTACCTGCAAAAACATACCACATTGTAAAGACCATCAACACTATGAGGAAACTGCACCAACAAACGGGCAAAATAACCAGCTAGCATCATAATGATAGGATCAAATTCACACATAACAATATTAACCTTAAGGGTAAATGGACTAAATGCCCCAGTTAAAAGACACAGATTGGCAAATTGGATAAAGAGTCAAGATGCACTGGTGTGCTGTGTTCAGGAGGCTCATCTCATATGCAAAGGTACAAATAAACTCAAAATAAAGGGATGAAGGAAGATTTACCAAGCAAATGGAGAGAAAAAAAAAAAGCAGGGGTTGCAATCCTAGTTTCTGATAAAACAGACATTAAACCAACAAAGATCAAAACAGACAAAGAAGAGCATCACATAATGATAAAGGGATCAATGCAACAATAGGAGCTAACTATCCTAAATATATATCCACCCAATACAGGAGCACCTACATTCCTAAAGCAAGCTCTTACAGACTTATGAAGAGACTTAGACTCCAACACAATAATAGTGGAGACATTAACACCCCACTCTCAATATTACACAGATCAGAGACAGAACATTAACAAAGATATTCAGGACCTGAACTCAGCTCTGCACCAAGTGGACCTAATAGACATCTACTAAACTCTCCACCCCAAATCAACAGAATATACATTATTCTCAGCACCGTATCACACTTCTTCTAAAACTGATTACATAATTGGAAGTAAAACATTCCTCAGAAAATGCAAAACAACAGAAATCATAACAAACAGTCTATCAGACCAGAGTGCAATCAAATTAGAACTCAGGATTAAGAAACTCACTCAAAACTGCACAATTACATGGAAACTGAACAACCTCCTCCTGAATAACTAATGGGTAAATAACAAAACTAACAGAAATAAACAAGTTATTTTAAACCAATGAGAACAAAGACACAAAGTACCAGAATCTCTGGGACACAGCTAAAGCACTGTTTAGAAGAAAATTTGTAGCACTAAAAGCCCACAGGAGAAAGCAGGAAAGATCTAAAATTGACAGAGCAGCATCACAATTAAAAGAACTAGAGAAGCAAGGGAAAACAAATTCAAAAGCTAGCAGAAGACAAGAAATAACTAAGATCAGAGCAGAACTGAAGAAGCTAGAGACACAAAAAATTGTTTAAAAAAATCAATGAATCCAGGAGCTGGTTTTTTTGAAAATATTTTAAAAAATAGACCACTAGCCAGAGTCATAAAGAAGAGAGAAGAATCAAATAGACACAATAAACAATAATAAAGGAGATATGACCACTGATGCCACAGAAATACAAACTACTATCAGAGAATACTATAAACACCTCTATGCAAATAAACTAGAAAATTTAGAAGAAATGGATAATTCCTGGACACATATATGCTCCCAAGACTAAATCAGAAAGAAGTCAAATCCCTGAATAGAACAATAACAAATTTTCAAATTGAGGCTCTAATTAGTAGCATACCAATGTAAAAAAGCCTGGGACCAGACGCATTCACAGCCAAATTCTACCAGAGGTACAAAGAGGAGCTGATAACATTCCTTCTGAAACTATTCCAAATAATAGAAAAAGAGAGACTCCTTCCTAACGCATTTTATGAGACCACCATCACGTTCATAACAAAACCTGGCAGAGACATGAAAATTTTAGGCCAATATCCCTGATGAACATCGATGCAAAAATCCTCGATAAAATACTGGCAAACAGAATCCAGAAGCACATCAAAAAGCTTATCCACCATGATCAAGTTGGCTTCATCACTGGGATGCAAGGCTGTTTCAACATATGCAAATGTATAAATATAATCCATCACATAAATAGAATGAATGACAGCAACCACATGATTATCTCAATAGATGCAGAAAAGGCCTTCAATAAAATTCAACACCCTTCATGCTAAAAACACCCAATAAACTAGGTATTAATGGAATGTATCTCAAAATAATAAGAGCTATTTATAACAAACCCACAGCCAATATCATAATTAATGGGCAAAAACTGGAAACATTCCCTTTGAAAACTGGCAGAAGACTAGGATGACCTCTCTTTCCCCTCCTACTCAACATAGTATTGGAAGTTCTGGCCAGGGTAATCAGCCAAGACAAGAAATAAAGTGTATTCAAATAGGAAGAGAGAAAGTCAAAGTGTCTCTGTTTGCAGATGACATGATTGTATATTTAGAAAACCCCATTGTCTCAGCCCAAAATCTCCTTAAGCTGATAAGCAACTTCAGCAAAGTCTCATGATACAAAATCAATGTGTAAAAATTGTAACCATTCCTATACATCAATAATAGACAAACAGAGAGTCAAATCATGAGTGAACTCCCATTCAAAATTGCTACAAATAAAATAAAATACCTAGGAATACAACTTATAAGGAATGTGAAAGACCTCTTCAAGGAGAGCTACAAACCACTGCTCAAGGAAATAAGAGAAGAGACAAAACAAATGGAAAACATTCCATAATCATAGATAAGCAAAATCAATACCGTGAAAATGGCCATACTGTCTAAAGTAATTTATAGATTCAATGCTATCCCCATAAAGCTACCATTGAATTTCTTCACAGAATTAGAAAAAGCTACTTTAAATTTCATATGGAGCCAAAAAAGAGCCTGTATAGCCAAGACAATCCTAAGCAAAAAGATCAAAGCTGGAGTCATCACACTATGTGACTTCAAAGTATACCACAAGGCTACAGCAACCAAATTAGCATGATACTGGTACCATAGCAGATATATAGACCAATAGAACAGAAGACTCAAAAATAATGCCACACATCTACAACCCTCTGATCTTTGACAAACCTGACAAAAACAAGCAATGGGGAAAGGATTCGCTATTTAGTAAGTGGTGTTGGGAAAACCAGCTAGCCATAAGCAGAAAACTGAAACTGAATCCCTCCCTTACACTTTATAAAAAAATTAACTCAAGGTGGATTAAAAAATTAAATGCAAGACCTAAAACCATACAAACTCAAGAAGAAAATCTAGGCAATATCACTCAGGACATAGGCATGGGCAAAGACTTCATGACTAAAATACGAAAAGCAATGGCAACAAAATCCAAAATTGACCACTGGGATCTAAGTAAACTAAAGAACTTCAGCACAGCAAAAGAAACTATCATCAGAGTGAACAGGTAACCTACAGAATGGGAGAAAATCTTTGTCATCTATCCATCTGACAAAGGGCTAATATCCAGAATCTACAAGAAACTTAAAGAAATTTACAAGGGAAAAAAAAACAACCCCATCAAAAAGTGGGTGAAGGATATGAACAGACACCTCAAAGAAGACATTTATGCAGCCAACAAACATATGAAAAAAGCTGATCATCACTGGTCATTAGAAAAATGCAAATTAAAACCACAATAAGATACCATCTCATGCTAGTTAGAATGGCGATCATTAGAAGTCAGGAAACAACAGATGCTGCAGAGGATTTGGAGAAATAGGAATGCTTTTATACTGTTGGTGGGAGTGTAAATTAATTCAACCATTGTGGAAGACAGTGTGGCAATTCATCAATGTTCTAGAACCAGAAATACCATTTGACCCAGCGATCCCATTACTGGGTATATACCCAAAGGATTATAAATCATTCTTCTCTAAAGACATATGCACATGTATGTTTACTGCAGCACTATTCACAATAGAAAAGACTAGGAACCAACTGAAATGCCCATCAATGATAGATCAGATAAAGAAAATGTGGCACATATACAACATGGAATACTATGCAGCCACAAAAAACTATGAGTTCATGTCATTTGCAGGGACATGTATGAAGCTGGAAACCATCATTCTCAGCAAACTAACATAGGATCATTATACCAGACACCACATGTTCTCATTCATAAGTGGGAGCTGAACAATGAGAACACATGGACACAGGGAGGGGAACATCACACACTGGAGCCTGTCAGGTTGTCGGGGGTAGGGGAGGGATAACATTAGGAGAAATACCTAATGTAGATGATGGGTTGATGTGTGCAGCAAACCACCATGGCAAGTGTATACCTATATAAAAAACCTGCACTTTCTGCACATGTATCCTAGACATTAAAGTATTTAAAAAAAAAAAAAAAAGATGTGACCTATTTGGGAGCATGAGAGAAGCTGCTAATATGAAAATCTCTATATTCTTACTACTGATATCCTAAAATCTCAAATTGTACAAACAGTTATGGTTTACTTCACCACATATATTTGGGCATTAGTATTTTTCTAAGATTTACTTCCATAAATATTGAAAGTTTTTTGGTTTTTTTTTTTTGAGGAATTTTTCTCGTTTCCCAGGCTTGAATGCAATTGTACAATCTCAGCTCACTGAAACCTCCGCCTCCCAGGTTTATGTCATTCTCCTGTCTCAGCCTCCTGAGTAGCCGGGATTACAGGCATGTGCCACCCTACCCGACTAATTTTGCATTTTTAGTACAGATGGAGTTTCACCTTGTTGCTCAGGCTGGTCTTGAACTGCTGATCTCATGTGATCCACACATCTCGGCCTCCCAAAGTGCTATGATTACAGGTGTGAGTCACCATGCCCAGCTGAAACATTTTTAACTATTAAAAACCATATGTATATTTTAAGGTATGTTTTATTTCATGTCATTTAAACTTATATTCATCCAAAACTGTAAGCACAGAATACCTATGGTTCTTCATTAAATATGTTTTAACTGTGTTAAAGAATGATGTTTGAAGAAGTGGGATGACATAAAAGGCAAAGATCTTGGTTTCCCTCCACTGAAAAGCTAATGCAGATAATAGAAACCTTATCTTAAAGCTAGTGTACTAAGTATCTACTGTTTCAGCACTTAATATTCAGGCAATAATGACGTTTGGGAGCATTTTTTTTTTCTTTTTGAAACAGAGTTTCGCTCTTGTTACCCAGGCTGGAGTGCAATGGCGCGATCTCGGCTCACTGCAACCTCCGCCTCCTGGGTTCAGGCAATTCTCCTGCCTCAGCCTCCTGAGTAGCTGGGATTACAGGCATGCGCCACCATGCCCAGCTAGTTTTTTTTGTATTTTTAGTAGAGACGGGGTTTCACCATGTTGACCAGGATGGTCTCGATCTCTCGACCTTGTGATCCACCCGCCTCGGCCTCCCAAAGTGCTGGGATTACAGGCTTGAGCCACCACGCCCGGCCCGGGAGCATTTTAACTTAAGAACTTAGCATTACATCTTACCTGGGTCAACAGTGTAGGGTATCAGAGTTAAACTATGTTAGTATAAATTACTATATGCAATAAAGGCTGCATAAATAAAAGGAATTAAAAATGTTATGGAAACCAACATGACCAATGGTCAAACCCAAAATAATCTAAGAGTAAAATAAATAAATATAATATTGTGGTTTTGGTTTACATTTCTGTAACGGATGGAACTGGAGGCCATTATCTTTAGCAAACTAATGCAGGAAAAGAATACAAAATAATCCATGTTCTCACTTATAAGTGGAAACTAAATAAGGAGAACAGATGGCTAGAAAGAGAGGAACAACAGACACTGGAGCCTACTTGAGAGAGGAGGCTGAGAGGAGGAAGAGGTTAAAAAAAAACATTTTGGCTACTTTGCTTAGTACCTAAGTGACAAAATAAACGGCACACCAAACCTCTAAATTTTGAGTTTCCCTATATAAAAACCTGCACATGTACACCTGAATCAAAAATGAAAACTAAAATCTTTAAAGTACTGCTGCTAATGGATTATAACTAAAATAATAAAATAAGTATCCATAAGTCCATACTGATATAAACACATAATTGATTGAATAAACAAATGAATGAGCGAAGAGGTCAGCTATTCCTTACTGAAGAATTTCAATTAATAAAGAAAGAGGAAATTCTTTTATAAAACACAAATCATTACAACACCAAAGTAATGATTGTTGTAGGCAAGATCTTTAGATGAATTCTAAATTTAGTAGGTGTCTTTAAATCTGCTATTATAAATCTAAAGAATTATCGAAATGTTTGAGAATAATATCTCATCAAGTGTATCAGTAAAAAGGCATAAGAAGAAACCAAACAGAAATTCTGGAGTTGAAAAATATTAAGAACTGAAATTAAAAATTCACTGAAGGAGCTCCACAGCAGATATAAGCAGGCAGAAGAAAGAATTAGTGAACTGGAAGATTGGTCAATTGAGATTGCCCAGTCTAAGGAATAGAAAGGTAACAGAGTGAAGAAAAATGTACAAAGTTCCAGAGACCTGTGAACACCATCAAGCATACCAAAATATGCACAACGGAAATCTGAGAAAAAATAGAGAGTGAAAGAGGCAGAAAGAATATTTGAAAACATAATGGCTGAAAACTTCACAAAGTCTATTAATATACACATTCAGGAATCTCAATGAGAAGCACACCAAGACAACATTATAATTAAACTCTCAAAAGACAAACATAAAGAGAAAATTTTTAATGCAGAAAAAGAAGTAACTGATCATATACAAAAGATCCTCCATAAGATTAACAACTGATTTCTCACCCAATATTATGGATGACAATGGGATACTATATTCAAAATTCTGGAAAGAAAAAACATGTGACCCAAACATTTTATATCCAGCAAAACTTGCAAATGAAAGAGAGATAAAGATATGTCCAGATCAGCAAGAACTCACAGAATTTTTTACTAGGTCTGCCTGACAAGAAATACTAAAAAGAGACTTCTAGGCTGAAATGAAAAAAACACTAACTGTAATTTGAAGACCATGAAGAAATAAAGAACACTGATAAAGGTACCTGCATGAGGAAATACACAAAATGAAAGAAGTGTAATTTTTGTTTGTACCTCTGTGTTTCATCCTACCTGATTTAAAAGACAAATGCATAAAATAATAATTATACATCTGCATTGATGGAAAAACAATGCGTAAGTAAAACATTGTTATGATAAAATTATAGAGGATGGGGAAGAGAATGGAAATATATAGAATCAGCAATTTTGTATACTACTGAAATTAAATAGAAATGAATCTGAACTAGATTGTTATAATTTAATTGTAATCACCAGAGTGACACAGAAGAAATTAACTTAAATAATAAATAAAATGACAAGGAATTAAAAAGGTATACTAGGGGACGGGTGAGTGGCTGATGCCTGTAATTCCAACACTTTGGTAGGCTGAGGCAGATGGATCACTTGATGTCGGGAGTTCAAGACCAGCCTGGCCAACAATGTGAAACCCCATTTTTACCAAAAAACACAAAAATTAGGCAGTCATCGTGGTGCATCTGAAATCCCAGCTACTCCAAAGGCTGAGGCAGGAGAATCGCTTGTACCCAGGAGGTGGAGGTTGCAGTAAGCCAAGATCATGCCACTGCACTCCAGCCTGGGTGAGGTATACAAGAAAATATCTATTTAATACAAAAAAGCAGTGATGGAAGAATAGATAAAGTGAAAACTAAGACATATAAGAATCCAATAGAAAAATAGTATATACCAATTTATAAATTACTAAAATAATTGTAACTGGATTAAACACCCTAATTAAAAGGCAATATTGGTGGAATGGATTTTTTAGAAAGATACAACTATATGTGACCTACAGGAGACACAATTTAGATTAAAAGACAAATAGGTTGGAAGTAACAGGATGGGAAAAGATAATAGGGATACAGTACCCAAAAGAGAGTTGTTTTATTTTGTCTAATATTTATAACAGACAAAATAGACTTAAGACAAAAATTGTTATTTTAGATAATGAAGGGCATGGTATAATGATAAAACAGTCAATCAGGAAAATGTAACATTTAGGAAAATATATCACACTTAACTTCAAAGCCCCCAAATATAATATGTAAAACAAAAATTGATTGAATTGAAGGGAGAAATAGACAATTCTACAATAATAGTTGTAAATTTACATTTAGTCATTGGCTAATTTAAGAAATTTGCAAAGCCTCAAAATACTCCCTTCAAAATATTTACTAATTGCTGTGAAGTTTTAAAACCTATTTAATACTCCTTCTCACAAGAAGTAGAGCTTAATTCTAGTCTCATTGAGTGTCAGCTGGACTTAGTTACTGAATTCCAGATAACAGACTATGAAAAGGGAGAAAAAAC